>NC_090451.1:461455704-462705704 GCF_031143425.1 Pleurodeles waltl
ACAATGATTTTAACATTTTTAGGATACACTCTATGGTGGGTCCCTCATTCAGCATCCCTCTTGATGTTATGGTTGGTCAACGCCCAACATCCACCAAGAGCACCACTGTCCTTCAAGGCACCTTAACAGTCAGCAGCAAAATATCCCAGGTCAAGAATATAACTTTGAAGTCACAGGCTTTTTTTAGCAGTCTATATTCACAGGTTTTCCTGGTTGGATTTTCACTAATCAGTCTACTAGTTTAAGAGTTTTATGTCGTCAGTACCTCGCTTTAAGTTAAGTTCTTGCAGCATCCTTGCCAAAAGTTCCCTGAGGCAAGCTGATGCCCTACAGAGATAAATCTGAATACTCTTCTTATTGACAAAGTAAGAGAATGCAAATCTTAAAGTTTTAGATGCATAGAAATAATTTAGGAGGAGGAACAAAATGTATTCAATATTCCCTTAGCAGGCAGTAGAGGCACATTGCAGATTCAGGAAGGTTTTCACTGCTTATGTGGTTGAAGTCATTTCTGAAATGCCTGTGAACAAAACAGAGCTCTAGATAGGGGACATAGCATACCTTCGGAGACTTTAAAGCAACCTACATAATGTTCCCACAGAAGCAATACCATTTTTATTAAATGCGGTCTCAATATTCTCTCCATGATGTCTGTGACCCCAAATTCAATATGGTTATAGGTAGCTTTCAGCATCGGTAGCCCTTTATCAAACCCTAGCACCATTCGAAACTGAGACATTCAGCTCAGTATAGTGCAAAGGTATTCCAGCATGCTATACCAACACTTTTTTAAGCGTGGCAGGAGAGTCTCTGGGTCGTTTTAGCCTCTGTACTCATTAGGAAGTGCTCAAAGAAGGCCCACAAGTCAGCCTCACTACCTTTTCCTGGGTCTACTGTACAATTATTTACATCTGGAGAAGGAGATATTAACTCAGGACTACCAGCACGAACCAGGTGCAACTTGGCTCTCAAGGTTGAGTGTGAAAGGGTGACAAAGACCTCATGCAGGGTAGCCACTGTAATTGCTTATCGTGGTTGGATTAGCCACACAATATCTCACTTCTCAAAGTCACTAAGCTAAAAAAAATTAGTGAATTTCTGATTACAATAAATAAGCATTTTAGGGCACACTGCATTTAGGATATCATTTTCATTTTGTTTAAATTTACTAAGCCATAATTCCAGAATAATTCTGGGGCAGTGATGTAACACACAGGGGTGTATTTACACACATTTCATGCAACACAGTGCAGCAAGTGAAGTTGCTGTGCTGCGTTGTGTGTAAAAGAGAGAGCAGAACTGTGCCATATTTTCAAATATATGAATTCGTTATGTACTTTTCCTCTGCTGGGACACATTGGGCTGTCTGGTCCCAACACAGGCACACTTGGCCAAAGTGCAAGGGTGCCTGCTTTATGGTGTGGATAGTTTTTGAGAATAACGGGGTCCTTTGCTGCACAAAAACTATCCTTGAAGCCTTTTTCCTCCTTTTTATGTGCTTCAAAATGCAGCACACAAGGAAAAAGGAAGCAACGTGTTGAGATAAAGATGTTTCTCCTTGTTGCTCCAGTTCAGCAAGATGACTGTTTTGGTGTAAACCCATGTCTATAACTCTTGTAGATATGGGTTTAGATCAAAATCAATGTGTGGATGCGCAAGAATGCCCATGCACCACCCGTGGAACCCTCCCTTTCACAAAGTGTCACTTTTTTTTTACCAAGCAAACCAAATCCACAAATTTGATTTTGTGTATGGTCTGCGTAGAAAAAGTCATGCAAATCCAATGCAAAATCTTTGCAAATCTGGGTCACAGTGTATGGAGCGTTCAAGCAGAATGAAGAATATAGTGATTAACTGAACATGCCACTTCTATCTGACGTTCAACACAAATATTGACTTCAGTGTTTTGTTCTGATCACTCGGAAGTACGGATTTGAGAGAATTGGAAACAGGACTTATTTATTCATTTATTATTTCATCATGAAAAATGAATAACTTGAACAGTGTAATAAGATTAAACAGATAAAGATAAAAAATCAAGGGGCCAAAGTAAATTGTGTGCAGTTTTTGTCGGCAAAGTAACTGCACCGTGCCACAAACATTTAAAATGTATTCACAGCATTACTATTTTTAAATTCAGGGGCATATTAAAGGAAAGTGGCGCTGCACCTAGTGCAGCGTCACTTTCTTTGCACCTCTTAGCACTCCCCTACCACCACCATATGTGCACTGTATCTAAGATACGGCGCACCATGGCTCGGGGTAGGGGGCAATACTGTCATTTTTATTGATGTACTCTGCAGGAGAATTGGCAAAATATTAATGCTACTCCTGCCGAGTACATTGGGGCCCATTATAAATAATGGAATGCCCTTTTAACACCTGCTCTGAGCAGTCGTTAAAAGTGCTGTAAAAAAATGATGCAAGGAAATCTATTAGATTCCATTTTATTGGCCCGCTAATGGGGGAATGCCCCCTTTGCATACATTATGCCTAGCGCAGGCATAATGTAGTGCAAAGGGTTACAAAGTGGTGCAAAGCATGCATTGTGCCACTTTGTTAATATGGCGCAAGGATTTTGACCTCGTTGGGCCACATTAGTATAAAGAAAATTACGCTAATGTGACGCAAGGTGGCGCTAGGGGCTTATAATATGCCCCTCAATAACTAAAATCCTGCTCAGTTTGAACAAGGAACAAATTAAATGCAAGTTCAGATGAAGAGTCAGCTTTGAGATTACTGCGCAATGTACATCAGTCAGGTAAGTGCACTACAAACCCATAATAAAATGAATTAAGAGTGTCTACTGAATCTCTCCCCCTCAATACATAGCTCTAAACTAATTTGAATAGTTTAAATGTTGGTATTTCTACATGATAAAGATGTAACATATTTAACTTGAAGTATAATGCACTGAAATATAGTGAACATTTTGGAAGGTCAGATTGGTAGAACTAATTTTTACTGTAGAAACTGAAAAGTTTAGCCATCTGCTGAAAACCGGTGCAACAAAAATCATGCAAATAAACAGAAAAAAACATGATGCACTCAGTTGTGGCTTGTAGGGGTTAAAAGGGTCGGGCTGCGTGTGGCGGGGAATATTAATAAAATAAGAATAGTAAAAAATAAAAAAACTTACCTTCACGCCGCACTGCGCCGCTCCTCCGTCCTCTCAGCAGGCACAGGCTCCTAGCTTGCCCTGCAGACAGTCCTGACACTGCTCAAAGCACCACTAGGATAGGCCAGAGTGCCTAGCCAGGGCACTTCCAGGCAGACTAGGAGCCTGTGCCTTTTCTCTCCAGCCCAGAAACACATTCCTGGACTGGAGAGAGTACAGTGTCATGTGTGTTTGACCAGCCCGAAACAGCCGGCCAAACACACATGCACACAGAGGGGCGGGCACAGAGAACTCCCCGTCGTCCCCATCACCCCCCACGGCCCGCCCCTTTCCCAACAAAACGATAATAAACATAGTTTATCATTGTTTCACTGTTAAAGGTTTGCAGGGGCTGCTGGCGGGGGGGTTACGCTCCTCTGCCATAGCGGAGGAGCCACCTCTGGATACACTCCCCTGCTCCAAGACACATCTCTAACCCTTGCACTGTTAAAACAAGAGACTGTCATGTAAGCTCCACTCTAAATTGAAATGAACTGTACTGGAAGAACTACTGCTGCCTCACAACATTGAATATGTTTTGTATGGGAGTAGTTCCTGTAGATTAAGGTCAATCAACCATCTTTAATACATAGATGCAGACTAAGCCCATCTCCCTATTTGGGCACCAGGTTCTCTTGATCCAAGCAGCTGTCAAATGCCACATTAGGGTTAGCAATGTGGTGCTAAGAAATTAGACCAATTTTAAGACCGGCCACATGCTACACCGTAAGGGACATTGTAAGTGCAGCTGATTATTTATCCGAATGGTCTTGTATCAACATAAGTAAAGATAATTTATTGTGTGATGCCTTACTATCAATATACTGCTACTTATGTCAACAATAAGAGCACCTCCCCTGACACTCAGCTTTATAATGACAAAGGTACTCACAGCATTATGGGGGTCATTCTAATCTTGGCGGGCGGCAGGAGCCGGCCGCCAAGTGGGAACCGCCAGAAGACCGTACCGCGGTCATTCTGAGTTTCCCGCTGCGCTGGCGGCCGATTGCCAGAAGGCCGCCCGCCCGCCCAGCGGGAAACCCCCTTCCACGGGGATGCCGGCTCCGAATGGAGCCAGCGGAGTGGAAAGGGTGCGACGGGTGCAGTTGCACCCGTCATGATTTTCAGTGTCTGCTATGCAGACACTGAAAATCTTTGTGGGGCCCTGTTAGGGGGCCCCTGCAGTGCCCATGCCATTGGCATGGGCACTGCAGGGGCCCCCAGGGGCCCCACGACACCCGTTCCCGCCAGCCAGGTTCTGGCGGTCAAAACCGCCAGAACCAGGCAGGCGGGAAGGGGGTTGGAATCCCCATGGCGGCGCTGCCTGCAGCGCCGCCATGAAGGATTCTTCAGGCCAGGGGAAAACCGTCGGGAAACCGCCGGTTTCCCTTTTCTGACCGCGGCTTTACAGCCGCGGTCAGAATTGGCCTGGATGCACCGCCAGCCTGTTGGCGGTGCATCCGGGGTCCCCGGCCCTGGCGGTCAATGACCCCCTATGTCTTTAGCAATTATTTGAGACAATTGTCTCCGATGCGTCAGATTTTTTGCACTGCCCTACGACCCTCTAACAATGCCATGGATGCACTGTATTTCAAATGCAGAGCTCCATGGCGCACATTTTCACAAATGCATCCAAAATTCAGAAGCATCTGTGGCACTAAGCTCACAAATTGCTGGAATAGCATAAAAAAAGATGCTACTCCAGCTATGCCAGAAGGCGCTCATTGAGAAAAGCACTGCGTCAGTTTTATGAATGCTGTACAATTGTGATGCAGAGAAGTAACAAAATGATGCAGTGAAATGTAAATTTCATTTCATCAGTTCTGCATGGCTTTTCCTTTGGGAATGCCTACCTTTCATCCATTGTACCTTGCGCCAGTATAAGGTGACGCAAGGCTTTACAAACTGACGCATTGGGCCCAATGCATCAGTTTGTAAATGTGGAGCAGTATAGAGTACTGCTTGCTCCACCATTGTATAAACAAATGACCCAACAGTGGTACAGAGGCCTTGAAAAAGGGGCCCAAAGTATTTTGCTTGATCATTTCTAGATAGAATAATTTCCCGAAACCATGTGTCTAAAACAGAATATTTTGTGTTAACAAATTCTGTATGAAATATGCTAGGATTGTTTTCATATTTTCCAAAACATTTTTTTTTCTTGTTTAGTGAAATATAAACTTTTACATACAAGTACATTTGTATTATTTACTTGGAGACCCTGGTTGAAGGGGAGAATTATAGGATTTGTAGACTAGACATGTCAGTCTAAATGCTGTCAACCCTTCGTATTGTCACATGCGGATGGCACACAGATGTGCACCTACTTGTGTGAGTTCATGAAAGCCTTAACAGCAGTAGTTGTTGTTGAGGCAAAGTGACTTTAGCCCACATCAAGGATGCCCAACTTACGGTTTTAGGGTTGGGCCTGGATGTACATGCACTAGAACATGCATCTCATTTGCGAGACTCTATTGTGTACAGTGAAGGGTTTGGAGCCCGCCTGTTTCTTAATTAACTTAATCAGTGCCCATCCACTTCTCCTGACATAATTGAGGTACTATTTTTTTCTTTTTAACCTCTTCTGCCCTACAAACAGAGAGCTTGTGACTGGCTAAAACATGCCCAACAGGACAAACAAATTTGCAAAGTTTCATTTTTATAGCTAACTTCCTTTATATTTTGCCAAGTCATCTTTTCTCACCGTGCACTCACGTTTTCCTTTATTGCTGGTTGTGTGTTCTGTTTCTCAAAATAAAATGATTCTCTTGTGAGAAATATTGCAAAGCAACTTTGTTTCTTAATTTATATGTCATTTCGGAAATTATGCTTTAACACATAATCGTGCAGTACACCACAGTCCACATCACTACAAGCCACCACACTCTAATCCAAACCACTCACCCCAATCCAATCCACCTCATCCCACTCGAATCCAAACCACTCACCTCAATCCAATCCACTCCAACCTACCCTACTAAAATCCTTCCAGCCACTCACAATCTAATCTGTCCTACTCCAATTCAGCCCACTCCAATCTAAAACAACCCGCTTCACTCTAAAACAATCTGCCCCACTCCAGTCCAAACAATCTGCCCCACTTCAATCTGCCTTCTTCCAATCCAAAACAATATGCCCCACTCCAGTCTAAAACAATATGCACCACTCCCATTTACCTGATTCCAATCTGCCCCACTCCAAACCAAAACAATCTGCCTTAATCCAATCCAAGACAATCTTCCCCATTCCAATCAGCCCCACTGCAATCTGCTGCACTCCAGTCCAAAACAATCTGCCCCACTCAAATTTGCCACCCTGCAATACAAATCAATCTGCCCACTTCAATAGAAAACAATCTGCCCCACTCCAATCAGCTTCACTCCAATCTGCCTCACTTCAATACAAAACAACCTGTCCCATTCTAATCTAACCCACTCTATACCGCCCCACTCCAATCCAATTAACCTCAGCCCAAACTGATCCACCCCACTCCACCCTAATCAAATCTGCCCCACTGGAAACTGCCAGACTCCAATCCAACGCAATCTGCCCCCCCTCCAGTGTGCCCTATGAGTTAAGCCTGCCTGCTTGTGAAAGCTACCAAGGTGGTGAGGGGGGGTTAACCAGGTGTGTTTCTCCTTTGTCCTGACTAGAGTGAGGGTTCTTCCTTGGGCAGGGGGTAACCTGACTGCCAACCAAAGACCCCATTTCTAACACTGCCCCACTCCAATTCGCTCCACCCCATTCCAATCCACCTCACCCCAATCCAATTTACCCCACTCCATCCCAATTGATGCCACTCCAATCCACCACAATTCCCCCCACTACAATCCATCCAGTCCACCCAACACCAATCTAATTCACTCCAATCCAGCCCAATCCAGTCTATCCCACTCAAATCCAATACACCTCACTCAAATCCAACCATCCCACTCCATTGCAATCCACTGCACTCTGTTCCAATCCACCCTTTCCAATCCATCCCACCCCAATCCAACTCAACCAAACCCACCTCACTCTAATCCAATCCAACCCAGTCCACCCATTCCAATCATCCCACTCCAATCAAGTCCACCACTACCCAATTCATCTCATTCCAATCCACTCTACCCACACTACCCCAACCCACCCCACTGCAATACTATTAACTTTAATCCACCCCACTCCAGTCCAATCCAGTCCATAATAATCCATCCTACTCCAGTCCAAACCACCCCACTCCAAACCACCTTAGCCTACCCCTTTTCAATCCAATCCACCCCTCTCAAAAAAAAAACCCACACCAACCAATCTACCTCATATCAATCCATCCCACTCCAAACCATTGCACTCCCCTCCAGTCCAGGCCACCACAATCCTCTCCACTCCAGTCCACCCCAACCCCCACCCCAATCCAATCTACCCCATCCCTATCCAAATCACACCACTCCAATCCAATCCACCTCACTCAATCCAATGCAATCCACCTCACTCTAATCCACTCCACTCCACTCCACTTCAGTTCACCCCACTCCAGTTTGATCCACTTCACTCTAGTCTACCCCCTCTAGGCTACCCCCTCTAGTCTACCCCACTCCAGTCCACCCCTCCAATCCACCCCACTCCAATCCATGCTAATCCACTCCACTTCACCTCAATGCAGTCCACGTCACCCCTCTCCAATCCAACCCACCCACTCCAATACACCCACCCTACTTCAGTACAACCAAACCCACCCCACTCCAATCTAATCCAACCCAATCCACCCACTCCAATCCACCCCACTGAAGTCAAGTCCACTGCTACCCAATCCACTTCACTCCAATCCAATCCCCTACACTATGCCAATCCACCCCACTCCAATACAATCCACTTTAATCCACCCTACTCCAGTCCAATCCAGTCCACATTAATCCATCCAACTTCAGTGCAATCCACCGAATTCAAATCACCTTAGTCTACCCCACTCCAATCCAGTCCACCCCTCACCAGGCAATCCACCCCACACCAATCAATCCACCTCTCACCGACCCACCCAATCCAATCGATTCCACCCCACTAGAATCCAATGCACCACACTCCAGTCCAATCCACCACAATCCATTCAATTCCAATTTACCCCACCCCACTCCAATGAACCCCACCCTACCACACGCCAAACTAGCCTGTCCAGTCCATCCCACCTCAATCCATCTCACCCCATTTCAATCCACAACACCCTACTTCAATCCACCCCACCTCAATCCAATTCACCCATCCCATCACAGTTCAGTCCACCCCACTCCAATTCAAACCATCCACCCCAATCCATTCTACCCATTCTATTTCAATCCATCCCACTCCAATAACCCACCATACTCTACCCGACCCCAATTCAATCCACCCTACTCACTCCAATCAAATACACTCTGATTGAATGCCCCACACTAGCCCAATCCACCCTACCCCAACCCATTCCAGTTCAATCCACTTCACTCTAATCCATCCAGCCCACCCCATTCCAATTCACCCCTCTCCAATCCAATCCAATTCCCCACACCAATCCAATCCACCCCACTCCAATCCAATCCATCCCACTACATTCCAGTGAATCCAGTCCTCTTCACTCCACTCCAATCCAACCCACCCAGTCCAATCTAATTCATTCCACTCCAATCCAATCCACCCCACCTATTGCAATCCAATCCAAACGACCCCAGCCCAGCCCTATCACTCCAATCCAAACAACCCACCCAAATCTAATCCCCTCCACTTGAATCCACCCCAAACCAATTTACCTCACCCCATTTTAATCCATTCCACTCCAATCCAATCTACCCCACAACAATCCACCCCACCTCACTCAATCCACCCCACTCTATCCCAACCCAATTCACCCTACTCTACTCCAATACAATCCACCCCACTACTTCAGTCGACTCCAACCCACTTCACCCTATTCTAACCCACTCCACTCTACAACACTCTGTGTCACTGAACCATTGAACTCTACTCCACTCTACGACACTCCACCAAATCCAATGTATGACATTTCACTCCCCCACTCTACTCTGACCCTCCAAACCACTAACTTTTAGCCATGCTGAACAGCAGCCACACTGGTGGTTAACATGGCAAAACACACTGCCAAAGCCAGTACCTCTTGCATGGAGGATACTTATTGGCTTTGTCAATGCTTGTTTAGTGTTGCCTTCAAAATCCACTGTTGCTTGAGGGAGGTGTATAGTAGCAAAGACACGTGCGCTTTCTGAAGTCACTACTGCACTACAGGAAATCACAATTAGTTGAAAATGTTTTCTTCACTGGTGGTACTTTACTCTGTCCATTGCCACATCGTATGTTCTCTGTACTCTGCCCTTTGTAACAGGCTGCTGTAGTATAATGCAGTTCCTATCACTTCCATTGAATTCCACTGATGAAATCGTATTATAGTAACATCCAATGTTTAAGAGAACAATGAACAATAGTGCTAGAATGATCAAGCCAGTGTTGAAATCATATACTCATCAATCAAATAACAAAGAAACAATATGTTCTGTAACACAGTCAAAAAGAACATTTTATTACTTATATTTCAAAAAATCTTTATTGCACACCGCTGCAGTAGATTCTACTGCCATTCCTGCGAGGGTAATAACTCCTGAGGAGACCTTCTCATAAAAGTTAGAATGAGTTTTGCTAACTCTTACATTCTAAAAATGAAATAGGTTTAATAAAAGATGGTCAATTATTGTATTTGCAGCTCTGAACTCTAGTTAACAAATTTTCAGACAAATATTTCCTTTGCAAAGTTTAACTTGGTACTTGAAATACATGTAACAGTTCCTAACTTCTGTCATTTCACAACTGTTAACTGCAACGTTTTCAGACTCATTTAAAATCACTTATTACTCTACTAATTTAGGATTCAAACCCCTCCATATTGCACTCACAACTCACTCATGACACTTTCAGTGGTAAGGCCATCCACCTCCCACGTCCTTGTGTGCAACGTGAACAATGAATTTTGTATTCAGTTAGCCCGGAAAAGTTGCTTGTGCCCTCATCTCACCTGCCTCAAGAGTGCACTGTTTATCTGCTTTCCTGGCCAAGAATCCTCGACTTCTCTCACTCCCCTAAGGGCCGCTGCCTTGCCGACATGTGTCGTAGCGTGTTTGTTGAGTGTCACAAGGGAAGTTGATGTGCCTAGTTTTCAGCTTTGGCTCTTGGTAATGAGCTGAAAGGGCCTAGTACACAAAAGGGTGGTACCCTGTGTAGTGTTCTGTGACGGTCTAGTTGTTGGAAGACCGATCACAGAACACTAACCCGGATGTACAGGAGAGGTTCCAGGGAAGCAGAATAGATTTAAATAAAGCGGAGCATGGGAGTTAGTAGTTTTTACCAGCAGCACCATTCTGAGAGCACACCTTGTCCGAGTCTTTAATTACAGTGCACGGCAGGGGACACAGAGCATTACACGTGGAGGAGCTGTTGAGACAAGGAGAAAATCCCCTTGAGCTTCTGCTATTTTTTTGGACCTACCCCCAACATCTTGCCTCTATTTACCTTTTGTGTTTTACCAGTGTCTTGTATCTATTAGATATAGTGATATTTTATGTAATGGCTACGTACCAAGAATACTATTACAGAGTACGGCTGTTGCCCTCAGTTCCGCTGCTACAGGGGACCCTGTGAGGCTCAAAGGAATTCCAACAAAACGTCAAACTACAAAATATATATATACATATATATATATATATATATATACATATATATATATATATATATATATATATATATATATATATATATATATAATAACAAGGGAGGCGCACAGTTAATTGCAAGATTTATAAACTGCGCTACCAAGGCAAAAGCAGAAGTGTCGTGTTTCACCCACGCATGACGAGGACACAAGGCATTTGACTTATCAGAGAGTGTCCAGCATTACCAGCAGCTGCAGCATACTGTGAGTTGGACTATTAGCCCACACGGACAAACAGAGCACTGGTTGTAATGCCTGGAATGAGTCGTCAGCTCCTGGCAAAGCCACCATTGGTCTCAAGTCCTTAGTCCCTGCGGCTCCTTGAAGCCTGTGAATGCCATCCATCACACCGCTGCGCCAGCCCTGGGAAAGTACATAAGTTAGTGTATGTTGCTCCTTGGCACGTTTGGCTTTGCATTTCTACTGTGACCTAATTTATTTTCCTCATACAAATGGACCTTTAAGGACTTTACATTTTTTAAAGACGTTACATTGATGAAAAATACTAAAAAGCCTTATCCTATTTTTATTGATTCATTACAATTCATTACAATTTATGTTTGAAAATGTAGTTTTTGTGTTTACTTCACATTCACTTTTTTCTTTTTTGTTAACAATTTGTATTTTTAGGGGATGATAGTTTCTAAGCTTCATTGTAACACTGATTATAATTCTAATATCAGGCGCCTGCCCAAGCGTCATATTACTTTTATCGCCCCTTGTATTTCCAGCACACTCTCAGCACATCTCTTTGCATCTTAGTTATACCGTTAGATGTTAGCTGACTGTCCAGAATAAAGTGGGTTAATATCCCTAGATAGACTTCCAAAACTGCTTTTGCAGTATTGTTGGACCTGGCTTTTTGATAGAGTCATCCACAAACTTTTTGCCTCCTTCCTTCTATTTTTTTCTGACCTGTTGTTGTTGGCTTTTGACCTCTGGGCACTTTACCACTGCTAACCAGTGCTAAAGTGCATATGCTCCTGGCGTGACAGGCAATTGTTCAACCTCAGGGTGGTGACTCTGGGTTGGATGGTCAGGTGCAGAGGTTAAACTCTGACCTTGTGGGGGGTAGGTGTGCCCCCCAGAAAGTCCTGGTTTGCCAGGCAGTGATCTAGTCTGAGGGTACAGACCGTGGGCTGGAAGGCCAGGTTCAGGGTGTCCCACCGGACCTGGAGGGAGGGGCTACTGATAACAGTGCCCCTACCATGTTGTCTTCGGAGGAGGCCACTCCTAGTTGGAGGGTGCTGGACCCCAGAAGGGAGGGCAGGGGGAGGGAAGCCTCACCCCAGGCCCTAGTCCAACCTGAAGTACAGACCCCAGGTTGGAGGGCCAGTTGCAGCTTAACAGCCCTGCACTGGTGAAGGAATGGTACAGGGCGACTTCTATAAGCACCCTGACCACGATGGACTCTGGGGGTACGGCTCCAGGAGGGAGGGTACAGAGCCCCAGAGGGGAGGACCAGGTTCAGGCTGTCATCCCTGACCTGGTGGAAGGGAGAGTGGTTAAAGGGTGCCCAGCACCTGGGGCTACCGCCCCCCACTCTCCACAGCCACAGTGGTGGGAGAGCTTTGAGAGGCCTGGGGCCTGGCTCTCATCCCTGGCAGCTGTCAGTAACCACTGTGGCTTGCTGTCCGGGTGGATAGAGTTATCCCTGGGGAGGAGACAAGTGTCACACCCCGGGGTAGAGTGAGCAACACCACTGTGTTGGTCCTGGTGGTACTATCCTGCTCCTGGGATACATCTGTGAGCAAAGTAAGGTTAGGTGCTGCACAGATGATATCCGCAGGTAAGGAGAAAGGTTCCCCATGGGTTGGCTTAGGGGGCCCTGAGAGTATGAACAGAGGGATCCAATTGGAGTCAGGAAGGTGAAGAACTGGAGCATGCCCCTGCTGTTGTGGGCTTGGGTCCTTGTTCTGTCGCCTCAAACAGGGAAGTACATCAGGATAGTGATTGTTCTCCCCTGGCTTTAGGCTGGTAGGGGGTCATGTTGGACCTGGCTTTTTGACAGAGTCATCCACAAACTTTTTGCCTCCTTCCTCCTATTTTTTTCTGACCTGTTGTTGTTGGCTTTTGACCTCTGGGCACTTTACCACTGCTAACCAGTGCTAAAGTGCATATGCTCTCTGTGTAAATTGTACTATTGATTGGTTTATCCATGATTGGCTATTTAATTTACTTATAAGTCCCTAGTAGAGTGCACTATATGTGCCTAGGGCCCGTAGATTAAATGCCCACATCAGTAGCCCCTTAACCTTGTCTCAGGCCTGCCATTGCAAGGCCTTTGTGTGCAGTTTCACTGTCACTTCGACTTGGCATTTAAAAGTACTTGCCAAGCCTAGAACTCCCCTTTTTCTACAGATAAGTCACCCCTAAAGTGTGCCCTAGGTAACCCCTAGAGCAGGGTGCTGTGTGGGTAAAAGGCAGGACATGTACCTGTGTAATTATATGTCCTGGTAGTGTAAAACTCCTAAATTTGTTTTTACACTACTGTGAGGCCTGCTCCCTTCATAGGCTAACATTGGAGCTGCCCTCATACACTGTTGAAGTGGCAGCTGCTGATCTGAAAGGAGCAGGAAGGTCATATTTAGTATGGCCAGAATGGTAATATAAAATCCTGCTGACTGGTGAAGTCGGATTTAATATTACTATTCTAGGAATGCCACTTTTAGAAAGTGAGCATTTCTTTGCACTTAAATCTTTTTGTGCCCTTCAGTCTACGTCTGGCTAGGTTTAGTTGACAGCTCCTTGTGCATTCACTCAGACACACCCCAAACACAGGGTACTCAGCCTCACTTGCATACATCTGCATTTTGAATGGGTCTTCCTGGGCTGGGAGGGTGGAGGGCCTGCCCTCACACAAAGGACTGCCACACCCCCTTACTGGGACTCTGGCAGACAGGATTGAACTGAAAGGGGGCTTGGTGCATTTCTTAGACACTCTTTGAAGTCACCCCCACTTTAAAGACACAAATTAGTATAAAACAGGGCCTATGCCCTACCTCATCAGACACTTGCTGGAGAAGAAACCTGAACCAGAAACTACATCCTGCCAAGAAGAACTGCCTGGCTGCTCAAAGGACTCACCTGACTGCTTTCTACAAAGGACTGCTGCCTTGCTGTTGGCCTGCTGCCTTGCTGAACTCTTGTCTGGCTGTAAAAGTGCTCTCCAAGGGATTGGATAGAGCTTGCCTCCTGTTCCCTGAAGTCTCAGGACCAAAAAGACTTCTCTCTTTCACTTGGACGCTTCGTGCTGCAAAATTTCCGACGCACAGCTTGTTCCGCGGCGAGAAAAATGCTGCACACCGACGCTGATCGACGCGACGCCTTCGGGACGACCGGAACTTCGACGCACGGCCTCGCAAGGACAACACCACCCGACTTCAAGAGGAGAAATCGACGCGACACCTGCCGTGAGAGCGAAACTTTGACGCACAGCCCCGCAGAACAACACGCACCCGGAAAACAAACAGGAGAATCCATGCACAGACCCGGGACATCTGGTAATCCCCGCGACCCATAGAAAGAGACTCTACCGCCGTGGTCGTAATAAGGGCCTCCGTACCGCCAGCCTGTTGGCGGTAGAGACGCCACATTACCACTAGCGGTCTCTGACCGCCAGGGTCGTAATGACCACCTATATATCATTTTTCAGTGATATCTTTACAAATTCATATTGCATCTTTGATCGTTTTGACCTGCAAATACCCAGATAAATATTATATATTTTCCTAAACACTGTGTGGTGTATTTTTGTGGTGTTATATTATGGTATTGTATGATTTATTGCACAAATGCTTTACACATTGCCTTCTAAGTTAAGCCTGACTGCTCGTGCCAAGCTACCAGAGGGTGGGCACAGGCTGATTTTGGATTGTGTGTGACTTACCCTGACTAGAGTGAGGGTTCTTGCTTGGACAGAGGGCAACCTGACTGCCAACCAAAAACCCAATTTCTGACATTGGTGATCAGCGGTGAGGATAGGACTTGTGTTTGTGCAGTGACATACAGTAGCTAAGTATTTCACTACCTACCCACAGTTGAAGGTCAACTTGATTTTTCATCTTTTTGCTTTTGATTCTCTGATGTCCTCCTGGATATCCTATTGATATTTTGGACTTTGGATTTTGGTTTTTGCCTGTGATACCTTATCAGATTGAGAATGGGTATCTACTGTGTGTCATACTTTGTGCCTACTGACCACCTCACTAAGGCTGACCTAAGGAGGCTTTGCAAAAAATGGGGCCTTCCCGTATCAAGGAGATCTACTAAGATGGAACTACTAGATACCTACATAGTCTGGGGGGAGGAAAGATAGGCAGAGAGAGAGGCAGCAAGAAACCAAATGACTAAGCACCCCTCAGATGAGGAGGAGGACTGCTCACATGAGGAGGAAGACTACTCAGATGAGGAAGGAGAACCAGAGAGAGATGAATGGCTCCTAGCTCAAAAGCGGCAGGAGCAACAGTTAGAGGAGTATCTTGAAACGGTTGAGGCAAAAAGACTCTTAGCCCTGGAAAAAGAAAGGATTGCAGTTCAAGAGCTGAGCTATGAAGAGCTGAAAATGGAGGCCGGAAGGGCTGAGTCCAGTTCAGATGGTGGCAGCAAAAATCTTGCATCCAGTACTGCTGAAGAAGGGCACAAGCCCAGAGATGTGGTGCCCAACTTGAAGAAGCGAGTTGACACACCCCAGGTGGTTCAAGGGTATGATGTAGTTCCTGTTATGCACAGGGTCCCTGAGAAGGATTGGGGAACTGGCACAGGGAGTCATATTCCTACTGGGGGGAGGGACACTTTACTGGCTCTAGCAGAGAGCGACAGAGAAAAGGGTTCCCCCCCTGCTGGACATCCTGGATATAGAGTGTAAAGACATCCCAGAAGAGTATGGGTTGAGTGTCAGGGACAGCCAGATACTGTCTCACCAGTCTCAGGAGGGTGAGGTAGAGTGCTTTTCCAAGGCTGAGTTACTGGATGGTTGGGTGAAGGGTACTGTGGTTAATACATGCAAAGGGCAGAGTGATGTAATTGCTAGAGAGCATATGTCTGGTCCTTATTTTCCAGAGTTACGCCAACACCCGGTGGAGTGTGAGTTCTCTGACCCCAGAGAGCTTAGAATGGAGGTAGACTTCTGGGTGAGTACCAGAGAGTCTGAAGAGGCATTTGGGGGTGCTCCTGAAGGGAGTGGTCTAGGTGTTTCCCAACCAAGTGAGGTGGGAGAGGATTGTAGTGTCCCAGATAGGTCCCAGAGCCTAGCCTGTACCGTAGGGCCACCTATTGAGGGAAGCCCCGCAGTGTCAGAAGAACTTGGGGGGGGGGTGACTGTAGCCAGCATCCCAACAGTTCTGATGTCTGGCAGTACCACTCCTAGTGAGGGGGTGCAGAAGTCCAGACAGAGGGTTGAGTGGGGGTTGCGGACCCCAGTGGAGGACCTGGAGAGTCAGGGGTTAGCTCAGGGAGCAGAGCCCCCCAGGAATGACCCAGGTGAAACCGTTTCTGATTTGGGGGAGATCCAGACTCTGTCGGATGGGCAGAGGTTAGGAGACCTGCGCCAACCAGGCTCTTGCGTGGCCCTTGGGGACAGTGTGTCCCTTGTGGGGGGTGAGTGTGCCCCCCAGGAAGTCCTGGCATGCCAGGCAATGGTTCAACCTCAGGGTGGTGACTCTGGGTTGGATCACCGGGTTCAGAGGTTAAACTCTGATCTGGTGGGGGGTAGGTGTGCCCCCCAGAAAGTCCTGGTATGCCAGGCAATGGTTCAAGCTCAGGGTGGTGACTCTGGGTTGGATACCCAGGTTCAGAGGTTAAACTCTGACCTGGTGAGAGGTAGGTGTGCCTCCCAGGAAGTCCTGCTGTGCCAGGCAATTGTCCAAATTCAAGGTGTTGACTCTGGGTTGGATAGCCAGGATCAGGGGGTAAACTCTGACCTGGTGGGGGGTAGGTGTGCCTCCCAGAAAGTCCTGGCGTGCTAGGCAATTGTCCAACCTCAGGGTGGTGACTCTGGGTTGGATAGCCAGGTTCAGGGGTTAAACTCTGAACTGTTGGGGGGTTGGTGTGCCTCCCAGAAAGTCCTGGTGTGCCAGGCAATTGCCCAACCTCAGGGTGGTGACCCTGGGTTGGATACCCAGGTTCAGAGGTTAAACCCTGACCTGGTGGGAGGTAGGTGTGCCCCCGAGGAAGTCCTGGCGTGCCAGGCAATTGTTCAACCTCAGGGTGGTGACCATGGGTTGGAGAACCCGGTTCAGAGGTTAAACTCTGACCCGGTGGGGGTAGGTGTGCCCCCCAGGAAGTCCTGGCATGCCAGGCAATTGTTCAACCTCAGGGTGGTGACTCTGGGTTGGATGGTCAGGTGCAGAGGTTAAACTCTGACCTGGTGGGGGGTAGGTGTGCCCCCCAGAAAGTCCTGGTTTGCCAGGCAGTGATCCAGTCTGAGGGTACAGACCCTGGGCTGGAAAGCCAGGTTCAGGGTGTCCCACCAGACCAGGAGGGAGGGGCTACTGATAACAGTGCCCCTACCATGTTGTCTTCTGAGGAGGCCACTCCTAGTTGGAGGGTGCTGGACCCCAGAAGGGAGGGCAGGGGAGGGAAGCCTCACCCCGGGCCCTAGTCCAACCTGAAGGTACATACCCCAGGTTGGAGGGCCAGTTGCAGCTTAACATCCCTGCACTGGTGGAGGAATGGTACAGGGCGACTTCTATACGCACCCTGACCATGTTGGACTCTGGGGGTACCGCTCCATGAGGGAGGGTACAGAGCCCCAGAGGGGAGGACCAGGTTCAGGCTGTCATCCCTGACCTGGTGGAAGGGAGAGTGGTTAAAGGGTGCCCAGCACCTGGGGCTAAAGCCCCCCACTCTCCACAGCCACAGTGGTGGGAGAGCTTTGAGAGGCCTGGGGCCTGGCTCTCATCCCTGGCAGCTGTCAGTAACCACTGTGGCTTTCTGTCCGGGGGGATAGAGTTATCCCTTGGGAGGGGACAAGTGTCACACCCCGGGGGTAGAGTGGGCAACACCACTGTGTTGGTCCTGGTGGTACTATCCTGCTCCTGGGATACATCTGTGAGCAAAGTAAGGTTAGGTGCTGCACAGATGAGATCCGCAGGTAAGGAGAAAGGTTCCCCATGGGTTGGCTTAGGGGGCCCTGAGAGTATGAACAGAGGGATCCAATTGGAGTCAGGAAGACGAAGAACTGGAGCATGCCCCTGCTGTTGTGGGCCTGGGTCCTTGTTCTGTCGCCTCAAACAGGGAAGTACATCAGTATAGTGATTGTTCTCCCCTGGCTTTAGGCTGGTAGGGGGTCATGTTGGACCTGGCTTTTTGACAGAGTCACCCACAAACTTTTTGCCTCCTTCCTCCTATTTTTTTCTGACCTGTTGTTGTTGGCTTTTGATCTCTGGGCACTTTACCACTGCTAACCAGTGCTAAAGTGCATATGCTCTCTGTGTAAATTGTACTATTGATTGGTTTATCCATGATTGGCTATTTAATTTACTTATAAGTCCCTAGTAGAGTGCACTATATGTGCCTAGGGCCTGTAGATTAAATGCTACTAGTGGGCCTGCAGCACTAGTTGTGCCACCCACTTCAGTAGCCCCTTAACCTTGTCTCACGCCTGCCATTGCAAGGCCTGTGTGTGCAGTTTCACTGTCACTTCAACTTGGCATTTAAAAGTACTTGCCGAGCCTAGAACTCCCCTTTTTCTACATATAAGTCACCCCTAATGTGTGCCTTAGGTAACCCCTAGAGCAGGGTGCTGTGTGGGTAAAAGGCAGGACATGTACCTGTGTAGTTATATGTCCTGGTAGTGTAAAACTCCTAAATTCGTTTTTACACTACTGTGAGGCCTGCTCCCTTCATAGGCTAACATTAGGGCTGCCCTCATACACTGTTGAAGTGGCAGCTGCTGATCTGAAAGGAGCAGGAAGGTCATATTTAGTATGGCCAGAATGGTAATATAAAATCCTGCTGACTGGTGAAGTCGAATTTAATATTACTATTCTAGAAATGCCACTTTTAGAAAGTGAGCATTTCTTTGCACTTAAATCGTTTTGTGCCCTTCAATCCACGTCTGGCTAGGTTTAGTTGACAGCTCCTTGTGCATTAACTCAGACACACCCCAAACACAGGGTACTCAGCCTCACTTGCATACATCTGCATTTTGAATGAGTCTTCCTGGGCTGGGAGGGTGGAGGGTCTGCCCTCACACAAAGGACTGCCACACCCCCTACTGGGATTCTGGCAGACAGGATTGAACTGAAAGGGGGCTTGGTGCATTTCTTAGACACTCTTTGAAGTCACCCCCACTTCAAAGGCACAAATTAGTATAAAACAGGGCCTCTGCCCTACCTCATCAGACACTTGCTGGAGAAGAAACCTGAACCAGAAACTACATCCTGCCAAGAAGAACTGCCTGGCTTCTCAAAGGACTCACCTGTCTGCTTTTCTACAAAGGACTGCTGCCTTGCTGTTGGCCTGCTGCCTTGCTGAACTCTTGTCTGGCTGTAAAAGTGCTCTCCAAGGGCTTGGATAGAGCTTGCCTCCTGTTCCCTGAAGTCTCAGGACCAAAAAGACTTCTCTCTTTCACTTGGACGCTTCTTGCGGCGAAATTTCCGACGCACAGCTTGTTCCGCGGCGAGAAAAACGCTGTACACCGACGCTGATCGAAGCGACGCCTTCGGGACGACCGGAACTTCGACGCACGGCCTCCCAAGGACAACACCGCCCGACTTCCAGAGGAGAAATCGACGTGACGCCTGCCGTGAGAGCGAAACTTCGACGCACAGCCCCGCGGAACGATGCGCAGCCGGAAAACAAACAGGAGAATCCATGCCCAGACCCGGGACATCTGGTAATCCCCGCGACCCATAGAAAGAGACTGTCCGCGCGCCGGAAAACGACGCACAACTTCCACGCATGAAAATAACGACGCAAGTCCGTATGTGCTGGGGAGAAATCAACGCACACACTATTTTTCCACGTATTTCTTCTTCTGCAGCCCTTTGCGGAGATTTTCCACCAGAAACCAGGTACTTTGTGCTTGAAAGAGACTTTGTTTGCTTTTTAAAGACTTAAGACACTATATATCACTTTTCAGTGATATCTTTACAAATTCATATTGCATCTTTGATCGTTTTGACCTGCAAATACCAAGATAAATATTATATATTTTCCTAAACACTGTGTGGTGTATTTTTGTGGTGTTATATTATGGTATTGTATGATTTATTGCACAAATGCTTTACACATTGCCTTCTAAGTTAAGCCTGACTGCTCGTGCCAAGCTACCAGAGGGTGGGCACAGGCTGATTTTGGATTGTGTGTGACTTACCCTGACTAGAGTGAGGGTTCTTGCTTGGACAGGGGGTAACCTGACTGCCAACCAAAAAAACCATTTCTAACAAGTATCCTACTCCAGGCATCCCCCATTCACATTCAGAAGCAGACCGGATCTGACATGTATGCAGTAAAACACCATTCTACATTACAAATCTGTATTAGCCCACATGTTCCACGCAATTGACAATTTTTAAATGCTACTGAGATTGGACACCGACCTTCATCCATGTGTTTTTCGGGACCAGAGAGTCACAAAAATGAGAAGCTATGTGCATTTAATGGCTTTGCACAGCTGAATATAATAAGATGGGATTGTTTGAACCCCAACCCCACCTAATAAGAACACTGGCTGTCCTCCTTGTCATCAAAAAGGAGTTAATTACTGCCTTTTAAACAATTTCTGAGGGTTTACAGCCAGCAAATGCCTGGTCTGTCATTGCAAGAGACCCGATGAAAAACCTTGAGTAAGTTTCCTATGACATACAAGCTAAACCCTGGCATGTGCCGGTCTCAAATGGCTTAGCAAGTCCTTAATAAAGTCGAAAAGGGCACTGCAGAGGGCACGAAAGAAGATCCATCTCGGTGAAAACGAATGCGAAAAAGTCGAAGCATTCAAATGTACCTACAACAGTCTCACAGTCCAAACGGCAGACACACAGTACAAAATTCCTGGACTTGCTGTTGTATTTCACGTAGTAAAGAGACTGAGCACTTCAACTTGTATTTATTTTAAGTTGCAGTTAATACGCCAACACCTGTGTCTGCCACCCCGTTCATCTCCAACTGTCCCTCTTTAACATTCCATCCCTTCAACATTCCTTCCCTACATTCTTTTGCCACATAACATTCCAATAGAACAAAACAACATACTTCATAACATAACACTTGCCCACCATAATTTTATAAATATGTGCACAAAATGCTGTCCCTTTGTTAACAAGTTAGATCATAGTAAACTGGCAGGTTTGACAGCGGTGTCAAAACAGACTAGTGGTAATTACCTACTAAGGGCCAGATGTAGCAAAATAACATTTTGCGACTTGCAAATAGCGAGTCATTGCGACTCGCTGTTTGCAAGTCGCAAAATGTTATGCAGTACGGTGTCTCAGACACCGACTGCGACTCGCTATGGGGTCGCAATGACCCACCTCATGAATATTCATGAGGTGGGTCGCAAATTGCGGCCCCATAGCGAGTCAAGGCACTCGCAAACATGGAGGCCTGCTGTAGTCAGCAGACCTCCGTGTTCGTGGCTGCTTTAAATAAAGCAGTTTTTTTTTTTTTTAAGTGTAGCCCGTTTTCCTTAAAGGAAAACGAGCTGCACTTAAAAAAAAAAAACGAAACCTTTAGTTTCGGTATTTTTTCAGGGCAGGGAGTGGTCCCTTGGACCACTGTCTGCCCTGAAAAAATGTTTTTGGGTCCAGTCACAAACTGGAAGGGGTCCCATGGGGACCCCTTCCAATTTGCGAGTGGGTTACCATCCACTTGAAGTGGATGGTAACTGCGATACGATTTGCGACAAATGGTATTGCATCCCACTCAGACTCGCAAATAGGAAGGGAACACCCCTTCCTATTTGCGAGTCGGAAATGCATATTGCTAGTCGGTCCCGACTCGCAATATGCATTTCTGAATAGCAAAGTGGCTTTTGCGCCTCGCAAACGGCGATTTTCGCCGCTTGCGAGGCGCAAACACTTTGCTGCATCTGGCCCTAGATCTTGGCCAAGGACAAATTGTATTTACACCAATGTAATCTCACCTAATGTCTATCTTTTCGCGTTTCCATAGTTATGGGAAATACCTGAGACTACGTCAAACTACCAAATCATGAAAATTACACTTCAGCTTAAAATACCAATGTAGGAACACATGAACAACGTGAATAAACTTGAACCAGGATGTCCGTTGTTTGCGTCAAACATAATTTTGCACTTTTTTAGAGCAAAAGGCATCTTTATGTAAAGAAAGTATACATGGAAAAATTTCACTGTAAACAACAGTGTAAAATGCCAAAATCCACATTTAGCCTAGCGACGTGTCAAAATTTTGTGTCATTTTTGAGACATTTCATATAAGGAAGTTACATCATTTCCACAGGCCTAATTATTTTCCTTTTCGCTGTAACAGAAGGGGGGCCCAAACTCCATTTAAATATCAAAAATGACAATACGGCTCGGGAAACATAAGATGATCTTTTAGGTTATTTATAAAAAATCAGATCTGCTGGTGCACCTGATGTGAAGGACCTCCCAGCCCCCTCTCTGCCTTTTAAACACATAATTCACTTTTGAGTATTATGCTCCTGCTACAGAGTTGATTCCTGGTTAGGCTCTGGCTTGTATCCTTTATACAAAAGGCCCCTCTCTACGATCTCAGTAACTATAGAATGGTAGCATTAAGTGATGTACATACTAAATACTATGCTTTACTGCTGCTAGAAGACCAAAATGCCTGGGTAAGTGACAAATAGCTTTTACCCTGGTAATGGACATGCTATTGGGATGCAGGGGGGGAAGAGGGGAAGTGATAACATCCTACACGTAGCAATGCTAGCATATACCGCAAAGCCAGTTTTTTGATTACAAGCCAACTTTGTGTCGTATTGTGTCAGAGGTGCCGGCTGTATGCTGTGATGTGTCTAGAAATGCGGGGCTGGCTCCACAGACAATCAACATGTTAAGGCATCTTGTTCTTTGTGCCTTGGGCAGAGTGTACAGATTATATGGTTTACTAAGAAGGAGCAACATGTACAAAACTTTTCCAGTACATTATTACATAAATGAGAAGCCATGTAAAATGTTACCAACAGAAAAGAAATGCCAAGTTAAAAATGTGCATTTATAAATTGAGTCTTTAAGCAGGCCTTAATATGTCCTCACTACAATATGCTCTGAAGGAAGTCAGATCTCTGGGAAATCTCCACCAGGTTTCATCATGATACCTGCATAGTTGTGAAATTCAGGATTGGTAATGATTACATTACTTACAGTTAATCATCATTACTCCAAATAACTTTTTCTCGTACCAGTACTTAATTACATGAGGTGTACCACCTTCACCCAAGCCCACGTGCCTTAGCCAGAACCAATCAAAATGCACAACTCAACCCCCACTTTATAACCTCCAAGCACCTCCCACCAATCTGGTGATAAAAATTCATGGAGCCCAGAAAACCACCTGTATGTTCCCTAGCTGAAAAACCAGGGGTCAGGTTGTGATCCAGGAAGGAGCGAGGAGGGAGGAACATAAGAACTGGTATGAGAAATGAAGATTACCGGTAAGTAATGTAATAATTTATTCCTCAAAACCTTTTCTCATCCCAATACTTACTTACATGAGGACATACCAAAGCAAAAACAGAACAACCTGAATCCCCCAGAAAGAAAGAATGCCACAGGCTCCTGATCATTGCTCAAACAAATTTATTGCAAAACCAGAAAGGCATCCTACACAAAATCAGCTTGTTCACCAAGAAACAGGAGTCAACACACTAGTTCCAAAGGCTAAGGAGTCACTCACGTCCAACCTGGAATGTGAAACAAAGGTAGAGGGAGAAGCCTAAGTGGCTGCCCGACTCATTGTGGGGGTGGAAGCTTTCAAATCATGTTGAAAAACACCAAAGTTCACAAAACAATTCTCACACTGACGAAAGTCCATGGTGCGACTCAAATAGATCTTCGCAGCACGTAACACATTAAACATGTGCAAGGCTTCTTCCTTGGGAGAAGCAGGTGCTTGAAAGAAAGAGGGCAACGTTATCTCCTGGTGTCTGTGAAAAGAGGAGGTAGGTATACCAAAAGAAGAGCGAACTGTTCTAATGCCAGCCCGTTGTGCCTGCAAGGTAGAAACACCAGGCCCCTCTGGAAGCTATCCTGCAGAAATGTAAGGACCCAGGAGGATGGACGAGTGGTAGGATCCAGAGATCTTTCTCTGCACCACTTGAAAAAGGAGGACTAATGATGACCATAAGGTCTCCTAGAGGACCTCTTTCTAGAATGCTGAATGGAAACTGGCACAGGGAAGGACAGGCCCTGCAACGTCAACCCCCACCTTTCAAGACACATACTGTCAGACACATCTGCCAGGAAGTGATTGTGGGAAGAATGGGGGCCCGAAGGGGACAAAGGCTGAACTGGAGGACCTAATCCGGCACTACCACCAGCAGCATCAACAGTGGAAACCAACCCATCCAGGGACAAAAGGGGGCAATCAGAATGAGATACACTGCCTTTCTCTGCAGCTTGGGTATAAGAGGAAAGGGAGGAAACATGTACAGTAGTAGGGAGGGCCAAGGATGGGACAGAGCACCCACCCCAGCACCCTGGTCCTGGGAACCAGGAGAAAAACATGGGAAACAGGGACTTTTCCACAGATGGAAACAGGCCCACCTGGGGAGTGCTGAACGACTAGCACAACTGGAGAAAATACAAGGAGTCAGACAGAAGTTGTGAGAAGAAGGAAAACCCTGCTGAGTCTGTGTACCTGTACATTGTCCTTCCCTCAAATATACGTGGCAGAGACAGACAGAAGATGAGGTTCTGCCCAACTCACCACTTGAAATGCTAGGGAAGCTAGAGACAAAGAAACTGCCTCAGATTGTCTGTTGATGTAAGACTTGGTGACAGTGTTGTCTATCATTACCAAACTACCTGATTGCTGGTCAAAGGAGAAAACTGAAGAAGGGCCAGAGGAATTGTCTTCACCTTCCTTCAATTTTAAGAGATCCTGCTTTGTTGTGGTGACTACCGCCCCTGAATGAAGAGAACATCCAAGGTCGCCTCCCACTCCAACATGCTTGCATCTGTGGTAACAACTCGGGGAGGGCAATTGGGAATACCCGGGCCACATCTCAGGATCCAGTCACCACTGCATAATCCACCGGATGTGGGGAGAAGCCGGCACCAGGTACTCCAGAGGATGATTGCCCGGCCTCCAATGGGAGAGCAGATGACATACCCAATTTATAAGAAGGCCAAAGTGTTCCAGAGTCTGGCACACCAGAACAATCGGGGACTGAAGAACAGACAGCACTGGATGATGGAGCAGCTAATCATCCTGGTTGGGGTGAATCATTACCATTAGACCATGAAGGTGACCTAGGCGAACTTTCTGGGAGAGGTAGTAAGTCAAAAGGGAAGGACCCAGAACTGCCTGTGAAGGCTGCCCACACAATAGAGTAGAAACAGCAGATTAGGCTGAAAAAATGGAATGTGCACATAAGCATCCCTTAAGTCCAAGGTGGCCAACTACTCACTAGGGCAGATGAGAGGAATTATCCCCTGAAGAGTGTCAATTTTGAAATGAGGCTTCCTCAGGAAAACATTCAGACACTTCAGAGTGAAGAAGAGTCTGAACTCCCCCGACAGCTTTGGGACCAGGCATACAAGAGAGTAGAACCACTTCCCCTGTTGACTGGGTGGAACTGGGACCATAGATTGTTTCTGGATATTGTTCCCAAACTCCTGTGAAAGAACTACAACATCAGAAGAGGCCTTGAGGGACCCCACAGGGTCTGACTGGGAAGGGCAGCTGTCAAAATTTAGGGAGCAGCCCCCCGAGATGATCTGCAACACCTAGGCGTCTGAAACATGTCTTTGCCAAGTTGGAAGGAAAAAAGAAAGACGACATTCCTCTAGGAGGGTGAAATAGTCAGGAATTTTTCCCTCATTTGGGCAAAGGTGGAGGCTGAGGTTTGAGAACTGTCTAGCAGAAAAGGTGGAAGTGTGTTTGGGCTTGCCCTAAAACCACACCAAAGGACCTCGAGAACGTTTCTTACATGGCATCTTGCGGGAGGACTCAGCTCTTTGTCGAAAATGAAAAAGCTGGGCCTTCTTCTGATTTTTGAAAGCCTTATGAAGCATACGTTCCAGATCATCTCCAAAAAGGCAGCTGCCACTGAAGGGCATATGTAGCAACTCAGACTTCTGAGTGGAATCCACTTTCCAGGCTTGCAAATAAACATGGCGTCATGCTGACACAGAAGTAACCATGACCAAAGCAGAAGCCTTCAACACATCACAAGTGACATCTGCTAAAAACTTGGCTTCAGTCTCGATATTAGGATGCAGTACTGAGCATTCACCCTGTCCTGGATTGCCGTAGTCAGGGACTGGAAGTACCTAACAAGGGACCGAGCAGAATATACTGTATAATTCATGGCACAGAGGGCCAAATGTAAGCCTCGAAGGCACTTCTTCAGAGTGACGTCAACCTTGTGATCAGCAAAGTAAGAAATAGGGACCTCATCAGACATAATAGAAGGACTCCCAGCCAAATGAGAAAGCAGGGGATAAAAGTTGAGTGAAGACTGAAACTCCACATCGCTCTTGGCCATAGGTGAGTCAAGAACTTGGGAAGATCCACCTTCTCAGAATCTTTTCATTCTTGCAAAAGAAGATCCAAGACCTCCTTGTTGACAGCCTAGCAAGTAGGGCGATGGGAATGAAGATTTTGAAAAAGACCTGAACTAGGACCTGTCAATTCATCCTCTGTAGGGATATTCAGATTGTCACCCAAGTACTAGAAGAGAGCCAAAAGCTCCTGCTTCTGAATGATTTGCGATCTCGGAGTCACTTCAGCCACCGGAAGTGCATCCTCCTCAACAAACTCCAGAGAAGGCCAAGAAGAGGAAGATGAGGGAGAAGACACCACAAATGACGAAACAGAAGATGTGGGAGAAGAGGGAGGGTAAGGGGAGCCCCCATCTTCATTTGACCTCTGAAAAGCTGTTGACAGAGGAGAGAGCAGAAGCTGGAAATAATAATCAGGAAGTCAAAAATCCTGAGAGGCTGAACCAGGAAAATGTGCCTCATGCCTGCTTCTTTTCTTCTTCTCATGAGGTGAAAAGGAGCAATGATGCCTTTTAACTGCACACTTCCTGTGTTCCATGGTGAACCGAAAGGAGAAGGAAGCTGAGCCCAAATATGAGGCCCACCAGGACTCAAGTAGGCCAATGCAGTGCCTGAAGAAAGGAAAACAGGCTCAAAAGCATATCAGCAGCAAGAGGAAAGAAAGGAAATCTCCCAAGAAGAAAAGAGGGTCAATACAACATGCCAGTTAATAAAGTCAATTATTCCTATATTTGTGTACATATTATTTTATATATCAGGTACACAATTTAAATATAGTATATACATATTTAAGATTGTAATACAACAAGGATAAGGAAAGGCAGAACTCAAACCAACCACAGATGAGCACCTTTTGAAAGGACATGGTGCTCGCTTCAAGCCTTCTACATTTAGGCCTTAGTCAAGCTACACAGACCTATTGGCTTTGATAATGCCTGTACAATCTTTGAATCCGAGAACCACAGGATGTTGTGCTGACGTCGGGATGCAAACCTGATTCACCAGCACTGAAAGGAGCATCTCTGGCCTTTAGGCCGTTGTCCTCCCCTCCAGGCAACAGGCAACCTCACAAGGGACATCCGCCACCAGGGGTGCCAAATAACTGTCTAGACCCAACTGAGTCAGTGTGACAGTCAGGAAGCACTGCTCATTGGTTGAAGCCTTGCAGGGCCACTAGAATTCCACAAACAGAGCCCCCAGGCACCGCTAGCACAAACAGGGAAGCATGCAGTGCTAAAGAACAAGGCAGCAAGCAATCACATTCCCCTGGCACTGGACACATTTACAGGGAAACACGCAGTGGAAACACCAGAATGGGGTGCAATTAGCACAGACTGTGTCAACATGTCACTTAGCAGACTATGGAGGGTGGCATGCAACAAGGTGCCCTGCATGGAAGCAAGATGCAAAAAGATGCGCGTCACCTCAAGGCCATCAGCAGTAAAGGCGGTAAGCACCCCATAGCAGTCCCACACAAAAGAAAGTTAGCAAACAATGGAAGGCCCAGACTTCCCACCAACCAGGGAGACTGGCACAGAATCCAATCCCAACTCCAGGCATAGTGCCCGGCACATCACTAAACTTACCGGGAGGTAACCAAAAAGGGGAGCCAATTATCTCTCCCCAAGAGGCCTAGCCTCCCAAGGCTGACCTGTCAAAACAGCTCCAATGACAATACATGGATCCTGGAGTAGGCAAAGAAAACAGGTGTTTTTCTGGGCTCCATGCCTTTTTATGACCAGATTGATGTGAGGTGCTTTGAGGTTAGGAAGGAGGAGTGGTTTTGCATTGAGGCTTTCTGATTGGTTCTGTCTAAGGCATGTGGGCCTGCGTGGAGTTGGAACACTTCATGTAATTAAGTATTAGGACGAGGCAGGGGGCTGAGGAGGTAATCATATTACAGATAAAGTCAAAACAAATAGGGGAGTGAATTAAGCTTGCGTGCTAGATAATTCCTTTTTTGATATCTATGTCACCAATGTGGGTTCTGTTGTTACAAATGGCAGATGATGCACACCAAAAGTAGAGAGATTGCTGGGTTAAATACTCCAACATGTGAAGGACGCAGTATGTTCAAGAAGACAAGTGTCATGTACACAACCTACTAATTGACCTGAAATCTTACTCTGACTCCAACTTTCTAACTGTGAATGTTTAAAAAATTTATATCATATTTTGGGGGAAAAATAATAAACCTGACAGACGGACAGTCAAAGGTGAAGCAGTCAACAGCATGCCTGGTTGTAAATGTCTAGGAATATGTTTCCTTGACAAAGGCAACCATTGGCACCATTTATCCTACCTGAAACTAAAGGCGAGCCCGCTTTCTGCCATATTAGCACTCTTAGCTGATGGTTCAGCCTCATAAACCAGCAATGGTCTGGTAACGCTTTTATAAAAAGATGCTTGCCTAGGAACAGTACACTGAAGGAATTAGGATTGAACGAGATCTCTAACCTGGGTCTACCATACAATTCTATTAAAAGGAGTATAAACAAAAGATTTGAATCTAGGATCCCATGTACAGGATTTCCATGCCCTTAGAAGCAGGAAAGATTCCAGCCTGGTAGGTGACTCATATTCTGAACCACACTGTCTAACCTCGCATTTGCAGTCAGAATAACAAGTAAAATTGATTAACTTCAAATAAGATTTGTTTTGTTTGTCTTCAATAAGGCCAACCAGAGCTGGAAAAATAGGGATGTATCTGACAAATGTACAATGTGGAACACTGCTTCCATAAAAAATGCATATTTGTCTTTGTTTTTGTCTGGTACTGACACATGCATGAAACATTTACTAAAAGCCATCATTCCCCAGATTAAGATAAGAGCATGTTCAAAGGCTCCTGAAAGATTTCAATTGTAAAGTGGAACAGCTTTTGGCATTCTTCGTTGAGTTCATGAAGGCCACTCAAAATAAATTTACATTAGTTACTATACCATTTGAGGAACAGATTCTGACAAGTAATGTGTTCCTTGCTTAAACCTCAACAATCACACTGATGAGGCACCAATCAAACACTCAGAGCTCTGACTATCTTGTTTTAACTTTTGTTCATAAGGCCCAGGACCTTCTGAGCACCTTTTCTCCACTTGTGGCTTTCAACCTGCACCTTTCATTTTTTCAATATGTGATTTTAAAGTATGTGTACTTTCATCATTTAGCTATGGTTTTATTTAACATATGGACTGATATATGGGCAACAGTGTCATACAGGGATGTTTTTCACCAAGTGGTTTGGAGTTTCATGAAACAGACAACTAGAGTGAAGCCCGAGTTGAGTATAATAAGGTCAGAACCCCAAGGAGAAAACCATCCCCCTAATTCACTTTTTACCCTTCTATAATTGTATGTTATGTATTGCTCCCAAAATCACCTAAGCCAGCTATCAGATAGCTCTGTCAGCATAACCTGGAAGAACGGTATGACATAGCTAGAGTGTATGGCGAGCTTTGTTATCAATTATGGCTAAATAATAGCAGTGAGTTACCAGATTTAGAATTTGGTGTAAATGACTGAGGCTTCCATTAGAAGCCATGCATAACTGTAAAATAAACATGATCTGATTTATGAGACTGAGTGAAGCTCCTAATTTTCTACACATGACCACCTGTGCACCCTCTGAGTGAATCATATACAAAGTCTCCTCAACCACAATAATTATTTTAGTAAGAACTCCCTTACTGTAATACAGTGCCAAGGACTGCTCCATCCTTCTCCTGGCTTGTTTCTGGCATTAATATGTATTTAATGTTGATGCAACCCTTCTTTTCCCTAAGGCCCTTGTTGCTGCTGTGAACATAGCATTACTGAATGCTCATCCCTCCTCCTTCACTTTGGTCCCATATAGAGAGTGCTATTCAACGGGCCTTTGAAAAATATTGGCAATGTTGCACTCTCCCTTTTCAGCACTACTATACCAGTGGCACTGAAACATTGATAGTTGGAATGTTATATTTTCTAGTGTCTCTAGTATTTCTAGGGCACAGATTATTTATTAGACTTTCTGGTACCCTTAAATTAAAACTGTTGATTCCTCTAAGACAACTGTAGCCTAAAGTGAAGTTTGTTATACTTATACATCTATTCCAGGTATTTTGAGAGAAAACATGTATATACATAATGACACACAGAGTCGAAACACATCTTGGGAGGGAAGACAGTACGGGTTGATATCACCCTCTCCAGCAACAATAATGTTAACATGAGTTGATAGTAGATCAAGCATTGCCATTTTTCTTCCTGGCACTAGAAAAATCCTGTGGCATAACCTCCTTTCAACACAATTGTATTGGTGGCTATTTTTAAAGACTACTTATCAATTTTCAATCAAGCTCCTATCCCAACAGCAAGCCTTCTTACTGTTGGGATAGAAGCATTGATTGTCTGCCTCTTGAAGAACATGCATTTACAGAGTCCTGCTCTCCCTCATGATATTTTCCTTCAAAGGATATTAAGTGTGTTTTTTTCTCTTACCGGGTTAACTTCTAACAAAGTACTAGACCTATAAAGACTCTAAAATTGACATTGCTTTATCTCCTGCCACGCAAGTTTTGTTAGTTTTTAATATTTCATGCCTGGAGGCAAAGGGCTGGTTTTATTATGACAAGGCATACTAAACTGCTTTCTTCCTCTTTATTGTAACCGGGCTTTTCTGGATAATTTTATTGTGTGCGCCATTGATTATCTCTGGGCTAATGAAAGAAAACAAAAAAACTAATATCCTACCACATTCTGTCTCCAACAACCTCCTTTTTCAGGTAGTCTCAGTCTTGCGTGTCTTGCTTCAGCTGACTAGAGTGACAATACTTTACTACAACACAACTCTAGCCAAGATCAATTCGATTTATGCTCCAATCTCTAGGATACACATTAAGGCTGTAGACCAATCACACACATCAACCTTTAAGGTACTGACCAAATAGTAGTACTGCTGCAAATGTAGTTGCAAGACTTTGAACTTGTATAATGTTAGTCTCTATGGTGTGAGGTAAAATGAAGACTCTCTTTGTTTAGCTAGAATATCATAATTTTTAGGAAAGAAACAAAGGATAATATTATTCCTCCCTTGTGGACACAACTGGAAAATGTTTTTTTCTGTGTAGGTATTTACAGCTGCTGCAATATAACATGTTTAGGATATACCTCACCTTGCTGTTCTCCAACCTCCAAAAGAGTTGTGCAATCTCTGTTCATATTGGCTTAACCTTATACAACAATTTTCTTTTCCTTTGTGATGCTCTGTATTTACACCTTTTACAAACTTGACTTTTTTGTTTTTTTCAACTTTGCATCAAAGCCAGGGTGTTTTAGCGCAGAAAATGCCTGTTGTTGCATTATTATTATTATTATTATTATTATTATTATTATTATTTTTATTATTATTAATAATATTATTATTATTATTATTTATGATATGCACTCTTTAGCAAAGCAGCCTGCACAAGGAATGAAGATAAATGAAATAAAAGATAGGAAGTTAGCAAAACCACCACACAGACAAATAGAAAAACCCATGACTGTGAGAATAAGTGAAATGTAACTGCACGTCTTCACATTGAAAAATTAGTAGTAACATAAATATCTAGAGGAAGCCTTTTTTAGCTTAGGGCACATCATCTGGAATGCTCTATTACAAGATACTGGGTGATTGAACAAGGGCATTTCTAAGAGTAGAAGAATGTTAGACCATAAACATCTTGTTGGTCTAGCCAAATAGAAAAGGATGACTAGTTTGATAGAATACCCTGTGAGAAAAGTAGATTGCTTTCAGTGGAACCATTTGTTTTACGGGTAGCCATTTGAGTTCTGTCACCTCTGCAAGATGAGGGGAAAATTCCTGAGATCACTCATCAGTTTCAAGGCTATGTGTTTATGCCTCAGGAACATCAAACACATCTTGTTGGCTTTCTAGATTTGTGGTGTGATCAAACAGGATCCCCATATTCTTTTCTTTAGTCACTGGTGAGGGACCATGCTAGAAAGGCATGAATCATGGGTCAAGTTTTTCCCAGGCTACTAGGCTACTGTTATAAGGATCTAAGGCCCATATTTATACTTTTTTAGCGCCGCATTTACGCCTCTTTTTAATGCAAAAGCGGCGCAAACCTACAAAATACAATTGTATTTTGTAAGTTTGCGCCGCTTTTTTGTAAAAAAATGACGCAAATGTGGTGCTAAAAAAGTATAAATATGGGCCTAAGTTTTATTTGCAATGAGTTTTAGTAAATGATAACACCTGCCAAGCAGAGATGACAAAAGCAGTAGTCATGCATTATTATGCTTTATTTGTTCATTTTATAATGCCTAACGCTGATAAAAATACACCCCATGAAGGAGGAAGGCTGTGATGGAGCGATTAGTGCAGGCATCCTCAACAGAAACGACACCAACCTACAAAGCCCAGTTTTCATCCACTTCTGTAAGGTACCCAACATTTGTGTGGTGTACAGATCTGTTATCCTAGAAAGGTTGCCTTTCCTTTTGTTTCATGCTGCTAGGTCTAAAAAGGCTTAGGTGTTCTTTGTAAGCATTATTTTTGCTAAATGCAGATTTGAAGATTAAATGTTCTCCAAAGCCTGCCTGCCCTTCACTTTTATGCCAATATGTACATTTAGTTCATCTTCACAATCACTACTAAAGGCCATGTCATGTTCCATTTGACAACCCACTGTCCAGTCAATACCGTCTGGTTTCCTGGTATGTCCCAAAGGCCACCTACTGACATTTTGTCCAAAGGGCAGCCAAAACATAGTGTGCTGAAACCAAAGGACCAGAAGAAGCTGCAGAACTGCTAGATCTACCAGTTAATCAAAATAGGAGACAATGTACAATCTTGGGGGACCCCACAAGAGACAATGTACCTGCAAAGTAAAATGGAGGAAGCACTTCTAATTGAGACTTTTTTGTTAAAGGAAATGAACCCTGAAAGTACCCATCCTTTTATCCACATGGGTCTAGGGCGTTCTAGCAAGATGTTATGGTTGACCCTAATAAATGTCTCTGATAGACCAAGAAGCAGAATCCCCCGGATTGCCTATCACCCTGCCATGATCACAGATGATCTAAAATATCCACTAGCAATGAATCCATGCTGTATCCAGGGTGGAACCGTTCTTGTCGACTATACAGCAAGTAACATTTGTCTAGGTGGTTCTACAGCTAGAATGTTAGGTTCTTCTTCATGACCTTGACAACTGCAGATCTTTAAGTAATCAGTAGGTCTGGGAAACAATGTAATTATGGCTTAGTAATCTATGTAATGAAGATAATTTTGTGCTACTCTTTTGATGAAAAATTACAAAAAATTAGGATAGTATGCAGGCTCAAATTTTTAATGAGTGACTTGGCATCAAACTCCTACAGCAGGAACACAGGTATAACAAACTTAGCAAGTGTGAGCGGCTGTTGCTGTTCTTGTTCTGTTTCTATTTTCTTAGTACTAAATGCATCATCAGGTACATTTTGGATGCAAAGTTGCATTTTGCTCTACGAAAATAGGGCTAATCACTGGGTTGTGCTCCTCGTTCAATTCTGCATAATTTCATTATAATTTCCCATCCAGCCAGGATTATTTAAGTATTACAGTCACCATCCCTTTTAGAGCTCATCTGGGACAATCCCTGCCTGCATTGATGTACTAATAGATATTTTTTAATGGAATTCCTATTTCAGGGAGGAAAGCTTTAAGCTTAACATTTGCACATGGATCAACCAGAGATCCATATTTAAGTATCAGCAGGGAATCATTCATTTTATGTAAGGTCAGCAGACAAAGCTCTGCAATCAATGAAGTGGCTGAATGGACTGCAGCTAGTGGCAGCATTGGGTGATGTGTTCATCTGGTGCATAATATCTTCAAAGAGCATGACGATCTTAGAAGAAAAACCCACAGACAGTCTGATGCATAGAGCTTGGGAGGGAGGAATGTTAGTTTGCATCAATCACTTACCATTTGTGACTTTTATATCTTAGCTAAATCACACCTCTGTTTCTCTTCTAAGCATTGGGCTTGCTAGATGGTAAGGAAACATAAGTCTACATACAGGGAATAGTTACTAAAAGTTGACTATTGAGGTATAGATAAAGTTACATTTTCCATGAGAGGCCTACCTTTTGTAAGTGTGTCAAGTAAATATTAGAAATTTAATTCAAAATTATTTCACACTTGTTATTAAAACTAATTCAATGACGCACAATACTATCACATCATCTTAAAAGGAAAGCTGCCTTAAAAACTGCATCTTTAACTGTTTGGGAACAAAGGGCCTAATTTAGATCTTGGCGGGATGCCCTGGCAGCAGTCCCAAGTGCTTCGTCAAGTCGACAGAGTTCCTACTGCCATATTTAGATCTATGGTGGATCAACCTCCATCTGCATTGACGGAGTGTACTCTGTCATGTGAGTGGTGTCCTGCAGCTGACACAGTGCACTCACAGTCATGCTGGTAGTATACCAGTGGTGGTCCCCTGACAGCAGGAGTCTGTTGCGTGACCCGTTCAGCATTATACTATGGCTGTGACTTTTAGATGGATGCTAGCAGCACACACCTGATTTATATAGGCCAATTGTGAACATCTGCAAACCACACTATAAAACGCATTCCATTTCAGACCATGATCATTTGCCATTTCACTGCAGAACACCATTCTGATGCCCAATCTGCCACTCAGAAGTCTGGTTTTTTTTCTCTGTTTTTTATTTCCTCTTATTATTTTTCTTTTCTTTCCTTTTATTTTTTCATTTTCATCAACATTTGGGGCACTAGATAATTTGTTTATCTACTCACTATGGCAGGGATGAGGAATCCATGTTTTACAGAGAAGAATTTTCAGTCATGGTGGATGAAATTATTAGAGTACAGCCATAATTGTTTGGAGTCCAAGTACAAAATAAAACCATATCTCAGCAAAGGCAAATGTGGGCGAGAATAGTTGACAGAGTGAGTGTTTTAGCAAAAATATGCACATCGGAAGATGAGGAGGAGGAGGAATGACCTGCAGAGGAGAGTGCATTCCCTGGCCTCTAAGCATCACATGGAAGTCCAGGGGACTGGAAGTCATTATACCAGCCCTACTTAAACCTTTTCCCCTGGGAGTAGAAGGTCTTGGCGATCCTACATACTGCAGGCTTGACATGAATCCCTGGTGTAGTGGAGACTGGTACGTTGAACTTAGCAATGTCTCATTAATCATAAAATATGTTTTTGCCCTTAAGTTAGCTGTTCAGAAAGCTTTAAGACTCTCATCAAAACATATAAATCCAAACTTATTTCATAAAAAATCCATGTTTTATCCAATGTGCTAGCATCTTGGTTGCATCACTCTATTTAAAAATGCTCAATATGTGTTGTTTGAATGTGTGTTGTTCTCCATGGATCTTCCCTTGCATTTGCCTAGTTTTTTGCTTTATTTTAATGTATGTTGTTATACTTAAAAAACAGTTCCCAAACTCCATCTATTTGCACATGAAGGAATAGGGCATGTAAGTACTTTAGATATTTAAAAAGGTATGCTTAACTCACATTGTAACAAGTATGGTCAATGGTGATTACAAATGACTAAAGCTACCATGATGCCCTGCTTTGTCTCTGGAAAACAATAGTGCAATGTGATGGAGCTCAACCTCTCTTTTCTTCCATATATGCACATATTTCAAAGAGTTACGCATTTGTCAATCATCATTTCATGACATGTATGAAAATGGCATTTGTTCTGTTGATCAAGTATGTTGTCATCTTCTTTTTATTCCATTGAATTGATGAAATTGCTTACATAATTCATTGTCTCTTGAATGAAAGATTTCCAATCATGTTCTGTGGCATGCTGAATATAAGTAGTATTGATACACAATTTACTTTGATGTGTTCATATGATGACCTATGCCAGTAATTATAATAAGTTGTAATATATTGTGTTTGTAGCCTGCAAGGCTTTGTAATGGTTTAGCTCTCAATTATCCACTCTACTGTGTTAGGTTGAATGTCTGGTGCATGTAATGTGCACTTTCTAAATAACATTTTTCATTTCAGGACATCTCTTCAACATTTTTACTGAAGTTTACATCTGTGTAAATTAACATGCATGTGTAATTTAAAAAAAAAATCGGCCTAATCATTCCATTAATCACAACTTTTACTTTTAGTTTGCTTAATTTGTAGCTGAAAACACATTTGAGGAGTAATCCAGATTTTTTATTTCATGTTGTTTCCAATTCATATTAGATCTAACACCCAAGGCCAGTGGACCACCATCTGCAACTGAAGGCAACTCCACTCCAGAGCAGGATCAATCCTTCAGTGAGTACACCACTCCTGTAAGTCCGGATAATGTGGAGCTGCCTCATCAATCTGGTCTGTCTGGACAGACAGCCACAGTGAGTTTTACTCATCCCACACCTACAACTCCCACCTCAGCTGCAACAACACCTCATCCAAAGGATACTCCCACTTCCTGTGACCAGAGAAATAGTACCTCAATCTTGCACCCCCTCAGTTCTGGCTGCTGTTGAGCAAAAAACACCACAATCTCTATTTCAGGCCAGTGGGATGGGGCACACTGCCTCAAGGGCACAGTGTAGAGGGGGCATGGGTCATTGGAGGGAATCTGTGGGCCAGAAAAGTGAGGTCACTGGGTACACTGTCACCCAGAGCAACATTAACCAGGTCTTGGGAACACTATACCAGTCCCAAGATGTGGTGGGCCAGGTCCTAACAGAGCTCTGGGACATGAAACAGGTACAGAGAGAACACAATGTAGAGATTCAGAATCACAACTCAACTTTGTGTTTCCTGACTAGGATGGTATTTGACATTTTCCATCATATGTGCAGGGCTTTCCCTGTACCATGTACAACTGTCTGTGGTCCTTCAGCATCAGGGCAAAATACCAATAGCCAAAGACAGGGGGTTCCTGCTGCAACAGGACAGGAAACTGCTCCACTCCACCCCAGTCCTTGCAACTGTGGACCCCCCCCCGGAAGTAAGTTCATCTGGACCACCAGAAGAGGATGGCAGGACCTCCAACACCACCTCGAAGAGACACCAAACCTAATTTCCTCCAGTGTGTGTCTACCATTCACTCTTTGGACTATTTCATGGACGTAATTACATTTCTGAGGTCAGTTATATCTTGTACATTGGATTTCAAACTATTTTAGCTCAACAATAATAGTTTCCTTTCACATGATGGACTTTATTTCTTTTTTCTGTTTCCTTTGGTTTTATGTTTCAAATAATTTTTAATTAATTTGAGTTATTAAAGTAAATTCTCATAACACAAAGTCAAAGACTGGTGTTGTATTTATTGTGATATTTCCTTTTTTATTTCTTCCTTCCTATTAATCAAACAAAAATACATTGTAAATATTAGGTTATGTGTTTCCCGTTTAAAAAAAAGTAGAACAACAATAAACCATAAATCTCAATGTATGAGTGTCATACAGTTGTAAGTAACAATTCTCTGACAAAATTTTGGATAATTTTTACAACCAATGCATAACTCAAATAGCCTGTGCCATTTAGAATTTGATGCTCAAAGACCTTGAAACAATGGAAGAAAAGGAAATCATTTGAATAAACATATTAAATAGGCAAACTTTTGTTGGTTTGTGCAATCAGTTGGGGCTAGAAATTCTGCCTCACAATAGGAATTCCACATCAATTACACCAATAGTCAAAATCATGGCAGTACTACATTTTGTGGACAGAGGAACATTTCAATATACTGTGGCAGTATCTGGTGGATGGTCACAACCACATTTCTGTGGTGTGCTACAAAATGTTCTTTCTGCTATGATAAGCAGACCAACAGCTTTAAACACAAAACACAAAATGAAGATTTAGCTAATGTGAAGGGAGATCAGTATGCTATGGCTTGACATATAGATGTGGTTAGAGCAAGTTAAGCAGCACATATTGCCTTGGTGGCAGTGGTCAATCAAAAACAGGTCTAAAACAATCCCAATAACTTTCATTCAATCACTGTGCAAGTTATCTCTATATAAGATCTGTACATGCAAAATGTATCTCTATCCCAGGATCAACCCAGGTTCCCTTTGTGCTTTCCAAGAGCAATATTTCCCTGCATATATCTCAACTTTAAATGTTCAAATGAAGATTACATGATGAAGGAGCCTAAAACAGAATAACAAGGGACAATTAATGATTTTGCATGAGAAAATTGACTCAAATGATGTTAGGAAGACACATATACTTAGCACAAGCAAAGATAATCAGTGTCAATAAACACAGTAGTCAATGTATGGAAACTTTGATCAACAAATATCTTTGCCTTTGTTGGACCTGGCCCTTTTACAGGGTAATTCCCCAGACTATTTGCTTTTGCCTCCTTATTTTTCTGACCTTTGTTGGCTGACGTTTTGACTCTGAGCAGTTTTTCACTGCTAACCAGTGCTAAAGTGCATGTGCTCTCTTTAACAAATTTGGTATGATTGGATTATACCTAAGTTTCCTGCCACAGGGACCTGGCATCTAAATTTACTTGCCAGGCCCAGAACTCCCCTTTTACTACATGTACGTCACCCCTAAGGTACGCCCTAGCTAGTCCTTTGGGCAGGGTGCCATGTATGTAGAAGGCAGGACATGTGCCATGTTGCATGGCCTGTCCTGGTAGTGACAAACAGCCTAACTTGGTGTCTCACTGCTGTGAGTGCAGCCCTCTCATAGGATTGCATTGGAAATGCCCTGCCTTAAGTGTAAGGGGTATTGTCTGATTTATGAGGGGTAGCATAGGCATGTTTGGTATGGTTGTGACAGTGGTAAGAAATGCTGCTTACTAGTGTAGGTGTATTTTTTATTACTATCACAGAAATGCCACTTCTAGAAAGTGCGCATTTATCTGTGCTTATGACTTTGGTGTTTTTCAGCTTATCTCCAATCAACGTCTGGGCAGACTGACAGTTGGGGCTTTGTGCATACTTCTCAGACAGCCTGAACACAGGGAGAGTGGAGGTGACACAGAGGTGCATCTACGTATTGTAAAGCCTTCCTGGGCTGAGAGAAGGCAGAGGCGGGGCACACCTGCATTTGTAAAGACTGTGCCCTGGCCTCACACAATAGGGTCGTTAACCCCCCACTGATGTTTGGAGTCTGTGCTGAAAGGAGAGAGGGGGCACTCCCAGAACCAGTTGTAACTGGCTGGAATCTCCTCTCCCTACCATTGTGAAACACTGTAAGAACTGACTATAAGTACAGGGGAATTTTCCCCCCAGTTTGAACACTCTTGGAACTGAAATTGGACACAGAACGCTGATGAATGGACTCACCAGGAAACCACCTTCGACTGCTGTTGCTGTGCTGAACTGTGACCTGCCTGGCCACTAGAAGGAACTGCCCCCATATGCACCCCTTGTGCTCTCCTGTAGCTGGATCCACCAGCCCTGTGCTTTTTCTGGTTGTTCCCAGGGGAAGACTGTTGTGGCCCCTGACCCCTGCCACGATCTCCCCAGCCTTGCCTGAAGCGCTTGGTAAAAACGCTCTCTATTCATAGCTGAGGAGGAAATTCACCGCCGCAGCCCAGGCTGCTGATTTAAGCTTGCGCTGTGTGAAGCGCTTTAGTTGGAGCCCCTAGCACTCCCCCCGGCGCCTCTGCCTGCTAAAAATAACCACCACGGCCGGGCGCCACATATGGGATCCCAGCGCGAGGCTCGCGCTGACTCCAGTGCCCCCAGGGCACTTCAGGAAAGAAAGGAAAGGAGCTCTTACGCTCCCCGGGTGACGCACACTTTTTAGAGCGCTCTCGGGGCACACTCTGGACCCAATTCCTCACACTGCTTCTGAAAGGGAAAGCAGACGCGCGGCTCCCGCACCGGATCGGGTGCGGCCGCCTGGGGGAAGGCAGATGGAGAGCCTCATCGGAGGCCCCTGCTTCCCCCGTCACTCCATAAGGCAGCCGCACCGCAGACAAGGGCGACTGCCTCTCGAACCCACAGGATGCGGGGGAGAAAGGGAATTCCCTTTCCCCCGGTCGCTGCGCTAGGAGCAGGACGCTCCTGATTCTGGGCAATTTGGTCTCTTTTCAAGGAAATCGGGAGAGGATACCTCGGCGAAGGTCCCTTCCCGCTTTTTCCTTGTTCCACACAATTGTTGCTGGGCCACGCCGGCCCCCACCCCACGGACAGGGTGTGAGGAGGCCGAGGCCAGTCCCCACCATGAGGGAGGCCCCCGTTTTGTGCACAGGAGCGCCGGGGGCCCCCGTGCCCGTTTCTAAGCACTGGGACTGCCTTCTCCTCCAGCAAACAGGTACTCTTTAGAAAATCTAGGGTCTAGAAGCCTAATACAGACTCAAAGCTGTTTCTATTTCCTACCTTTTCACTGATTATGCATATATGTGATAAATGTTCGTTTTATGGGCATGTCTAGCTGGTATGTATTTATATGACTTGTGTTATAGTCGCTAATGGTTCTTTTGTGTAGGAATTGTTCATGACAAGTGCATATACCTTTTACCATACTTCCTGAATACTGCTTATGTTGCAGAATTCTGAGTACTTACGTGTTCTAATGTGACAACTGCATATTCTTGCAGAATATTAGTAACTTGTGTAACCCTCTGACAACTGCTAAGGTAGCAGGGTATTACTTCTGTGTAATGTTGGTCTAATTATGTTTTGTGCAATACAGATTATTTTTACATAGCACAGTGTTGTGTTTACTTTGTGGTGTGTATTTTGCGTCATGTGTATTGTGTGTTGTGCAAACGCTTTACACATTGCCTCCAGGTTAAGCCTGACTGCTCGTGCCAAGCTACCAAGGGGGTGAGCAGGGGTTATCTTGGACGTGTAACTCCCAAGCCCTGACTAGAGTGGGTAGGTTCTGCCTGGCTGGGGTACATACCCTAGCCAACCAGAAACCCCATTTCTAACAGCCTTGGACTTTCCTGAACTAACCATTACAACTAAGTTACCATCACAGACTGATATGTTCACTATGTTACAAGTTGTTCTTAAATTTGATATTATAATATGTAAAGGTAAACTTGCACTCAGTTAAAGAAAGTTGTTAATTCCTTCCTCTTCACCACTGTCATCTTAATTTGCCATTTCAACATCCTCACCCAGTGGCTCTTCATGGTCTCCACCCTCTGTAATCTATGGGATGTTCAGTCACCGGTCTGTGGTGTGCAACATGCAGCAGGCAACAGTGATTTGGCACACCTTATCAGGTGAATAGTGAAGGGCTCCACTGGTCTTGTCCAGACAGCGAAATCAGGCCTTCAGAAGCCCAAAAGCCTGCTCCACTGGCCTCTGTGTTTTCATTGAAGTGGACTTCTCCTGGCACTGTTGGATTCATCAACAGTGCTAACAACCATGGCCGTTCATGATAAGCTCAGTCTCCTCTATGAAAGTAAAAAATATATTGAGCAGTACATTTGCATGCCACTGAGCATTCCTAAACTATTTAAAAAAAAATATTATCCTATTGTCATATTGTACTTACCAACATGCCAGGCTCTCTCAGGTCCACGTTATGACATTTGCAGGGGTATCCTGCTGTCTCTAAGTACAAAGGAATCATGTGTTGACAAAAGGAAATGGGCAAACACGCTTGAGATGTACAAACCTAGTAAGCTAAATAATTTATTTCACATGTATTATTTACAGATTATTTTTTTTATTGTTTTAAAGAAAATACCATCAACCATGCCATCAACAGAAGTTTAAACACCACACAACTATTGCATTAAACAATACTAATGCACTACAGATAAAAGATTTTTTTTATTATTTAGTAGCATTAGCAATTTGTATGCAAAGCCAATGACTGTGTCCATCACCATTGACGATCGCGTATGTAGTGTACATGTATGCAGCGTTTCAAAAAATCTTACTTGCCTCCCAGCACTGCATCCATTAGGCCCTCCCCAATTTTTGCTGCTGTCACTGACCTCTGGGTGCCAGTATTCCTGGGAAAGCAGGTGACAGGAGTCCAACCTTCTAACATAGGAGATGGAGTTGCTGCCGTCTGAGGTCCTGTCTCTCTTTAGGCAGCTCTGTGGCTCACCAGAGGAACAGGTACACATTTGTAAATCTGTCTAACTGTTTTTTCAAACGTAGCCTATCAATCAATCAACCAATCAAATAATTTCTTAAGTGCACTACTAACCCGGTAGGGTCTCAAGGCGCGGGGAGGGTGGTTACTGCTCAAAAAGACATTTTTTTAGGTGCTTCCTGAAGGTTAGGAGGTCCTGGGTCTTGCGTAGGTTGGTGGTGAGGGAGTTCCAGGTCTTGGTGGCGAGGTGGGAGAAGGATCTGCTGCTGGAGGTGGTGCGTTGGATGTGGGGGACTGTAGCGAGGTCGGCGGAGCGGAGCTGGCAAGTTGGTATGTGGAAGTTTACTCATTCGTTGAGGTAGGCCGGTCCAGTGTTGTGGAGGGCTTTGTGAGCATGGACAAGGACTTTGAAAATGCTCCTTTTGTTGGTGGGCAATCAGGGTAGGGATGTGAGGTGGGTGGATATGTGTTCGTGGCGAGGGAGGCTGAGGATGAGAAGTGCGGCTGCGTTCTGAATTCACTGGAGTTTTCTTTGAAGCTTGGCTCTGGTCCCTGCATAAAGGGCGTTGCCGTAGTCCAGTCTACTGCTACTGAGGGCATGGGTGACTGTTCTTCTTGTTTCTAAAGGTATCCATTCGAAAGTCTTGCATAGCATGCCAAGGATGTTAAAGCAGGAGGAAGATATGGCGTTAATTTGCGGGGTCATGCAGAGGGATGAGTCCAGTATGATGCCAAGGTTGCGTGCGTGGGTGGTGGGTGTTGGGGGTGGTCTGAGGGTGGTGGGCTACCAGGAGTCCTTCCATGCTGTCTTGTTGGGGCCGAAGATGATGATCTCGGTTCAATTTCAGGTGGCTTGTTGTCATCCATTTGGCGATACCGAGGAGTCCGGTGTGCAGGTTAATCTTGTCGGTGGCTGGGTTCCTGGTGAGGGAGATGATGAGCTGGGTGTCGTCAGCGTATGAAATGATGGTGATGCCGTGGGGACTGAGGATGTTGGCTAGATGAGCCATGTAGATGTTGAAGAGGGTGGGGCTGAGGGAGGATCCTTGGGGGACCCCACAGATGATCTTGGTGGCTGTAGACCGGAAAGGAGGGAGGCAACTCTTTGGGTTCTTTCGGAGAGGAAGGAGGTGAGCCAGTCCAGGGCCTTGTGGTGAATTCCGACATCGAAAAGGCGTGTGCAGAGGGTTTGGTGGCATACCGTGTCAAAAGCTGCAGAGAGGTCTAGGAGGATGAGGGCGACAGTCTCGCCCTTGTCCACTGTGGTCCTGAGGTCGTCTGTGCAGGCGATGAGGGCAGTCTCAGTGCTGTTGTCCTTGCGGAATCCAGACTGGGAGGCGTTTAGTATGTTGTTTTCTTCTAAGAAGCGAGACAGTTGTGCGTTAACTATCTTCTCTGCGACCTTTGCAGGGAAGGGGAGAAGAGAAATGGGTCTGTAGTTTGTGAGGTCTTCCGGGCCTGCTTTGTGTTTTTTGAGAAGAGCGTTGATTTTGGCGTGCTTCCAAATATCTGTAAAGGTTGCGGTGTCGAAGGAACTGTTGATGACGGCACAGAGCTGGGGAGCGATGATTTGGCTGGCTTTGTTGAAAATGTGGTGGGGGCACGGGTCTGTTGGGGAGCCTGAGTGGATGGAGTTCATGGTTTTGCCGATTTCTTCGTCGTTGGTGGGGGTCCAGGTGTTCAGTCGGTTGGTGCGGCAGGGTGTTGTAGTGTTGGTTGTGTCAGTGGTGGTGGTGGTGGGTGCTGATGATGTGAAGCTGTTGTGTATGTCTGTGATTTTGCAGTGGAAGTAGTTAGAGAGGGAGGTGACGAGGTCTTGGGAGTGTGGAGGGTCGATAGTGTAGGATTTGGGTTTGGTGAGTTCTTTGAGGATGGCAAAGAGTTCCTTGCTGTTGTGCGTGTTGTTGTCTATGCGTTCTTTGTAGAAGGACCGTTTGGTTGTCCGGATGAGTTGGTGGTGTTTGCGTATGGCTGTTTTGAGGGTGGAGAAGTTGCTCATTGAGGGTTCTTACTGCCGGGCTTTCTCAATGTTTCGGCATTCTCGTTTGGAAGATTGAAGTTCTATGGTGAACCAGGGGGCGGCCTTAATGGTGCGGGTGTTGTTGTTTGTTTTCAAAGGGGCGAGGGAGTCTGCACAGGTTTCTAGCCATTGTGTGAGGTTGTGGGTGGCGGTGTTGGGGTCGTTGGTGATGGGAGGTGGAGCTTGTGCGAGGTTGGAGATCATGTGTTTCTTGGAGATCTTGTTCCACTTGCGGTAGTGTGTAGTGTGTTGTTGATGGTGGGTGGTGGGTTTCATGAAGGAGAAGTGGACGCAGTGGTGGTCAGTCCAGTGGAGCTCGGTGGTGTGAGTGAAGGTGATGTGGCTACTGGAGGTGAAGATGGTGCCTAGCGTTTGTCCTGCTGAGTGGGTGGGTGAGGTGACCAGTTGCTTGAGGCCAAGGTTTGTGAGGTTGCCCAGCAGGACTGTGGTGTTGCAGTCGTGGGTGCTACAATCTGCCATTGAGTTCCTAAGTGAAGTCTTGTGAGTGCAGTGGTGTTATTTATCTTTTACATTACAAAAAGAAACAAAGAAATGATGATGTAAATTTTTATGCACTTTATGAATAAAGGAAACTACAACATTAGTATGTGGTGTGTGTTGTATGCCCTACATTTTATTTGGTGTGTATATTGTGATATATATGTATATGAATATGTAGGTATTTCATGTGAAAGGTAGAAATGTCACATCATGTTAGAATAGAAAACACAATATATTTAATTTACAATTGTTTTATATATTGTTTTTTACATACCTGATCAAATGTTGTTTGATATGTGTATTATCCCACATATCACTCAGCCTAGATCAGCTGTCTCCAACCAGTCATTGGGAGCTACGTGTAGCTCACAGACACCTTCATAGTGGCTCACGGAGTTGAGTTATTTTTCAAATCAGCACAAGTTTATATTTAACTTCAAAGTTAAGGGAAGGTTGTGTTCATGTGACATCATGATCATCAATCTGCAGACAGCAGTGCCTGACAATGAGCAGGGCTCACCTCATTTCGTGGGCAAGCTGGGGCTAAGTCACAGAGGTGATCACCTGAAGCACTGAGGTATTGTACTCTCAGAAAACAATCCTTGTCCAATATAAATTACAGTTGTGAACAAAGTGATGCTTGTGAATGCTTTTAAATGGAATAATAATTAAGTGGAGAGTTATTAATAACACATACAATTAAAATTTCACAGGCTCTCTATAACCCATACAAATATATCCCCTTCAGATGCACAAATGTTCATACATCCCCAAAGAGCACACTCTCAGTAACACACATGGCATCCCCTTTCATAGTGCCCTTAGTCATGGGGTTTAGTTCAAAACACAATATCTGGCTCTATTGACATTAGGCTTCAAGTCAACTTAACTGGGCATGTGGAAGTCTGTTGACAATGTGCAAGTTATTTAGCCTTCAGTATTTCACAGTGATATTCATTGATGCAAAGAAGCTCTCATTACAGAAAATGTTGGATCCCCCAGCCTAGATTATGTCACTGGCCTGAATTGTTGTATTTAGGGAATGGCAAAGAATCAGGGTAGTCAACAGGTTACGGCAAAAGTATAATTTGTTGTCATATTTTGGCAAAATGAAAGCCAAAAATAAATTATGTAGTACTCTTTTCTAACACTTGGGATTGATGTGGTAAAATGTGTTACATCAATACAGACAAAAAACAAGCCAAAAAACATTTATGTTTTCTTTCATTTCTTGTATTCATATAACTCAAGGCCCATCAGAAAAAGTAGCTATGGAAGGCCATTGCCAAGAAGGTGCAGACCGTCGGGGCCTACTAGCATTGACGCATCCATTGCTGGAAGAGGTGGGAGGACCTACAATGCTGGACCAAGAAGTAATCAGAAGTCCAGCTCGACAAGTCCTCCCAATATGAGAAGCATGTGCACTGCACCTTGACTTCCATAATGGCCTGCATACTGGCAGTGGAGTTTCAATACCTTCATGGGCAGTTCAGAGCCCAACAGCCTCCTGCATGTTTCCTTTTCTTTGTTCCCGGGTGGGCCAGGTCTGGGGAGCATTGGGGTGTGAAAAAAGGGGGGTGCATGCCCCCCCCCCCAGGGTTTTTCAAAGTTCTGGTGGCTTCCACCTTTACTGAGGCAAAACATTTATTTTTAGCTGTGGTCCCCCATTGGCCTCCCCCTCAGCGCTGGTGACTGCCACCTCCCTAGGGCTAAATATGGAATGTATGTGGAGGGGCCTGTCCACCACATCCTTGGGCAATTCATTCAAATTCATTATTTCAGCCCCGAGGACCACCACTTCCCCAGGGCCGAATTAAACATTGTAGCCATACATGGCCCCTGGGACCACCACCCCTCCCCCCAGACTGGCTCCTGCTATGTCCTGTGAGGGCCCAGACCCAGATAATAGCTCTTTGCTCTGACTTGGCAGGAGCTTTGACGGCTCCTGCAAAGTCAGAGGAAACACTTCAGTTCTTGCAGGTGAAAGCTGTCAAATTACACTTGCCCGCTGGAAGTGGAGGTTTCTTCTGTTTCCCTGCTCACATAGATCTGGTCAGGGAAAGAGATTAAATGATTGCTCTTGCACACAGAGAGTTGAATGTTTAGCAGCTCCATGTGTGCGAGACAATGCCTGCTCAAGAAGGAGGAGAGAAGCTGCCTGGGACTCTGTGGGCCTTGAGCTTTGCTCGCAGTCCCATTGCACACTGGGTGCCCTAGGGTCACCCAAGAGACATTGCCAGGCCCTGGGGGATGGGGTCCCAAGGGCCAAAATCAACATCGGGATGGGGACTGGTCGGTCCCCCTTCACCATTGAGTGAAGGCTGTGCCCTTGGAGATGGGGTCCCAAGGGCCAAAATGGGTCCTGGGAGAGGGGCGTGTAGCCACCCTCCTCCATTTGTTTATGGCCAAGCCCCAGGGGATGGCGTCCCCGGGACCAAGATCGCCCAGAGGAGGGGTAACCCTCTTCTATTATGTTTGTTTACTTAGCGATTCCATATTGAAATACTGAAAAGCAACCTGAAATCCTATGTGGAGGTGAATGCATTGCTGATCAATTGCAGTGCAATATGTATGTGACGGTGACAAGTAGGTTCTTCCTTGTCCTCTCCTAGTGACAGAAGAGTCCATGCTTCTCTCTTTAAATTGCTATCAGTATGCAAATCTGCAAATCAGACTTGGCCACAGGGCCTGGTCGCAGGCCAGGGCCTGTGGTCAACTTCCATTGTGTATAGCTGAAGGCAATGCGCTGCAGTGATTGGATTAGCATAGAATAATTAAAATGACTTTATGTTTAAAAAAAAAGTACAAATTCACTGAAAAAAACAAAGGATACAGGGATGTTATAGTTCGAAAATAGAATTTGAAAAAAACATAGAAATTTGATTTAAAAACCAAAGGTTACAGGGATGGTATGGTTAGGTTCTGAATTTACTCACACAAAACCATAGAAATTCAGCAGTTATAGAGGTATTTTCTAGTAACTATAACCTAAGCCCTTGCCATGCACTGCTAATTACCTCAGATATTAGAGTACTCATGACATTATGACGTCAATAAAAATATCAATTAATCCTTAGCAGCCAAAATATTGAAGACAGAACTGTGCATATCAGGACATGAGTTATAGTTGCCTTAGAGTGGGAGTCATAATTACTTGAAATAGCTCTAAATATAACTGCTGAATTGCCCATTTGACGAATCTTCACAAATTTTTCAAAAGTAACACAATTGTCAGTTCAGCTGCTGTCTTGAAAGTTTCGGGGTGATCCGTTAAGCAGGGGGCCAAAAAAAGAGGGGGCGGCAAGCATTTTCCAGAAGTGATTTTGAACATTACTACCACCCAAACTCTGGACAGAATTACATTAAATTTGACAGAAAGTTATTTTTTTCCAAAAAGCATCCTTTTTCTAATTTGGTATAAATAAGTTCAGTAGTTTTAGAGATACCAAAGGAAAAAGAAATATAGATATCAAGGGATGCTGATCCAACATTCCCCGTGCTGATATCTGATTGCCTGCCAACACTTCAACATTGATGGAGGATCTGCTAATCCACCAAAAATTAGCAAAAAAGACACCCGATCTCCCCTACTTTTTCTCAATTTAGCCCCAGGGGTGGGCCAACTCCAAGGGGCATGAATATTTTTATAAAAACAGAAGGGGGCGCACAGGGCCCCCTTCAATGGCTTTCATATGCCCCGGGGACCACCACCTTCCTGTGGCTAAATAAAAAATATAGAGATGGGGCCACACGGACCCCCCCGGACCTGGGGACCACCACCTCCCCATAGCCAAATACTATTTTTAAAGGCTGTGTTGCCCCCTCCAGGAGCCATTAATAGCCCTCAGAACTGCTACCCCCAGCTCCTGCTATCTTCAGAGGTGGTCACCCTCAGGAGATAACTGTTTGCTTTTACTTGGCAGAAGCTCTGAAAGCGCCTGCCAAGCAAGAGCAAACTCACTCCATGTCCAGCAAACGGGAGCCGTCAAACTGCTCTCCCTTGCTGGGAGCCGAGTTTTCATCTGTTTCCCTGGCAGCTATCATCTGGGTAGGGAAACAGATGAAATATTGCTCCCACACTCTGGAAGCTGCATGTTTTGCAGCTCCCTGTATGCAGTGAAATGCTGAGCCCGGCAGGAGGGGGGAGCCGGCTGGGACCCCGGGGACCTTGAGATTCCCTAGTGGTCCCCCAAGTACATGGACACAACAAGTTAAGGCCCATATTTATACTTTTTTAGCACCACATTTGCGTTAGTTTCTGACGCAAAAGCAGCGCAAACTTACAAACTGCAATTGTATTTTGTAAGTTTGCGCTGCTTTTGCATAAAAAAATTACGGAAATGCAGCGCTAAAAAAGTATAAATATGGGCCTAAGTGTTTTTTCTCTGCAATTCCACCTTGAAAAGCTATCTGTAATCCTCAATGAAAGTGTTGTCATCCTTGCTGTTTGAGAGTAACATCTTATATAGTGATAGCGTGAAAATGTAAAATGCCCTAGAAGCCCCATCCCCTCTACATTACTGGTGTGTTAAGTATACTTACCCTTTTCCCAGGGTGATGAACATCTTACTGAAAGGCCTCCTGAGAGAGTTTCCCGACGATATTGGAGGTTTTTTTTTGATGCTGAGAAATATGATCACATCTCCCAAAACAAAGAAACACTTACTTCTATAAAGTACAAATCATCCTAAATTCTTACACAAGGCCAAGGAAAAGCAAGTCTGTTTCTCTGCACTTCTGCCTTGAAATATTTTCTGTAATACGCGATGGAGGTGTTTGCATCCTTGCTCTTTAGAGCGCAATATCTTATGTAGTGATACTACGAGCATGTAAAATTGCCTAGAAGCCACTCCCCCATATACATTAGTAGTATGCAACGTTTCCCTGCCCTTTTCCCAGGGTGATGGACAGCTTACTAAAAGGACCCACAAGTGCATATCCCCCAAATTTTGGAGACTCGTTCTTGAGCCACAGGAATATGATCACATCTCCACCAAACAAGGAAACACTCTGTATTTCCACCTTGAAAGGTTATCTGTGGTGTGGGTGCTTACAGGGGCCTGGAGCCAGGCCCTGCAGCCAACCTGCACCATGCGCAGCCAAATGCTGTGCATGGTGTGGGGTTGGGTAGTTATATACCTCTAACTTGTGCCCTAAGGTAACTATAACTTGGTTGGATGAAAAATTAAGATTTCTTTAAAAAGCTGAATGTCTGGAACCCTCTGGTGGATTTTGATTATTTTGGACTCTATAAATTCATAAAAATATCATCCATGTCTGTATTTTATTGTGTTTCTTTCATGTTGTGTGGCTTTCTTATTGCGTTGTTTGTACTGTTAAATGCTTTACACTAGTTCCTTTGTGCAAGGCTTTTTGCTCAAAGTCATAGGTAACCAGGTTTGATTTTAGCGTTTTTCTAATAAGCCTGACTGGACCTAGGCAGTTTTTGATTGTGTATTCCGTGGATAAGACCGCACATTCATACAATATAATACATCCAAATCCTCCCACGGACCTTTATTTTAAAGGTGGAACAATTGTAGAAATTAAGATTTTGCACTTTCATTTTCAACCACGTGCATGAACATTTTTAACAGACGTTTTGCTTACATCCCCAAAACTACGTATACATTTTTGTTGAGATTTTTATTAAGATAAAACATACATTTTCTTTGCTGGTTCAACGTATCTGTTCAGGTAAATTACGTGAATTATTTGAAATTTAATTATTGATTTCATTTTTTGACAGTAATGCAAACATGTGATGCATATTTATATTAGTTTATTATTCGAGTTAACTATGAGTGATAGGTCTAAGAGGGGACAATGGAGTTTAGTAAAAAGGAAATGGCGTGTGCTGCCAACTTGTGATCATACAATAACATACAGATACATTTGCGACGAGAACCATGAACCATCATGTGTGTATAATATAGAATAGTTCAGAAACATGGAACCACGTGGGGAGATAGGTGTATGAACGGAAATAATTCAGGACAGTAATAATATTATGAAGAGGTTGATTTGGTGCTTTTTCTGGATTGCACAATGGGAGAAGCAAATCTAGTCTTAAGCAATTCGGGGTTACCTCAATACCGTTATACTTACAAAGACTGTACATTTAAAAAGAGACACGTCACAGCCTGTTTAATGGGACCAGTTTCCATCGACCATTTTGTCAAAACGCGATGAGCATGGTGCAAGTCTAGTATTTGGAGGAAAATCTCAATGACTGTAAACAAATATTTACAAAGACCATACCATTTGATTCAACTGTGTGATAATCTCTGTGGTATAGATTTATATTTCAGCAACTGCAACTGACTGTCACCACTGAAACAACATCTTTAGAATGTTAAAAACACACTAACACAACCAATCATTTATTTCCTAACACTCGCATCAGAACTTGTCCATCAGGGATATGAGAAGATGCACACCATCCAGTGGGTGCTACTTAGGTAAATCTGGGAGTGCTATACTTGCCTTTTTAGGTAGTGATACAAATGAACTCATGTTTTATAAGAAACATTGCTAAACCTGAATTCTCTGATATTATCCTCATTGCATACTCAGTATGTAGGTGGCAGCCCTAGTTAAATCAATAATGGATAAGTGGCTTTTCTATTCCTTTTCATTTATCAAACGTCTATTTTTCATTCATAAGGATAGACTAGCAAAACAAATAGGCTTGTGTTCTAATGGGCAATTCCTCAACTGATACGATTTTTTTCTAGAGTTAGAGATACCGTGAAAAGAATACTGCTCAAGCATCAAAAACATGTGTTTCGTGTGTACTCAAAGAAAAATTGCAACAGATTTCGCAAAGCAAAACCGCCTCCTCATTTATGTAAAAAGGCTAAATCAAGAGTTTAAGATTATCTGAAGCAAAGTCATCTCTTTGAACAGATATGCCTCAAGAGATGGGACTGTTTGCATAGCATAATTACCTGTACTCTGATTTCATCTGCCGCGCTCCAGTCCTTATTAATGTGAGATGAGTGCAGATCCCAGAAAGGTACCCTGCTGCCAACATAAAACAAAGGCAAAATTGGCCTCTGCCTTCAAAATTGAAGCATTTACCCCCTTCTCTAGGCAGAGTGCACTTTGGGAGCACCTACTCCAAATCTTTATTAAAGTACCACACATGCAAATAGAAAAAGCCAGACGTCCCCCTCCCCAACGTAAGAATGTGGATGAAGAAGATAGCATTTGAGTGATGTGATTACTTGTACATTTTCAAAACACTACCTCCTCATCCACTTCCTCACTGTGGTCCTTACTAACATGAAGATAAATACAAGAGAATGCATGCAGCATTTAGAGAAAAGTTCACAACAGAAGTACCAAATACACATCCACCAAGGCCCATTTCTAACCAGTAGGGAAAATTGTCTCTAGATGGAGAATAAAGATCAGCAGCACACCAGATGGACAACTTAGAGCCCCCCTGCAGGACAGCAAGGAATTAGTCATACTTCGAGGGGAGTGTTCCAAACACAGAACTTGTAAGATAAATACTGGTGGCTAAAGACAGCTGGAAGCCACGAAGAACTGAACCAAAATGACAGCAAACTCCCAAACCAACTATAGCCAGCTGGTTGGATCATGGAAGAGACAATTGGTTGAATAGTCCTAGACATAGAAAAGAACAACTCCTGAAGAGAAAGGGCAGGAGCAGGAACAAGACACGCAGCACCATCTTTGGCAAAAGGCGAGAGAAGCAGTAGACAGACACTGGAAACCAAAACATCAGAACAAGGTAGATAGTGAACAAATGGGGAAGTCACGAAGAAGAGAATGGAGTAGCAACAGTCACAGTAGACACCTTTGGTGAGCCAAGGAGAAGTCATCAGAAACATAATAATCAGTCAATGAACGGCATCCAAGTAGACAAAGGAGAGTAATGCAGAGAAGAGAGCATTAAAGACAGAAACTACACTAAAGTAAGAGGCTGTAAACTAAACAGCCCCCAGACAACCCATGCAACCAATGAGCAGTAACATAATATCACCACACGAACCAACCTAAAAAGACACAAATGTGCATAACGACTGGCCACTGGACTCACAGATTGGAAGATTTGGCACTCAACACCAGGAAAAAAAGAGCCCAAGCAACATTCAATCAATCAGCAATTGTAGAGCACAGCACTGTCATCTCTAAGGGGATCTGGCAGCTGAGGGTCCTATGTCTCCCTCAAAAAGCTGGGTCTTGAGTTTCTTTCTGAAGTCCGTAAGGGAGGGTGCTGTTTGAAGGTGAAGGGGTAGGTTGTTCCATGTCTTGGTGGCAATGTAGGAGGAGGAGCGCCTCTCGATGCAGCTGCGACAGATGACATATATAGGAGGTGTGGGTGAGGGCAAGAGAGGTGGAGCGCAGGGGTTTTGCAGGCAGATGAAAGTTCATTCAATGGTTGATGGAGGCCATTCCTTGATCGTATAGGGCTCTGTATGGGTGAGTGAGTTTCTTGAACTGTCATCTCTTATGGATAGAGAGCTAGTGGAGGTTTTTGAGGTGGAGGGTGATTGGGGGGAGTTTGGGGAGGTTCAGGATGTGTCTGGCTGCAGTTTTCTGTGTGGTCTGGAGTCTTTTGAGGTACTGGGAGGTGATGTCTGCATAGAGGAAATTGCCACAGTCGAGGCAGCTGGTGTCGAGGGCCTGGGTGATGGCATTTGTGGTGTTGACTGGGATCCATCTGAAGATTCTGCAGAGCATGTAAAGTGTGTGGAAGCAGGAGGATGCAACTGCATTTACTTGTCGTTTCATGGTCAGTTTGTTGTTGAGGATGGTGACAAGGTTGCGTGTATGGTCTGTAGGTGTGGGTGTCGTTCCGAGTTCTACTGGCCACTAACTGTGGTCCCAAATGGAGGTGCTCTTTCCTAAGATCAGTACTGCTGTTTTCTCAAAGTTGAGTTTGAGACAGCAGTCTCTCATCCATTTGGCTATGCTGAGTAAGGCATTGCAGAAGTTGATGATGGCATTTCTGGGGTCCTTGGTGAGTGAGAACATTAGTTGGCTATCATATTCATAGGAATATATATAGAGTTAATGCGATCTGACGATGTCTGTGAGGGGGTCATATAGACGTGGAACAGGGTGGGGCTGAGGGGTGATCCTTGGGGTATGCAGCATACAATGCTCTTGGGTGCGGAGGTAAGTGGAGGCAGTTGGATACTCTGTGTGCATCTTGTCAAGAAGGAGGAGATCCACTTAAGGGCGTTTTGCTTTATGCCAGTGTTGAAAAGTCTGTTGATGAGGGAGTGGTGGCAGATGTTGTTGAACGTATCTAAGAGGTCGAGGAGGATCAGGGCCACCATTTCTCTGCAGTCAAGGAGAGCTCTAATGCTGTCTGTAGCAGCGAACAGTGCGGTCTTGGTGCTGTAGTTGGCTTGGAATCCTGATTGTGAGGTCTCTACAAGGTCGTATGGTTCCAGGTGTTCGTTCAGCTCTTGGTTGATTGGCTTTTTCAATTACTTTGGCGTGGTAGGAGAGCAGAGAGATCAGTTAGTGGTTTTCAAGGTCATTGGGGTTGGCAGAGGGCTTCTTTAAGAGGGGTCTGACCTCTCCGTGTTTCCATCTGTTCCACAAGGTTGCTGTGGAAGCTGTGGGGAGCAAAGAGACCGGTTGGTGGTTTTTAAGGTAATTGGGGTTGGCAGAGGGTTTCTTTAGGAGGGGTCAGACCTCTCTGTGTTTCCATCTGTTCCGGAAGGTTGCTGTGGATGTTGATGATGCTGGTGAGTTCCGTGCTGATAGGGTTTGTTCTGGGGTTGAAGAGGTGGTGGGGGCAGGGGTCTGTGGATGCCCCAGAGTGGATGGATGACATGATGGGTGTGATTGATGTTTGCTGGTTGGTTGAGGTTGTCGAGAATGAGATGGGGGTCGAAGTTGTTGTGATGATGGCAGTCTTGCCATAGAAGTAGACCAATAGTGTGTTGCAGAGTACTTGGGAGGGGTGGACGATGTTTTCTGTGGCAGTAGGGTTGGAGAATTCCTTGACTATTTTAAAGAGTTCCTTCTTGTGGTTGTGGCTGTGTTGTCGATGCAGGTGATGATGGCTGCTCTTTTGGCTTCCTTAATGAACAGGTGGTAGTGGCTAAAGGCTCCTTTTTGAGCAGCCCTGTTGAAGGCGTCCTTAGTGATGAGCCAGAGTTTCTTGAGTCTGTAGCAGTTGAACTTGGTGCCTCTGAGTTCTGTGGTGTGCCATCTAGCGTATTCTTGAGATTTTCTGGTTTGAGGGGGGCAATTCTGTTGGAGCAGTTGGTGATCCAGGCAGATACGTTCTGTACAGCCTGGCCAAGGTATCCTAAGGTTTCAGGTTGTGTGGAATTAAGGGCCTGTGTCCATTGGATCTCAGTTACCCTGCCCCAGCTGCCGTAGGTGACGTTGTGGTGCTTGGCAATGGAGTGCTGGGTATCGGATATGGTGAAGTAAATGGTGGCGTGGTCATCCCAGGTGCGTTCAATGATGTGGGTGAGTTTGTTGTTGGAGATGAAGATCACCTCAAGTTTGTGTCTGGTGTGTTGTGCATGTGTTCGGGGACGAGTTAGGTCAGTCCAATGTTGTACAGGCTCTCCAGGAGGGTAATGGAGTTGGTGGTGAAGTTGGCATTGTTGGGGTACTCGACGTGGAGAATGAGATTGCCGAGTAGGACATTGGGCATGAAATTCCTAAGTTTGGATCCTCTAGATTAGATACCAAGAAAGGAGAAAGTCCAAAGGCATACAAGTAACAAAAAGGTGTCAGTATACCAAACATTATGAACTACTAGAGCCGTTTCTTGTGAAAAGCCCAAGTGAGAAACTACAGTCAAAATACCCCAACAATGAGGCTCCTAGAGGAGAATTGAAACATGCTACACAAGGAGAAGTTGGAGCATCCATTCCCCAACAATCAACAGGTACCTAGCAGAGAAATGATGTATACACAACAATAAAACTACCAAGATTAGGGTCACCCACTCCCACTCAAATGGCCTAAAAAAAAGGAGTCAGTGGTCACAGGAAACCTGGACCTAGGTGCAATTCTAGGCCCACCAAGAGGGAACACAGCTCAGATAAAACAGCCACCCTCGACCTGGTCAGAAATTTGACCTAGGTACATATGTTGTTTTCGCTGAAATCCCTAAGCGAGGACTTAGACTGTACCTAGAGATTGGATCCACAATAATGGCCAGTTGTTGGACAAGATTCAGGTGAAGCCATTGGTTTTGGCTGGAAAATCTGAGAAAGGGAGAAATTCAAATTTCAGCTACAGGTAAGTTATCTGGTCTTTCAGATTCTTGGCACCTTTGCACTATTATGGTTTCTACCTTGAAACTTAGGGCCTGATTACAAGTTTGGCTGACTGTTGGCCTGCCAGACCCATGGGGAGGGGAACGCTGCAGAGATGGAGGTCACCCCGGCCCAATTACAATGTTTCAAATGAGCTGACTGGCGGAAACGTCCATATTAGGAGGTTCCTCCTGTCAGCCCAGTGTAAACAGTGCAGTGGCATTGGCCTCTGCTCCACAGGGAGCTGAGGACAATGCTGTTGCACAGAGAATGTGCACTGTCTGCCATAGCCCTGGCATAAAAAGGCTGGTGGAAAGTGGTCTCATGATCAGCAAGGCGGTGCTGAACTCAACGTTGCCGAGGCTGACATTGACTCCACCCGCCGCCAACCCGTCAAGATCTATGATCCTGGTGTTAGTGGTGGTCCCCTGCTAGTCCGACTGCCAGGATCGTAATCTTCAGGAGTGCAGTGGTCCGACCACCACCGCAAGTTTGTTGGTCCCAAGACTGCCAAACTCGAAATTAGGCCCTTAGTCACTTTTTCAGAGGTCGAATTCTCCCAACACTGTAAGGCTGCAGCTGAGGCCAGAGAGGTCTCCACCAGGCTGTATACCTTCTCAGTGAGGTCCAACTGAAGCAGATTTGCTGCAGCAGGAAAGCTCTAAATGGGAAAAACTGCAACTTCAAGCCAGAGGCAAAACACCTTGGTTGAACAGACTTGTCACTTTTGTCCCGATCCTCTACAAGTCTTTCATACAAACAAATTTTGAAGTTCCAGGATTTTTAGGGATGTTAAAAGGAGTAGGCTTTGGCACAGCCAAAGGTGCCAGGGCCGCAGGAACAGTACTTGGGAGTCATGACTTACTCCAGCAGAGTTATAAAGAACACAATGTTCATGGAGGAATCATTTGCAAACAAATATTTCTGCAATATTAAATACTATGAATGTCCTAATAAACCATAAATAAAATTCCATAAATGAATAAATCTTCAAACAGCGTGTAATTCATTTCTGAAAAAAGTAAGAATTTTTATGTATTTACTAATGATATATTCATCACTATAGCAAAGCACCAACCAAAGATGGAAGGAATGCTTGACTTAGTATCAGCCACTGGTGTCACTCTGGCGATATCAAAGTATGTTGGGCCATATTTATGGGATTTAGGTGCAGGGCAGCACAGCATGTCACCTTGCTACAGCACGCTGAGGAGGCCATGACTAGTGTGTCTGCATTAGAGCTGGGCTGCAGATTGTACAACAACGCAGGTAGAGGAAAGGAATGCGCTATTTCTTGATAGACATGGACCATGATTTATACTTTTTTTGTGCTGCATTACTGTCATTTATTGATGCAAAAGCGGCGCAAACTTACAAAATACAATTCTATTATACAAGTTTGCTCCACTTTTGCCTCATGAAATGATGGGAATGCAGCACAAAAAATAACTCAGGGCCTTGGTACTTTCCTGCCCTCTCCCTTTTACACAGCGCAGTGCAGCAAGTTGAGCTGCGTGAAAAAATGTTAAATCTGGCCTATAGTGAGGGTGTTCTTAAGCCATAGACTTTGCAGTTCTGTGCTAGCAGGCCTGCCTCCGAGGGTTTTCTGACAGCAAAGTCTGTTTCCTTGTTTCTTACTATTGCAGTGGAACCGAGAGTTGGGAGATTTGCGTATGTCACTGCTCACGGATGCCCTATCACCGCTCACCTAGAAACCCTACATTTTCTGAACTTAAACCACAGGCTCCACTAACACTTAAATGAAGGCGAGTTAAAGGCCTGCAAAATAAATCGGGTAATGCAAAGATACACTTATTTAAACTTAATAAAAGTGCAGTTTTGACAGAGTTATAATATAACACATGGAATATAAACTAAAGTGCACATTTGTTAAAAACAGAGGCGAGTCTCTCTTTCAATGGTGTTGTGGAAAGCTCTGCATATCAACATGATATGTGGGAATGTATTTCCAGATCCATCTTTCAAACTGAGATGCTTGTGTATTGGAAATTACAGTGTAGCAAACATTTTAGTGAAAAATCGTTCAACACATTCGCACTGAGACCATCTGACTATCCAGCCTCCAAGGGAACGTATGTCACCCCTTATATTTTTCAGAAATAAAAAATATGAAAAATATGCAACTATGCTTCACATGGTAGTTTTTGTCAGACGAAAATGAGCGAAAATGGAAAACGTCGGGAAATATTATTTTGTTTCAAAACTTTCATTGTTATGCCAAAAACGAAATATTAAACAGCATCTACAATTGTACAATACCTCATTTTTACACTACAATGCATGGTCCATGAATTTTACATTGGAAAACAATAAAGTATTTTACTGGTACTAAAGAAAGCAATACATCGTTTCAAACATTTCAAGGCTGTTTTTTTAATAACTTCGTGAGTTCACTCAGAGGGCATTGGCCTATTTCCTAAAACCAGTGTAAGTCAGCTAGAAAAATAGAATACCCCTATATTTACGTACAAACCTACTTCTCATTGCAGGTACAAATGAAGTGTAAGTACTACATATTTAACCATTCAATGCCCAAACACCTTTTGTTCTATTATTTTAAACACATGCTCAGGTCCAGAAAGTCCAGAGGTAACAATCACAAACGTACAGATGTGTAATAGGCCAGAACCCAGCGCATCATTATGTATTATTTGCACATGTGAGGCAAATCGAGCCAATTATTTGCTCTGTGCCACATGCACCAATCTATCATAGCACAAAGATGATACTCATAAGGGAATGCAGAAATTAGGCCTCATTAATATTTATGAGGCAGTATTCGATCCTTAAATCCTTGCAATGAGCTACAAATGCAAACATGGAGGCCTGAAAGACAAGATACTTCCATTTATGCATTTACTGATGTTAATATTGCAGCTATGCATCCTTATAGTGGTTGCACCCAGAGTAAATTGCCACATCCTAAAATAGGCATTTGGGGGGCGGGAACAGTAGTCCTTGGGACTATTTCTTACTCCCTGAGATTCAAGTCCCTGTGAGTCTTCCACTGGAAGCTGCCAATCAAGGAAGAAGCTGGCATCCAAGGAACTGGATATCTCTATACATCTACAAACAATCTAGTATTGTCTTCCTTCTATCATTTACAACACTTTTTCAGTATAGTCACTTCCATACCTCAAGGCCTGACCATCTAACAAATCCTCTTCAATGTGTTTGCAGATTGCTTCCAGACCCCATCGACCTCTTAACCCATCCTGTTCAAACTATGTTTACGAAACACAGATCCTATTAAGACTGGAAAACCAGAAGGACCTAGACATCTCAGGAGTAGAGCAAGGGCTCCAAACTGTCAAACAATGGATGCTGACTAGCAACCCTAAACAGAACTCTTCCAGAAAAGAGATTCTAACCTCCAGAGATTGGACAAACTATTGACATAGTTGTTTTAGGCTGAGTAGCTAGTACCACCATGAGCAACATTGATTGAAGTAATAAACTCCACATCCTTTCCCTGACCTCCTAAAGGAAGTCAAGTCACAAAAAACATTATACAACATAGAGCCTCTTCAACACTCCTTTTGTCACATAGGGGCAAAACAGACAGTCCACACCGCCAACCTGCACTTTGAGTCTTGTCCTGGCTACTCAACCTGATTTTGTCTAAATGCCCACTTTACTACCGTGAACACCGCAAAAGAAATCGAAAATGTGGTACAAAGGCAACAATTAAATATTTGACTACAAGACCACATCACAAGTTCTACTGGTTACAAAGGCCAGATACTTTGCATTCAAGGAACTCTGCATTGACGAAAGGTAGGTTCATGGCTTTGCCATGCCATGATCCACCATACAAAAGGTGAAGGGAACAATACCCCAAACCAATTTCAGCTTTATTAGACCTCAACTGTAGGAAGCTCAACTCAGACAAGACGGAGATCCTCATCCTGGAACCCTCCACATCTGCCTGGGACAACTCCTGTTGGCCTGTGACACTCTGCACCCCTCCAACCCCAACAGACCACGCATGCCATCTCATCTTTATCCTGGATTCATCTCTAGCCATGACCTGCCAAACCAACTCTGTCTCATACTCCTGTTTCCACACACTCCGACTTCTATGTAAAATTTTCAAATGGATTCCAGGCTCCTGCCAAAAGACGGTGCCCCATTCCCTGTTCACTAGCGGGCTTGACTATGGCAATGCCTTCTATGCCGGCACCCCCAGAAGAATATGAAGAAACTACAGCACATCCAGTACACCTCTGCTAGACTCATTCTGCGCATCCCCACTGTGAACACATCATAAAACACCTGAAAGACCACCACTGGCTGCCCGTTGAGAAAAGGATCAACTTCAAACTCCTCATCCATGCATACAAGGCTCCCCATGACTTAGGACATACACACCTAAACCACCATATCACATTCTATTATCCTGCCAGACCTCTACGCTCTGCTCTGTAGGCACTGGCCACTGTACCCTGTATACGGAAGACCTCGGCTGGAGGAAGATCCTTCACCAATCTTGCTGAAAAGAGCTTGAACACCCTGCCTCTTCACCTCAGGCAGTCACCATTGTTACCTCAATTCAGACAGGACCTTAAGACCTGGCTCTTCAACTGATTCACTTAGGACCGAACCCCCACAACGCCTTGAGACCCTTAGGGGTGAGTAGTAGCGCTTTACAAAATATTCCAGTGGCCACTTAGTCCATTACATCATACACAAAAAAGATGATGGGAGAAATGCTTGCAAATAAAAACTGAAAACAACTGAATAAAGCAGCCTGAATTTAAGAAAATACAGTGACGTAAATTAAGCAGTAATTATTCAAAGGATATATAATGTATTCAGACTTTGGGAAAGTGAACTACATAAACACTGAACATTAGATTAGCTGCCAATGATTCTTGGTTCATTCAAATTGGGATCTCTGCTGGACTGCTGGTGCAAGAGGTTTCTGAATAGTATCTACACATTCAGGAACAACTATTTGATGCTGAAAGGTGGCAGACCTCTATCTATTTCATAAGAACATGATCCCACCGAACACAAATGGCATATACTGGACGATAAAGCTCATTCTCAATAGCATTCTAGGTTGGTGCAGGTGAACAATATGCTAGACCTCTGCACACAAAGTCAGGTTTGGGAAATCAGTAAAACCTATAAAAGGTAATGCAGGGTTGGAGTCTGATCAGTGAGGAAACCATCTCCCAGCTGCCTCTGATGAAAAGGCGAGAGCATCTAGGTATTGTATCTATATCTCTAGACATCTAGAGGTATCTTGGGGCTATCACTCAGGAAAGTTTGCAACAGTGCATGTCAGCAGTGAATGAGCAGTGCTTTTATATTATGTTATGTTAAAGATGTTTATGGCTCTAGCCAAGAAGGTAACTGGATAGATCCCTGTAAAAGAAGTGGGTACCTAAGGATGAGATAGATCTAAATCAGTGATGAACCACCAGGTTTTCAAGGCTTTCCTAAAGGCTAGTAGAGTGGGGTCTGATTTGATATTTGTAGGCAGCATGTTTTAAGCCTTGGTGGAACAGCAGAAGAAACGTCTACCTGCCAGGCTAGGTGATTAAACATGGGAACTGATGCCAGCATACTAGAAGCTGACCTGAGAGACCTTCTTGGTATGTAACCTTTTATGTTGTACCTAAAAAAGGCGGGGCCTCGGTTATTGAGTGCTTTGTAGGCAATGCAGAGTGCTTTATTTGTGATCCTCTATGTTATGAGAAGCCAGTGCAGTTTCCTGCTGTGTGTGGAGACCAAGTGAATCTTTGGTATCTTCAAAAGTAAGCATGCTGCGGCATTCTGCAGTAACTGTAATTTGTTTAGTGCAATTTGCTGTGCATACATAAGCAGGCAATTGCAATAATGTAATCTATTGTGGACATTACCAGATAGGTGACCACCAGTTTCTGTAAGTTTTCTGGGATAAATGGGAGAATAATTTTTAGAGACCTGCGTATGAGAAAAGCTGAGGAGGTTACCACTTTGATATGATCTGCGTAGAATAGTCTATAATACATTAGGATTCAAAAGTTGTGTGTTTAATTCACCAGTATGGGAAGAGGACTGCGTTCCTGTGACCAGTAAGAATCTGCCCAGAAGGAGGAATGTGTTCTGAAGAGTAATACTTCAGTTTTGCTAGAATTTAATCTCAGGTAATTTTTAGATATCCATGTGCTGACTGCCTGTATATAGTTGTAGAAACTAGTCCTGACTTTAGTTTCGTCGCTGGTAAAAGAGACGACAATTTATGTGTTGTCAGCATATAATGTAAGCAAGAAGACAAACTATCTTATTAGGCTGGCGAGTGATGTGATGTACACATTAAAAAGAGAAGGACTAAGGAAAGAGCCCTAGGGGGTCCCACATGGGATGGAGAAAGATGGTGAAACAAGTTTGCCGAGACAACTTAACTTAACTCTACAGCTATCTATCCTATTCTAAACGTAACTAGTACACATAACGCCACTCAATAAACATTGCCCTCCCACCCATCTTATGAGACAAAGAGACGTGTAAGACAATATGAACCAAACTACACACACTAACTAATCCTAAACAAATATATATTTTTTGTATTTTATTTTTAATTTTAATCTTAGTTTTTTTACATTTTTGTACACATAACCCTAAACATAATCCCCCACCCAACTCCCCCCAAAACAAATACAATGCCTAAATTCCACATCCCCAAACTACACTAACTATATCCCACAACTACATTACACTATTCTACCTTTCCCATGTCTAACTCCCTAAAACCCACTAAAACGTTGAACAAAGCACACTGGAGAAATGAAGGTTTATGGAAGTGGTGAGTGGCTACACCTATAGTTTCTTGAGCTTTCTCGTTATGAACTTGAGCAGTTTATAATTTTGGGCATTGTCTGCCTCCAGTCTGGCCAACCTAGACTTCAGCTCAGTCATGTCTTTTTACATTTCTGCCTCAAAGATAGTCTCAATAGCAAATGGTGGTGACTGTTGTGGTGCTGTCTGACATGCCACTGATTTCAAGGGTGCCAGACCTGAAGGAGCACCACGGACTCTGAATGCTGAGTCTCTCCTGCAGTTGAGGTAGTTTCAGGATGTTCAGCTGATTCACTATTAGGGAAGGCCTTCAATGCCTCAGACAACTTTTCTGTGCGGTATCTCCTTCCCGTCTTTCTGTAACCAGCCTAGACATTGCAAATGTGCCCGAACTTTTCCACAAATTTAGTGAACTTCTGTTTTTTGCACTGGAGTCATTGTGGCACTTAAAACATGAGGAGTACATGTCAACAGTAACAGCATTGGATAGAGGAAGAACAGGTATGCATAGCCAACAGCATTTTGTGATGACACATGTAGTCAAGCAAGAAGCCAACAACAAGGGCAAGACCCAAGTCCATACAATCTGCCTAGCAAGCATCCACAGTATTTGGTACATGTCACAGGGATGATGGCTCTCCAAAGTTGCACACTAGGGTCAAGATGTGAGAGGACCTAGGGCCTCCTTTAACCACATTAGCATCATAAGAATTATGATGAAAATAAGGCACAACAAGGCCAAATGGTCAGCAGAATCTCAAGAAAGTGGTGCCAATACAGGTATTGTGACACTTTTCCACCCCTTGCCCCACACTAGATCTTAGCCAGACATGATGTATGCAAGGTTTGCATTACCAGAATGGCACACTGCAATCGAAGATATTCAGATGTCTCATTTTTTCATTCCTTGTTTTAATGCCAGCTCTGACCTGGAACTAAAAGGGGGAACACATTGATCACAATGGGCCCCTACGTACAGTCCTGTGTTAGCATTAGATTCTCTTGCATTAACCATGAATGGTAATCATGTACATCAAGGTATTAATGACATTTGGCACATACCCTGCACCATGGTGCACTGTATATCACATATGGCACACACATGGTGGCGGACAAGGAAGTGCTAAGGACGGCAAGAGAAGTGGTGCAGCACTGGGTGCAGCACCTGTGTACCTGTATCTGCCCCCATCTGTGCACAAACTTGATACACCTAACTAACAAGTACACAATCACCCTGCACATTCCATACACACGTGATGTGATCATACTTGCTCACAACTATCATGATGGCTTAATCCTGTTGTTTCACCTGCACACATCTTATTTGCTACAATCCATGGACTTGTCCGACATTCATCTAGAGAAGAGCGCAAATCTCAATGTGTACTCAACTGACAGTTGTCTTTCTTAACAGAGCTCCTTGTACGTCTGGTGCCTCACTTCATTGAAAAGCACTGAAGCACCGGTGGTGCAAGTGTCTCCTGGCGAAAGGCCCTTGGAGATCTATACCCAGGTACATATATTGTACCAAGTCCTGACTAAATTTCTGCAACATGTGGCACACAGTGCTGGAATGGTTGCTGTGAAAACATATGTTTGCTACATCCATGCACTGCAAAGAGTCAGCACCTCTGACACATATTGTGAATGACATCAGTGTGTTTGTGGCCATACAAAACATTTCCTGAGACACGCTAATCCATTACAGCACACGTTGACACCTGTGCAACATTCAATACATTCCACATCCTCAGCATAGCATCAGACATGATGTAGATACCGAAGTATAGATAGATGATGGTGTCTAAATTGACACACATGCCATTTGTACATGGCTTAATGACATCAAACCCTCCCAGACACAACACTGTATGTACAAATGTGACATACAAGGTGACACTTACTGGTTGCATCGGGGTCTTTAAAAGTAGAACCTCTCCTATGGTGTAGTTTGGAGGTCCACCTGAAAGACATCACAGTAAAACATAGCTTAATGATATGTGAACATAGATGAGAATGAACAACTGTTACACATTGCACTTGTTCAGAATCACCCACTGTCAGTCACACAGACATAGGTAGCACCCAAAAACATATATAGCAATGTGACTCACCCATACATACATGTCTCTGATTCATAGGTCCCACTTACTGGGGGACAGGACTGTTAATTTTGCAAAGCTTAGGGGCAGATAATAAGAAAGTGTTGTTGCACCCAGTGCTGCGCAACATTCCTTGCTCCCCTCAACACCCTCCGCTGCCACCATGTGTGTGTTGTATCTTAGATACAGCGCACACATGATGGTGCTAAAGGGTGCAAGGAAAGTGGTGCTGCACTGGGTGCAGCAACACTTTCCTTACATATGCCCCTTGATGTCCTTACCTTTCTCATCAAATGCTATTATTTTCCTAATGCCCTACTGTCATGCACATGCAAAGGAAGATGTAGCAATGTTACAAGTTAACTCACCAACAGGTCCACCAACCCGAACCACCAGATGATCCATGAGATCAACTTCCCCTTGCAATGAGGTCTGCCCACTGGTGCTTGATCTGGTGGTCTGTGAGGTCCACCTTGAAGATCCTGCACAGATTGAAAAGGACCTTCCCCTAGTGTAGCTTCCTGGCCTCGGTAGGGTAGCCTATGATCACACGGTCACCCATTCTCAACAAGTTGGGGAGGTAGTGACACACTAACCAAATAAACCCCTCCAGTTCATCTGGACTCATGCGTTGGGCCCTTCCCTAACCAGACATCCTGCTCTCTCCCTCCACAGCAACCAATGACACAAAAAGATAGGACAAAATAAGCCCACCTAACCCCAAATACCGAAACAAACTAACCTTCCCTAAGACGAACACCCGACAACACTAATACAACAACAGGACAATAACATGACAAAAAAACTCACAAAAACAACAAAAAGGACTGAACAGCAAGAGGAGAAAGCATAAAACTCTCATCAACCACCAACATTGATAGGAACATTATTTGAAACAGATGCCCTATTACCATTTGAAGAGTTTAGGGTCCGCTACGAATTGCCACAGGGACACTTCTTTCTCCATAGAAGCAATTGCTATCCATTCGCGGACGGGACGAGACGAACCTCCTCTTTCAAGTATCTGTCAATACTGAACTAGTAGTGCAGGCACATATAGGGTGGTGACTTTTCTTTATAGGAGAATAAGAGTCTTTGCCAACCCCTCAAGAGCCTTAAACAGAAATAGGAGGAGGACTTGGGCACAGAAATTACCAATGATGAGTGGGGGAACATATTGACCTGGGTGCCCAAAGTCTCTAGAAATGGTAGATTCAGACTCATTAACTTGTATATAGCACACAAAGCATCTGTGACACCAGGTAGGCTGAGGAGGCATTTTAATTTAGTGGAAGTCAGATGTCTGAGGAGTGGAGATGAGGCAGTAGAGTTTTTTAATATGTTTTGTTCCTGCCTGGTTCTGGGGGAATTCTGCACCTCAGTGGTTGGTACAGTAGGGAAAGTCATCGAGAGAGAGGTCCCTTAAGACCCCAAACATTGCTTACTCAATGGGTATCCGCACACAGCCCAACAGAAGGCGACCAATCAATTTCAGGACCTAGCACTACTGTTGGCAAAAAGAGAGATAACTAGGAATTGGAAACAGGTATGAGGCACCCAATGCGAGTCCTGGAAATGGGAAGTGTTACGTTTGGCGAAGGCTGAAGAAATGGTGAGGGAGCGGGAGGTCAGGCGAAGTCAGGGCTGGATTGAGAGAACCCGGGCCTGCAGTGCTTTGATGTGTCTCTTAGAGAACTCAGATAATACACCAAGTGATGATACACTACTACACTACCCCCTTTAACACCATGACATAATCACAACGCAATCACGTAGCACACAATGATACTTTTAGAAGTGTACCTAAAGGGGACACTCAGGAAATTAAGAGTGGCACACAACTGGGGATCTTGAACAACATTTGAAGTTAAATATAGCAGGCACATGAGCAAATTAGGGTGGTGGAGGAAACATGAGGAGGTAGGGGGAGATGAGGGTAGGCACTTGACCTGAAGGTCAATTAAAGTAAGTGAAAGTGATGGAAAGTGGGATGCAGTAGGTGAATATAGAGTGAAATAATTACTGTCATTATTGAAATACCTGCCCCCCCTGCAAGGCAGCAGCCACACTGTCTAGACATGTTAATAAAAAAATAAGTCTGTTATAACTAAAGATTTGACAATGCTGAAAGAGGGTCATTAATGTAGAGGTCTGAAAGTGCCTAATTTTTGCGAATAAAGTTCAATAAAATGTGTTTAAAAAAATGGGTGCAGTCCATAGCACCCAGCACATGCAGGAAGCCAGCAATCTGATACAAACCTTGCTTGATCTCCTGCTGCAGTTTTTGGTGTTGGGGAAACAGATATGTTGGGGTATGAGTGTGATGATGGCTTCCAGCAACTTCATAAGGAAGGCAGAGAGGGATGGTTTTGAGATCCCACCAACTTGTGTGGCAGTTGTTTGGAATGAACCTGATGCCAGCAAGTGGAGGACAGACAGGAGTTTGGTCATGGGTGGAACTGCTGTGTGACTCCGCACTCTTGCTGTGCTGTCTGGTGCTATGTGGTAGAGCAGGCGTACAATGGACTCCTATCTCAGATGGTAGAGTCTAATCACCTCTTCTTCCCTGAGGCCATGATGCTTGCACGCTGGTGAAAGGTCCTCTTCCGTCTTATATGGTGCATTTGTGGCTGCTGTGGTGGGGTTTGCGGTTGCTGCAGTGGTTTTGGTAGCACTTGGCATCATCGCTTTTGTCTTCTCTGGATGCCTACCTGTAGGATTAACACTTCCGTGGTGTTGTGTTACTTTCCATTGCTCCTTCTGTGTGTTCCCCTTCTGTAGTAGTGTCCGGGTCTCATTTTAATGCCTGGTCCGACCAGGCATTAAAATTTTGACAGAGTTAGCTTCACTTTTTGGAGACAGTCCTTTGTGTGTGTTGTTTTTCCATTGGGTTGTAAATTTGGGGCTAGCAGACTAGTGTCATTTGTTTAGGAGGGAATGCCTACCTTGCATATCATTGTCATTAAATGATGCAATGTGACTTAGCGCTCCCAACAAAAGGCGCACAGTAAAAAAATACTGGCCAGATGTACCATCACGGCCCATTGAGATTCAGTAATATCGATTTTTAAGAAATCGCTATTACCGACTCGCAAAGGGCCATGTATCACATTTGCGAATCGGTAATAGCGCTTTCTTAAAAATCGCAAAAGCTATTACCGAATCGCAAATTGCGATACCGGCCCCATTCGCAGCTATGGGCCTGTTGGCCCATAGCTGTGAATTTTTCTAATTTCCAAAATTGCGATTTCTGAACCAGAAATCGCAATTTTGGAAATGCAAAAGGCCAGGGTGCTGGGGGCCTAAGGCCCCCTCTCCTGCACCCCCAAAACCACCTGGTTGCAAAGCATGGTATTTTGCAAGTGCAAAATGCCATTTTGGGAAAAATCGCAATTTTAGCGATTTCTTATTTGTGGTCTGCGAATGCATTTCATGCATCGCAGACCACTGTTTTGCACTCGCAAACGGCCAAATTTACCGATTCGCACCGTTTGCGAGTGCAAACCTTTTTGATACATCTGGCCCTATGACACTAGACTGCTCTAGCATCAAAATCTAACTATGCCATTAAGTCAGTGCCACTTTTGTGTAAAAAGAAATTGGCACAGACGGCATGCTAACTTTTCTTAAATCTGGGCCTGATAATCATATTTGGTATATCCTTTCTATTGGAAACTCTAAATAGGTTATAGAAGAGTTTCAGTCTTCAAACAAGACTTTTGCTCTTCTTCGCATAGCACACTGCTGTTGCCAATGACTAAATGCTATTGGCCAAGCTTAGCTTAAAAAATATTATTCTTGTTGAAAACATTAAGGGGGTCATTATGATCCCTGCGGACGGCGGTAAAATTGAGAAAATAACTGCCAACAGGCTGGTGGTACTTTTACCCATTTTATTACATTAGCAGTTTGGCTCAAGCCAAACCGCCAATGTACCACACCATCCGCCACGACGGGCGTCACCAGCCAGCCTGCAGGATTATGACACCGCCTACTACCACAAAAACCATGGCGGTAGGCCCTATCAGTGACAGGGAATTCTTTGCGTCATGCAAGGTAATGCAAGGGCAATGCAACACTATAATCAGATTTACCAAGCAATGAAAGGCCACCTTGCATGGCCCTGTCGTCCTTGGTAAATCTGCAGTAACAAAAGACAACACAAGTCACAGCCTTGCATCACTCTGCCCCTTGAAAGTGTTCTATAAGTGGAGCATGGGTGTTCCCATTCTGCAGCACAGGTAGAATGAAGACAAAGCCTCAGAAGATTGCTTTTGTGCAGGAAGGTGTCCTTTCCTGCACAAAAACAATCCTGCCTTCAAGGCAGGCACCCTTGCACCACAGCACAATGGTGCCTGCTTTGGCATGAGGCAGCGCTTTGCTCCCCAGCAGAAAGAGATGCCAGGATTGTGCCACATAATGTTGAAACAATCCTTCCATTTTGTACAGTGCAGCACAGCAAGGTGTCTTGCTTCATTGCCTTGTGTGAAAGTTTTATAAATAAGGCCACGGCGCCCCATCTGTAAACAGTGAACCAGCATACCAGATATTTAGATTCCCAAATCTGAACTCAAGCACATGGCTATCATCAAGTGTTCTAATAAAGAATTCATAGATAGAGGCAACATTTGCTCACATCTGTTATTATAATTTCCATTAGTGTGTTTTCCTCCAAACTTACACTGTGAGGGTTCCTAATGTTCCAAAAAGTATTGTATTTGTAAACACTCAAAAGGTTTGTCTTTAGTACCTCATACTCTACCTGGAGGCCCTCATCATCAAAAGATTTTAAACTTTTTCTGACTATATAGATCCCCACTGTTTGTTTCTCCTGATAGACAATGTGCAGTGATATTGATTTTGAAAGGTTTTGGAATAAGGATTCCCTCCTTAAGAGGTAAGACAGTGAGGATACTGTTAACTACTTCTTCCATTACTGCCACATCCCATAAGTGGATTTCACTGACTTAAACTTAATCCTCCTGAAATAATTAGGGGCAATCATTTTGAGATACAGGGCCCAATTATGAGTTCAGCGGTTGAACCACCCAAACTCAAATACGGCGGTGGGGAGGCAGCCATCAAGCTGGCATGTCGTATTACGATGTTGCTACTGGGATGACTGGTGGAAACACCACATTATGATGTTTCCGCCAGGCTACCCAGCGGAAACAAAGCAGTGAATTGACCTCGGCCCATACAGCTGCACACAGCACCCTTGGAATGCACACTGTCAGCCCTAGTAGACAGTGCACAGTCTGAGGGTGCTGACAGGGGGGTCCCTGCACTGCACACAGCATGTTCATGGGCAGCGCAGGGGCCCACCTGTGTCCCTAAACTCTGCCTTTTTGCCAGCCTTTTTATGGCGGGGACCCCACCATGAAAAGGATGGTTGAAAGGAAAGTCATGATCAGCATGGCTGTGCAATCTCGACACTGCCATGGCTTACCATGACTTTGACCACCGGCAACCCATCTGGATCCCTGATCCCGGGGGTGGTGGCGGTCTCCTGGCAGTCCAACATCCAGGATCGTAATCTTGCGGTCGGACAATAAGGCCCACAGTCCTTTGCATCATCCTAAATAAATATGAAAAATAGTTGTCTCCTCCTCACCTGATGATTCAACAAATGGAATCACAATTCTTCGGCCCAATACTGCCCATTATAAAACCTGAAAATCAGGCAACACCCTTCCCCTCAAGAACATTTTTATAAGGGGAATATAAAGTCTTTTGGTGTTACAAAGCTTTTGTCTTTCAGGTTAGAATCCTGTCATGCCAATGCCAACACAACATCATCTCTCACCTCATCGAATGACCCTTCCATGGTGCCTCATTCCGTAACAAACACTCATTCAGTATCCATCATATCCTCTCCATTGCCTCTTCTCTTTCCATCTTTGAAAACTGGTGCTCTCTTTACTACCCCTATGGTCCCTTCCATCTTTGTAGCTGTTTACAGCAACAACAGTGAAATAATGCGTTTGTTTCTTCTGGCTCACAGTGACTAACAGAATGAAAATGTGTTTTTTTGCATTCCTTAGATAATTATAGAAAAGTTAGAACATTTCTGTATATTTCAATACATTCAGAGCTACTTCAGCTTTTTAAACTGACTAGTACTGAACTGTTTGCAATATCTTTTTGCAAAAAAAGAACATGTATTTAATGTGTTTAATATTGCACTAGAAGTTCTATTTTTGGTCTTCACGTTGCAAAAAGGTTCTCTCTTGCATATGAAAGAGCTATTCACTAAGATTTCAAGAAGTTTATGGGAAAGGTTATGGTGTGAACATGAACTCTATGGTATAACGTACCTTCTGTCATATACAGAAAGGATATTGCAAGTCACCTCAGAGTTCCGTAACCCTATAAAGGATAAATTATGAAAATCCCTGGTGATTTGCAATATCTTTAAAATGTATGGCAGGGGCTACTTTAATACTTATATAAATGTTTGCAATTAGCTAATGGTACCCCCAAAAGCAGGTGCAACACTAATGATCACAAATTATCCACCATGTGCATATATTTTAGAATTTCACGATAATTATTTTAAAACATTTGTACACATAGTTTTCAAAGATGTCATTAATAAAAATTAATGGAAGTATCATTGTTTGCTTTAACTCACTTGATCTACAATTAATATTTAAGACCCGTAAACATTCTAGGATGCAGCTACTGCACCTCAGACCCTTATAACAGACATCTGTCAGGGAATGTACAAATTGGATGAAAAGGTCAAATCATTGTATGCTATCAAGTGAGGGGTACAATGGAGTGTGTCACCAACTCGGGGAATGTCAAGCTTGTTTCTCTGAAGTACCAAATGTGAATACTGAGGGGTCAATCAGGACCTGGACACCCACATTCCATTGGTAAGCGGAACACAATGCAGCAGAGTCAAAGGCTAAATAGTCAGGATGTTACAAATGCACAGAGGGTCTACAGTTGCACAATCCAACAACTCAAGACATGCGCAATCTGGCATATACTAGCCTTGCACAGAGAAATGTAGAGCACAGAGTTCCAAAGCATACTTTATTATCAAACAACAATCTTAAAAATCAAACATTTCATAGAGAAGAAACACAGTGAATGCAATACTCAGATAATTGAAAAGTTAAGCATATAAAAATCCAAATGGATAATAAAACAGAAATCAGGTTTTCCGTTCATTAATATTGTTTTCCTTACTGTCACTCATGAGTTATATAGATAATAATATATTTGTAACTCCAACTAAATACAGCTTCAAAAAATGGATACTTTTACATAAGTCATCATCTTTACTTGTGGCGGATGTTCCCTTGATTCTGTTAATTTGAACACCAAATTATCTATCTTGTAACCATCATATATTTTGTATGTTTTAATTATCATATTTTAATAGTTGTATATTGTTCTGCATATCTTATAATTGACGTTGTTTGATGTCTTTCATTGTCTTTATTTTGTGTTGAAAAATAAAACAACAGTATTTAAGTTGATTGGCATTCTGAGACACATCAACACCAACTTTAACTGTGTCAAGCCCAATGTTAAATGTTATATTATGATATTGTAAAAGAGGGTAAAACTCATTTATATTTGATTTTATTACTAAATATCTACATCAGTAACACCGACCTAACTAAAATAGATACCAAAATATAGGTTATGGAAATATTTTCAACCCTATTCTAATTAAAACAACCATAACATTGAATCCAAAATATCATAATACAAACAGATATAAAGTAAAAGAATATTTTAAATGTAAATACATGTTAAAATAATATAGAGATTTAAAATTAAGTGGCCCCTTGCACCCGTACTCCGTCTGCTTTTTCATGGCAGTGGTAAAGGTTGGTGGAGAACAAGGTTGCAATCAGCAGGGCAGCGCTGACTTCAGCGCTGTCCTGGCTGATTGCAACCTGCACCTGCTGTGAGCCTGTCAGGACCAAAGATCCTGGTTGGTACGGCAGTAGGTTGGCGGGTCTGGCTGCCAGCCTTGTAATGTGGAGGTACTTCAATTTTATAATATAAATGTATTAAAATATTTTTCACTTTTTGCAATATAAAAATTGATTTATATTAAATAGTTCAATTAAGAAAAAGGTGAACTTATTTTTTAACATAGCAAAGTAAGTAAAAATTAAAAATAAAATGAATATCTCAACAAATATTTTTTAACATTTAACAACTATAAAATATTTTCTGTGAAACATACTATGTTAAAAAATAACTTAAATACATATTAATTAATAATAAATTAACATATATTTTGGGGTGGGATATCCTATTCACTATTTCCTTTCCAGAGCTGAATTATGGGCATTTCAATTTACTCTTCCCACCATTGGGGAAAGTGTTGGTTTCTGGGGGTAGCTCTGAGGACTGAAATTTAATCTTGCCACTCCAAACAAAGCAACATTAGGGAAAGCATTGGCTTTTGTGATGTTTGAATGTTGGGTGAGCTTTAATGTTTCCAATCCAAATTCAGCAACATTTGGGAAGCTTTGCACACTGGGGGTGAGATTTACTTTTCCCACTCCAAAAAAATCAAAATTTGGGAAAGCATTGTGCTCTGAAGGACTGACATTTGGAGAAGATGTTTGACTCTTAGTGGGTCACATGTACTATTCCCACTCCACACCAGGCAAGATAGGGAAAGTGTTAAACCCTGGGTGCAGAGTGGTCATATCAACTATTCACAATCTAAACTAAGCACCATTGGGGAAAGAATAGGACTCTGGAAGGATCAAACTTATTATTCCCATTCCAAACTAAGAGAGTTTGAGAAAGGGTTCAAATTTGACACGGTGAAGGGTATTAAATATACAGTTCCTACTTTGGTACATTTTAGAACTCTGGGGGCAGATTATACTGCTTTCTCTCCAAACTACACAAGATTGAGGAAAGCGGTAGGCTCAGCAAAGGGGGTGTGTCAAATTTACTATTCCCACTCCAAACTCAGCAATGTTGGGGAAACCTTTGAACCCAGATGGGTTAGATTTCCTATTCCCATTCCCATTCCGAACTTAGGGTCCTATTATTAATTTGGCGGTCTGAGGACAGCCAAACCCGCAGAGGCGGTCAGATCGCTGGACTCCTGGTACTGCATCTGCCAGAGTATGACCCTAGCAGTAGGACTGCCACCTCTTCCAGGATCATGGATCCCGATGGGGTGGAGGTAGTCGGAGTCGTGGTCAGCCACAGCACCACTGATCATGAGTCCTCTTTCTGCCAGCCTTTTTATGGTGAAGCCCCCACCATGAAAAGTCTGGTGGAAAGGCAGTGCTGGGGCCACATGGAAGACCCTACATTTCCCATGCCCATGGCATGGGCAGTGCAGAGGGCACCCTGTCAGCACCCTCGGAAAACACCCTCGCAAACAAAGGGTGCTGTTGTGCCATTGGATTGGTCTCTGCTCCCTTAGGGGAGCAGAGGCCAATGCTGTGGCATTGATTCCACTGGTCTGACCAGCGGAAACATCATAATACAATGTTTCTGCCACTGAGCCCCGTGGAAGCATCGTTATATGACTGGGAGGCCACTGGTATGACGGTCGGGTCATTCCGACCACCAAAGTCATTGTGAGGCCCTAAGTCACAATGAAGAAAATGTTGAACTTTGTGGTGAGAAGTACTATTCCCATTTTAACTTAAGCTACATTGGGAAAAGTGTTTGACTCTGGTGTTGTCGGACTTACTATGCCTACTCCAAATTAAGCACAATTCGGGAAAGTGTTGGGCTCTACAGAGCATCTTATTTACTATTGCCACTCTAAACTAAGCATAATAGGGTATGGTTTTGGAATTTAGGGGGGTCAGATTGATCACCTCTAAATCAAGTAACACTGGAAAAAACTTTAGATCTGGAGGGCTCAGATTTACCATCCCCATTCCAAACTAAGCAACCTTGGAAAAGGTTTTTGCATTTGGCGGTGAGATTTACTATTCCCACTTCAAGCCAAGATACTTTATGGAAAGTGTTGGGCTCTGAGGGAGTCAGATATAATGTTCCAACTCCAAACTAGGCAAAATTGCGAAGGTTTTGGAATCTGGGAGATTTAAATTAACTATTCCCTCTCCTGTCAAGCAACATTGAGGAAAGTATTGTACTCAGAACAGGTAAATGTATTATTACTCCTCGAAAAGGAATTTAAAAAATGGAAATCAAAAATTAGTTTAAATAAACATAAATAAAATAACAATAAAAAAACATTTTAGATGTAAAAAAACTGTAAATTAAAAATTGTATATGTTAAAAATATAATATCTAACACATAAATTCAGATAATGTTCAGAATGCTATTCTGAGATTGAAAAAAAATATAAATATTTTTTAATGAAATGTAAAAATGAGTTTGTGCTTTATTTGAGGAAAAGTTATATTAAATCGTAAACAATTGTTTTTTAGAAAACTTCAAGAATCTTGCTATTCCACTCTACACCACTCCACTTCATGTGACTCCACTTTATGACACCCCACTGTATGCTATTCTACTCCTTGCCACTCCACTGTATAGCACTCCAGTCAAGGCTGTTTCACTGTATGCCATTACACTGACCTCATTCCACTCCATACCACTCTAATGTATGACTCAACACCACTCCACTCTATGCTATTCCACAGTACGCCACTCCACTTTATGCCACTCCTCTCTACACCACTCCACTCTACTCCACTCCTAAGTACACTATTCACTGTATGCCACTCCACTGTATGGCACTCCAGTCTACACCAGTCCACTTTATACTGTTCTATGGTACACCACTAAACTATACCTCACTCCACTCTATGATCACTCAACTGTATGGTATTCCACGGAATGCCACTGCACTCTACCATATGCCACTGTATGCTATTTCACTGTACACCACAAAACTGTACCCCACTCCAGTGTTTGCTACTCCACTGCATGCCACTACACTCTTTGCCAATCCACTCTATGATATTCCAGTATATGCAACTCCACTGTAGGTCATTCCCCTCTGCATGATTCCACTGTATCCCACTCCACTGTACATCACTCCAATGTCTACTACTCCACTATATGCTACTCCACTCTAAGCTACTCCACACTACACTATTACACTCTATGCAACTCCACTTTATGCCATTCCTGTCTACAGCACTCCACTCTACGTTATTCCACTCTAGACCACTCCATTTTATGCCTCTACGCTGTATGCCAATCCACAATATGCTATTCCACTCAATGGAACTCCATTCTACGCCACTGCACTCTATGATAATCCACTACATGCCACTACGCTCAACCTCACTGCACTGTATGCCACTCCACTCTATGCTACTTCACTTTACTCTATTACACTCTATCAAACTCCACTCTAGATCAATTCACTCTAGACCACTCAACTCTATAACACTCTACTGTATAATAGTCCAGTCTACCTCTCTCAACTGTGTGCCACTCTACTGTACACCACTGCACTGTACCTCTCTCTGTACTCTACAGTGCTCCACTATGTGCTATTTCACTGTGTGCATTACACTCTTCAACACAATGCTATTTTACTCTACGTCACTCCACTCTACTGCAGTCCACTGTATACATCACTCCAATGTGCACTACTCCATTCTGTGCCATTCACCTGTATGCTATTCCAGTCTCCGCCACTCCACACTATACCACTCCAGTGTACGCCACTCCACTGTACGTCACTCCACTGTACTCACTCCACTGTACACTATTCCACTCTACACTATTTCAGTGTACCCTACTCTACTGTATGTTATTCTATTGCATTCCACTCCACTAAACACCACTCCCAAGAAAGCCACTCCACTGTATGCTATTCCACTGTATGCCAATCTACTTAACCTTACTTAACTGTATGCCAATCACTCAACCCTACTCTTTGAGTAGGGTTGAGTGATTGGCATACTCCACTCTACACCAAGCCGCCAAATAATATTCCACTGCATAACACTGCACTCTACACCACACCAGTCAATTACACTACAGTCTATGCCATTGCATTCTGTGCTTTTCCACTGTACGTAACTCAGCTCTATCCCACTCCACCCTATTCTAATCCAGTTAATGCCCCTCCACTCTATGCCACTCCACTCAATGTCACTCCACAGTATGTTATTCAACTCTACGCCATGCAACTTTATACCACTCCACTCTACCCTGCTCTACTCTATTCCACTTTGCTGTACACCACTGTAAGCTACGCTATTCCACTGTACACAACTCCACTCTACCCCACTCCACTCTATGCTATCCCTCTCTATGGCACTCTAGTCTATGCCACTCCACTGCACAGTACTCCACTGAACGCTATTCTATGATACACCACTCAACTTTATGTCACTCCACGGTATGCTACTTCACTCTACACCACTCCACTGTACTCTGCAAAACAAGACCGTACTCCAATTAACAACAATCTATGCCATTCCACTGAACCGCACTATACTCCACTCTATACCACTACACTGCAACAAGGTACTCCTGTCAATGCCAGTGTACAGCACTCTACTTTATTCTATATTGTTGCACGACCTGATATTCCACTTTACAACACTATACACAACTCCTTCTATGCTGCTGAACTTCACTTTACTATATTTTACTCTGTGAGGCATGCCATAGGAGGAGGTGGCAATGTTTATGCTCTGTTGTTTAGGCTGCCTTCGTATAGGCTTGAGACGGTTCCTAATACAACATTATTTTATTATACTATTATTATAGGATAGAATGATGTTGGATGCCAAAAACAGAAAGTTGTGGGCCACCCTCTGCATCAGATGGACCATCACCATGTTGTGTATGAGTTTGTACATATGAAAGGTTTTCTTACAACAGAATGACTTTGATTAATTGTCCTGAAGAATGCCCCAGAATCTAATTTTCGGTCTAAGACAGGGCAGAAACATGTTGACCTACTTCTATAAGGATGATACTTTGTTGACTTCCCTTCACTGTTTTAAGTCTATCCCTTGGAGGAACCAGAATAAAATGTAGAATGTTTCTACCAAGAGGTAGTTTTAACTCCTCACTCCATGTTCATTTAGTCAGCACTCTGTACCTCTCTCCCACATCTATTTCTAATGTAGGTTGAGGAACACTTTAAAACAAAATCATCTCTAGAGGTCCCCTCACTTACAGAGAGTTGTAACCCACACCAGGTACCATTAGTCCAAGTGTGATGAGGGACACTATGATGAAGCATAGCTGAGTGAGGGTTCTTGTCCTAAATAATTAATATTTTTTGCATACACATATACACATTTTCTTTCTTAACCATACATAATCCTTTGTGATTTGGACTAAATTAACTTGTCCAGTATGCTTCACGTCTAAAAACTACAAAAGCAATAATGTTAACTTAACGGATGGGTTCGAAATCTCATTAGCAAGTAGTAACAGAGAATATACTAGTGAATCATTCGTAGGTTTAAATGGAGCTTCTGAGTTAAATGCTACATATATCACAGAAGCATATCTGAAGATGTTTGGTAACATACGGTAGCTATTTCCTGGCCATTCAATTACCACTTCTCTTTCTTCTCCAGCCTGCCAAAACTCAACCTATTCTATTTGACTGTGTTTAATACTAAGCAGTTATCACTACAGTACCTTCCCACACCATTGATAGAGGACTGTAAGCTGCACCTTAAATGTTTAACAGCTCTAAATTATGTGCATGCTGAAACATTACAGCATCCTTCTCTCCCAGATTTGAGAATATTTCCATAGAAGACAATTGAGGGAAGTGACAACTTTCTGGTTTGAAATTGCTTGTGACAGAACAGAAAAATAGTGCAGCTGATATTAACCTATAAACGAATACCTACGAAATAATAGCTCCTCTTTGCTATGACACACGTGTTAACTGCAGTGGGCGATCTGACTGGAGATGGAAGTTCAGTGCACAGAGGATGGCATCATTAAATGTATCCAATAGCTAACAACCTAATTTATCCTTCAGATGTATGTGAATTGATTTTGAGGGTATCCCCAGGTCAGATCTTCTTCCTCAAAATTATTGTGATTAAGATTTAAGGTGACCATTAAGGACAATGAATTCAATTATCATGAAGGCTGTGGTGACATACCACTATTTTAGGTCTGCAACCTACACTTTTTCTGGCGCTTAATTTACATAAAAATCCACAATAAGAACTTTGACTCGCCTCTTAGAGTATGAATTGAAAAAGTGTATTATAGCTTTTGCGAAAACTGTTGGCAAAACTCATTTCATTCACGTTAGAATCATAAAGATAGTATTGCTGATTGCACTGGCAGGAACCTTTATCCTCTATTGACTGTGTAATTACCTTCACCCCAAGGATAGTTTATTCTCCTTGAGTATGATTATGTGACCAAGAAATGTCAGGGCTTGCCTTGAAAGCAAAAGTAAATTTGGATCTGGCATGAAGTGCTAATTATTTTGCCAATTTTATTGCATCAGAGTTGACTCTAGCTATAAACCACAGCATGCATACCAGACAACAATAATGAAAAATAAAACACTTAGGGCCATATGTAGGAACACATTTTCCCATTGACACAGAATGGGAAAAACCCTTTGCTACATCTGGCCCTTAGGCCCATATTTATCAAAGGATTTTTCTGCACTTGGAATAGGCAAGGTGACAAGGGCAGCACCATACTTATGTTAGATTTGCATGCCCTGCATGGCTTGGTACATCTGGAGTAATGGAAGGCAGCACAAGTCACTTCCTATCGTTACTCTGCACCGGGAAGGTGTTACATGGGTGGAGAGTGGTTGTTCTGATGCTTCCACATGTTTTTTGCCACATTCCCAGAATTATCGAGAAAAGTATACGTGGGAATGCATCAAAATTGTTTGCCTTCCTGTTAGAGGTGCAACCAGGGGAAACATTTATATCTCCTTGTTTTTCCTCTCTAAGCGTGCTATATCCAGCAGCTCACCTAGAAAGAGAAAAAACGACTCCAAGTATTGTTTTGTGTCGGAAGTTGTCTCTTCCTGCACATTAACAATACTGCCTGCAACACAGGCACCTATGCACCATGGCACAAGGGTGCCTGCGTTGGCGCTAGTCCTCACACACTGCACCAGCGCTCATAGAGAGCAGGAATGCGCCATATGTTAATAACAAAGGCACATGCCTGCTCTCTCTTTTTGACTCATGACAGCGCAACAAGTTGTCTAGCTGTGTTGCTCTGCATAAAATACTGAAAATTCTAGCTGAAAATTCTAGCTATTCTTGTCTTTATTATGATGGATGTGCAGAGAAGACTTTTTAAAGTTACATTTAATTTAATCAAGAAACAGTACTTTCATGCAAATATAATTTGAACAATGAAAAAGGGTATTGTTTTAGAGTCTGATAGTTGGGATACTTCCATGCAGAGGTTATCCAGCCCACCGTATCACATATGCGGCAGAGTGTCCCAATACCTGAACTCTACGTAAAGCCCATAGTTAAAATGTAAGTACTGAAGACATGCTGCAGAAAAATCTTTTATCTGTTTAAGACCGTGGGTAGTATTTCTGGTCAGTTTTACACACGGTCCATGTGCATACAGCTACAGAGCGTTGGTTCGCTGGAGGTCGTTTAGTAATAGTTTCAGCTCCTCATTGCCAGTTTGAGTGCTATGTCCCTTGAACAAGAGGATTAATTATTTTAACATTCACCTGGTTAGCGTGTAGAACTAAGGATGCAGCAAACATGACTCACTTCTATTCAATGGCGGAAACAATTTAACAGTAAAAGTTGCCCATTCTTAATCTACATTTTAAATAGAAAGCAGTGGTAACAACATCGCCTTTAATATTAGAATGTTACTTTTTGTATGGAAATTAAAATGTCTTGGCGATGTGGCACACGTTTATGCAGCTAGCAATTAATAAACGGGCATTCATTTCTGAAATAATATTTATGATAATCTCTTTTTGTTCTAAATTTATGGTTTGAAATAGGAAAAAAGCTTGTCTTTGGTAAAGACAACAAAATGTATGCTACGTTTGCTATTTCTACATTTCTTCATCAGTATGAGGTTGTCACATGCGTTTCAATGCATGATTTATGATTATAAATTCATTTTTTCATTCTCATTTATTATATGGTGTCATATTTTATCATGGCTGCATTTAATCATCTCCTGTCTGCATATTAATGGTTACAAATATGATACCTGTGTAGAACTAGCAAGCCAGTAACTGTAACTGTCTGCAAGTGCAACGGTTGAGTGCTCTGAAAAGAAGGGTTGACTAGGAAAGTTTAGACAGTGGCTTTGCATAGTTTTAATTATTGGGCCGGATTTACAAGGCCCTAGCACTACAGCAGCATCACTTTTTACTGCACCATAAGCTCTGGTGGCACTTTCACTGCACCATATTTATACGGAGGAGTTAAGCCACTTTTTGTGGCTTAACGCCTCCTTGTGAATATGGGCCCCTCCGACTCAGTTTTCTTCATCAGAGGGGCATGAGATGGGTGTTGCTGTGGGCGTTTCACTGCTGCACCCATTGCTTTTGATGCTGCCCCAGATTTGAATTCAAGAATTCATAAATCTATGGCTGTGCCAAAATCTAACGCCACCCCAGGGCTTTAGCATGGTACAACAGAGAGGAATACTTTTATTCCTCCTCGTTTTTTTGCTCTTTCTCTGTGTGCTGCATTCTCCAGCACACAGAGAAAGAGCAAAAGGCCATGAATGATTGTGTATGTGCAGGAAGGTGTCCCTTCCTGCACATAAACCATCATTCTAAAATGACGCTTTGGTACTTCTATGTCTGCTCCATTTTGCAGCACACAGAGAAGTGCCAAATCGCCATTGTAGATTGTTTATGTGCAGGAAAGGAAACCTTCCTGCACATAAACAATCTATCCCCTCAATGCAGACACATTTGCACTATGTTACAAGGATGTTTACACTGGTGCAGGCAGCCTAATTCAGCACCGGTGCAGGGGGAAACACAGGGCTATTTTTGGCGCAGCACCGTGCTGTACCACTTTGTTGAAAATCTGGGCCATTGAATGCACAGTTCTTCAGCATAACACCACTTTAAACAGCACCAGAACGGAGCACATGCACTTCTAGACTATGGGGGTCATTATGACCCTGGCGGTCAAAACGACGGGAGCACCGCCAACAGGCTGGTGGTGCCTCCTGGCGTATTTGGACCGCGGCGGTAGCACCGTGGTCGCACCGCCGGGGCCGGCGGTATACCGCTATTTCAGCCCCGGCGGTGATAATCCGCCAGGGCAGTGCTGCAAGCAGCGCTGTCCCGGGGATTATGACTCCCCTACATCCAGCCTGTTTCTGGCGGTTTGCACCGCCAGGAAGAGGCTGGCAGTATGGGGACTCAGGGGGCCCCTGGGGACCCCTGCACTGCCCATGCACTTGGCATGGGCAGTGCAGGGGCCCACAGGCAGAGCCCCGTCACGCATTTCACTGCCCGAATTTCGGGCAGTGAAATGCGCGACGGGTGCAACTGCACCCGCTGCACATCATCATTGCCGCCGGCTCAATTACGAGCCAGCGGCAATGTTGATGTGACTTTTCCGCTGGGCCAGCGGACGGTAACTCTGTTACCGTCCGCTGGCCCAGCAGAAAAGTCAAAATAGGGAGCCAGCCATACCGCCAGCAATAGCGGTATTCTGGCGCCCGTATGGCAGACCGCCGAGGTTGTAATGACCCACAATGTGTGCATTTCATGGAGGCATAATAAATTTAATGCACTTGACATCTGTAGGAGAAAAGCTCATTATTACCATATTAATTAATTACTTGCCAACACAGGACACCAAAGGTCTTATTTTTCTCCAAAATCCATTGTATTTGGTTGCTGAAATTGTAATGTGGTTTTTCCTGATATAAGGCAGTGTTCAAGCATTAACGTTTAATATGGGTTTACCTTAGTTTAGCTGTCACCAACCTAGTGCAACCATTAGAAGTAAAACACAGCGCAACATGATTAGGCACTTGGGAGCTGGTAGAAACTGGGTGTCCAGTTGGCAGACGTTTTCACCATGTCTAGGTAGCAACCACAATCCTAGTCAGAGTAAAACAGACACACCCTAAATTAACCTGTTCTCACCCTCTGGTAACTTGCCACAGAGCAGGCAGGCTTAACTTGAGAGCAATTGTGCAACACCTAAATTACAGTAACACAGTGAAAAACACCATAGACTCTACATGTCAAGCCATGCAGGGAAGGTGATTTTCCAGAGCTGGTGGAGATGTTCAATCCTGAGGTGCACAGGTGATGATGCAGAGTCCTCGACCTCAGCTTCAAAACAGTAGGCAAGCCAGCATGCTAGGAGTCACTAGGTTCTTGTGAGGATGTGGAGTGTTAAGTCCAATCCTTGTTACTCCCAGGCAAGAGGGATCAGGCAGCAGGCCAACACAGCAAAGCAGTTCAGCAGTGTGGCAGTTCCTCCTAAAGGCACAGCCATCCTTCTTCCTCCAGAGTGTCCTCAGATCCAGAAGTGTTCTGACATGGTGGCATTTGGGGTCCAGTACTTATACTTAGTTGAGCCTTTGAAATGGGGGGGGGGACTTTCAAGAGAGGCCTTTGGAGTGCACAAGGTCCCTGTCCACCCTTACCTCTCTCCGGACACTCTACAGGAGGTTATGCAGCTCTTTGTGTGGGGACAGGCACAGCCCCAGTCAGGTATGTGTCATCTCCTCCCTCCCATCTAGCCCAGAAAGGCCCATCAACCTGGTGATGGGCCATCAGAATGTAAATGTTGCACTAAGCACCCTTTATGTGTGACAGTCCAGAGGGAATGCACAAAGCCCAGCGGTTAATTTCCTCCTGACCTCTTCTTTTTCTTTTAATCCTGACCCAAAGACTCATTAATAAATACTATGGGGGTCATTACAACCCTGGTGGTCAAAGACTGCCAGGGCTATATTGACGGAAGCAACGCCAACAGGCTGGCGGTGTTTGCCAAGGTATTAAGACCCCGGCGGAAGCGCCGCGGTCGCACCGCCGGGACCGGCGGTTTACCGCCACATTGGTCCCGGCGGTTTTAATCCGCCAGGGCAGCGCTGCTAGCAGCGCTGCCCAGGAGATTACGAGTCCCCCTACTGCCAGCCTTTAAACACCAGGAAAAGGCTGGTGGTACGGGGAGTCGCGGGGCCACTGGGGGCCCTTGCACTGTCCATGCCACTGGCATGGGCAGTGCAGGGGCCCCCTGACACGGGCCTGTGCAGCTTTTCACTGTCTGCTATGTACGCCCGCAACACCGCCGGCACCATTTGGAGCTGGCTCCTGTTTTGCGGCCGAGATCCCCGCTGGGCCAGCAGGCATCTCAAAAGGACCGTGGCGGGAGTGCGGCCGCCAAGGTATTAATGAGGGCATTTGTGTACTCTGTAGTCAGTTTTATCTTCATATTTGTCTCTTTTTCTTTGTACTCTGCTTACCTCACCACTCTTTGCTCACCATTAGGTATTTATTATGGTTCTAAAACATCTGCAGAGCTCCTCCTGCTCAGTGAGATGATAGTAGCCAGTGCTGTGATGAGGAATCATGGCACCAGGATGTCCTGATGATGAATATTGCCACCTCTAGTGGATGAGGGAATTTGTCCTTTAAAAGGCATACTCCTTGACAGCAAGACTTGTCTTGTCCTTGTTCTGTTTGTGTTTACTCTCTTCTTTCTATTTACACCTTTTTATAGACCCAAAAATTCTGTACTGCTTTATAAAGTAAGTAATGTCAACTTTCTAAAAGTGGAATTTTTAGACTTGTTATTTGAAATCTGAGGCTAGAGACACCAAAATCCAAATTAATATCTTGTCCCAATTGGAAGTTACAGTTAAAGGCTGCTTCAAGGTAACCCCAATGTTACCACATGGGGAGATGGACCTTGCAGTAGTGAAAAACAAATGTATTACTTTTTCACTACCAGGACATATTAAACCTAAAAATACATGTCCAACTATTTATATACACTGCACTCTGCCCTTTGGCCTAACTAGTCTCTACCCTAGGGGTGAATTATATGTAATAAACAGGAAGGTTTAGATCTGGCAAGTGGGTGCACTTTATTATATGATAGTAGTGTGCACTCAATGCTTACATCTCAACCTTAATGACAAATTAGAGATGTCTTGTCCCTTTTCACTGGCACTCATAGTATTAAATGTAACATTTCACTTGCTCATGGTTCATGTTTTTAAGCATTGTGTTTATAATCTAGATATCTATTTCATACCATCTTTTGCTGTTTTTATATGATATAGAGTTTATATTTGCATGATCTTGTTTATTTTTACCAAAATTGCTCATTCAGTCATTTTTTTTTAATCCTCTTGTAATTTACTGTTGGCTACAATGTTTTTCAAAATCTGCAAATGTTGACATAATTCACGAAATTCCTGGCGGAAAGGCTACAGACGACAGGAATTTGCATTTCTGTGACCGGTAAATGACTCCCCCAGCCCCCACCTACCCAAGAACCCCCCACCCTATTTCCTTACAGCATTCCCACCCTCACCTCCACAAACACCCGAGTAACCCCCAAACGCCCGCTCCCAGTAGTGACACCACACCCACCGCAGGCATGTAGTCACTCCCCACCCGATCCCCGTACTTACCCCCGTATAGACGCATGAACCCACATGCACCCACAGACACGCACACCCTGACACTCACTCACACTCACCACACCCTTACACTCACGCGCACACACACGCAACACCCCAAATACATACACACATACACGCACACACATACAACACCCTCACTCATACATGCATTAACTACATTCTCCCCATTCACATGCACACACTCCATCCCCCACCACCTACTTTCCCCAACATACATACACACACAACACCCACACTTGTCTACATGCATGCATACATGCACCCCAACCCAGCATTCACATTCACCCACACACGCATTGCCATCACCACATTTACACACAGACACACATGCACCAAAAACACTCCACCTTCCTCTTCCCATTCATGACACGCATACACACACTCACACACATCCATTCACACCACCTATCCCCCTCTACTTGCAGAGGACACTTAACTCGTCCGACAAGGTGCTTCTCCCTGAGTGGATGGGACCCGGCGCTCCTACCGCCGCCAACACCGCCAGGCCATATTACAGGTCATAATACAGCTGGCGGAGTCCTTTTGGTGGGGTGGGGCTAGTGGTGGAACCGCCTCTGCGTCTCCGACCTCCAGACCGACTACTGGAGGATTTCCATTCAAATTGTGGCAGAAGTCCTTCAGTGCTCATAATATGATGGTGGGAAGACCACCAGCACTGGCTGTCTTCTGGCGTCCGTGGCTTTGGCGGTCTTAGGAAAAGACCACCAAAGTCATAATGAGGGTCAATGTCTCTTTTAAAACACTGAGATCTTTTTGTTGATACCTACTGGTTTGATTGGAGGTACTGCCTTTACATTAATCATGGCTATGGGCCTCATTATGAGTTGGGCAGTTGAACCGCCACTGCTCCAATAGGGCAGGGTGATGTGGCCATCAAGCCAGCGTCCTCACCCCAATCGTATTGCAATGTTTCTACTGGGCTGACTGGCAGAAGTGTCATATTATGACATTTCGGCCAGTCAGCCCAGTGGAGAGAGGAGCTCAGGCCAATGCTTCTGCACACAGCATCCTCAGAATGTGCACTCTTCACAATATCACACAGTTCACATTCAGAGGGTGCTGACAGGGGGGCCCCAGCACGACCCAGGGTATGGTCGTGGCCGGTGCAGGGGCTACCCAGTGCCCCTGCAGCACTGGCTTTCCACCAGCCTTTTCATAGCAGAGACCCTGTCATAAAAAGGCTGGCGGAAAGAAAAGTCGTGATCAGAACAGCGGTGCCGAACTCAGCACTGCCGTGGCTGACCACGACTTTGATCGCCGCTAACTCACCGGGCTCCATGATCCTGGCAGAGGCGTAAGTCTCCTGGTGGTCCAACCAGTATTGTATTCACAATCTGGTGGTCAGACCGCCAGAAGTGTGGTGTTCCGACCACCACTGTGAGTTTGGTGGCCCTGTAGACTGCCAAACTTGTAATTAGGCTCTATGTTGCACTGTACAACACGTTTCTTCCACTGATGTCTTTGTGAGTTGTTGTCTTTATCCTGCAGTCACTTTCTAAGTGTTACCTGCCTACTGTACAGCAAGGAGGATATATGGCAGAATTCCTTTTGCTTTGATTATCAACTCACTGGTATGCAAGCTTGTTTCACTGTGCACTATAGGTATTGCGTTTTGTTTCACACTCGGATTGAGGCGTAGTTTTCTATTTTTATAGAGCATGTTTTCATGCATGGGGACTGGAGCACTGCAAGCATCATCATGCTTTGATTTTGTTGACAGAGTAGGGTGTATGTTCACACTCTTGTGATTGACACCTCCAAGCTTTTGGCATTCCTTTGTCATGCGTAGACACTGATAATTTTGTACTGCATCCTGATGTTTCATATAAATTAAAACTGAGCACTGTTTTATATCTAACTTCGTGTTATTGCATCTTTGTTTCATAGTTATCCAAAATGCATTGGTTTTCAATTTGAAACTTTCCCATTTCAGCTGCTACCAAGAGTCATTCATGTATAATTACAAGCTCAAGTGTGATGCAACATTTGGACTGTTTTGTGACAATCATTGTTATGTTCTGATAATAATAAAAAAAAGTGTTAACTTTTTTGAAGAGATTGTGAAAATAGACTAACAGGCATATCTGAGTTTTTCAAATGATAAGCCTTCAAGCATTTTTCGTTGTGCACTCTGGGACTAGTACACCAGGAGGTGCACTAACCTTTATACAAGTGGGTGCACTTGCCAGGTCGAAGTGGCAATTTAAACCTGAACACACAGGCTCTGCAGTGGCAGGCATGAGACATGTTTAAAGGGCTACTGTAGTCGGTGGCACAATCAGTGCTGCAGGTCTGCTAGTAGTATTTCATTTACAGGCACATATAGGTTACTTTACCAGTAACTCACAAGTAAATTTTAATATGCCGATTGTGGAGAAGCCAATATTACCAGGTTCTAGATTACACAGCACCTGCACTTTAGCTCTGTTTATGAGTGGTAACATGCACAGAACCCTAAAGCCAGAAAAACAGGGGATCAGAAGGCAAAATGTCAGAGAAAACCACACAAAGTATGCCAGGTCTAACGGGCAGACTGTCCCTCACCAAAACAAGATTCAACACAATGTTGTGGGATTAAGCAGCATGCAGTAATTTAATAACTACCAGGTAATTGAGTCAAATTATAGAATTACTAGCAATAACAACAACATATTACACATTTTTCTTCACCTTGTTCTTGTTCTTCTTGTTCTTCTTATCATTATTATTGTTATTATTATTATTATTATTATTATTATTATTATTATTAGTAGTAGTAGTAGTAGTAGTAGTAGTGGGAGTAGTAGCAGTTGTAGTATATTTTAGGATCTTTTAGTGAGAATCAGTATGGCCAGGGCTCTAGGGCTTGAAAGAGGTCACACAGTTGATGGGGTCAATAGATTTTTTGTATCTATTGCTGATTTACTTGCTGTATACTTGCTTATAGCCAGTCAAAATGTTTTCATTTGGTACATGATAGCCAGTTACAGTCATCTCCTGGTCTGTCTAGAAGCATTAGGCCTCTAGAAGGAATTGACCATCATACGTCACTCTCCTTGTGACCATTAATTCCAGCAAGTGAATCATGGAACCATAGCAGCTCAATGGTCGAGTACCTAAATGGGCCGATGATCCATGACCAACAATGCTAGACTGTCTTTGTCAGAGCCCCACTTATCCACACACACTTCTAAAGTTTTCATAGAATTATTGACACACCAACTAACCCACACTTGTTCAGTGTAAAATCCATCAATATTTGAAAATGATTTACAGGCTTCTACTAAGCATCCAGATTTATGCACATGAGGCATCTACCATTATTTCATATATCAAATTTAACAGGAGAGAGCAGTCTGGATAAACATTCAGGGGCATATTTATACTCTGTTTTAGATGAAATAGCATCACTTTTCTACGCTATTTCAGCGCAAACGTAACTCCATATTTATATTTTGATGCTAGACCTGTCTAGCGTCAAAATATTGGAGTTAAAGTCATTTTTTGCCGGCGGAAAACTACTTTGCATCAATGAGATGCAAGGTAGGCGTTCCCTAAGTCTAAGGCCTATGAGCCTTATTTATCCTCCTGTGTAAAAAGGGTGCATGTGAGAGAGGCAGGGCTAAATAATGGGGCTAAGCTTGCTTAGAGCCATTATTTAACACCTGTGTCAAGGCAGACGTTAGGGCCTATTCCCATTTAGCGTCAAAAAGTATAAATTAGGGCCCCAGTACCACTTTAATGATGCAACTGAGTTGAGAAATCTATTGGAGGGATTTGATGTCTTGCGCTAGGAACCCAGTTCTGCTTATTTCTTAAGTTCAGTTAAGATTGATTGCACCCTTCAAAGATTGCCTTCAAAACCACCCTTGTGTTTTTTTTGTGTTTTATTTATTTTATTATTGGTAATGCAAAATAGTACAGAAAAAAGTATAGGGAACAGAGAACATAGTCCCCACAGCAATTTGGAGATCGTACAAACTGAAATTTATGGGTAATAGGCTGGGCCAGACATTGTCAACTGTAGTCTTATACACTTTAAGGGGACAGAAATATCTGATGAAAGGGAAAAAACTGGTAAGGGATAGTAAGAAGGAGACGGAGGAAAAAGAGGGATGGCAATAAGAAAGGGGACGGGCAGGAGCGGGCTGAGGGACAAGTCTTTAAGGCGCGACATAGGTCAGTGAGTGTGGGGATGGAGTGGTGGTGCAACTGAACGGCTGTACCTGAGGTATATGTGTGAAAGGGATAGGTATGAAAGAGTTCCGTAACTAGGCAGCTAACCAACAAAACGCTCAGTTATCGTGGGAGAGAGACAATAGAGAAGGATAGGTATGGAGAGGAGAGGGAGAGGGTAGAGGGGTAGAGACTAGAAGCTAGACGCTAGGGACTAGAAGCTGATGTCTGTAGGACAGAGACTGAGACAAGAGGGGGGCTGGGGGAGGACAGGGTGGAGGGGGAAGGTGAGGGGGAGGGGGAAGGCGAGGGGGAAGGGAAGAGGGGGCATGAGGGGGGTGGGGCAGGAGGGGCATGCGGGAGGGGTAGGAAAACAAAGAGCAGACGTGTAAGAGTAAACATTAGTGTGGGGCAGGGGGAGGTGAGGATGGAGAGAATGTCATTACAGGATGAATAGAATAAGGAGGGGGAGGGCAGATGACCAAGGGAGCTAGCGGTGGGTCAGGGTGGTGGATGGTCTGCAAGAAAAGGAGCCCACACCTGGTGAAACAGGGAAGCTTGGTCTTGAAGATTATAAATGAATCTCCCATGTGTGGCTATTTTGGTCATTGTTGCTATCCACTCATCCGGAGTGGGAGGATTCACCGATCTACAGTGGCGGAGGATGCAAATTTTTGTGATAGAGCTGGAAGGATATCCATATCATGCAAAATGACAAGAGATGGAGGCAGTGGTGTTGGAAGCGGCACTGAGGTAGACAGAGTGAGTCCTATGGCCTCCCACACAGGTTGTACCGATGGGCATCCATGTTGAGTAAATTGCAGTGTATCTCTGGGCAGTGCCAGCATGTTGCGTGCAGGAGGAGGCCTGCCCTATGCAGCCTCACCGGGGTCCAGTACCAGTCGTGGATGATCTTGTAGAGGCAGAATTTTAAACGAGCTTCACGGGTGCCCCTGACTAGTGCTTCCAGTAAGTCTATCCAGTCTTCTGCACCAAAGGTCCGTTGCAGATGGACTTGCCATTGCAGGCGTAGGTTTTCCAGGAGAGGCTGTGAGTAATTATGATGTGTGATGACCTCTTAGAGACCTTCCATAACCCCTTTGTGCTTCCCCCATGTGTGAAAATAGGTCCCCACGGGTGAAGGCTGTAGACCCCATTGAATGATGTCCACGTTGTGCTGTAGGCAGTGCTTGAGTTGTAAGTATCACCATTCCTGTAGTGGTTGGAGATGGAATTCCTCCTGCAGCGTGACGAAGGACTTAACCGCTCCATCCTTTATGATCTGGGCCAATTGGACGATACCAACGCCCTTCCAATGTGGCCCTCTTCCACGCTGCAGATGTCACCTTCAAGATCGGAGTCGTGTCTCGGGGATGAGAAGATAGCGCAGTATAGTCCACCGAGGCCTCCATCGTGTGACAGCATCGCTCTCTCCGCTGTTACCCATTGTGGCGACTCTCAGTAGGCTGGCCAGTTGTGACAAGTGCAAAGCCAGGATATAAGGTTCCACCGAGGGTAACCCCATTCCCCCATAGGAGCAGCGCGTCATTAGCTTAGCTGGTGCGTGTAGTGGGCGCATAGAGCCTCTCACAAAAGTTCTGATTGCTGTGTCTATGGATCTTAATGTGGTAAGAGGCACTTGGAGGGGTAGGAGGCCTAAACTTTAGGTGAAGTGTGGCATTGTGACCATTCTCACCACCTGTACATTGCCCCACATGGAAAGGCCTAGGTGGGACCACTTGTCAAAATCCAGCTTCATTCACATAATGAGAGGGGCGAGGTTGTCTGTCATCATATGGTCCAGGCCTCGGTTGGCCAGCACTCCCAGGTATTTTAGGTGCTTTGGAGTCCATCGGAATGGAAAACCGTGGAGAGCAGTCTTCGTTGTCACCTGCGAGAGGGGGAGGGCCTCGCTCTTTTCCCAGTTTACTTGGTAGCCGGATAGAGGTGCAAAGCCATCAATGATTCCCAGTATGCAGACAGGGAACATTCCAGATTGGTTACAGTGATGAGAACATCATCAGCGTAGAGATAGATTTTGGAGGTCATGTCCGGTAGGGTGAAACCCCGTATCGAGGGAGAGTCGCGGAAAGCAGCTGCAAGCGGCTCATTGCTAGTAAGAACAAAAGGGGCGGTAGGGGGCATCCCTGTTGGGTCCCTCTGCGAATGGGGAAAGTGTCAGAGAGGAATCCCCCGCAATTAACTCCTGCTGTGGGGTGGTCATATAGGAGGCAAACCATAGAAATGAATTGGTCTTCCAGGCGACTTTTTCCAGTGTCGCGAATAAATATGGCCATTCAATGCGGTCAAATGCTTTCTCAGCATCCAGGGATAGGGCCAATGCAGCTTCTGGTGTGTTTCTAGCCTCCCATATGGTGTGACAGAGGGTACGTAGATGATTTCTGGAGGTGCGGCCCAGCACAAACCCCACTAGAGTATGGTGTATAGGGGAAGGTATGACTTTGCGCAGTCGGTTCGCAAGGACGCTGGCTAGAATATTGATATCCCCGTTCAGGAGGGAGATGGGTCGATAACTACTGTAGAGCAGGGGGTCTGTGCCTGGTTTCGGTATGACTGCTATTGTGGTGGTGTTAGAAATCGCGCCCAGGGAGCCTGTCTGGCAGGCCTCATCCAGCGCTCCATGGAGGTCATCGACCATCTCCTCTCCTGCCCATTTATAAAATTCCGCAGGGAATCCGTCTTCACTGGGTGATTTGTGGTAGGGGAGTTCAGAGATGACCTGCGCTATTTCTAGCCGGCTAATATCCCCTTCCAGAAAGTTGCTTCCCTCTGCAGAGAGAGCGGGCAGTGTTACGCTAGCTAGGAAGGATTCAATTTGTTCGGATGTGGATGTCGATTCGGGGGTGTACAGTTGTTGGTAGTAGGATGCAAATTTGTTGACTATGTCCTGAGGGCGTGCGAACGTCGATCCTGTGCGGGCGGTAAGGGCCGGTATGGCTAGGGCTGCTGTTCTCTGGCCGAGTTGCGCCACCAGCAGTCTGCCTGCTTTCTCCCCTAGTGTCGTACCTGTATGCGTTGTAGCACATACTCAGCTTGGGAGGTATACAGCTCGTTTAAGGCCATGCAAGCTCTTTCCAAATGTCGATGCACGGGGAGGGACGGACAGGCCATGTATTGCACTGCCAGTTGCCATATATCAACTTCCAGAGTTGTTTGGCGTACTCTCCTTTCTTTGTATGACAGTGACGGGTCTATCATCATCTGTCCACCTATGGTTGCTTTGGCCGCTGCCCACATGATCCTCTTGGAGTCTGTGGAACCTAAATTATTCTGGACATAAGTGGACGTGTGGGCTCGTAATTGTGCTTTACCTTGCGGGGAGCGATAGCAGTGAACCACAAGTTTCCAGGGCTTGCGGTCTGGGGACATTAGGCCCATTTGGACAGCTAGCTGGATTGGGGAGTGGTCCCAGAGTCCGCTTTCCAATATACGGGCATCCAAGACTTGCAACACTAAGCTGTGATTGATGAGAAAATATTCTAATCAGGATTGTGTACCGTGCACCGGTAACAAGAAGGTATAATCTCTGTCAGTCGGTGTGTTAATCTCCAGTGGTTTACCAAACTATTATCCTGCATTACATCTGAATGGAGGGCTCAGTCTCCATTATTGTCAACATCTATCGGACCAGTCCTGTCCAGCACCGCGTCCCTAGCCAGGCTCCAATCACCTCATATAGCGTACCGGGTAGCTCCTATTCTGATAAGAGGCGGTTGATTTGTAGAAAAAATAGTAGCTTTGAGCCCATAGAGGCATATACGGAACCCACACATAGTGAGGAGTCACCAAGCTTTATTTTGGCGAACACGTAATAGCCCTTTTTGTAACGGTGAGAGGTATGCTTTTTCGCAAGAGTATCGCAACGCCACATTTCCTTGGGACACCGCCCTCCGTTTCTCGGGGAGTGGTGCTACAGCTGTATAAAGCTGTTCCTACCCAGTCACGGTGCAGTGTGTCTCCTGTAACAGACCTATGTCCACCCATTCCGAGTGAAGGTATGAGAGTATCTTCTTGCGCTTTACGAAGTGGGTCAGGCCGTTGACGTTCCAAGATAGAATCCACAATGGGGTAGGCAGATCTGGGGGGATCCAGCCATGACAGAGTTAAGGAATGGAGGTGGAGAAAGGCAGCGGGGGTACCGTGATGTAATGTGAGAGAGGGTGAAGGCCATTACCAGAGCAATCAACAAGGGTCGGGTAAAGTGAGTGTGGACCAGGGGGAGGGAAGATAGTTAGAGGGGGATGACAATGGGTTGTTAGTAACTGGTGGGAAGGGCGGATCTGGGTAGGAGGTGGGACGGTAGGGGGCATGGGGTATGGGAAGAGGGAGGAGGTGAGGCAGAGTTGGGGAGAACAGGTGGTAAAAGAAAAAATGGGGGGTGAGTGAGAAGCAAGGAGAAACCAGGGGAGAGAGAAGTAGGAAAGTAAGTGGCGAGGGTGAGGAGCAGAAGAGAGGGGAAAGGAGCGGGGCAAAGACGGATGTGCTAGGGACAAATGCAGAAAACTGGAAGATGACAATACAAACTTCAAATTGAAGGATCCAAGAAAAGGTGGGGAGGAGCAGGGGCAGAGCACAATAGCCCCGCTCATCGTTAACTGTAGTTGGCGGGTTTAAACCTAAGGCCTCGGGGTCCCTAGTCCCGGTCAGTGGGCCTCCGGCCAAGAAGGGATGCACAGGATGTTCCCAGTGGGTCATCGCCCCCTCTGTTCAATGGTACAACGGCAGTAGTGACCGATTGTGGGGCTCATGGTAAGGGCTAGAGCACTGTCAGTGCATGTGGAACGTATGGCGGTCAGGTAACGCTGAAGAAGCAGAAGTAGTGGCAAGCCACGGAAGTGGGGAGTGTGGGAGTAGTGGCGGTGGAGTGTCATGATGAGGAGGGTGAGTTGGTGGCAAAAGAAAAGGGAGGGAGTGCATTTAGGTGACCCAGCAGTCAGTATTTTCTCTCCTGGGGGCCCGGAGGGTTCCAAGAGTCGGGTGGAGATCCTAACACCCAGCAGTGGCTGCGGAACATAGGTGGACAATGGTGCAGCCGTGTGGGATTCAGGCCGGTAGCGTGATGGGTGTAGGTGGAGAGGCACAGTCGAAGCTGCCAAGACGCGTGAAATAGTCTCAGAGGAGGGGACAGGGGGAAAAGGAGGTGGAGGGATGAGGGTGGACAGGGGGAACAAGGAGGAAAAAGGAGGCTCTCAGCCGCTCGAGTAATGTAACAGTAATGTTTGAAAAAACAGTAATTCTCAGTAACTTTCGAATTCCAGGCAAATCGTGGAAATCCACTGGGTCAACTTGTATATGGGATACGGAAGACGCAGAGTCTGGGTAGGCTCCTGGCAGCAGGGTTGCTCGCCCGCCGCCTCCTGTGAACCCGTGTGAGTACATTGTGATCATAGACCAAGAGACGCAGAATAAAAGTATGAACACTATTCATCTGTCCATTGGTACGGTGGAGAGTTCGTTATACCACGTGTAGGATACCGATGTTGCCGGCGGTAGTGTTTTTTTCACTCATCAGATGCCTCCACCTTCAGGTGGGAGCCGTGAAGGGTTTGAGAGGAGAACGAGATTTGTCCCTGTCCGCCACCTGTGTGTGCATTGCCACTGCATGTAGCACTTGTCCCCTGTCGTCGTAATTCTTTGAGAGTCTCTCTAGGTCTCTCCCCCTGGGTAGAAAGTCTGTGGCGTACCGTTCCGGCCTCTTGGGGGCAGGGTGCTGTGGTGAGCGGGTCGCAGTCGCCATAGACAAGCTGTGGGGTTGGAGCGGTGTGGCAGTATCCATGGGGTGGGTCTGTAGGCTGTCAAGAAAAAGGTGCAGATCTTTTGGATCATAGAAGTCCTTGGACACATTGTTTTTGGTGATCCACATCCTCGCTGGTTCAAACAGGCCAAACTTCACTTCTAGCTCGTGTAGAAGGGGGTGAAGGGCCAAGAATGTTTTCCTATGCTCACTGGTTTCTTTGGAGAAGTCAGCAGTCATCCGGATTGTTTGTTTGTTCATCCAGAACGGTCCATGCGTGCAGGCTATTTGCAGGAGTTGGCCAGTCTGCGTGTGTCGCAGGAGGCAGGCTGTGATTGGTCAGGGATGGCTGACTTTATCTCAGCGCTTGGGGCCAAGTCTGTGTGCTCTTTGAAACTCTGGGGGGGGTCGAATGTCAGGCCAGTGAGCTTGAGTAAGGTCTCTCTCAGGAAGGAGTGGGCATCTGTCCCTTCAATGTTGTCCAGAAATCCGAGAAAACGGACATGTCTCTGTGGCTCCTGTCCTCCAGGTCGATCAGATTACTGCGGAGATATAGGAGTTCTTGTTCTCTGTCCGGGGAGATGGCCTGTGCTTCCACTGTTGTCACACTTTGCTCTAGACTTGTCACCTGTGATTGGAAGCCTGCGATGTCCAGATGCATCAACTTTGTTTCCTCCGTCAGAGAGGTCATCATGCTGTCCATCCCTTCCAGCCTGCGGCCCACCGCAGAGATCTCCTGGAGGATGCGGTCCTTGGTTGTTTCCTGCGTTTGGTCTGTGTACTTCAGGTGCGGAAGATGGAGTCCCGGAATGTTGTAGGGCTTCAGACAAGAGCAGTTGTTTCCCTAGTTTGCCTGAGTGCTTGCTCGACAACCTGCCTCCTGGCATTGCAGGTGTCAAGGTGCAGATAGTGCTTAGCAGACTGTGAATCTAGGCAAGATGTGATCCTCTGTATTGAGACCTGACAAAACCAGTGGGCTGCCCTTCCCCCTTATGTTGAGCACGTGAGGAAGGAGGGGTGCATGAGGGGGGAGAGAAGGCTCTCTGTTTCCGGGGCTGAAGGCTGAGGCACCAGGGGGACGGCGAACCGGCTAGATGGTATCCCTGCTCTCGTGTTCCAACGGCCGTGCCCCACCAGAAGTCCGAAGTCGGGGGGGGGTCACTGGAGCTCGGGATCCTGTCTCCCCCTCAGAGCTTGGATGTGCAGAGCGCTGTCAAACCACATTCCCGTCACTCCTGCCGCACTGCAGCGTCTGATGGGAGAGCAAGGGTAGGCATTGTGGCCCCGTAGTCAGACATAAGGCTTCGGAAAGGTCCTCTGGCGGGGCATGCTCCGCTCCTGAAATCATCTGAGGTATTTCTGTCCCCCTAAGTGTTACAAGGTTCCAAAGTCCGGGGCCATGGATCGAGGCAGTGTCACAGGTCGTCACCTCTTCTGTGAACCGCGATTCAAGTGGGTTCTGCCAGGCAACTATCTCCCCAAGGTATGTGCAGCCAGCGGTGACGATAGCTTTCACGCCGTACAATGGGAGTGACCTCCATGGGTCCAGGGTGTTTTGGTCCCCCAGAGAAGCTCTGTCTGAGGGGGAAGGGGGGAAGAGTGTGCCGAGATGTCAGAGGAGGGAGAGGGTGGGGAGCGAGCCTACAGGCGTCAGAGTGATCCCTTTTGGTGGATTCCCTTGCAGCGCATACCTGACCACGGCTCGTCCCGAGCCACTTCCTCCACGTCGCTGTGTTGGGTCGAGGATGTGTGAGAGGCCGCGGCTTGACGTCAGGTCAGAGGCGTGCGCGTGCGCACTACGTGGGTAGAGGGTGCCGGGGCACTTTTTCTCTCTGCCGAGGGGCCCCTCTGCTACAGCATCCCATAATGTGTCCCCTACGACTAAGTGAGGGGGTGCATTGTATCTGGAGTGCCTCCCCGCCCAGTCCAAATCCCGCCACCGATCGGAGCTCCCATGTTAGGCTGCCATCTTCGATCGTGGTCATGCCACACATCCCCACCCTTATATTTTAATGACATTGATCATTTTTCAAATTGGTATCACACCCACCTTTCATCTTTGCTCCATGCATTGACATGCCTTTTCTTTTTAGGCAGTGCCAGATTGCTGATTCTCCAGATTTATTTAGAGCCTGGCAGAAGGCCAACCAGGTTAGTGGAGGCAGTGGCATCTAATACCTTCATGAGAGACTACCTGCCATATTTTGAGGTTCTTCACTACCTGGTGGGGGATCTCATTGCCTTCAGTGTATCTGCAGATGTAGCCATGCATGGAAGCCCAACCAGATTGCTGAGCAGGCTTCATGTTTTCTTTTTTTGCCTGATCTGGATATGTGTTGTTTTCAAAGGCAAACTTCCAAAGTGGGACTTTGTTTTAGAAACCAAAATACCATTGTTCAGTTTCCCTGCCTTGGGGAAATCAAACAATTCATCAGGCAATCCAGTGACTGTCAGCCGATGTTTAATATGGGAGGGTGAGTTCCACTGAGATCAGGGGGCAAGCAGTTGGCAGGCTATCAGGATATAGATTTCCAAAGGTCCAGCCATAATGCTTCACTTGCAGAAATCTTCCATTCTACTAACTGCTTTCCATGATGAGGAAACTTTTAATTAATTTGTGATCCAGGGTATCTACAATTTTTACGCAGAAGGCCATCATTCTTCAAACTGAATATGATGCCCTCACATTTCCAAAGACTGATGAACTAAAAGCACTTACAAACATCTACTCGAAGTAACTGTAGATGCTTTCCTCTGGCAGCCAAGCCTTCATGCTTAACTTAGTTAGTATGTATTTACCTTTTCTTCTGTAGGGAACACTCACTTAATCCTCTCCATCCAGCATTTTCCTAATTAAAAATTCCACTGGCACCTCACCATTTTTCTGAGCCTTGGCTAAAAGTATCACAGATGCCAACCTGACCTTCATTATGGGTATGGATTTTACCATTTTGAAAAACAAATGTGTATGGGCAGCAAACCAATGCAAGTCCCGCTGCCTTTTATACTAAATACTATTTGTCAGGAAATCTCCTCTTGTTGGGAATTGCAACCACTTCATTGGATGTGAGAGCCATAATCTCCAAATGTCTATTTTGAATGATATCAACTATGCATCTGCATATGGTGCTTTACTTTTAATCTTATATCTTACAGTGATTAAAAAAGATCATACACAATCCTACTCCAGGAGCCCTGTAGAAAAACTAAGATCAATGTGATGTCCTTCAAAGCCTATGGCTATGTGGGTAATAATCTGTGTGCTACTTAACCACCTCCATGATAGATCAACTATCAGACAACAAGATAAAAGTATGGCTTGCTGAGCAATGACCCCAATCAACACTGCCCCATGGTCAGCTCTGAGAAATGAATGTTGATTTTGAACATGCTCTCTTTCCACTGCTCAGGTGAGATCATGTAGCAGCACTGCCTCTGGACAAAACGTTCTCAATAGAGAATGCACACAACTCAAAACAAATGCTTCTCGTCTTTTGTGGATCACCAATGAAACCATATTGAAGACTTTTAGATACTCATACTAAACCTCTACATTTAGGCTTGTGACATTTGAGATGCAGGTCAAATTAGTAATGTACTTCGGATTTAAACTTGTTGCCTTTTAGGATTCCACAGTTTGCATTACTAAGCTATTTTACTAGCTAATCTAATTCTTCTTTATTAAAAAAAAGACCCTGTGTTTTTCTCCTGGTCTCTTATCAGAATGAGGGCCGGTAGATCTATTTTTCTACTTCCTGTTCCTTGCTTTTCCTTTTGCTTCCTTGGTCTCTTAACCAGCTCCAGGCTTCACTGTCACAGAGTGTGACCATGGGCATCCACAGAATTTTTTAAAGGGGTGCATATCAGACAGTTTTTGTCGGGGCCACGGCGGTACTAGTGCAGGCAGCGTAACACTAATGTGGTCATAGTGTTATGCTGCACTGTGAGCTTGCATACCAGGCTATACCTAAGTCCAGAGGGGAGGGCAAGTGCACCCCTCCATGCCCTGCCCAATGGACACCCATGAGTGTGACTTTTGTTTCTTGACCAGTCTACCAAAAACTGCCTGCTCAACCAATTTCATCCTGCACCTTCTATTCATTATCATGTGCTGAGTGCATTCTTACATCTATCAACGTGTTCCCTGCTTCAGATAAGTTACTCTAACCAGAATAATGGCCCTATTATTTGCTTGCCGACCAGTACTGCTCAAATCTGGCAGCCCAATGTTATAAATGGGGTCTTTGGTTGACAGTCAGGTTACCCCCTGTTCAAGCAAGGACCCTCTAGTCAGGGTAAAAGAGAATCACCCTCAGATAACCCCTGCTTACCCCCTTGGTAGCTTGGCAGAGCAGTAGGCTTAACTTCAGAGTGATAGTTGTAAACTATTTGTACCAACACACACAGTAACTTAATGAAATCACTACAAAATGACACAACACCAGTTTAGAAAAATAGGAAATATTTATCTAAACAAAACAAGACCAAAACGACAAAAATCCGACATGCTCAAGTCAAGTTATGAATGTTTAAAGATTAAACTCAAAAGGCTTCGATGAGATGTTAACACAGCGTTGTGACGGAGTCATTCCCAACAAGCAGACACCAGCGGCGCCGGACACGGAGTTGCATAGACCCACAAGTACAGTACCTTTGGTGAAGAGTGAAAACAAGTTGATGCGCGAAGTCAGGGATCGTGGCGTCTGTGCGAAATGTTGAATCCGTGCACTTCAAGCGGCATCGGTCACGACATGGTGCAGCGACTTCCACGGAGTCGCGGACTTCAGCGGGGCTGCAGCGGCGTCGGGCCTGCGAAGGTCGTCGTGTTCCAGCGAAGATCACGGAGTCGGTTGCCTTGGATTTCCACCAGCTTTCCTTTCAAGGGCCCAGGAACTGGATAGGGCACCACTTCTCAGAGCAGGAGTCTCTCCAGAGACTCCAGGTGCTGGCAGAGAGAAGTCTTTGTTGTCCCTGAGACTTCAAACAACAGGAGGCAAGCTCTAAATCAAGCCCTTGGAGATTTCTTCACAAGATCGAAGGCACACCAAGTCCAGTCTATGCCCTCTAACTCTGGCAGAAGCAGCAAATGCAGGACAGCTCCACAAAGCACAGTCACAGAGAGGGCAGCCCTTCTCCTTAGCTCTTCAGCTCTTCCCCAGGGAGAGGTTCCTCTTGTTTCCAGATGTGTTCTAAGGTCTGTGGTTTTGGGTGCCCTTCTTATACCCAATTTCTTTTGAATGTGAAATCCTGCCTTGCCCAGGCCAGGCCTCAGACACTCACCAGGGGGTCGGAAACAGCATTGTGCGAGGACAGGCACAGCCCTTTCAGGTGTAAGTGACCACTCCTCCCCTCCCTCCTAGCACAGATGGCTCATCAGGAAATGCAGACTACACCCCAGCTCCCTTTATGTCACTGTCTGTGTGAGGTGCAACCAGCCCAACTGTCAAACTGACCCAGACAGGGAATCCACAAACAGGCAGAGTCACAGAAATGGTATAAGCAAGAAAATGCTCACTTTCTAAAAGTGGCATTTTCAAACACACAATCTTAAAATCAACTTTACTAAAAGATGTATTAACAAATTGTGTGCTCAGAGACCCCAAACTGCACATGTTCATCCGCTCATAAAGGGAATCTACACTTTAATAAGATTTAAAGGTAGCCCCCATGTTTACCTATGAGAGGGACAGGCCTTGCAACAGTGAAAAATGAATTTAGCAATATTTCACTGTCAGGACATATACAACACATTACTATATGTCCCACCCTAACCATACACTGCACCCTTCCCCTGGGGCTACCTAGGGCCTACCTTGGGGGGCCTTAGATGTAAGTAAAGGGAAGGTTTAGGCCTGGCAAGTGGGTACACTTGCCAAGTCGAATTTACAGTTAAATCTGCACACACAGACACTGTAGTGGCAGGTCTGAGACATGATTACAGAGCTACATATGTGGGTGGCATAACCAGTGCTGCAGGCCCACTAGTAGCATTTGATTTACAGGCCCTGACACCTCTAGTGCACTTTACTAGGGACTTACTAGTAAATCAAATATGCCAATCATGGATAAACCAATTGCATACAATTTACACAGAGAGCATATGCACTTTAGCACTGGTTAGCAGTGGTAAAGTGCTCAGAGTTCAAAAGCCAACAGCAACAGGTCAGAAAAAATAAGAGGCAGGACCCTGCATAAGCAAAAAAGTCAAACACCCAACCTAAAGTTGAATTCCTTTTCTCATGCGTCCCTAACTTTTTATCACAGATAAGCCACCATTCACTTGATGCAAGCCGGGTACCAGAAGAGCTCTTGCTTACTTCAAAATATTTGTGAAGATGGCAAGATATGACATTTAGCTGTAAATGTTACTTCACACGTATTCAGCAGGGTTTTCTACCAGTCCAATGATGTATTTCAAAACTCTGATACGTAAGTCTTCTGTACCACTAACTGTACCAACTAAAACATAAAAAAGTACTGCATTTCTCCTTCAGGTTTTATAAGACATATTTAGCCACTTTCCTCCTTTTCACCTTTTTGGAAAATGGTGGCCTCAAGGGTCCTTTGTTTAGAAATAAAAGCATAACAAAGCATCTTTTCTCAAGGAACTAGGGCCATATGTACAAACACATTTTCCCATAGACACAGAATGGATAAAATCCTTTGATACATCTGGCCCCTAGCCTATTGTGCTGTCCGTGTCCACTTCTTTCCTCTCCTTCAAAATTCCTGCTATCAGCTACTTCATCTATTGTAGTAAGCCCTTGCATGTACCACCTCCTTGCTTGCGCCACCTGCGTCTACCAGATGCGTTAGATCTCTTTACGTACTGGAGCATTTTTGGCATAAATAATGCAAGAAGTTTTCTGTGCTGAATCAGAATGCATGTTTTAATAAATAAATGCAATTATCTACATCATTCAGGAAATTATAAACACCGGCCAACTACAGCATTGGTATTTAAAGAACAGGCATTGTTCTCTGAATAAATCTTCTAATTACAGATTTAGCTGGAGGAAATGTGTGGATCTTTAACTAAAATATATTTAGCTGCCCTAAGATGACTGTTGATCTTGTTCTGCAATGGCACTCCCTCATCAGCATACACTTCTTCTTATCTTTAGATTTTCAACTTGTTTTTCTATAACACTGTGCAACCAATGGTCACTTCAAAGCACTTTCCAGGGAAGGGAAGGGGTGTGGGCGGAAGCAGGAATCTTCAACAGACAGACTCATGACAATAACAGAGGCAGGAAAGCAAAATCAGAGCAGTCAGTGTTGATGCACTTCACGTGTCTCTTTATATAAATGTGTCTTCAAGGACTACCTGAAGCTGAGAACAGGCCTCACTCTGTGATCTCTCAAAGGCCTCTCTCCTTTAATGACTCAAGGTTTCCTCCTTGTTTTCTGTATTATGCCTGTGCAATGTGCCCTATGCATTTTTATCGTATTCTATATCATCGGCATGTTAGCAGTATATGCTCTTGCTTCCCATCTCTCTTTATATCTGTCCTGTTTTATAGTCTTAACATATATTGTCCCTTCAATTTATTCTCCATTTGCTTTTTCAACATTGCTTATGTTACCATTTCCAAAAATGTCCGATGTTCTGTGTGTCCATTTTCCATTTCTGCCTCTTTAGCTACTTCAACAGATGCGCTAGTTGTTTTCTTTTCAGTCTCTTCTTCCACCAGAGCTGGCTAACAAATGGATCTAAAAGTTCATATAGAAAACTTCGATGTAATTTATTGGTCGCCAAGGTTTGCAGCTGGGATCAAATATAGACTACAATTAGCTGAAACATGGCCTTCCCTGGGTGCGGATGTAAGTAAAAAACATGTTTTAAATTTATTTTGTGATATTTTGTGAGCCTGCTTGTCGGTGAGTGTGTGTAAGAGAGCGTTGGTGTGGATGTATTTTATGGGTAAGCATGTGTGTATGAGTTCAATTGATGGGCAAAGGGTGTGGGATGTCACTGTCCCTACCCCTGGCATTTTGGTGATGTGAAGTTCATGATAGAAATGTTAGAGATTAACACCTTTCTCAAGTGTAAGTGTCATTCACTGGCTTTCTGTCACAAATGTAATAAAGTAGCCGGAACAGGTTAAGCAACAGTTAAGACCTGATAAATGAAAAGCAAGACACGTTCTATGATATCAAAGCGTGAAACTCAGCAGAAATTGGATGAAGCAGAAGGGAAAAAGTGAATGGAAAAAATAACAGGAGAAAGTATGGAGGGCTGAATAAAGGGAAGCCGGAAAGAAAATGATTTCAGTTTGTGAGAATTCTTTCCGAGGATTTAATGCCAGTGAAGTTTCAGTTTCATAAATACATTGAACACATTTCACAAAGTTACTTGCATGGGTACTGTAAAGTGCGAACAGTTTGTTTTACAATTGGAAATTCATATTTTCAAGAAAAAAACCTACATGTGCACTCATAAATCTATTAACTCAACATATGATTGATACCAGCAAACTGTAATATTACAAAAGAGTAAGGGCCTGATTTACAGTTCAATGAACTAGTTGCTCTGTCACAAATGTGATAAATATATCAGCTGTATTACAAGTACCATAGGATATAATGCACTTGTCAAACGGCGGAACAAGTATTCATCACGTTTGTGATGTAGTAACACAGCGGCCAATTTCTAAATCAGGCCCTAAATCTGCTCCCACACACAAGGTATGTCCATTACAAGACTGATGGATGTTTTGATGCAGACAAATGTTTTACCTTTGAGAAAAAATAATAAAGGTTTGCAAGAACATTTGCACTTGGTGGGAGATTTTCAAATATTTGCAAAAATAGAATTCTCAAATATTTCCAAGACTTCTATGAAAAATGCGACAGCCACAGTTTTCCACAGGCATCCTTAGAAACCTTTGTCAGTTTTCGAAAAGTCGAAACTTTACAAAAAAAGTAAACATATGGGAGTTCATTTTCGACTTTGCTATGTTTCTACCCCATAGACATGAGACATGTGAGAAAAGAATAGTTATGTGAGCTAACTACAAGGCAGAAGAGAGATTCAAAGTTGGACCTGTGAAAATAGCCTCTTGGGTGCAAATACCCTTACAAGCTTTATCAGCTGTAAGCATGCTATATATTCATCTATGTGACCAAAAAATTTAAGAGGAGCTTTTTGATAGTATTTTGCACGTTTCAAATTAGGCGGTGGTTTTAGAAAGAGCAACAAACACACTGTCACAGCAATTTTGCTCCTATGCTTAGAATTTAAATTCATTTTGTGATGTTTACTTAAAGCTGTGAAGACGGAAGTATGCATTGCTTTCCCTTCCACCAATTACATAAAGAATGATTTCAGTAAAAGGATGAAAGTTTTAAGCAGAGTGACCTATTTATTACATCCTTCCTCCACTATCTATTAAAGGAATTCACTAAGGGATTCCAACTGCTATCTTCTTTATCTCGGAACTATCTATGGCAAATGAAAATATTCTTTGTGTTTGAGACAATTAATGATCACGTAATCTAGTTTGTAACTGAGGAAATGTTGCCCTTTTCGATTTTTTCAGATTAAAACACTTTTTCAGATTGCACACAAGTCGACTTCAGTGCAAAGCATTAGTCCATCACATGAGGCGAGTGATTTGCTGGATTTCGAAACGGACAATGTGTAGAAAATGTGTGAGAAATAGGAGAGATTTGTTCAAGAACTTTCTGAAAGTTTCATAACTTTTCACAAACATGCAAAGGAAGTATACCATTTGCAACGTGTAGTTGTAATTTAAAGGGTGTGCAAAATCAGGATTTCAATTCATTATGGAATGTGCCTTAAACAATTCAGAAGAGAGGATATTTTCGTTTACACCAAGTGACCTTATTACTAACTTCTTTGTAAAACTAACAGTAACTTCGCATGATATTTTGACATAATTGATGGACATAGAAGCAAATATTACAAGATTCTGCCAAGATAGAAAGGGTGGAGCTTTATAGCATTATGTTATTCGCTCCCTCTTAACTAGAAACACCTTGGAAGAGAATTGTGATGGTGTGAAGTGGTTTATTTGGTAGAGGAAGTAAACAAGCATTAGCAAAATCAATCAGTCTTGCACCTTATAGTGACACACAGAATATTTCAAGAATTGTACAGCACAGGCATCTAGGGGGTCATTACAACCCTGGCGGACGGTGTTAAAGCTACGGTAATACCGCAAACAGGCCGGCGGACAAAAAAAGGGAATCATGACCGTGGCGGAAATCGCCAACATAGACAGCCACTTTAACACTCCGACCGCCACGGTGGTACAGACAAGCAGCGCAGCGGTCACCGCCAACAGACAGGCGGAACACAATGTACCGCCCACAGTATCACAACCCGCCAATCCGCCACCTTTTCCGGGGCGGATTCACCGTGGATAAAAAGACAGCGGAAACAGCTTTTGCAATGGGAAAACGCTCACCTTCTACACACTCCACGAGGAAGGAGGACACCATGGAGCCGGAATTACAAATCCAACCTGCCCTTGTCTTCCTGCTCATTTATGAACACCAGCAATGGCGGCGGCGAAGACAACGGTGAGTACTGCACCTACGACATGGGGGGGGGAGGCAAAAGTCAGGGGGACACACAAGAAACACCCCCACCCTCGCACATTATAACACACACAGCTATGCATGTCAAAACATCACAATAAAAACCCACAACCCCCCCGGAAGAATGCAAAGACCAAAGGAAATCAGTCGATAAATTGTTATGTATCAACATTCAGTTACCAAATATATACAGATATATATATATATATATACACATTCAAAAGTATATACATTACGAGAAGCAGTGCAGGTATGCACATATCAATGTCCGTGCACCACTGGTTCAAAAATGCATGGGCGAGGCCCACAATAGATACCTGTCCACAAACGGAGAGAACACTGCTGGGGCATCAGATCGAAATACAACAGGCACCTCAGGGGGAAGGGAAGGGGGGCACCTCAGCCGGATTACAGCACCACGCCAGATCCACGACGGGGCTCCATGCCCATTGATGTATCACGGGGAGTGCAAAGTCACAGTCTCTCAAGTCTCTACAGTGGGTGGCTTGCCCACTGAACAATCCTGGGGAATGCAAAGCCACAGTCTCTCAAGTCTCTACAGTGGGTGGCTTGCCCACTGAACAATCCTGGGGAGTGCAAAGCCACAGTCTCTCAAGTGGATAACAGTCTCCACTGGTTCTGGAGGGGGAATGGTGCCCACACTGCATTTAGCTCCCTGTGACGGTTCCTGTACCGTCACAGCCCCAGCTGTACATGGGATAACGATGCTTGATGTGGCGGTGTTTCCTTGTTCAGCAGTGCTTTGCCATGGCGGTCTCTGATCTATTCAGCGGTTCTCTGCCCTGTTCAGTGGTGCTGTGCCCTGTTCAGCGGTCTTCACCATGGCGGTGATTCCCTTGTTCAGCGGTGCTTTGCCATGGCGGTCTCTGATCTGTTCAGCGGTTCTCTGCCCTGTTCAGCGGTGCTGTGCCCTGTTCAGCGGTCTTCATCATGGCAGTGATTCCCTTGTTCAGCGGTGCCTTGCCATGGCGGTCTCTGATCTGTTCAGCGGTTCTCTGCCCTGTTCAGCGGTGCTGTGCCCTGTTCAGCGGTCTTCACCATGGCGGTGATTCCCTTGTTCAGTGGGGCTTTGCCATGGCGGGCTCTGACCTGTGCATTGGTGTGTGGCATGACGGTCCCTCATTTTCCAGCGGGGCTGTGGTAGCCGGGGCCCTCCTGGGCAATGACTCTGGCGGTGGTCTCCTGACCAGTGACGATACTTGTGCCCTCCTGGGCAATGACTCTGGCGGTGGTCTCCTGACCAGTGACGATACTCGTGCCCTCCGACTCTGGCGGTGGTCTCCTGACCAGTGACGACGGTGCTGGCGGTGGCGTCCCGGCCGCTGGGGTGGATGGCACCCTTCTCCGCCGTGCTGCTCTCACCAGACTGTGCAGACTTCCTCTGGCCCTTCACCACCTTTGGAGGAGTCACAGCTGACTCTGCAATCCCCCTGGGACCCTTGTGAGCAGTTTTGCCGCCCGGAGTCTTCACCCTGTCCCGTCGGCCACTTTCCAACTTGAGATTATTTATAGGGGGTGGACTGGCAGTGCTTTGGCTCCGTGTCACACTGCCTGCCCTGGTGGCCGGTGCACTCCACACACCTGTAACACGCACCACTGGTACTGGAGTATTTTTGGCTGAGGTGCTACTATGGGACTTATGAATTGGAGGGGTGGGGATGGGGGCAAAGAGGTCAACGTTGCTGAGGGATGGGTCACTGGAGGGGGTCTGAGAGTGGAGGAAGAGGAGGTGGTTGTAGGAGGTGTCACTTTAGGTGTTTTGGGTGCAGGTGCAGGTACTGGAGGCTGTCGTGAGGTGGATGGATGTTGGGTGTGTGGGTGCCCGCGTTTGTGTACTTTGGGAGGGGGCATCACAGATACACTGGGAGAGGACACAGGGGACATGTAATTAGGAGTGGGGATGGTGAGTGCAGGTGAGCGGGGTGTGGGGCTGTGTGTTCTGGTGCGAGTCCTAGGGCCTTTAGATGTAGTGCATGCAGGTGAGAGTGTAGACGACACTGGGAGGGAGGAGGGAGACGATGAGGAGGGGGACAAAGTAGAGGCAGTGGATGTTGCTGTGTCTGTATGTGTCTGATGCTTGTGTGAGTGCCTGTGGAATGAGTGGTGCCTATGTTTGCCTGAGCTACTTTTGTGTGTTGAGGTGTGTGCATGCTTGTCTGTTGGTGTGCTTGGGATAGGCTGGGTACAGGGGAATAGGTCTGGGTGGAGGAAGTTGGAGGGGTGAGGCTAGACACAGGGACAATGGCTGCCATCAGTGCTGAGGCCAAAGATTGCAGGGTTCGATGAAGGGCAGCCTGACCAGAATGAATGCCCTCCAGGAATGCATCACCGTGTTGCAACTCCCTTTCTACACCCTGGATGGCATTCATAATGGTAGACTGCCCAACAGTGAGTGACCTGAGGAGGTCAATGGCCTCCTCATTGAGGTCAGCAGGGGTGACAGGGGCAGGGCCTGAGGAGCCTGGGGCGAAGGTGATGCCCACCCTCCTGGGTGAGCGGGAACGGGGCGAATGCTGAGGGGCTGCTGGGAGGGCGGTGCTGGTAGGGGAGGTGGCAGCTGTACCTGTAGAAGTGGGGGGCACAGATGGTGCCGCCACCACATGGGAGCTCCCATCGGCGGACGAGTCCGTGTCGCTGGTTGGTGATCCGGTGCCTGACGTGAAGCTCCCCTCGCCCTCCGTCCCACTGGTGCATTCTGAGTCCGTGGTCTGGCCCTCCATGGCCATGTGGGATGCAGCTCCCTTGTGCTCCGGTGCCACTGTACCTCCGCCTGATGATGCTGATGCACAAAAGAACAGGGAGAGCAGAAAAGGGGGGTGGCGACAGAAGAAAGACAGGTTAAGTGCATGGCATACCGCTACTGTTGGTGGACAATACAGGCACAGCAGCCCCCTGCTCTACGCCGTGCTCCTGGCCTCTACAGATGCAATTTCTGGGATATGGCCTACATCGCTATGGTGGACATCTGCACACATGGATGCCACAGGGGCATGTATACCTGTCATTGGCACTCTACTGCGGTGGGGTGGAGTGCCACATGGCCTGCATTATGGAGGGGCCTAGCCTATGGAAGTCGCCCTGGCCTAGGGAAACCCAGAGCCCTCCTCCCACACCTAGACCCCTCAACTGCACGCAAAGTCCCCAGAATGATTGTGTACTCACCCCCTTGTGCCTGCTGTGATGCCCTCAAGTGCCCATCCAACTCAGGGTAGGCCACCGATAGGATCTGGAACATCAGGGGGGTCATGGGGCGACGGGCACCCCTCCCATGGTGGGAGGCCATCCCCAGCTGAGCCTCCGCCGCCTTCTTACTCCAGCGGCGAATGTCCTCCCATCTTTTCTGGCAGTGGGTGCCCCGTCTCTGGTGGACCCACAGGGTCCGGACGTCCTTGGCGATGGCATGCCAAATGTCCTTCTTCTGGTGGGCGCTGACCTACATGACATGAACAGGGGAAGAAGAGAAGTCATTAGCAAGAGCACCGTCGAAGTGAGTGGCCCCCATCACTGCCCTTGCCATGTGGCACATGCATTCACAGTCCTTCATGTTCACTGCACTCTGCCCCCTTCCCTCTATCAACCAGCCCTCTCCACCCAGGCAAAGCCCATACAACGTGCTCCCTGTGTACTTACCTGTTGGTCTGGAGGGCCGTAGAGTAGCGTGTACTGGGGGGGGGACCCCGTCCACGAGCTTCTCCAACTCCTGAGCAGTGAAGGCAGGGGCCCTTTCCCCAGACGCAGCAGCCATTGTCTCTTCCAGACCGGTGTCACAGCAGCACTTGCAGTGTAGATCCTCTCCTGTCGAAGATCAGGTATCGAGTGTTTGAACAGATAGAAAATGGCGGTAACGTCCGCGACGGTGACGTCCGCGACGGTGCGTATCATCACCGCCGGCACACTTCATAATTGGCTCCTGGGACCCTTAGGGTCCAATGTTAACCAATGCCGCATTGCGCCGCGGTCTACGACCGCCTACTGCGACGGTGTACAACGCCAGCACAGTTACCTCACATCCCACTGTCCCAGTTTAGAGGTCAGGCAGCCGCCATTTCAGGGGTCCACCTGGCTTAATTTGCAACTGTGTCACGCATACCTGGGCCTACACTCGACACACATACACGAAGAATTTTTGTCTTTGTTGTCGTGTTCTGTGTATCTGTGGATACATACCTGGGATTTTGTTGACTCTGTGGTCGCTGTTGTCCTTCCTAGGCAGTGTCAGCTTGGACATTTGAGAAGATGGCGGAATCCTCTGGTGTACCGACCGCTGGTGGACCTGTTGACAATGGAGGAGCGACATTTACTCATCACCTACAGGTTTGACTGTGCCACTATCCAGGAACTATGTACCCAGTTGGAGCCAGACCTGATGTCACCCATCCGCCATCCCACAGGAATCCCCCCTCAAGTGCAGGTGCTGTCAGTGCTCCATTTCCTTGCAAGTGGTTCGTTTCAGACAACAGTGGCCATGGCATCAGGGATGTCCCAGCCTATGGTTTCCAACGTGTTGTCCAGAGTGTTGTCTGCCCTGCTGAAACACGTAAGGAGCTACATCGTTTTCCCTCAGGTGGAGGATTTGCCAACAGTGAAAGGTGACTTCTATGCCCTTGGACATATCCCCACCATCATAGGTGCTATTGATGGCACCCATGTAGCTCTGGTCCCCCCCACAGGAGTGAACAGGTGTACAGGAACAGGAAGAGTTATCATTCCATGAATGTACAGATGGTATGTTTGGCAGACCAGTACATCTCCCAGGTAAATTCTGTGTTCCCTGGCTCAGTGCATGACGCCTACATCCTGCGCAATAGCAGCATCCCTTATATGATGGGTCAACTCCAGAGGCACCGGGTGTGGCTATTGGGGGACTCTGGTTACCCCAACCTGTCCTGGCTATTGACCCCAGTGAGGAATCCCAGGACCAGGGCAGAGGAATGCTACAATGAGGCCCATGGGTGGACTAGGAGGGTGATCGAACGCACCTTCGGCCTCCTGAAGGCCAGGTTCAGGAGCCTGCATATGATAGGTGGTTCCCTATTCTACTCACCAAGGAAGGTGTGCCAGATCATCATCGCCTGCTCGATACTTCACAATCTTGCTTTGCGACGCCAGGTGCCTTTTCTGCAGGAGGATGGTCCAGATGGCGGTGCTGTGGCAGCTGTGGAGCCTGTGGAGCCTGTGGACAGTGATGAGGAGGACGCTGAGGAAGAAGAAAGAGACAACAGGGAGTCAGTCATATGGCAGTATTTCCAGTGACACACAGGTGAGAACAGTTTTCTTTTTACCATTACATTCACTTTCACACTTCTACCTCTAATCCTGTCTGTCAGTTCATAGCAGTATTTGGTCACTGAGTTGTACATTTCCATTACGGTTTCACAGGTGTGGTTAGCAACTTGTGTCATCTGCTTGCATCCTTCAAGGACTTGTGATGTGTGACATAGGTATATTGGCTACAAAATTGGAAAGCATGTTGACACTGTCATTGATTATACATATTTACCAAATCACAGACTGACTCCAGATTGTTTTGTGGTTCAAGGGTGTTTATTTCAGTGCTCAAAAATGGAGGGGGGTAGTGATATGGTGATGGGGGATGGAGGAGGAATGCCCATGGCAGAGTCCAGTCCATTAGTCACACAGGTGCACTGCCCATATTGGCATAGGAAGTGGAGATGGGGCAGTTCCAATCTGGACAGGGTAACAAAGTGAGACAGTGGGAGGACAATCAGGGTGGTCTCATTTCCTGGAGGGGGTCTTGCCATCTTGCTCTGTCCTGTTCCTGGATCTCAGGGACCGCTTGCGGGTGGTTGTCCATCTGCAGGGGGTGGGGTGCTGGTGTGGTGGTCCTGTGGCGGGGCGTCCTGTCCACTAGCGCCGGCGGAGGTGGTGGACAGCTCATCGTCCATGCTAGTGTCAGGGGCCCCTTGGAGTGTCACAGTGTCCCTCATGGTCTTTTGTATGTCCTTCAGCACCCCTATGATTTTGCCCAGGGAGGAGCTGATGGTTCCTTAGCTCCTCCCTGAACCCCAAATACAGTTCGTCCTGCAGGCGCTGGGTCTCCTGAAACTTGGCCAGGACCGTGGCCATCGTCTCCTGGGAGTGGTGGTATGCTCCCATGATGGAGGAGAGGGCCTCGTGGAGGGTGGGTTCCCTTGGCCTGTCCGCCCCCCTGTCGCACAGCAGCCCTCCCAGTTCGCCTGTGTTCCTGTGCCTCCGTCCCCTGGACCGTGTGCCCACTACCACTGGCCCCAGGTACCTGTTGTTGTTGGGGTGGTGGGTTATCCTGGGTTCCCTGCAGTGGTGGACACACCGCTGATTGACGTGTCCTGGGTAGGGAGGTATGGGCCCGCTGGGTAGGTGCTGTGCTGGTGTTACCAGAGGGTGGAAGGTCAGTGTTGGGCTGTGCCTGTGCAAGGGGAACCGACTGTCCCGAGGCCCACGATGGTCCAGGCTGGTCATCAGGATCCAGTAAGGCAGAGCTGCTGTTGTCACTGTGGGTCTCTTCTGTGGGTGGAGTGGAGATGTCTGGACCCTCCGGTGTGGTGACGTTCCGTAGTGGTCCTGCAGGGATATAAGAGCATGATTAGTGCATGTGTGTGAGTAATGGTGTGCAATGGGTGGGTGTTTGTGTACCCCAGTGCAAGCATTCCTGTGTGTGGGTTTGTGTGATGATGGTTAGGGGTTTGTTATGGGTATGTGCAGTGAGCATGCTTTGATGAGGGCTGACCATGCTTTATTTTTGCATGCAGGGCTTGGTGTTGGGATGGGTGGTTTGTGTTATGAGTACATTAGTGAGGAGTTGGAGTGATAGGGGAGGGGGTGAGGGTGGGGGGGTGTAATGGCATGCAGGTAGGGTAGGGGATATAATAGTTGAGATTTAACTTACCAGTGTCCATTCCTCCACCGACTCCTCCGAGGCCCTCTGGATGCATGATGGTCAAGACTTGCTCCTCTCATGTTGTTAGTTGTGGGGAAGGAGGTGGGGGTCCGCCGCCAGTCCGCTGTACCGCGATGTTGTGCCTGGATACCACTGAACACACCTTCCCCCATAGGTCGTTCCACCTCTTCCTGATGTCCTCCCAATTTCTTGGATGCTGTCCCACAGGGTTGAACCTGTCCACGATTCTTTGCCATAGCTCCATCTTCCTGGCTATGGATGTGTGCTGCATCTGTGAGCCAAATAGCTGTGACTCTCCCCGTAGGATTTCCTCCACTATGACCCTGAGCTCCTCCTCAGAAAACCTGGGGTGTCTTTGGCGTGACATGAGGTGGTGTGGGTGATGTGTGGGGTGGTGTAAGTGTTGATGTGTGTGGTGATGTGTAGTGGTGTGTGGTATATTGTGCGTGTAATGTTGTATGGATGATGGTGTTGTGTGCCTCTGTGTGGTGGGGTTCTCAGTTGCTGTGCTCTCTGTCTATCTGGCCTTCATCTCTAATTGTTTGTTGTAGGGGTTTGTGGTTGATGTGGGTGTGTGTTTTATATTATGTTTGGTGTGTGGGAGTGGTGTTTGTATGTGTATCAGGTGTGTATTTGGAATTGTCCAATGTGGCGGTGTTTTGTATATGTGTGTGTGTATTTTGAGTGCGGCGGTGTGTACCGCCAATGGAATACCGCGGTTGAAAGACCGCCGCGTGGATTCGTGTGTCGTGATAGCATGGGCGTGTTTCTGTTGGCGTGACGGTGGAGGTTTTGTTTTCACCAGTTTATCACTGACCTTTGGTGTGGCGGTCTTGTGTGGGTGTCTAAATTTCGGCGGATTCCGAGATGTGGGTCATAATAGCTGTGGCGGAATTCCGCGTCCGTGGCGGTGTTTTGGCGGTCTTCTGCGCGGTGGTAAGCGCCTTTTACCACCAAAGTTGTAATGAGGGCCCTAATGTCTAAACTGATGATTAAAAACACACATTTAAATACCATGAAGTTTTGATTTCATTCGTCACTATTCGCTTTGCCAGATGCTTTACTTGCTTCAGCAACAGCAAAGCCATTATTATTCCAAACAAGTATAAAAAACACAGCTTGAAATAGAGAAACAAGCATTTGCAATGCAATGGGTCTCGCATTTGCTCGAGTTAGAGCTATTAGCGTTGTAAGCTCTTAACCGGACTTTTCTTGCAACATAACTTCAAAATCAAAAGTAAAACAGTTTCACGTAAGCGAGCCGATTCATAGCACCACAGCCACCATGAGCATCAGCTATAAGGAGAGACACAAAAGGAAAAAAGAAGTTCGCTCACAGTCAAACTTATCAGCAAAAGTGCAATTAGCCATGTAATAGGGGCTATAGCACGGAGGGACAAGCGTAAGCAATTTAGCAATGCCATCAAATAACTTTTGAAGAGCAAGCCCACGAACGAGTGATAGGCGTGAGGTGGGCGTTGTTAAAAGCCCAGATACATAACAACACTTAGAAAAAGCAGCGCATGTGTGCTGCTATGCTCGACCTAAAAAGTGGACAGTGTCACATTAGGCATGATTTTGCGAGCCCAAGCAGGCTATAGAAAATGTGTCCCTACTTAACAGTAAGTTGTGTAAACAGCTACAACGATAAAATAACAACCCACTGCTAGAAGCACAGGATACTTTGACTTTTTCCTAGGTCGGCCCTTTGGCCTATGGGGTTGCTCAAAGTATTATAGATTATCTAAACCCACATCTCAATGGCGGGTTTCATTAGTGTTAGACTTTTCATCCTTGGCGTGGTCTCCCTTAACTTTGTGCCTCTGTTTACCTGGTTGTTGATGTGTGCTGGACTCTGATTTGCTGTTTTTGTTACTCTGGGCACTTTACCACTGCTAACCAGTGCTAAAGTGGAAGTGCTCCCTTACAAAATATGTATGTAATTGGTTCATCCATGATTGGCATATTTGATTTACTAGTAAGTCCCTGGTACAGTGCACTAGAGGTGCCCAGGGCCTGTAAATCAAATACTACTAGTGGGCCTGCAGCACTGGTTGTGCCACCCACATAAGTAGCTCTGTAATCATGTCTCAGACCTGCCACTGCAGTGTCTGTGTGTACAGTTTTAAACTGTAAATTCGACTTGGCAAGTGTACCCACTTGCCAGGCCTAAACCTCCCCTTTTCTTACATGTAAGGCACCCCTAAGATAGGTCCTAGATAGACCCACGGGCAGGGTGCACCTTATGGTTAAGGTAGGACATATAGTAATGTGTTTTATATGTCCTTTCAGTGAAATATTGCTAAATTTGTTTTCTCACTGTTGCAAGGCCTGTCCCTCTCATAGGTTAACAGGGGGGCTGCCTTTAAATCTGATTAAAGTGCATATCTCCTTTGGGAGCGGATGGACATTTGGAGTTTGGGGTCTCCAAACTCACAATTTAAAAATACATCTTTTAGTAAAGTTGATTTTAAGATTGTGTGCTTGAGACTGCCACTTTTAGAAAGTGAGCATTTTCTTGCTTATACCATTTCTGTGACTCTGCCTGTTTGTGGATTCCCTGTCTGGGTCAGTTTGACAGTTGAGCTGGTTGCACCTCACACTAGAGAGTGACACAAAGGGAGCTGGGGTGTAGTCTGCATTTCCTGATGAGGCATCTGTGCTAGGAGGGAGGGGAGGAGTGGTCACTCAGACCTGAAAGGGCTGTGCCTCCCTTCACACAATGCAGTCTCCAACCCCCTGGTGAATGTCTGGGGCCTGGCCTGGGCAAGGCAGGATTTCACAATCAAGAGAGACTTTGCTTTGAAGGAGGTCTACTTCAGAGGAGAAATTGGATATAAGAAGGGCACCCAAAACCACAGACTTTAGAACACTTCCAGAAACCAAGAGGAACCTGTGCCTGGAGAAGAGCTGAAGAGCTGAGGAAGAAGAGCTGCCCTGTCTGTGACTGTGCTTTATGGAGCTATCCTGCAGTTGCTGCTTCTGCCAGAGTAAGAGGGCAAAGATGGGACTTTGGGGCATATTTATACTCTGTTTGCACCGAATTAGTGTCATTTTTTTTTAACTCTAATTCGGTGCAAAACTAACTCCATATTTATACTTTGGTGCTAGACCCCTCTAGCACCAAATTTATGGAGTTAAAGTCATTTTTTGAAAGTGGAGACCTACTTTGCCTTAATGAGATGCAAGGTAGGCGTTCCCGTGCAAAAAATGACTCTATGGCCTTAACACCATATTTAGGGGCATATTTATACTCTGCGGCATATTTATACTCTGTTTGCACCGAATTAGTGTCATTTTTTTTTACTCTAATTCGGTGCAAAACTAACTCCATATTTATACTTTGGTGCTAGACCCATCTAGCACCATGGCCCTGATTTAAACTTTTTTTGCATCGCATTAACGTCATTTTATGATGCAAAAGTGGCGCAAACTTACAAAATATTGGCCCTTATTTATACTTTTTGCTGCAAAACTGCACTAACTCAGTTTTGCACCAAAAAGTTTAGCACCGGCTTGCACCATTTCTGTGCACCAGCCGGGCACCATATTTATGGAATGGTGCAAGCCGGTGCAAAGGGTAGGTTAGAGTTTAAAAAAATGACTTTAGTCGGGTGGGGCTGGCAGTATAGAAGAAGAGGGTTTAGCACCAAAAAATGGTTTTAGGCAGGTTAGAGTAAAAAAAAATGACTCTAACCAGATTAGCGTCATTTTATGGTGCTAAACCTACCATGCCACATGACTCCTGCCTTAGAAAAGCCAGGAGTCATGCCTACCACCCCAGTGGCCAGCACAGAGGACAGGGGTCCCCTGGGTATGGCCATTGCACCCTGTGCCATGTATGGGGGGCCATTTCAGGGCCGCCTATGGCACTTTCAAAAATAAAATGCACTTACCTGTACTTACCTGGGATGGGGTCCCCCATCCTCGCAGTCCCTCTAGTGTGGGTGGGGGTGCCCCTACGGCCTAGGGAGAGCACCTCTGGGCTTATTCCATGGTGTTCCACCATGGAAATAGGACCACAGGACCCCTAACGCCTGCCCTGACCCTGGTCTTAAAAAATGGGGCAAAGCAAGCTTTGCCCCATTTTTTGACCCCTCCTCCCTCCCTTGCACCATTTTTACATGGGAGTATAAATATGGTGTTAAGGCCATAGAGTCATTTTTTTGCACGGGAACGCCTACCTTGCATCTCATTAAGGCAAGGTAGGTTTCCACTTCCAAAAAATGACTTTAACTCCATAAATTTGGTGCTAGATGGGTCTAGCACCAAAGTATAAATATGGAGTTAGTTTTGCACTGAATTAGAGTAAAAAAGAAAATACGCTAATTCAGTGCAAACAGAGTATAAATATGCCCCTTAGCGTCAAAAAATGATTCTAATCTGGTCAGAATCAATTATTTTGACTCAAAACTGCCTAACGTCATTTTTTTTTAAGCTAGTCTTTCCTTTGCACCGGCTTGCACCATTCCATAAATATGGTGCCCAGCTGGTGCTAAAAAATGGTGCAAGCCGGTGCAAAACATTTTGGGGCAAAACTGCCTTAGTGCAGTTTTGCACCAAAAAGTATAAATAAGGCCCTTTGTGTGCCTTCCATCTTGTGAAGATCTACAAGGGCTTGATTTAGAGCTTGCATCCTGTTGTTTGAAGTTTCAGGGACAGCAAAGACAGCTCTGTGCCAGCACCTGGACTCTCTGGAGAGACTCCTACTCTGCCAAATGCTGCCCACCCAGTTTGTGGGACCCTGAAAGGAGAAGCTGGCCTAAGAGGAAGAAATTCACGCACAGAATGCCGTGCGGGGAAAAGATCGATGCAACTCCGATCTGCGGCTGAAAAATCGATGCACCTCCGGCTTCGCAGCTGAAAATCAACCCTCGCCTGCAATTCGACAGAAAGATCGACGCACAGAGCTGGGGAAACTACGCACAGCATCACTGACGGAGGATGGTGAGATCGCAACCCACACTGCGTGGTTTCTGATCATTTTGCGGCTGGATTGCCCCTGCAAACACCACTGGGCATGTAAAAACAACGCAAGGCCTGCCCGAACCCGAGGGTGTTGACCGGATCGACGCATCGCTCTCCTGTGGAGAGAAGAAACGACGTGCCCGATCCGGCGAAAGGAGAAATGACGCAAGGACTCGCTCATGAGTGAAATCGACGCATCACAAGCCCTTTTAGACTCACACTCACCCGTACGGGGTTATTTTTGATGCACCCAAGGCACATTTTCAGGCTAACAGTGTTATTATGTGTTTAAAACTATATGAAGACTCTTTTTGCTTTTTAATTGATATCTTGAATTGTGTACTGTGGATTTTTTGTCGTTTTGGTCTTGTTTTATTTAGATAAATATTTTATATTTTTCTAAACCTGTGTTTTGTCATTTTGTAGAGATTTCATTAAGTTGCTGTGTGTGTTGGTACAAATATTTTACACCTAGCACTCTGAAGTTAACCCTACTGCTCGTGCCTCGCTACCAAGGGGGGAGAAGCGGGGGTTAGCTTAGGGTGATTCCCTTTTACCCTGACTAGAGTGAGGGTCCTTGCTTGGACAGGGGGTAACCTGACTGCCAACCAAAGACCCCATTTCTAACAATTAGGAACAAGGGATTTAAATCCAGCTTGATGGTGAAATTGAGGAGCTAAACTTTAAATAACAACAAAGGTGAATACCTCTTGACAGGGAGAATGAAAGCTGGGCTGTAAATCTTTTACCAATTTTTTTTTGTATCATGTCTGAACATGGCCAATGCATAGTAAAAGCATCTCAAACTAATAATGTATAAAAATACATGAAAACCATAAATGCACACAGGCTTCATTTAAGTACACACAAAAAGAAAAAAGCCATAGCTGAGGGCAAAAACTCTGCCCCAAGAGAGGGGGATGGTAGTGTGTACAATCCCAAAAGGAAACGTTGCTTCATGGTCCATAGTTTAAAAAAACAGGAAAGACAATTGTGAAAGCAGGAAGGCTCTAATAGCTGGAACAATGTTACGTGACTTGAGATCCCAGATTTCAGCAAACTTTTCTTACAACTTATATTACAAGAGGGAACAAGGAGAGAGAAAACTGAAGGTGGTAAACAACCCCGATATGTGTGTACATGAGCTGTCTAGTTCATACCATGGAGCTGAAGCAATAGGAGGTCTAGAGACCGGGTGGGGGAGGGTAGGAGTAAGGAGAGCCAGCACTTGAGGCCCATGGCTGACCTATCAGCCACGGTGGGGGAGGGGTAGGAAGCAAAAGATTACCTCTTCCAGCATGATGTACTCCAGGGACAGAACAGAAGATGAGAGGGTTTCAATCACTGAGATCAATGATATCCTGAAACATTTAGAAATGTTAGACCTGCACACATTCACAGCACCCCAACAGATAAAACTAAGCCCATATCAATCCACATTGACATCTTTCTGCTGTATATAGTCGAAGCACCTTATTACATACCATCCCAAAATAAGTCTTTATCCTGAGATCCTTCTTCAAGGTGGCGCAAATATCCTCAATGCATCAAAGAACATCCCCACAGTGGACCTCTGTCCTCCCTTATTCACATGTAACATTATTCAACGGACCTGGCATGAAAACTGAAATCAAATAAACAGTGCCTTCAACCTAGGCTCAAATTACATTAGCATACCATAATACTAGCATAATACTCAGTTATGCCTTTGTTACGAAAAGTAATGATTCTCTTGGCAACGGCCGAGAGCACAAAACCTGGATGCAGCAAGGTAGTGTGAACATCTCAACTGCATCTTAGGAGGGTGCCACAGCTGGATTTCTGTACTACCAATTTGTTGACACAAGTACCACCACTGCTAAAAAATACTCAGACATTATAAGAGTGATTAAATGAAATGCCACAATCTAAAGAACCAATAATTACTAAGGATGCATTCTATAACTATTTTTATAGCCTGTGCCACTACGGAGTCAGTGTTTAATTTGTGTTAAAAAATGCTAGAGGCCTTTCTCAGTAGGCCACTGGAGCTTGCACCATGCGTTGCTTATGAGCACTGCCAATGACAGTACCAACACAACTACTAGCCATGACACATATAATTGTCAAACCACCTAAAACTATGAAATTGATGTGTGCAGCAGGTATTTATATTTAATGTATACAGAATTAATAAATAAATGCTGTTGTGCTCATGTCAAAGTAAGACACACAGCCTCGCCAAGTGGAGCTCAAAATAAGCACTGGCAACAGAGCATCAGCTTGAACCCGCTTTAAGACTATCACTTCTTCGATAACTTGGCCTACATGGTGATCATATGCCCCAGGAATACCGGCAGCGTCTCACAAATGAGGCCCAAGATGTGCTGGTTAGTTGTTCGTGCTTTACTTAATCTGGAACACAGACCAACATTTGTATTTAATTTGATTGGGTCGTCATTGGAACAGGCGCATTTTCGATCAAACTGTTACTTTTGAAACAAGTCCGAGATGGATTACATTTGTTTTCTGGCACACAACAAAACATGGAACATCCCATATGAAATTTAAAAATATGTTTAGCATAATCATTTCCAACATTAAAAGGAGGGTAATTTTTGCAGCATCTAGTGCCATATTCAGCACCATAATCACAGAGACAGCAGTTTGAATATGAACTGATCTAAGAGAATAGGACGTAATCTGCCACCACAATAAGGAAGCATTAGCCTCCAATAATACCAACAGAGTAACTAAAGAAATGGGACTCACCTCTGCCTAATCAATGACAGTCTCAACCTGGACAACATCTCTTTGCCACATGCGTTGAGGGCAAAGCACCAGATCCCAGCCTTAATATCAGACAGCCTCAATTGCCATTATGGAGAATTATCCAAATACACGAGCAAGTAGCTGGGTTGCTCCTCTGCCATTACAGTGTATTGCCACACCTAACTTAGTCAGTACACACCTAGCAAGCAAGGTCTGAACGTGCATAGAGAATGAGATTGACAAGGTTTCATGAAACATTACTATGGTCAGTGGGAGGGGTTGGGGTCTTTAAAGTGTCTTGATCTCTCCTGGTTTCCCCTTTACAATAATTTCTTCTTCAGTCTCAATATATTACACACTTATACCCTTTTCTCCCATTATTCTGGAATCCTCTCCACATAACTCACACCTAATCTTTCCTCTCTCCCTTTGCACACATTCCTTACATCTCCTCAACTTAACCCAAATCCCCTCTTACTGCATTTTCTATTTTGTCAAATTTTAGACAGCTATGTACTTTATTTGGACACTTTCTAATCAAATTACAACAAGGACTGGCATGCATGTGGCTACTGGATTCTGCAGGGAAGCCAAGGATTGGATGTGCATATATTCTTAACATGTTCACAAAGCCTTGCTAGGCACTGTGAGAAGCTCTAACTGCCTTTAATCTAAGTACCAAAACTCTCAAAAGTGCCAGCCAAATGCCCACCCACAACCTAAATCACCCAGACACCCATAAGCAACCAAATTCAAGGTCTATGCTACACTACAATCACGATGCTTGAAGAAAGACAAAAAAACTTCATAAACAGAATATCTGGAAAAAGCAAATACTAAGTTATGTAGGATGAAGTAAAACATATGAAATAAAGGCAGAGACTGGATTTGCTGACAGATTCTTTTAATGATTTTTACAAGTTAGTGTTGAGAAATCAATCACTGTTTTAATCAGCTGAAGATAAGGAAAATAATGTTTGACTTGGCAGGAGCTGACCCTCTTTAAGGCCTGGCCTAAGGTATGTGCCTCGATTATTAATGACCGAAACAAAAGCACATCAGCTATACTCTCTCAGCTGCACTTAGAATATGAGGGATAGTGAAATGTTAGAAATATTATCCATAGTATTATCACTGTTGGAAAATGGGTTATTGGTAAGGGCAGGTAAGTACCTACACTTAGCAACAGGCCACTAACCTCCATTTAGGTCCAGTTATGACTCAATAAATAAAACCCAGCTCAACCCTTGGTAGCTTGCAATGAGAAACAAGGCTTCATTTAGGAGACAAAGTGTAAAGCATTTAAAAATCACAAAACAGTAAATAAGTAAAACACAATAAAAATCCTACACCAGTTTATAGAAATAGTTTATATTTGTATCTTTAAAATGACACCAAAATGATTAAAATCAAATAAGCGGAACAGGAGATATGAATTTTTAAAGAATTAATGCTTTCTGGCGCATAGAAACAAAATCGTCAATCTGGTCATCTAGTTGCACCTCAACCAGGGCAAAGTCAAATTTTAAGCCGACCGCAATGGAGCCCTGCTCATCTACAGCTCACGGGAGGCCTTGGTCAAAAGTTTACCTTCGGATCTAGTTGTTTTCTTGAAGATTTTCTTCAGCGGGACCAATTCGCGAGTCCAATCCGACCTTCTGGAACTCTTCCTCGGATTTGCATCTCGGAAGCCCTTGGTGGAGATTTTTCCCTTTGGACTTAGTCGTTTTTTCCAGGTGAAAGTCCTTCGACTGGGGCAAACCTGAATCTTGATCGGACGTCCCTGGAGCCCTCTTCAGAGGGCCTGCCTGGGAGGTCCTGTCAACTTCCTACATTCTGACTTAATCACTTTTTCAGAGATTTTCTTCACCGGGACGAACCTGCAAGTCAAGCTGGGTCTAGGTTGAGGCAAGCCGGCTAGAGTTGCTGAGGCAGGTCGGTCCCTTTATGGAGCATTTTTTACAAAACTTCTCCAAACTTCTGGATCATCTTCCAGATGTTCCTTTTAGGTTCTTTTGAGGTCCACAGCTCACCCCAAGATTGCAGAAGCTCTGAGATGCTCCTTGAGGGTGGGGACTACAACTCCCGGAATGCACATGGCGCAAACTCCTTTTTGGCCATTGGACAGTGGTCCGCTGGTTAGTTTCTTCAGGAGTTGGTAAAGGCGACTCTGGTTAGCAAGTTTTCACCTGTAGCAAATAGGGAGTCCCTCCTTGAACCAGTTGAAGCCAGGCAAAGCCCTTCTTGTGGTGGAGCCCAAGTGTGCAGCTGGTGCAGTCCTCCAGAGTGCAGTGTCCAGGTGCATGTCAGGGGTCCAGCAGGGCAGACCTTCTTCTCCTGTACTTCTTCCTGCTGGGGATCTGAGGTGTGCGTGTAGGTCTGCCAGTTTTATCTTTGCTCCTGGGGGAAAAACAGAGAGGTCCTGGTTCTCCAATCAGGTGCAGGGTCCTTCCCCCGTGATGACCACTTCCTGGGAAGTGTGGCAAAAATCATCCCAGGGTACAACATTCCTCAAAAATCCATTATGACTGAGCCCACCCACTGGTGTGGCTAAAAATCTTAAGCACACCCTTCTCCTGCCCACTCCTAATCTAATCAGGGAGTCACCTAATTGTCTGGGTTTGCAAGATGTGAGGGAGATGCTGGGTTGCTCCAAATATCCTGCCCTGCCTTTGAAGACCAGTCTGGCAGCCCTCCCCATTCCTGCTTCCCCATCTGGAAGATCTCATCCTCCAGGCACATCTCATTGTGCTGAGCCAGGCCACTTCACATCTCATCAAGGCAGCCTGGCCAATCAGAGCACGGCAGTAAAACACTGCAGGGCTGAAGTTGGCAACTTTTCAGGTACAGTTTAAAACTCTTTACCTGAACAAGTTATATTAAATCCAACAATTGTAAGTTGTTGGATTTGTTTAACAAGTAATTTGATACCGAACTTAAGGTATCTGATACTTAAGGGTACTTTAGAAATTAAAATAAAGTCTCCCCATTCTAGCCTATGGAGACCATTCACTACAATGAGGGAAAAACAAATGTGGCTGTTTTTCCTCACCAGGGCTTATAAAACTATTTTAGAAGGTCCCTGTTTATAGTTAGTTACAAGGCACCCAGCCCTAGGGGCACATAGGGCACACCTTAGGGGTGAATTCTATGTAAAAATAAGGTAGCTTAAGACTTTAGAACTACTTTTAATTCCAAAGTCGAATTTGCATGTAACTTTAATTTAAAAGCGGCCAGCAAGGTAGGCATGGCTTTAAAATGACTCTAGGCACATCACCAGTGCACCTATGGGGGCACCACCTGACCTGTGCTGGGGTCCCTAAACCTACATGCCCTACCATATACTAGGGACTAATAGGTAGGTTGACTTAGCCAATAATAATTAGCCTAATTTGCATACTCATTTGATACAGAGCACAGGCCCTGGGACTGGTTAGCAGAACTCAGGGCACCATTCGAGTCAGGAGAACAACAGCAAAAAGTGAAGTATGGGGGCAAAAAGTAAGGAGGCCTCTGCAATCAGCCCTGTTTTCTCACAATCACCTCCCAACATATCTTTATACAGTCATAGGAAAACATTTATTTTATACACTCCAAAATGTCAAAACCATAAACCTGCCATAACAATCACTCCGTAGGTCAAGATGTAAATCAAACTAGTCGAGTCAACTCTGCTCTGTGAATATGCAGTAACAGTCACTATGACTATATAATATCTACCTCTAAATCACCAAGCCTCCACCCCGACGAGGAATTAGATTCAGACGCATCCGATAGTCTGCACCAAAAAGTAAAATTAGCGCCTGTAATGACTGCCAATCTGAAGCCATCTCTCTCATCCTCCGAAGACATCAGCTTTCAGAGAATAAAGACTTGCATCTCTGCTGCTGTGAAGATAACAACCTCAATCTTGTCCTGTCCACAACTAACCCTGTAACGGATACTGCTTAATAAAAACAGAGCGCGAAGATAAGCCCCGCATTAATAACACTTTAAGAGCAATCACGTTTCACTTTGCACTTTGTCGCAGGGGTCACTGAGACACAGTCTCACTAACAACATCCCATACGATAACTTAGTACAAAAGTACAATTATCCATGTAACCAGTAAAAGTGCAACTACCTATGTAATAGGATCGATGTCATGCAAAGTGCTCGACTACTGCCCACCGACATCGAGATGCAAAATAAAGAGAAAAAGTAGTCCAGAAACCAGACGGAAAACATTGAGTCTCGTATGTTTTCCGTAGTTGGTTGGTGCGCTGGAGGAGGGCTATACACCAGAAAAGGCATGACGTATGCATGCCTTTCACTAATGAAAGCAAGCAGATTTTAAAAGGCAAGTGCACGAACCAATGAAAGTGACTGACATGACATGGGGGTGGTTAGAAGCCGAAAGAGAGATTACAACTGGAGCACTTTATAATCACTCCTAAAAATTAAAAAAGTAAAAAAGCAGCGTTTACATGACAGATCAACGTTAGCAAGAATCAGGAACATGAACTGGAGCAAGCAACAATCCAAGGCACACACATCTACAGAAATAAATTATGCAAGGCAGATAGTGAAATCTGCTAGTTTTGGGCTGTATTGTGGGATCTTTAAATGTGTCAGGCTTTATAAGGTAACGAAACAGGAATCCTAAAATTAACACATGCATAATCTGTCTCCCTCTTTGCTACACCATTCTCTTCTTCCCCCTCACCATTTCTCCCTTTGCCTCTTAATTCACAATTCACAGATTCTCCTCACTCGCCCCTTATCATCACCACCTTTCTCCGTCCACTCTTCTTCTCTGCCACTCTCCTCATTTTCTCATCACCTTTTCTCTTCTATATTGTCCTCACACTGGGGGTCATTCTGACCGCAGCGGACGGCGGTCGGCGCCCGCCACGCGGTTCCCGCCGAAAGACCGCGGCGGTCATTCTGGCTTTCCCACTGGGCTGGCGGGCGACCGCCGAAAGTCCGCCCGCCAGCCCAGCGGGAAACAGCTAGGCAGACACTGAAGTTCTTTTTGGGGCCCTCTTACGGGGGCCCCTGCAGTGCCCATGCCATTGGCATGGGCACTGCAGGGGCCCCCAGGGGCCCCGCGGCACCCCCTACCACCATCCTGTTCCCGGCGGGAGAACCGCCAGGAACTGGATGGCGGTAGGGGGTGTCAGAATCCCCATGGCGGCGGAGCGCGCTCCGCCGCCATGGAGGATTCTCAAGGGCAGCGGAAAGTCGGCGGGACACCGCCGACTTTCCGTTTCTGGCCGCGGCTGAACCGCCGCGGTCAGAATGCCCAGCGGTGCACCGCCAGCCTGTTGGCGGTGCTACCGCCGACCTCCGCCATGGCGGTAATTACCGCCAGGGTCAGAATGACCCCCACTGTGTTTTTAACTATCAGTCTCACGTCTGTTTCTCCCACTTTCTTCCATACCTTTTTCACTCTTCCCCATTACATTTTTCTCCTTCCATTATCTTTCTTCCTTTGGATGCAAACCTTCTCTGTTACTGATCATTTCTCCCCTCACACCAACCACATTTACTCATACTTAAAATAATTGAATACATTGCTTTATATGGAGAGGTAACAGGTTGAAAAAAAAACATTTTACAATGTTTAAAGGATTACCAGTCACACTCTATAGATATGATTTGAGAAACATTAGCAGCAGAAAACATTGATTCACAAAAAAGATTTATGAGTGCAGGAAGCAGTAGTGTGAAGTACTTTTATATCTACTCTTACATCTCTTTGGGAATCAGCCTTGAAATTTCCAAAAAAGCAAACTTGTACTGATGCTTTATAATGCTATATTTCTTGAATAACCCAATTTAATTCCCATTTTAAATGTTTTTAGGCCAGTTCTTAAACATATATGAGAGTCCATAAAACAGTAGAAGAGGAGTCGTAATAAACGAACTGCAGAATGCCTTCCTAAACACGCCTCTTTATTGAGAATATTTTCTTGGCATAGAAGACAGATTCTGGGTTAATTCTGTTCTGTTACTAAGGGCCAGATGTAGCAAACTTTTGCGAGTTGCAAATGGCCCGATTCGCAATTTGCGACCCGGCAAAATCGGAAATGGGATGCAAAAATCCCATTTCTGACTCGCAAAATGCGATGCGAGCCGTTACCTACTCGCAAAATTTGCAACCCCATTTTGCGACTCGCAAATAGGAAGTCGCAATTTGCGAGTCGCAAACCATATGCAATAGCAACTCGCAAATTGCGACTAGTCGCAAAAAGCCCATTTTGCACATCCAATTTACCACTAACTCAGAGCAGGTGGTAACCATTACCAAAGTATAAAAGGAGACCCAGAAGGCATCTGGGTTACTCAAGATGGCGGAGATATACCTGATAGCAGTGAGGAGGAGAGCCCACGCCGCCCAGCAGAGGAGGAGGAGCCAGAGACAGGAGAAGATTTACAGAACCAGGCCGACACTCTTTCAGCAAACTGAGGAGGAAATTTATGATAAATATAGACTTAGCAGTGCAGCTATACTAGATTTAATAGATTTACTCAAACCACAGCTAGAACGCCAGACTGTGCGCGGCTGCGCCATCCCTACGCATGTGCAAGTGCTATGCTCACTGCACCTCTTGGCCTCGGGTAGCTATCAGGGGGTCATTTCTGTGGCAGGTAGGGTATCCCAAAGTGCACTATCACAGTTCTTTAGGGCATTCCTAGACGCCTTACTCACACACATGTCGAGATACATATACCTACCCAGCAATGATACAGAAATCAACACCACCAAGTTGGAATTTTACAGGATTGCCAACTTCCCCCATGTCATAGGGTGTGTAGATGGGACACATATACAAATATGCCCTCCTGCAAACTTGGAATATCTGTTCCGCAATAGGAAGTGTACCCACTCACTCAATATTCAGGTGGTATGTGACGCTCATTATATCATCACTGACATGGTTGCCAAATTTCCAGGCAGTACTCATGACTCCTACATTTTTAGGCACAGTGGGATACACCAACGCCTGGAACGTGGGGAGTTTGGAGACGGATACCTCCTAGGTAGAGCTGAATACACCTTGAAGACATGCACACAGGTCAATGTGCAAACCACCCATGCTTTGCTAACAGTGTACGTTTTGTGCCAAACAGGTGACAGTGCATATGCACTACGACCATGGATACTGACTCCGTACTTAACACCCAGCAATGATTGCGAGAGGCGATACAACAGTGCACATAAGAGGACCAGGAACCTGATAGAACGTACCTTCTGACTGCTGAAAGCAAGGTCCAGATGCCTCCACCGAAGTGGAGGTGCCCTCCAGTATACCCCAATAACGGCTTTCAAAATAGTTGTTGCATGTTCTATCCTGCACAACATTGCCACCCGACGTGGGCTACCTCTCACCCCTGAAGACCCAGATTCTGAGAATGAAAAGCAAGAGCAACCGCATCGCCATCATGGGGATAGGAGCATCGCAAATCAAGGCAGACTGAGATGGGAACACATTGCAAACCAATACTTTGGAAGGTACGTGCAAACCTCTACCATACTCACCAATATAACAAAGAGTCCATGTGTTAAGTGGAAAGAACAAATGATTTAATAAGTGCAAATATCCAAACTATGTACATGAGAAACAGTTCAGGGGCTTCAATAGTCCACCTGGCATGGGACACATTGACATCATGTGCCCCAAACCCAAGGACAGTGTGGAGCTCACACCCTACGGCGGGGTCGGCCAGCCTGGCTGGTACTAGGGGGGTCAGCAGTGCTCTGCCTTGTCCTTCCACTACATAGCGCCCTGGTGTCACTGGCAGAGACACTGCTGACAGTGGAGCCCTCCTCACTGTCCTGTGGCATGTCGCCTGTGCCCCTGGCCACCTGCCGTGCCTCCACGAGGTCCATTGCATGGCTGAGACGGCCCAGTCCCCGTGTCACATCACTTGCAAAGTGGCCCATGTCCACCTGGAGGCTGACTGTGCGCCTAGACAGCCCTGTTGTGTTGACAGCCAGCCTAACTATAGAGGAGGCCATCCTGTCCAGGCGTTGCAGCAGCTGGCGGTCTCTGCGCCGTGCACTGTCACTCTGTGTTAGCAGTCCTGCCACTAGTTGGCGCATAGACAGTGCAAGGTCACCCGTGTTGTTACTGATGACCTGCAATTCCGAATGCACCTGCTGCATACTGATGGCATGATTTCTTTCAAAGTTCTGCAATACCCCACTAATCCTCCTTAATTGTTGGTTTTGCAGGCGCTGACCACGTAGCAGTTGGGCCTCTGTTGGTGATGTGGAGGCAAACAGCGGACTCGCTATCTGCGGTGCGACTCCGTGTGCGAGTCGCAAATTGTCCTCGCACTTTCTACCTGCATTGCAGTTAGCGACTCGCAAATTGCGAATCACAAATTCTCGCAATTTGCGAGTCGCTAATTTTTACCTACCTACATCTGGCCCCAAGTTTGTAGATCGCACTAATGCTTGGAGGAGTCATGGGTCTAGGCAGGTGTTAGACCTGGCAGCTTTTTGACATGTCTCCCCTGTCTTTCTGCCTTCTGACATCCTGTTTTTATGGTTTACTGGACTCTGTTTTTGCTTATTGTCTCTGCGCACTTTACCACTGCTGATCAGTGCTAAAGTGCAAGTGCTCCCTAGGTAAATTGTACTGTTGATTGGTTTATCCATGAGTGGCTTATTTGATTTACTGATAAGTCCCTAGTAAAGTGCACAAGAGATGCCAAGGGCCTGTAAATCAAATACTACTAGAGGGCCTGGAGCACTGATTGTGCCACCCACATACGTAGCCCTGTAAACATGGCTCAGACCTGCCACTGCAGTGTCTGTGTGTGCAGTTTTAAACTGTGGGTACAGTTTTAGAGTGCACCCACTTGCCATGCCAAACATTCCCTTTTTGTACACGTAAGGCACCCATAAGTTAGGCCCTAGGTAGCCCCATGGACAGGGTGCAGTGTATTTAAAAGGTAGGAAACGTACTAGTGTGTTTTACATGTTCGAAAATTGAAATACTGCCAAATTTGGTTTTCGCTGTTACAAAGTCTAACTCCCTCATAGGTTAACATGGGGGCTGCCTTTAAATAACTTTAAATTGTAGATTCCCTTTGAGGGCAGATAGAAATATAGAGTTTGAGGTCTCTGAACTCACAATTTAAAAATATATTTTAGTGAAGTTGGTTTTTAGATTGTGAGGTTGAAAATACCGCTTTTAAAAAGTAGGCATTTTCTTGCTTAAACCATTTTGTGACTGCCTGTTTGTAGATTCCCCGTCTGAGTCAGTTCGACAGTTGGGCTGTTTACACCTCTCCTCTAGACTGTGACATAAAGTGAGCTGGGGTGTAGCCTGCATATCCTGATGAGTCATCTGAGCTAGAGTGGAGGGTGGAGTGGTCGCTTGCACCTGAAAGGACTGTGCCTGCCCTCACACAATGCAGTCTCCAACCCCCTTGTGTGTGTCTGGGGCCTGGCCTGGACAAAGAAGGATCTTGCAAACACTTGAGACTTTGTTTTGCAGTTTGCCAACTTCAAAGGCAAAAAGGGGTATAAAAAGAAGACCCAAAATCCCAAACTTTTAGAATCTTTCTGGAATCAAGAGGAACCTCTGCCCAGGAGAAGAGCTGAAGGAGGATTACTGTCCCTTTGCTGTGTTGCTTTGCCGGACTGGCCTGTAGTTGCTGCTTCTGCCTGAAAATAGTGCAAAGGGTGAACTTTGCTGTGTGTCCTGCTTGAGAGGGTTCTCCAAGGGCTTGGAGTAGAGCTTGCCTCCCGTTGGAAGTCTCAGGGACACCAAAGACTTCAGTTTCCTTGACCTACTGCATTGGAAACTGTGTGTTTTGTTTGCTGTTCAACAGGCATCCCGATGACGACGCTTCTGCTGACACCAGCACCGCTGCCTGCACTGTGGCCTGTAGACAGCGCTTGTGAGATACACAAAGCACTGTCCCATCCTGCACCACGGCCCTGGTCCAATGACGCCAGCATCATCGACCCCAGTGTTGTCACCAGGCATCCTGTCAGCACCGTAGCATGTAGACATGGCTTGTGAGGGTCACAAAGGACCATCCCATCTTGCACCGCTGACGTGGGCCTACCGACGACAGCGCCTCAGCACCGACAATGCTGCTGCATGCAACATGACCTGGTGACACCACATGTCACACTGCCCCGCTTCACATCGCAGCCCTTGTCTCCCCAATGCCGTTGGATGCTGTCACCCAGCCGCTGCCTGCAATGTAGCCTGTGGGCACTGCACGTAGCGTTGTCCCTCTTCGCACCACAGCCCCAACGCCATCCATGCCAGCGCTCCTGACTGAATCAGCCTGGAGTTCGATCCATAATGTCTGTGATTTCATGGGCCTGACGACTCCTGCACCAACTCTGGAACCAACACTGTGACGCAAGCGATGCTGCTCTCCAGACCTCACCGTGAGGATCACGACACCCTGTAATTCCAAAGGTACTGTTTGTGGATCTTACTGACACCTTAGTTGGTCTGAACTGTTGGTTTTGCTAATCACAACGCTGTGATGGCCCCAGGTGGAGCTATAGACTTCAAAGAACTGTATTTTTGAGTAAATCTTCCAGAATTCATATTTTAGAACTGTATGTTGGATGTTTATTGTATTTGGTCTTGTTTGATATAGATAAATATTGGCTATTTTTCTAAAACTAGTGTGGTGTCCTTTTGTAGTGTTTTCATTTATTACTGTGTGTTATGTGCAAATGCTTTACACATTTGCTTCTGATATAAGCCTGACTACTTGTGCCAAGCAACCAAGGGGGTGAGTAGGGGTTATCTGAGCGGGTGTCTCCCATATCCGGACTAGAGTGAGGGTCCCTACTTGGACAGGGTGCAAAACCGACTGCCAACTAGAGACCTCATTTCTAACAGCGGAGAAAAATGCTTTAATGTAAGGCTGATTTTGTTCTAATAGCAAGGTTTTTAAAGCCTTACAAGAGGATAAAAGGCCCAACGTTTTTCGCAGAGTCAGCTGAACTATTTCCACATCTCTACTGCTACTGCGGAAAAGATCAGCCCCTTCAACCCATAGCCACCTTAATCTAGGAAAGACCACTAGGGAAGAATCAGCAGACAATTCAATTTGTTTATTATCCAAAATTTGTGACGAGGTAGCTGCCAAGTAGTATTTGGAAAAGCAGCATGACTTTGCCAAAATGATGAATTTGAGAAAATCTGTTAATCTGGCAGATCATGAGCTTAAGCAAAGTTAACAATTTTATTTAAAACAGTTATAAGGTTAAAATCATGGAAGTAGGCTGCATGGCAGAGTGACTAGAGGGCCATGAGAAAGCTGTGCACAACATGGCCCTTCCCCACACTAAAATGCTTAAAAAACACAGTTAAAGTTAGCTATGGTTCAATGAACGCAAAACGTAAAAATCAACTAAATTTTCCAGCTATACACCGTAACACATGTTCCCCACTATGCTCAGCACTCCTTTTGTAGAAGACACGCTAAAAAATAAAAGCTATTTATGAGGAGCAAAACAAGGTGGGTGCTTGGTTTGTGGTGCACTATCTATCTATCTATCTATCTATCTATCTATCTATCTATCTATCTATCTATCTATCTGCCTGTCTGTCTTTCTATCAAGCCCCCGTGAGACCACACGATCTGATTTCACCTCACTCTGAGATTTTGGTGTAAAACAGACCAATCCAGTGGCTCCATAATAATAATGTATCTGAATTTGAGGGAGCCTCAACAGTCAAAGTCTTGGACCTTGCCCTGCTAAAAGATTTTGACTTTGATTTTGACCTTGATTTCTGGAAAACAAGCCTGAATGTTAACATGTTGACCTTGGTGTTACCAACCTCCACTCCATTCCAGTAGGCTTAGTCAAGAGCCAACTGTCAAGTGTTGTTGGAAATTGGGTTATTAGTAAGGGCAGGTAGGTACCTACACTTATTAATAGGCCACAATCCCCCACTAGTCCCAGTCACGGTCTCAATAAATTAGTCCTTTCTCAACCCTTGGTAGCTTGGCCCATGAGCAGTTAGGCTTAACTTGGGAGACAGGTGTGTAAAGCATTTATTATCAACAAAACAGTAAATAAGTAAAACACAACACTCAATAAACATTTGACATCAATTTATCAAAATAGGAAATATTTGCATCTTTAAAATGACTGCAAAATTACAAAAATCCAAGGTAGAGAACCAGAGACATTAATTTTAAAGATTAAAAGTTAACCTAGCACTTGAAAGCCAAAAGCACTCAAAGGGGTAAAAAAAAAAGGATGCACTGGACAGGGACAAAGTCCAGAGTTCAGGCCACCCACAATGAAACACTGTACACTTACTTTCAGACGTGTTTCTTGATTCAGGAAAGTGGTCCACAGCACCAGCCAAGGGTTCAGATGCTTTGGTTTGCCACTTGGGGTCTGCAACTACAACTCACACAATGCACGTCTTCAACTTGTGGAGCTCTTTCCATCAGTTGCTCCAAACTTCTCCAAACTTCTGGATCTTCTTCCAGAGGTCCTTCTGGTCCTTGAAGTGTCCACAAACTTCAGCCAAGGTCCCGGAAGTTTTGAGTTGTTCCTCAGGAGTTAGGACTACAATTCCCAGAATACTCAAATGGCCACTGGATACTGGTCAGCTAGGCTCTTCTTACAGGACTTGATGAAGGGGACTCTGATCAGCTCCTTAGTTCCTATAGCTTACAGAGAGTCCACTCTTGGAGTTGCAGAAGCAAGGCAAAGTCATTTTATTGTTGAAGCCAAAAGTGTGCAGCTGGTGCAGTCCTTGTGAGTGTGGTTCTTCAGGTGTAAGCCAGGGGTTCAGCAGGGCAGTCCTTCTTTTCCAGTATCTTCTCCCAGCAGGAATCTAAATTGTGAGGCAGCTCTGCTCTGCATCCTTGATCCTGGGTGGGGAAGCAGGGGGTGCTTGTGTCCACTTGGGTGCAGGACACCATCCTCTGGGGGTGGCCACTTCCTGTAAAGTGTGGCCAAAATCAAGCCCAGAAAACAACTTTCTCTAAAAATCGCTTATGGAAAAAATCCTTTCCTTGAGGTTAGATCTCGTTCAGTCCACCTACTAGTGTGGCTAAGTCTCCATAACACACCTCTTTCAGATCCTCCCCTAATCTAATCATTGGGGCTCCCAGTTTTTTGAGGGAGCAGGAATTGGGGGAGGTCCAGTTTCTATCCCAATAGGCCTTCCCTCCTTTGAAGACCAGCTCGGCTACTCTTCCCCATTCAACTCTGCCATCTGTTGCAGCAGTTCTCCTCCCACCAGATGCTTTCTTTGTCTCAATGCAGGCCACTTTACGTCTCGTTAAGGTAGCTTGGCTCAGACTGACAGAGGCTCACCAATCATAAAGGGCACTACAGGCTGAATTTGGTACCTCTCAGAAAGAGTTCTAAAACTCTTTCTCTGTGCTAGTTATAATGAAATCAACCTTGGCAAGATGTTCAATTTATTATATCATTTAAGTTGATACCATACATGATGACTTTGAATGTAGAGTAATTGGTTTAATTACGTTCTGTTTTTTAATTACATTTTACATTTAGTTGTGTAATTTACTGGTATAAGTATTGTGAAGTCATAAGCCTTGCATTTTGTGTATGTGTTATTGTTTGAATGGCTGTTATGCTGTCAATGAAAATGTGCTAAATGTAAGTTAAAGTTACTTTTATTCAGATGAAATGAATGTCAATGTGACAAGCTTAATCTGGTGTGACCTGTTAACCCATTGTATTCCTTTTTCAGGACAAAATAGAAATAGGTGAAAGCTAGCAACTAAATGGTTTTATGGGAGAATGGAAGCCAGGCAAGTAGGACATCTGAGTGAGAACCTGGAAAGTTAGACCACAAAAACGAGGACTACTAAATCAACTATGAATGCAGATGCCAGACGCTGCAATAAAATACTTGAAGGGTTCCAAATTGGAGCTTGGAGAAGAACCCTGCAGGAGACCAAACAACAGGCTGTAAGGAAACCTACTGAGAGAATGAATTTACATGAGATGCTGCACACTGCAAGGGCACCTTGCCTGCACCCAAGAGCTAACAGGTAGATACAGCTGTTGAGGTAAGTCAAGTGGTGTGTAATGGAATGCTCCAACACTGAAGGTGGGTAGCAGTTTGTTACAGGAGTGGCAGGGACAGGTGTGAAAACGTGTTTTCTCCTTTTCTGAGGCAAACGTTTACTTTACCCTGCTGTTGGGGGCTATCGTAAAAAATATTTTATTGTTTTTCACCAGTGTAAAACACACAAAATCACGTTTTTTCATGTCGAAATTGGTCCGATTTTAAGCATTTTACTCAGTCCTGCGCTAGTCACAAGAAACATCCCAATGCTTTCTCGGAGATGATCTGGGTCCCCATTTTGACTGCATAGTCAACATCAGTCCAACAATTCCAAAATAGCTGCTGGAAATGTCCAGGTTTACAGTGCAGCGTCTGGAGCTAAATAATGCACAAAGCCAAAGAAAGACACAAACACTCATCTGACAAGATTAACCCTCGAATTGCCAGGCTTTCTTCCTAATGCAGTTTACTACGCTGAAACTGACAGTGAAACTGAGCATGTCTGCCATTTTCAGAACTGTAAAACACTGTTTACGCTCAGAAACACCAGCCTGAAAGTGAGTGGGATTAGATGTATGACAGCAGAGCATTGCGAGCGCTTCTGTTATCGCAACTCAAAAAGCTGAAAGCTTTTAGAGTAACCTGTAAATGGAAATGCTGCCGATAATGGAGATTTTCAATGCAATCAGAGAGCTCGTGGCTGACCGTTAGCATATTCTCCATCGAACACAAGAACCACCGTCATAGTCAAATGAGTGTCGTATGTAGCAGAACACATTATCGAGCTCGTCTTTTATTCAGTATGTTTGCCCATCTGAAATAATTAAAACACACATTTAAAAGGCTCAACTCAAGTGTGACACTTGAAATAACACGTTGTTCTGGTACGGTATTTCTTTCTGTTAAAAGTAAACATGTACTTTTATAGTTCTTTACTATTGAAGAAGCGCACGTGCTGCTTTCATTGTATAACAACTTAGTTGTAAGGATGTTTTTCTGCGAAGCTTTATTTCCCCAGGAAACAAGCACTGAAAGTTGTGCTCTGGGTAACTGCGCCATAATCATTAATCATAGTTTTGAAGAGTCTGGTTGTGTCTTGGCACACCTGCTGAAACCCCTTCCAAAGTAGCCGTCTGCTCTGCGTTTTGTGACCCGCCTAGAATACACTCCAGCATGTTGACTGTTGGTGCTGTCACTCATATTTTGCACAACAGGCAAAGGGAAGCCCCCACTGAATTCGCACATGCCAAGAAACGGAAGACTAATTTATGTTCACAAGAGAAGGAATTGGTGATTTGGCCGGTCATTAGGCGCTATCATCTGCTGTAAACCACACGAGTCTTCTAGTGGAACGTTGCCATACAGTAGCAGTTGTTATGGCTAATATAGCTGAAGAAAGTAGGACACAGGACAAAAGAAAAAAAACATTTTTACTGTGACTTTTTAGGGAGGGGAGCACTTCCATTTTATAAAAATGATTTTAAACTTTGAACATAGAAATTAACTGTTATTTTGTCTTATGTAGTGTTGTGGGTAAGGTCATCCCAAATTGAAATAAAGGGGACTTTGATGTATTTTAGGCAATACTGGATAATATTGCATAACCATGTCTACCACAAATGTTAAAACACACTTTTCTCTCTTAATGTATTATATTTAATCCCAATCAGTAGACAAAAAATAGAATTTAAAGAGAATTGGCCTAATGTATGTTTGGACAGATTGACAACTCGGAAAAAAATATATAGTGAGATTGACGGAGAAGAAAGCGATACAAAGTAAATCTGCGTCTGGTAAACGGAGATAAAAAGATAATGAAGTAAATCATTGCACCACGTTTTTGTACATCCAATATGTCTACACTTTCGTTTAAAGTTTAAAGTAATCAGAATTAAGAGTTGCTTCGTGGTATTATTCTTCGGGAGAGTTGTTTGCAGATGACATACTGCTGTAACAGAAAAACATAACTAAAATAATTGCAACCAGAGATAAACAGAGAAGAGTGCATCTTATCTGGCACTGGTAGCGCTTCACACTTCTTCCAAGGTCAGTTCATGTGGAAATAAGGTACAGTTCAAAACGGAATCTAGGGCCCATGCCATATGCGCAGAGAACCACTACCTACCCATAAACTTCAACTGAAATGTCTCCTTTTGTTGTAGCAAACTTTCACATTTTAATGTCACTCCTATAGCGCCCTGCATAATAAAGCTGGGTAGCCTTCAGTGATGAACCTTTTGATTCGCATGGAGTATCCTAGCTATACAGTGTCAAGAGTACACAAATCATCAATGCACAGCTCAATATCATTAATCAAAAACAATAGCATTTAAATCTAACCCACAATAGTAATTGACACACCATGACCTCGCAGCCATGAATAACTTCACCTTCAGATTTTAAGTTTAGTAGTTTTATTGCCCTCTGGTTACAATACTAAGGTATGAAGTTAATTCAAACTTACTTCAATCCAATAACACACCTAATCTATCGAAAGATGCCATGAACATAATCTAATCAAAGCTTATATCAAAATACATTCTAGAGCATTAGCATAAATCAGCAAGAAGATCAATCCCAACAACCCAGTTAATGGCATAAGTTCAGCAGAATTTGTCCGTCAATCAATTGTCAAAAAGTCATGTCAAGTACCATCATGTAGAGTAACCTTAACTAAACCAGATCAGCATTAGCATGTGGGGCGTCATGCAAAAACAATTTAGAACACAAATTTGTAAAACGGCTAACTAAGTAGGCTATTTAGACAACGCAGTTGATACCTAGAAAAGAAAAGCAATGCATTTAGTTACATTGTCATATCTACCTATCCTCAGTATGGGTCAGCAACAGAGTCAGCCTTCGTCCTCAGGTCATCAGTTGATCAGCATCACGTCAGGCTCTCAGTCAGAGAGTGTAGCCCAATGGCAGAATCTCAAGTCGCCACTGCAAATTCGATAAAATCAGCCCCCCATCCCTATCCATCTGAAGTCTTCTCCCTCTGTCACAATGTTATATCAAAGTCACCCAGACTGTCCCCTAATTCCTAACTGGTCAATCAGTCACGCATTATTTACATCAACCAATGGATAAAACCACCAAATCTATAGATTCTAATATTTCATGTCTCCCAAGCTGTTGATTGGTTCGTCTTGCGATGTCCTCATCATCCGGCTCGTCAGGTATCGAAAATGTTGCATTTTTTTCTTCAGTCAGTGTCTCCATTGTTCAAGTCCTGGGATGGGAAAGTACACCTCGTCCGGCTTACACGACAATTGTTACAATTTCAAATTTCCTTATCTCCTGTCCGTCGGTTCACCGCAGAAAATTCTAGCTAAGCAGACTTCATTAAACAAGGAGCAGTTCATGGTCATTTCTGCACATTAGCTTCTCTACATTGCATTTCTATTCAGCTTCTGCATGAGGCCTGGCAGAACTAGGCCACAACTTCGGCTATGTTAGCTCTTCAATATAATTCAAAACATCTGTTATATACCTCAATATGACATATTACTACATCATTATTACACATTTTCAACATTTCACATATTTTAGTCACTTTTTAGCATTATTCATGAATCTTGGTGACCACTCTCCGTGGGCACATTTTCAGACGTGCACATTAATTCTCTACGTTATTTGATTCTACATTATTAATTATTGTTCAAAATACATAAACACCCATTACTATTTTTAATTAACATATCTGCTTCAGCAGAGGTGAAACTCAGAAAACGAAGGATGAAGGTGGAGAAAGAGTACCTGACTGTGACCAGTATGTGGAATAAAACATCACTTCAGAAACCTGCCCTGTCCATAGCAGTACACTTCTTTACCTCTTCATATGTCTTCCTCGTCAAAGTCCTAACTGCACGAGCAGGCCACTACTCACACAGAAATTCATTACCTTAACCAGGCAGAAAAATACCCCCAATATGGCCACCACTTTCCCAGCATGCCATATAACCAAAGCCCCACATCCTGCCGTTTACAAGCCCATAAGAACCAAAATGAGGATGGGACCGGGTGGGGAAGGAAATCCAGGACTGAGACAAGGAAGAACCATACTCGGAGTATTGAAGGGTACCGGTAAGTAACTGGGAATTTTTCCTGCATGCAAACGGGCGCACAAATATTCCGCAAACTTTTGGATAAGTAATTGTTGTTTATAAAAAGTAGAAGCTCATCTTACTGGGGCGTAACATTGACCCCTCGAGCGCCCCCCAATCCTGCAGGGGGTCCACCATTCAGCCGAATGCCAATAAGTATCTGTTAGTTATGGGAAATTCAGGGCTGCCTCACCCCCATTGTTTGGGGGGTGGGGGGCGTCGTTTTCGTTTACAGCACTGTACGATACCCCATATTCCACCTGAAACAGCAGTGCTCACATCGCATCTGCACATTGTGCAGCGTGGGCAACGCTGCGTAAAATAGTTGGTGGCAGGCAAAGGACAAGGGCCAGATGAGGAGCTCAATGCTGTGTGGCTCCCAAGCTCTGGGGACCATTTCAAATGAAACGCATCAACACAGGGCTATTATCCCCTCGTTTTTCATTCAACCGATGTTCATTTTATCCACCCATAAAATACTTTGATACATTATAATCTTTTAAAAAAAAATCTGTATAAAAAATAATTCCTGAAGTTATCGGATTGCGATAAATACATTCATGTCACTGACCTCAAACTTAATAAAGTCATGTGCATTGGTTGTATCTCTGTAGCAATTTGTGATCAGTCGATAGATACACTGATGAATTATAATTCAATAGGTTTTCCCTTAGGTAGTCATAATGAGAACATTATAATAACATATGTGAACTCATCATAATGTCGCCCGGCCTCTGAACATTTACCCTTCTAATTCAAACTGCAGTATCAATGCCAAAGCTGTAAAAACTGCGACAAAGCACAGATGTGTCAATGTATGGACTGAAAGGTGATAGTAACACGCACCACCTGTTCTAATGTTTGCCTAGATCTTTAACCTTCAGCTTTTAATGGAAACGATTAACACAAGCGAACACAGCTGTTGTCTTCAAGTCCGTTCCTACTGCTGTGAATGACATGAAAATATTGCACTGAAATGTCTACTCGTTACAATGCCAAGTTAACTGTGCTACTGTGGCGTTTCTCCAAACATGACAATCATGTAGGTATTGTTAGAGAAGACCACAAGTGAAATATAACTTATTATTTCAGCTCAGATCTTGCACCATCCTCAAATATTATGCTGAAAATAAGCATTTTCTTCAAAACATTTTTCTAGCTTGTGTTTTTAATCGAATGGGTTTTATATCGGTTTTAGGAGCGGGTTTGATACCACGAAGACTTAATGCTTTAATGTTCATGGAGTTATCTTCGTTTATTTTAATAGAAAACTCAATATTGGTCCCTGATTAGTAGATGCTTTATGATTTTTTAAGTTAAGTACCGAAATTATAATGAAACTGGGCTGTGGTAATCATAGTACTTTACAAATATGCTCAGATATAAAATTCAGGACAGACCCCCAAAATATGGATTTGTCTTGTATTAAAGTAATTTGCAAAATTCGTTCTTTAGACCAGTTTCCCCAGTGATTCAAATGTATACTCCTAAAGCACTTGGCACTGCACTATATGGTGCTGAGCTTTGGGGGCATAAGGCTTTCAGTACCCTGGAGATCTCAGAGAAATGATTGCTGAGGCAGCTGCTGAGACTCTCGGTCACTACCCTGTCGCTCTTCCCAAGATTGGATATGGGGCTCAGGCCAGTTTCAGACGGAAATTGCTGTTAGACCAAACCTGTATTAGAAAATAGTCTGGGTAACCCCTGAGCTGTATTCCAATCATCAGGGGCTGGAGGAGATCCTTCGTATCGCGGGCTCAGGTGATCTTCCTGGAAAAAATATGTCAGAGAAATCCTTTGGAGGATGGGGAAAGAAATGCTGTGGGGTGACCCTGGGGTCTGGGGGGGTTTCTCCTTTTATCTCTAAAGCGACCCTCAAGAAACATTTGAAACAGCTTACTGTGAGTACTCTATTGAAAAGTCCAGCCCTAGGTTCATTGACAGATTATTTTCTTCAATTGAAGGATGATTACAAAGGAGAGCAGTTTTTAGATGAAATAGAACTTGCTTCAGCCAGGGAGCTCTACATGCAATTCAGATATGGGACTTTGACTCTGTGTTCGTTTACTTCTAACTGGCCTGCTCTAATAGAGTATTAAAACAGGCTTGTCCATCCTAAGGAACAGCCACGGAATCAGTGGCACATGCCCTCCGTTTTTTCCAGAGTACAGTAAGGCTAGGTTAATTGCATTATGTAGTAACTTGGGAACCCCTCAGCACATGGAGGCTTACAGAATTCTACAGTGGGACAATAGCCAACGCATAGTATTTACTGTCTCAATGTATTACATATAATGTGGCGAATGAGGCAAAAACTGAGTTCTCCAACCACTACCCCTGGAGTCACAGAGGCTGAGCCATTAACTGTATTTCATAATTAGCACCTTATGCACCTTATGTTGATGGAGTGCCAGGCACTAATACATTTACCCCATTATCTAGCCTACTCTTTATCTTATTGATGAACTATCACACTGCATAACTGTATATTAGAATTAGCACATTATGCACTTTAAGATGATGGAGTACCAGGAACGTATACATTTCCCCCATTTTCTAGCCTGTTATTTATCTTATGGATGAGCTATCACTCTGCTTAACTGTATATTGGAATTAGCACATTATGCACTTTAAGATGATGGAATGCCAGACACTTATAAATTGCCCCATCTTCTAGCATGCTGTGCATCTTATGGTTGGAGTGTATTTCTTTTTGTGTGTGTTTTGAATGATTTTATTTCTTCTTCTTTATAATAACTGACTGTTTTTTAAAGAGTCAATGTAGTTTCAGAAATGCATTTTTACTGTTATAGGGATGTTATTGATTTTAGTGTTCTTGTATGACGATTTGCCGAAATAAAGAGTATTGACCGACTGGTGAACAAGGTAATTGTGGTAGCTTTACGTCTATTGTCAATTATTAGTAAAATGGCAGTCTAGTGCGAAAAAGCTGAATATTTGTCTTCGGTTTATTGTACATCAGCATATCACTGAGTTAGGAAGAACATTCTAAGAGTATCATCTGTTTTACTACAATTGTGGCTATGTCATGCACAGGGGTGCTGTCACAGAAGCAAAATGAACACTTGTTTGAAGACAATGCACTGTTTAAAGTGCATACAATTCACTTGGACATTTTCAGAGTTAGTGAATGAACTACAGACTGGAAATCTCCGAAACAACGAGAGGCAACTACTGCTCTCATGTTACTTCTGTAATGTCTTGCTAGGATCTCTGTTATTATCATGTTTATCATACTAACTTACTACAGATGATCAGCTATTTAATGCTATGGTCAGTGACACAAATTGAAGTCTGACAGATTTTCAAGCTGAGATCACGTCAGTAAGATGGCTAAAGTAAGAATGTTGGTGGTGGAGTTTTAGGGGACTCCTGCTGTGGAGAGGAAGGGTTCAGAGAAGAAAAAGGGAGGCCATTCTGTTAAAGAGGGGGAAGGCAATTCAGAGTACCTTATACTCTCTAACTTCTGAGTCTCTTTAGCAATGTCTAATGATGAGCGCTAATAAAGGCATACTGAAGGTCTAGTAACAGCAGTACGTTGGCTTAACATATGTGGGAATGTCTTTGAATATTAGGCTACAGCCATGAATATAGGCATCCTGCTCAATATATAGGACTCTGCTTGGATTACGTCCATTTAGTCCACTCATATTGTTTGCTTTTCATCACTCATGTTTTTGGCATCCCACTACCTAAGTCTCACTCATGGTAAATGTATGGTGAATTAACTAAGCTTGTTTACCACCAGTGACAGCTTTTTAAGATAGGGCCACTGCAATGCAGTTATGGTAATGGGTACTAGGATGTTTGTACATGAACATGAGCACAGCCTGATAATTCTGCACATATAGCCTTGTGCTCAAGGGACCCTGCCAAAGTAGGTGCTAACCTGGGGTAGGCCTTATCATATTAGTGGTCATTGATAGAAAGGTCACTAGGGTTTGCTGGAAAAACTGTAGTGTCACTGTGATATTCACATAGGTGAAATCTGCCTGAAAGTGCAGTTGCACTCCACATAGGGCTGCGTAGTCCAGTGAAGTCTCACACTAGAGTGAAAAAAGCATGCCAAGTATGACTATGCCGGTCTCAATAACATATATATGCATTTTATGGGTAGTCCAGAATTGACATATTTCTCTGCCTCAGCCCTGAATCAGATTCCAGGTCTTTTGTCCCCGTGCTCGGCCAAGTTAATTACTCTGCTCCTCAGCAGAGGAAACAAAGACCTCCCCACACTAAGGAAGTAATTATCAGGGCTTGACTCACTTCCTGAGAAGGTAAGGGTGGGGAGCAGAATACACGTCTTGTAAATAGCCGTCACACTACACCAGGGATGGGCCAACCCAAGCTGACTGAACAAAGGAGAAAGCCAAGACATCTGTACCCAACATAGACGTTTCTCCCTTTTGATGTTTAGGTGGGAAGAGTGCTGACAGTGCTGTTTGCTAGACGTGGAGCTGAGGTCTTCATGGGAGCTCTGCACAGAGGAAACCTGATGGGGCCATATTCAATTGTCCCAGAATGTTGTGAAGGAGGGTGGGGATGGAGGGATGATGTGGCATCCTAGGATTAGCCGGGAGTGCCTAGCATCTAGAACTTTCCACCCAAAATTAAAAACCCCTGCAAAAGGGAGAGGCAGTGAGCAAGACCCTGAACCTGGAAAGTGACAACCCCAAAATCACAGCCAGCTGGAAGGACAAACCACCTGATGGACTGGGGACTTTGCCTGCAGTTTACCCCGTGGAATAGATGAGTATCTCCAAGGCCTGTGGAGCTGGTCTCTTATGCCCCCTGAGGGCCAGTTAGGGGAGGTCTTGGACTTTACTGACACCCCCCAGATGCCCTAAACGACAGCTAGGAGGCCATGGGTGCTGTGGAGTTCAAAGCAGAGGAGAATATTTAAGGAGGGAGCCAGTGAAATCAGCTCCCTGCAAGATGCTCCCCTTTTGAAGCCAGGAGGTCTGCTGCAGCTAGGGCTTCCCACCAGCAGTAAAATGAGTCTAAGATCAGGAAGATCAGCCCATTGGGAGGGTGAATTATGCACAGTTTGAGATGCACATTTAAACATGACTAAACCTGAATGGAGCAAAGGGGCTCCACCTATATTTCCAACCTTATCCCCTAGAACAGCCAATCATCATGTTCAGTGCAAGCTTTATATTTGTACATGCCCAGGAAGGGTGAATGCTTGGGCCTCCCTCCCCCGAATCCTACTGGGCTAGCACATGTTTGGACTGGGTCCCATGACACCATCCTTGGGCCCCCTAAGACAAAGGCATAGTTCCTTTACCCCGTCTCTGGGATCCTGAAGATGAAGGAGGAGCTGCAGCCTGCAACATTTCTCCCACTCGCAGCAAGCACCAGTGGGAGGAAGAAAATATGCCAGCTCCTGCACTTACACAACTTGGTGTTACTGGGCGGAACAGGAAAACCTGTAAGAAAAAAAAAGAAAAAAAAGAAAAAGGACATGCAGCTCAAAGCCGTGAGCATTAAGAAAGCGACAGAACCACTCATTGTCTATTGATGTTCCCGGTGAGAAACATCACATAAGACCATATTAAAGGCAGAATTCTGGACTAATTTCTTTCTTGAGTTTCCTGAAGGAGAGGCAAGGGTACCACCAACATAATTTCTGAGTGTTTTCTTTTTGGGGAGGGCTGCAGGGGTTGCAACAACAGCCCTACCCTAGTGATATTTAAGAAAACTCTCCGTAAGTCTCAGGGTACATGAAAAATGGCACCCCTAGAAAGCTTTTTATTATATTTCAAGCATTCTTAAAGCTGAGCTTTGGCTCTTTAAATCTAGAGTTCAGGGTCACCTAGGGGTTGGATCTATAACTGTATTATGTAGCCTGAACAATGTAAAAAGGAAGTTCTCAGACACATGTTATTTAGATATCAATGCTCTATTTAAAGTATATTGCAAATAATGTTCTTCGGTAAACATTGCAATACTTTTATTAACAATAATGATTGCTTTTATTCATGTCTGTGTATTCCATTGATCGGACTGAAGCGTTAGTGTTAACCTGTGGTTCTTGTTATTTCAATGAGGTGACCCCTTTGATCACTTTAATAGGCATGCCTTATGTTTCACTAAGGTGACCCCTTGGCAAAGCCAATAGGCTTGCTTCATGCATGCAGTGACCCCTTGGCAAAGCTAAAATGCTTGCCTTATATTCAACTATGGTGACCCCTTTAGCAAGCCAATAGGCATGCCTAATATATGTGGTGACCCCTTTTTATGTTATGTTACATTATGTGTATTTAAATAGCACACTATCATCCTCGGCAGAATCCTTGTGCTGAGCAGGTGTGTATCATAGCCCAGCCTATAGTAGATTGGTTATTAGAAAATCCAGGTATTCAGCTTCTTGTGAAATTCAAGGAGAGAGGAGGAGGCTCTGATGTGGAGTGGGTGGTTGTTGGCAAATCAAATAGGCCTGCTTCATTTTACATGACATCCCCTTATATTGTGATGTTCTACCTGGTATAGGTTGGAATACTGTGATTTTGATGGTCATAACCCACAAGGAGCCAAATTTGATTTTAGAATGTGAATACAAAACAAAGTGGGGAAGACTTGTACACAAAAGAAAGTGGATTTGGAATATAAACAAAGTGGATTCTAGAATGTCACCAAAATTATTTCCACCCACGTTATGTTTCTATTTTTATGTGGATGCATAGTATTTAGTAGTGTGTGAATAAATGTTCTTTTCCTTTTTCAAATAAAAAGTACTGATGGTACAATACATTTTTGAGTGTTATTGTTGTGTGTCAGTGGATGGAGTTTACTAGCCCACACCATCTCTCCTCAGTAGGCCTTGGATTGTTGTGCATCATGGCACTGAGAGAGTCAAGAGTAATAATTACATATGTGATTCCAAGTAAGGAGACAATTCTGGACCTATTTCTTGCACATGACTCATGTGCTCCACAACTCCTAGCCCAATTTTTCTTATTATGTGTAAAAATTTACACACATGAATGCAAAGCTCCTGCTGAATATATGATTTTATTACTCACATTTGAAGTTTCATTGAGCATTTCTGACTGTAGCTATGAAAATATGCTGTAAGTATACATACGATGCTGGAATGAGCAAGTGCGTCTTTAGCTGAAGAAAGATTGAGTGTTGATGATCAGCAGCTGATTCTGTGTGCTCAGCATGCATCCTAAACTGTGTTGTGGAATGTCCAATTTCAGTCAGACAGAGAGATGCTCTACTAATGGAGATGCATTCCTAATGGAACTGGCAAGATAGAGTCACTAGTTTGGTCACTCTTGAACAAAATTGAAATCTGGATCACCCTTAGTTGGAGTTGGAAGGACCAATTTTCAGTGAGACATTTAGAATGGTGATGTCTTGGGTGAGATGTAATAGCTGTAAACTTTAATGCAAATGGTTGTAACTTCAGCATGTCAGTTTTTGGTGTTTGGTGGCTTGCCCACACGTTTGTAGTGTTTGTCTCATGGTGACTCAAATTTCCTCATGAGCGCGAAGGTGGTTTGCATAATGTTAACAGGTTGAAATTCATATCCCAATACTATGTACCAATAATTACTAATAATAGTGAAAGTCTTCACTCTGTGCAAGGTATCAATGCTCTGCATAAGGCGACTGCCGTACTGTGTGAGGCAGTCACTGATGGTGTCTTGACAATCTCTGTGGAAAACTAGGCATAGATATTATGCTGTATGTATATGCTCTCTAGTTCTCTCCCACTAGGCAAAGTCGTTGTCATTGTATGTAGCTGTCCTGCCTTTGTTGATACATGCTTATGTCAGTGGTATGAGTCGTTGTTGATGGTCAAACGTTGCCAGAGGCTCCACCACACTAGAATTCGAGGTAACACCCTTAGATGGATTTCCTCCTTCCTCACCTGAAAAACTCAGAGAATCTGCCTTCCACTTTTCACCTCCGGAAACAAGAGCATCATCCTTGGTATCCCTCAGGGCTCATCACTCAGCCCCACAGTGTTCATCACTTACAGGACCCCCTTGGCCATCATCATCAGAACCCACATACTAACCATTAATTCCTATGCTGATTTCATCCAGTGCATCCTCTCGAAACCAGAAGAGCCCACCACCATAAGGGCCAACTTCCGGAGGTACATGACAAGCATTGTCAACTGGATGAGGTTCAACTGCCTGAAACTCTACGCAGACAAGACAGAAGTACCGATCTTCAGGAACAACACCTCCACATGTGATGAGTCCTGATGGCTTTCCGAGCTGGAGTCCTCACCCATGCCAACAGACCATGCCTATAACCTCAGTATCATCCTGGATAGCATGCTCACTAGAAAGAACGAGATCATCACAGTCTTGTCCGACTGATTCCTCACTCTACAAGATATTCAAATGGTTTGCAGTCAACACAAGGGGAACCATCACCTAGGCATTATTCACCAGCTGGCTTTACTATGGTAATGCACTCTACACAAGAATCACCTCACACCCCCTGAAGAGATTGCAGATCATCCAGAACTCTCCTTGATCTCCCCAAGTGCACCCACATTATCCCCCTCCTCAAGAAGCTCCACAGGCTCCCCATCAATAAGAGTTTTCACTTCAAGATACTGATCCACACATACAAGGGCCTGCACAACCAAGGACCAGCATATATCAACTACCTCCTGGTAAATTTCGTTTTATGACTTGTGATATCGGGCCTCTCATCACAGTTTTCTCACTTCAACGATGTTTCTCACAGTCTGAACACCATTTGTGTGACTCATCATCACATCTTGTGATACATCCTACTTGTATATGTTTACAGCCTTGAAAAAGTCAAGGATGACGAAACACGTGTCGGCTGTTGTTTTGCAAACTTGAAGAAATTACTGTGCTTCCACACCACGTATCTGGTGTTTCTCATGACACCAGAGGATTTCAGCGCCGATTTGTCACCAAGCAATAAAGCACCTTCATCTTGACTCTGTGATGTGCCGTGGTTTTCTTCTTTTCCTACATGGACTGTGACCTTTGTGGTCAGCAGCGTACTACACCCTGTGGCTGGGTGTACCACCACTGGAGCACTCTACTCTGTCATATTTGGACACACCACCATGAACTTTTGATATCCAGGACAATAGTAAACTTGGATGTGCGCACCGCTTCTACACAGCCACAATTTGTCTGACATTTTGGTTGTTTACGCACTATGTGTACGGGGACGCACTCCCACTATGTGATTGTTTTTGACTTATAATATTGTGATATACTATTAATTTCCATAATTGGTTGCAGAACTTTCTTGTTTTGCTTTGTCATTTTTGGATATTTTCAAATACAATGGCTACATTCAATGATAACAGAGAGGCCCTGTTAGAGGAATTATTCACTGGTAGAAACATAGTCATCTCTGACACGTCCACTAGCAGTAAAAAAGAGGGTTTAAAGATGAAATTTGTGAGGTTAGAACAACTAAAAAAACAAGAACTTTCAAGATGGTGGGATGTCACCATCCTGGAACGCTATATACAAATTAAACAAATACCAAGGGGGCTACGAGTAGTTCTTTTCCCATCCTTTGGGGATCTCAACCCCCTGCTATTACAAGAATGGGAACAACTACTCATTAGCTCTTCTTTTGGCATTATGGACATACTCATCAGGGATGCCAGGGAAAAGAGGGACCGCATACTCGTGGAAATTGAGCTACTAGAGAAAGAGATTCAGGACACAAACCTCAAGGAGGGCAGAACCAAAAATTATGATATCCTGAATAATGTACTCCAGCAACATCAGACATACATTAAAGACAAAAAAATGCGTAAATTAAGACGAGATGCCAACGACTATGCGACTGGCAGGGTTTTTACCTTTGCCCACAAATGTGATAACTGTAACAATGACAATCGGATTAACAGGGCACCATTACCGCCAGCACAACCTGTTTCTAGTATTACATCTAGTGACACTGAACTATCAAGTTGTTCTAGCATTACCAGCGAGGAGGCGAGTAGTTCTCGACAGGAACATGGTAGCCTCTCCCATAATAAGTCGACTTTTTTATTAGAAATGGAAAGGTTCCGCAGAGGACAGAGGCACAACAGAAATACGCTAAACACCTATTCAAGAGAACCAGAAGGGGAAAGAGAAAAAAGGGCGGAACAAATAAACAACAAGACCGGGGTCACTACAAGATCAGCAACACGCAACATAAAGAACTAGACAACTGCACAACTCACGACGATGATTTATGTGTAATGAACTTATCAGACACCACCTTAGATGAACAACAGTTGAGTGTCCTCAGAAAAGGTTTGGGCTTTGTTCCAATTGCCTTCCCAGACTTCACCACCATGCACATAGATCTCTTTAAATTTACACGAAAGTGTAAACTTATGAAATACTTTGACCACAAATACCTAACTGACGTAAGACATACTGTCAACCCAACTACCGGAGACTTTTCGATTAGTGACATAAGGGACATACAGACCCTACTTTCCTTAGAAAATACTGATGACAGCGGACTTACACCCACCTGCAATGACATCGCTAATGACCTAGGTCTAAACAGCTCCACTACATGTATCAGTGGTCTTAGACCACGATCTAGATTTACGCCTGTTTTCTCATCAGACAATGCTATTGATGTGTTCCATAAACTGGTCACTGATGATCTCTATAAACTGGAGAATCAATATACATTGGGTCGCAAATCCTGGTCACGTAATCTGAGCTCACAGGAGCACAGGGCTCTGCGTTCTCTGGATGACATCAAAGACATAGTAATTAAGGAGGCAGACAAGGGTGGCAATATTGTCATCATTAACCGTAGTGACTACGTTGGAGAAATAGACAGACAACTCAAAGATCAGAAAGCCTACTGCAAACTTTCCATTAACCCTATTGACAAAATCACCAAAACCATAGAGACCACACTTAGTTTCTGGATGGATAGAGGCCTTCTAACCAATTCCGAATGCAAGTATCTTTTCAATCCAACGCCCATGTCTCCATGTATTTACATTCTTCCCAAAGAACATAAATCAGCACCCTTTCCTCCTGGCAGACCTATTATTTCTGGCATCAATTCACCCACAAGAAGCTGTCGGAGTATATTGATCTCTTTCTACAACCCTTTGTATGCAATCTTCCGTCATTTATTAAAGATACAACACACCTCCTCAGTCTCACTGCAGACTATGATTGGACGGATGGTCATTTTTTAGTCACCTTAGACGTTACTTCTCTTTACACTTGCATACCAAAAAAAGAGGGTTTGGCAGCCATTCGATTTTTTCTCGACAAAAGAGATGCCATGTTTTTGGAACACTCTAACATGTTGATGGACCTTATCAATCTAGTTATGGACAACAACATTTTTTTACATGAAGGGTCCTGGTACAGACAACAACAGGGGGTGGCCATGGGGGCCAAATTTTTGCCCTCTTTTGCCAACCTTTACATGGGACATTTTGAACATCATCACTTATGGACTAGGTGTCCACCGGCTCTTACGCAGCATATCCTTTACTGGGGTCGATATATTGATGATGTCCTCCTTTTTTGGTCAGGGGATCGCATGTCCCTGGATCGGCTCATCCAGTACCTAAATGACAATTCTTATAACATACATTTCACTAGTAACATCAGTTCTGTGAGTGTTGATTTTTTGGACGTGACATTATATTCGGATGGAAACCATATTTGTTCCAGGCTGTTCAGAAAGGCCACTGCCTCAAACTCCATTCTCCATGCTAGCAGTGCCCACCCCCACTCCCAAATTAAAGCTATTCCTTTTGGGGAAGCAATAAGGGTCAGACGTAACTGCCAGGAAGACTCTGAATGTTCTAGACAACTAGACCTATTGGAACATCGCTTCCTAAATAGAGGCTACTCTAGGAAGTTATTGAGCAGCACACGGGAAAGGATCACAAATGTTGACAGGACATCACTTTTCCATAAAAAATCACGGCAACAGATACACCGCAAAAAAGACACCAGCATTTATAACTACTTACACGTGTGCCAGTCCGGAAGTATTTAAGATTCTTAAGAAAAATTGGCATATTCTACTGACTGATGAAAGTCTCAAGAAAGTTTTAAAAAACAGACCAGACATGATCCACCGCCGAGGTCGCACTTTGAGGGACAAATTGTGTCACAGCTACTTACCAACGGTCACCAACACCAGCTGGTTACCTATATTACCACCTGGTTTTTACAAATGTGGCCATTGTAATGTTTGTGAATATGCTTTGGACAAAACCACTAATTTCTGCCACAACACACAAATAACGCATAACATCAAACAGTTCATGAACTGTAACACTAAGTTCATAGTTTACTGTATCATTTGCACATGCAAAAAGATCTACATTGGCAGTACAATAAGACCTTTCAAAGAAAGACTGCAAGAGCATATACGGGCAATAAAAAACAAAAACAAGGATTACCCTTTTGCTGTACACTACAACTCAGCACACCCTTTCCTTGAGAAATTAGATATACACACACATGGCATTGCTACCCTGGGTAAGTGTCCAAGAGGTGGCAACAAGACTCTCTTTTTAAGGCAACTAGAGAGCAGATGGATAATTAAACTGCGTTCTGTGGAGGAGGGGCTCAATTCGGATAAAGACCTCCATGTCTTCTTGTAGAAACACCTCCTGACATACTACTCCTATGGCTAAAGTGTTACTCTTGTATTTATCTATCCATCTTTGATTCCTTACGAGGGATCTGTTTTTCTGAAGAAAGGGAGGCATACCACCTTATATATTGTTTGTTGCACAATATATGTTTTAACATGACTGACTAATGTTTTGTGCAATGCACTGTTACACATTTTTTAGTATATACTCATTGTTCACTGTGTGCGAGTCTTCCTATTTATTCTATACTGTCTTTTTCTTGTTTATCGTTACTGTGGAACTGACTGTAAAATCACATTTGATACTATTGGCTATTATATGATGTAATACCAATTCTGTGCCCTTTGTGATAATAACTATCTTTGCCACTTTTGTATACAATACGATTCTGTGTTTTGTACTAAGAATTCTTTAGGACTGAGTCTCTATCTTGCATTATCATTTATCAATCATGTCTAGATTTTGTTAAAAATGCCGCTGTTTCTAGTAGTTCACGTATTTTAATGACAATCCTTCACAAAATATTTAAATTCTACCAACCGCTTTCTTGTGCATACCCAGTACTTGGTGATGGACACAATACATTTTATTTCACTATGCTATACTTTTTCACTGCATCGTTTGTCTATTTCTCTCACCTTCAACTCCATTTAAATATGGTGGGCCCTGCCCGATTACTGGCTCCTCTAGTCTGTTTTCCATTTCGACCAATTACAATAAATGGCCCTTCCAAGATGGCGTACGTCTCAGGACGACGCTACCTACACTTGATTCACTACAGACCATACGCTACACAGGTAAGAGCACCTGCATAGCCATGTCTCCATACAACCCTCGGACGGGGGTGAGTCCCCGCCACCCCCGCCCTTTCAGTTCTATTGTGTTTTTCTGTTACCGGCCATCTCCCCAGCGCCCGTAGTTTGCGCGCATTTCATTATTATTTGTTTTTAAAGACGGCCGGGCGCCACTAACGTTTTACTGCGGGGATATACTCGGTTTATTTTGATGTAACTCTTGAAAGGTGATCTCTCCTCACATGTCTATTTCCGGTTGGACCGGACGACAGAGCGATCTCCATAAGTTAAAATTCCTAGTCCGCTTATTCATTTCAAGCATTGTTTCAGCTTTTCTAATGTGTGTACATACAGAATGATTATATACATTAGGTGTCCACACTTTAAGTCCTCAGTATATTTCTCCCACACATATTTACACTTTTTATTTAATATTCTTCTCGGTGTATTTTATACTACTTCGTCATTACTCAGCAATACATTTCTTCCCGGGGTACTTTTTAACACTACTTGTACCTCGATTCCGGCTGCCCACAAATAATTCGGTTTATATCACCTTTCGGCCATTATTTATTGATTTTTCCCTCTTATCCCCACCCCCTTTTCTTCTACTTTCATTCCTACAGACTTACCAGGGTCTTTTTCATTCGTATGCTATCATTGGTACACTTTGCTGTACAATTCTTGAAAGTTTGGAGTTCTATCAAGTCCAACTCTATAGTTTATATTGAATAAGGTACGCCTTTATATTATTTCCTCTTTTTTACACGTTTTATTTATTTATTTTTTTGACGCACTCTTCTCTTCTCTACTCCAGGTTTTCTTTTTTCTTGGTATCGATTATTAGTTGTAATACACCATAAACAACATTTTTCTTCGTATGCATGGGTTTTTGCAGGTTTCTAGCTATCAATGCTATTTTCTTTCACGCTTTTTGGTAGTTGCACATTTCTTTTCTTCCTGTCACCCACTACTGCGTTCTCTCTACACAAAGATAGATGATGGTAAATTTCGTTTTATGACTTGTGATATCGGGCCTCTCATCACAGTTTTCTCACTTCAACGATGTTTCTCACAGTCTGAACACCATTTGTGTGACTCATCATCACATCTTGTGATACATCCTACTTGTATATGTTTACAGCCTTGATAAAGTCAAGGATGACGAAACACGTGTCGGCTGTTGTTTTGCAAACTTGAAGAAATTACTGTGCTTCCACACCACGTATCTGGTGTTTCTCATGACACCAGAGGACTTCAGCGCCGATTTGTCACCAAGCAATAAAGCACCTTCATCTTGACTCTGTGATGTGCCGTGGTTTTCTTCTTTACCTCCTGAACTTCCACCAACCCACCAGACACCTGTGCACCTCCTCCCTCCAGATCACCCACATCCCTTAAGTGTTACAGTAGAAGTTGTTCCTTCTCCTACCTTGTGGCAAGATCTGGGAATGACCTCCCTCTTTATCTCTGGACTTCACCCTCTCTGCTGGAATTCAGGAAAGGGCTCAAGACCTGGCTGTTCAACTGAGCTGCTCCATCAAGATTCCCAGGGCCTGGATACCCTCACCGGTGATTAGCCATGCTTTACAAGTCCTGATTTATTGATTGAATGTTGAGGAAAGGCACTCTTTAGGGTAGGTATTGATCCACACCACCTTTTTAGGGTGATATGAAAATCTATTGTGCAGAGGATTTCTGAATGTTCAGATAGGAGAAAGGCTTCTTTGGTCCAGCGCTTCCTTTTCAGTTCAATATTCAGTGGAATTTGAGGCCCAAAGAGCACAGAGAGGCACCATAGCAAAAGGTACAGTCATGGTGCATTTGATGTATAACAGTTACACATTGTTGAGGTATGGACAAGGTTTGTGGGACTTAGAAACATGTTAGCATGGTTCAATGTGAGCAGATATTTGATCCCTTTGGCTATTCCTGCTGTTGGGTCTCTTTCCTTTCCACATTTTGTATTTAAAAATGGGCACTACTTGAAGTTGTATGGATTTGTACAAATGAATTCAGAACCCAACTGGAACACCCCTGTAACCTTTGGTATTTTCATTGAATTTCTGTTTTTTTTAACATAAAGCTATTTTAATTACTATACATTAATCCAACCATCGCTGCACAAGGCTATCAGCATATTCTCGAGTATTCTTAAATACTCAGGGATATTCAAGAATATTCAAGGATATTCTCAAATGTTCACGAATATTCTTGAGTAATTGAAAATATTGTGTGTGGTAAAAAAATTAATTTTAAGCCATTCATATGACCCTCAACACCCCTATATCACATCCCTGGGGTCAGGGTACCGCCACCCTGACCCTTTTGTCACTTTTAACTCTATTTATCAGTCCCGGGGACCGGTCATGTTACTCAGAATGGTGGGTTCAACTTTCTGGTCAGATTGCGGGTAGCCAATTACAACATTCCTGCTGTTGCGTGCATTCGCAAATTCACTGCGATAATCGTGAAAACTTCACAATGGATACCCAGCCCTAGATATACAAATGTATTTCCCCTTTAATATCTCAAAATCTATTGATCAGATTTACACCAAATAAGTGAAAGCACAATCTGCTTACTGAAAGCTATATTTCTGACAATTTGGTGTAATTCCATTCAGTGTTTCAGGCTGTAGTCATGTCTAAAGGTCCAATGGGAATTAACATGGGAAACACAGCTTTTGTCACCTCCAGTTTTTCTCAGCTCCCGCTTGTTGGATCACCCAAAGCTTTTTGTGCACAAGAATTACCAGCACACTTTTTTTGGCAAATTTTGTGAAGATTCGTCAAACTGTGCCAAAGATATAGGAAAGTCAAAAAATGCTTTTTCTGTGGAAAGATGGTCCTAACAATAACTACCTACAATTAGGTTAAATATTATGGATATCACCTAACTTTATATAACTTTATAAATTTTTGATGTATACACACACACACACACACATATATATATATATATATATATATATATATATATATATATATATATATATATATATATATATATATATATATATAAATTCACTAAAAAAACAAAGATTGCAGAGATGTTATAGTTGGGGTTGGGTTCAGATTTTACACAAAAAAACATAGCAGTTCAGCTTTTAAAGTTAGATTAATTTTCAGTAATTATAACTTGTGCCCTGAGGTAACTATAACTCATGCCATAGCCACACACAGTTTTCTCATTAATAATTTTACTGAAATTGTAACAGTGCTATTTTCAATGATGTCAAACAAAATGTCATGAATGATGTAATATCTCGGGTAATCAGCAGTGCATGGAGTTATAGTTACCTCAGGGCATGAGTTCTAGTTACGTGACATAGAAATTCTATGGTTTTGTGCTTCTAAAATCGGAACTTAGCTATAATATTCCTATAACCTTTGTTTTTTTAGTGAATTTCTAAAGTTCTAATTCCATTTCTTAACTGTAACGTCCCTGTAACCTTTTGTTTTTTGAGTGAATGTCTATGTTTGTTTAACATTAAGTAAGATGCACATCTCAATTGTGGGAAACCTGGGATGATTGCAGAAGACCACTCAAATGTTCCCCCATTTTTAGCTGATGCTGGTGTTTTCTGACTCTGACTGTGCCCTGGCTACTGCTAACCAGTCCCAGGGCAAGTGCTCTGTTTAAAATGGTATATGCAAATTAGGCCTAATTAAAATTGGCTCTGACAACCTACCTATAAGTCGATAGTACATGGTAGGGCATGTACGTTTAGATACACCGGTATAGTTAGTACACCCATAGATGCCCTGCTGTGGTGTCCAGTGTCATTGTGAAGGCAGGCCTGCCTTGCTGGCCTGCTTTTAAGTTAAAATTAACCCCAAATCAGACTTTGGAATTAAAAGTACTTCCAAAGTCTTAAACTACCTTTTTTTAGCATGCACGTCACCCCTAAGGTCTGCCATAGGTTCCTCAAGGGTTGGGTGCTGTGTCGATATAAGCAGGGACTTAATAAAATACTTTTTAGAAGCCCTGGTGAGGGAAAACAGTCAAATTCTTTTTTCACCATTGTAGTCAATGGGCTTCATGGGCTAACATTAGGAGACTTTACTTTAAAATAATAAAGTCTTTTTCTGACAGAGAGGAGCTAAATATTTCAATTTGGTATCAAATTAAGGCCCGTATTTATACTTTTTGACGCTAAACTGCGCTAACGCAGTTTAGCGTCAAAAAATTTTGCGCCGGCTAACGCCATTCTGAAGCGCCATGCGGGCGCCGTATTTATTGAATGGCGTTAGCCTGCGCAAGCAGACCGGCGCTGCCTGGTGTGCGTGGAAAAAAACCACGTACACCAGGCAGCGCCGGCGTAGGGAAAAATGGCGTTAGGGCGTCTTAAAAATGGCGCAAGTCAGGTTAACGCTAAAAAATCATCTTAACCCGATTTGCGCCATTTTAAACGACGCCCAGACGCCATTTACATGACTCCTGTCTTAGTAAAGACAGGAGTCATGCCCCCTTGCCCAATGGCCATGCCCAGGGGACTTATGTCCCCTGGGCATGGTCATTGGGCATAGTGGCATGTAGGGGGGCACAAATAAGGCCCCCCTATGCCACCTAAAAAAAAAAAAAAAAGAAATTTATACTTACCTGAACTTACCTGAATGTCCCTGGGATGGGTCCCTCCATCCTTGGGTGTCCTCCTGGGGTGGGCAAGGGTGGCAGGGGGGGTCCCTGGGGGCAGGGGAGGGCACCTGTGGGCTCATTTTGAGCCCACAGGCCCCTTAACGCCTACCCTGACCCAGGCGTTAAAAAGTGGCGCAAATGCGGGGTTTTTTGACCCGACCACTCCCGGGCGTGATTTTTGCCCGGGAGTATAAATACGACGCATTTGCGTCGCCGTCATTTTTTTTGACGGGAACGCCTTCCTTGCATTTCATTAACGCAAGGAAGGCGTTCACGCAAAAAAATGACGCTATTTGCCCATACTTTGGCGCTAGACGGGTCTAACGCCAAAGTATAAATATGGCGTAAGTTTTGCGCCGAATTTGCGTCGAAAAAAACAACGATAATTCGGCGCAAACGGAGTATAAATATCCCCTAAATGTCATAATAAATCCAACAACTTGCCAATTTTGAATTTATTTTAACTAGCACGGAGAAAGAGTTTTAGAACTCTTTCTGAAAGTTACCAAATTCAGCCCTGTAGTGCCCTTCCCTGAATGTTCATCTTCTGGCAGCCTGATCCAAGGTACCTTAATGAGGTGCCAAGTGGCCTGGGCTGAGACAAGGGAAGCTTCTGGTGGGTGGAAAACTGTTGCAGCAGATAGCAGAGCTGGATGGGGGAAGAGTAGACAAACTATTCTTCAAAGGAGGGAAAGCTGCTTGGGACGTGAAGTGGACCACCCCCATTTCCTGTTCCCCCATACAGATGGGAGCCCCACTGATTAGGTTAGGAGGGGGGCTGATAGGAATGTGTTAGGGAGACTTAGCCACACCTGTTGGTGGACTCCGCCAAATTAACCTCCAAGAAGGAATTTTCTCCATGTTGGATTTTTGAAGAATGTTGGTTTCTGGGATTGATTTTTCCCACACTTCACAGGAAATGGTCACTCAAGAGGGTGGTGGGCTGTACCCTAATTAGAAGAAGCAACCCCTGCTTCTGAACCTAGGAGCAAATATAAAAATGGCAGAGCTGTCCCACAGTTCAGATCCCTGCTGGAAAAAGATACTGGTTAACAATTAGACGATGTCCCATCAAAATCAGCCAGCTGAGTAGGACTGCATGATTTTTAGGAAGAATAGGTCCAGCAAAGTTTCTAAGTGTGAAGGTAAAACTTTGACAGAGGCCTCCCACTAATTGTATCTGAGTAGAGCTCCATCACGGTGGGACTCAACTTTTGACTTTGCCCAAGTCGAGTGTGACCAGATATTCCTGGTTAGTACTTTTTGTTTTTTAGGCATTAAAACATCATTTGATTCTTTAATCTATAAAAAATCATATCTCTGGTTCCCTACATTGGATCATTGTTGTTTTGGTGTTACTTTAAAGATAAAAATATTTCCTTTTTATAAATTTGTGTTGGATTTGTATTGTGTGTTGTGTTTTACTCATTAACTGTTTGGTTGATATTAAATACTTTACACACCTGTCTCCTAAGTTAAGCCTAACTGTCATGAGCCAAGCTTCGAAGGATTGAGGAGAATTAGTTTACTGAGACCTTGACTGGACCTAGTGAGGGTTTGTGACATATTACTAAGTGTAGGTAACTACCTGTCCTTACCAATAACCCACTTTCCAACATTTAGGACCTATTTTACATTGAAAAAGCATTTTTTGACTTGCCTATGTCTTTGGCACCATTGACAATTCTTCACAAATTTATCCAAAAAAGTTTCAGAGAATCTTGTTTTGCATGGGAAGTTTCAGATGATCCATCAAGCGGGGCTGAGAAAAATGTGGGATCAAAACAAGTGTATTTCCTGTTTTAATTGCCATAGGGTTTTTAGATACAATTACAGTCCGATCTTCTGGACCGAATTGCATCAAGTTTGGCAGAAAGGTAGCTCTTTGTCCAGAAAAAGTGCATTTTGTTACTTGGGGTAAATCCGTTCCGTAGTTTTTCAAATAGTAAAAGATAACCAAAATGGTATATCTGGCGGCACGAAGGCTTAAAAAATACTCCAGATCATTTGCAGAGATCTGAGTTGCTGCCAAGACTTCCACGAGGCAATGTTGACAGCCATTTTGATATTCGGCTTCAGTCAAGTCTGATAAAAAAAGACAAAATAGAAAGGGGAGCAGCGTGCTGTTACCCTACCCCCCTAGACTTGGTGCGGGAGTCCCCAGAGACTCCCCAAGGCTAAAAAGTATTTTCTTTTTAAATCTCAGCAAAAATTGTGATGAATCTGTGAATTTTGCAGTGATATATAAAAAAAAATAATCAACTCCGCCGCTGGTTCTGCTTTTAATATTGTCCCTGGATGGGCCTGGCCCTGGGGGCAAAGTGTGGAAAAGTAGGAGGGTGTACGCGGGGCTCTCCTCCTATGGCTTATCAAAGCCCTGGGGATGGCCACTTCCCCAGGGCACTGTATATTATGTATGTGGGTGGGGCCCGCTCAGCACTCCCTGCGTCCCAGGTACCACCACCTTCCCGGGGCAAAAATTTTGTATGCATGCGGGTGGGCATGGTGGGTCTACCAGCACCATGGGAACTGCCACCCGCTGGTGCAAGTGCTGTTAAATATATGAGGGGGGCTTGCAAGGCCCCCGAAGGCATAGGGGCCTTCATCTCCTAGGGCAATCAAAACAGTGCATGGGGGCATGTGGCTCTTCTACACCCCAGGGACCACCACATTCTGGGCCAGATGCCATCTTGATAGTATGGGAGTCAGTGTGGCCCCCTGCAACCCAGGTTACCACCACCTTCCTTGGGCAAAATTGAATGAGGAAGGGGGGTCAAGCTCCTGCTACCTCCTGAGGTACACACCCTTGGAAGGTAGTTGTTTGCTATAAAGCAGACGCTGTCCAATAGCTCCTGTTTGCTGAAAGTGGAGTTTTCATCTCATCCCGGCATGCAAATATGCATTCAGGGAAGGAGAGGAAAACATTGCTCCTGCAAGCAGGGAGCTGCTATTTAAAGCCAGCTAGAACCACAGGACCTTTAAGGGTCACTCCCCACATCCTCAAAAAATAGAAAAAATAGAAAGTTTTCAAGGTGGAATTGCCGATCTGCAGTTCCACCTTGAAAATTATTTGATGAAGACGCTCAAGGAACAATCACCTTGGCAAAGTTACGGATACACAAGGTCACTGGAGACATTTCCTTGATATCCTTTACGCAGCTCTAGTGTAGGAGTTGCACTGTACATTTATTCAGTGAGGTAGCACTTACTAATTATATAGTAGAAAGTAACCCAGTTGGGTAGACATTTTGCAAAAAACTAATTTCTCATTTCATCTCCAGAAACCAAACCTCAATGGGAAGAACTTACAGATATGAACAAAGCAGGTGTCCATGTTGAAGCTCCACTTTTGTAAAGTTTAATCATCTTAACTTGATGCGCATGGCCAAGGCAACCCCAGTGTGTTTTTTCCGCATTTTCCCTTGAAAGGTTTTCTGCAATCCTTGATGGAGGTGTTTTCCACCTTGCCTTTTCAAGTACAATATGTCAGGTATTGACTGTACCAAGTGGCTTCTTTCTTGTCAACTGGTGCTGAGACCCAACCCCGACAGGCATGGCTGAAGGCTATGCACGACACAGGGTTGGGAAGTTATAAGGGTTTGGTCGCAGACCAGGCCCTGTGGCCAACCCCTGCTGCATATGACGCGTGCCGTAAGGTAACTATAGCTCGTGTCCTCGCCATTGACTGCTAATTACCCCACAAATTACAGCACTCGTGACATCCTTGAAAACATCATTGATAATATGAAGGTGATATTTTCACAAACAAACTGTGCATGGCAGGGGCGCCTTTACCTTAGGGCACAAGTTATAGTCACGTGGAATAGCTCTAACTATAATAGCTGAATTTCTATGGCTTTATACATTTAAAATGTGAGTCTAACTATAACCTCTCTGTTAACTTTTTAAGTGAATTTTATGTATAAATCAGATGACACTGTCTCTAGGCAAAAAAATCAAAGAATGGCATGACATGTCACTAATTAATGATGATGAATATTACTTCATGCTTAATGATCAACCAAAAATTCCAACAATTTATTTCTTACCGAAATGTATGAAACCTTGTGTGATCCCCAGGGCAGACCAACTGTCTCATCATGTGATTCTCTGCACAAAATGTTTCACTCTATGTGGATTAATATTTGCCACCAATTGTCAACTCTGTAATCTCCTATATGAGACACAAGCAATTTCTTGCACATATTGGCCATGAATGAAATATTCCTGATCAACAATGTTTTTCTCTTTACCCATGAACTCTACCACCAACATTGCGGAACTGCAGTGGGCATATAATTTTCACCAAACTATGTGGACATTTTGATGGTATGATGGGAAAAGGAACATACATGGAGATCAGAAACGCAACAAGAACTAGAGAAGATAATTCTATGGATCAGCTACGTTGATGATTTGTTTTTAATATGGAATAGAGATACCAACGATCTCATGCAGTTTTTCAAAAAACGTAATTAAAAAAATCTAGGATTACAATTTACATGTACAACTAACAGATCAAAAATACATTTCCTAGACATATAAGTATACGTAGAAAAAGGCCAAATCCACACAAGACTATACATTTCTACCAAACGTATCTTACTAGGGGTGGGCAGAGCTCATGGAGTTCTACTCTGTGGAATTCTGCGGAGTTATCTAAAAAAGGTGTGTTATTCTGCAGAGTTTCACATCTGGTGTAATGCCGTCCAGTCCTTTTTCCTGCTGTGTTAGCACTATGTGGCATCTGAGGGGCGCATCCTAAATGATAATTATGAAGAACAAATAATAAAAAAGCAACAGAGAAGTCAAATTCAGCCCAGACCATAACTTTTGCATTCAACTTGTATTTACTGGGCACACCTTACTTGCAATAGGTACAAATTGATGAGCATATGAAATAAATTCTACATCCTTCTCTAATCAGGGTACTGAGGCTAGCAGACAAGGAGTGAGGACTGAGAATGACTGGTTGGTTATGTCAGGAAGAATGGATGAGTAGAGCGCTCAATGGTTAAAAGAACCCTGATAAAGTGAAAAGAGTCTTTCACTCACCTTATTCGTTTTACTCCGGCTTTTTGCGCTGCCCGCAACCACTGTTGAACAGCACAGCAGTTTCAAAGTCCATGGCACAGCATAGCATGGTGTAGCACAGAGAAAAGCAGCAGCAACAAAAAGCAGCAGCAACACTGATGTAGGTTTACCAGCACCGACCGGCGGTGATTCCGCATGCGCTGTCCAGAAGTTACCTCACCAGTCAGAAAACAGAGGCACCAACAAACCTGGATCCTATTGATTTAGAGTCACAAGAGACGGAGAAATCTGGATTAAGGCCCATATTTATACTTTTTGACGCAAAACTGCGCTAACCCAGTTGTGCGCCAAAAAAATTAGCGCCGGCTAACGCCATTCTGAAGCGCCATGCGGGCGCCGTATTTATTGAATGGCGTTAGCCGGCGTTAGCCGACCGGCGCTGCCTGGTGTGCGTGAAAAAAAACCACGTACACCAGGCAGCGCCGGCGTAGGGAAAAATGGCGTTTGGGCATCTAAAAATGGGGCAAGTCAGGCTGAGGCAAAAAAATCGTCTTAACCCGATTTGCGCCATTTTTTTACGACGCCCATCCCCCATTGAAATGACTCCTGTCTTAGCAAAGACAGGAGTCATGCCCCCTTGCTCAATGGCCATGCCCAGGGGACTTCTGTCCCCTGGGCATGGTCATTGGGCATAGTGGCATGTAGGGGGGCACAAATCAGGCCCCCCTATGCCACAAAAAAAAAAATATATACTTACCTGGACTTACCTTAATGTCCCTGGGGTGGGTCCCTCCATCCTTGGGTGTCCTCCTGGGGTGGGCAAGGGTGGCAGGGGGTGTCCCTGGGGGCAGGGGAGGGCACCTCTGAGCTCATTCTGAGCCCTCAGGTCCCTTAACGCCTGCCCAGACCCAGGCGCTAAAATCCGGCGCAAATGCGGGTTTTTTAGACCCGCCCACTCCCGGGCGTCATTTTTGCCCGGGAGTATAAATCCGACGCAATAGCATCGGAGTAATTTTTTAAGACGGGAACGCCTGCCTTGCATATCATTAACGCAAGGAAGGTGTTCACGCAAAAAAATTACGCTAACTCCATGAACTTTGGCGCTAGACGCGTCTAACGCCAAAGTATAAATATGGAGTTAGTTTTGCGTCGAATTTGCGTAGAAAAAAACGACGCAAATTCAGCGCAAACGGAGTATAAATATGCCCCTAAGTTTACAGGGAGGTGGTGCAGATGTGGTGTGGATGTGTTGGGAAAGGCAGGAAAAGTCTGGATGCATTAGTCAAAAATGGGTGCTGGTAAACTCCACTATGCAACATAGTTTTTGCCAAACTCAGCGCTCCAAGCAGAGTGCAGAGTGGGTAACACTGTGAAAACTCATCTGGAGGAGCAGAGTTTGCCTCTCACCACTATATCTTACACAGAACGTGCTTTCACCTGGAGCCACTCATTAAAAGTATCCCGTATGGGGATCTAATTAGAATGCAGAGGAATTGCTCAAAAGACACAGATGAAGAAGAAAAATGTAGTGAAACAATTCAGAGATTATGACAGAGAGGATACTAACAATGAGATGTACAGAAAAGTTTAAAAAACGTCTGGATGAAACCTCGTGCGGAAACATTAATCACTCGAAAAGAAAAGTAGACAACATTTAAGGAAGATCATGAAGCACTAAAACTGATATTACCATACATCAAGGAGAGTAAAAGAATCACAAATATAATCCAGAAACACTGGCATCTCGTATCTAAGGATCTGCATATTGGCACTTTCTTGGGACATCGTCCTTAAGTAACCAATAAGAAAGCCCAGTCCTTAAAAGAACACTTTGTTAAAAGTGATTTTTCAGGATAATCTACCAAGGAACTGGATGGAGGAAAGAACAGGGATGACAAAAAGATTCAGCTCCTGCAAAGGATAAAATGTAACCCTAAATATGTTGTATACATCATTCAATGTGCCTGTGGGCTCCGCTATGTGGGAAGTATTCCATGTATGCTCAAAAACTCAATATTGGAGCATATAAGAGCAGTAAAACATTGGGCTCCAACATATGCAACAGCCAAATATGTAGCACAATGCCAGTATAACAACTGGAGTTCAATGCCTTACTATGGACTTGTTATGATTCCACCAAATGAGTGAGGTGGGAATAGAACTAAAAAACAGAAATGGTTGGAATCAAAATACATTATCCAGCTCAAACAAAGATTCTTCATGATCTTAATGTTGATGAAGAACTTTAAGTACATTTGTGACATTATTATTGTTTGCACAATCTTCATGGCTCTCATTAATTATGACAAATTAACCTAATCAAGATCTATATCAACACTGTAAAATGTCTACATCAATAAGTGACACTCATACATATGAAATGTGTCATGTTTGTGGTACTAGACCAGATATAGTGCATGCACAGAGCAATCAAAATAAAATAAGTTACAAGTCAACACTAAAGAATGGGATGAGATGGCAATAGGTATTTCATCTTGTTAAAATAGAGACTGAAATTAACAACTGGGTGATACACTATAGGTTTATGAGACAGATCTCAAGTACTATACAATGAGTATTGCAGCATGACAATTAAAATTATAGATTCTGGATTGCATTGTCTTGCTTATGATTAATGAAGGTTTGCTATAATTTGATATTAACTGTATGTGTTAAATTAAACTACATATCCCACAATGCCTCCTAATTGGTTGAAATGGGATTAGTGTACATACCTTTAAGATGGAAGACTCACCTACCGCGTTAAAGAAAAGATCTTCAGTGGCTGAAACATTTTGGTGGAGCATTTGGATGTCTAAATAAAATTGTCTAAATAAAATCCTTCTGAATCGGAGTTCACGGAGTGTGGCATAATAACTGTGTGGGAAATAATCGATTGGGAGGTCAGTTGAGCCCCAACGCCATGCAGAGGATCGAGGCCGAACTGTGTGTGTGTGTATCTATATATATATATATATATATATATATATATATATATATATTATCTAGCTAGGTAGTTAAAGTTAGGACCTAGTTTCTATAGGAAAAGATTTTTTTTACTTGCCTATATGGCGTTGGTTGATAAATCTTTACAGAAGTTCCCAAGACAATTTGATGCTCACGTCGGCGTCTGTATAGAAAGTTTCGGGGTGATCCATCAAGAGGGGGCTGAGAAGACAGGAGTCCCAAAACACCTTTTCCCCATGCATTTTTCTCTAGGGATTTTGTGCAGAAATTGCACCCAAACCACTGGACGGAATTACATCAAATGTAACAGAAAGGTAGTTCTTGGTCCAGAAAGCAATCTTTTGTTATTTGATGTAAATCCATTCAGTAGTTTTTGAGTAATTGAAGAAAAAACAAATGTGTATATCCAGGGATCCGAAGGCTTCATGAACCCCCTGATCTCGTGCTGAGATCTGATTGGCTACCAACACTGCAACAAGGAATTGTTAGCAGCCATCTTGGGACTTGGGTTCAGCTGTGTCCCAGAAACAAAATATAAAAAAATAAGAAAAGGGGCCAGGGTAGGGACACCCCGACTGCTTAGTTCTGGTACTGAGATCCCAGAGGGACCCCAAGAAGACCCACACCCCCAAGAGCAAAAATGCATTTTTTTTTATTTCAGTGGGAGACGTGAGGGATCTGTGGATCAGTTGATTTTTTTTTTTTTTTAAAGCATGGGCTGCCTAGCTTTTTTAAATACAGCCCCCAAGTGTGCCAGGTCTCAGGGGCATTGAAATTTGAATGTGCCCCCCGCAGCCTCTGGGACCGCCACCTCCCTTGGGCTAATGATTTATAAACTGCATGGGGGCTGCCCACCTCCGCAGCCCTGTGGACCACCACCTCCCTGGGGCAGATTGTCAAATTAAGTGCAGGGGACTGCTCATCCCGTTCACAACTCCGGGGACTGCCACCTCCCTGGGGCAGAATATGCTTAAAGAAATACAGGGGGGCTGCCCGGCACCCCTGCAGCCCTGGGGACAATTACCTCCCCAGGGCAGAATATGTTTAAAGAAATACTGGGGCCACACTACCCCGGTTAACACCATCTCCCTGGGGCAGAATATATTTAAAGAAATGCAGGGGGTGCCCAGCCCTCCCATCAGCCCTGAGAACAGCCACCTCCATAGGGCAGATTATCCATTAAAATGCGAATAGGCTGTCTGCCCCCCTCAGCCCCAGGGACCGCCACCTCTCCAGGGCTACATTTAAATAAGATAGGGGTCCCTTTTGGACCCCGAGCCCTGGGGACCACCACCTTCCTGAGGCTATTTGAAACGTTGGATGCGTGGAACCATAAATGTCACGGAGGACCGCCACACCCCACGGCAGCTCCTGCTATGTCCAGGGGTGTCCACCTCCAGGACTTAGCTGTTTGGCGTGACTTGATGGAAGCTGACAGCTCTCATAAAGCCAGAGCAAGCAGTCGACTTGCAGCAAGTGAGAGCTGTCAAACAGCTGTCACTTGTTGGGAGCAGAGGTTTCCTCTGTTTGCCTGCAAAGATGCAGGCAGGGGAACAGAGGAAACAATTACTCTCACAGACAAGGAGCTGCATGTTCAGCAGCTCACTGTCTATGACAGCAATTCAGGCTCCCAAAGAAGTGGAAAGCCGGCTGGAACTGTGGGGACCTTCAGGCTCCTCCTGTGGTCCCTTACATTGTGACTGGGTGCCCTGAGGGGCCCTCCTCCCTAAAAAAAAAAACTTTTTAGGGGGACCTCAGGGGATGGGGTGCTGTTGGCCAAGATCGGCCATGGGAGAGGGGCTGCGTGGTCCCACTCCACCCCAAAAATAAACTTTTTAGAAGGCTGGGCCCTAGAGGATGAGGGCCCCAGGGCCAAGATAGGCCCAATGGAGGGGACCGCATGGTCTCCTCCCCCCAAAAAATACATATATTAACACAGGGCCACAGGGGATGCGGTCCCTGGGGGTGAAATTGGCCAGAGGAGGGGGGCCGTGTGGCCCCCTTCCCTCCAAAAAATATTGAGTAGGCCAAGTCCCAGGGGATGGGATCTCTGGGGCCAAAATTGGCTTGGTGAGGGGCCACAGACCTGCTACCAACTCCCGCTGTGCATGGCCAAAGGCCGTGCACAGCATGTGGTTGGGTGGCAATTGGTGTAGGCTGTAGGGACTGGCTGCAGGCCATCTCTACAGTGCATGGCTGAAAGCAGTGTGTGGCACAAGGTTGGGTGGTTTTGGGGCTTTGTTACAGGGCCTGGCCACACACCAGGCCCAGCAGCCAACCCCCGCTCTGCATGGCCAAAGGCCATGCACAGCGTGGGGTTGGCTGGTTATAGGGGATTGAATGAAGGGCATGGCCTACAGCCAAACTCCACTGTGCATGGCCAAAGGTCATGTGTGGTGCAGGGTTGGGTGGTTATAGGGATTGGCTTCAGGATCTGGTTGCAGGCCAGGCCTTGCAGCCAACTGCCACAGCACAGGGCCCATATATACATGGCAACCTTCTCCGGGATGCTTTTGGTCATGAGGACCCCATTCCAGGGGCCTACCATTATATTTATGGGGAAGGGGACCCATCACCAGGGGACTGGCACATTTTGTGGTGAGGGGGGCACATGCCCCCCTTATTGGGCCCCTTTTGGACCCTGAGCCCCCACCCCTTGAGGCCCAGTGCAATTTTTTGCGATGGGGTATGCAGCCCCCTCCCCCTAGGTTCCATCATTATACTTATAGGGGCACACAGTCTCCCTCGCTGGGCTGATGTTGGCCCCAGGGAGCCCATGAACCAGGACCTGACTTTATTCAAATGTGGGATGGGGATGCTGCCCCCTGTTTCCCTGCTTGCCTTTCCGCGAGCAGAGAAACAGATCTGAAGTCCACTCCCATCAGGCAGGAGCATTTTTAAAGCAAACAGCTTGTGTTTGCTCTTGCTTAGTGGGAGCTTTAAAATTGCTCCCCCCATAGGAAAGCAAACACAGGTTTCCCTTCCAGCACCAGTGTGGGCAGGGAAGCTATTATGGCTAGGGGTGGGTACCCCGTGACATAGTAGGAGCTGACAATGGGAGATGGGGTCCACAGGGTTCAATAATGGCTCTAGCAGGGGGGCCATGAATCCCTTTTCCCCTTTCTATTGTGGCCGGGCCTCAGGGTATAGGGCAGCTGGGACCAAAATAAGCCTGGGAAGGGGTGTTCCCCCTCTCCCTTTTCACCTGTGGCTATGCCCCAGGGGATGCGGTCCCCGATACCAAAGCTATCCCAGGATGGGGCTTCCACTTATTTATAAGACCAAGCCCTGGAGGATGGGGTCCCCATGCCAAAATCAGCCTGGAGAGTGTGGCTGCATACCTCCTCCCCCTTTTCCCCTATGACCTGTCCCTGTGGGATAGCGCCCTCGGGGCCAAAATCAGCTCAGGAAGGGGGCCTTGTGCCCCCTCCCACTTACATTTAAGGACAGGCCCTGGGAGATGGGGTCCACTGGGATGAAATCTACCAGGGGAGGGGGCAGCATGGCCCCACTCCTTCTTTTTAATATCAGCTGGACCCCAGGGGATTGGGTCCTGGGGCCAAAATTGGCCTGTGGTGGGGGCCACCTACAGTCTTTTTCCCTCTATAAAATAAAAAATGCCCCTCGCCCCCAGGGAGCTCGCCCATCCAGAGGACCCAAAAGAAACCAAGCACTGGAGATACCTTTGTTGTTTTGATTTAAATGTCACTGTGGCTCTAACGATCCTCTGTGAATTCACAGCAAAATGTAAAAATAAAAATGTTGACCCTACCACCAGGCCTAGGGGTCAAGGTATTCCTATCCTGCCCCTTCATTTTTTTTTCACATTTTTCTTGGGACTTGAGTGAGTCCCAAGCCCCAAGATGGTTGCCACCAATTCCTGGTTGAAGTGGTGGGAGCCAATCAGCTGAGATCATGAGATCTGTCAGACCCACTGTGTCCTCAGACACACATAAATCTTTTTTCTTGAATAACTCCAAAACTATTGAACAGATTTACATCAAATTACAAAAAGAGATCTTTATGGGCCAAGATCTAGCTTTCTGCCAAATTTGGTATAATTCCATTAAGTGGTTAGGGCTGTAGCCGTATCTAAAATCCCTATGAGAAAACGCATGGGTAAAACATGTTTTGGGACCCACACTTTGTCTCAGACCCTGGTTAGTGAATCCTAAAACTTTCCAGACAGCAGCTGACGTGAGTGGCAAACTAGTTTTGAAATTTTTTTGAAGATTCGTTAAATGGCACCAAAATTATTAGCAAAACAAAAACAGGTTTTCCTATGGAAACTAGGTCCTAGCTAAAACTAACTACTGGTGACCTACAGTAGGTGATATAGATATCTATATATAAAATCCTACCCCTCTACCACCTCTTAGGAATTCTTGTTTATGGTGTAGCATGCCTCTGCCCTGTCAGAGCAGTTGTGCACTGTCTGTCTTCTGCCTGGATGGTGTATAGGGTCAAAGTGAGGTTTATTGTTCCTCTTGTGAGGAAGTGAAAGGACTTCAGAGTTGATTGTTGGCAGCAATGTGTGGCTGATTTGAGCCTTAAATACAGGAGGCATGGAAGCCTTGCAGATGTGGTAGCACTGCAGGCGGTGAAGTGATAACTTGAAAGGCAGCCGCAGCAGGTGGGGTTAGTTGATGGTGCAGGCAGTGGGATTCAGGGAGCCAGTGAGCAACTTCTGGGCCTTTCCAATAACCTTTTCCCTGGAAACAGGAAGAGAAATTAAAGTGTGCATAGCCTAAAGCTTTTTTCTCCTTCTCCTGAATGTATTGAGCTAGTGCTTGTTGACTGTTATGCCATCGAGTTTGCTTGCTGCCAGTAAACTAAGGGCCTCATCACAAGGCTGGTGGTCTTGAGACCGCCAGCTTTGCTGTGGCGGTTTGACTGACACACTCCTGTTGGTCTCACTGCCAAATTATGACCCTGGAGGTCGGACCACCACCACAGCCAGGAATATGGTTCCAGACAGAGTGGTGGCAGTCGGAGTCGTGGTCAGCCATAGCACCGCTGAGTTCAGCACTGCCATGCTGATCACAAGTCCAGTTTTCAACAGGCTTTTCATGGCAGAGACCTTGCCATGAAAAGGCTGGCAGAAAGACAGTGCTGCGTGGCACAGTCCATGTTGTGGGCAGTGCATGGGCCCCTCTGGCCAGCACTCTCAGAATTCACAGTCTGCCACAACAGAAAATATGTATAACGAGGGTTCTGGAAGCACCCTCTGAGCAACAACATTGACCTCGGCTCCATGAAGAGCTAAGGCCAATGCTGTTGCATGGTTTCCACTGGGCTGACTGTCAAAAACCTCTCATTTCAGAGGTTTCCGCTGGTCAGCCCAGTGGAAACATTCACAATTGGCCCAGGGGGAGATCACCAGCTATGCAGTGCTCTCCTCTCCACAGGGCTGACGTTCCGACAGTCGGCCCGCCAACCTCGTAATTGGGCCCTAAGTGTGAGAAAATGGTGTTAGTGGGCAGGGTCACAGCCCTCTTTTCCTTATGACACTGCTGATCTGAGCAAGGCCATCACCTCAGCCATTTTTGTAGATGATATGGTACCAGCACATGAGAGTGTTCTCTTTTTCTCTTTAATCTAGCTGGCTTGTATTGATTTGTTGCTGGGTGGGAGATCATACATCTGAGGTATTTATTTGTCACTGATTTACAGAGTTCATAGCATATCTGGAGCTGGTGGGTTGGCACTTCAGGCATCTGTCCTTGTGTCCTCTCATATTACATTAGTCTCTCTCCTCATCACCTGTTAAAAGTCAAGCTGAGCCTCCTCCTCAGGTAGCACAAAAGGCTAATAGACCAAAACAATATACAGACACTTCTTTCCATTGTACAAAAGATAAATCAAGGAATTAGGCATTATCCAGCTGCCTCTAGGATATTATGGACTAGTACCGATACTGATTTACTGTCAGTAGATATTTATATGCAGTTTGGATACTAAGGAAATGAGTGGGGCATCCTTTATAAATTAGGTTATACTAAATGTTCCTAGCTCTATCCCTTATTAATAAGTGGAATAGATAACTAAGGGCCTCATTACGAGTTCGGTGGTCTGTCGACCACCATGGCGGCGGTGTGACCACCGTTGGAATGGCGGCCAGACCTCCGTATTATGAGTCTGGCCTATGGAGCAAAGACCACCGCAGTACCACCGGCACTCCCAGACAGCATAGACCACCGCAGTCACAAGGCAGCACAAACAGGCAGGCAGAGACAGTGTTTCCGCCAGACACATTACAAAGTTGAACCCTGCCAATGTGACCATGACAATCCAACCTCCACATCTAAGAAAGTGCAAATGGACTGTATAAAGGGAGACATTCATCTGCAGGCCTCACATGTCTTGAGCCGCCATGGAGCCCATCACATACGTCCTGCCGCTGTTGTTGATCATTGATGGAGCACATGCCTCCATGGATGCCACCAACTGTAAGTACTCACACCTACCTGCGTCATTACACTCAACAACAGATCATTGCGCCCTCATCCACATCATATGCGGGCCACGCTATGGGCATCAACTACACATCTGATTGTGTCCCATATGAGAATCAGACATGAAGACTGACACATTCACACTCACAATATGCGCACTTTGGGAAGGTCATTCAGACTGCACAGTAACACTACAGGAAAACACATCCACACATCTCTGGCACAGGGGCAGTGAAGGCTACACAACATGCACTCGCAGATTACCAGCAGCACACAAACATCACATATACAAATGCAACTCACACACTCACATTCCACACAGGCCAGGGACTGTTATCACATACAACACACATATGTAGTGATGTGGCATGGAACACTGTAGGAAGGTGGCTCTGTATGTACTATTTCAAAGTGAGAAATAGCATGCACAGAGTCCAAGGGTTCCCCTTAGAGGTAAGATAGTGGCAAAAAGAGATAATTCTAATGCTCCATTTTGTGGTAGTGTGGTCGAGCAGTAGGCTTATCAGAGGGTAGTGTTAAGCATTTGTTGTACACACACAGGCAATAAATGAGGAACACACACTCAAAGACAATTCCAGGCCAATAGGTTTTTATATAGAAAAATATATTTTCTTAGTTTCTTTTAAGAACCACAGGTTCAAGATTTACAAGTAATACTTTAAATAAAAGGTATTTCACTTAGGAACTTTGAATTAGCAAAATAGCATATACAGTTTTCACACAAATGGCAATAAGCTATTTTAAAACTAGACACAGTGCAATGTTCAACAGTTCCTGGGGGAGGTAAGTGTTTGTTAGTTTTGCAGGTAAGTAAACCACCTACAGGGTTCAAAGTTGGGTCCAAGGTAGCCCACCGTTGGGGGTTCAGGGCAACCCCAAAGTTACCACACCAGCAGCTCAGGCCCGGTCATGTGCAGAGGTCAAAGTGGTGCCCAAAACGCATAGGCTTCAATGGAGAAGGGGGTGCCCCGGTTCCAGTCTGCCAGCAGGTAAGTACCCGCGTCTTCGGAGGGCAGACCAGGGGGGTTTTGTAGGTGCTCCGGGGGGGACACAAGTCAGCACAAAAAGTACACCCTCAGCGGCACGGGGGCGGCCGGGTGCAGTGTGCAAACAGGCGTCGGGTTTGCGATGTAATCCAATGGGAGACCAAGGGGTCTCTTCAGCGAAGCAGGCAGGCAAGGGGGGGGGGCTCCTCGGGGTAGCCACCACCTGGGCAAGGGAGAGGGGCACCTGGGGGTCGCTCCTGTACTGGAGGTCGGATCCTTCAGGTCCTGGGGGCTGCGGGTGCAGTGTCCTTACCAGGCGTCGGGTCTTTGAAGCAGGCAGTCACAGTCAGGGGGAGCCTCTGGATTCCCTCTGCAGGCGTCGCTGTGGGGGCTAAGGGGGGTCAAGTCTGGCTACTCACGGTCTCGCAGTCGCCGGAGAGTCCTCCCTGTAGTGTTTGTTCTCCACAAGTTGAGCTGGGGTCGTCGGGTGCAGAGTGCAAAGTCTCACGCTTCCGGCGGGAAAAGTGTGTTCTTTCAAAGTTGCTTCTTTGTTGCAAAGATGCTTCTTTCTTGGAGCAGAGCCGCTGTCCTCTGGAGTTCTTGGTCCTTTTAGATGCAGGGTAGTCCTCTGAGGCTTCAGAGGTCACTGGACTCTGTGGAACGCGTCGCTGGAGCAGTTCTTTTGAAGTGGGGAGACCGGCCGGTAGAGCTGGGGCCAAAGCAGTTGGTGTCTCCGTCTTCTCTGCAGGTTTTTCAGCTCAGCAGTCCTTCTTCGTCTTAGGTTGCAGGAATCTATCTTGCTGTGTTCTGGGAGCCTCTAAATACTTGATTTAGGGGTGTGTTTAGGTCTGGGGGGTTAGTAGCCGATGGCTACTAGCCCTGAGGGTGGCTACACCTTCTTTGTGCCTCCTCCCTGAGGGGAGGGGGGCACATTCCTATCCCTATTGGGGGAATCCTCCATCTGCAAGATGGAGGATTTCTAAAAGTCAGAGTCACCTCAGCTCAGGATACCTTAGGGGCTGTCCTGACTGGCCAGTGACTCCTCCTTGTTTTTCTCATTATCTCCTCCGGCCTTGCCGCCAAAAGTGGGGCCGTGGCTGGAGGGCGCGGGCAACTCCACTAGATGGAGTGCCCTGGGGTGCTGTAACAAAGGGGGTGAGCCTTTGAGGCTCACCGCCAGGTGTTACAGTTCCTGCAGGGGGAGGTGAGAAGCACCTCCACCCAGTACAGGCTTCGTTACTAGCCACAGAGTGACAAAGGCACTCTCCCCATGTGGCCAGCAACATGTCTGGTGTGTGGCAGGCTGCTAAAACTAGTCAGCCCACACTGGTAGTCGGTTAAGGTTTCAGGGGGCACCTCTAAGGTGCCCTCTGGGGTGTTTGTTACAATAAAATGTACACTGGCATCAGTGTGCATTTATTGTACTGAGAAGTTTGATACCAAACTTCACAGTTTTCAGTGTAACCATTATGGTGCTGTGGAGTTCGTACGTGACAGACTCCGAGACCATATACTCTTATGCCTACCCTGCACTTACAATGTCTAAGGTTTTGCTTAGACACTGTAGGGACATAGTGCTCATGCACTTATGCCCTCACCTATGGTATAGTGCACCCTGCCTCAGGGCTGTAAGGCCTGCTAGAGGGGTGACTCATCTATACCTATAGGCAGTGTGAGGTTGGCATGGCACCCTGTGGGTAGTGCCATGTAGACTTAGTAATTTTATCCCCACTAGCACACACAAGCTGGCAAGCAGTGTGTCTGTGCTGAGTGAGGGGTCCCCAGGGTGGCATAAGATATGCTGCAGCCCTTGGAGACCTTCCCTGGCATCAGGGCCCTTGGTACCAGGGGTACCAGTTACAAGGGACTTACCTGGATGCCAGGGTGTGCCAATTGTGGAAACAAAAGTACAGGTTAGGGAAAGAACACTGGCGCTGGGGCCTGGTTAGCAGGCCTCAGCACACTTTCAAATCATAACTTGGCATCAGCAAAGGCAAAAAGTCAGGGGGTAACCATGCCAAGGAGGCATTTCCTTACACAACCCCCCCCCAAACGAAAGAGGATGAGACTAACCTTTCCCAAGAGAGTCTTCATTTTCTAAGTGGAAGAACCTGGAAAGGCCATCTGCATTGGCATGGGCAGTCCCAGGTCTGTGTTCCACTATAAAGTCCATTCCCTGTAGGGAGATGGACCACCTCAACGGTTTTTGGATTTTCACCTTTCATTTGCATTAGCCATCTGAGAGGTCTGTGGTCAGTCTGAACTACAAAGTGAGTACCAAAGAGGTATGGTCTCAGCTTCTTCAGGGACCTAACCACAGCAAAGGCCTCCCTCTCAATGGCACTCCAACGCTGCTCCCTGGGGAGTAACCTCCTGCTAATGAAAGCAACAGGCTGGTCAAGGCCATCATAATTTGTTTGGGACAAAACTGCCCCTATCCCATGTTCAGAGGCATCAGTCTGCACAATGAACTGATTGGAGTAATCTGGAGCTTTTAGAACTGGTGCTGTGCACCTGGCTTGCTTCAGGGTGTCAAAGGCCTGTTGGCATTCTACAGTCCAGTTTACCTTCTTGGGCATTTTCTTTGAGGTAAGTTCTGTGAGGTGTGTCACTATGGATCCATATCCCTTCACAAACATCCTGTAGTACCCAGTCAAGCCAAGGAATGCCCTAACTTGAGTCTGGGTTTTTGGAGCTGCCCAGTCCAGAATAGCCTGGATCTTAGGCTGGAGTGGCTGAACTTGGCCTCCTCCTACAAGGTGTCCCAAGTAAACCACAGTTCCCTGCCCTATCTGGCATTTGGATGCCTTGATAGAGAGGCCTGCTGTTTGCAGAGCCTTCAAAACCTTCTTCAGGTGGACCAGGTGATCCTGCCAGCTGGAGCTAAAGACAGCAATATCGTCAAGATAAGCTGCACTAAAGGACTCCAAGCCAGCAAGGACTTGATTCACCAACCTTTGGAAGGTGGCAGGGACATTCTTTAAACCAAAAGGCATAACAGTAAACTGATAATGCCCATCAGGTGTGGCGAATGCTGTCTTTTCTTTCGCTCCTGGTGCCATTTTGATTTGCCAGTACCCTGCTGTCAAGTCAGAGGTACTTAAGTATTTGGCAGCACCTAGTTTGTCTATCAATTCATCTGCCCTAGGAATGGGATGGGCATCTGTCTTGGTGACAGAATTAAGTCTTCTGTAGTCCACACAAAACCTCATCTCTCTCTTTCCATCTTTGGTGTGAGGTTTGGGGACTAAGACCACTGGGCTAGCCCAGGGACTGTCAGAGTCCTCAATGACTCCCAATTCCAGCATCCTGTGGACTTCCACCTTGATGCTTTCCTTAACTTGGTCAGACTGTCTGAAAATGTTGTTTTTGACAGGCATGCTGTCTCCTGTGTCCACATCATGGGTACACAGGTGTGTCTGACCAGGGGTTAGGGAAAAGAGCTCAGCAAACTGTTGCAGGACTTTCCTACAGTCTGGTTGCTGTTGGCCAGAGAGGGTGTCTGAATAGATCACTCCATCAACTGAACCATCTTTTGGGTCTGTGGAGAGGAGATCAGGGAGAGGTTCACTCTCAGCTTCCTGGTCCTCATCTGTTACCATCAACAGATTCACATCTGCCCTGTCATGGAAGAGTTTGAGGCGGTTCACATAGATCACCCTTTTGGGGGTCCTGCTAGTGCCTAGGTCTACCAGGTAGGTGACCTGACTCTTCCTTTCTAGCACTGGGTAAGGGCCACTCCATCTGTCCTGAAGTGCCCTGGGAGCCACAGGCTCCAGAACCCAGACTTTCTGCCCTGGCTGAAACTCAACCATAGCAGCCTTTTGGTCATACCAACACTTCTGGAGCTGTTGGCTTGCCTCAAGGTTTTTGCTTGCCTTTTCCATATACTCTGCCATCCTTGAACGTAGGCCTATTACATAGTCCACTATATCTTGGTTAGGCTCATGAAGAGGTCTGTCCCAGCCTTCTCTCACAAGAGCTAGTGGTCCCCTTACAGAATGGCCAAACAGAAGTTAAAGGGGGAAAACCCTACTCCCTTCTGCGGCACCTCTCTGTAGGTGAAAAGCAGACATGGCAAGAGGACATCCCATCTCCTTTTGAGTTTTTCAGGGAGCCCCATGATCATGCCTTTCAATGTCTTGTTAAACCTTTCAACAAGACCATTGGTTTGTGGATGGTATGGTGTGGTGAATTTGTAAGTCACCCCACACTCATTCCACATATGTTTCAGGTATGCTGACATAAAGTTGGTACCTCTGTCAGAAACCACCTCCTTAGGAAATCCCACTCTGGTAAAAATACCAATGAGTGCTTTGGCTACCTAAGGGGAATTGCTTCAGGGTATCTAGTAGCATGATCCACTACTACTAGTATGTATTGGTTCCCTGAGGCTGTGGGAGGTTCAAGTGGACCCACTATGTCCACACCCACTCTTTCAAAGGGGACCCCCACCACTGGAAGTGGAATGAGGGGGGCCTTTGGGTGTCCACCTGTCTTACCACTGGCTTGACAGGTGGCACAGGAGACACAAAACTCCTTGACCTTCTGGGACATGTTGGGCCAATAGAAGTGGTTGACTAATCTCTCCCACATCTTGGTCTGTCCCAAATGCCCAGCAAGAGGAATATCATGAACTAAGGTCAGAACGAACTCCCTAAACTCCTGAGGCACTACCACTCTCCTAGTGGCACCAGGTTTGGGATCTCTTGCCTCAGTGTAAAGGAGTCCATCTTCCCAATAGACTCTATGTGTTCCTGTTATTTTTCCATTGGACTCTTCAGCAGCTTGCTGCCTAAGGCCTTCAAGAGAGGGACAGGTTTCTTGCCCCTTACACAACTGCTCCCTTGAGGGTCCCCCTGGGCCTAGGAGCTCAACCTGATAAGGTTCTAACTCCATGGGCTCAGTTCCCTTAGAGGGCAGAACCTCTTCCTGAGAAGAGAGGTTCTCTTTTTCTTGTTGTGTTGCAACTGGTTCCCCAGTTTTCTTTCCTTTTCTCTTGGAGGGTTGGGCCCTTTTTCCAGGCTCCAACACCACTTTTTCACCCTGAACCTTGCACTGTGCCCTTGTCTTGACACACACCAGTTCAGGGATACCCAGCATGGCTGCATGGCTTTTGAGTTCTTCCTTAACCCATGCTGAGGGCTCCAGGTCATTTCCAAGCAAACAGTCTACAGGGATATTTGAGGAGACCACCATCTGTTTCAGGCCATTGACATGGGATGTACTTTAGTCTGATTGTCAGCGTTGGTGACTGGATACGTTTGTCCAGCCAGGTATTGACCAGGGGAAACCAGTCTCTCTGTCACCATGATGACACTGGCACCTGTATCCCTCAGGCCTTCTACACTTGTCCCATTAATTAAGAGCTGCTGCCTGTATTTTTGCATGTTAGGGGGCCAGGCAGCCAGTGTGGCTAAATCCACCCCACCCTCAGAGACTAATGTAGCTTCAGTGTGGACCCTGATTTTCTCTGGGCACACTGTTGATCCCACTTGGAGACTGGCCATTCCAGTGTTAGCTGGTGTAGAGTTAGAAGTGGAACCTTTCTTGGGACAGGCCTTGTCTCCAGTTTGGTGTCCTGGCTGATTACAGCTACGACACTAGGCCTTTTTGGGATCAAAGTTTTTACCCTTGTACCCAAAATTGGATTGTGAAGAGGCTCAGGACCCTCCCTCCTGAGCAGGTTTTTGGGGCCCTACAGAAGACTCTTTACTTTTTCCCTTGGATGTCTCAACACTCTTCCCCTGGGGAGTCTTTGTGACCCCTTTCTTTTGGTCACCCCCTGTGGAAGTCTTGGTCACCCTAGTCTTGACCCAATGGTCCGCCTTCTTTCCCAATTCTTGGGAAGAAATTGGTCCTAGGTCTACCAGATGCTGATGCAGTTTATCATTGAAACAATTACTTAACAGGTGTTCTTTCACAAATAGATTGTACAGCCCATCATAATCATTTACACCACTGCCTTGAATCCAACCATCCAGTGTTTTCACTGAGTAGTCAACAAAATCAACCCAGGTCTGGCTCGAGGATTTTTGAGCCCCCCTGAACCTAATTCTATACTCCTCAGTGGAGAATCCAAAGCCCTCAATCAGGGTAGCCTTCATGAGGTCATAGGATTCTGCATCTTTTCCAGAGAGTGTGAGGAGTCTATCCCTAGACTTTCCAGTGAACATTTCCCAAAGGAGAGCACCCTAGTGAGATCTGTTTACTTTTCTGGTTGCACAAGCCCTCTCAAAAGCTGTGAACCATTTGGTGATGTCATCACCATCTTCATATTTAGTTACAATCCCTTTAGGGATTTTCAACATGTCAGGAGAATCTCTGACCCTATTTATGTTGCTGCCACCATTGATGGGACCAAAACCCATCTCTTGTCTTTCCCTTTCTATGGCTAGGAGCTGTCTCTCTAAAGCCAATCTTTTGGCCATCCTGGCTAGCAGGAGATCCTCTTCATTGAGGCTGTCCTCAATGTTTCCAGAGTTGCTGGACTCTCCTGTGAGAGAACCAGTATCTCTGACTATCACTTGTGGAGACAGGGTTTGAGGGACCTTGTTCTCCCTAACTAGGAGTGGGGGTGGGAGATCCTCCACCTCACTAGCTTCCCCCTCTGGGAAGGTATCCTCAGAGGGGTTGTTCTTAGGAAACTCTGCCAAAGGCTCCTGGAGCTGTACTTTGGTAGGGTTTGAACCAGTTTTAATCTTTTTGGTTTTGCAGAGAGACCTTAGCTCTGACATCCTAAGATGCAGGTAAGGGATGACTTTGAGTTCCGTCACAATCTCTTCTGCATTAATCATTATGGGGGTCATTACAACATTGGCGGTAAAAGCCGCTTACCGCCGTGCAGAAGACCGCCAATACACCGCTGCAGCCGCAAAATTCCGCCACAGCTATTATGACCCATATCTCAGAATCCGCCGAAATTCAGACACCCACACAAGTCCGCCACACCAAAGGTCAGTGATAAACTGGCGAAAACAAATCCTCCACCGTCACGCCAACAGAAACACGCCAATGCTATCACGACCCACGAATCCATGCAGCGGTCTTTCAACCGCGGTATTCCATTGGTGGTAAACACCGCTGCGCTCAAAATACACACACATCTCCAAAACACTACCACATTGGACAATTCGAAGTACACACACCTGATACACATACAAACACCACTCCCACACATCCAATACAATATAAAACACATACCCACATCACCCACAAACCCCTACGACAAAAAATTATTGACGAAGGCCAGAGAGAGAGCACAGCAAAGACAACCCCACCACACAGATGCACACAACACCATCACCCACACAAGATCCACGCACAAAACACCACACACCACTACACATCACCACACTCATCACCACATACACCACATACACCACCCCACACATCACCTACCCCACCCCATGGCACGGCAAAGACACCCCAGGTTCTCCGAGGAGGAGCTCAGGGTCATGGTGGAAGAAGTCGTCCGGGAAGAGCCACAGCTGTTTGGATCACAGGTGTAGCACACCTCAATTGCAAGGAAGATGGAGCTATGGCGAAGAATAGTCGACAGGGTCAACGCAGTGGGACAGCACCCAAGAAATTGGGAGGACATAAGGAAGAGGTGGAACGACCTACGGGGGAATGTGCGTTCCGTGGTCTTCAGGCACAACATCGCGGTACAGCGGACTGGCGGCGGACCCCCACCTCCTCCCCCACAACTAACAACATGGGAGGAGCAGGTCTTGACCATCATGCATCCTGAGGGCCTCGGAGGAGTCGGTGGAGGAATAGACACTGGTAAGTCAAATCTTAACTATCATATCCCCCACTCTACCTGCATGCTATCACACTCCCCCCTCACCCCCTCCCCTATCACTCCAACTCCTCACTAATGTACTAATAACACAAACCACCCATTCCAACACCAAGCCCTGCATGACACAACAAAGCATGGACACCCCTAACTAAAGCATGCCCACTGCACATACCCATAACACCCCCCAACCATCATCACACAAGCCCCCACACAGGAATGCTAGCACTGGGATACACGCTCACCCACCCATTGCACACCATGACACACACAGATGCAATAATCATGCTTTTACACCCCTGCAGGACCACTACCTAATGTCACCAGACAGGAGGGTCCAGACATCTCCACCCCACCAACAGAAGAGGCCCACAGTGATGACAGCAGCTCTGGCCAACTGGATCCAGATGACCAGCCCGGACCATCGTGGGCCTCGGGACAGTTGGTTCCCCTCGCACAGGCACAGCCCAACACAGACCTTCCACCCTCTGGTAACACCAGCACAGCACCCACCCAACGGGCCCATACCTCCGTACCGAGGACACGTCAATCAGCTGTGTGTCCACCACTACCGGGAACCCAGGATAACCCACCACCCCAACAACAACAGGGACCTGGGGGCAGTGGTAGTGGGCACACGGTCCAGGGGAAGGAGGCCCAGGAAGACAGGGGAACTGGGAGGGCTGCTGTGCGACAGGGGGCGGACAGGCCAAGGGAACCCACTCTCCACGAGGCCCTCTCCTCCATCATGGGAGCCTACCACCACTCCCAGGAGACGATGGCAACGGTACTGGCAAAATTTCAGGAGATCCAGTGCCTGCAGGAGGAACAGTATTTGGGGTTCAGGGAGGAACTCAGAACCATCAGCTCCGCCCTGGGCACCATCGTAGGAGTGCTGAAGGACATACAGAACACCATGAGGGACACCGTGGCACTCCAAGGGGCCCCTGACACTAGCATGGACGATGAACTGCCCACCACCTCCGCCGGCGCTAGTGTACAGGACGCTCCGCCACAGGACCACCACACCAGCACCCCACCCCCAGCAGATGGAGAACCACCCTGTAGCGGTCCCTGAGATCCAGGAACAGGGCAGAACACAATGGCAAGACCCCCGCCAAGAAATGAGACCACCCTGATTGTCATCCCACTGTCCCACTTTGTAACCCTGTCCATATTGGAACTGCCCCAGCTCCCATATGGGCAGTGCACCTGTGAGACTATTAGACTGGACTCTGCCATGGACATTTCTCCACCATCATCCCTCACCATTTTACCACCCCCTCCAATATTTAGCACTTCAATAAACACCCTTAAAGCACAAAGCAATCTGGAGTCAGTCTGTGATTTTGAAAATGTGTATTAGCAATGACAGTGACACAATCCGTTCTCAAATGTAATGTCAACATACCTATGTCACACATCACAAGTCTATGAAGGATGCAAGCAGATGACACACGTTGGTAACCACATATGTGAAACCGTAATGGAAATGTACAACTCAGTTACCAAATACTGCTTGAAATTGACAGACAGGATAGAGGTAGAATTGTGAAAGTACTTGTAGTAGTCAAGAAAGTGTTCTCACCTGTGTCACTGGAAATATTGCTGGATGACTGAGTCCCTGTTGTCAATGTCTTCTTTCTCTGCTTCCTCCTCATCACTGTCCACAGGCTCCACAGCTGCCACAACACCGTCATCTGGACCATCCTCATGCAGAAAAGGCACCTGGCGTCGCAAAGCAAGATTGTGAAGCATACAGCAGGCAATGATGATCTGGCACACCTTCCTTGGTGAGTAGAATAGGGAACCACCTGTCATATGGAGGCACCTGAACCTGGCCTTCAGGAGGCCGAAGGTGCGTTCGATCACCCTCCTAGTCCGCTCATGGGCCTCATTGTAGCGTTCCTCTGTCCTGGGATTCCTTACTGGGTCAGTAGCCATGACAGGTTGGGGTAACCAGAGTCCCCTAATTGCCACACCCAGTGCCTCTGGAGTTGACCCATCACATAAGGGATGTTGCTATTCCGCAGGATGTAGGCGTCATGCACAGAGCCAGGGAACATAGCATTTACGTGGGAGATGTACTGGTCTGCCAAACATACCATCTGTACATTCATGGAATGATAACTCTTCCGGTTCCTGTACACCTGTTCCCTCCTGTGGGGGGGGACCAGAGCTACATGAGTCCCATCAATGGCACCTATGATGTTGGGGATATGTCCAAGGGCATAGAAGTCACCTTTAACAGTAGCTAAATCCTCCACCTGAGGGAAAACTATGTAGCTCCTCATGTGTTTCAGCAGGGCAGACAACACTCTGGCGAACACGTTGGAAAACATAGGCTGGGACATCCCTGATGCCATGGCCACTGTTGTTTGAAAAGACCCACTTGCTAGGAAATGGAGCACTGACAGCACCTGCACTTGAGGGGGGATTCCTGTGGGATGGCGGATTGCTGACATCAGGTCAGGCTCCAACTGGGTACACAGTTCCTGGATTGTGGCACGGTCAAACCTGTAGGTGTTGATTAAATGTCGCTCCTCCATTGTCAACAGGTCCACCAGCGATCGGTACACCGGAGGATTCCGCCATCTCCCCACATGTCCAGCTGATAGTGCCTAGGAAGGACAACAGCAACCACAGAGTCAAGCAACTCAGAGGTATGTACCCACAGCTACACAGAACACGAAACATAATCCAAAAAGTTGTCTGTAAGTGTGTTGAGTCCAGGCCCAGGTATTTGTGACGCAGTTGAAAATGAAGCCATGTTGGCCCCTGAAATGGCAGCTGCCTGACCTCTAAAGTGGGACAATGGGATGTGAGGTAACTGCGCTGGCGTTGTACAGTGTTGCGGTAGGCGGTCGAAGACCGCTGCGCAATGCTGCATTGGTTAACATTGGACCCTATGGGTCCCAGGAGCCAATGACGAAGTGCACCGGCGGCGATGATAGGCACCGCCGCAGACGTCACCGCCGCAGACGTCACCGCCATTTTCTATCTGTTGAATCACTCGATACCTGATCTTCGACAGGAGAGGACCTATACTGCAAGTGCTGCTGTGACCTCGGTCTGGAAGAGACAATGGCTCGTGCGTCTGGGGAAAGAGCCCCTGCCTTCACTGCACAGGAGTTGGAGAAGTTCGTGGTTGGGGTCCTCCCCCAGTACACGCTACTCTACGGTCCTCCAGACCAACAGGTGAGTACATAGGGTGCAAGTTGTATGGGCTATGCCTGGGTGGAGAGGGCTGGTTGTAAGAAGGAAGGGGGCAGAGTTCTGCGAGCATGAAGGACTGTGAATGCATGTGCCACATGGCAAGGGCAGGGATATGGGCCACTCACTCCGACGGTGCAGTTGGTAATGACTTCTCTTCTTCCCCTGTACATGTCATGTAGGTCAGCGCCCACCAGAAGAAGGATATTTTGTGTGCCATCGCCAAGGATGTCCGGACCCTGGAGGTCCACCAGAGACGGAGCACCCACTGCCGTAAAACATGGGAGGACATTCGCCGATGGAGCAAGAAGACGGCGGAGGCTCAGCTGGGGATGGCCTCCCAACGTGGGAGGGGTGCCCGTCGCACCATGACCCCCCTGATGTTCCGGATCCTGGCGGTGGCCTACCCTGAGTTGGATGGGCGCTTGAGGGCATCACAGCAGACACAAGGGGGTGAGTACAACATCATTCTGCGGACTTTGCACGCAGTGAAGGTGTCTGGGTGGGGGAGGAGAGCTGTGGGTTTCCCTAGGCCAGGGCGAGTTCCGTAGGCTAGGCTCCTCTGTAATGCAGGCCATGTGGCACTCCACCCCACATCTGTAGAGTACCAAAAACAGGAATACATGCCCCTGTGTCATCTATGTGTGCTGATGTCCACCATAGCCATGTAGGCCATATCCCAGGAACTGCATCAGTAGAGCCCAACAGCGCGGCGTAGTGCAGGGGGCTGCTGTGTCTGTATTGTCCGCCAACGGTAGCGGTAAGCCATGCACTCAACCTGTCTTTCTTCTGTCGCCCCCCCCCCCCCCTTTTTTGCTCTCCCTGTTCTTTTGTGCATCAGCATCATCAGGCGGAGGTACAGTGGCACCGGAGCACGATTGTGCTGCATCCCACATGGCCATGGAGGGCCACACCACGGACTCTGAATACACCAGTGGGACGGAGGGCGAGGGGAGCTTCACGGCGGTCACCGGATCAGCAACCAGCGACACAGACTCGTCCTCTGATGGGAACTCCCTTGTGGTGGTGGCAAAATCTGTGCCCCCCACTTCTACAGGTACAGACGCCACCACCCCTACCAGCACCGCCCTCCCAGCAGCCCCTCAGCCTTCGCCCGTGCCCGCTCACCCAGGAGGGTGGGCATCACCTTCGCCCCAGGCACTTCAGCCCCTGCCCCTGTCACCTCTGCTGCCCTCAGTGAGGAGGCCATTGACCTCCTCAGGTCACTCACTGTTGGGAAGTCTACCATTGTGAATGCCATCCAGGGTGTAGAAAGGGAGTTGCAACACACTAATGCATTCCTGGAGGGCATTCATTCTGGTCAGGCTGCCCATCATCAAACCCTGCAAACTCTGGCCTCAGCACTGATGGCAGCCATTGTCCCTGTCTCTAGCCTCCTCCCTCCAACTTCCTCCACCCAGACCCAATCCCCTGTACCTCTGCCTATCCCAAGCACACCATCAGACCAGCCTGCACACACGTCAACACACAAGGGAAGCTCAGGCAAACATAGGCACCACACATCCCACAGGCACTCACACAAGCATCATCCACATACAGACACAGCAACATCCACTGCCTCCACTGTGTCCCCCTCCTCGTCGTCTCCCTCCTCCCTCCCAGTGTCGTCTACACTCTCACCTGCATGCACTACCACTACAGCCACTAGGCCCGCACCAGCACACTCACCACCACACCCCGCTCACCTGCACTCACCACCCCCTCTACCATTTACACGTCCCCTGTGTCCTCTCCCAGTGTGTCTGTGACGCCCCCTCCCAAAGTACACAAACGCGGGCACACACACACCCAACATCAATCCACCTCACGACAGCCTCCAGAACATGCACCTGCACCCAAATCATCAAAAGTTACACCTCCTACAACCACCTCCACGTCCTCATCCTCACTCCCAGACCCCCTCCAGCTACCCGTACCAGTGTTCCTAAGAAACTTTTCCTGAGCAACGTTGACCTCTTTCCCACCACCCCCCCTCCAATTCATAGGTCCCGTACTAGCACCTCAGCCAAAAAATCTCCGGTACCAGTGGTGCCTGTTAGAGGTATGTGGAGTGCACCGGGCACCAGGGCAGCCAGTGTGACACAGAGCCAAAGCACAGCCAGTCCCCCCCCTGTGAAGCACCAGAAGTTGGACAGTGGCCGACGGGATGGGGGAAGACTCCAGCCGGCAAAGCCGCTCACAAGGGTCCCGGGGGGAGTGTCGACTCAGCTGTGACTCCTCCCAAGGTGGGGAAGGGGCAGAAGAAAGCGCCAAAGTCTGGGAAGAGCAGCATGGCGGAGAAGGCCGCCATCATCCCCGCTGCCCAGGAGGCCACCGCCAGCCCGATCGTCACTGGTCAGGAGACCACCGCCAGAGTCAGTGCCCAGGAGGGCAGTCCCATCGTCACTGGTCAGGAGACCACCACCAGAGTCAGTGCCCAGGAGGGCCCCGGCAGCCACAGCCCCGCTGGGCAATGAGGGACCGCCATGGCAAACACCGCTGCACAGGTCAGAGACAACAAAGTCAAGCACCGCTGAACAGGGCAAGCACCGCTGAACAGGGCAAAGACCGCCATGGCAAGCACCGCTGAACAGGTCAGAGACAGCAAAGTCAAGCACCGCTGAAAAGGGCAAACACCGCTGAACAGGGCCAAGACTGCCATGGCATGCACCGTTGAACAGGTCAGAGACAGCAAAGTCAAGCATCGCTGAACAGGGCAAGCACCGCTGAACAGGGCAAAGACCGCCATGGCAAGCACCGCTGAACAGGTCAGAAACTGCTAAGTCAAGCACCGCTGAACAGGGCAAGCATTGCTGAACAGGGCAAGCACCGCCAATTCAAACACCGCTAGCCCATGTGTGGCAGGGGAAGTGACGGAACTGGGACCGTCACGGGGAGAGTGATGCACTCTGGGCACCAGTCCCCCTCCAGAACCAGTGGAGAATAGCATCCACTACCTCAGTCCTTAACAGGATAAAGCACTCTGGGCACCAGTCCTCCTCCAGAACCAGTGGAGAACAGCATCCACTACCTCAGTCCTTAACAGGATGAGGCACTCTTTGGACCAGTCCCCCTCCAGAACCAGTGGAGAACAGCATCCACTACCTCAGTCCTTAACAGGATGAAGCACTATGGGCACCAGTCCCCCTCCAAAACCAGTGGAGAACAGCATCCACAACTCAGTCCTTAACAGGATGAAGCACTCTGGGCACCAGTCCCCCTCCAGAACCAGTGGAGAACAGCATCCACTACTTCAGTCCTTAACAGGATGAAGCACTCTGGGCACCAGTCCACCTCCAGAACCAGTGGAGAACAGCATCCACTACATCAGTCCTTTACAGGATGAAGCACTCTGGGCACCAGTCCCCCTCCAGTACCAGTGGAGACTGTCATTCACTTGAGAGACTGTGGCTTTGCACTCCCCAGGATGGTGCAGTAGGCAAGCCACCCACTGTAGAGACTTGATAGACTGTGGCTTTGCACTCCCCAGGATGGTACAGTGGGCAACCCACCCACTTTAGAGACTTGAGAGACTGTGGCTTTGGACTCCCCAGGATGGTACAGTGGGCAAGGCACCCACTGTAGAGACTTGAGAGACTGTGGCTTTGCACTCCCCAGGATACATCAATGGGCATGGAGCCCCCTCATGGATCTGGCGTAGTGCTGTCATCTGGCTGAAGTGCACCCCCTTCCCTTCCCCCTGAGGTGCCTGTTGTATTTCGATCGGATGCCCCTGCAGTGTTCTCTCAGTTTTGCTCAGGTATTGTGTGTGGGCCTCGCCCATGCATTTTGGGCCCAGTGGTCCACGGACATTGAATGTTGCATACCTGCACTACTAATCGTGATGTATATTTTGTTTAATGTGTATATATATATGTGTATATATTTGCTTACTGTATTTTGCTACATTACAATGGTTGCACTCATTTCCTTTTGTCTTTGCATTCTTCCGGGGGGTTTTGGGGTTGTTACTGTTATGTTTGGATATGCATTGGTGTGTGTGTTGTAGTGGGTGAGGGTGGGGGTGTTGCGTGTGTGTGTCCCTGACTTTTGCCTCCCCCCTCCCCTATGTCGTAGGTGCAGTACTCACCGTTGTCTTCGGCGCCGGCGTTGATGATGATCATACAGGAGCAGGAAGACTATCGCAGGGAGTATTTGGAGTTCCGGCTCCATGGTGCCCTCCTTCCTCGAGTGTGTCGAGGTGAGCGTTTTTCCATTAAAAAATTTCTGTTTCCACAGTGTTTTTATCCACTTTGAATCCACCCCTGAAAAGGTGGCGGATTGGTAGGTTGTGATACTGTGGGCGGTACTTTGTCTCCCACCTGTCTGTTGGCCATGACCGCTGCGATGTTTGTCTGTACCGCCATAGCGGTTGAAGTGTTAAAGTGGATGTCCATGTTGGCGGTTTCCACCACAGTCATAATTCCCTTTTTTTTTCCGCCGGCCTGTTTGCGGTCTTACCGCCGCTTTAACACCGTCCGCCAGGGTTGTAATGACCCCCTATGTTTCTAAAAGTTGGAATACTTTTAAAGAATCTAAAACTATCTCTAGAACTTAATCCAAACTTTACAAAAACTTTTAAACTCTAAAAGAAATGCTAACAGGGACTAACACAAGGCCCTAGCAGGACTTTTAAAAATTTAGAAAAATAGCTCAAATTTCAAAAATCAGTTTCTAATGACAATTTTGGGAATTTAGTCGTGTGATAAGGTATTGGCTGAGTAGTCCTGCAAATGCTAAGTCTTGCACCCCACCGCTGATCCACCAATGTAGGAAGTAGGCTCTTTCAAAGTGAGAAATAGCATGCACATAGTCCAAGGGTTCCCCTTAGAGCTAAGATAGTGGCAAAACGAGATAATTCTAATGCTCTATTTTGTGGTAGTGTGGTCGAGCAGTAGGCTTATCAGAGGGTAGTGTTAAGCCTTTGTTGTACACAGACAGGTGCTAACACGTCCTTTTATGTTAATTTTATACACATTAGGACTCGTTTTAGGCCAATGAATCTTGTGACCCAGTGGAGAGACACTGTAGGACGAGATAACTGATCAATATGTCAAGCAATATATCAATAATTTCATCAATATTTATCACTACAATGTACCTTACTTTGGAATAAGATATTAATCAAATTATCGACGCAACCATGACCTTTCAGCCATGAATAACCACGCCTGTTGATAGAATTTTGTGAATTTTATTCCCTATTGATTACAATCTACAAGCAGCAGAGTCAATCTCAAAACCAAGAAGCATAAGAGTATAGTCACAATATGGCAACTGTGATAAGATTTCAATAATGCAAGAATCACAAACATAAGAACAAAGCATGGCGTGAACATGGATCAGAATACAAAGAATATCACTTGAGTCTTAGTTCAGCATAGTGTAACGTCCGTCATTGTCTATTGCGTCAGTCAGAGTGAACTCCTAACCTAACCCCTAATTAGCATTAGCATGTTGGGCTTCATGAAAAACAATTTAAACACAAATTTGGAAAAACATCTAGCTATGGCCACTATTCAAAAATACAGCAGTTGGTACCTAGAAAGGAAAAGCAAACAGACAAATTATAATTTGCATTGTCAAAATTACCCTCCAGGAATAGGTCAGCACACAGGATCAGTCTTCGTCTTCAGGACATCAGTCAAATCGCCATCAGTCTAACTTCGTCTAAAGGACAGGGGACAGTTCCCTCATAAGGAGGAGAAGTGTAAGGGGCAGTCTATGGGTGAAGATGGTTTATTAAGTCTCAAATCACCAATCAGAGTGACAGAGTTTCTGGATGAAAAAAATAGCATTCCCTACCTAGTTCTAACGTCCCTTCTGTGACATGAGTTTCAATCCCTTTTTCGTAATACCTTCCCCCAAAATTCTATTGGACATTCAATATACCCCACTATCTTTAACCTATCAAATTATACATTAGGTAATTCCAACTGTCACCCCACGATAATTTATAACACTTTGGTCTTCATAATTGACGTCTTTGGAGGTGGCACATCCGGGGGGTTTCATCACCGTTTTGGCGCGTTCCTCGGGTCATGAGTTCCTTTGTCCATGGTCAATGTCCTTGTACATTTCTTTAATCTACTTTTGTTTCAAAATTGTATAAAACTCATACTAAGGCAGCTAGCATGCGGATGAGAACTGAATTGGTATGGTTACATGAAACGGAGAAAAGGAACAAATGCAGGGTCATGGCCCTTTGTGAGTCAGCACACTGAAAAACAGAGAAAAATACTTTAATATGAGAGCTAGGCAGCTAACTCCACGGCTCATGCTAACTTAAGTCCTATAGTTTTTAATACAAATGCAATATCGTAAACGCTAATATAAGCTTGATTAATCATAGTGCAAACAATTCATTTCTCATAATTGTCGTTAGTTCATGTACACAATATTAGCTGTACGTTATAATTCAAATGCACGTTAAGCAAATCACTATTTATTGTCGTTTTCTATGCAGCATTGTTAAGCACTTATATAAGCATTACACTTCTAGTATATGTAATATTTAAACTACACTCTCTCACAGGCAATAAATGAGGAACACACACTCAAAGACAATTCCAGGCCAATAGGTTTTTATATAGAAAAATATATTTTCTTAGTTTCTTTTAAGAACCACAGGTTCAAGATTTACAAGTAATACTTTAAATGAAAGGTATTTCACTTAGGAACTTTGAATTAGCAAAATAGCATATACAGTTTTCACACAAATGGCAATAAGCTATTTTAAAACTAGACAGTGCAATGTTCAACAGTTCCTGGGGGAGGTAAGTGTTTGTTAGTTTTGCAGGTAAGTAAACCACCTACAGGGTTCAAAGTTGGGTCCAAGGTAGCCCACCGTTGGGGGTTCAGGGCAAGCCCAAAGTTACCACACCAGCAGCTCAGGCCCGGTCATGTGCAGAGGTCAAAGTGGTGCCCAAAACGCATAGGCTTCAATGGAGAAAGGGGTGCCCCGGTTCCAGTCTGCCAGCAGGTAAGTAACCGCGTCTTCGGAGGGCAGACCAAGGGGGTTTTGTAGGGCAACGGGGGGGACACAAGTCAGCATAAAAAGTACACCCTCAGCGGCACAGGGGCGGCCGGGTGCAGTGTGCAAACAGGCGTCGGGTTTGCAATGTAATCCAATTGGAGACCAAGGGGTTTCTTCAGCGATGCAGGCAGGCAAGGGGGGGGCTCCTCGGGGTAGCCACCACCTGGGCAAGGGAGAGGGCCACCTGGGGGTCGCTCCTGCACTGGAGGTCGGATCCTTCAGGTCCTGGGGGCTGCGGGTGCAGTGTCCTTACCAGGCGTCGGGTCTTTGAAGCAGGCAGTCACAGTCAGGGGGAGCCTCTGGATTCCCTCTGCAGGCGTCGCTGTGGGGGCTCAGGGGGCTCAACTCTGGCTACTCACGGTCTCAAAGTCGCCGGGGAGTCCTCCCTGTAGTGTTTGTTCTCCACAAGTCGAGCCGGGGGCGTCGGGTGCAGAGTGCAAAGTCTCACGCTTCCGGCGGGAAATGTGTGTTCTTTCAAAGTTCCTTCTTTGTTGCAAAGATGCTTCTTTCTTGGAGCAGAGCCGCTGTCCTCTGGAGTTCTTGGTCCTTTTAGATGCAGGGTAGTCCTCTGAGGCTTCAGAGGTCACTGGACCCTGTGGAACGCGTCGCTAGAGCAGTTCTTTTGAAGTGGGGAGACAGGCCGGTAGAGCTGGGGCCAAAGCAGTTGGTGTCTCCGTCTTCTCTGCAGGTTTTTCAGCTCAGCAGTATTTCTTCATCTTAGGTTGCAGGAATCTATCTTGCTGTGTTCTGGGAGCCCCTAAATACTCGATTTAGGGGTGTGTTTAGGTCTGGGGGGTTAGTAGCCGATGGCTACTAGCCCTGAGGGTGGCTACACCCTCTTTGTGCCTTCTCCCTGAGGGGAGGGGGGCACATTCCTATCCCTATTGGGGGAATCCTCCATCTGCAAGATGGAGGATTTCTAAAAGTCAGAGTCACCTCAGCTCAGGATACCTTAAGGGCTGTTCTGACTGGCCAGTGACTCCTCCTTGTTTTTCTCATTATCTCCTCCGGGCTTGCCGCCAAAAGTGGGGCCGTCGACGGAGGGGGCGGGCAACTCCACTAGCTGGAGTACACCGGGTTGCTGTAACAAAGGGGGTGAGCATTTGAGGCTCACCGCCAGGTGTTACAGTTCCTGCAGGGGGAGGTGAGAAGCACCTCCACCCAGTACAGGCTTCATTACTAGCCACAGAGTGACAAAGGCACTCTCCCCATGTGGCCAGCAACATATCTGGTGTGTGGCAGGCTGCTAAAACTAGTCAGCCCACACTGGTAGTCAGTTAAGGTTTCAGGGGGCACCTCTAAGGTGCTGTAACCGGGCGCCTCCGGACGCCGGTTCCTGGGCGGAGCGAACGACCGCCGGAGGATACCCCGGGGGCACCCAAGGAATTCCTGACGCGATGACGTCCAACGTCATCCGTCAGATAGAGGCCGGAAGGACGACCGAAGAAGGAGGAGCGCCGCGCGACCCAGAGGAAGCCGCCGACGTCAAGGAAACCCGGAGAGAAGAACGCCGCGGACGACACAGAGAGAAGGCAAACCCCGCTGCGGAGAAGGAGCAACGCGGGGAGAGCAGAAACGCTTGGGCGCCTCCCGCCCCTGCCGAGACAAAGTCGGGAGATCGCTTACAAGCCGGCCACGTCCCCGGAGGGGCATGGCCAAACCAGGTACGAGCGTACCGGGGCTGGGACTGGGGTTCTGGGTGGTTGGCTGGTTTTAAGGGGGTTAAGAAGGGAGGACTGAGGTCGTGTAAGGAAGGGGAGCCTATTTAAGCAGGACCACGGTTAAACCGAAGGATAACCCCACAAGGGCCATACCCAGACCAGTGAATGAAACTGTAATGGGGTCACAAACAGGGCACGACGAAAGAAAGACACAAGAGGAGTGCAAACCCACATTCCTTCACCTCCACACAACCCCCCCCCTCTCTCACACCTTACTAACCCCAATTAACTGTATATAAATAAATCTCCCCACTTACCTGTTCCTTTCTCCTTCTTTGTTTTGGGGAAATCCTGGGACCATTAGAGCCGGCTGAACAAGACCTCTCCCTCCGGACCAGACCAGCCCATCCCGGGAGCATCAAGGAACCCTGAAAGAAAAGGGACTTTATATATTAGTTTTGTACTGGAATATCACCCTTTTGCGGAAAAGCTAGGGCTACAATTCCAACGAACATATAAATAAACGTACTACACCCTTCAGCGTCGCGTCTGTCGCCTTCTTCCAGCATCCCCTCGGCTCGGGATAAAAAGAACCCGCCACAGTGGTGTCAGAAGTGGGATGCTGGAATAGGAGACAGAGACTCCCCAACCATGGAGGAGAAGTGTACCCTATCCGATATGATGCAACAGTTGGCCTCCGGACAAAGACACCTACAATTAGTGTGGGAAGAGCAACAAAAAGAGGCCAAATTGGAAAGGGAGGCACTACAAAATGCCCTTAAGAGTCAGGCCACCATAATGGCCAACAACCAGTTGGTTCATGAAACCGCCATTAAGAATCTCACAGATACCATCGCTGCTACCCGTGTACACCCGAATGTGCCCAGTTCGGTCTTACAACGATATCAAGAAGGTGAAGACCCCGATGCCTTTTTCACCAATTTTGAACGGGTTGCTACTTCCGCTACTTGGCCTCCGGAGTGATGGGGCCAATATATCGCCCCCTTATTGACCGGGACTCTCCAAGCAGCCTATCAAGCGGTAAACCCCGGTGGAATAACCCCCTATAACGATATCAAAAAGAGCATCTTAGAACGAGTGGGGTTTGATTCTGAACATTATCGAGTCCGGTTTAGAAAAGCGAAGTGGGGACCCAACGAAAATCCCCGGGCCCTATATTTTAGGATCAAAGATCTGGGCCTCAAATGGTTGGGACCCATAGGGACAAATCGGGAAGACATTATCGAGATCGTGCTCTTAGAGCAATACCTGGACGCTCTGCCCCCGTCTACACGCAACTGGATCAAACAACATCCAAACCCGGATACCAGTACTACCATCGAGTTGGCCTGTGCCTTTCATCGCTCCCTTGAATTCAAAGTAACCACCCCCCGATCAACACCTGGTCCCCTACGTCTGGGTTCGGGAACGTCTTCGACGGTGGGACGAAGGATCAATGATGACATAGGAAAATCCCGGGGACTAGATAGGCCATATATACAACAACCTCAGTGTTTCAGTTGCGGGGAATGGGGCCACATAGCTCGAGGTTGCCCCCTGAAAACAGAAAAATCGGAACCCATGGAAATAGGGGTCACTAGGGGAAGAGTCTTTTATACAGGAAGAAGAGACACCCCTTATAAAAAGAGACTGATTATCAATGGGAAAAGCACAGTAGCCCTCATCGATTCAGGGTGTAGCCAATCTGTGGTCAGGGCCGGGTTGTTCGACGCACCTTACTACACTTCGGAATTCACGGTATCAATCTGTTGTATTCATGGAGAAACCAGAGAATATCCCTTAATCTGGACCACCCTCACCTGGGGAGGACAAGAAATACCCATAAGAGTGGGTTTAGTAGAGCAACTGGTTGAAGAAGCTATAATAGGAACTGACTTTTCAGAGTTCCCGCAACTCTTAGACAGTCTTAGACAGCTCGAAGAAACCAACAACTGGTGGAAGGACGCTCCCTTCTCCAATATGCCTCTATCACCTCCGAGGGTACGACCTAAACTCACCCGGAAGGAGAAAAGAATTATTAAGAAAGCCTATAACCAAGGCCGCTCCAACAGGGTAATTACAAAGGTCCTCGCCCTCACTGCCCTTCCCAGCTTCCGGACTTCGCAAAGAGAAGACCCTAGTTTAATCCATGCATGGAAAAGTGCACGGCCACGGAACCCCCAGGATAAGGGTCCCTCGTTCACCATAGTTAAAGACCTATTATACCGAGTTACTTACAAAGACCAAGACGAAAAGAAACAGTTGATAGTTCCAGAAGCTTATAGACAACAAGTTCTACACTTAGCACACAGGCAGCCCGGGGGTGGACACTATGGGAGGGAGAAAACAGAGGAATATTTGTTGAGGAAGTTTTACTGGCCGGGGGTATTTTCCCAGATTAGGAAATTCTGTCAACAATGCCCAAAATGCCAATTGGTTGACCCAGGCTCGCGGAGAAAGGCCCCTTTACAACCCCTCCCCATCATTGATGTCCCCTTCTCTAGAATAGGGATGGACCTCGTTGGCCCTCTTCTGCCCTCGTCGAGAGGCTATCGTTATATATTGGTACTAGTAGATTACGCCACGAGATACCCTGAGGCTATTCCCCTCTCTAGTATTAACAGCAACAGTGTTGCTCACGCCATGATAGGGTTCTTTTCCCGAATTGGGTTTCCTCGAGAAATCCTAACGGACCAAGGTACCAATTTATGTCCAACCTGATGACGCAAATATGTCAGCTATTAGGGATTAAACAGTTTCGGACGTCAGTCTACCATCCACAAACCGATGGTTTGGTGGAGAGATACAACTGTACTCTCAAAACACTACTAAAGAAAACTATCTCAGAGACTGGTAAGGACTGGGATAAGAAACTCCCTTTAGTATTATACGCAATCAGGACACACGAACAAGCCTCCACGGGCCATAGTCCGTTTGAGCTGTTGTTTGGGCGACAACCACGGACCCTACTAGATATGGCCGCTGAGATGTGGGAAGAAGAAGACGGGGAAAAAACCATTCTAAAGTATGTCCGTGAGTTAAAAACCCACCTGCATACAGTATGGGAAAGCGTAAGGGAACACATGGAGAGGGCCCAAACCAAACAGAAAAGGAATTATGATCGGAATACCCAATTGAGGTCCTTTTCCCTAGGAGATAAAGTGTTAGTTCTTCTTCCCAGTTCAGACAACAAATTGTTGGCCAAGTGGCAGGGACCCTACACCGTAACAGGACTAGTAACCCCCGTAACGTATAGAATTCAGCTTAACGACATTCCCCCTAGGTCACAGATCTTCCATGTTAATTTATTAAAAAGATGGGAAGAACCTCCGAACGACCCAAGACATGGCTGCCTAGTCAATACCGTTAAGGAATTAGAGATAGGGTGGTGCCCCACTGATCCCCCTGGCGAGAGAGAGGTTCCTATCATTAATACAGAGATCTTGATTCAACAAAATAGACAATTGAAGAATCTCTTCGATAAAAACGGGCGGGTGTTCTCCTCAGTACCCGGTAGGACACAGTTGGTACATCCTCAAATCCTCACACCACCTGGGAAAACCGTGCGATTAAAACCCAATCGTATCCCTGAAGCTAGGAAAACCCTCGTAGAAAACGAAATTGAGAAGATGTTAGATCTAGACATCATAGAACCTTCCCAAAGCCCCTGGTGTTCGCCCGTGGTTTTGGTACCCAAACCTGATGGGTCTATACGTTTTTGTATCGACTTTAGACAGGTAAATTCCCTATCACAATTTGACACATATCCTCTTCCTAGGATAGACGAGCTCTTAGAAAGACTGGGGAAAGCGAAGTACATGTCTACCCTTGACTTGACCAAGGGATATTGGCAGATCCCGTTGGATCCCGAAGACAAGGAAAAGACGGCTTTCGCTACTCCCTCAGGATTGTATCACTTTAAGGTTCTCCCTTTTGGGTTACATGGCGCCCCCGCCACCTTCCAACGTCTCATTGACACCATATTACGACCTCATACCAGATATGCGGCGGCCTATCTGGATGACATCGTTATTTTCAGTGAGACCTGGGAAGACCATGTGGTCCACATAGACCACATCCTCTCGGCTTTAAGGAAGGCTGGATTGACAGCCAACCCCGCCAAGAGCCGAATGGCTTTTAGTGAGATCTCCTACCTGGGTTATCACATTGGCAACGGTATACTGCGACCCCAAAAAAATAAAATCGAAGCCATTCTACACACCAGTGCTCCCACCACGAAGAAAGGAATTTGTTCCTTTTTAGGTCTAGTGGGGTACTATCGAAGGTTCATTCCCCAGTATTCCAGTTTAGCTGCCCCCCTAACCAATCTCTTAAGAAAAGGACAGCCCAACAATATCCCAGGACTAGACCCGACTCAACTTCATAGTTTTCATACCTTGCAAAGGTGTCTCACCACTCAACTGATATTGAAATGTCCTGAGTTTGACAAACCCTTTCATCTCCAAAAGGATGCCTCCGACGTGGGGGTAGGGGCCGTTCTTTTTCAAAAGGATGAAGACGGAGTGAGCCATCCCGTCGTCTTTATTAGCCGTAAGCTGTTTCCCAGGGAGCAAAGATACCCCATTATAGAGCGGGAATGTCTTGCCATTAAATGGGCTATCGAAAGTCTCCAATACTATCTTTTGGGCAGACCTTTCCTACTATATACGGACCATGCACCCCTTACGTGGCTCTCAAGATATAAGAATACCAACAATCGTATATTGAGATGGTTCATGGAGCTCCAACCTTTCTCCTTCCAGGTTTGCCACCTCCCTGGTGACCTTATGGGTCAGGCTGACTATTTGTCCCGGGTTCCGGTTCTGATGGGGCTCGATCAGCCCCATTCATGTGAGGGGATGTGTAACCGGGCGCCTCCGGACGCCGGTTCCTGGGCGGAGCGAACGACCGCCGGAGGATACCCCGGGGGCACCCAAGGAATTCCTGACGCGATGACGTCCAACGTCATCCGTCAGATAGAGGCCGGAAGGACGACCGAAGAAGGAGGAGCGCCGCGCGACCCAGAGGAAGCCGCCGACGTCAAGGAAACCCGGAGAGAAGAACGCCGCGGACGACACAGAGAGAAGGCAAACCCCGCTGCGGAGAAGGAGCAACGCGGGGAGAGCAGAAACGCTTGGGCGCCTCCCGCCCCTGCCGAGACAAAGTCGGGAGATCGCTTACAAGCCGGCCACATCCCCGGAGGGGCGTGGCCAAACCAGGTACGAGCGTACCGGGGCTGGGACTGGGGTTCTGGGTGGTTGGCTGGTTTTAAGGGGGTTAAGAAGGGAGGACTGAGGTCGTGTAAGGAAGGGGAGCCTATTTAAGCAGGACCACGGTTAAACCGAAGGATAACCCCACAAGGGCCATACCCAGACCAGTGAATGAAACTGTAAGGGGGTCACAAACAGGGCACGACGAAAGAAAGACACAAGAGGAGTGCAAACCCACATTCCTTCACCTCCACACAACCCCCCCCTCTCACACCTTACTAACCCCAATTAACTGTATATAAATAAATCTCCCCACTTACCTGTTCCTTTCTCCTTCTTTGTTTTGGGGAAATCCTGGGACCATGAGAGCCGGCTGAACAAGACCTCTCCCTCCGGACCAGACCAGCCCATCCCGGGAGCATCAAGGAACCCTGAAAGAAAAGGGACTTTATATATTAGTTTTGTACTGGAATATCACCCTTTTGCGGAAAAGCTAGGGCTACAATTCCAACGAACATATAAATAAACGTACTACACCCTTCAGCGTCGCGTCTGTCGCCTTCTTCCAGCATCCCCTCGGCTCGGGATAAAAAGAACCCGCCACAGGTGCCCTCTGGGGTGTATGTTACAATAAAATGTACACTGGCATCAGTGTGCATTTATTGTACTGAGAAGTTTGATACCAAACTTCACAGTTTCCAGTGTAGCCATTATGGTGCTGTGGAGTTCATACGTGACAGACTCTCAGACCGTATACTCTTATGCCTACCCTGCACTTACAATGTCTAAGGTTTTGCTTAGACACTGTAGGGGCATAGTGCTCATGCACTTATGCCCTCACCTATGGTATAGTGCACCCTGCCTTAGGGCTGTAAGGCCTGCTAGAGGGGTGACTTATCTATACCTATAGGCAGTGTGAGGTTGGCATGGCACCGTGAGGGGAGTGCCATGTCGACTTAGTAATTTTATCCCCACTAGCACACACAAGCTGGCAAGCAGTGTGTCTGTTCTGAGTGAGGGGTCTCAGGGTGGCATAAGATATGCTGCAACCCTTGGAGACCTTCCCTGGCATCAGGGCCCTTGGTACCAGGGGTACCAGTTACAAGGGACTTACCTGGATGCCAGGGTGTGCCAATTGTGGAAACAAAAGTACAGGTTAGGGAAAGAACACTGGTGCTGGGGCCTGGTTAGCAGGCCTCAGCACACTTTCAAATCATAACTTGGCATCAGCAAAGGCAAAAAGTCAGGGGGTATCCATGCCAAGGAGGCATTTCCTTACAAACACCAATACCACTACCAGTAAACAACCCTGCAATGGACACACACCACACACCACAACACAATGGAAGGACAATGCCATGCACAATAGACAGGGAGAGAAATAGACAAAGGGCTCTATGCAAACAATACCTGCACAATTGGGATTGGGGCATCAGGAACACTCAGGGAAAGAAGCTGCACTGGGACACATATCACTTTGCACACGCCACTCAAACAACATTTGCACAGGAAATAACCCTACATGTATATCGGGGACAAACAGCACTAGACCTAAATGCCATGTCCATCTGCACAACGGAAGTGCAAGTCAATAAAGCATATACAACTTCAACTGCATGGGGCATGCAGGAGCTAGCTACAAGGGACTCGTAGCTGAATGGACACATGTACAGTCAAATGCAAACAAATCGAGCACAACTGAACTCACTCCATGTCTTCACAAAACCCAAGCTGACACACATCAGATGAATACATAATCCACATCAGGGGGACAAGTCTAACACCATACATGCTCTCAATAGACAACACAAGATGAAATACTCACAATAACAAAGACCATGAAATGCCATGACACCACCATTGCATTTATACTCACATATCCATACACTCAACATACACCTTTTTCTTGGCGGACACCAGAACTGCCCACATAGTCAGATACTGCAAATGACAGCAAATTGTGCAACAAGCAGACTGAAACACACACAACTACAGCCACACAACACAAGTCAATCAGGAACAACATTAAGGTAGAAAAGGAAATGCAGGACAAATGTTTACCCAAAAAATCCAACTGTTTGGGATTTATTAATGATAAAAATAATAAAGTCCAATGGTCATTGGCCAGCCCACATATTTGGTCCCAAAGTAGCACAGTTTTGTGCCTAAACTTGACTCCCAAATGCCATGGAACCTCCACAGGAAGGGGCATCAAGGGGGCAGGCAGGCACTTTAGGGATTATCCGGGGGTGGAGGTGGAGTCCGATTTGGGAGGAGGTTTGGGCTTGGGGGGTGGTCTTCTTCTTGGGAGTGGTGGGATTTTTCTTGGGGGGAGAGATATGGGTGCTTACAGATGGGGCAGGGGAGGCCTTGGAGATAGAATGGAGGACCCGAGAGCTTGGTGGGTGCTTCTTGAATTTGAGACGAGGGGTGGATGAAAAAGCTTAAGCTTCAGGTCAAACAAAAAAAATCTTAGGGCCACAGGGAGGGTCAGCAGTAGGGGGTGGGGATTTGAAGGTTAAGGGAGTGGTTGTATGTTGTGTAGATGTGGCTGCTGTGGGTGTGTGCTTATGGGAGGTATGCTTATGTGTGGTGAGTGTCTGTTGGGTGGGTGAGTGTGGGCATTTGTGTGTCTTGGGAGTGGGGGTGGAGGTGTGAGAGATGCAGTGGTGACTGTGTGTATGGCTGTCAAGATGGTGACTGCAGGTATGGTGGATGTCTGTGTGTTTTTAGTTGTGGTGTTTCTGAATGTGGTGCTTGTGCTGGATCCCTGGGTTCTGCTGGGGTGGTATCTTTGGGTATGATGGGTGTTATGGGTGTGTCACTGACTGTTGATGTGGTGCTGGTGGATATGCTGGATGTTGTGTGATGCTGGGAGTGGTGTGGGTGTCAAGGGAAGTTGTGACTGTTGCTGTGTCTGTGGGTGGATGTTGTTTGTGTGTGTGCCGGTGTGTTTTGGGATGCTTGTGTTTTTGTTGAGGTAGATAGAAGCGGATCAGTCTGTATACTTTGGGTAGGTAGGGGAAGGAAGATTTGGAGTGGGAAAAGGGAGTTGGAGAGGGGACGGAAGGTGAGGGTCACTAGCTGCTGTCAGTGAGGAGGCCAGAGCATGAAAAGATATCTGTAGGCCAGCCATTGCACAATGGAAGCCTTCCAGGAATGTCTTGGTTTCCTGCAGTTGGGTTGCCAATCCCTAGATGGTATTCACAATGGCTGATTGACCCACAGAGATCATTCTCTGGAGATCAATACCCTCCTCGCTGAGGGCTGCAGGTGTAACAGGGTGGAGGTGCTTGCGACAAAGGAGATGCCCACACTCTTGAGTGAGTGAGCATGGCCAACTAGTTGCTGAGCAACAGGGAGGGTGGTAATAGAACAGGGTGGGAGAAAATGTGGACAGTGATGTAGCTTCCAATCGGGCAACATGTTGAGGGCCTTCTACAAGTCATTGCCACTTCTGTGTCTCTCCTACATGCAAATCACTACTGGGTTCTACTGGTGCACTCAGAGTATGTAATTGTAAGGTGTGCCAGATATCAGTGGTGATCACCCTGGGACTTGCTGATTCATAGTGTTGTGAATTTTGTGGACATCTCTCCCTGACACCTTGCATATGATGTCTACAGTATTCATTTCCATGCCAAATGGGTGGCCTATCTGTGCAACATCAATGATACATTCTTGACTCTATTGGGACAGATGTCATTTGGTGAAGTGTGCATTGTGGAACTGCTTCCAGTGTGACATGAGTATTTCCTGTCACCTTCTCCAGGCTATTGTACTTTTGACATCAACATAGCAAGACTTTGGAGCATAATTTGTTATTGTTGGGTTATTATGCATGTGTAAATAGATGTGTGCAAGCCTGTGTGTTGGATTTGTAGGAATGCAGTTGACATTGGCCTACGTTTGTGTGACAACAGGTAAATAAGGTCTGCTTCATGGGGAAAAGCTTTATGGGAGATGAGGCCAACTTCTTGTTGACTGGTTATTGTGATTGCACAACTTCAGCCATGCAATTGTAGTTGTCTGAAATCCTGATTTTCCTGTTGGCAACTGTTGACAGTTCATGTGACATGCATGCATTCATGTGGAATGGAACATGTAGGAGCCACTTTGATGTAGTTTGTTGCTGGGGCCTACCTGACATCATTGTAATGTTTGCTAATCAAAGCTGTTACTTAAGTGTGATAATGGGCATATGATGACCCTGTTCCTCTTTGTCTTTGCAGCATTTGCACTGGCAAGCAAAGGAGACAGGGCACAGCTGAGTGAGGAATCATCTGGCCAAATGACCATGGGTCAAGACATGACTGACACAGAGTGACCAAGTGGCCAGGAGGGCGAGGGGAGTGCCACAGAGTAGATCGGATGAATGACAGTGCCCAAACAAACGTGATTTAAACATAACTGCAGGTCACTCCACGAAGCATGACAACAGTCAGGGCACAAACCTTTACCATTACACATGTGCAGTGCACTTTTTCACATGATGCCACTTCAAGGTCATAGATATTCACATTGTAGCTCTTAACTCTATGACTGCCTGTCATATCCTTATTGCTACTGTAGTGTACATGCCAAATGACATGCAATGACGCATGAGGGAATGAGTCAGACAAAAAGCAATGGTGACAAACTCCTCTATGTGGCACAAAATAAAAATATCCCTATTGTGAATGTACTAATCCACAAACAGTGTGTCTTGCACATATATGTGAGGGGATACAGATGTCATCCCAGTAACATAGGTAGACCATGCATGAAACTGCAGCTTACAAATGTATACTAAAGAGAAAGGGACACATGCTAACATGTAGGCACAAGGAATGTTGGCAACAATCATGGCACACAAATCATATCAATGGACAGTCCCCACTTACCAAGGGAAAGTAGTGATCTATAGCTGCACCCACAGTTCAGTGTAAGCCCTATCACATGTATGTTTGACACCTTCACATTACAGACTGCAGTTAGGCACCAGCACCCATCACATGCTGAAGACAGGTGGCCTCTGGGGGGGCAGATACCAACATACACATATACCCAGGAACATGGACAGTGATTCATCACCCACTTAACTTTGATCTGGAACACTGAGGAGTATTGGTCTGTTGCATAGCAATTACACACATTACAACAACAAACAATACATGATTGATCAATGTACCCATCCATATGTGGTCTCTGCAGAGCAAGTGGTATAGGATCCCACCCAGTTTTGTCCTAGGTTCCAGGTCCATTAGGCAAGCCTCATCAATATACATAACATGACATGTCAACACACAAAGGCACTCATTACAACCCTGGCGGTAAATCCCGCTTACCGTCGTGCAGAAGACCACCAACATACCGCTGCGGCTGCGGAATTCCACTGCAGGTATTACGACCCACAGATCGGAATCCGCCACAATACAGAAACCCACACTTGTCTGCCACACCAAAGGTCAGTGATGAACTGGCGATAAAAAAACCGACATCGTCACGCCAACAAGAATACGCCCACACTATCACAACCCACGAATCAACGCAGCGGACTTTCAACCGCGGTAAACCATTGGCGGTACACACCGCTGCGCTCAAAATACACACGCATATACAAAAGACAACCACATTGGACAATTCGAAATACACACACCTGATATACATACACACACCACACCCACACACCCAATCCAATATAAAACACAGACCCACATTACCCACAAACCCTTACTACCAGAAATTTGAAACCAGGCCAGAGAGAGACACTACCTTAAACAACACCAGCATCCACAGACACACAACACCATCACTCACACAACATCCATGCACCTCAAATAACACACAACAACACATCCCCTCACACATCACAACACACACCATCTTACACATCACCCACACCACATCATGGCACCTCAACGACACCCCAGGTTCTCTGAGGAGGAGCTCAGAGTCATGGTGGAGGAAATCGTCCAGGTAGAGCCACAGCTATTCGGATCACAGGTGCAGCAGACATCCATTACAAGGAAGATGGAGCTATGGCGCAGAATTGTCGACAGGGTCAATGCAGTGGGACAGCATCCAAGAACTAGGGATGACATCAGGAAGAGGTGGAACGACCTACGGGGGAAGGTGCGTTCCGTTGTCTCAAGACACCAGATTGCTGTAATCAATCAATCAATCATAGATATTTATAGAGCGCGCTACTTACCCGTTAGGGTTCCAAGGCACTGTGGGGGGGGGGACTGCTACTGCTCGAAGAGCCAGGTCTGAAGGAGTCTTCTGAAGGCCAGCAGGTCTTGGGTCTGTCGGAGGTAGGTAGGGAGTGTGTTCCAGGTCTTGGCGGCGAGGTAGGTGCAGGATCTGCCGCCGGAGGAGGTTCGTTGGATGCGGGGGACGGTGGCAAAGGAGAGACTCGCGGAACGCAGTTGGCGGGTCGGGGTGTAGAAGTTGAGTCCGTCGTTGAGGTAGGAGGGGCCGGTGTTGTGGAGTGCTTTGTGTGCGTGGGTGAGGAACTTGAAGGTGACCCTTTTGTTGACGGGGAGCCAGTGGAGTCCTTTGAGGTGAGGGGTGATGTGGCTGTGGCGGGGTGTGTTGGTAATGAGTCGGGCTGAGGCGTTTTGGATGTGTTGGAGTCGCTGTAGGTGTTTCGCTGGGATTCCTGCATAGAGTACGTTGCCGTAGTCCAGTCTGCTGCTGACGAGGGCATGGGTCACTGTCTTCCTGGTGTCAGTCGGGATCCACTTTTAGATCCTGCAGAGGGTGTTGTAGCAGGAGGAGGTGACGGTGTTGACTTGTCTGTCGATGGAGAGTGCGGAGTCGAGGATGAATCCCAAGTTGCGGGCGTGGTCGGTGGGCGTCGGGGGAGTTCCGAGGGTGGTGGGCCACCATGAGTCGTTCCAGGCGGAGGGGGAGGTCACGAGGATGAGGATTTCTGTCTTGTTGGTGTTGAGCTTCAGGCGGCTATTTCTCATCCAGTCGGCGACTGCTTTCATTCCTTCGTGGAGGTTGGCTTTGGCGGTGGCAGGGTCGTTGGTGAGGGAGAGGATGAGCTGGATGTCGAAACGGCGGGCCACTTGTGCGAGGGGGGCCATGTAAATGTTGAACAGCGTAGGGCTCAGGGAGAAGCCCTGGGGGACGCCGCAGATGATGTTGTTGGCTACTGAGCGGAAGGGTGGGAGGCGAACGGTCTGTGTTCTGCCGGAGAGGAAGGATGAGGTCCAGGCTAGAGCTTTTTCCTGGATGCCGGCTTCTTGGAGGCTTGACAGTAGGGTGTGGTGGCAGACTGTGTCGAAGGCCGCTGAGAGGTCTAGAAGAATGAGGGCGGAGGTCTCGCCACGGTCAAGTTGGCGTCTGATGTCATCTGTTGCGGCGATGAGGGCGGTCTCGGTGCTGTGGTTGCGTCTAAATCCGGTTTGTGAGGAGTCGAGAACGTTGTAGTCTTCGATGTGGCGTGTCAGCTGAAGGTTGACGATCTTTTCTGCGACTTTAGCTGGGTAGGGGAGGAGGGAGATGGGGCGGAAGTTCTTGAGGTCCTTGGGGTCGGCTTTTGGTTTCTTGAGGAGGGCGTAGCATCGCCAACCCCATCACCGCCTGGTCCAACACGCACAATCATGAACTCCATCCACTCCGGATCACCGACTGACCCCTGCCCCACCACATCTTCAACAAAGCCGACTCTATCATCGCACCCCTACTCTGCAAGATTATCAATGCCTCCTTCGAAACAGGCACCTTCCCAGAAAACTGGAAGCATGCAGAGGTCAGTGGAAGTGGTCACACGGTTCAGGGGACAGAGGCACAGGACAACAGGGAAGCTGGTAGGACTTCTGTGGGACAGGGGAGGACAGGCCCAGGGAACCCACTCTCCACGAGGCACTCTCCAACATCATGGGAGCTTACCATCATTCCCAGGAGATGATGGCAATGGTACTGGCCAAGTTTCAGGAGACCCAGCAGCTGCAGGAGGAACACTACCTTGGGATCAGGGAAGACTTGAATTCCATTAACAACACCCTGGTCACCATTGCAGGGGTGCTGCAAGACCTTGTCAACACCAGGAGGGACACAGTAGCACAACAAGGGGCCCCTGACACTAGCTTGGACGATGAACAGCCCTCGACCTCCGCTGGCGCTAGTGGACAGGAGGCACTGCCACAGGAACACTACACCATCACTCCACCCCCTGCAGATGGAGAACCACCCGCAAACGGTCCCTGAGATCCAGGAACAAGACAGATACCATTGCCAAGACCCCCGACAGGAAATGAGACCCCCCCTCAATATCACCCTTCTGTCCCACTTTGTCACCCTGTCCATCCTTCAACTGCCATTGCTCCACTTCCTATGCCAGTTTGGACAATGTGCCTGTGAAACTAATAGACTGGACTCTGCCATGGACATTCCTCCACCATCCCTCCAGCCCATTTTACAACCCCCTCCACTTCTTAGCACATAAATAAACACACTTCAATCACAAAGCAATCTGGAGTCAGTCTGTGCTTTCACAAATGTGTAATTGCAATAACCATGGAATATACCAGTGTCAATTTACTTGTTTACATACCGATGTAACACAGCTGTAGGCCAGGAGGAAATATAGCAGAGGGTACAAAGTGGGACCCACATCTGTGAAATGGAAAGGCAAATTGACAAGTCAGGGTCCATACACTGAGGGAAAATGACAGATTTATGCTAGCTCCAACAATTGTATGAGATGTGGGAGGCAGTGACATCTTCTTACCTGTGTCTCACTGGAAGTATTGCATGATTATGTTGTTTTGGTTGGTTGTCGATATCCTCTTCTTCTGCCTCCTCTTCTTCAATGTCCACAGGCTCCACAGCTGCCACAAGACCACCAGCTGGACCATCCTCCTGCTGAAAAGGCACCAGCCGTCGCAAAGCCAGGTTGTGCAGCATACAGCAGGCCACGATGATCTGGCACACTTTCTTTGGTGAGTAGTAGAGGGAACCACCTGTCATATGGAGGCACTGGAATCTGGCCTTCAGGAGGTGCGTTCGATCACCCTCCTAGTTTGCCCATGTGCCTCATGGTAGCGTTCCTCTGCCCTTGTCCTGGGATTCCTCACTGAGGTCAGTAGCCATGACAGGTTGGGGTAACCAGAGTCACCTGCAAATATCGAGGGACAACTGTTAGACACACACTAACCCTTAGGGACAACCCCATACCCCTATTCACATTGTATTGGGTCCTTGGCCTCACCTATTAACCACACACGGTGCCTCTGAAGTTGCCCCATCACATAAGGGATGCTGCTGTTCCTCAAAATGTAAGCGTCATGCACTGAGCCAAGAAACTTGGCATTCACATGGGAGATGTACTGGTCAGCCAAACACACCATCTGCACATTCATTGAATTGTAGCTCTTCCAGTTTCTGTACACCTATTCACTCCTGCGGGGGTCCCAAGGCCACAAGTGTCCCATCAATGGCACCAATGATGTTGGGGATATGTCCCAGGGCATAGAAGTCACCTTTCACTGTGGGCAAATCCTCCACCTGAGGGAACACGATGTAGCTGCGCATGTGTTTCAGCTGGGACATCCCTGATGCAATGGCCACTGTTGTTTGAAAAGAACCACTTGCCAGGAAATGGAGTACTGACAGGACCTGCACTAGAGGGGGGTATCCCTGTGGGATGGCAGATAGCTGACATCAGGTCTGGCTCCAACTGGGCACACAGTTCCTGGATTGTTGCACGATCAAATCTGTATGTGACTATGATGTGTCTCTCTTCCATTGTCGACAGGTCTACCAGGGGTCTGTACACCGGAGGATGCAGCCATTTCATCACCTGCCCCAGCGGACGTCCCCTATGGAGGAGAACAGCGAGCAGAGAGTCAGCCAACACTGAGGTATCACAAAATGTCATTTGCATAAATTTATTAATCCGCATTGTGCCTGTAACTGTGTGCATTCTAGGCCTAGATAGGTGTGACACAGTTATTATTAATGCCATGTGGCCCCCTGAAATGGCGGCTGCCTGACCTCTAAGGTGGCACAAGGGAATATGAGGTAACTGCTCTGGCATTGTACACCGTCGCAGTGGGAGGTCGAAGAACGCGGCGCAATTCACCATTGGCTAACATTGGGCCCTATGGGTCCGAGGAGCCAATGACGATGTACGCCGGCGTAACGGAAAGCACCGCCGCGGACGTGACCACCATTTTCTGTCTGTTCACTCACTTGATACCTGACCTTCAACAGGAGAGGACCTACACTGCAAGTGCTGCTGTGACCTGTGTCTGGAAGCGACCATGGCTCATGTGTCTGGGGAAAGGGCCCCTGCCTTCACTTCAGAGGAGTTGGAGAAATTAGTGGATGGGGTCCTCCCCCTGTACACGCAAATGTACGGTCCTCCAGACAAACAGATGAGTACACTGTAAGTATGCTGAATGGGCAATGCATGCTTTGAGTGGTGTGGCTGGAAGATACATGGGTGGGCTGAGGCCTACATGTGCGGATGGTGAGCGTATGTGCGTCCTGGCATGGGTGGGAACTAGTGGGCAATGAGTATGACGGTCCGGACGGGTGAGTAATGTCCTTTCCCCCTGTACCATTCCTCTAGGTCAGCGCCCACCAGAAGAAGGCTATTTGGCGTGCCATTTCCAAGGACGTCCGGACCCTGGGGGTCTACCACAGACTGAGCACCCACTGCCATAAAAGATGGGAGGACCTGCGCCGCTGGAGCAAGAAGACGGCAGAGGCCCATCTGGGGATGGCCTCGCAACGTGGGAGGGGTGCCCGTCGCACCATGGCCCCCCGGATCCTGGCGGTGGTCTATCCAGAGTTGGATGGGCGATTGAGGGCATCACAGCAGCCACAAGGGGGTGAGTACACTCTCATTCAGCTGACGAGGTGTCTGTGCAGGGGAGGTGGGCAGTGGTTTCCCCTAGGCCAGGGCGATCTTGGTAGGCAAGGTTCCTTGTGAGGCAGGCTAAGTGGCACCCCGACCCCACTTGTGGTTAGAGCCATCTACACCTAGTCAGGCTCCTGTGACTTCCAGGTGTGCAGCAATTGGGCTTAGGCCTCGTACCCCATGGGCATGTGAAAAATTTAGGAACTATAAGTGCATGGCGTATTGCAGAGGGCTGCTCACTGTCTGTAGTGTCCGCCAACGGTAGTGGTGTTGCATGCACTGAACATGTTTTTCTTCTGTCTTCCCCCCCCTTTTTGTGGTCTCCCTGTTCTTATGTGCAATAGCATCATCAAGCGGAGGAGCATTGGCACCAGAGCAGGAGGGAGCTGCATCCCACTTGGCCCCGGAGGGTGAAGCTAAGGAGTCTGAAGCCACCAGTGGGATGGAGGGCGAGGGGAGCTCCACGGCGGGGACAGGAGCAGAGACCAGCAACAGCGACTCCTCCTCTGATGGGAGCTGCCTTGCGGTGTCGGGCCCCTCTGTGCCCACCACATCAACAGCCAACCCCCCTACCAGCACCACCCTCCCAGCAGCCCCTCAGCGTCTGTCCCGAGCCTGTTCACCCAGGAGGGTGGGCATCTCCTTTGCCCCAGGCACCTCAGGCCCTGCCCCAGTCAGCCCTGCTGCCCTCAGTGAGGAGGCTATTGACTTCCTAAGATCCCTCACTGTTGGGCAGTTTATCATTCTGAATGCCATCCAGGGTGTTGAGAGGCATTTGCAACAAACAAATGCATACCTGGAGGGCATTCATTCTAGCCAGGCAGCCCAACAGAGAGCATTTCAGTCTCTGGCCTCAGCACTGGCTTTCCAGGTCCCAGCCCAGCACCTCAGTCACCACATCCCCAGGCACAGTGGTGCCAGCAACTGCAGGGTCATGGAGTGCGCCAACCATCAGGGCTGCTAATGTGCCACGTGGCGAGGGCAAGGACATTCCGCCACATGCCAAGGTGAAAAAGGTGCCCACATCCCAGAGGGAGAAGCCGAAACCACCAGCCACCAAGGGGTTAGCGAAAACGAAAGGGGATAGTGGCAAGACAACTGCTCCACCATCAAAGGTGGGGAAGGGCCAAAAACAGAAGGGCAGGTCAGCAGAGGGCATGGTGGCACAGACTGAGGGACCAGTGTCACACCTTCTGTCCACGTCCACGTCAACCTGTACGGCAGCGAACACCGCCACCTGCACCACCTCTGCCACGTCTACAGCTGCTGCGACAGTCCCCAGCCTCTTCCCCAGTGGGCAGCCGTCTGAGGCTGAAGGAGACATCCTACTTTCTCCCTCAGCAGGTGCTGACACATGCCCCGCCACCACAGATCCCGCCGCCAGCACCGCCACCACAGACCATGCCGCCAGCACCGCCACCACAGACCCCACCGTCAGCACTGTCACCACAGACCCCGCCGCCAGCACCACCAACACAGACCCTGCCGCCAGCACCGCCACCACAGACACCGCCGCCAGCACCGCCACCACAGACACCGCCGCAAGCACAGTGGCACCACCGCTGACATGCCTACCATCCCGAGTGGTCAGTCGTCCGAGGCTGGTGGTGGGTTCCAGGACCCTGGGCAGCTTCCATGAAGCATTACCGTTATCACTGTTGGCACCTGCAGGTGGAATGCGAAACTGCAGCAGTGTGGGGTATGTCACTGCCTCCATGGCGTATTATGCTACCTGTATCTCACCAATCTCATGGCACACACACCCAGGTGAGGGAATTATACCGGCCACACTGCACATGAAGCCCTCTGGGCACCAGGCCCCCTCCAGAACCAATGAGAATGACATTCACTACCTCAGTCCTTGGCAGGATGAAGCACTCTGGGCACCAGGCCCCCTCCAGAAGCAGTGGAGAGATACATTCACTACCTCTGTCCTTGGCAGGATGAAGCACTCTGGACACCAGGCCCCCTCCAGAACCAGTAGAGAATGACATTCACTTGAGAGATTGTGGCTTTGCACTCCCCAGGATAAAGCAGTGGGCAAACCACCCATTTGAGAGACTTGAGAGACTGTGGCTTTGCACTCCACAGGATAAAGCAGTTGGCAAACCACCCACTTGAGAGACTTGAGTGACTGTGGCTTTGCACTCCCCAGGATAAATCAGTGGGCAAACCACCCACTTTAGAGACTTGAGAGACTGTGGCTTTGCACTCCCCAGGACACAGCAATGGGCATGGAGCCCCCTCGTGCAGCAGTGGCATTGTGCGTTCATCTGGCTGAGGGGCCCCCCTCCCCCTGAGGTGCCTGTTTCATTTCGATCTGATGCCCCTCCAGTGTTCTCTCCGTTTCCAGTCAGGTATCTAGTGTGGGCTTCGCCCATGCATTTTGGGCCCAGTGGTCCACGGACAATGATTGGTGCACTATCCAGATTTGTGTAGTTGGTGTACATAATTGTATTTACTGGATTTTGAACTTTGATAATGAGACTTCACATGATTACATTCGTTCAAATCATTTCCTTTTGTCCTTGCATTCTTCCAGGGGGTGGGGGGTGTATATGTGCTGTTGCTGCATGTATTTGTGTGTATGGTGTTGTGGGTGAGGGTGGGGGTGTTGCGTGTTGCCTGTGTGTGTGTCACTCTCTTTCCCCCCCCCCCTGTGTTGTAGGTGCAATACTCACCACGGTCGTCGCCACCGTCTTTGGTGCTCCTGATAGAAGAGAAGGAATACCAGCATCGGCAGTATCTGCAATTCGGGTTCCATGGTGTCCTGGTTTCTCGTGGGGTGTGGAGAGGTGAGTGTTTTCCCTTCTGTGTACTGTTTCCACTAGTGTTTTTATTCGCATTGGTTCCGCCCCGGAAAAGGTGGCGGATAAGCATTTTGTGATAGGGTGGGTGGTACATTGCCTTCCCCTGTATGTTGGCAGTGACCGTTGTGCTGTTTGTTTCTACCGCCATGGCGGTTGGAAAGTTAAAGTGGCTGTCTATGTTGGCGGTTTCCGCCATGGTCATGATTCCATTTTTTTTTCCGCCGGCCCGTTTGCGATATTACCGCTGTTTAACACCGACCACCAGGGTTGTAATGAGGGCCAACATCTCTTGTACTTTATGACACATGGCTCATCCCTAATTGTCAGGGGGAGCTGTCAGGACCTCACTCAATTACTTGGCAATGTGACAGGCAGGAATATACCCTGTACTCACCCCCTTGTGGTTGCTGTGCTGCCCTCAAGTGCCCATCAAGGTCCTGATAGGCCACTGACAGAATGCAGGCCATTAGGTCTGTCATGGTCTGACAGGCACCCCGCCCATGTTGGGAGGATAGACCCAGCTGGGCCTCTGTGATCTTCTGGGCCCAAAGTCTCAGGTCCTCCCACCTCTTGTGACAGTGGGTGCTCCACTGGCTATGGACCCCCAGGGTCCGCACCTTCTTGGCGATGGCTCTCCAAATCCCCTTTCTTTTGATGACCTGCATGGATGCAAAAGACAAGAGATCATGTTTACAAGTTTCTTCACAAATGGTTGGGTCACATACATGTCAGTAACATCAAGGTAGATCTTTCAAATGTTCACTACTCCTCATGTGTGACACATACAGGCCAATGAATACAGGTCATGACTGTAGATATATTTCGAATCTGCAGATCAACCGACCACCTTGCTCAGGCCCTGCAATGACTAAGCAGGCTTACTGACGTCTGGTGGGACATGCTGTAGCAACCTGACTGATATGTGAGCCACTATGAGTCACATCACAACTCTTGTGGCCTCTGAAGGTTAAACTCCTTCGGCATGAATGGACAAGCACATACACACTCTGTGAGAATGACTATCTGCATACAGTCTCAACAGGCTATTGCCAAACAACTATCTTTAACATTACACATTGATAACAATGAAGAGTCTGTCATTGTGGGTACAGAAAGTATCTAGCTTGTCCATGTGTGGACATTTGCAATGACAAATGCAGACCCATGCTACTTCAGGGGTGGGGTTCTGTGTCATGTACCTGGACCACAGAACACACTTTTGGACACATGTTTCCATCCTACAGAGATGGTATCCAAGAAAAAAAGACATGTATAAACCATTTACTGCTGTATGACTAAGATACAGAGTCACATATCATGGTCTTCCAAGAATCAACACACTGCAATGTGGAAAATGTAATTTATGCAATAAGCCTGCACAGGACAATAATGGCCCGTGTAAAGTTTGACAACAGGACCGTGGGAATAAGGGACATGTCATGAGTCGAACACACACATTGGCCATGATGCTACATGCACATGTACAATAGATCAGTAACTCAGCCCTGTACCTATTCCTAATCTGATCAAAGGAATGAGGCATTCTGGGCAGCATATTACAATAGACCCTCATATTGACCACATGGCAAGATCTGCTGGGGTACAGGGATTGGGCTCAGTGACTCCACCCCAGCCTAGACTAGGACCCATACTGGGAGATACATATGACAGGCCATGGTCTCTGCAGGCTGAGCAGACAGAACCTACATGACACTACATTCCCATCACTTTCAGGCATGACTACATCATGTAGCCAACAGCTAATTGCCATGTGGTGTGTGTTGCAACATGAAGAGCAGAGATGAGTATGCACGTTGTATGTGGCAGTTGTGAGTAATGCGAGATATGTGTACGTTGCCACAGAGATTTCTTCACAAATCTACAATTTCAAAACTGTGGTTTGTTAGGCACGTCAATCACAAATCACAGTCTTGAAAGGGCAGATGTGTGAAGAAATCTCTGTGTCAACATACACATATCTTGCATTACTCACAGCTGCCACACACAACATGAATACTCAGTTCATGCTGCCATGCAGATACATCTTGTCTCACATATACAACAATCATGACAACATAGATGTCAGTGGATGTCTGTAATGTTACCTCACCTAGTTATGTACATCCAACACAAGGAGGATTTAGTTACACAAAAAACACACACACAACAATGTGATAAAATTCAACATATGACACTGGTCAGCAATACCTGCACATTGACCCTCCCATTGAAGCCACACAGACTGCACCTAAAGGCACATGAGTAGTCAATCTGGCACACATGAGCACTATCTAGCCTGTGAGGAGGGAAGGGATGGTGCAATATAGAGAAGACTGCACATGAGGCATTTACCTGCTCCTCTGGTGCACCATAGAGATGTCCATATAGGGGCAGAACCCTGTAGACTAGCCCCTCCAGCTCTTTGCTTGCTGGACATGGCATGATTGCTCCTAGAGGTGGTACATAGCAGCTCAGAGGTGGAGGCATCGCTGGCAGAAGTGTCAGGAGTCAAGTGAGGGAATCTGCAGAAAATGGCAGTCACGTCTGCGGGCATCACCACTGGCAGACTCAGCCACTAGCTCACGAGTGTCAATGGCAACAATGTTACACTATGACTGTATCTGCCACTGTTGCAACTGCCTACCCCATGATGACTTTGCCCTCGGTTGTGATCGGTTCAGAGTGTCCAGTGAAGTAGGACAGCAGATGCAATTTTAGAGGCCTGAAATGCGGTATTGGGCTTCAAAAACTGTCACACCTCCAAAAAAGTTGTTTTGAGTACACAAGCATGCTTATCCTGTCTTGTCATGTAGGTCCTACTACTCAAACACCATTGTAATATGTTGCAGGACACAGGTGGCAAGTTACAGTGGAGCACAGTCCACCCCAACAAAGGTCATTTTTGCTCTCAGGACATCCAGTCACATTTTGAGTGGCATTTGTGCTACAGTTTATTTTTTAGAACCAGACACATGATGTGCAAACTAAGGGAGTAACATGTGACCCTTGTGTCATCACAGCTGTGATGTGTAGTGTTTGCCATGTCCATCCCTTTTAAATTGTCTTGTCACATGTTATCCTTGACATGCATCATGTATGTTGCTGTGCACACGATGATTAATGTCAGAACTCACGTCTTGTCATATATAGATACTAAGGGCGAGTTAGAATGTGAAAACCACGAGTCTACTGTCCAATGTCAGACTTCAGACCATGAAAGTAAGACACATCATCCTCCTGTATCATCTAAATCAGCAAAAAATAGTGGACTTTTGTCGACAGTTGGAGTCAGATCTGATGCACCACTATCAGTAATCCAAATACCATACCACTCATTGTGCAAGTCATGTCAGTGTTGCACTTCCTAGCCACAGGGTCTTTCAACATACAGGCCCTCATTACAACCCTGGCAGTCAGTGTAGAAGTGGCGGTAATACCACAAACAGGGCGGCGGAAAAAAAATGAAATTACAAGCATGGCCGTTACTGCCATGCCAAACTGCCACTTCTACACTCCAACCCGGCGGCCGTCACTAAACCGCCGGCGTATCACGACCCCGCATGCCACCATGAATTTCATGGGGTTCTGTACCGCCACAAAATCTATGGTGGTAGGCACTATCAGTGCCAGGGAATTTGATCCCTGGACCTGATAGGGGTGTCCACCACCCTCTCCCTAGAGTCCTCCCCCCAAACCCACGACCCCCTACCACCTCCCAAAGGTGGCAGAACCCCCCTCCCCACCCCTCAAAACATTGACACACACACCCCCACCTCCCTACACGCACGCTCACACAACTACTACACATATACACAGACATACACACACACATACACGCACACATGCACACAGGCATATACACACACATTTCCCATACACACAACACCCCCCGCATGCATACACACACTCGCACACCCCCTCTACACACTCACACGCACCCCCCAATGCACGCACACAACACCCCACTACCCTATTTGACGATCACCTTACCTTGTCCGGTGATCCTCCGGAAGGGAAGGGGATCCATGGGAGCTGCTCTGCCGCCAGCTCCCCTTCACCAGAACACCGCCACGCCGAATCTTGGGACGTGATTCGGTGGGCGGTGTTCTGATGACGTGGCGGTGGAGCAGCCTCCACTTCACCGCCGACCACCAGTATGGCTTCTGGCGGCTCTCCATCCGAAAAAGGGCGGATGGCTGCCAGCACTCATAATACGCTGGGTGGAAAACTGCCTGCACTCGCGGTCTTCAGCCCGGCGGTACCTCAGCGGTCTTTTTCAAAGACCGCCGAGGTCCAAATGAGAGCCACAGTGTCTCAAACTGGTGGTATGTCCCAACCTTTGTTCAGTCTGGTGATGAAAGATGTCCTCTCAGCAATGCTGAAACACCTGGACAGCCACATCCAGTTTCCCCGACATGAGGATTTAGCCCATGTGAAGTCTGACTTTTCTGGTTTTTCACGCATCCCACATGTGGTGGGGGCTATTGATGGCACAAATGTTTGCTCTATCCCACCACATGTCAATGCACAAGTATACAAAAGAACTTCCATTCCACTAACGTCCATATTGTATGTTTGTTGGACCTTTACATTTCACAGGTCTGTGCCCATTATTCGGGTTCAGTCCATGATGCCTTCATTATGCGGAACAGCATGATCCCCCAGCTGATGTCACAATTGTACACAGAGAGGGTGTGGCTGGTTGGTATGTCACATCTGTCCTGTTTGTGTGTGTGTGTGCAATGTCTGGTGCAAAAATTCTGGAAAGAAGGACTCATTCTTGCACATATGTCCCTTCACAAGAGACTCAGGATATCCAAGCCGTCCTTGGTTGTTGATACCAATGCAGAATCCAACTGCACTAGGGGAAGTCCGCTCCAATGACGCCCATGTAGGAACAAGGTGGGTAGTGGAGCAGGCTTTTGGGTTTCTGAAGGCTAGATTTAGGTGTCCAGACTGAACGGGTGGACTCCTCTACTCATCCAGAAAAGTGTGTAAGATCATTGTGGCCTGCTGCATGCTCCACAACATTGCCCTGAGGAGAAATACCCCATACATCCCAGAGGAGGGGCAGCCTGCATTGCCACTGGATGAGCCTCCTGAAATGCCAAGTGAGGATAACAGTGGTGAAGAGGAAGGAGCTGACTTGCTGGGAGATCTCATCAATAACTACTTTTCTTGACTGTAAATATGTCATGTGATGTAATGACTATGACGGTATGAAGGACTGTAGTTGTGAGAATGTGTGGAGTAGAGTGCTTTGACATGACACTGGTGAGCTAATGCTTAGCAATATTCAGCCAAATGGTACTTAAGGAGTTCGCCTTTGCGATAGCCCCACCTTGATGTAGCTGTTTTGTTTGTGTCAGCCATATTGCAATGTAACTTCATTTCCAGATGCTTGCCTTTGTGATTTGTGTAATAGGCATGTTTTCAAATCTATACTCCTTGTTTTGCCTTTTTCCAGGTACCTTCACCATGACATCCTCATGTGGGCATTTCAGAGTTGTGACATTGACAGGTATCTTATGCTGTTCTGACATAGGAAGTGGACATGGATTGTTCCAGGTAATGTAGGTTACAGATTTGGATTGTATGAGATCTGTTCAAGTCTGTGTGGACAGTGTTTGGATGGATGGTCAGAAGTGCAGATTGTACTTGCTTAGTGTGCTGTGATGGGCTGATTGCATCATGTGTGTGATCATTGACATGCAGTGGGATCATGTAGGCATAAAATATGTTGCATCAAGTGCAAGCCAGTCATTCACCCTTCTTGTATGACCTATATGTTGTTGTAGATATGTTTCATCATTGCAGACCACAGTGCCTGTGCCACAATACTGACATATGTTTGTGTCATACCACCAGATGCATGGTCATTGGATTATGAAGGACCTGTGATCGGAAACTGTTGTACTGCCCTCTGTCTGCATCTTGGTTTATGTGATGTTGGATTACTTGGTTTGGGTATGTGATAAGGCTCATACTGGTGACACCAGTCACTTCTCTGTTTGCCTATTCTTCATGCCAATGTCTGGCAAGGCACTTCCTTCTGTGGTCTGGGGGACTGTACCTCTGTATATCTACCTTGACACAATATGAGTCAGCCATTCTTGGCTCAGACAGCACAGGCATATGGACAGCCTATGTGCTGTACACTGAAATAAAATGTTTGGTGTGGCCAGATACTTGTAGCAACAGGTTTGTGTGCTTTGGTTGTAGTCCTTAATAGGACACTGTACCTGTAACACATCCATCCTTGCACTAGTGTATTGTTTCTTCATCAGTTCCTTCACATGGTCTTACATCTCTACACATCATCAATTGAAACAGAGTCAAGCATGCACAAACTTTGTGATAAGTAGTATTTATTGTTAGCTTGTGAATATAATAAAAATAAAGGAACATGACTGAACAGGAATGTGAAGGGTTCAGTCATGGTGGATAAAATCATTGTATTAGAACCCACAGCATTGTAAGTCCATAGTTTAGTTTTTCTCACTCCATAGGAAATGGAAGGTGATTGTAGAACAGTCAACAGAGTGAATATGTGGCACACAAAAGAGTTCCTTCAGGAAGAAATCAGTTGCTGGCAATGTTCAGTGTCTGGTCATCTGCATTTCCTGGATTCTTAGCTGGACTTCCCTGCCTGCATGGAGGGGTCTGCTGGTACAGAGGCAGGGGTGTTTGGTGCAGGTTCTTCCACTGACTGGGCTCCCTTCCAGTGGCTGGCACCATTGAAGAAGGGCCTGGTGTTGCTCTACAAAAGGAAGGGGTAGAGTGTTGCTGAAAATTCCTCATCAGGGAACTGCTAATGACACTCAACACCCTGTTAGGGAGACCAGGTTGTTATTGGTGTCCTCCCACTGTTGAAGCACATCTCCATGGATGTCCCTCTGCATCTGATTCATATCCCGGAGTTTGAAAAGTACCAGGCCTATCATGCCTTGGGACTCCTGATAGACCCCCAAGACTTGACTGAAGGTGTCCTGGCCAGGAGCATCGCCAGTGGCCTGACACAGGTGTCCCACAACATCCCTCCCATGACCCCTACCCCCACAGGCCTGTGCCCTTGCTAAAGGGTCCCCCCTACAACTGGTTCCAGGATCATCATTGTCTGAGGTCTTATGCTGTGACTCAGGATCCTGGACCGGGGGGTCACAAGATGGTGCCGCTGTCCTAGAGACACAGGTTGGGGGTGAACGGCTGCCTGTGAGGTCTAGGCAACCGGGCTGGGAGGTCTTGTGAGACTTACTGTAGGGGTCTGACCAGGTTGTCCAGATGGGCCTAAACTGTCCTCAATGTCCAGATGCCCAGGAGTATCTTCTTTTCTCAGGGCTTCAACTATGGGGATAGTGGCATTCTCTTCTGTGGTCTCTATGTGGCTGGTGGCAGCTCGGCCTGTTGTTGTGAAGGATACAGTGTTTCTGGTTGTATTGTGATATCTACCTCCAGAGGTTTTCAGTGACATTTTGCAAAGCTCGTGTACATATTTGATTTGCAGGTTGCCCTATCGTGAGAGGTACCTATGCTATTGGTTGTATTGAGCTGACATGTGTGAAGCATGCCAATTACATTTGAGTCCAGCAGCTGTGAGTTACAGTCCTGCCAGTCTCACTACTCCCCAATACTTTAGCAGTTCATTAGCACTTGGGAGGAATAGCAGAGAATTACATCTTGCCATCAGTGCAGGCATTACAGTGGCTGGGTAGGATGTGGCTTTGACCATTTTGAGTCCTAGATGATTGTTATGGAGGTCGGCCAAAGAGTTTGTTGTATAAGTGATTGGAGTCATCATGTGGTCAGTGCATTGTGAAAGTGTCTGCAGCCAATACCATTCTGGTGATGCATCTTGAGGCCTTGTTGATCATTTATGTTGCACACTGGGTGAGATGTCCTTCCTGTCCTCAATAATTTTATCTTGGCTTAGCAGCTCATGATAGAGCTAGGTGGTCAGCCATATCTCTGGGTTGAGCATTATCTGTATCTTGGTCCCTTCCAGGTTAGTAAACATCATTTGGGATTGACCAGGGAAGGGTTTTTGGACAAGTTATCACTGATCTGCTATTTGGAGTCACTTGAACAGTGCCTCCTGGGAGTTGCATTCAGGTCACTCCCCTAGTTCCCTACACTAGACATATGTGATCCTCCTAGATGAGTAAACTTTCTTCAAGAGTTAACGAAAAAGGGTATACTGGGCTTGTGCTCGGAGTAGGAGAGACAGAGCCTCCTGGCCTTAGCAGTCATGTCACTCCCTTTACTTCATACACTTGAGAAAGGTCATCCCCAGGTGAGTACACTTTTTTTGTGATTTCCCAAACAAAAGTCTTTTGAGAAGAGGATACAGGACTGGTGGTTGTAGTGACAGTTAGAGACACTCCTGTGAGCTGTAGTCATGTAACTCCCTGTGCAAATGGTATCCTCCCCAGTGAGTACACTTCAGTAGGGAGTAGAAGCACAGGTGAGTACACTTCAGTAGAGAGTAGAGGCACAGGGGTCTTTCAAGGGGAGAACACTGGTCTGGTGTTTGGAGTTAGAGGAACAATGCCTGCTGTGAGTTGCAGTCATGTTACTCACTGAAGTATACGTCCTTGACCAATGTTCCCCCCCTAGTGAACACACGTCAATTGAGAGTTCAGTAACAGATGTATTTGAGCAAGTGACCACTGGTCTGGTGCTTGGAGTTGCAGACACAGGCCCTCATTACAACATTGGCAGTAAATGCCGCCTACCGCCGTGCTGACGGCTACCAAGATAACGTGACCGCTGTGGTATACCGTTACGGGTATTATGACCCACACATAGAAATCCTCCACAATACAGACACCCACACAAGCCCACCAGACCAAAGGTCAGTGCTAAACTGGCAGTACCAAAACCCACACCATTACGCCAACAGAAATACGCCCACAGTATCAGGACCCATGAATCACTGCGGCGGTCTTTCAACTGCGGTAAACCTAACAAAAATACACCACATTGGACAATTCAAACTACACACACCTGACACACACACAAACACCACACCCACACACTCAGACCACTATAAAACACACACCCACATTAGCCACAACCCTTTCAACGAAAAAAAAAGATTGCCAACTGAGAGAGAGAGACAAGCCAAGAGCACCCACTCAATCTGAGCCACAGAACACCATCACCCATACACCGTCCACACACCTCACAGCACACACCCCAACACATCACCCCACAGACCCTCACACATACCACTCACACCACATCCATGGCACCCCTAAGACACCCCTGGTTTTCAGAGGAGGAACCAAGGGTCATGCTGGAGGAAATCATCCGGGTAGAGCCACAGCTATTCGGATCACAGGTGCAGCAGACGTCCATTGCAAGGAAGATGGAGCTATGGCGGAGAATCGTGGACAGGGTCAATGCCGTGGGACAGCACCCCAGAACAAGGGATGGCATCAGGAAGAGGTGGAACGGCCGATGGGGGAAGGTGCGTTCCATGGTTGCAAGACACCAGGTACCATACAGAGGACTGGCTGTGGACCCCACCTCCTCCTCCACAACTAGCAACATGGGAGGAGCAAGTCTTGGCGATTATGAATCCTGAGGGTCTTGCAGGAGTAGCAGGAGGACTGGACTCTGGTAAGTCAAATCTTTACTACTATATTCCCCACCCTACCTGCATGCCATCACAAACTCCTACCCATACCCTCACCCCCATCCTTCCACCACCTCACATATACCCCACTATCACAACCCACCCATCCCAATACCAAGCCCTGCATACAACAACAATGCATGGACACCCATCACAGACCTGCATGGACACCCATCACTAAAGCATGCACATCAGAGAGAATCAACTAGCCCACAAAATCACCACTCACACAAGGCAAAGCTGACAGGGCAATCACAACCATACAGGGAAACACACCCATCCACACAATGGCACACGCAGATACAATAACACTGTATTTACATCCCCACAGGACCTCCACTCAATGTCACCGGAGAGGAGGTGCCACCAACATCCAGTCCCCCCCCCCCAGATTAGGCCCACAGTGATGACAGCAGCTCTGCACACCTAGATCACGATGACCAACCTGGCCCATCAGGACCTCTGGACAGTCGGTTACCCTGCCACAGTCCCATACCACCACAGAGCCTCCCTCCTCAGGAAACACCAGCACAGCACTCACCCAGCGGGCCCATACCACTGTCCCCAGGACACGTCAATCAGCAGTGTGTCCACCACTACAGGGACCCGAGGCAACCAACCCCACAAACACAGGACGATCAAGGACCTGGGGTCAGTGGCAGTGGGCACACGGCTCAGGGGACAGAGGCACAGGACAACAGGGAAGCTGGGACTGCTGTGCGACAGGGGGAGGACAGGCCCAGAGAACCCACTCTCCATGAGGCACTTGCAGGGATCCAGGGAGCATACCACCATTCTCAGGAGACCTTGGGCCGATACCGGACAAGTTGCAGGAGACCCAGCGGCTGCAGGAGGGACAGTACCTGGGGATCAGGGAGGACCTCAAAAACATCCACACCATCCTGGTCACCATTGCAGGGGTGCTGGCTGACATGGCCAACACCATGAGGGAGTCAGTGGCACACCAACAGGCCCCTGAACCTAGCCACACTGAAGATCAGCCCTCCACCTCCGCTAGTGGACAGGACGGCCCGCCACAGGACTAACAGGCCACCAGCACCCCACCGCCTGCAGAAGGAGAACTACCCTGCAAACAGTCCCTGTGAACCAGGCAGAATCCAGAGAACATTGCCAAGACCCCGCCAGGAAATAAGACTCTCCTGATTGTCACCATTGTGTCCCACTCTGTCACCCTGTCCACCTTGAACTGCCATTGCTCCCCTTCCTATGCCCCCATGCACAATACACCTGTGATACATGAGATTGAACTCTATCTGGACGTTCCTCCACCATCACCCCAGCCCATTGCACATCCCCCTCCACCTCTTAGCAATTAAATAAACACCCTTGGAACAAATACAAGTATGGAGTCTGTCAATTGATTGAAATATGTATTAGTTTAACAAGCTGTAAACATTTCAATTCATATGTTCAGTTATATATACATTGGTATGACCTGTAGTGGGCAGCAGTAAACACACCAGGAGCCAGAGTGGGCCACAGAGATCTGAAAATAGAGATGCCAAAGGGTACAGTAAGTGGCCATAGACATAGGGAAATCAGGCTGCCATGTCCAATGTCTAAGACAAAAATGCAATGGAAAGTGAAGTTACAGTGTCTTATCTGTGTGTCACTGGAAGTACTGTTGAATGAGAGAACTTCTGTTGTCCACATCTTCATCCACTGCCACAAGACCATCTCCAGGCTCATTCTCCTGCAGAAAAGGTACCTGACGTCTCAAGGCCAGGTTGTGCAACATGCAACATGCAATGATGATCTGGCATACCTTCTTAGGTCAGTAGTATAGGGATCCACCTGTCAGATGGAGGCACCTGAACCTGGCCTTCAGGAGGCCAAATGTTCTTTAAATTATCCTTGTTGTTCACCCATATGCCTCATTGTAATATTCCTCTGCCCTTGTCCTGGCACTCCTCACTGGGGTCAGAAGCCATGAGAGGTTGGAGTAACCAGAGTCACCTGCAAATATTGAGGGATACCTGTTAGGCACACACTCACCCTTAGGGAAAACCCCATACCCATACACCAACATATACTGGGTGGGGGCCTCGGGCTCACCTATTAGCCACACCCGGTGCCTCTGGAGTTAAGCCATCACATATGGGATGCTGCTATGCCAGGATACTTGGCATTCACATGGGAGATGTACTGGTCCGCCAAACACACCATCGGCACATTCAGAGAGTAAAAGCTTTTTCTATTCCTGAACACTTGTTCATTTCCCTGGGGGGGGACAAATGCTACATGTATACCATCAATGGCACCAATGGTGTTGGGGATATGTCCCAGGGCATAAAAGTCAGCCTTCACTGTGGCCAAATCCTCCACCTGGGGGAATACAATGTAGCTGTGCATGTGTTTCAGCAGGGCAGACAACACTCTGGTCAACACGTTGGAGAACATTGCCTGAGTCATCCCTGATGCCATGGCCACAGTTGTTTGGAAGGAACCACTTGACAGGAAATGGAGCACTGACAGGACCTGCACTAGAGGGAGGATACCTGTGGGCTGGCGGATAGCTGAAATCAGGTCCGGCTCCAATTGGGCACACAGTTCTTTGATTGTGGCCCTATCAAGTCTGTAGGTAAAGATAATGTGCCTTTCCTCCATATTCGCCAGGTCCACCAGGGGTCTGTACATGGGGGGATGTCTCCATCTCCTATTCATCCTCAATGGTTGAACTCTAGGGTGGAAAACGGTGAGCAGAGGGTCATATTCACACATATGTGAAAATGAAAATGCATTTCTTCCTTTACAGAAACAGTATGTGAATACGAAAGTCAGTTGATGTGCCAATGTCTGCTGTGACACAGTTAGGTGTCAATGGCCTGTGCCCCCCTGTACTTGCGGCTGCCTGACCTGTGAGGAGAGACAAGTGGAAATGAGGTAATTCTGCTGACGTTGTGTGCCGTTGCGGTCGGCGGTCGATGACCGCCGTGCAACTTCGCATTGGTTATCATTGGGCCCCATGGGTTCCAGGAGCCAATGGCAATGTATGCCGGTGTTGACGGTACGCACTGCCGCGGACGTGACCGCCATTTTCTATCTGTTCACTCACCTGCTACCTGACGTTCAACAGGAGAGGACCTACACTGCAAGTGCTGCCGTGACCTGTGTCTGGAAGTGACAATGGATCGAGTGTCTGTGAAAAGAGCCCCCGCCTTCACTTCGGAGGAGTTGGAGAGACTGGTGGATGGGGTCCTACCCCAGTATACTTTACTCTATGGTCCTCCAGACAAACAGGTGAGAACACTGTGAGCTTGATGTGTGGGCCATGAATGTATGGATTGTTGTATGTGTAAGCCTCGTGTGGGGGGGGCTAAGGGGTCCTGGGCAGAGTGCTGCATGTCTGGTGGTCAATGTCTGTGCTTAAGGGGATGGGAGGGATATTGTGGGAAATGAGTGTAAAAGTCCGGACGGTATGACTAATCCCTTTTTTCTATGCATATTTTCCTGCAGGTCCTGGCCCATCAGAAAAAGGGAATTTGGCGTGCCATCACCAAGGAGGTGCGGACCCTGGGGGTCTTTGACAGGCGGAGCACCCACTGCCGCAAACTGTGGGAGGACCTGCGCCGCTAGGCAAAAAAGACAGTGGAGGCCCAGCTGGGGCTGGCCATCCAACGAGGAAGGGGTGCCCGCCGTACCCTGACCCTCCTGATGTTCCGCATCCTGGCAGTGGCCTATCCAGAGTTGAATGGGTGCTTCAGGGCATCACAGCAGCTACAAGGGGGTTAGTACAGATTCAGATTCATTACTTTGCACGTGTTAAGGTTGTACCTGGGTGGGGGATGTGAGCTGTGGGTGTCCCTAGGTCAGGGTTAACTGACAGGGTTAAGTCCCTTGTTGGGCAGGCTCTGAAGCACTCCAACCCCAATAGTGTTAGTGGGCATCTACTACTGGGCAGGGTCCTGTTGGTTTCAGGTGTGCAGCTAATGGCATAGGGCAATGTACCCCATGGGCTGGTGACTAGCTTTGTAACTGGTAGTGCATGGCCTAGTGGATAGGGCTGATCCCTGTGTATTGTGTATGCCAACGGAAGTGTTGTTGCTGGTATTGACCAAGTGTATCATCTGTCTTTCCCCACATTCTTGTTTTGTCACCCTGTCCTTGTGTGCATTAGCATCATCTGGCGGAGGAGCAGATGCACCGGCGACAGAAGGAGCTGCATCCCACATGGGCCTGGAGGCCGAATCCACCGACGGTGAGGGCACCGGTGGGACAGAGGGCGAGGGGAGCACCACGTCTGAGACAGGAGGGGGCACTACAGACCGTGACTCCTCCTCCGATGGAAGCTCCCTGGTGGTGGCGGACACCTCTGTGCCCACCCCAACAACAGGTACAGCCGCCACTACTGTACCAGCACCACCCTCCCAGCAGCCCCTCAGCGTGTTTCCAGTGCCCGCTCACCCAGGAGGGTGGGCATCTCCTTCGCCTCAGGCACCTCAGGCCCTACCCCAGTCAGCCCTGCTGCCCTGAGTGAGGAGGCTATTGACCTCCTGAGATCCCTCACTGTTGGGTAGTCAACCATACTGAATGCCATCCAGGGTGTCGAGAGGCATTGGCAACAAACTAATCCATACCTGGAGGGCATTCACTCTGGCATGGCGGACCAACAGAGGGCATTTCAGGCTCTGACCTCCGCACTGATGGCATCCATTATCCCTGTCTCCAGCCTCCCCCCTTCAACTTCCTCTACCCAGTCCCAATGCCCTCAACCCCAACCTATCCCAAGTACACCTTTAGACCAGCATTCAACCAAATCAACACACAGAAGTGGCTCAGACAAACACAAGCACCACACCTCATCTCACAGGCACTCACACAAGCGCCATCCCCATGCAGACACACTGGCTGACACTGCCTTCACTGTGTCCCCCTTCTCCTCCTTTTCCACCTCCCTCCCAGTAGTGTCTCCACTCACACCTGCATGCACTACGTCCTCATCTACTACCTTCATCACCAGCACACCTATCACAACACATGCCTCGCTGGCAGTCACCACCCCCACATCCATGTACACGTCCCCTGTGTCCTCTCCCACTGTGTCTTTGACCCCTCCTCCCATAGCACACAAACGCAAACACACACCCACCCAACTGCCATCCACCTCACAAAAGCATCCAGCTTGAGCACCTGCACACAAACACAGCAGACCGACCCCTCCTACAACCACTCCCTCTTCCTCCACTCCCAAACCTTCACCCTCTTCCCGCACCAGTGTCCCTAAGAAGCTTTTCCTCACCAACATTGACCTCTTCCCTACCCCTCCCCACCGTCCTTCACCTCGGGCTAGGGTGGCCAGAACCCAGCCCAGCACCTCAGCTACCAAGACCCCTGGCGCTGTGGTTTCTACAGCTCCGAGAGGCCCTAAGGAGGCACCTGTCTGCCCAGCCAGTGTGCCACCACCACCTGCCAAGACCAAGAAGGTTCCACCACCAGGAAAGGGCAAAAAGGGGAGAGCATCCAGCAAGGAAAAGGAGGCACAACCAGCCAGCAAGGCCAAGGCAAAGACTCTAGCTGGCAGAAGAAAGGAGGCACCACCATCTGCCAAGGGCAGGAAGGGGCACAGAACACGAGCCAGGCACTTCAGCCATCCGAGGCTGCAGGGGAAGGGCTGGAGCCTCCCTCCTCCACTGGCAGCACCACCACTTGCACCGCAACCTGCACCGCCACCTGCATCGCGGCCAGCAGTGCCGCAAGCACCACTGCAAGCAGCACCACCACCAGCAGCAGCAGCCACAGTGGGCAGCCATCCTAGGCTGCAGGGAAAGGGCTGGAGCCTCCCCCCCTACTGGCAGCACCGCCACCTGCACCGCGGCCAGCAGGCCCGCAAGCAGCACCACCAGCAGCAACCACCACAAGCAGCACCACCACCAGCAGCAGCAGCCACAGTGGGCAGCCCTCCGAGGCTGCAAGGGAAGGGCTGGAGCCTCCCCCTCCACTGGCAGGACCGCCAACTGCACTGCAGCCAGCAGCGCCACAAGCATGGCTGCAAGCAGCACCGCCACCAGCAGCAGTAGCCCCAGTGGGCAGCCACCTGAGGCTGCAGGGGTATGGCTGAAGCCTCCCACCACCACTGGCAGCACTGACACCTGCACCGGCACTGCAACCACTGTACAGACGTCCCTGCCGGTGGATGGACTGTAGTCCTGCATCCATGCTGTGTCATGCATCCTGCACACAGAAAATCATGTGGATCTGACACCCAGGTGAGTGACTGTGACCTTGAAGCCCCCTCTGGAACCAGTGGAAGAAGGCATCCAATCACCCTATCAATGACAAGATGAAGCACACTGGACACCAAGCCCCCTACAGAACCAGTGGAAGAAGGCATCCACTCACCCTATCCTTGGCAGGATGAAGCACACTGGGCACAAAGCCCCCTCCAGAACCAGTGGAAGACTGTATCCACTCACCCTATCCTGGCAGAATGAAGCACACTGGGCACCAAGCCCCCTCCAGAACCAGTGGAAAACTGGCACCCACTTGATAGACTGTGGCTTTGCACTCCCCAGGACCAAGCAGTGGGCAAACCACCCACTTGAGAGACTGTGGCTTTGCACACCTCAGGACCAAGCAGTGGGCAAACCACTCACTTGAGAGACTGTGGCTTTGCACTCCCCAGGACCAAGCAGTGGGCAAACCACCCACTTGAGAGACTGTGGCTTTGCACTCCCCAGGACCAAGCAGTGGGCATGGAGCCCCCTCCAGGAGCAGTGGCGTTGTACCATCTTCCGGCTGAGGTGCCCCCCCTCCCCATCTCCCTGAGGTGCCTGTGTGTTTTCGACCTGATGCCCCCTGCAGTGTTCTCTCCGTATTGAGGCAGGAGTCAAGGGTGGGCTTGGCCTATGTGTTTTGGGCCAGTGGGCCAAGGACATTTTGATTGGACATTGTCCCACCCTTTGTAAATATTGTATAGTTTGTAAATACTGTTTTTGAATTATAAACATATTTCTAACTATTTATAATATAAAACTCAGTTTACTCCATCCCTTTTGTCCTTGCGTTATTCACAGAGGGTTACGGGGTGTATATGTAATGTTGTTGTATGTGTTTGTGTGTATGGTGTTGGGGGTGGGGGTGTTGCGTGTGTGTGTGTCACACTCCATTTTCTCCCCACCCCCCTGTGTGCTAGGTGCAGTACTCACCGTGGTCGTCGTCACTGGCATTGGTACTCCTGGTATATGAGCAGATACACCGGCATGGGGAAGACCTGCAGCTCGGGCTCCATGGTGTCCTGGTTCTTCGTCGAGTGTTGAAAGGCGAGTCGTTTCCCTTCAGAACACTGTTTCTGCCGTGGTTTTGATGGCGTTGGTACCGCCTAGGAAAAGGTGGCCGATAGGCCTCTTGTAATACAGTGGGCAGAACCTTGTTTTTCGCCTGACTATTGGCGGTTACCGCCGCAGTGTTTGTTGCTACCGCTTTGGCGGTCAGAGTGTTAAAGTGGTTGTATGTGTTGGCGGTTTCCGCCGTGGTCATGATTCCATTTTTGTTATTGCCGGCCTGTTGGCAGTGTTACTGCCGCTTTAACACTGACTGCCAGGGTTGTAATGAGGGCCACATGGAGAAAAAAATAATATTACAGGTGACAATGATTTACTTAACCCCTTCTGTGCCGCGGACGTAGTGGTTACGTCCCGCGGCACAGTGCTGCTGTGCCGAGGACGTAACCACTACGTCCTCGGCACACAGCCCAGAGGGAGCGCTCTCGCTCCCTCTGTGTGCTTCCCCCCACCCCCCCAAAGTCAGGGATGGAAGGGGAAGCCCTTCCCCTTCCACCCCCGACCCCCCCCCACCCCCCCATAATGACGTCAGCGCGCGATCGCGCGCTGACTTCATTATGGGGATTTCGCCGCACAGGAAGCCATTTGCTTCCTGTGCGGCGACGAGGAAAGAGGTGAGTTCCTCTTCCCGGTGGGTGGGGGGTTTGGGCTAAAGAGGCACCGGGGGAAAGGAAAGGCTTTTCCTTTCCCCCGGTGTCTCTTTGAGCATTCCTGCTGCCCGATCGCATTGCGATCGGGCAGCAGGAATGCCCACTAGACACCAGGGATTTTTTTTTTTTTTTGTTCTTTACTGTTTCTTGTTTGCGGGGAGCGGCCCCTTGGGCAAGGGTCGCTCCCCTTGTGGGGGCAATTTGTTACGGCCATTTCTGCCCCCCTTGGGGGCAGATTGGCCTACTTTTTAGGCGGATCTGCCCCCAAGGGGGGCAGAAACCACTGGATCACCAGGGAATTATATTTTCTGTGCAGGTATGTTGGGAGGGGGTGCCCCCTTGGGCAAGGGGCGCCCCCCCCAAGGGGGCAGAGAACTGTTGGCCATTTCTGCCCCCCTTGGGGGCAGATCGGCCTATTTTTTTTAGGTCCATCTGCCCCCAAGGGGGGCAGAAGCTACTTAGGCACCAGGGATTGTGTGTGTAGTGGATGGGGGGGCGCCCCCTTGGGCAAGGGTCGCTCCCCTTTGGGGGGCATGTCTTTTAGGGCCATTTCTGCCCCCCTTGAGGGCAGATCAGCCTATTATTTTTAGGTTGATCTGCCCCAAGGGGGGCAGAAACCACTAGAACGCCAGGGATGTTTTTTTATGTGTTTATTTTTGTGGGGGGGCGTCCCCATGGGCACGGGGCGCCCCCCCAAGGGGGGCATTGACCTGTTGGCCATTTCTGCCCCCCCTGGGGGCAGATGGGCCTATTTTTCTAGACCCACCTGCCCCCAAGGGGGGCAGAAGCCACGTAGACACCAGGGATAGTGTGTGTGTGTGTGTGTGTTAGTGGATGGGGGGGGGCTTGGGCAAGGGTCGCCCCCCACTTTGGGGGCACATGTACCCAGGCCATTTCTGCACCCCTTGGAGACAGATCAGCCTATTATTTTTAGGCTGATCTGCCCCCAAGGGGGGCAGAAACCACTAGAACGCCAGGGATTTTTTTTTATGTGTTTATTTTTGTGGGGGGGTGTCCCCTTGGGCACGGGGCGCCCCCCCAAGGGGGGCATTGACCTGTTGGCCATTTCTGCCCCCCCTGGGGGCAGATGGGCCTATTTTTCTAGACCCACCTGCCCCCAAGGGGGGCAGAAGCCACGTAGACACCAGGGATAGTGTGTGTGTGTGTGTGTGTTAGTGGATGGGGGGGGGGCTTGGGCAAGGGTCGCCCCCCACTTTGGGGGCACATGTACCCAGGCCATTTCTGCACCCCTTGGAGACAGATCAGCCTATTATTTTTAGGCTGATCTGCCCCCAAGGGGGGCAGAAACCACTAGAACGCCAGGGATTTTTTTTTATGTGTTTATTTTTGTGGGGGGGCGTCCGCTCGGGCACGGGGCGCCCCCCCAAGGGGGGCATTGACCTGTTGGCCATTTCTGCCCCCCCTGGGGGCAGATGGGCCTATTTTTCTAGACCCACCTGCCCCCAAGGGGGGCAGAAGCCACGTAGACACCAGGGATAGTGTGTGTGTGTGTGTGTGTTAGTGGATGGGGGGGGGCTTGGGCAAGGGTCGCCCCCCACTTTGGGGGCACATGTACCCAGGCCATTTCTGCACCCCTTGGAGACAGATCAGCCTATTATTTTTAGGCTGATCTGCCCCCAAGGGGGGCAGAAACCACTAGAACGCCAGGGATTTTTTTAAATGTGTTTATTTTTGTGGGGGGGCGTCCCCTCGGGCACGGGGCGCCCCCCCAAGGGGGGCATTGACCTGTTGGCCATTTCTGCCCCCCCTGGGGGCAGATGGGCCTATTTTTCTAGACCCACCTGCCCCCAAGGGGGGCAGAAGCCACGTAGACACCAGGGATAGTGTGTGTGTGTGTGTGTGTTAGTGGATGGGGGGGGGCTTGGGCAAGGGTCGCCCCCCACTTTGGGGGCACATGTACCCAGGCCATTTCTGCACCCCTTGGAGACAGATCAGCCTATTATTTTTAGGCTGATCTGCCCCCAAGGGGGGCAGAAACCACTAGAACGCCAGGGATTTTTTTTTATGTGTTTATTTTTGTGGGGGGGCGTCCCCTCGGGCACGGGGCGCCCCCCCAAGGGGGGCATTGACCTGTTGGCCATTTCTGCCCCCCCCTGGGGGCAGATGGGCCTATTTTTCTAGACCCACCTGCCCCCAAGGGGGGCAGAAGCCACGTAGACACCAGGGATAGTGTGTGTGTGTGTGTGTGTTAGTGGATGGGGGGGGGGTTTGGGCAAGGGTCGCCCCCCACTTTGGGGGCACATGTACCCAGGCCATTTCTGCACCCCTTGGAGACAGATCAGCCTATTATTTTTAGGCTGATCTGCCCCCAAGGGGGGCAGAAACCACTAGAACGCCAGGGATTTTTTTTTATGTGTTTATTTTTGTGGGGGGGCGTCCCCTCGGGCACGGGGCGCCCCCCCAAGGGGGGCATTGACCTGTTGGCCATTTCTGCCCCCCCTGGGGGCAGATGGGCCTATTTTTCTAGACCCACCTGCCCCCAAGGGGGGCAGAAGCCACGTAGACACCAGGGATAGTGTGTGTGTGTGTGTGTGTTAGTGGATGGGGGGGGGGCTTGGGCAAGGGTCGCCCCCCACTTTGGGGGCACATGTACCCAGGCCATTTCTGCACCCCTTGGAGACAGATCAGCCTATTATTTTTAGGCTGATCTGCCCCCAAGGGGGGCAGAAACCACTAGAACGCCAGGGATTTTTTTTTATGTGTTTATTTTTGTGGGGGGGCGTCCCCTTGGTCACGGGGCGCCCCCCCAAGGGGGGCATTGACCTGTTGGCCATTTCTACACCCCCTGGGGGCAGATGGGCCTATTTTCTTAGGCCCACCTGCCCCCAAGGGGGCAGAAGCCACTTAGGCACCAGGGATAGTGTTGTGTGTGTTTTTTTTGTTTTTTTTTGTTTGAGGGCTGTCCCCTTTGGCAAGGGTCGCTCTCCATGGGGACACAGTACTAAAGGTATTTTCTGGCTTCCTTGGGGCAGACAGGCCTATTTTTTTAGTAGGCCCATCTGCCCCTATGACAGAATCCACTTAGGCACCAATTTCTAAAATGTTTGATGGTGGGGTGTTTGTCAACTGAAGAAGTCTTTGCATTTGTGATAAAAGAATTTTTCCTCCTTTTTGTTCTAGTTCAAAGCTTTTGCTTTATTTGCTGTGGCTCCTTGCGGTTTTGGCGGTGGTTGACCTGCAGTTTGCACAGTTGCATGTTTTAGGTAAGTAAAAACAATTTACTCCAAAGGAGTATTGTTGCCATGCATGAATGACATGTTTGTAGGGGGTGTACTAAATGCAGGATTGTGTGTGAAATTGTCCTTAGGTTTGTGCACAATGATATTTGTTGTGTCTTATTTCTAATTTGCCTTTCTTTCTTTCTTTTTAGTGGGATATCATTGGTGATTGCTGTGTAGTTGCTGGTGAATCAAGCTTTTTCAGGCAAGTGAGCGGTATAGTTTTTGAGTTTGTAACTCTTACTAACAAAGCTACACTTTGTTACTTGTCTTACACAGTGCTGGTTGTTGGTGGTGAATTTGTCCAGTTAATTTTAGCAGGAGAGATCATGGCTAGCCGCAGGATGACCGCTCAGCAGGTGGTTGGTATGCTTTTTGAGTCACAGTCTGATCATGACTATGAGACGGACTCTGCATCTGAGGCAGAGGAGGAAGTCAGAGATTCTGGCAGTGATGTTTCTGTTGGAGGGGAATCTTCTGATGATGAAGCCACACTCAGTGCAGATGAAGGTTCTGTTTTAGAGGAGGACATTGATGTGCCAATAGTGCAGCAACCTGGGGCTGAAAGGTTTCCCGTTAGAAGACCTGATGTCTGGGTTGCCCCAAACATGGAGCAGCCAGAGTTGCCTGCCTTTACTGGTCTCCCGGGGTGTAACGCCAATACAGAGAACTTTATGCCTATCAATTTCTTTGAGTTATTCATGGATGATGTGTTTTTGGAAGAGATTGTTGAGCAGACTAATTTGTATGCGGAGCAGCATTTGAGGGACAACGCTGCTAGACTTAGGCCACACTCTAGAGCTGCCCAGTGGATTCCCACAAATTTGGAGGAGCTAAAAAAGTTTTTGGGTTTGACTTTTTTGATGGGGTTGATAAGGAAGCCGTCACTGGCTTCTTATTGGTCTACTAGTCCCTTGATGGCAACAGCTATATTTCCAGCTACCATGAGTCGTAATCGGTATTTGCTTCTTCTTAGGATGCTGCATTTTGTTGACAATGCATTAGCCTTGCCACGAGATCACCCAGATTCTGACCGTCTTTTTAAGATTAGGCCTGTCCTTGATCATTTTGTAGATCGGTTTTCGGAGGTCTATGTTCCAGGCAAAGAGATAAGTGTGGACGAGTCTTTGGTCCTCTTCAAGGGTCGTTTGGTTTTTAGGCAGTACATTCCTAGCAAAAGGGCACGATATGGAATTAAATTGTATATGCTGTCTGAAAGTAGGACAGGATATGTGTATAGTTTCCGTGTGTACACTGGTAGGGATTCCAATATTGACCCCCCTGGTTGTCCTCCCACTTTTGGAGTTACTGAGAAAATAGTGTGGGATCTTGGTAGACGACTGTTCAACAAAGGTCACCATTTGTATGTAGATAACTTCTACACTGGTGTGCAGTTGTTCAAGGAATTGTTTAGAGTGGACACAGTTGCTTGTGGCACAATCCGTTCTAACCGGAAAGGCTATCCAAGGGAGCTTGTCTGTAAAAAACTTGAGAGGGGACAGTGCTGTGCCTTGCGGAACGAGGAGCTGCTAGCTTTGAAATTTTCAGACAAGAGGGATGTCTACATGCTAAGTACCATCCATGATGAGAGTACTTCCCCTGTGACTGTTTGGGGCCAGGTTGCTGAAGTGCGCAAACCTGTGTGCATTTTAGATTATAATAAGCACATGGGAGGTGTAGATAGAGTTGACCAGAGGTTGGAACCTTATACTGCTATTCGTAAGTCTTATGTTTGGTATAAGAAGTTAGCACTTCACCTCTTCCACTTAGCAACCTTCAATGCTTTTATTGTGTTTAGGGATAGGTCTCCAGACTCAAAGATGACATTTGTGAAATTTCAGGAGTCAGTGATAGAGAGCCTTATTGTGGTGGAACAGGCCAGAGTTCCTAGAGAAGCAGTGGTGGAGGATGTGGCTAGATTGAAAGATCGCCACTTTTCTGAGCACATTCCTCCCACACCCAAAAAAGACTTTCCAGCTAAGAAATGTAGAGTGTGTTTTCGAAGAGGTATCCGGAGGGAGTCTCGAATGTACTGCCCAGATTGTCCTTCAAAGCCTGGGCTGTGTGTCGGTGCTTGTTTTAAGAATTACCACACCCAGAAGAATTTCTGGGAACAACCATGAGTGTAAACTCATGTCTGTTTTGTATTTTCATGTGTTTAGTTTCATGGTTAGCATTTCTGTCATGTTGTTAGTTAGAGCTTTTGTGTTTGTTGTTTTGTAATTCTTTCTACTTAGTTAGGGGTTCCTCTGTTAAAAAAAAAAAAAATATGATGCCATTGTGTGTGGAGTGGGGCTTGGCTGAGACTGTACATATTGACTTGATGTTGGCTACTGCAACACACTGCAAGCCAAACACCAGTCCACACACTCCCATCAGCTGGTGTGATTGTTGTATCAGGCATGTGGGCGTATGTAAGTGATGGGCCCTTGAGTGGCGCTGTCTGTCGATGTGAGTGTTGTAATGTGCTGGGCCCGTGGCTGGCGGTGTGAATGGCCTTGTGTGTGTCATGTATGAAAGTTGTGTGAATGGACTGTAAAGCGGTTGGTGCCTTGTCGCGGCTTTACAGCTCACGAGCTGTGAGTCATTGGTTCAGTTTTTTGCCTTTCAGTTACTAACAGTGCTTTTCATTTTTGTGAAAGCTCTTGTTAGTAAAATTTGATCCACTGAACCATCACTCACCCTCGTGCCAAATCCAACCAGTATGTGTGGTAAAAATGACCAAACCTGCTCCGCTGTAATCAGGCGTCGCAGCACACCTATGACACGCTAGGTGCCTCAGGTGGGACCCCGATGATGAAGCATGCCACCAACTTGGTTGGTGGGTGAGGGGTCTTTTTCACATAACCTAAGTGTGTTTCTTTTCAAAATTTTAGTGTTTGGCACATCACGGACGTATGTGGGCACATCAAAACGATATATTACAAAACTACCTGTGTTTGGGGGGGGAGAGGGCACCTATGTTTTTGGTCCTGTGTGCGGCCTTCATCTAGGGAAACCTACCAAACCCAGACATTTTTTAAAACTAGACACCCCAAGGAGTCTAGGGAGGAGTGGCTTGCGTGGATCCCCCAACATTTTCTTACCCAGACTCCTCTGTAAACCTCAAAATGTGCTTAAAAAAAACATATTTTCCTGACTTTTCTTCGTACGATCACCACTCCAGCACAAAATTCCTACTCCCCAGTGTTCCCCTCAGTCTCCCAAATAAAATGACACCTCACGTATGTGGGTCCCCAAAGCAGAGTCAGTCTAAAGATGTATAAAAGAATATGTCCTTATAAACTCGCATTACTATCCCCTGTATCTCTACAAGTTTTGGGCCTTATTCTGTTGGAGGCACCTGGCCCACCCACACAACTGAGGTATCATTTTTATCGGGAGACTTGGGGGAACGCTGGGTGGAAGGAAATTTGTGGCTCCACTCAGATTCCAGAACTTTCTGTCACCGAAATGTGTGAAAAATGCGTTGTTTTAGCCAATATTTGAGGTTTGGAAAGGATTCTGGGTAACAGAACCTGGTCAGAGCCCCTCAAGTCACCCCATCTTGGATTCCCCTAGGTCTCTAGTTTTCAGAAATGCACAGGTTTGGTAGGTTTCCCTAGGTGCTGGCTGAGCTACAGGCCAAAAACTACAGGTAGGCACTGTTTTCAATGAAAAAATGTGATGTGTCCACGTTGCGCTTTGGGGCGTTTCCTGTCGCGGGCGCTAGGCCTACCCACACAAGTGAGGTATCATTTTTATCGGGAGACGTGGGGGAACGCTGGGTGGAATCAAATTTGTGGCTCCTCTCAGATTCCAGAACTTTCTGCCACAGAAATGTGAGGAACATGTGTTTTTTTAGCCAATTTTTGAGCTTTGCAAAGGATTCTGGGTAACAGAACCTGGTCCGAGCCCCGCCAGTCACCCCTCCTTGGATTCCCCTAGGTCTCTAGTTTTCAGAAATGCACAGGTTTGGTAGGTTTCCCTAGGTGGCGGCTGAGCTACAGGCCAAAATCTACAGGTAGGCACTTCGCTAAAAACAGGTCTGTTTTCTTCCAAAATTTTGGTGGTGTCCACGTTGCGCTTTGGGGCGTTTCCTGTCGCGGGCGCTAGGCCTACCCACGCAAGTGAGGTATCATTTTTATCGGGAGACTTGGGGGAACGCTGGGTGGAAGGAAATTTGTGGCTCCTCCCAGATTCCAGAACTTTCTGCCACAGAAATGTGAGGAACATGTGTTTTTTTAGCCAATTTTTGAGCTTTGCAAAGGATTCTGGGTAACAGAACCTGGTCCGAGCCCCGCCAGTCACCCCTCCTTGGATTCCCCTAGGTCTCTAGTTTTCAGAAATGCACAGGTTTGGTAGGTTTCCCTGGGTGGCGGCTGAGCTACAGGCCAAAATCTACAGGTAGGCACTTTGCTAAAAACAGGTCTGTTTTCTGTGATGTGTCCACGTTGCGCTTTGGGGCGTTTCCTGTCGCGGGCGCTAGGCCTACCCACACAAGTGAGGTATCATTTTTATCGGGAGACGTGGGGGAACGCTGGGTGGAAGGAAATTTGTGGCTCCTCTCAGATTCCAGAACTTTCTGCCACAGAAATGTGAGGAACATGTGTTTTTTTAGCCAATTTTTGAGCTTTGCAAAGGATTCTGGGTAACAGAACCTGGTCCGAGCCCCGCCAGTCACCCCTCCTTGGATTCCCCTAGGTCTCTAGTTTTCAGAAATGCACAGGTTTGGTAGGTTTCCCTAGGTGGCGGCTGAGCTACAGGCCAAAATCTACAGGTAGGCACTTCGCTAAAAACAGGTCTGTTTTCTTCCAAAATTTTGGTGGTGTCCACGTTGCGCTTTGGGGCGTTTCCTGTCGCGGGCGCTAGGCCTACCCACGCAAGTGAGGTATCATTTTTATCGGGAGACTTGGGGGAACGCTGGGTGGAAGGAAATTTGTGGCTCCTCCCAGATTCCAGAACTTTCTGCCACAGAAATGTGAGGAACATGTGTTTTTTTAGCCAATTTTTGAGCTTTGCAAAGGATTCTGGGTAACAGAACCTGGTCCGAGCCCCGCCAGTCACCCCTCCTTGGATTCCCCTAGGTCTCTAGTTTTCAGAAATGCACAGGTTTGGTAGGTTTCCCTAGGTGGCGGCTGAGCTACAGGCCAAAATCTACAGGTAGGCACTTTGCTAAAAACAGTTCTGTTTTCTGTGATGTGTCCACGTTGCGCTTTGGGGCGTTTCCTGTCGCGGGCGCTAGGCCTACCCACACAAGTGAGGTATCATTTTTATCGGGAGACGTGGGGGAACGCTGGGTGGAAGGAAATTTGTGGCTCCTCTCAGATTCCAGAACTTTCTGCCACAGAAATGTGAGGAACATGTGTTTTTTTAGCCAATTTTTGAGCTTTGCAAAGGATTCTGGGTAACAGAACCTGGTCCGAGCCCCGCCAGTCACCCCTCCTTGGATTCCCCTAGGTCTCTAGTTTTCATAAATGCACAGGTTTGGTAGGTTTCCCTAGGTGGCGGCTGAGCTACAGGCCAAAATCTACAGGTAGGCACTTCGCTAAAAACAGGTCTGTTTTCTTCCAAAATTTTGGTGGTGTCCACGTTGCGCTTTGGGGCGTTTCCTGTCGCGGGCGCTAGGCCTACCCACGCAAGTGAGGTATCATTTTTATCGGGAGACGTGGGGAAACGCTGGGTGGAAGGAAATTTGTGGCTCCTCCCAGATTCCAGAACTTTCTGCCACAGAAATGTGAGGAACATGTGTTTTTTTAGCCAATTTTTGAGCTTTGCAAAGGATTCTGGGTAACAGAACCTGGTCCGAGCCCCGCCAGTCACCCCTCCTTGGATTCCCCTAGGTCTCTAGTTTTCAGAAATGCACAGGTTTGGTAGGTTTCCCTAGGTGGCGGCGGAGCTACAGGCCAAAATCTACAGGTAGGCACTTTGCTAAAAACAGGTCTGTTTTCTGTGATGTGTCCACGTTGCGCTTTGGGGCGTTTCCTGTCGCGGGCGCTAGGCCTACCCACACAAGTGAGGTATCATTTTTATCGGGAGACGTGGGGGAACGCTGGGTGGAAGGAAATTTGTGGCTCCTCTCAGATTCCAGAACTTTCTGCCACAGAAATGTGAGGAACATGTGTTTTTTTAGCCAATTTTTGAGCTTTGCAAAGGATTCTGGGTAACAGAACCTGGTCCGAGCCCCGCCAGTCACCCCTCCTTGGATTCCCCTAGGTCTCTAGTTTTCAGAAATGCACAGGTTTGGTAGGTTTCCCTAGGTGGCGGCTGAGCTACAGGCCAAAATCTACAGGAAGGTACTTCGCTAAAAACAGGTCTGTTTTCTTCCAAAATTTTGGTGGTGTCCACGTTGCGCTTTGGGGCGTTTCCTGTCGCGGGCGCTAGGCCTACCCACGCAAGTGAGGTATCATTTTTATCGGGAGACTTGGGGGAACGCTGGGTGGAAGGAAATTTGTGGCTCCTCCCAGATTCCAGAACTTTCTGCCACAGAAATGTGAGGAACATGTGTTTTTTTAGCCAATTTTTGAGCTTTGCAAAGGATTCTGGGTAACAGAACCTGGTCCGAGCCCCGCCAGTCACCCCTCCTTGGATTCCCCTAGGTCTCTAGTTTTCAGAAATGCACAGGTTTGGTAGGTTTCCCTAGGTGGCGGCTGAGCTACAGGCCAAAATCTACAGGTAGGCACTTTGCTAAAAACAGGTCTGTTTTCTGTGATGTGTCCACGTTGCGCTTTGGGGCGTTTCCTGTCGCGGGCGCTAGGCCTACCCACACAAGTGAGGTATCATTTTTATCGGGAGACGTGGGGGAACGCTGGGTGGAAGGAAATTTGTGGCTCCTCTCAGATTCCAGAACTTTCTGCCACAGAAATGTGAGGAACATGTGTTTTTTTAGCCAATTTTTGAGCTTTGCAAAGGATTCTGGGTAACAGAACCTGGTCCGAGCCCCGCCAGTCACCCCTCCTTGGATTCCCCTAGGTCTCTAGTTTTCAGAAATGCACAGGTTTGGTAGGTTTCCCTAGGTGGCGGCTGAGCTACAGGCCAAAATCTACAGGTAGGCACTTCGCTAAAAACAGGTCTGTTTTCTTCCAAAATTTTGGTGGTGTCCACGTTGCGCTTTGGGGCGTTTCCTGTCGCGGGCGCTAGGCCTACCCACGCAAGTGAGGTATCATTTTTATCGGGAGACTTGGGGGAACGCTGGGTGGAAGGAAATTTGTGGCTCCTCCCAGATTCCAGAACTTTCTGCCACAGAAATGTGAGGAACATGTGTTTTTTTAGCCAATTTTTGAGCTTTGCAAAGGATTCTGGGTAACAGAACCTGGTCCGAGCCCCGCCAGTCACCCCTCCTTGGATTCCCCTAGGTCTCTAGTTTTCAGAAATGCACAGGTTTGGTAGGTTTCCCTAGGTGGCGGCTGAGCTAGAGGCCAAAATCTACAGGTAGGCACTTTGCTAAAAACAGGTCTGTTTTCTGTGATGTGTCCACGTTGCGCTTTGGGGCGTTTCCTGTCGCGGGCGCTAGGCCTACCCACACAAGTGAGGTATCATTTTTATCGGGAGACGTGGGGGAACGCTGGGTGGAAGGAAATTTGTGGCTCCTCTCAGATTCCAGAACTTTCTGCCACAGAAATGTGAGGAACATGTGTTTTTTTAGCCAATTTTTGAGCTTTGCAAAGGATTCTGGGTAACAGAACCTGGTCCGAGCCCCGCCAGTCACCCCTCCTTGGATTCCCCTAGGTCTCTAGTTTTCAGAAATGCACAGGTTTGGTAGGTTTCCCTAGGTGGCGGCTGAGCTAGAGGCCAAAATCTACAGGTAGGCACTTTGCTAAAAACAGGTCTGTTTTCTGTGATGTGTCCACGTTGCGCTTTGGGGCGTTTCCTGTCGCGGGCGCTAGGCCTACCCACACAAGTGAGGTATCATTTTTATCGGGAGACGTGGGGGAACGCTGGGTGGAAGGAAATTTGTGGCTCCTCTCAGATTCCAGAACTTTCTGCCACAGAAATGTGAGGAACATGTGTTTTTTTAGCCAATTTTTGAGCTTTGCAAAGGATTCTGGGTAACAGAACCTGGTCCGAGCCCCGCCAGTCACCCCTCCTTGGATTCCCCTAGGTCTCTAGTTTTCAGAAATGCACAGGTTTGGTAGGTTTCCCTAGGTGGCGGCTGAGCTAGAGGCCAAAATCTACAGGTAGGCACTTTGCTAAAAACAGGTCTGTTTTCTGTGATGTGTCCACGTTGCGCTTTGGGGCGTTTCCTGTCGCGGGCGCTAGGCCTACCCACACAAGTGAGGTATCATTTTTATCGGGAGACGTTGGGGAACGCTGGGTGGAAGGAAATTTGTGGCTCCTCTCAGATTCCAGAACTTTCTGCCACAGAAATGTGAGGAACATGTGTTTTTTTAGCCAATTTTTGAGCTTTGCTAAGGATTCTGGGTAACAGCACCTGGTCCGAGCCCCGCCAGTCACCCCTCCTTGGATTCCCCTAGGTCTCTAGTTTTCAGAAATGTACAGGTTTGGTAGGTTTCCCTAGGTGCCGGCTGAGCTAGAGGCCAAAATCTGCAGGTAGTCACTTCGCAAAAAACACCTCTGTTTTCTTCCAAAATTTTGGTGGTGTCCACGTTGCGCTTTGGGGCGTTTCCTGTCGCGGGCGCTAGGCCTACCCACTCAAGTGAGGTATCATTTTTATCGGGAGACTTGGGGGAACGCTGGGTGGAAGGAAATTTGTGGCTCCTCTCAGATTCCAGAACTTTCTGTCACTCAAATGTGAGGAAAATGCGTTTTTTTAGCCAAAATATGAGGTTTGCAAAGGATTCTGGGTAACAGAACCTGGTCCGAGCCCCGCCAGTCACCCCTCCTTGGATTCCCCTAGGTCTCTAGTTTTCAGAAATGCACAGGTTTGGTAGGTTTCCCTAGGTGGCGGCTGAGCTAGAGGCCAAAATCTACAGGTAGGCACTTTGCTAAAAACAGGTCTGTTTTCTGTGATGTGTCCACGTTGCGCTTTGGGGCGTTTCCTGTCGCGGGCGCTAGGCCTACCCACACAAGTGAGGTATCATTTTTATCGGGAGACGTGGGGGAACGCTGGGTGGAAGGAAATTTGTGGCTCCTCTCAGATTCCAGAACTTTCTGCCACAGAAATGTGAGGAACATGTGTTTTTTTAGCCAATTTTTGAGCTTTGCAAAGGATTCTGGGTAACAGAACCTGGTCCGAGCCACACAAATCACCCCATCTTGGATTCCCCTAGGTCTCTAGTTTTCAGAAATGCACAGGTTTGGTAGGTTTCCCTAGGTGGCGGCTGAGCTACAGGCCAAAATCTACAGGTAGGCACTTTGCTAAAAACAGGTCTGTTTTCTGTGATGTGTCCACGTTGCGCTTTGGGGCGTTTCCTGTCGCGGGCGCTAGGCCTACCCACACATGTGAGGTATCATTTTTATCGGGAGACGTGGGGGAACGCTGGGTGGAAGGACATTTGTGGCTCCTCTCAGATTCCAGCACTTTCTGCCACAGAAATGTGAGGAACATGTGTTTTTTTAGCCAATTTTTGAGCTTTGCAAAGGATTCTGGGTAACAGAACCTGGTCCGAGCCACACAAATCACCCCATCTTGGATTCCCCTAGGTCTCTAGTTTTCAGAAATGCACAGGTTTGGTAGGTTTCCCTAGGTGGCGGCTGAGCTAGAGGCCAAAATCTACAGGTAGGCACTTTGCTAAAAACAGGTCTGTTTTCTGTGATGTGTCCACATTGCGCTTTGGGGTGTTTCCTGTCGCGGGCGCTAGGCCTACCCACACAAGTGAGGTATCATTTTTATCGGGAGACGTGGGGGAACGCTGGGTGGAAGGAAATTTGTGGCTCCTCTCAGATTCCAGAACTTTCTGCCACAGAAATGTGAGGAACATGTGTTTTTTTAGCCAATTTTTGAGCTTTGCAAAGGATTCTGGGTAACAGAACCTGGTCCGAGCCACACAAATCACCCCATCTTGGATTCCCCTAGGTCTCTAGTTTTCAGAAATGCACAGGTTTGGTAGGTTTCCCTAGGTGGCGGCTGAGCTAGAGGCCAAAATCTACAGGTAGGCACTTTGCTAAAAACAGGTCTGTTTTCTGTGATGTGTCCACGTTGCGCTTTGGTGCGTTTCCTGTCGCGGGCGCTAGGCCTACCCACACAAGTGAGGTATCATTTTTATCGGGAGACTTGGGGGAACATAGAATAGCAAAACAAGTGTTATTGCCCCTTGTCTTTCTCTACATTTTTCCCTTCCAAATGTAAGACAGTGTGTAAAAAAGACGTCTATTTGAGAAATGCCCGGTAATTCACATGCTAGTATGGGCAGCCCGGAATTCAGAGATGTGCAAATAACCACTGCTTCTCAACACCTTATCTTGTGCCCATTTTGGAAATACAAAGGTTTTCTTGATAGCTATTTTTTACTCTTTATATTTCAGCAAATGAATTGCTGTATACCCGGCATAGAATGAAAACCCACTGCAGGGTGCAGGTCATTTATTGGCTCTGGGTACCTAGAGTTCTTGATGAACCTACAAGCCCTATATATCCCCGCAACCAGAAGAGTCCAGCAGACGTAACGGTATATTGCTTTTGAAAATCTGACATTGCAGGAAAAAGTTACAGAGTAAAACTTAGAGAAAAATTGATGTTTTTTTCACCTCAATTTCAATATTTTTCTTTTTCAGTTGCTATTTTCTGTAGGAAACCCTTGTAGGATCTACACAAATTACCCCTTGCTGAATTCAGAATTTTGTCTACTTTTCAGAAATGTTGCGGTTTATGGGATCCAGCGTTGGTTTCATGCCCATTTCTGTCACTGACTGGAAGGAGGCTGAAAGCACAAAAAATCGTAAAAATGGGGTATGTCCCAGTAAAATGCCAAAATTGGGTTGAAAAATTGGGTTTTCTGATTCAAGTCTGCCTGTTCCTGAAAGCTGGGAAGCTGGTGATTTTATCACCGCAAACCCTTTGTTGATGCCCTTTTCAGGGAAAAAACCACAAGCCTTCTTCTGCAGCCCATTTTTCCAAATTTTTTTAAAAAAATGAAATTTTCACTGTTTTTTGGCTAATTTCTTGGCCTCCTTCTGGGGAACCCACAAAGTCTGGGTACCTCTAGAATCCCTAGGATGTTGGAAAAAAAGGACGCAAATTTGGCATGGGTAGCTTATGTGAACAAAAAGTTATGAGGGCCTAAGCGCGAACTGCTCCAAATAGCCAAAAAAAGGCTCGGCACAGGAGGGGGAAAAGGCCTGGCAGCGAAGGGGTTAAGAGGGGTAGTACAAAAGGGTGTGACTCAGCAAAAGTGTGTCCAAGGTGTGGTATGGGATGTTTGTAAAAAATTTAAGGGGTGCGTATTCTGTGTAGTTTAACTTTTATGCGCTCAGACTTGCTGGCTTTTGCTGTGAAAAATGCAGAGGATTGTGGTGTTTTTATAATGTGATTTGCAGGTGAGTCGAGCATGGCAATGTGTGTCAGCTGTTTTGTTTTCAAATCGATCCAATGTGCAATTGTGTATTTCCTTGGTGTCTGCAGACCGCTGTCTTTCAGACCACCATTGGCTGATTGCCAGGGGTGCTCGTCAGTGTGACTTTGGACTTGTAATACGGTCATTGATTAGTGGCAGGGCTGTTGGGGCTAGAATTTGAACCACCAATTTCCAGGCCTCTGCCCCACTGCCGGTCTGCCTTTTTTGGTTGGAGGTTGGCAGTCCTGCCTGTGTAACTCGTAATAGGGTGGTCTGGAAGACCGCCAACTTTGTGGTCCGACCACCAAACTCATAATGAGGCCCTACGTTTTAGTAACAGTTTTAAAATTATTATTTGAATTTTGGTTTAAATATTGTTTTTAAGATCTATTGTATAAGTCATCCTCTATTTTCATAAGGCATTTCATTCTTGGCAAAATGTATATGATTGACTTATTGGCCATGTGAGGTTTGGAATTTAATGCCGTTTGATGTCTAGTAGGAATTCAATGTATGTCTTTAAAAAATAAATGGTAATTGTAGTGATTGATGTTTTATTCTCTACTCTCATCTTTCTTTTCAAATTAATTATATCATCTTGAAGGGGGAGCTTAACGACTATGGACAATTAAGTGTTTAAGCTTTCTTTTTTTAAACATGACAATTATTTTCATGGTATTTCTTTTACACATAGGTATTATGCTACTGCTTTCTATGGCGTCTCTGTATGTTTATGCTGTTTTATCCCTTGCATAAACATGACAATGAGTGATACAGTCACAGAAAGATTGGTGACTGGAGTGAGGGTGCTTACAACTAAATACGTTTATTAAAAGTGTCACCTGACTGGCAATTCCTATGAGGGATTGTTGATGGAATGTGTGTGACACAGCCCTCTTGGTGAGCAGACTTTACTGTGACTTGTCCTCATGGAAATTAAAATTGTTGTTTTTCCATTCCCTAAAAAGCATAACACCTGGCATGTAGTGACCTTCCAAAGAGTCACATTTAATCCCCCCATTGTGAGAAAGTAGATTATTAGTTGTGGTGGATGGTAGACAATCAAAAGGAATTATGTCACTATTATATTTAGGTCCAGTAAAATTTACACATGAGTTCAGCCTGTGGTAAATTATATATTTGACAACTTTTATGAGGTATTTCCCAGTACATTTTGCCATCATTACCCTGTTTATGCAGAAACTATTTTTGTTGGCAGTAGGACCCTGTGCACTTTGATTCTGCCAAGTAGTCATAAAGTGTAGGTGCTCTTTCCCATAAACATGATAAACCTGGCCTAACTATGATTGGCACCTTTAATTTACCTGTATGTCATAAGTGCATGGTATTACATGTACTCAGGGCTTCTAAATTAAATGCTAGTAGAGGGCAGCAGCACTTACTGTTCCAATCACTACAGTAGAACTTTAAAACATGTCTTACATCTGCCCCTGCAGTCTGTAGTGCAGGTTTTTTTAGAAATTGGATTTCCACTTGGCAGAGGTATGCACCCTGTCCATGCAGTAACCACACCTCTGGCAGCATGGCACAAAGTAGACAGGATTAACTTGGGATGCAATGTGTAAAGTATTTGTGCAGTACTTAAATAACAGTAGCAGAGCGAAAAACACAAGAAAAAGACTCCACATCATTTTCGAAAAACAGGGAATATTTATCAGAGTAAAACAAGACCAAAAACAACAGAAATCCAAAAAGTAGAACTCAAGATATGAACTTTTAAAGAATATCTGCAATTTTAGTGCTTAAAAGCTGAAAGCGCCAACCAGTACTATCTGGTCATACAAGACTGGGGTAAATCCAAAGTTCAGACTGACCACAGTAAAGTGCAGGCTGGCTACAGTGACCAACCTTGTCCCCCTGAAAGAGTACCTTGTCGGGAGGGTTGCATTTATGTTGACAATCCAATGCAAGGAGCAGAGGATGAAGCAAAAGTAATGCATTGGTTTCGATCCACACAGTCAAGGCATACGTAGTCATCAAGTTGCAGAGTCATTAATCTTCTAGCATGGATGTGACGCCAAACCCTTTGTAATGAAGGCTATGTGCTGTCATCAAACTGCACAGTTGGCAATGTGAAAGTGATGTGTCAAGTCTGAGGGCACTGCACCAGTTCTGAGCCGCAACGTGTGTCCTGCAATGTCTTTGTCCTCAAACACAGCAGTGATGGGTTAGCATAGAGGAGAGATGCAGTGGATGAGTGAAGTTTTTGATGTCCCTGAGACTTCAAAACAGGAGGCAAGCCCTTGGGTTCACTTTGGTTCTCCGGATGTAGACATGCCGGTCCAGTCCTTATCACTCCCAGACAAAGTGGGCAACAGGCAGCAGGGCAAGCATAGCAAAGCAGGAGCTGAGCAAAGACCAACAGAGGTCCAGCACAGTGACAGTTCCTTAAGAAGTCCTCCTTTCTGGCAGAATGTCATCAGGTCCAGAAGTATACTGATTTGGTGGGAGTTTGGGGTCCAGTACTTATACCCAGTTGTGCCTTTGAAAAGGAGGTGACTTAAAAGAGAGACCTTTGAAGTGCATAAAGTCCCTGCCCTTTCTTCCCGTGCTCCAGAAACACTGCAGGGAATTATGCAGCCCATTCTGTTGGGACAGACCCAGCACAGGATGCCCCATCAAGATGGTAATGGCCCATCAGAATGTGGATAGCCCATCAGGCATGCCTAACTCCTTTGTGTGTGGCTGTTTAGAGGGAATGCACAAGAGCCCAGCTGTCACTTACTCATACGTGTATTCAGACATAAGCAGAGGCACAGAATGATTAAGCTTTCTAAAGGTGGCACTTTTAGGCTTGTTACCCAGAATCCAACTTCATCACAGATTATGATTTGAAATTGTGAGTCCAGAACACCAAACTCGGAATATCTATTTGGTCCTAATTGGAAATAACACCTGTAAAATGTATTAACACAATGCCGTTGTTAGCCTACGTGAAAGATAGACCTTGAAGTAGTGAAAAATGAATTTAAGAGTTTTTCACTACCTGACGTGTAAAACTTAAATGTACATATCCAACTTTTAGATACATTGCACCCTACCCATGGGGATGTTCAGGGCCTACCCTAGGGGTGACTTGTATGTTTTAAAAAGGAAGACTTGGATCTGGCAAGTGGGTTAACTAGCCAGGTCGAGATGACAGTTTAAAACTGTACACACAGGCTCTGCAGTGGCAGGCCTGAGACATGTTAAAAGGCCTACTGAAGTGGGTAGCACAATCAGTGTTGCAAACCCGGTAGTAATATTTATTTAATTTACAGCCAGTAGTGCACCGTAGTGCACTTTACTAGGGACCTATGAGTAAATTAAATACAGCAATTGTGGATAAACCAATTGTTACAGTGGGCAGGTGATAGAAGGACTCTAAGACTCAGGTAAGTGATAAGGTGTATTTCTTTAAAGGTTCTTATAAGTGTCACAGTGTATCAGTGTCCTCTTAGTCCGTATTCTCTCTTTGTCTTTCTCACAGCTCCCTGCTTGACTGGCGGAGGTCCTCTGACGCGTCTCCCGACGTATCGGAAAGGAACGAAAGGGAAGGTAAGTCAGAATAGGTATTTATACGGAGTGTATAAATGACAGGTAAGAAGGGGAGAGAAAGAGAGCGAGAGAGAGAGAGAGAGTAATCCCGGGTGCGTATGTGGACAGAAATGAATGTTAGGTCGTGATGTTTGTCACCCTCAGTGGTTGGCCAGAGCAATGTCAACACGGAATGTCTCTTTATTATTGTAGCTATGCCCCATAATAGAACTGTTCTTCTATTTCAGTTCCCCTTTGGTTCCTCACCTCCCTACCCTCTTCCCACTGCTCCCCTCACCAACCCCTTCCTCCACGTCCCTACCCTCTCCCCTCCTGCCACCCTTCTCCCGTTTAAAAAAAACTGTGGGGCATATTTATACTCTGTTTGCGCCGGAATTGCGTCGTTTTTTTTGACGCAATTCCAACGCAAAACTAACTCCATATTTATACTTTGGCGTTAGACGCGTCTAGCGCCAAAGTCCATGGAGTTTGCGTCATTTTTTAGCGTGGACACCTACTTTGCGTTAATGAGATGCAAGGTAGGCGTTCCCGTCTAAAAAATGGACTCCGAGGCATGTGCGCCGTATTTACACTCCCGGGCACAATTCACGCCCGGGAGTGGGCGGGTCAAAAAAAATGACGAACGGCCGCTTTTGCGCCGTTTTTTAGCGCCTGGAAAAGGCAGGCGTTAAGGGACCTGTGGGCTCTGAAGGAGCCCAGAGGTGCCCTCCCATGCCCCCAGGGACACCCCCTGTCACCCTTGCCCACCCCAGGAGGACACCCAAGGCTGGAGGGACCCATCCCAGGGACATTAAGGTAAGTTCAGGTAGGTTTTTTTTTCTTTTCTTTTTTTTGTGGCATAGGGGGGCCTGATTTGTGCCCCCCTACATGCCACTATGCTCAATGACCATGCCCAGGGGACAGAAGTCCCCTGGGCATGGCCATTGGGCAAGGGGGCATGACTCCTGTCTTTGCTAAGACAGGAGTTATTTCTATGGGGGTTGGGAGTCGAAAAAAATGGCGCAAATCGGGTTGAGGCGAAAAATTTGCCTCAGCCTGACTTGCCCCATTTTTTGGCGCCCAAGCTCCATATCCCCCTACGCCAGCGCTGCCTGGTGTACGTCGTTTTTTTCCACGCACACCAGGCAGCGCCGTCGGCTAACGCCGGCTAACGTCATTGATTAAATACGGCACCCGCATGGTGATTCAGAATGGCGTTAGCCGGCGCTAATTTTTTTGACGCAAAACTGCGTTAGCGCAGTTTTGCGTCAAAAAGTATAAATATGGCCCTGTCTGTCCCTCAGAAGGGACCGTACCTTGGTTAGTTACGCCCCTCCTGGGACGTGGCAGCTTCTCAGCGTGTCCTCCCTCGGTTCCTGGTTCTCCGTGCCTGCCGTGTTTCTCACACCGTCTGGGTTTTCTGCTCTTGTCCTGGGCTCCTCCTGGTCGTTCCTCCCCATCTCCGTGGTTCCACTCGGGTGAAAGTCTACCGCGTCCGGCTCCTCCTGGTCGTTCATCCCCGTCTCCGTGGTTCAGCTCGGGTGAAAGTCTACCGCATCCGGCTCCTCCGATGCGCTTTCCCGTCCATCCTCTATTTTTTTTTTTACCCGAACCCGGAAATCCGGGTTCACGTCACTGATGCAGGCCCCCCGGTCGTCAGGGCAACGAGTGACGCTGATGCAGGAGCCGTGTCGACAGACAACCGGCTACACACCCCATCCCAAGATCGGGACTGATACAGTACCGCAGGATCTGGAAACCGGGACAGAAAGTCGGCGGGGCCCTGTTGAGAGCCTGGAATATGCCGGACCTGGAAGGAAAAAGATTGGAGTTCCATAAACCAGCGCAGCACCCGGGAGTTAGAGTCTTTATGGGAAGCCAACCAGATCAAAGGGGCATGATCGGTGAATAGCACAAAAGGGCGTCCCAAAAGGTAATACTTCAGGCTATCTACTGCCCACTTAATGGCTAAACACTCCCTTTCGATAATGGGATAATGACACTCTTGTGGAAGCAGCTTCCTACTGATATAAACAATAGGGAGGTCAAGACCCGTCTCGCTAGGTTGGGTAAGGACCGCCCCAAGACCCACATCGGAAGCATCCGTATAGAGATGGAAGGGCTGAGAAAAATCGGGACACCGTAACACAGGCTTGGAAGTGAGGGCCGTTTTGAGGAGGTGAAAGCTATTCAACTGTATCGAGGAGAAGTGAGGTAACTTCACTGGGTATTGTTTCTTAAGGAGATCAGTGAGGGGAGTGGCTAAGGTGGAATACTGGGGAATAAAATGACGATAATACCCTACGAGACCCAAAAAGGAACGTAGACCTTTCTTAGTAGTGGGGGTAGGCACCTGTAGTATGGCCTCCACCTTATTTTTTTGGGGCCGCAGCTTTCCTTCTCCAATAAAATACCCCAGGTATGCAAGTTTATTGTTCCTGAGATTGCATTTCTTAGGATTGGCAGTGAGACCTGCTTGAAGCAGGGCACGGAAGATGTTATGCAGGTGATCTAAATGTTCGTCCCAGGTATTACTGAATATAACAATATCATCCAGGTATGCTGCGGAAAATGATTGGAATGGTTTTAATAAATGGTCCATTGATTGTTGGAATGTTGCAGGAGCTCCGTGTAGGTCGAAGGGAAGAACTGTAAAGTTATAGACCCCCGATTGAGTGGCAAAGGCTGTTTTCTCCTTGTCTGCGGGTGCTAGAAGAATTTGCCAATATCCCTTTGTGAGATCTAGGGTTGACATATATTGTGCTTTTCCCAATTTCTCTAGTAAATCATCAACTCAGGGTATGGAATAGGTATCAAATAGCGATATTTAGTTCAATTTGCGGAAGTCAATGCAAAAACGGATAGATCCGTCGGGTTTTGGTACTATAACCACTGGGGAGCACCACGGGCTAGAGGAAGGTTCTATAACGTGTAATTTAAGCATCTTTTGTACTTCCTCTTCAATGAGGTGTCTGCGGGCCTCAGGTATACAATATGGTCTTAGTCTTATTGTTTGTCCCTCAGGGGTCCTAACGTGATGTTGCACAATTTCGGTTCTTCCGGGGGTTCCGGAAAATAACTTTTGATATGATCTTAATAAACTTATAAGCTGGGACTTCTGACCTTCTGTAAGGTTCGGATTGATGGGTGGAGTTTCTTCTATTTACTTCTGATTGGAGGGAAATAGTTCTATTCCTAGAGGGGCCTCAGGAGTTACTAAAAACCCCATAGCCTCCGTTGGAGGGTTCTCATTGGGTTCCTCCCATTTCTTTAGTAAGTTGACATGATATATCTGGGTTCTTTTGGGGTGTCTGGAGAGCTCAATTAAGTAAGTGACTTGGGATACGGGTTTAACGATGGTGCATGGACCTTGCCACCATGCTAAAAGTTTGTTATCAGAACAGGGCCTTAATATTAGGACCCTGTCGTTTGATTGGAAGGAGCGAGGTCTGGTTCCTTGGTCATAATATTTCTTTTGACTGTTTTGGGCTTTTTCTAAGTGTTTACGGACATCTTCCCACACAGACTGGAGCTGGGTTTTTAATTTGTATACGTATTCTAGCAGAGGCCTCTCCTCCTCGCCCTCTTCTTCCCAGTGCTCTGAGGCCATATCTACGAGATTGCGGGGCTGTCTCCCAAAGACCAGCTCAAATGGGCTGTGTCCGGTGGAAGCCTGCTCGTGGGTTCTTATCGCATAGAGTACAAGAGGGAGTTTCTGGTCCCAATCTCTCCCTGTCTCCGATACCGTCTTTCTGAGTAGTGTTTTGATGGTACGGTTGTAACGCTCGACTAGACCGTCCGTTTGTGGGTGATAAACCGAGGTTTTTAACTGTTTTATCCCGAGGATCTTACAGATGTGATTCATTAGAGCAGACATGAAAGGTGTTCCCTGATCCGTTAGGATTTCCAGAGGAAATCCCACTCTTGCAAAGAACGTGATCATCGCTTGGGCCACTGCCTTAGTGGTCATGCTGGAAAGGGGAATGGCTTCGGGATACCTCATAGCATAATCGACTAATACCAATATATAAGTGTATCCCTTGGTGGAGGGTAAAAGGGGGCCTACCAAGTCCATACCGACCCGGGAGAAGGGTATGTCGATAATAGGAAGGGGTTGTAGTGGGGCTTTTTCTGTGGGGTCCGGGGTCGATCAGTTGGCACCGAGGGCATTGCGCACAATACTTTCTGAGTTGGCCATAGATTCCGGGCCAATAAAGCTGTCTTAGTAGGTATTCTTGGGTTTTTTCTCTTCCATAGTGCCCCCCCCCGGTTGGTTATGTGCTAGGAAGAGGACCTGTATTCGATACGGTTCAGGAACCACTAATTGTTTCTTTTCAATGTTGTTGGATTTTAGGACCCTTTATAAGAGGTTATTTTAGATAAGAAAGTAGGGACCCACCTCATTAGTGGATTCGGATTTTGCTGTCCTCCACGCATTACGTAGGGTTGGGTCTTCTCGTTGACACGCCCTAAATGACGGTGGGGACGAGGTGAGATTGGCTACCTTTTTTTCTGTAATTTTCCCTTGCTCAGAGGTCAGATAATTTTGTTTTGCTTGTCTCTTTTCCCGTCTCGTCAGTTTGATGCGCAAAGGTTTGTTTTCGATATGGGTGTTATGAAAGGGTGCTTCTATCCACCAGTCAGTAGTCAAGGTATGGGATTTAACCTTCTCTAAAAGTTCTGGAAACCTTATATAGTCCGTACCCAGAATACACTCTTCCACTAATTGGTCCATGACTCCCTCTGGTAAGAGGTCCAGGTTCACTTCCCATTCTACTGAAATTATCGCCAAAGACTAGTTATTCTTGTCGCCGTGGATGCAACAGATGGATACCCATTGGTTAGTATGTGGGTCGGAGGTATTTAATATCTCGGCTCGCACCACTGATTGACTGCAGCCTGAGTCTATAAGGGCTAGGACAGCCCATCCATGTATTTTAATGGTTTGTACCTGTGCACAAGACCCTTCCCGGGTGACCCCAATTTCCATTGGTTCCCCTCTTTCTCCTTTTCTTGGGCATAATCTGGCTATATGACCCCACTCCCCACAGCTGTAACATTGTGGTTGTTGCATGGGAGGGACATCTCCGCTGCGGGTAGGCCCTGACTCTTCTGAGAATTTTCAGGGAAAGGACTTATAGGGTACAATAGGTGGTTTGTTTGTTAATTTAGGACTGGGATTTTTTAAATCGACGGATCTATGGTAGGCACAGGCCAAATCTACTGCCATGTCTGTGTTCACATTAGGGTGTTGTCTTATCCAACTCCTGGTGGATGAGGGAAGGTTTTCCAGATATTGTTCCAGTATTACTGCTTTAATTACATCCTCCCTCTCCGTTCCTAGGGGTCCTAGCCATTTTAACCCGAGGTCGTTAACTTTCAAATAGAAGGTCCGGGGATCCTCAGCCTGTCCCCACTTGATTTTCCGAAATCTCAACCTATAATATTCGGAATCATGGCCCACCCTTTCTAGTATACTTCTTTTAATTTCTTTATAGGGTGTTGTGCCTCCCTGGTTAGCGGCTTGGTAGGCTGTTTGTAGAATGCCGGTTAAAAGCGGTGCGATGTACTTTCCCCAACGTTCTTCTGGCCATTGGGCAGAGGAAGCCACACGCTCAAAGTTTGTGAAGAACGCGTCTGGATCTTCCCCGTCCTGGAATATCTGGAGGACCAAAATAGGAACATTGGGGTGTACCTTACTCGCCGCTATGGTATCCGTCAACTTCTGTAGGGCCGTCTTGTGCACTAATTGGTTATTGGTCATGATGGTAGCTTGGCTCTTTAGTGCACTCTGTAAGGCTTCCCGATCTTCCTTGGCCTCCCTCTGGTGCGCCTCTCATACTACTTGGAGGTGTCTTTGTCCCTCAGCTAGTTGCTGGATCATGTCCTCCAGGGTAGGCTTCTCCCCCATGATTCCTGGTCTCCTTCGTATCACCTTTTTAAAATCCCACTTCTGACACCATTGTTACAGTGGGCAGGTGATAGAAGGACTCTAAGACTCAGGAAAGTGACAAGGTGTATTTATTTAAAGGTTCTTATAAGTGTCACAGTGTATCGGTGTCCTCTTAGTCCGTATTCTCTCTTTGTCTTTCTCACAGCTCCCTGCTTGACTGGCGGAGGTCCTCTGACGCTCCCAACGTACCGGAAAGGAACGAAAGGGAAGGTAAGTCAGAATAGGTATTTATAGGGAATGTATAAATGAAATGTAAGAAGGGGAGAGAGAGAGAGAGAGAGAGAGAGAGTAATCCCGGGTGCATATGTGGACAGAAATGAATGTTAGGTCGTGATGATAGTCACCCTCAGTGGTTGGCCAGAGCAATGTCAACACGGAATGTCTCTTTATTATTATAGCTATGCCCCACAATAGAACTGTTCTTCTATTTCAGTCCCCCTTTGGTTCCTCACCTCCCTACCCCCTTCCCACTGCTCCCCTCTCCAACCCCTTCCTCCGCGTCCCTACCCTCTCCCCTCCTGCCACCCTTCTCCCGTTTAAAAAACTGGCTGTCACTCAGAAGGGTCCGTACCTTGGTGAGCCACGCCCCTCGTGGGACGTGGCGGCTTCTCAGCGTGTCCTCCCTTGGTTCCTGGTTCTCCGTGCCTGCCGCATTTCTCACACCGTCTGGGTTTTCTGCTCTTGTCCTGGGCTCCTCCTGGTCGTTCCTCCCCGTCTCCGTGGTTCCGCTCGGGTGAAAATCTACCACGTCCTGCTCCTCCTGGTCGTTCCTCCCCCTCTCCGTGGTTCCGCTCGGGTGAAAGTCTACTGCGTCCGGCTCCTCCGACGCGCTCTCCCGTCCGTACTCTCTATTTGTTTTAACCCGAACCCGGAAATCCGGGTTCAAGTCACTGACGCCCGCCCCCGTTCCTCAGGGCAACGAGTGACGCTGAGCGCAAGGCCGCGCGAACAGCGCCACTCTGATGCAGGAGCCGTGTCAACAGACAACCGGCTACACCAATGTTACCATGTTTAGGGGAGTGAGCACATGCACTTTGGCACTGGTCAGCAGTGGTAAAGTGCCCAGAGTCCTAAAGTCAACAAGAATGAATTCAGCAAAAATTAGATGGAAAAATCTAAAAGTCTGGGGATTACCCTGCATAGAGGGTCAGGTCCAACACATTTAAACTATCATTTTGACCTGGCAAAATAAACCTTTCAAGATGACAAAACCTTTAGAAAGGTCCACATTGAGGCCTTACACCTGGGGAGGGTTGAGACCTTTGGTGAACAGGAAAATGGATACACTCTCCCTCCAATTACAAAATAACAAATGGGTTTCCCTGCCCAAATCTGAGGCTTTTCACATGGGAAATACTCTGTCAGTGTTAGAAGAAAGGAATTGAAAACAAGTTATTTTCTTTTGTTTAGACCTTCACCCACTTTAGTAGCTTCATCTTCAGGTCTCATCCTGGTCCCTAAAAAACAAGATGGGCTTGACTATATTTCAGGGAGCACTTAATATATTATCACTGTTGGAATACCTAAAAAGATAGGAGAAGATAGTGAGAGTTTATCCCTTTACCTGTTCACTAAAGGTCTCTCTTCTCTTCTCAGGAGCAGGGCCCCGCTGGGGAACCTGCTTCAGGTTTTGTCCATTTAGAAGTCCTGAACAGCACACAGCTATAGGGGTGAAGTGGTCTACATGAATTAAATGACATCTATGATTTTATCTGCACTACCTCTCATTAGTGAGAGGAATATTACATAAGCCCTTGAACAGAGAATTGGGAGGAATTAATGAACCTGAATAGAAACCAAGCAAATAAAGAAATTGTTTTCTCTTTGATTAAGTGCCCCTGCAAGCTAAGGTACTTGAGAATGACTATGAGAAAAATCAAGATCAGAATTAGGGAGCACCAAAGCACTATCCATTCTAAGAAGACAGCGACTAGACTGACAGCACACTACTTGAAAAGAAACAGCAAGTGTTATATAGACTAGAAACCTACCTAAAGGGCTTCAATGAAGACATTCTGTGGAATCAGCTTAGTGCCTTACTTTAGGTTCCTGATTACTTTAAGGACTGTGGCGATGTCAGAGAAGGACCTTGAGACATAGGTTCTTTTCATGCTAGACAATCTCTTATTCTCGTACATATGTGTGGCTTTCCCTTGGCTTTTTAATCAGGAGAATCAAACCCAAACCTCACTGAAGGCCTATGTAATTTAAGAGCTATTTTTCATACTTAACTTACACTGTCTATTGGCTTACCAGCCATTTCTTACAAGGGGGCAGAGACATGTAGGGTTGCTGATTTGTTAGCAGAACAGCTATTTATTTGCTAGGATTTTAATTAGAAACTTTTTTTTGTTATGATAAATTTGTATATTTTCTTGTGTCTGACAACTGCCACTTGATTTTAAGATAGCACCTTCTGTTTAATTATCATTAAAGCAATAATTTAAGGGTTCTTATTTTAGAAGAGAGAGGACTATCAATAAGTATAGTCTACTGTCTGACAACTGCAACATCATGCAGCATAGCAACCTCTCCTTAGACATTATTAAGAAATTAATTAAAAGTTTTATGTTTAAATAATTAAAAATCTATTTCTAAACCCCTTCTTGTAGGCATCATCATTGTTTGTATTACAGTAGATAAAAACACTCATTCTTAAGGCCTTTTTAACCATATTAGAATTAGAAGAGAGAAGAACATGAGACTACAATTCCCATGATCCCCATCACACAGAGGACGTCAGCATGCTGTTGCACATGCTGCAGGTACACTTTGAGACCTTACCACAGAGTCAAAAATACTGTGCTTCTAATATCCTAGCATGGGTGCTCGGTTGGAGAACGGGCTTTTCAGTAGGTAAACCAGCAGCATTCTACCCTTGATCAAATAAACACGGCATCCCACATGTGCTGAGGAACTCTCACTATCAATTCCATGTCCTAAAACCTGTCTCTTTATCTCTGTACTTACAACAATTTTGGATCTCTGTGGCATTCCTCTCCTGATGATGCAAAACTGTTTGTAGTGTGTGACTACAAGGACATGCTACTTCCTGCTCCCATGTGGCTTTTTAGGATTCCTCAGTAGGGTAAGTCCCTTTGTAAGAGTGAGTTCACACTGACTTTTACAACTAGATACATTGTTCGACCAAGCATGGCATGCTGACTGCTTTTTTTGTATGAAATAAAGAAGCACACGCCGTGTGACACAAGCAGTATTCAAAGAATTATAACTGCATGAATATTGCATTCTTGCATGACTGCATGCACAATAATATTGACATAATGTGGGATGAAATGATTGATCATTATCAATTGTGAAAGATCACAAACCAAACATGAGTCACTGCTTTTTGTAATATAGCTTGTTGCTGACAAACAATTAGAGTTTATCTATGTGTTCTTTACTATAGGTACGAAGACCTAATACGTCTATGGAAAGGCAAGTAATATGTCACCTTGCATGCAAGATACTGCTGTACGCTTCTGAGTAATTCTGTATCTAGAGCAGTGCGTATGTTGGTCCTGATGAACGATCTTGACCCAAGTGACCTTAGTTAGGGGCTGAAATAAGTTGACAAGTTGTTATGGCTAGAAGACGACAATATCCTCACCCCCTATTTTGATTTCTTTTAACCATACCAAAGCAACCACTAATAAAGGAAAACCAAGGTTGGTTTGAGTATTTTGATTTTCTTTGGTACCCTGGCAGTGATAATACCCTAAGTGCTCCCTGAAATATGGTCAAATTCATCCTAGTTTTTAGGGACCAGGATGAGACCCTCTGATGAAGCATGCCAATACTAGAGTAGGTGAGGGTCTAACAAAAGAAAAATAATCCTTTTCTTTTCTTCCAACATAGACAGTGTATTTTCTGTGAGAAGCACATCAAAATAGACATTTTGCTAGGCCCAAACCTTTCTTTTTAATACTTATAAATCAACCCCACATTTGTTTTTCACTTTGGCAAGGATGTCTGTACCATAGAAAAGCACTTGGCTACATTATAACACCTTATAAAGAATACCTTCAGTTTTGGAGTAGTGAAGCAAGGACTTATTTAATAGCAATCAAACTTAATGGTCAATGATTGTTCATTACTATTTTGAAAATAATTATTTTAGAATGTTGCTATTTTCCTGCCTGACCCAAATGTGCCTTTCTGCATTCACTGTCAGTCCCAGAACTGAAGGACTCCTTGATTATGTGTGACGTGGCTCACAAAACTGAAACAAAAGGAGAGAGACTGACCTTTCCTTGACATAATAACCTTCCGGCCTAAGCCCCATAACTTATTTAACTTCATGGGATCCATACCTGTCACAGGGAAATTGTAGCTCGTACTTGGGCATGACCACTCTTTTGTCTCATTAGGAGAGAAAATGCCCCCAGAAATAAATTTAGAGTGAACACAAATTTAGAGTGATAATTTGCCCATGATCATAGTCACACATCTGGATGAGCACAAGGAACTCTGCACAGGGAAAAAACGTTTCTGCCATGTTGGTTTTAGGTAGTGTGAGTCATTCTGGGATGGGTTTCAGTAAATTACCCAGGAAGTACTGCAAAACTGGGTAGGGTCAGCCCTGGGAACTTTTACCCCATTAGCTAGGGGGTGGCGAGGAGTTTACCCTACCCACAGTCTGGCAATGGTCATAAATGCGGTACCACCGTACTCTCTCCGAGTATCGCTGAACCTGTGAAAGACAGAAGAAGAACAACATATTCTGTTGTGACCTACAAGGAGAATCCTAAGTGCTGGAACTGCTCCCACTTGTACCCAGTATGGAGAAGTGGGCTCCAAGGGTCTGTTGGCTGATATCCTGTAAAGTTACAGGGACACAAAACCTGCTAGAAACCCAACACCCTTATAAGCAGAGCTGAAAGGCTCAAACTGTACTTACCCTTGACCCTTCTGGTGGCTTCTTCTGAAGTGATTTTTACCTGGAGAACTGACAGACCACCAGACCAAGCATGCTAAGTCTGTCCAACAAAGGTGCATTGGCACTAATACAAAATGCCAATTACATTCTACCTCTAACTATCCTCTCCTTTCTATCTTATTTAAAATGCTCACTAATGCTCCCATTGTGCCCCACTATGTGTTTCAGTATTTGTGAGATTCTTGTTTTTCTGCCAAGATTCACACTGAGTGCCACTTTTTAGTGAAAAACAAGAGCTGCCAACACCCAGTCATTAGAAATGCTGTGCTGCATGCTTTCCTGATACATAACTCTCCAAGTAAGTGGAGAATGTGAGCTACGGCAATCTGGTAGAGAGGCAGGCAGTGAGTTATTGATAATGCAGAGCTGGAAGAAGACAAAAGCATTTCTGACTTCTGTGAAAAGTCTTGTATGTGGAGCAGGAGATAATGGAGTTGTGAAAGGCAGAAGAATGATAGCCTTAGAACAGAGGCAACAGCTCTAAGGGTAAGCAAAATTCTAGATACATGTTTTTGTGTAATTACGCAAATAATTTATAAGAATTATACAAAATTGAACTCGATTATGCTGGAGAAAATGTTTTCCTTAAAAAAATTCTGCAGAATGGCAAGCAACGTTGTACAAGAACACGGGCAATTTGTTTACTCCAGTCTGCAACTGCCTAACTATACTTTGTGTTTTCCTTTTTCCTATGTTTATTTATCTCCACACATCCAATATTTGATCTACCTCCCTTTTTTAATTCTATTGTCACTTTTTGTTAACTTGTGACTACCCCTGTCACTAGAATTCTTTTAATTTCTCATCCCTGTCTCTCTATTTTTGTATTATCTTCCCTTTCCCTTTAATTATTTCTGCCACCAGCTGTGATGGAGGCAGACAGTACCGCACTGGCATTGCTGCCCCCCTGTGGTTGATGACACTGTGAGAGTGTAATGCCCCACCACATTTCCAGCGAGGTGGAGGTGGCAATGCTATTTGTTTTTTTACATAGGGCTTACTTTCCTTTATACTGAAAGCAGGTGGCAAACAGGAAAAAGAAAACAGACTAGTGAAGCAGAAGCTGCATCATGGGAGAGCTCAGTGCAGAAATGTATTTATTTGTTGATCTATTTATTTTTTATTTATTTTGTTATTAAGCTATTTATTTGCACTCTCCTTTGCAACAAAATGTATGAAAACAAACATACCCTCTGCTGAAAAAAATACTTTTATTTATGAATTTATGAGAGTGGCACCAGGTTAACAGTGAGCAGGGCTCATTTCAGAGCTTTAAAACATTGATGTTTTACATAAGTTGTGTCAAGAATATTCTGTTGATAAAAATATCATCAACAGAAATATTGCAGATAAGAATACCATTTTAAGTGTTGTTTCACATATTGTTATCAAAATATTGTTTATTAACATATCGTATATGTGCTTTTTAAATGTGTTTTATTTCATTTGTATCTTATTATTTGTGTTAATTTGTTTGATCGAATGTTATAGTAATTTTTTCATTTTTTTCAAATTATTCTAATTGGAATTTTAATAGTTAAGTTATAGGAGTGGAATGTTGTATTTTTAGGGGAAAAGGTAGGGAGATTTCTAAAATTTGATAATATTTATTTCTTTGTATGTTATATTTTATGGCATGTATTACTTAAATTTGTATTAAGTTTATAAAAGTATAATTATCTTTTTAAATATTCATTTTTATAATTTTAAAATCTTCATATATAATTTGTCAATTTAGTTGAATCCTATGTAGTTTATTTCCACAAATTGATTTATATGTGTGTACATAATAGAATATTTATTGATTTGTTAACATATATTTTTTACATTTTAATCAAAGAAAGTATATTTATTGTCATTAGTAATTTTCATTATGTTTTATATAAGGGTTTTTTATTTTGAAATATTTATTTATATTTCTAAAAAGGTTTTATACAATTTTCAAATTATTTATTAATATATACATGTTTGTTTTTATTGTACTATTTATTTATACAATAGCTACATTATTAAAATATTTTGTAGAAAATAGTTAACAATTAATTTTTAAATGTAATTTTTATGATGTATTAATGCATATATGTATGTGTATGTTGGATTGTTAATCTGCTCATGTAATTAATATGTATTCAAATAATTGTATATTTACCGACTTGTAATAATATTGAAATTTACTCTGTAAATATTTTTACATTATAATTTATTTTTAATCATGTAAAAAAGTGTTTTTACTTTCTAAAAAGTAGGTAATTACGAACTTATTTTATACATTTCTGCTTTTACAAATAATATGCATTTGATATATATATATATATATATATATATATATATATATAAATCACCAAAACTATTCACTGCACTCCACGAAGTTTCAATAGTGCATATTTATTCCAAAATAACAATATATATATATTTTTGCTTTTGTTATATATTTATATATATATATATATATAAATATATATATATATAAATATATATATATATTCAAAACAATATTTCATGAATGCGTTTAGTCTGCGCCCTGCACGGCAGACTCCGGTAGGGTCGCGAACCCTTAAATCATTCACCAAAATTGTTTCTTTGCAAAAAGAAACACTGCAGTCACTTGCTTCAGTCCACAGATTTAATCAGGCAAAAAAACGAAAAAATGCATAAATGCAATCCAACCCGACGCGTTTCAGGAGACTCAGCTCCCTTGTTCATGGAAATACTATGAGCCCTACTTCCATTTCCATTTTAACTTGAAGCATAAACATAAACATAAAAAATGGACTACAATCATTTCAAAATAATGGCGGCCATCTTTGAATATGTTACTACATATGAATACTGTAATACATATGGAACAGAAATGGTTTGAAACAAGAGCAAAGAATCAAGATAAAAATATTACTAATAGACCTTCAAACTTAGAAATTGAAGAAATTGAAGTGTTACATACTTTGTGTGAACTAGATGAAGATGTAGTAGCCGAACAAGACCCAATTTTGAATTTAACCCAATTAGGAATTGAAATTGATGAAAGACGTCCAAGTAATTTTAAACCGAAATCGACCTTCTCACCACCAGTTAATTGTGATGCAATTAATGTCTTTGAGAGGGGTGTAATTGGAATTTAGAAATCCTTGAGGTATATTAGAAGATCGAAGTATCACAATTTACAATTCAAACACAGAAAAGCAATAGAATCTTTATGGAATGACAAAAGTATAATAATTAAAAAATCTGACAAAAGAGGAAATGTGGTAATTTTATCAAGAGAGAATTACTTAAAGGAAGGGTTGAGACAACTGCAAGATAGAGAAAGCTATTCAGTAGTTGATGGAAATGAAATGTTAATAGCAAAAAAGAAAGCGTTTGATAAACTGGATGAATGGAAAGAATTAGGACTAATCGAATGGGAGGAATATCAGTTTTTAAAGGTAGAATTTCCTAAAACAGCTGCAATTTATTTTCTACCAAAGATACATAAGAATGCCATGGATCCACCTGGGAGACCTATCGTGTCTTCCATAGGGAGCCTGTTGGAAAATGTTTCTAAGTATGTGGACTACTTTTTGCGTCCTTTTGTGCAAGCTTTACCCTCATATATTAAGGATACTAGATATTTTTTGCGATTGATCAATGAAATAGGGTGGGAAGAGGATCATCTTCTATTAAGTTTGGACGTCAATAGTCTCTATACATGTATACCACATGAAAATGGCATTAAGGCAGTGAGACATTTTTTGAGTGCGAGGTCATTGTCATACCTTTTGTTGTTAGATATGGTGCATATGTTTGACTCATAATTTCTTTATTTTCAACAATACATTATATTGTCAACGTCAGGGGACTGCTATGGGCACTTGCTTTGCTCCCAGCTATGAATTAGAACAAGCACGCATTAGAGAACTCAATAAATTGTGGGAAATGGCATATCTAAAAAAAATACATTGAAGTGAAATAAATTCCCCGGGGCTTGAGAATTTTTGTCTTGTCATATGGACCATGACTTATTAAATCAATGGAATGATAACATAATGGAATGTTCAGTCAAACTGATGAGAACATTGATAATGTAAGCTGAGTGCCATTTACAATCAACAGTTAAACGGATTGAAGAAATTTAAACAATTTTGGAAAATATATTGAAGAAAGATGAACTTAAAAAACAATTGTATGAGATTGATCTAAGGTTAGATAAACATGAGAATGAAGTGCAGGCCCACAAAACCGAGAAATTCATACATCACAAAATCGATTATGAAACTGTCAGAGTCTATACATTAGCGAAAAAATTTGATGTGGCTCACAAACGATATGTCATGGATGCAACTATAGACAAAGATGTAACACAGTCGAGTATTTTGAGCTCAGGAGTAAGCTCAGGGGACGAAAATCCCCAAATGGGAACATCTTGACTAGACTTCTCAAGAGAAATAAGTCTAATGAGAAGACAGACACGAAGTGGGCTCAACAAGAAAACCCCAAATGTCGATGTACTTGAAGATCAAAGAGGAAGAGGCAAAAGCAGAGAGGGGAGGAGGAATTTAAAAAAACACTAGAGAATCAAGAGAAACAGATAATAATTTACCTTTCCTCCAAACAACTAGAAGAACGTTATCTGAAACTTTGACAGAAAGGTTTAACGTATGTTCCCCTAGCCAGTATGAATCTTCCTAATGCCAGAATCAGTTTGTATAAATGTTGTTGAAAACTAAAATCACATAACTATAACTATTTTGCAATGAAGAAAGACAATGTATGGCCCAGCCACGAATATCTGATCATCAAACTATGTCAACACTAACAATTAATGAGATAGATGCACTGCAGGATCTACATGACATGGACGGAGAATCAAATATGTCTCAATCCTTGCCCATAAGCACCCTCTCTGACTATGAATCCTGTGATATAATGGTCATACAAACAGATCAAGCATTAGACAGTGGGTGTAAACTGAAATCCACCTTTTGTCCTCAATTACCGTGGGTAATAAGATTGATATAGTTCAAGAAATCATGACACAGGAACTAGAGAGAATCCATAAAGATGAAGAACATAAAACAAAGGGGGAATCATATAAGAGTAACATGACACAAGATGATTGGAAGGCTCTAAAGGAATTACAGGATGAACAGATAATAATTAAACCATCAGACAAAGGAGGTAACATTGTCATCATGGATCAGGGGAATTACATTAAAGAAACAATGAGACAAATAGATGAAAGGGACTATTATAAACTCTTGGAATAGGACCCTACAATCCAAGACAAAATGGTATATCATCAAAAACGGAATGGATGGTTTGATAGAGGTATTTTGGATGAACAAGAATACAAATATTTGAAAAATGAACACCCAGTCATGCCTACTATTTATTTCGTACCCAAAATACATAAAAATCAAAGAAATCCTCCTGGACGGCCTATAGTAAGTGCAATTGAATCCTTATTAGAAAATACGTCCAGAGTCATTGACATCTTTCTTTTCCCTTCTGTGCCAACTTTACCCTCTTAAATCAGAGACTCAATGGGTTTTCTCAGTTGCATCAACAATATCCCATGGAAACATGATTACTTGATGGCACTGTAGATGTAGGTTCACGTTAGACCTCCAGTGAACATGTGGATGGGATAAGAGCATGTAAGCAGTATTTACGAGCAAGTTCCACTAGTTTCTTAGAACACATCAATATGTTCGTAGAAATGTTAGAATACCACTTTTCTTTTTGATATTAAATACTATCTACAAACATGTGGGACTGCGATGGGGATGTACAAATCTCCTGATGGGACAATGGGAATCAGAGGTATTATGGATTGATGACAACCAGGACCTATCACAGAAAATAATGTTATGGGTCAGATTCATAGATGACATCTTCATCATTTGGCAAGGTGAAGAACATGAGTTGGTAAGACTTATAAAATCATGGGAGATGGATCCTACAAATTGAAATTTACATTTGACATCAATGCCAGTAGATTAACATATCTGGACCTAATGATATACATACAAGACGATAAAGTATGAAACAAATTACATAGGAATCCAACAATTTGTAAGAATTTATTGCATGCTAATAGTGGTCATCCACTAGCCTCTAATAGAGTATACCATATAGAGAACTAATTAGGGTTCTAAGGAACTGTATAGAGGACAAAGTATTTCATTATGAAGTGAAGGAAATTTGTCTAAGATTCATGGAACGTGGGTCTCCACTGAGTGTTGTAGAAAATGCTATGGAAAGAGGCACGTAAATGAGATGAGCCTCTTATTCCAATAAAATTGAAAAATATTGTGGAAGAAAAAGATCAAATATTTCAGTACATTATGGAGTTCAATGCCTCAAGTGAATCAATTAAACAAGCACTACAACAACACTGGATAATTCTCACATTGGAAACCAATATAAACGATAAATTGAGAGATTATCCTATGATAACATACCAAAAACCAAAATCATTGGGACAATATTTGACCAGCAGTCATATGAGACATACTAGTAACAGAGAAACAACCAATTGGCTCTAAACCCAACAAAAAGGCTTCTGGCAATGTCATAAATGTAAAGCATGTCAGTTTGCATGAAAAATGAATGAAATCAGATCATCAAGTGGGAAAAGGTTTAAAATCCATCAATGGATTAAATCTGAAACACCATAAGTAGTTTATGTATTAGAGTGCCAATGTGGAAAACAATATATAGGGTGCACTATTAATAAGTTGAAACTACGAATTTTACAACACTTAAGAGCGATACAAAATAAGGATATGATGTATGCAATTGTGAAACACATTTGGGAGAGACCCAATGGAGACTAATCAGGTCTCCTCTATTATGATATCCAAAACATCAGTGGAAAGCCCAGAGGTGGAAATCGTGAACGCTTCTTAAGACAATCAAAATCAAGATGGATTATCCTACTAAACACCGAGCATCCCTGGGGTTTGAACCATACGCAGAACTTCATGTATTTTTATAATTATGAGCACCTTAAAGACAGTCTAAATAAGTACTGTGATGAACTTAAGAATAGTTTTTTCAAAGTGCAATACCGACATAAAAAACTTTTTAAATAAAATCTTTTCCTTGATTGTTGTCAGACTTGAAATATATTTGGTTCAAATGTTTAACTGTGTATAGCTGACGGCCTCTGACATAATATTATGTTCATTAATCATGAGAATTTATGGAGTGCCTAATCAATACTGCTTAGGGAAGACAATAGACTGATTAAAGCAGGGATTGATAGGGAGAATTGTGCAGAAAGTCCACATATGTGGGGATCTTACTGGGTATAGGACCATGAGTTTAACAGTACTTTACTGTTATTCGTATTGGGCTAAGCATGCATTGCACTTTACTTAAAATGAAGAATGTTGTGATTACTATATCCTCCCACGTATTTTCCTTAAAAATAAAAAATTTGTGTTGGGAGAAAAAGCCATGTCCCTCTCTCCCCCTTCAATGCTTATACTCTGTGTCTACAGTTATACTCTTTTATATTTTCATATATGTCCCCTTTAAGACTGAAAAAAAGATGGAGGAGTGGCTAGACCCTCTCCCTTTAAATGTATATGCACCTGTGTCTGTCTTTATGGCCAGTTGAAGGCTTCGGTCAAAACACGTTGCCAGTTTTTACTTCATAGAATGTGATATCACGTTTTTGCATTGAAAATAAAATACACTATGAAATACTGGAATGGAGAGTGCCACCGTCTTTTGTAGACATCAGTGAGGCAAAAGATGGACGTCACATTAACCTCTTCTCTGCCAGGCCTTTTCCCCTAAGGTGCTAAGCGTTTTTGGATATTTGGGGCAGTTCACATTTGGGCCCTCATAACTTTTTGTCCACATAAGCTACCCACGCCAAATTTGCGTCCATTTTTCCAACATCCTAGGGATTCCAGAGTTTGTGGGTTCCCCTGAAGGAGACCAAGAATTAGCCAAAATACAGCAAACATTTTGTTTTTAAAAGGAAAAAGGGCTGCAGAAGACGGCTTGTGGTTTTTTCCCTGAAAATGGTATCAACAAAGGTAAAATCACCATCTTCCCAGCTTTCAGGAACAGGCAGACTTGAAGCCCGAAACCACATTTTCAACACAATTTTGGCATTTTACTGGGACATACCCCATTTTACCTATTTTTTGTGCTTTCAGCCTCCTTCCAGTTAATGACAGAAATGGGTGTGAAACCAATGCTGGATCCCAGAAAGCTAAACATTTCTTAAAAGTAGACAACATTGTGAATTCAGAAAGGGGTCATTTGTGTAGATTCTACAGAAAATAACAACTGAAATAAAAAAAAAATGAAATTGAGGTAAAAAACAGCCATTTTTCTCCACATTTTACTCTGTTACTTTTTCTTTCAATGTCAGATTTTTTTAAGGACTGTACCGTTACATCAGCTAGACTCTTCTGGTTGTGGGGATACATAGGGCTTGTAGATTCATCAAGAACCCTAGGTACCCAGAGCCAATAAATGAGCTGCACCTTGCAATGAGTTTTCATTCTATACCTGGTATACAGCAATTCATTCAGTGAAATATAAAGAGTGAAAGATAGGTATCAAGAAAACCTTTGTATTTCCAAAATGGGCACAAGATAAGGTGTTGAGAAGCAGTGGTTATTTGCACATCTCTGAATTCTGGAGTGCCCATACTAGCATGTGAACTACAGGGCATTTCTCAAATAGACGTCTTTTTTACACACTGTCTTACATTTGGAAGGACAAAATGTAGAGAAAGACAAGGGGCAATAACACCTGTTTTGCTATTCTGTGTTCTCCCAAGTCACCTGATAAAAATCGTACCTCACTAGCGTTGGTAGGCCTAATGCTCGCGACAGGAAACGCAACATGGACACATCACATTTTTACATTGAAATCTGACGTTTTTTTTTCCGGAGTCCCTAGCTGTAGATTTTAGCACCTAGCTCAGCCGGCACCTAGGGAAGCCTACCACACCTGTGCATTTTCGAAAACTAGATACCTAGGGGAATCCATGATGGTGTGACTTGTGGGGCTCTCACGAGGTTCTGTTACCCAGAATCCTTTGCAAATCTCAAAATTTGGCCAAAAAAACACTTTTTCCTCACATTTTGGTGACAGAAAGTTCTGGCATCTGAGAGGAGCCACAAATTTCCTTCGACCTAGCGTTCCCTAAGTCTCCCGATAAAAATTGTACCTCACTTATGTGGGTAGGCCTAGCGCCCGCAACCTGAAATGCCCCAAAACATAATGTGGACACATCACATTTTCCCAAAGAAAACAGAGCTGTTTTTTGGAAAGTCCTAGATGTAGATTTTGGCTTCTAGCTCAGCTGCCACCTAGGGAAACCTACCAAACCTGTGCATTTTTACAATCTAGACACCTAGGGAAATCCAAGATGGGTGAATTGTGGGGCTCTCCCCAGGTTCTGTTACCCAGAATACTTTGCAAACCTCAAAATGTGGCAACAAAATCACCTTTTCCTTATATTTTGGTGACAGAAAGTTCCTGAATCTGACAGGAGCCACAAATTTCCTTCCTTCCAGAGTTCCCCCAAGTCTCCTGATAAAAATGGTACCTCACTTGTGTGGGTAGACCTAGTGCCTGCAAAAGGAAATTCCCCCAAAATACAATGTGGACACATCACATTTTCCCAAAGAAAACAGAGCTGTTTTTTGGAACGTGCCTTGCTGTGGATTTTGGGCTCTAGCTCAGCCGTCACCTAAGGAAACCTAGCAAACCTGTGCATTTTTTAAAACTAGACACCTAGGGAAATCCAAGATAGGGTGACTTGTGGGGCTCTCACCAGCTTCTGTTACCCAGAATACTTTGCAAACCTCAAAATTTGGCCAAAAAATCATTTTTCCTCATATTTCGGTGACAGAAAGTCCTGGGATCTGAGAGGAGCCACAAATTTCCTTCCACCCAGCGTTCCCCCAAGTCTCCCGATAAACATTGTACCTCACTTGTGTGGGTAGGCCTAGCGCCCATGAAAGGAAGTACCCCAAAACACAATGTGGACACATCACAATTTCCCAAAAAAACTGAACTTTGTTTTGGAAAGTGCCTAGCTGCGGATTTTGGCCTCTTGCTTAGCCAGCACCTACGGGAACCTACCAAACATGTGCATTTTTTTAAACTAGACACCTAGGGGAATATAAGATGGGGTGACTTGTGGGGCTCTCACCAGGTTCTGTTACCCAGAATCCTTTGCAAACCTCAAAATTTGGCCACAAAAACACTTTTTCCTCACATTTCAGTGACAGAAAGATCTGGAATGTGAGAGGAGACACATATTTCCTTCCACTCAGCGTTCCCCCAAGTCTCCCGATAGAAATGGTACCTCACTTGTGTGGGTAGGCTTAGCGCCCGCGACAGGAAATGCCCCAAAACCCAATGTGGACACATCACATTTTCCCAAAGAAAACAGAGCTGTTTTAGGGAAAGTGTCTAGATGTGAATTTTGGCCTCTAGCTCAGCTGCCACCTAGGGAAACCTACCAAACCTGTGCATTTTTACAATCTAGACACCTAGGGAAATCCAAGATGGGTGACTTGTGGGGCTCTCACCAGCTTCTGTTACCCAGAATACTTTGCAAACCTCAAAATTTGGCCAAAAAATCATTTTTCCTCATATTTCGGTGACAGAAAGTCCTGGGATCTGAGAGGAGCCACAAATTTCCTTCCACCCAGCGTTCCCCCAAGTCTCCCGATAAACATTGTACCTCACTTGTGTGGGTAGGCCTAGCGCCCATGAAAGGAAGTACCCCAAAACACAATGTGGACACATCACAATTTCCCAAAAAAACTGAACTTTGTTTTGGAAAGTGCCTAGCTGCGGATTTTGGCCTCTTGCTTAGCCAGCACCTACGGGAACCTACCAAACATGTGCATTTTTTTAAACTAGACACCTAGGGGAATATAAGATGGGGTGACTTGTGGGGCTCTCACCAGGTTCTGTTACCCAGAATCCTTTGCAAACCTCAAAATTTGGCCACAAAAACACTTTTTCCTCACATTTCAGTGACAGAAAGATCTGGAATGTGAGAGGAGACACATATTTCCTTCCACTCAGCGTTCCCCCAAGTCTCCCGATAGAAATGGTACCTCACTTGTGTGGGTAGGCTTAGCGCCCGCGACAGGAAATGCCCCAAAACCCAATGTGGACACATCACATTTTCCCAAAGAAAACAGAGCTGTTTTAGGGAAAGTGTCTAGATGTGAATTTTGGCCTCTAGCTCAGCCGGCACCTAAGGAAACCTACCAAACCTGTGCATTTTAAAAAACTAAACACCTAGGGAAATCCAAGATGGGTGACTTGTCAGGCTCTCTCCAGGTTCTGTTACCCAGAATACTTTGCAAACCTCAAAATTTGTCTAAAGAAAATCACTTTTTTCCTCATATTTTGGTGACAGAAAGTCCTGGAATCTGAGAGGAGCCACAAATTTCCTTCCACCCACTGTACCCCCAAGTCTCCCGATAAAAATGGTACCTCACTTGTGTGGTTAGGCCTAGCGCCCACAACAGGAAATGCCCCAAAACACAATGTGGACAAATCACATTTTCCCTAAAAAAAACAGAGCTTTGTTTTGGAAAGTGCCTAGCTGTGGATTTTGGCCTCTAGCTCAGCCGGCACCTATGGGAACCTACCAAACCTGTGCAGTTTTTAAAACTAGACACCCAGGGGAATCCAAGATGGGGTGACATGTGGGGCTCCCACCAGGTTCTGTTACCCAGAATCCTTTGAAAACCTCAAACAATTGCCAAAAAAACACTTTTTTCTCACATTTCATTGACAGACATTCTGGAATGTGAGAGGAGCCACAGATTTCCTTCCACCCAGCATTACCCAAGTCTCCCAATAGAAATGGTACCTCACTTGTGTGGGTAGGCCTAAGTGCCGGCGACAGGATATGCCCCAAAACACAATGTGGACACATCACATTTTCCCAAAGAAAACAGAGATGTTTTATGGAAAGTGCCTAGATGTGGATGCTGGCCTCTAGCTCAGCCGGCACCTAAGGAAACCTACCAAACCTGTGCATTTTTTAAAACTAGACACCTAGGGCAATCCAAGATGGGGTGACTTGTGGGGCTCTCACCAGGTTCTGTTACCCAGAATCCTTTGAAAACCTCAAAATCGGGCCAAAAAAAAACACTTTTTCCTCACAATTCAGTGACAGAAAGTTCTGGAATGTGAGAGGAGCCATAAATTTCCTTCCACCCAGCATTCCCCCAAGTCTTCCGATAAAAATGGCACCTCACTTGTGTGGGTAGGCCTAGTGCCCGCGACAGGAAATGCCCCAAAACCCAATGTGGACACATTACATTTTCCCAATGAAAACAGAGCTGTTTTATGGAAAGTGCCTAGATGTGGATTTTGGCCTCTAGGTGAGCCGGCACCTAAGGAAACCTTCCAAACCTGTGCATTTTAAAAAACTAGACACCTAGGGAAATCCAAGATGGGGTGACTTGTGGGGCTCTCACCAGGTTCTGTTACCCAGAATACTTTGCAAACCTCAAAATTTGTCTAAAAAATCACTTTTTTCCTCATATTTTGGTGACAGAAAGTCCTGGGATCTGAGAGGAGCCACATATTTCCTTCCACCCAGCGTTCTACCAAGTCTCCCGATAAAAATGGTACCTCACTTGTGTGGGTAGGCCTAGCACCCGCAACAGGGAATGGCCCAAAACACAATGTGGACACATCACACTTTCCCAAAGAAAACAGAGCTGTTTTTTGGAAAGTGTCTAGATGTGGATTTTGGGCTCTAGCTCTACCGACAGCTAGGAAAATCTACCAAAACTGTGCATTTTGGAAAACTAGACACCTAGAGGAATCTAAGACGGGGTGACTTGTGGGGCTCTCACCAGGTTCTGTTACCCAGAATCCTTTGCAAACCTTAATATTTGGCCAAAAAACACTCTTTCCTCAGTTTTTGGTAACAGAAAGTTCTGGAATTTGAGAGAAGTAACATATTTCCTTCCACCAAGCGTTCCCTCAAGTCTCTTGATAAAAATGGTACCTCACTTGTGTGGGTTGGCCTAGTGCCGGCGAAAGGAAGTACCCCAAAACACTATCTGGCCATCAAAATTATCAAATATAAAACTACCTGTTTTTGCGGGGGCACCTGCGTTTTTGGTCCTGGGCTCAACAGCCATCTAGTGAAACCTACCAAACCCAGACATTTTGGAAAACTAAACACCTGAGGGAGTCCAGGGAGGTGTGACGTGCATGGATCCCCCAGTGTTTTCTTACCTAAAATCCGCAAAAAACTTATATTTTAGCTAAAAAATCAAATTTTTCCCACATTTCTGTGTGGGATCACTGCACTGGAACAAATGTCCTACCACCCAACACTCCCATCAGTCTCCCGGTAAAAATGATACCTCATTAGTGTAGGTGGGCCAACTGCCTGTAACAGGGAAGAGCCAAAAACATGTTCAAATTGAGGAGGAAGCAAAGCGGGTCCAAAAGGTAGTTTGAAAAAAAAAAATTTTTAGGCTGACAAGTGGGGCAGAATTTTTATCGGTATAGATGAGAAAATGCTGTTTGGTAGGAATTTTGTGGATTCCTGCAGATTCCGGAAGGTTCCATCACAGAAATGTGGGAAAATGTATGATTTCCAGCAAAGTTGGAGGTTTGCAGGGCATTGTGGGTAAGAATATGGTGCAGGGTGCATGTGAAGCATGCCACCCTGGACTCACCCAGATGTTTAGTTTTCAGATGTGTCATGGTCTTGTGGATTTTTCTACATGACAGCGTCCCAAAGTCCAAAAAGTGCAGCCCTCACCATTCCAAGTGGGATGATTTTGAGAGTTAGCCAAGCTCTCATGGCTCAAATGTAAAACCAAAACCCCAAATAATCAAATGTCCTCTTGCTTGCCATGGGATAAGATGTTTTAGTGTGCAGGGGAGAGCTGAAAGACTGTTACCCCCTTCAGTTGAGGTGGGGGCATAACCATGCCCATACTGGTTGGTAGCCACCACTGCACTATTTTAGTTTTTAATTCCATGGCATTAAGTAGACTTTCTGCCCCCCCCTGGGTGTGGATCGTGGGTAATTGCCCCATCTGCCCACACGTGGGCAGAACAAATTTGGCCCCATTTGTTTTGGGAGGGGGTATGGCCATACCCTCACCCTTTTATTTTGAAAAAAAAATCTTCCCTGGTCTCTGGTGGGCTTTGGGCCAATATAGCCAACAGTAATGTGCCCTCATAGGGAGCGTCCCTTGCCCAATGTGCTGCCCCCCCCAAACCAAGCACACACACACACACACCAGTCCCTAGTGCGTAAGGGGTTTCTGCCCCCCGGGGCAGATCGGCCTAATAGAATTAGGCCGATCTGCCCCCAAGTGGAGCAGGAATAGCCTAAATTGAATTTACCCCCAGGGGAACGACCCTTGCCTAAGGGGTCACTCCCCTTGCATTAAATCAGCACCAGAAAAAAAATCCACTGTGTCTAGTGGTTTCTGCTCCCCTTGGGGGTAGATTGCCCTCATAAAAATAGGCTGATCTGCCCTCTAAGGCGTGGCAAAATGGCTTAAGATTAAATTTGCCCCCTGGGAGCGACCCTTGCTTAAGGGGTCGCTCCCCACATATTAAAAAAATAATAAATAAAAAATTATCCCTGGTGTTTAGGGGTTTCTGCCCTTCTCCCCACCCGCAGGTAGATCGGCCTAATTATAATAGGCTGATCTGCCTCCAGGGGGGGGCAGAAAGGGCCTAAAAATAATTTGCCCCCCTGGGGAGCGGCCCTTGACAAAGGGGCTGCTCCCCTTGTTCATTTACATCACGATGCCTTTGATGCCTTTCTCGGCTCCTCCACGTGATCGGATTTTCTCCTCTAAAGCTGAGCTTCCTGCGATTGCGCGCTAGTGTCCACGGGGGTCAGGGGAGGGTGGGGTGGAAGGGGAAGCATTTGCCCTTCCATCCCTGCCCAGGGGAGGGGGGTGCGAGGCCTTCCCCCGAGGGCCCCTGTAAGGACGTAACACTTACCCGAGCGGTGTTGCCCAGGACGTAACCGTTGCGGCCAGGGCACCTGAGGGGTTAAAGGACTTCACAGAGCCTGCGTTGACTTTGTATTGAGATACATATATTCATGAATCTAATTTTACGAATTATAATTAATTTACAACATTTGTTTTGTATTGCAAGTTGTAAATGTTATGGTATGTGTTGGACTTTTGCTTATGCAGGGTCATCCCCAGTCTTTTTCGCCTCCTGCCTCCTATTTTTTTTCTGACATGTTGCTGTTGGCTTTTCAACTCTGAGCACTTTACCACTGCTAACCAGTGCTAAAGTGCATATGCTCTCCTGTTTAAATTGTATGTAATTGGTTTATCCATGATTGGCATATTTGATTTACTAGTAAGTCCCTAGTAAGGTGCACTAGAGGTGCCAGGGCCTGTAAATCAAATGCTACTAGTGGGCCTGCAGCACTGGTTGTGCCACCCACATAAGTAGCTCTGTAATCATGTCTCAGACCTGCCACTGCAGTGTCTGTGTGTGTATTCTTACACTGTAAATTCGACTTGGCAAGTGTACCCACTTGCCAGGCCTAAACCTTCCCTTTTCTTACATGTAAGGCACCCCTAAGGTAGGCCCTAGGTAGCCCCAAGGGCAGGGTGCAGTGTATGGATAAGGTAGGACATATAGTAATGTGGTTTATATGTCCTGACAGTGAAATACTGCCAATTTCGTTTTCACTGTTGCAAGGTCTGTCTCTCTCTCATAGGATAATATGGGGGCTGCCTTTAAATATGATTAAAGTGTAGATTCCCCTAGAGAGTAGATGGACATGTGGAGTTTGGGATCCCTGAACTCACAATTTAAAAATACATCTGTTAGTAAAGTTGATTTTAAGATTGTGCGTTTGGAAATGCCACTTTTAGAAAGTGAGCATTTTCTTGCTTAAACCATTCTGTGACTCTGCCTGGTTTGTGGATTCCCTGTCTGGGTCAGTTTGACAGTTGGGTTGTTTTTCACCTCACACCAGACAGTGACACAAAGGGAGCTGGGGTGTGATCTGCATTTCCTGATTAGCCATCTCTGCTAGGAGGGAGGGGTGGAGTGGTCACTCTCATCTGAAAGGACTGTGCCTGCCTCTGACAATGCTGTCTCCAGCCCCCTGGTGTGTGTCTGAGGCCTTGCCTGGGCAAGGCAGGATTTCACAAGAAGGTGTGAGTCCCCTTTGAAGAAAGGTGACTTCAAAGACTAAAATGGGTATAAGAAGGGCACCCAAACTTACAAACTTCAGAAACACTTCTGGAATCAAGAGGAACCTCTGCCTGGAGAAGAGCTGATAGCTGAGGAACAAGTGCTGCCCTGCCTGTGACTGTGCTTTGTGGAGCTTTCCTGCAGTGCTGCTTCTGCCAGAGTAAGAGGGCAAAGACTGGACTTTGTGTGCCTTCCATCTTGAAGAAGAAATCTCCAAGGGCTTGATGTAGAGCTTGCCTCCTGTTGTTGAAGTCTCAGGGATAGCAAAGACTTCTTCCTGCCAGCACCTGGAGTCTCTGGAGAGACCCCTACTCTGCTCTGTGGTGCCCTTCCAGTTCCTGGGACCCTGAAAGGAGAGGCTGGCAGCCTAAGGACAAAAATACACGCACCGAGCGCCGTGCGGAGAAAAGATCGACGCGAATCCGATCGCGGCTGAGAAAACGACGCGACGCCGGTTCCGCAGCTGAGAAACGACGCCGCAGGAAACGCGACCGAAAAACCGACGCCCGGAGCAGGAGAAACGACGCGCAGCATCGCTGACGGAGGCTGAGAGATCGCACCCTGCGCCGCGGGACTTTCGGATCGTCGTGTGGCTGGCTTTTTCAACGCGCACCGCCGTGCCGAGTTGTTTTCGACGCACACAGCCGTGCAGGGTTACTTTCGACGCCCACCGCCCGTGCGGGGTTATTTTTGACGCAAACCAGGTACATTTTCACGCTAGCAGCGCTAGTGTGGTGTTACAACTACCTAAAGACTCTTTTTATTTTAAACCTTTAAAAAATCATAACTTGACTTGTGTATGTTGGATTTTTGTCGTTTTGGTCTTGTTTTGTCTAGATAAATATTTCCTATTTTTCTAAACTGGTGTTGTGTCATTTTGTAGTGTTTTCATTGAGTTACTGTGTGTGTTGGTACAAATACTTTACGCCCAGCACTCTGAGGTTAAGCCTACTGCTCTGCCAAGCTACCAAGGGGGTAAGCAGGGGTTAGCTGAGGGTGATTCTCTTTTATCCTAACTAGAGTGAGGGTCCTTGCTTGAACAGGGGGTAACCTGACTGTCAACCAGAGACCCCATTTCTAACAGTATGTTAAATATTTACTGAGCATGATTTAATTTTTGTAGTTTTGTTGATTTTAAATATAATTTTCACTTTCTTATTTTTTGGGGAATATGCATAATAACTTTCACCCTTTTACTGACCTCTACATTCTCCAAAATGGTTAAATTGGAGTGGGAATAGTAACCCTTTTAGTGTCCATGATCATCCCCAAAATGGCGTAGACTGAATTGATAATATTAAGTGTTATCCATTTAGTGTACTATACTTTCCCCAAAGAGGTTTAGATTGAAGTTGAATAGTAAATGTATCCCTTTTATTATTTAACACCTTCTCCAAAGTGGAATAGATTGAAGTGGGACTAGTAAATGTAATGCATTTAGGGGGTCATTCTGACCTCGGCGGTAAAAGGCGCTTACCGCCGGTCAGAAGACCGCCATAACACCGCCGCAGTAAACCGCCACGGTCATTCTGACCCGCATCTGGCAAACCACCAAAAACCCGACATCAACAAAAGTCCGCCACACCAACGGCCTGCGAAAAACTGGAGATGACCAAACCTCCACCGTCACGCCAACAGAAATACGCCCATGCCATTCCGACCCACAAATCCCCGCAGCGGTCTTTCAACCGCGGTATTCCATTGGCGGTACACACCGCCGCGGTCAAAATACACACACCTTTACAAAACACTACCACATTGGACAATTCAAAATACACACACCTGAGACACATACACACACCACTCCCACACACCCAATACAATATAAAACACACACCCACATCACCCACAAACCCTTACGACCACAATTGCGACTGACGGACAGAGAGAGACAGCACAGAATAGAGTAGACCATCACACAGAGGCAAATCACTACATCACCCACACAATATCCACGCACAAAACACCACACACCAACACACTCACCACACTCTACAACACATACCCCACCCCACACCTCATCCACACCACCCCATGGCACCCCAAAGACACCCCAGGTTCTCTGACGCAGAACTCAGGGTCATGGTGGAGGAAATAGTTCAGGTAGAGCCCCAGCTCTTCGGGACACAGGTGCAGCACACCACCATTGCCAGGAAGATGGAGCTATGGCAAAGAATAGTGGACAGGGTCAACGCTGTGGGACAGCATCCACGAAATCGGGACGACATCAGGAAGCGGTGGAACGACCTACGGGGGAAGGTGCGTTCCATGGTATCAAGGCACAACATCGCGGTGCAGAAGACTGGCGGCGGACCCCCACCTACTCCCCCAGAATTTACAGCATGGGAGGAGCAAGTCTTGCACATCCTGCATCCTGAGGGCCTCGCAGGAGTAGGTGGAGGAATGGACTCTGGTAAGTCAAATCTTCACTACTTCATTCCCCCCACCTGCATGCCAAATCATACCCCCACCCTCACCCCCACCCCCATCACACCAACTCCTTGCAAATGGCTCACCATGACAACCCACCCATCCCAAAACCTAGCCCTGCATGTGTCCCCAAAGCATGGACACCCATCACCAAAGCATGCCCACTGCACATCCCCATCTCCCCCACAAGCCACCATCACAACAGCCCCCACACGGGAATGCCAGCACTGGGGTGCACGGCCACCCACCCATTACACGAAATGGCACACACAGAAGCAATAACCATACTCTTATACCCCTGCAGGACCCGAACGCCACCACACCGCCCAGGGGGGTCCAGAGATGTCCATCCCACCCCCAGAAGAGGCCCCCAGTGATGACAGTAGCTCTGTCTCCCTGGACCCAGATGACCAGCCCGGCCCATCGGGGACCTCGGACAGTCGGTTTGCCACAGACAGCCACAGGCTACAGCAGACCTAACCCCCTCTGGGAACACCAGCACAGCTCCCACCCAGCGGGCCCATGCCTCTGTCTCCAGGACACGTCAATCAGCGGTGTGTCAACCACTACAGGGCACCCAGGTTGACCCACCACCCCAACAACAACAGGGACCTGGGGGCAGTGGTAGTGGGCACACGGTCCAGGGGACAGAGGGCAAGGGAAACAGGGGAACTGGGAGGGCTGCTGTGCGACAGGGGGGGGACAGGCCCAGGGAACCCACTCTCCAAGAGGCCCTCTCCTCCATCATGGGAGCATACCACCGCTCCCAGGAGACAATGGCTATGGTACTGGCCAGGTTCCAGGAGATCCAGGTACTGCAGGAGGAACAGTACATGGGGTTCAGAGAGGAACTGAGAAACATTAGTTCCGCAATGGGGACCATCGTCGTGGCTCTTAACCAGATAGTCACCACATTGCAGGACCATGTGGCACCACAAAGGGCCCCTGTCACTAGCATGGACCAAGACCAGGCTACCACCTCCGCCGGCGCTAGAGGACAGGAGGCCACCACACGACAAGCCACCAGAACCCAACCTCCTGCAGAAGAAGAACCACCCCGCAAGCGGTACCTGAGATCTCAGAAGAAGACAGAGTAGGATGCCAAGACCCCCGCCAGAAAAGAATACCCCCTGATGTCATCCCACTGTCCCACATTGTCACCCTGTCCAACCTTAAACTGCCCCTGCTCCATCCTTCCACAGGCATATGGACAATGCACCTGTGAGACTGAAAACTGGACTCTGCCATGGACATTACTCCACCATCACCCATCACCGTTTTTCAACCATGTCCCTACATTTAGCACTTTAATAAAATCACTCATTGCACTTAAAAAATCTGGAGTCTGCTTGTATTTTGAACAAATGTATTAGACATAACGGTGCCAAAATGTTCAGTTACATTGTGATGACAACATACCCCTGTCACACAGCTGTAGTCCACGGGGAAACAAAGCAGAGGTCACGCAGTGGGGCCCACAGCTCTGAAAACGGAAGGGAAAGTCACAACTCAGTTAACAGGAACTGGGGGGAAACACAGACAGTAGAGAGGCAGGAGACTTTAAGTAAATGTAAAATGGCGGGGTTGATTCGTACCTGTGTGCTACTGAAAATACTGTTGTATTACTGTGTCCCTGTTGTCTGTGTCGTCACCACCATCTGGACCATCCTCCTGCAGGAAAGGCACCTGGCGTCGCAAAGCCAGGTTGTGAAGCATACAGCAGGCCACGATGATATGGCACACCTTCTTTAGTGAGTACATTAGGGATCCACCTGTCATATGCAGGCACCTAAACCTGGCCTTCAGAAGGCCGAACGTCCGCTCGATCACCCTCCTAGTCCGCCCATGGGCCTCATTGTACCGTTCCTCTGCCCTGGTCGGGGGATTCATCACTGGGGTTAGTAGCCACGACAGGTTGGGGTAACCAGAGTCACCAATTAGCCACACACGGTGTCTCTGTAGCTGTTCCATCACATAAGGGATGCTGCTATTTCGCATGATGTACGCGTCATGCACTGACCCAGGGAACTTGGCATTTACATGGGAGATGTACTGGTCAGCCAAACAGACCACCTGGACATTCATCGAATGATAACTTTTTCTGTTCCTGTACACCTGCTCACTTTCACTGGGGGGAACCAAGGCCACATGGGTCCCATCAATGGCACCAATGATGTTGGGAATATGTGCAAGGGCATAGAAATCACCCTTCACTGTAGCCAAATCGCCCACCTCAGGGAAAACAATGTAGCTCCGCATGTATTTCATCAGGGCAGACAACACTCTGGACAAAACCTTAGAAAACATAGGCTGAGACATCCCTGATGAAATGGCCACTGTTGTTTGGAATGATCCACTTGCCAAAAAATGGAGTACTGACAGCACCTGCACCAGAGGGGGAATCCCTGTGGGTTGGCGAATGGGGGACATCATGTCTGGCTCCAGCTGGGCACACAGTTCCTGTATAGTGGCTCGGTCAAGTCTGTATGTTAGTATGACATGTCTTTCTTCCATTGTCGACAGGTCCACCAGGGGTCTGTACACTGGAACATTCCTCCATCTCCTCGCAAGTCCCAGCGGACGGTGCCTAGGAAGGACAACATGGAGCACAGAGTCAAGCAACCCACAGGTACGTAACCACAGCTTGCACAGAACACGATTCGCTATGCATTGAATGGCTTGTATGAGTGGCAATGCAAGGCCTAGGCCTGTGTGACGCAGTAGATATTAAGCCATGTGGGCCCTTGAAATGGCGGCTGCCTGACCTGTGAAGTGTGACAATGGGATGTGAGGTCAATGCGCTGGCGTGGCACACTGTGGCGGTAGGCGGTCGAAGACCGCGGCGCAAAGGAGCATTGGTTAACATTTAACCCAATGGGTCTCAGGAGCCAATGACGATGTGCACCGGCGGTCGCGATACGCACCGCCGCGGTACGCACCGCCGCGAGGGTGACCGCCATTTTCTATCTGCTTAATCACTCGAGACCTGATCATCCACAGGAGAGGACCTATACTGCAAGTGCTGCTGTGACCTCGGTCTGGAAGAGACAATGGCTGCTGCGACTGGGGAAAGGGCCCCTGCCTTCACATCTGAGGAATTGGAGAAACTTGTTGATGGGGTCCTCCCCCAGTATGCGCTACTCTACGGTCCTCCGGACCAACAGGTTAGTACACTGGGACCATGCTTTGTGGGCAATGCCTGGGTTGAGTGGGGTGAATGAACGATGGTGCGGAGGGGAGCGTATGAGGCATGCATCAAACGACAGATGAGAGCATGTGCCACATGGCAAGTGTGGGGATGGGGGGACACTCACATCGAGCATGCAGTAAATTCTGATATTGTATTTTCTCTCCCTGTACGTGTCACATAGGTCAGCGCCCATCAGAAAGTCGACATTTGGCGTTCCATCGTCCATGACGTCCGGACCCTGGGGGTCCACAACAGATGGGGCACCCACTGCCGCAAGAGGTGGGAGGACATCCGCCGCGGGAGCAGAAAGACCGCTGGGGATGGCTTCCCAACGTAGGAGGAGTGCCACGCATCAATTAACCCCCCTGATGTCTCGGATCCTGGCGGTGGCCTACCCAGATTTGGATGGGTGCGTGAGGACATCACAGCAGACACAAGGGGGTGAGTACACTCTCATTCTGCTGACTATGCGCGCAGTGGAGGTGTCTGGGTGGGGGAGGAGGGCTGGGGGTATCCCAAGGCCAGGGTGATTTCTGTAGGCTAGGCCCCTCTGTAAGGCATGGCCCTGTGCCCCCGCCCCCCACCTCTGTAGGGTGCCAAGTACAGCTATCCATGGCCCTGTGTCACCTATGTGTGCAGTTGTCGTCTATAGGCTTGTAGGCCATGTCCCACTGATTGAGTAGTGTACCCCAAGTGCGCGGCATAGTGCAGGGGGCTTCTGTGTCTGTCCTCTCCGCCAACTGTGTTGCCAATGCATGCACTCAACATGTCTTTATTCTTCCCCCCCCCTTTTTTGGTCTGCTCTTCCTGTTCATGTGTGCATTAGCATCATCTGGCGGAGGAGAAGTGGCATTGGAGCACAAGGGAGCTGCATCTCACATGGCCCCGGAGGGCCATGCAACGGACTCTGATTTGACCAGTGAGATGGAGGGCGAGGGGGGCTCCACAACGGGGACATGTGGAGACATCAGCGACACCGACACGTCCTCGGAAGGGAGCTCCCTTGTGGTGGCGGCAACATCCGTGCCCACCGCAACAACAGGTACAGCCGCCACCCAGCGCACCAGCTCCGCCCTCCCAGCAGCCCCTCAGCGTTCGCCCCGTGCCCGCACGCACACCAAGGCGGGCATCTCCTTCGCCCCAGGCACCTCAGGCCCTGCCCCAGTTACCCCTGCTGCCCTCAGTGAGGAGGTCATCGACCTCCTCCGGACGCTCATTGTTGGGCAGTCTACCCTTTTGAATGCCATCCAGGGGGTGGAAAGGGAGGTGCATCGGAGCAATGCATACCTGGAGGGCATTCATTCGGGTCAGACTGCCCATCAGCGATCATTCAACGGTCTGGCCTCAGCACTGACGGCAGCCATTGTCCCTGTCTCCTGCCTCCCTCCTCCAACTCCCTCCACCCAGTCCCACTCCCCTGTTCCTCTGCCTATCCCAGACACACCTACAGACCAGCCTGCACACACCTCAACACCCAAGGCCAGCTCATCCAGACATAAGGACCACAAATCACACAAGCATTCACACAAGCAACAGCCACATGCAGACATGCCAACAGCCACTGCCTCCTCTGTGTCCCCCTCCTCCTCGTCTCCCTCCTCCCTCCCTGTGACGTCCCAACTCACACTTGCATGCACCACTTCATCAGCCACTACGTCCATCACCAGCACACCCACCAGAACACTCCGCACACGTGCAGTCACCACCCCCACTGCCATTTACAGGTCCCCTGTGTCCTCTCCCAGTGTGTCTGTCACCCCCTCTTCCAAACCACACAAACGCAGGCAGCCACCCACCCAACAGCCATCCACCTCACGACAGCCTCCGTCACAAGCACCTGCACCCATAGACAGCACACTTGACTCTCCTACAACCACATCCTCTTCCTCCAATCCCATACCCACTGCACCTACCCTTCCCATTGCTCCTAAAAAGTTTTTCCTCTCCAAAATTAACCTCTTTCCATCACCTGACCCACCCCCTCCATCTCGTAAAAGTCCAATCTGCACCTCAGCCACCACAACCCCTCGACCTACAAGCACCATAGTCCAGGGATATTGGAGTCCCCCACCTTCGAGGGCAGCCACATCGGCCAGCAGCAAAGGGACAGCCAGCCCACCCCCTGGGAAAAAAACAAAAAAAGCCAAGGGCCGGCGCGAGAAAACAGAGACGGCAGCCTCCACAGGCACCACCCTGGCACCGTCAGGGAGTGGGGTGCCACCTGGCACATCTCCAAAGGGAGGCAAGGGCCACAGAGGATCAGGCAAGGATGGCAAGGGCAGCACGCCCGACAAGTCCGGCAGCAGGCGAGCTGCCCAGGAGGGCCCCACCAACCCCATTCCGGGGGTGAAGGAGGACACCAACGGGCACGGGACACCAGCACAGGAGGGCCCAGCAAGCGAGAAGTCGGATGGCGAGTGAACACCATCTATTGCCCGGATCTGGTGCCCTGGAGACACATGACAAGCACCACTGAACAGGGCCCGCCGTCTCAAGAACCGCTGAACAGGGCCCTTCAAGACAAGCACCGCTGAACAGGGCCCTGCCGTCTCAAGAACCGCTGAACAGGGCCCTTCAAGACAAGCACCGCTGAACAGGGCCCCGCCGTCTCAAGAACCGCTGAACAGGGCCCTTCAAGACAAGCACCGCTGAACAGGGCCCCGCCGTCTCAAGAACCGTTGAACAGGGCCTCGCCGTCTCAAGAACCGCTGAACAGGGCCCTTCAAGACAAGCACCGCTGAACATTGTCCCGCCGTCTCAAGAACCGCTGAACAGGGCCCTTCAAGACAAGCACCGCTGAACAGGGCCCCGCCGTCTCAAGAACCGCTGAACAGGGCCCTTCAAGACAAGCACCGCTGAACAGGGCCCCCCGTCTCAATAACCGCTGAACAGGGCCCCGCCATCTCAAGAACCGCTGAACAGGGCCCTTCAAGACAAGCACCGTTGAACAGGGCCTGCCGTCTCAAGAACCGCTGAACAGGGCCCTTCAAGACAAGCACCACTGAACAGGGCCCCCCGTCTCAAGAACCGCTGAACAGGGCCCCGCCATCTCAAGAACCGCTGAACAGGGCCCTTCAAGACAAGCACCGCTGAACAGGGCCCCGCCGTCTCAAGAACCGCTGAACAGGGCCCTTCAAGACAAGCACCGCTGAACAGGGCCCCGCCGTCTCAAGAACCGCTAAACAGGGCCCTTCAAGACAAGCACCGCTGAACAGGGCCCGCCGTCTCAAGAACCGCTGAACAGGGCACCACCGTCTCAAGAACCGCTGAACAGGACCCTTCAAGACAAGCACCGCTGAACAGGGCCCGCCGTCTCAAGAACCGCTGAACAGGGCCCTTCAAGACAAGCACCGCTGAACAGGGCCCCGCCGTCTCAAGAACCGCTGAACAGGGCCCTTCAAGACAAGCACCGCTGAACAGGACCCCACCGTCTCAAGAACCGCTGAACAGGGCACCGCCGTCTCTGCACCGCTCCGCTTGGCCCTTCAACTCAAGCACCGCTCCGCTGGGCCCTTCATCTCAAGCACCGCTCTGCTGGGCACCGCCGTCTCTGCACCGCTCCGCTTGGCCCTTCATCTCAAGCACCGCTCCGCTGGGCCCTTCATCTCAAGCACCGCTCTGCTGGGCCCTTCATCTCAAGCACCGCTCCGCTGGGCCCTTCATCTCAAGCACCGCTCCGCTGGGCCCTTCATCTCAAGCACCGCTCCGCTGGGCACCGCCATCTCTGCACCGCTCCGCTTGGTCCTTCAACTCAAGCACCGCTCCGCTTGGCCCTTCAACTCAAGCACCGCTCCGCTGGGCCCTTCATCTCAAGCACCGCTCCGCTGGGCACCGCCGTCTCTGCACCGCTCCGCTTGGCCCTTCAACTCAAGCACCGCTCCGCTGGGCCCTTCATCTCAAGCACCGCTCCACTGGGCACCGCCGTCTCTGCACCGCTCCGCTTGGCCCTTCATCTCAAGCACCGCTCCGCTGGGCCCTTCATCTCAAGCACCGCTCCGCTGGGCACCGCCGTCTCTGCACCGCTCCGCTTGGCCCTTCATCTCAAGCACCGCTGCGCTGGGCCCTTCATCTCAAGCACCGGTGACACATTGGCAGAAGGGGCAGGCCCGGATCAGTGTCGGACAGGGCTGCACGATACACGCTGGGCACCAAGAGTCCTCCAGTACCGCTGGAGTCTGTCATCCACTTGAGAGACTGTGGCTTTGCACTCCGCAAGCCACCCACTGTAGAGACTTGAGAGACTGTCGCTTTGCACTCCCCAGGATGGCATGGTGGGCAAGCCACCCACTGTAGAGACTTCAGAGACTGTGGCTTTGCATTCCCCAGGATGGCACGGTGGGCAAGCCACCCACTGTAGAGACTTGAGAGACTGTGGCTTTGCACTCCCCAGGATGGCACGGTGGGCAATCCACCCACTGTAGAAACTTGAGAGACTGTGGCTTTGCACTCCCCAGGATGCCACAGTGGGCAACCCACCCACTGTAGAGACTTGAGAGACTGTGGCTTTGCACTCCCCAGGATTGAACATTGGCCGTGGAGGCCCCTCGTGGATCTGGCGTCGTGGACTCATGTGGCTGAGGTGGCCCCCCTTCCCTTCCCCCTGAGGTGCCTGTAGTTTTCCTATCTGATGCCCCTGCAGTGTTCTCTCCAATGGATTCGGGTCTCATGTGTGGGCTTTGCCCATGTGTTGAGGACCATTGGCCCACGTACAATGACAGAAAGCCAATTCTGACGGGACAATATACATATGTGTATATAGTTATGGGATGTTCGTCTTACTTATTTACTTTGCCTTACAATATATTTGTATTACAATTACTTATTATTTTGTCTTTGCATTCTTCTGGGGGGCTTGGGGGGTGTCACTCTGAGTTGGTGCTCTGCATTGGTGTGTAGGTAGTTGGGGGGGGTGTAGCGTATGTGTGTGCCCGTAATCTTTTCTCCTCCCCCCTCCCGTGTGTCGTAGGTGCAGTACTCACCGTTGTCTTCTGCGCCGGCGTTCGTGCTCCTGGTAGAGGAGCAGGTAGACAATAGCTGGTAGGATGTGTAGTTCTGGTTCCATGCTGTCCAGATTCCTCGTGGAGTGTGTATAGGTGAGCGTTTTCCCGTTCGTAGTCTGTTTCCGCCGTGTTTTTATCGGCGGGACTCCCGTCCCGGAAAAGGTGGCGGATTGGTGAGTTGTGATAGGGTGGGTGGTACATTGTCTGCCGCCTGTCTGTTGGCGGTGACCGCCGCGTTGCTTGTCTGTACCGCCGTGGCGGTCGGAGTGTTAAAGTGGCGGGCTGTGTTGGCGGTTCCCGCCAGGGTCGGAATTCCATTTTTTTGGCCGCCAGCCTGTTTGCGGGTTGGCCGCTGCTTTAACTCCGACCGCCAGAGTTGGAATGACCCCCTTAGTGTCCAACACTTTCCATGAATTTTTTTTATATTAGAGTGGGAATATTTAATGTAACCCCTTTAGTGACCAGGGCCTTCTCCAAAGTGGATTCCATTAGAGTTGAAATAGTAAATGTGGCCCCTTTATTATCCAACACGGTGCAAAAAAGTATCCCATCTTTTTTTCCAACACCTTCCCCGAAGTGGTAAAGAATGGAGCGGGAATAGTAAATGTAACCCCTGTATTATCCAAAACCGCCACCAAAATATTATAGATTGGAGTGGGAATAACAAGTTTAGGGCCATATTTATACTTTTTGACGCAAAACTGCGCTAACGCAGTTTTGCGCCAAAAAACTTAGCGCCGGCTAACGCCATTCTGAAGCACCATGCGGGCGCCGTATTTATTGAATGGCGTTAGCCGGCGTTAGCCGACCGGCGCTGCCTGGTGTGCGTGAAAAAAAACGACGTACACCAGGCAGCGCCGGCGTAGGAAAAAGTGGCGTTTGGGAGTCCAAACATGGGGCAAGTCAGGCTGAGGCAAAAAAATCGTCTTAACCCGATTTGCGCCATTTTTTTGGGGCGCCCAGACGCCATTAACATGACTCCTGTCTTAGCAAAGACAGGAGTCATGCCCCCTTGCCCAATGGCCATGCCCAGGTGACTTATGTCCCCTGGGCATGGTCTTTGGGCATAGTGGCATGTAGGGGGGCACAAATCAGGCCCCCCTATGCCACAAAAAACAATAAAAAAAAATACTTACCACAACTTACCTTTTCTTCCCTGGGATGGGTCCCTCCATCCTTGGGTGTCCTCCTGGGGTGGGCAAGGGTGGCAGGGGGTGTCCCTGGGGGCAGGGGAGGGCACCTCTGGGCTCATTCTGAGCCCACAGGTCCCTTAACGCCTGCCCTGACCCAGGCGTTAAAAAGAGGCGCAAATGTGGGGTTTTTTGCCCCGCCCACTCCCGGGCGTCATTTTTGCCCGGGAGTATAAATACCACGCACATCCCTGGGAGTCATTTTTTAAGACGGGAACGCCTACCTTGCATCTCATTAACGCAAGGAAGGTGTTCACGCCAAAAAATGACGATAACTCCATGAACTTTGGCGCTAGACGCGTCTAACGCCAAAGTATAAATATGGAGTTCGTTTTGCGTCGAATTTGCGTAAAAAAAAACGATGCAAATTCTGCTCAAACGGAGTATAAATATGCCCCTTAGGGCCATATTTATACTTTTTGATGCAAAACTGCGCTAACGCAGTTTTGCGCCAAAAAACTTAGCGCCGGCTAACGCCATTCTGAAGCGCCATTCAGGCTCCGTATTTATTGAATGGCGTTAGCCGGCGTTAGCCGACCGGCGCTGCCTGGTGTGTGTGAAAAAAACGACATACACCAGGCAGCGCCGGCGTAGGGAAAAATGGCGTTTGGGCGTCCAAAAATGGGGCAAGTCAGGCTGAGGCAAAAAAATCGTCTTAACCCGATTTGCGCCATTTTTTTGGGGCGCCCAGACGCCATTAACATGACTCCTGTCTTAGCAAAGACAGGAGTCATGCCCCCTTGCCCAATGGCCATGCCCAGGTGACTTATGTCCCCTGGGCATGGTCATTGGGCATAGTGGCATGTAGGGGGGCACAAATCAGGCCCCCCTATGCCACAAAAAAAAATAAAAAAAAATACTTACCACAACTTACCTTTTCTTCCCTGGGATGGGTCCCTCCATCCTTGGGTGTCCTCCTAGGGTGGGCAGGGGTGGCAGGGGGTGTCCCTGGGGGCAGGGGAGGGCACCTCTGGGCTCATTCTGAGCCCACAGGTCCCTTAACGCCTGCCCTGACCCAGGCGTTAAAAAGAGGCGCAAATGTGGTTTTTTTTGCCCCGCCCACTCCCGGGCGTCATTTTTGCCTGGGAGTATAAATACCACGCACATACCTGGGAGTCATTTTTTAAGACGGGAACGCCTACCTTGCATCTCATTAACGCAAGGAAGGTGTTCACGCCCAAAAATGACGCTAACTCCATGAACTTTGGCGCTAGACGCGTCTAACGCCAAAGTATAAATATGGAGTTAGTTTTGCGTCTAATTTGCGTCGAAAAAAACAACGCAAATTCGGCGCAAACAGAGTATAAATATGCCCCCCAGTGTCCAAAGCTTTATCTAAAAAAATGTACTTTGGAGTTAGTGTTTCATTGTTCAAGTACAAAGAGCCTGATTACAATGGTCCACCAAAGCCACAATCAATCAATCAATCAATGCATTTATAGAGCGCGCTACTCACTCGAGAGGGTCTCAAGGTGCTGGGGGGGGGGTTACTGCTGCTTGAAAAGCCATGTCTTGAGGCGCTTGCTGAAGGCCACCAGGGAGGCGCGCACCATTAAGCCAGCTGCCTCATCCCCCATCGTAATATGATGTTGCTTACCGGGTTGACTGGGGGAAATCTCACAATTACAATGTTGTCCTCTGGTCAACCCGGTGAAAACAGTGTGGTGGAATTGGCCTACTTGTGCAAGCAGGGGTATGTTGCACAGGGGTATGTTGCACAGTGGCCATATCAGGATTACAACCATTAAACACCAACACATTAGTACAAGTATCTGGTCAAACCAAAAATTGGATTCCAGTGTACAGCACATAGACTGTCCATATGTCTGAACTATTAGAAACAAGAATGTGCCACTCATATTAAGTCAAGGTATATATTTCAAGGTACAGACCCACAGACCACAGAAGGAAGGGATTTGTCAAACATTGTCCTGTAGAATAAGCAAACATTAAAGTGGTTGAATTCAGCAGCTTGAACCTTATCACATACCACACCAAATAATCCAACATCACATAATCCAGGAAACAGACAGATGGCAGTACAACTGTCCCTGATCACAGATCCATCATAATCCAAAGCTCATGCATCCGGTGGTATGACACAAACATATGTCAGTTTTGTGGCACAGACACTGTGGCCTGCAATGATGAACACATCTACAGCTAGATGCAGGTCATTCAAAAAGAGTGTTTAGCCAATGTAAAGGAAAAATGACTTGGTCAAAAGCTAGGACTACATATTTTCAGACCACATGATAATACATGATGCATCAGGCCCACCACAAGACACAAAACAAGTGCAATGTGCACTTCTGTACCTCCATCCAAACACTGTGCAAACTGTCTAGGTACAGGTCTCATACATCCAAACTCTGCGACCTACATCATCTGAAACAACCCAAGAGCATTTTGTATGTCAGAACAGCATCAGATACCTGCCAATGTCACACCTCTGAAATGCCCACATGGAGATGCCATGGAGAAGGTACCATACCTATGTCACAAGTCATATAGAAAGCAACTGGAATACAAAGTACATAGCAAGGAAACTGACACAAACAAAGCAACATCATCAAAGTGGGGATGTGTCAAAAGCTATCTTATCAAGCAGCATTTGGCTGAATATTGCAGAGTATCAGCTCCCTAGATGCTTCTAAAACACTCAACCCCACACATTCTCACATCTACAGTTCATTGTACAGTCACAGTCATGAGATCAAATGATATACTTGCATTCATGAAAAGTAGCTGTTGATTAAATCTTCTCGCATCAACAACCAAGGATAGTTTGGACATGCATAGTCTCCTATCAAGGAATGGGACATAAGTGCAACAATGAGTCACGTACTTAAAGATTGTATCACCTGACATTGCATACACATCATCAGGACAGACATGACTTACTAACCAGCCAGGCCCTCTCTGCGTGCAGTTGTGACAGCAGCTGTGTTATGGTGCTGTTCCACTTTATGATGGAATCATGGTCTGAACCCAGATAATGAGCACAGACTTGAGATGTAGAGATCCGCGAAAGAGACAACTTGCACGTTGATGGAATGGAAGTTCTTTCTGTTGGAATAGACTTGTTCAGTGGCCTGCAGTGGAACCAAGGCAACAAGTGTGCCATCAATGTCCCCCAATCCATGTGGGAGGTGGCCAAAGCCATAAAAGTCATCCTCATGCTGGGGGAATCTGATACAGCTGTCAATGTGTTTCAACATTGCTAAGAGGTAATACTTAAACACCATACTGAACATAGGTTGGGGCATACCAGCAGAAAGGGCCAGTGTATGTTGCAAGGACCCAGTGGCTAGGGAAGTGCAATACAGACATGACTTATACAATGGGTAGTATGCTGGTTGGATAACTAGTAGCTGGCATCAGATCTGGCTCCATCTGATAGCATAAGTCCAGTATTGTTTGCCCATTCAGATGGTACAACTGTATGACGTGGCGTTCTTTCATCTGTCATTGGATGGTAGACAGAAGGTTTTCGCATCCTTCCTCTCCCAGGGTACCTATGTGTGACAGGACATGATTTGGAACATTAGTCAGTGTGTCCACAGCAACATACATGATGCATGTGAACAATATCATGTGACAAAGCATTTCTGATTGAATAGGTACGTCACCCAGTACACATTACAGCTGGCAACTAGACAAGGACTCAAGCGGTCCAGTGAGGGGATGGATAAGGTGCATAGCGAGCTCCTTCATTAGAGTTTGTGTGACAATAAGGGGACACTCCCCCTCCTGGAGTCCTGGGGCTAGTAGCCTTTGGGTATAGGGCCTCCACAAGGTAATTCCTTGTTCACAGGTAGGCCCCATATCACTTTTTACACCATTCCACCCACACTCCCATTGAACGGAGTAGGTTTTCCTTGCATTGCATGACTTTGAGGGATCCCAGACCGTGAAGAATGCTCCCAGACCTTCCTTGGCTCATTGTAGAGGACAGAAACATGTTGGCCATTCATTTTTAGATAGGTGACCCAGTGAGTCCTTGCTCTCACAGACGTGTCCCATCCTTGTTCTTAATCACACCAGCAGACACCACTATTAAAGTGGACTCTCACACAGGTGACTGTCGAGGTGTTTTTATATTACCCTAGTCTTGCTGGATCCCACATTTTCCAGAACAGTTCAAATTTACGCACTCCCTCCTGTTCCTTTAACGGTGAGGTTGAGTCTGCCCAGGTGGCACTGTCCTACCTGGGTGGGGCTAGGTGGTCATATGATGAAGCATGACACTATAGTGTGTGAGACCACCTAGTCCGTAAAGGAAACACCCCCCACCATCACTACATGACCCTCCACAGCACTTAACACAACCATCAAGTGAGTTCAAGAAGCCCCTGGGGTACTCCCCCTTTTAGTAGCTCCTCAATATAAGTGAACCCCTTACTCTTTTGTGTTTTTGGAACTAGACAAGGGTCACATGTGATTCCCATGGTTTTCAACACATGTCCACAACATGGATTTGGAGGAAACTCAAAAATATGCTACACGATTGCCCCTTGAAATGTGACTGTATATTCTGACCAGGAAAAAGACTATCTATGGTGGTGTACTGTGCACTGTTGTCAAATGCCATCTGTGCCTTGCAACAAACGCCACTGGTGGTTGAGTAAAAGGACCTACATGGCAAGACAGAGGCCCTCATTACAACCCTGGTGGTAAACGCCGCCTACTGCAGTGCTGACGGCCACCAACATACTGTGACCATGGTGGTAATCGGCCATGGATATCATGACCCACACATGGAATACAGCCACAATACAGACACCCACACATGTCCGCTAGACCAAAGGTCAGTGATAAACTGGCGATAGCAAAACCCACACCGTTACGCCCACAGGAATATGCCCACAGTATCACGACCCACGAATCAACGAGGCGGTCTTTCAACCGTGGTAAACCATTGGCGGTACACACCGCTGTGCTAAAAATACGCACACACTTACAAAACTACATTGCATTGGACAATTCAAACTACACACACCTGACACACCTACACACACCATAGCCACACACTTCTATAAAACACACACCCACATTACCCACAACCCTTCCAATGAAAAAAAAGATTGCCAACAGAGAGAGACACTAGCCAGGAGCAACCACTCAATGTGAGCCACAGAACACCATCACCCATACACCATCCACGCACATCACAGCATACACCCCAACACATCACCCCACACATCACCCCACACATCCTCACACATATCACTCGCACCACATCCATGATATCCCAAAGACACCCCAGGTTTTCAGAAGAGGAACTAAGGGTCATGGTGGAGGAAATCATTCGGGTAGAGCCACAGCTATTTGGATCACAGGTGCAGCAGACATCCATTGCAAGGAAGATGGAGATATGGTGGAGAATCGTGGACAGGGTCAATGCGTGGGACAGCACCCAAGAACCATGGATGACATCAGGAAGAGGTGGTACGACCTACGGGGTAGGTGCGTTCCGTGGTTTCAAGACACCAGATTGCTGTACAGAGGACTGGTGGTGGACCCCCACCTCCTCCCCCACAACTAACAACATGGGAGGAGCAAGTATTGGCAATCATGCATCCTGAGGGCCTCACAGGAGTATCAGGAGGACTGGACTCTGGTAAGGCAAATCTTTACTACTTCATCCCCCACCCTACCTGCATGCCATCACAAACTCCTACCCCCACCCCCTCACTCCACCAACTCACATATACCCCACTAGCACAACCCACCTATCCCATTACCAAGCCCTGCATACACCCCACAATCGTAGGGGGAAACACAGCCATGCACAAGATGGCACATGTAGATACATTAACAATGCATTTGCCTCCCAACAGGACCCCTACCCAACGTCACCGGAGAGGAGGTGCCAGCTACATCCACACCCCCCCAGAAGAGGCCCACAGTGATGACAGCAGCTGTGCACGCCTGGATCACGATGACCAACCTGGCCTATCTGGGACCTCTGGACAGTCAGTTCCCCTGCCACAGTCCCAACCCACCACAGATCTTCCCCACTCAGGAAACACCAGCACAGCACCCACCCAGCGGGCCCATGCCACTGTCCCCAGGACATGTCAATCAGCAGTGTGCCCACCACAACAGGGACCCCAGGCAACCCCACAAACATAGGACGATCAGGGACCTGGGGTCAGTGGCAGTGGGCACACGGTTCAGGAGACAGAAGCAGAGGACAACAGGGAAGCTGGGAGGACTGCTGTGCACCAGGGGGAAAACAGGCCAAGGGAACTGACCCTCCACAAGGCTCTCTCAAACATCATGGGAGCAAACCAACATTCCCAGGAGACCATGGGCCAGCTACTGGTCAAGTTACAGGAGACCCAGATGCTGCAGGAGGGACAGTACCTGGGGATCAGGGAGGACCTAACAAAAATATACACCATCCTGGTCACCACTGTAGGGATGCTGGCTGACATGGGCAAGACCATGAGGGAGGCAGTGGCACAACAAAGGGCGCCTGACACAAGCCAAACTGAGGCACAGCCTTTCGACCTCCGCCGGCGCTAGTGGACAGGAGGCCACGCCACAGGACCAACAGGCCACCAGCACCCCACCCCCTGCAGAATGAGAACCACCCCTACAAACGGTCCCTGCGATCCAGGCAGAAGACAGAGGACATTGCCAAGACCCCTGCCAGGAAATAAGACTCTCCTTATTGTCACCCTTCTGTCCCACTATGTCACCCTGTCCACCTTGAACTGCCCTTGCTCCACTTCCTATGCCCCCTTGGACAATGTACCTGTGTTACCAATAGACCAGACTCTAACTGGACATTCCTCCACCATCACCACAGCCCCTTTCACATATCCCCATACTTATTGGCACAAAAATAAATACCCTTGAAACAAACACCATACCGAGTCAGGATAATGAATCGAAAAAGATATTAGTACAACATTATCAAAGCATTGCAACGTATATGTTAATTGAAATATAATACAGGATGACCTTTGGTAGGCAGCAGTACATATAGCAGGAGCCAGAATGGGGCACACAGATCTGAAAATAGAGAATCCAAAGGGTACAGTCAGTGTCCATAGACAGCTGGTAAGAGGCTGCCATGTACAATGTCCAAAAGATTACTGAAATGTAAAGTTGAGTTACAGTCTCTTACCTGTGTGTCACTTGAAGTACTGCTGTATAATGTTTGTTCTGTTGTCCACATCTTCTTCATCTGCCTTCTCTTCCTCACTGTCCACAGGCTCCACCACTGCCACAAGACCATCTCCAGACTCATCCTCCTTCAGAAAAGGCACCTGACGTCTCAAGGCCAGGTTGTTCAACATACAGCATGCCACAATGATCTGGAACACCTTCTTGGGTGAGTAGTACAAGGATCCACCTGTCAGATGGGGGCACCGGAACCTGACCTTCAGGAGGCTGAAAGGTCTCTCAATAATCCTCCTTGTACGCCCATGTGCCTCGTAACATTCCTCTGCCCTTGTCCTTGGATTCCTCACTGGGGTCAGTAGCCATGAGAGGTTGAGGTAACCAGAGTCACCTGTAAATATCGAGGAACAACTGTTAGACCCACACTAACCCTTAGGGACAACCCCATACCCAGACACCTACTTATACTTTGTGGGGACCTTGGGCTCACCTATTAGCCTTACCCGGTTCCTCTGGAGCTGGACCATCACATAAGGGATGCTGCTATTCCTCAAGATATAGACGTCATGCACAGAGCCAGGATATTTGGCATTCACATGGGAGATGTACTGGTCCACCAAACACACCATCTGCACATTCATCGAGTGATAGCTTTTTCTATTCCTGTAAACTTGTTCATTTCTCCGGGGGGGGAACAAATGCCACATGTGTACCATCAATAGCACCAATGATGTTGGGAATATGTACCAGGGCATAAAAGTCAGCTTTCACTGTGGCCAAATGATCCACCTGGGGGAACACAATGTAGCTGCGCATGTGCTTCAGCAGGGCAGACAACACTCTGGACAACACGATGGAGAACATTGGCTGAGACACCCCTGATGCCATGGCAACTGTAGTTTGAAAGGAACCACTTGCCAGGAAATGCAGCACTGACAGAACCTGCACTAGAGGGGGTATTCCTGTGGGCTGGCGGATAGCTGACATCAGGTCTGTCTCTATTTGGGCACACAGTTCTTGGATTGTGGCACGATCAAGTCTGTATGTGATGATAATGTGTCTGTGCTCCATTGTCAACAGGTCCACCAGGGGTCTATACACCGGAGGATGCCGCCATCTCATCATCTGCCTCAGCGGTTGTAGCCTATGGAGGAGAACGGGGAGCAGAAGGTCATATTTCCACATAGAATTCACAACTGTTGCAGAATTTAGGTCACAGAAGCAGTATGTGAAGTAGAGAGTCAGTTGATGGGCCAATGTCTGCTGTGACGCAGTTAGGTTCCATGCCATGCACCCCCCTGAAATGGCGGCTGCCTGACCTGTGAGGAGGGACAAGTGGAAATGAGGTAAGAGCACTGGTGTTGTGCGCCATCGCATTAGGCGGTCGATGACCACCGCGTAACTTTGCATTGGTTATCATTGGGCCCTATGGGTTCCAGGAGCCAATGGCGATGTGCGCCGGTGGTGACGGTACGCACCGCCGTGGACCTCACCGCCATTTTCTAACTATTCACTCACTTGCTACCTGACCGTCAACAGGAGAGGACCTTCACTGCAAGTGCTGACCTGAGTCTGGAAGCAACAATGGCTAGAGTGCCTGGGGAAAGGGCCCCTTCCTTCATTTTGGAGGAATTAGAGAAACTGGTGGATGGGGTCCTACCACAGTACACATTACTCTACGGTCCTCCAAACAAACAGGTGAGTACACTGTGTGCATGATGTGTGGGCAATGCATGTTTGGAGTGGTGTGGATGTAAGCCACATGTTGAGGGGTGTTGAGGCATCCTGGCCTGAGTGCTGCATGAGAGGTGGTCAGTGTATGTGCATCAGGGCATGGATGGGAACTGGTGGGCAATAAGTATGCCGGTCCGAACGGGTGAGTAATTTCCTTTTCTGCTGTCTTTTCCCTCTAGGTCAGCGCCCACCAGAAAAAGGGTATTTTGGCGTGCCATCGCCAAGGAGGTGCACACCAGGGGGTCTATCACAGGCGGAGCACCCACTGCTGAAAGAGATGGGAGGACCTGCGCTGCTGGACCAAGAAAACGGCAGAGGCCCAGCTGGGGCTGGCCTCTCAACATGGAAGGGGTGCCCGTCGCACCATGACTCCCTCTGATGTTCCACATCCTGGCGGTGGCCAATCCGGAGCTGGATGGGTGATTGAGGGCATCACAGCAGCCACAAGGGGGTGAGTACAGATTCTGAATCCTGACTTTCCGCGCTTTAGGAGGTAGCTGGGTGGGGGATGTGGGCTGTTGGTGCCCCTAGGCCAGGGCGATCATGGCATGGTAGGTCCCTTGTGTGCAGGCTCTGAAGAACTCCTACCCCAATGGTACAAGTGGGCAACACCTATTGGGCAGGGTCCTGTGGGTTTCAGGTGTGCAGATGTTGGTGTTAGGCATTGCACCCCATGGGCTGGTGACTACCTTAGTGACTGGTTGGGCATGGCCTAGTGCATAGGACAGCTCCCTATGTGTTGTGTACGCCAACAGCAGTGTTGTTGCTGACATTGACCAAGTGTATCCTCTGTCTCTCCCCCCCTTTTGTTTTGTCACCCTGTCCTTGTGTGCATTAGCATCATCTGGCGGAGGAGCAGAGGCACCGGTGACGGAGGGAGCTGCATCCCACATGGGCCTGGAGGCCAAATCCACCGAGGGTGAAGGCACCAGTGGGATGGAGGGCGAGGGGAGCTCCACGACGGGGAGAGGAGGGAAGACCAGTGACAGCGACTCCTCCTCCGATGGAAGCTCCCTGGCGGTGGTGGACACCTCTGTGCCCACCCCAACAACAGGTACAGCCGCTACCCACCTACCAGCACAGCCCTCCCAGCAGCCCCTCAGCGTGTTTCCCGTGCCCGCTCACCCAGGAGGGTGGGTATCTCCCTTGTCCCAGGCACCTCAGGCCCTGCCCCAGTCAGCCCTGCTGCCCTCAGTGAGGAGGCTATTGACGTCCTGAGATCCCTCACTGTTGGGCAGTCAACCATTCTGAATGCCATCCAGGGTGTCGAGAGGCATTTGCAACTAACAAATGCATACCTGGAGGGCATTCATTCTGGTGTGGCGGCCCAACAGAGAGCATTTCAGGCTCTGGCCTCAGCACTGCTGGCAGCCATTGTCCCTGTGTCCAGCCTCCCCCCCCAACTTCCACTACCCAGACCCAGTCCCCTCTACCTCACCCTATCCCAAGCACACCTTCAGACCAGCATGCACCCAAATCAACACACAAAAGTGTTCACACTTCATCTCACAGGCACTCACACAAGCACCATACCCATGCAGACACACCAACATCCACTGCTCCACTGTGTCCCCCTCCTCCTCCTTGTCCACCTCCCTCCCAGTATTGTCCCCACTCACAGCTGCATGCACTATATATTCATCCACTACATCCATCACCAGCACGCCCAACACACACACCCCTCACGAGCAGTCACCACCCCCACAACCATGCGCATGTCCCCTGTGTCCTCTCCCAGTGTTTCTGTGAACCCACCTCCCAAAGTAAACAAGTGCAAGCACCCACCCACCCAACAGCCATCCACCTCACAAAAGCAACCAGCCCATGCACCTTCACCCAAACCCAGCAGACGTACACCTCCTACAACCACTCTCTCTTCCTCCACTCCCAAACCCTCTCCATCTTCCCGTCCCAGTGTGTCTAAAAAAGTTTTCCTGGCAAACTTTGACTTCTTCCCTACGCCTCCCCCCCAGTCCTTCCCCTCGGCCAGGGTGTCAAGATCCCAGGCCAGCACCTCAGCCACCAAGTCGACGTCCCCTGTGGTACCTGCAAGTCCCAGGGGATCAAAGGGGGCACCCGTCAGGGCTGCCAGTGTGCCACCGGCCCCTGCAAAGGACCAACCCATTCCGCCACCTGCCAAGGTGAAGAAGGGGCCAGCATGAAGCACAGCCAAGAAGCACGACCCACCCAGCAAGGCCTCCTCCAAAACTGCATCTGCCAATGCTAAGGTCCCAGCAGCGTCTGCCAAGGTGCGGAAGGGGAAGAAAACCCAAGGTAAGGCACTTCAGGCCTCAGGGCTTCCAAGTGAGGGACTGGTGCCCACCATCAGTACCGACAGCCCCGCAACCTGTACTGCTGAAAGCACTGCTGCAGGCACCGCCACCTGCCCCGCCATCTGCCCCGCCACCTGCACCACCCCCTGCACCGCCAGCTGTACCGCCGCTGCCACAACAACTGTCAGCAGCATCATCCCCAGTGGGCAGCTGTCCAAGGCTGCAGGAGACGGCCTGGTGTCTCCCTTCACCACTACCAGCACCTGCACCATGGCCAGCACCTGCAGCATCTCCGCCACAGACACCCCCGCAAGCACCGCCACTTGCACCGCCATCTGCACCCCCACATGCCCAGCTGGTGCCACTACATCTGTCAGCAGCAGCATCCCCAGTGGGCAGCCGTCCGGGGATGCAGGAGGCGGCCTGGACCCTCCCCCTACTACTTGAAGCACCACCACCAGCACTACCAGCAGTTTGCAGCCTTAGTCGACGCAGGATGGAGTCTGGCTCTGCCTCCATGGAGTATCATGCTACCTGTTCCCTGCACACCTCTTGCCTCAGGCACCCAGGTGAGGGAATGGGACTGCCACACCCCAGGTGCAGCATCACTGGGCACAAGGCCCCCTCCAGGACCAGTGGAGATATGCATCCACTATCACTTTCCTTGGCAGGATGAAGCAGACTGGGCACAAGGCCCCCTCAGAACCAGTGGGCAAACCCCCCACTTGGGAGACTGTAGCTTTGCACTCCCCAGGACCAAGCAGTGGGCAACCCACCCACTTGAGAGACTGTGGCTTTGCCCTCCCCAGTACCAAGCAGTGGGCAAACCACCCACTTGAGAGACTGTGGCTTTGCACTCCCCAGGAACAAGCAGTGGGCAAACCACCCACTTGAGAGACTGTGGCTTTGCACTCCCCAGGACCAAGCAGTGGTCAAACCACCCACTTGAGAGACTGTGGCCTTCCACTCCCCAGGACCAAGAAGTGGGCAAACCACCCACTAGAGAGACTGTGGCTTTGCACTCCCCAGGACCAAGCAGTGGGCAAACCACCCACTTGAGAGACTGTGGCTTTCAGCTCCCCAGGACATCGCTGTGGGCATGTTGCTCCCTCCAGGAGCAGTGGCATAGTGCCATCTTCCGGCTGAGGAGCCCCCACTCCCCTTCCCCCTGAGGTGCCTGTGTGTTTTCGACCTGATGCTCCTGCAGTGTTCTCTCCATTTTGAGACAGGAGTCAAGTATGGGCTTCACCCATGATTTTTTTGCCCACTGGACCATAAACATTTGCAAAGGACAGTGTACGGCCTTCTGTACACATTGTAAATATTTGTATATACTGTTTTTTACAATTGTTAACTTTATCTGCATATTTCTAAATATCACTATTTGCACTCAATTATTTTTGTCCTTGCGTTCTTCCATGGGGTTACGGGGTATAAGTGTACTGCTGTTGCCTCTCTTTGTGTGTATGGTGCTGTGGGTGAGGGTGGGGGTGGTGGGGTTGCATGTGTGTGTGTCACTCTCTTTTTCCTTCCCCCTCCCCTGCGTGCTAGGTGTAGTACTCACCGTGGTCATCGCCGCTGCCGTCTTTGGTGTTCCTGGTGTATTAGCAGATGGACCAGCATCAGCAGGACCTGCAGCTCAGGCTCCATGGCGTCCTGGTTCTTCGTTAAGTGTCGAAAGGTGAGTGGTTTCCCTTCAGAACACTGTTTTTGCTGTGCTTTTGATGGCATTGGTACCGCCCCGGAAAAGCTGGCGGATTGGTGGGTTGTGATAGGGTGGACGGTACATTATCTTGAGACTGCCGCAGTGTTGGTTGCTACCGCCGTGGACGTCGGAGTGTTAAAGTGGCTGTCTATGATGGCGGTTTCCACTGTGGTCGTGATCCCATTTGTTTTACCGCCGGCCTGTTGGCAGTATTACCGCCGCTTTAACACCGACCGCCAGGGTTGTAACAAGGGCCAGAATAACGATTTTTGTGATTCAGCAAAACATATATTGTAGGTTTGATGCAGTTTATAAAGCCAAATTTAACATTTCAGGTCACCAAAATGGCAGATGCCTATCCTACTCCACTGGACATTAGGAACCACCCACGACTGCCGGTGGAAGACATCAGGGCAGTGGGCAGTTGCAACTGTGGTTGACACAGCTGTAGGCTAACGTTATTGCCTGTGGCTGTCGTGGCCCAATGGCTGTGTCCCCAGTGGTGATGACTGTGGATGTGGCAGATGTGACCGCCATGTTGTGCACATTCAGGCCCATATTTATATTTTTTTAGCGCCACATTTGCGTAATTTTTTTATGCAAAAGCAGCGCAAACTTACAAAATACAATGATATTTCGCAAGTTTGTGCAGCTTTTGCATCAAAAACGAACGCAAATGCGGCGATAAAAAAGTTAAAATATGGGCCTCAGACACTACTCCTGACACTGCTGCCAGAAACACCTTCACTACCTGAGCTGCTGTGTACCACCTCTGGGAGTAACCATGCCACATCCAGCAGGTAATAGGGCCCCTCCTTTCTCTCCAGATTAGCTGGAGAGGCTTGTTGATGAGGTCCTACCCCTGTACGGACATCTCTATGGCTCACCGGGAGAGCAGTTAAGAATTTCATAGGAACAATTAATACTTTTCACCACCATTCTTTCCCTGCTCACAGACTACAATGTGCCTCTGTGTGCCAGTTAGACTTCTTGTGTGCCTGTTGGTGCAGTCTGTGTGGCATCAATGGGATATACATGATACAGGTGTTGGTGGTCAGTACTATATGTTAAGTTGAGTCACATTGTGTTGTGTGAGTTTTTTGGGGTCTTAGATCCACCTTGTGTTGTGTTAAAGAAGACTTTATAGCCATCCCCTGACATCACTTTCTTTACAATGATTGTAAACGTTACACAGCATTTATGTGCATGACAGCATGAGCTGAGAATGCATCTTGTCTGAATCATTTGAGGTTCTTGTAAGGAATGCGTATAGTACCACAGATCTTTCAACTCACATATGGCCTTGCCAAAATGTAGTCTGGAAGGCATATCTGTGCTCACTCTGCCCTTCAGGTTGCCAAACACAACACATCCTAAATTGCTGATGGCCACATCATGTAAAGTCATGCATGGAAGTGATGGAAATGGAGTGTCATGTAGGTGCTGGATGTTCAGTCTGCAGAGACCAGGGCCTATCAAATGTATCTCCTAGTGTTGTGTAGCCATTTTAGCTATAGTTTTTTACATGTTATTTTAGCAAACTAGGCCAGCCGCTGTGCACTTTAACTTAGATATATTTTGTTCTAGCTTTGTTATATTATTATAACAATAGCTACATTTGCGTTCTTGTTTTATTTCTCCAATGTTCACAGAAACATACACACTCTTACGTGGGGATCCTTTCTTAGAACATCTGCTGTTTTATTATGAAAACACTGCTTTGACCCATGTACGTTAGAGGGAGATTCCAGCCAGATGACCACGACTGTATGCTGAGTGCTTCGCTGCAGCTGCTTATGTAGACTACAGGCCTCATGCTCAGGTATGAGGGATGATGTCTTCCCAGGGGAACCTGAAGGGCAGAATTAGAGCTTAACATGCCGTGCTCTAAAGTAGCCTAGATAGGAACTATTCTTAAAAACCGTAGTGACGACATGGTAGCATTATTTTTGTGTTTTACTCTCCTTGTCACAATTTTAATCCTGTCTTGCTTCATCATCCTAGTTATTGCAATACATGCTTTATTATCTAAGATGCAGTTACTTCATTAGAACCTTATTGAACCTTACTCTGCCTCTGATTGTCCTTGCATACGTGAGACTTATGTAACTGAGAGAAACGGATGAGATCTGAGTGACCACGATTTCCCTGCGGAGTCATTTGTGTCATGTGCTCTGTTGCCCAATCATCTCTGCTCTTGGGTGGAGATGAGGCACTGCTAGTTAGCCTGAATAAAACCTGGATTAGGCTGACAGGTGTCACCTGGTGTGGGATTAGACTCAGTCCCCCACAAAACAAGTGAATCTGCCGCCCAAATCCAGTAGTCTCATTAGGATAATGAGAATGTATGTGACACTAGTATGGGATACAGTCCAGGCTGTGAGTGAGTTACTGTGGCTATGCAACTGTGGCACTGCAGCCACTCCTTGTAGAACTGCAGATCCTGTCATGTGGCCAATATGAGGTTCTATTGGCAAAACGTGCCTTGAATTCCTCAGTTCATTGACGTGATTAGGGATGGGTTCTGAGGTAAACCCATGAACTAGTCCATATGTGCCTTTTGCATCATTGTCAATATCTGTCTTTAACTTATCACAAATCCCTTTTTCCCACAGCTGTGTTGTCACCTTTACAGAAGTCATATGTGTCCTGTACAGACTTAATTGCACTGGTGACAGTCCCATGGTGCAGACAGTGTGTTGATTCCTGTAAGGCCATTACACGTGTGCAGTACTTTGGTCATATAGAAGAAATTGTTCAATGCATACCTTTGTATGTTGGATGCCATCTCCGTAGGATAGACACAGATGTCCAAAGAAGTGATCTGTGGTACAGGTACATACCGCAGAACACCCCCGTGGCATGGGTCTGCATTTGGTAGGTCCACACGTGCAAAAGGAATGCACTTTCTGTACCCAATATGCCATCCCCTTCATTTTCACTCAAATGTAATGGTGAAGCATGTACTATGTCAGCTGCCTGTAGAACCTGTATGCAGTGAGTCAATCTCACAGAGTTTGAATGTGTTTGTTCATTCAGGCCTCAAGAATTCACCCTTCGGAAGCCACATATATGTGTAGCTTTTCATTGTGGCTCACATCACAAAACATGTTGCTTTAGCATGGGCTACCTGATGTCAGTAGGCCTGCTTAATCAATGTAGGCCCTGTGCAGCGTGGTGGGTTAGTCTGCAGATGGATACATATGTCTGTAGTCACCTCCCTGTACTTCCTTGTGCCTACATGTGTCCCTTTTTCTTTTGTCAAAATATGTACTCTGCTGTTTCATGCATGGTCTACCTGAATTCATTGGATGATTTCTCCATTCCCTCACATATATGTTCATACCAACTTGTGTGTGGAATAGGAGCTATGCAAAGGGAGGACATCTCATGTGGTGCAACAGACAGGAGTGTGTCACCATTGATTCTTGGCTCACACATACCCTTAGCTGTCATTCCTTGTCATTTGGCATACACAACTGCAGTAGCAATGAGGGACAAGACATGTGTGACTAGATTTTTACCCACAATGTGCATTTTCAGGCCATTGATGTGGCATCATGAAGCCAAGTGTACTGCACATGTGTAATGGGCAAGGTTTTTTACCAGACTGTTGGCATGCATCATGGATTAACTTGCAGCTACGTTGAAATCACATGTGGTTTGGTACACCATTCATCCACAGATATCTGGGTTTGCAGGAATAAAATGGAGACAGTGATGTAGCTTGCCACTGGGCAACATTTTAAGGGCCTTCTACAGGTACTTGCAAATCTCTGTGTCTCTCCCACATACAAAAGACAAATGGCTTCTACTGATGTAATCATTATATATAATTGTAGGGGTGCTAGACATTAGTGGTGATTTCCCTGGGGCTTGCTGATTAACTGTGTAGTGGATATTAAGGACATATCTTCCTTACAATTTGCACGTGATGTCTACAGTGTACATTTCCATGCCAAATGGGTGGCAAATCAGAGCAACATTAGTTATACCTCCATGACTCCATTGAGACAAATTTCAGTTGCTGATTAACTGTGTAGTGGATATTAAGGACATATCTTCCTTACAATTTGCACGTGATGTCTACAGTGTACATTTCCATGCCAAATGGGTGGCAAATCAGAGCAACATTAGTTATACCTCCATGACTCCATTGAGACAAATTTCAGTTGGTGAAGTGTGCATTGTGGAGTGTGACATGAGTATTTCCATGTCACCTTCCCAGGCTACCGTACTGATGTCAGCAACATGGCATGTTCTGGGAGCATGCTTTCTTATTGTTGTGTTAATGTGTATGTGACAAATAAATGTCTGCATGAGCTTGTGTGGGAGCTCTGGGGATGCAGTTGGCAATGGGCTACTATTGTTTTACAGCAGGTAACTAAGGTATGCTTCATGAGGCAAAGCATTGAAGGTGATGTGGCCTCCTACTTGTTCAATTGTTACTGTGATTGTACAACTTCACCCATACAAGTCTAGTTGTCTGAGATCCTGATTTTCCTGTGTGCAACTGTTGACATTTCATGTTACATGCATGCATATGGTATGTTACACGTAGGGGCCACTTTGATGGAGTTTGTTACTGGGACTTACATGACATCATGGTAATGTTTGCTATTCAGAGCTTTTATTCAAGTGTGAGCAGGGACATGTGGTGACCCTATTTCTCTTTGCATTTGTAGCATCAGCCCAGGCAGGCAAAGGAGACAGGGAACAAACAAGTGGGGAAGCATCTGACTAAGGTTCCTTCTGTCAAGACCCCACCATCACAGAGGGATCCAGTGGCCCAGAGGGTGAGGGGAGTGCCACAAAGAAGACCAGATCTACTTCCTCATCATCTGATTCTACCTCCAGTGGCCACCCCCTAGTGATGCTTATTTATCAGGACATCCTTGCCTGCCATCCCCAGTTCTATTACCACTCTCCCTGTTGCTCCCCACCCAGTTGGCCATGCCCGCTCCCCCAATGGGGTAGGCATCTCCTTTGCCGCAGGCAACTCTGCCCCAGCCGCTGTTACCCCTGCTGCCCTGAGTGAGGAGACTATTGACCTCCTGAGTAGCATCTCTGTGGGTCAGACTGCCATTGTGAATGCCATCCAGAGGTTGACCAGCCAAGTTTAGTAGACCAATTCTATACTGGATGGCATTCATAGTGTCATGTCTGACCTACAGAGATCTTTTCAGGCTCTGGGCTCCTCACTGACAGCACGATCCCTACCCCCTCCACCTCCCTCTTTCCAATCCAAATTCCCCATTTCCGTTCCTATCCGAAGCACACAGACACATTCACATGCACCCATCTCAACTCACACACGAAGCACACAGAAACACAAACACCACAAGACACACTGGCACCCAAGCACTCAACATGAACCCACACACACATTAGCCACTACTTCCCAAAACACCCCACCACCTCCACATGAAGGATACCCCCAGGTACCACCACAGACATCCATCACACCTGCCATACCTACAGACACCACCCCAACAGACACACAGACATCCACCACATCCATCATACCTGCAAACAACACCACAACAGACACACAAACATCTACCACTACCAGCATACCGACAAACAACACCCTAACAGACACACACATATCCACCACTCCCACATCACCCAGCACCTCCACCTCCTAGCCCTCAAGACACGCAAACACCCACACTCACGCACATAACAGATTCCACTCAAACATAAGCATACCTCACACATGCACACACCCAAGACATCAACACCCACACACCAGATGACCACTCCCCCAAACTCCAAATCCCCAAACCCTTCTAATCACCGTGCCTGTGCCCCAAAGGAAAGTTTCCTTTTTGAACTTGCCCTTTCCCTTGTTCCCTCTACCCCATCCCAAACCCAAGAGGCCCAGACCCATATCCCAACCCATCCTTTCCACATTCAGGTTCTCCACTGTCATACCTTCCCCCTCTCCAAGAACCCATACCTCTCCCCTCAAGAAGAAGACCATCCCTCCTAAGAAACAGTCCACCCCTCCCAAACCCATACCCACCCATTCCAAATCTGACCCCCCCATGGATAATCCCTGAGGTGCCTGCCTGGCCACTTGATGACCCTTCCTGTGGAGGCAAGTGTGGGCACAGTACTGTGCAATGACTTTCTGCTGGACTAGCCATTGGCCTTTTATATTTTGCATTTTGTTATTAATAAACCCAAATAGTTGTTTTGTGGGTACACCTTTGTCCTGCAATCCCTTTTCTACCTTTATGTTGTTCCTGAGTAACTTGTGTTGTATGCCTACGTTTTTGTGTGTTTCAGTCTGCTTACTGATCCATCTGTTGTTGTTTGCAATATCTGACTTTGTGGGCAGTGCTGGGATCACCCATGACAAAGATAGATGTTGACCGTATCGATATGTGGGTGTTACTCCAAATGTAAATTGCATTGTGTCATGTTTGAGAGGGTAAGTATTTCATCTTGTGTGGTCTAATGTCAGTATGTATGCTGTTAGACTTCTCTCACTGATATGGAATGTAGATTTGTCTTGTGTGGCAGCTTGGATTTTCTTTATGCAGACATGGAGGGTGTTTAATTGTGCTACCTCTGTTTTCATTTGACTTACTCCTGACTTATGTCCCTATCACTTTTGTGAAGGTATTGTTTGCAATGTGATCTTTGGAAACTTGTCTCTCTGACTATTGTACATCTCATTGTCCTTCCATTGTATTGCAATGTGGGCGATGAGTGGGTCCATACCAGGGATATTTAGGCCCATATTTATACTTTTTGACGCACAACTGGTCACAGTATAAATAAGGGGCACAGGCCTTAAAGTCATTTTTTGGAAGGGAACGCCTACCTTGCATATAATTAACGCAAGGCTGGTTCCCCCTTCTAAAAAATGACGCACATGGTGGAACTTTGACGCCCGCGGGGTCGGACGTCAAAGTATAAATATGGGGCAGTGTTTGCGCCGATTGTGCGTCAAAAATTTTGACGCACATTCGTCGCAAAGAGAGTGTAAATATGCCCCTAAATGTGAGTGCAGTTTGTGTTCCATGTCACATCCACACATATGTGTGCTGAGTCTGACGACAGTCCCTGGCATTTGAGGAATGTGAGGTTGTCAGTAGTATTTGTAGATTTAATGTTGCTCTGTTGTTGGTGTTGTGTAACACAATGTTGAGTACACTTCACTGTACCTCTGCCTAAGATTTGCAGATGTGTGTTTTTGTGTAGTGTTGCTGTGCAGTGTGAGTGACCTATCCAAAGTGGGATTTTGTGACTGTGAATGTGTCCTTCTTTGTGAATGACTCAGACTGTGTACATGATGACAAGTGTACTTGGTGCCTGTAGCTTGACCCCCATATCATGTGGATGACGGTGCAATGAGCTGTTGTTGAGATTAATGATAAAGGTACGTATGGTTGGTTGCATCCACGCCTGTGTTGATCTTGAGCACCTTGGATGAGCGGCAGCAGCAGCAGGACGTGTGTGATGGGCTCCATGGTGGCATCAGACGTGTAACATTGCCTGCAGGTGAGTTGCTCCTTTTCTGCCTGCTGAGACATGGAGGTTGGGCCACCATGGTCACATTGGCGGTGTAGAGCCTCATAATGGCCCTCATTACGAGCCTGGCGGTCTGTGACCGCCAGGCTTGCGGTTGGCGGGAGCACCGCCGACAGCCTGGCGGTGCCCCTTAGGAAATTCTGACCGCGGCGCTTTGGCCGCGGTCAGTGCAGGAAAACCGGCGGTCTCCCACCGGTTTTCCGCTGCCCGTCAGAATCCTCCAAGGCGGCGCAGCATGCTGCGCCGCCTTGGGGATTCTGACACCCCCTACCGCCATCCTGTTCCTGGCGGTTCGCCCGCCAGGAACAGGATGGGGGTAGGGGGTGTCGCGGGGCCCCTGGGGGCCCCTGCAGTGCCCATGCCAATGGCATGGGCACTGCAGGGGCCCCCGTAAGAGGGCCCCGCTTGTATTTTACTCTCTGCATAGCAGACAGTGAAATACGCGACGGGTGCAGTAGCACCCGTCGCACCTTCCCACTCCGCCGGCTCGATTACGAGCCGGCTTCATGGTGGGAAGGTCGTTTTCCCCTGGGCTGGCGGGCGGGCCAGCCCAGGGGAAAACTCAAAATACCCGCCGCGGTCTTGCGACGCGGTACGGTATTTTGGCGGCTCCCACCAGGCGCGCGGTCACCGCGTCCGGCGGGAGTCGTAATGACCCCCAATGTGTCTGGCGGAAAAACTGGCTCCGTTGGCCTGTTTGTGCTGCCTTGTGACTGTGGCAGTCTGTGCTGCCTGGTGGTGCCGGCAGGATCGCAGTGGTCTTTGGTCCACAGGCCTGCATGACCCGTAGTACAGTGGTTCGACCACCAAACCATTGCGGTACGACTGCCACCACTGCCATGGAAGTGCACGCACTGCCAAACCTATTATGAGGCCCTGAGTCTATCTTGGTCTGTATGTTGGCACTGGAGGCCATGATTGCCACCAAGATCTGCGTGCCCATGGGGCCCTTTGGATGCTCCTGACCCACTTCTATCCACAGCTGCCCAGTCACCCCCTGGACCTGCCACTCTTATCTCTCTTCATTTACTGGCCCCCTTTCATGCTTTATACTTGACCATCTTCAGGCAGATCAAGGGCTCCGATGTACCCGGGTCAATGAAGTACACTCACCAGGCCACACACACTGGTGTGTCTGGTGGGTGTTGGCTGCTTTCCTCCTCCTCTCTAGTCTCCGTCAAGTACTCTCTGTGCTTTCAGTAACAAGGGTGGGTAAGAGCCAGAAACGTTACAACCCTCTGTCCATCATTTTATTTTGTGATATTGTCTTGTGCGCCCTAAGTGGCGAGGGTATGCCCAGACATGGGTCCCTTGCTTGCTGCACCATTGGATTCAAGCTAGCCTGGCTGATGATACCCTGAAATCGGTCCCAGGATGCTTGAATCCTGTCCAGAAGGACCTTGCTTGGTAGTTCGGGCTGGACTGCTCCCATTGGGTGCAGTGTCAAGACTGATTTGCATATAGCTGGGTCCAAACTGGAGTGACATGGCAAGCAAAATAATGATGGATTAAACACAGATCTGTGACTGGGGGTGAGTGTTTGAAAAGTTTTAACACTCTGCCCATCATTTTATTTTGTGATATTGCTAAGAGCCAGAACAGTACATTGCAGACATGTGATATCCCCAAAAAAAGAAAAAGCTCCCCCTAGCCAGTGGCAAGTCACAATACTAGCCCAGACAGAAAGGGTCAGGAGGCACACAGCCAGTGAAGCAGCCACTATGTTATTGGTTGGGCCACAACAAACATATACAGTCAAGGCAGTTAAAGCCAGGTCCACACAGCAAGGCCTCAGCATGTACTATGCAGATCAGGCCTTACCACTTCTTCTGTTCTGTGTGAGTCCCAAAGAGCTGCCAGCACAGTTGTACAAAGTGGGAGCGAGGGCCCAAGGCATGTAAATTGGCACTCTACCACCACGGTGCTCACAGCGGTCCCTCACCTCCACCTCTGTTGGAGCAGCCTGCTATGGGGCTCTGCTACACGGTGCTGCCTCCAGGAGTCTGGGTCTCTGTCCCCTAGTCCAAGTAAGTCCAAGTCAGGTCTGGGCACAAAAAAACAGGAGGGAGTAGAAATTAGTCACACAGCCTATCACCAGGCTGCCGCTCCAATCAGTAGTCCCCACGTCCACACATGGCATCTGATACACTCTTATTGCAATTCTCCCAGGTTGTGTGCAGGGAACAACGAGGACCACAGAAAAAAAGATCCCCCTCAGCCGTGAGGCCAAGTCACTGCACTGGGACTCCTTCTCTTGAATCTGTGGTGATGATACCACATTCAGCAGGCACTTCCGCAACTCAGCCTCCTCAGTTCTCGACCCTGGTGGAGCTGTGCACCATCAGATAAGGCAGTCTATGGGAGGTCTAGCAAGAAAGACGGGAGGAAGGGGAAGTCTGATGCACTCACCCCACCTCCAGACCGCCTCTAATATCAGCAGCCTCTGCACATCATGTTTGGCCTCCGTGGTTGTCAAGGTAGCAACATCCTGGTGGCATAGGGGACAGTGGGCACAGAGGACAAACACTCCTATGGCTGTGCCACCGGACTGTTGCACAAGGGTGTTGCCTCCGGATTCATAGAGGGTTGCGCTGCTCCCCGCAGGTCTTCAACAGGCTTGCAGGTGACAGATGTAGCACTTAGCAGGACTCATCAATCACCACCGACACCCCACCACTCAAAATCATCAATCAGGAGGCCGACAGCTTTCATGGGGCCCCAGTGATGTCTTTGGCCCCCATAGCATCCTAGGGAATCCCCGTCAGCCGCAGCGTTGAGCAGGGCATCCCAAAATCTGAGAAACTCAGGTGTAGAGGATGATAAATCAGGGCCCGTTGCTCTTCTTTAGAGCTGCCAGTCGTCCATCTTGTGTGGCCACACCTCCCCCCATTGTTTTAATTTGTGTTACTTTGAAACTATATACATTATATCAGTTTTTTCACATACTTTTTCAAAAAGTTAAACATTTTAAAGAACATTTGAAATAATACTATTAATTTGGTAGTATCATTTATTTTAAACTTTACATAAGTGGTTAATATTTTTATAACATTTTTAGACATGTTTAACATTTTTGACACAGTTTAACACCTTAAAACATTTCATGAATACATTTATATTTAATCCCAATTGTTTCCTATAGAAAAATTGTATTTTTTTTGGTTTCATTTAGCACCATTTTTTCCACTAAGTTATCGTGTGTAGGATATTTTCTCCTTTGTTGCATGTTTACTGATTGCAAGGTGTTGTATGTGCATTTGGATTTTGCATTTCTTTTTTAAAATAAATCATTGTGGTTTCTACCAATAGTTTTTTTATTTCCTTTGATCTTTTTGGATTTTTAGGGCATTTTTTCTTGTAATGAATTTTGGGCTTTTTATGGTCCCTTACGAATCTGAATTGCTTCAATGGATTTGTAATGAATCTGTCTTGTTTTGCTTTTTCTTTACTTTTATTGTTCCCTTTTAGTTGGATTTCATTTTTGACAACATCCTGATGGAGAAAGATCCGCCGCTACAAAACTGTAAAATATATTTAAATTATTTATTATTGGATGGGAAATGTAATATGTATTTGTGAATGTATATTTGATGTGATTGGTATTTTATTATACTCGATTTTCTTTAATTGTTTTCATCTGCTGTGATTTATATTAATCATTTGGTAGTAGTTTTTTTAACAAATTAATATACATGTTAAGTTTTCTTATAAACTTAATCTGTAATCTGTGTTTTATATTTTTAGAACTGCAAACAAATAGTTTCTTGGGTGTTGTGTAGGAAATTTTAATCTTTTATAATGGGTTTTGGCTATTGATTCTAAATTCAAATTCAAATTTGTTGAAACAGTGTTTAGTTAGTTGAAACTAATGCACATCCCACATCAATAAAAAAACTTCCTACTTGGCTTTCATTCACTCAACTTTTTTGGGGGTTTTTGGCTATTGATTCTAAGTATTGTACCCTTTCATAGTTAGCAAAGAGTTTCACTTTACATTGTGACATGTCTTACATTTTATTGGTTTGTTTGGCTTACTGATTGTTACATTCATAATTCTTGTAACTTTGTTCATTTGTATGGTTTCAAGGAATTTAAACAGAGTAGGATTGTCTTTTGCCTAGTGTGGATTGGAAGGCATTGTGCCATCCTTCCACTGTGTTGTTTGTTTTGGCTTCCTCTGCCATGGTGCTGTCATAGACATTCCACCATGGTAATTTGAATTTGAGTTTGCACGTTGGAGTTTGCCAACCCAGATGTCTTCAAAATAGTCCCATCATTGTTGGTCTGACAGCTGAGTCCTTGGCGATCTGACTTGCCGAATTAGGATATTGGTGGTGGGAGCACCCCAAGACTAACACCACCGCCAACTTCTGAGCTAATGTGGTGGTCAATGACGGCGGTAGGGACAGCACTGGTCAATGATGGCGGTGCTGGCATTGGCACTGCAGTGTGAATTGTGACCTGCCATTCCTCTGACCTTTTCATGGCAGGACACCACCATGAAAAGGTGGGTGAAAGGTAGGTGTTGGAAAATGGGTTATTGGTAGGGCAGGTAGGTACCTACACCTAGCAACAAGCCACTAACCTCCACATAGGTACAGTTAGGTCTCAGTAAATTAATCCCAGCTCAACCCTTGGTAGCTTGGCAACGAGCGTCAAGGCTTAACTTAGGAGACAAAGTGTAAAGCATTCAAATATCACAAAACAGTAATTAAATAAAACACAGGAAACAGTTTAAAAATCCAAAACCAATTTATGAAAATAGTTTATATTTTTATCTTTAAAATGACACAAAAACGATTAAAATCGGTTCAGGGGAACCGGAGATATGAATTTTTAAAGAATTATTACTTTTCTAGCACTTAGAAACAAAAAGCGCCAATCGGGTCATCTGGTTGCACCTCGACCGGGGCAAAGTCAAACTTTCAGGCCGACCGCGATGGAGCCCTGCTCAGCTACAGGTCGCGGGAGGCCTCGGTTAAAAAGTTACCTTCTGACTTAGTCTTTATTTTGAAGTTTTTCTTCACCGGGACGAACCTGCCAGTTGAATCCGACCTCCTGGAGCCCTTGTCCGGATACGCGATGTGGGTTTCCTCGGTGGAGACTTTTACCTTCGGACTTAGTCGTTTTTTCGAGATGAAAATCCTTCGACCGGGGTAAACCTGGATCTTGATCCGACGTCCATGGAGCCCTTCTCGGATACGATGGCTGGGAGGTCCCGGTCAACTTTTTACGTTCGGACTTAGTCTCTTTTTTGGATGTTTTTCTTTACCGGGACGAACCACGAAGTCAGGCCGGGTCGCGGTTGAGGCAAGCCGGCTAGAATTTCTGCGGCGGGTCGGTCCCTCTCTGGAGCTTTTTTCCAAAAATTCTCAAATCTTTTCCAAACTTCTGGGGCTTCACCCAGATGTTCTTTTAAGGTTCTTTTGGGGTCCACAGCTCACCCCAAGGGTCCAGAAGTTCTGTGATGGTCCTTGGGGGGTGAGGACTTCAACTCCCAGAATGCACCTGGCGCAAACTCCTTTTTGGCCACTGGACAGTGGTCAGCTGGTCGCTTTCTTCAGGAGTTGGTGCAGGGGACTCTGGTTTATCAATTTTTCACCTGTAGCAAACAGGGAGTCCCTCCTTGAACCAGTTGAAGCCAGGCAAAGTCCTTCTTGTGGTGAAGCCCAAGTGTGCAGCTGGTGCAGTCCTTCTGAGTGCAGGGTCCAGGTGCAGGCCAGGGGTCCAGCAGGGCAGTCCTTCTTCTTCTTTAGTTCCTTTCTTGTTGAATTCTGGAGGGGATCTGAGGTGTGGGTGCAGGTCTGCCAGTTTTATCCTTGCTCCTGGGTGAAAAGCAGGGGGGCCCTGGTTCTCCAATCAGGGACAGGGTCTTCCCCCTGTGATGACCACTTCCTAGGAAGTGTGGCAAAAATCCATCCCAGAAGGCAACAGTCTCTAAAAATCCAACATGGATGAATCTGATTTTTGGAGGTTACATCTGGCTGAGCCCACCCACTGGTGTGGCTAAAAATCATAAACACACCCCTCTCCTGCCCTCTCCTAATCTAATCAAGGGGGCACCTAATTGTCTGGGGTTGCAGGATGTGGGGGTGTTGCTGGGTGCTCCAAATGTCCTTCTCTGCCTTTGAAGACCAGTTTGGCAGCCCTCCCCCTTCCTGCCTCACCATCTGCTGAGGGGAGATTCTCTCCCCCAAGCACATTCCTTTGTGTGAAGCCAGGCCACTTCACACCTCATCAAGGCAGCCTGGCAGAAGCTGCTGCAGGCTGGCCAATCAGAGCACAGCAGCAAAAACAATGCAGAGCTGAAATTGGCAACTTTTTAGGTAAAGTCTAAACTTTTTACCTGAACAAGTTATATTAAATCCAACAACTGGAAGTTGTGGGATTTATTACAACAATTAATTTGATACCAAATTCTTGGTATGTAACATTTAAGGAGACTTTAACATTTAAAATAAAGTCTGCCCATTCTAGCCTATGAAGGCCATTTACTTCAATGAGGGAAAAACAAATTTGGCTGTTTTTACCTCACCAGGGCTTATAAATCTATTTTTATAAAGTCCCTGCTTATAGTTACATGGCACCCAGCCCTAGGGGCACATAGGGCACACCTTAGGGGTGACTTATATGTAAAAATAAGGTAGTTTAAGACTTTGGAAGTACCTTTAATTCCAAAGTCGAATTTGCATATAACTTTAATTTAAAAGCAGCCAGCAAAGCAGGCCTGCCTTTAAAATGACACTGGGCACCTCAGCAGTGCACCAAGGTGTGCACCACCTATGCTGTGGTCCCTAAACCTACATGCCCTACCCTATACTAGGGACTTATAGGTAGGTTAACTTAGCCAATTATAATTAGCCTAATTTGCATATTGATTATACACAGAGCACAGGCCGTGGGACTGGTTAGCAGTACCCAGGGCACCATCAAAGTCAGGAAAACACCAGCAAAAAGAGGAAAATGGGGGCAAAAGGTTATGGGGCCTCTGCAATCAGCCCTGTTTTCTCACAGTAGGTAAAGGGCCACAAGTAGGGCCCCAGGGCAAACAGGCCCATGTTGTGTCCCCATGCCCACAATGTTGGTGCACACACTTTTTGCCATGCACAATAGGGTGCATGGAAACAGTGTGCGTGACTTGCCCGATGTACATAAGTGTAGCCGACATTAGTTTCAGGCTCTCTCTTAGATCTGAAGCATGTCATGCCGCACTCAACAAACCACCAAACGCATTGGAATGTCGTGATGCAGCGGTCAGGATTTTTGTTGTGTACTGTATACTTTGATTAAAGTTGCAATAACAGCCTTGTATGGCTGTGTGTGGGTGAGGTTTTAGAATAGGTGGAATCATGGCTTGTTCAAAATCTGTTAATATTTCATGTGGGGTATAGTTGTATGTTTTACTTCTATTATGGTATATTTGTTCTTAATAAGTACCACTTTATTTATTAGGTAGTAAGGTATAAACTAATGTTATATAGGATTTTGGTATTCACCATGCAGGGTGTTTATCTTACTGAATTATCTGGGGCACATTTTGTATGTGCCATCGATCATCCTAGGTTGACGTGTTAGTTTCAGTGAATTATCTGTAGTAGAAATAAAATATTATATATTCTTTAGTTGTTTAGGTTATCATATAGCAATAAATGTTCCTCATTATGTGTGATTGATAATTGTTTAGGAATTTCAATATGTTGGTATGTTCTAGGGGCAAGAGGGGAGCCAATAGTTGTTTTGTTTAGTTTCTGATACTAGGGGGCTTATTTAAGAGCCCCTAGCACTTCCTTGTGCCACATTAGCATCCTTTTATGCTAATGTGGCCCAACAAGCCCAAATTGCAGCGCCAAATTTACAAAGTGGCACAATGCATGCACTGGCTACTTTATAACCATTTGTGCTACATTATGCCTGCATCAGGCATAATATATGCAAAGAGGCATTCCCATTTTGGGGGGCCAAACAAATGTCTCGAAGACACCCAAAAGATATCTTTTCATCATTTATTTCAGCACTTTTAATGCCTGCCCAGAGCTGGCATTTAAAAGGAGATATGCCATTGTTTTCAATGGGCCTCAATGGGCTATTGAAGGATTAGCGTGAACATTTTTTACGCTAATCCTGCAAAGCTCTGAACTAACATCAGTTTGATGCTCGTTCCCCTAACTACTGCCATGGTATCTGAGATACAGAGCACACATGGTAGCGTTAGGGGGGCACTAAGGGGCACAAGAAAAGTAGAGCTGCACTGGGTACAGTGCCACTTTTCTTTAATCAGGGCCTAAGAGTTTTGAGTTGAGTAAGTATGGTATCTGGTATCTGATGTAGTGGGGGACTTTGGGAAGTACATCTTCTAATATTTTAGATGTGGGCTCTTGGGAACTAGGGATTGCTGCTCTTAAATACTTTAGTACATGTCCTACTTTGCTTAGTGTGACATTTGGGGGATGATTATATTTATTCACAATAATAACAACATCATCTTTTGTAGGAACCTTCCATTATTATGTATTAGAGTAATAGTTAGTACTTTTCCATTTCACTGTTTCAGTGCTTATACTTTCTTCACTGTAAGTGTAGCCCATGTGCAAGAGTAATTGTTTTCCTTTCTGTGACATGTGGAACCTTGCTCTTTCTGCCATTTTGTCTGAAAATGGTGTAATAATATAAAGTATTAATTGATTAACATGTATAATCCATTTGTCATTGACATGCACAATTATCTGTTTTGTTTACTATTTTATATTTACACACCTGTTGTTGCTGGCAATTGTACTCTTTTTTCAGTTGTTTTCACTGTGGTTCTTGTAAATGGCATTCAAGTGCTTTCTATTATGTTAAAGAAAACAGTGTTCAGTTTAATTGTAGTTTAGTTAGTTCTACACATTTTCGGGTGAGTCTGTCGTTACAAATAGTTTTAATTAACTTACTTAAGTTAGCCTTTGGCCAGGTATTTGAATTTTGTCATTTTTCTGCACTTTCATATTTTCTTGACATTGCAGTAATTATTTTGTAGTATCTATATTAAATTACAAAACAGTGTGTAGTACATTTTATTTTACTGTTTTAAAATGAATTAGTGTATGAATTAGTATTAGTAATTGTTATACCTAATTCCGAAGGTAGTTGTACACTTTTTTTCTCTTTTGTGTTTTAGGTTCTGTTTGGAAAATCCAGCAGAGTTTTGTGTTCTTGCAGCGTTTCCAGTTTTGTTAGTAGTAATGAATTACATTTTTGTGTGACTTTTATATTGTTTGTTAAATTAATTGCTTAATTTTATTAGTTAATTTTGTTTGCATCATGATTTTATTCATTAGTGTTCTTTTAGTTTTACGTTTTTTCAGTAATTGACTTTTATTATGAACACTAATTAGTGTGTATTTTATAAGGCTTATTTATATATAGTGGTAATTAATACTTTGATGTTTTTGCTTTGTTTTACTTGTTTGGGTTATTTAGGTTTATTTTAATAATGGGCACTTGTTAGAGAAATGTTGTTAGAATAACGATCAAGTTTCTTTTACTGGCTAACTTACATTTTGTATATATAGCATGTAGTTATTTGTATATTTTTGGTATAAAACTATTGATCTTTACTGATGCTTATGTAGTTAATATTCTGACTTATGAGTCAATGGTATTAAACAAAAAGAAGGTAAATAAATTAAAACTGTTTTTCCTCAAAATGCATGTCCTGTATTTAACCTAAGAATATCCACTCCTCATGAAATAATTAGACTTAAATTAAGTCTACCATCAATTGAGGCAGTTCACCTGGCTCGTAAACTCAACTAATTTGTGACTGTGTCTCAGCTAAACCAACCTCATTGAGAGGCTTGATTTATCAATTACTGACACAGAACAATATGAGTTATATCAAAGAACATAATTCACTCTCACTTAAGGATCTCAAAAAGATGCAATAGTTAACTCCTTTTGTTTAAGAGATCTATATAAAGCATCATATTACAGAAATACAGACCGTCTTTTGGATTAATACCTTCAGCGCAGCCAGAAATACATTGAAAGAATTTGAAGGCTCCTGGAAGTCCATATGTAGTTTAGCTAATTACAGACTCTGTAACTATTGGAAAGAAACCTTGGAACATATTATCTGCCTCTGCCCAGAGCTAGGCAACTTTAAAAAGAATGTTATTGCTCTGCTTCAGAAAGCAATCACTATAAACTAAAAAGAAGGCCACCACAGATTGCTTTCAGCTACAAACAAACACTTTGGCCCTCATTATGATCATTATGACCCTGGTGGTCCATGGACCACCAGGGCTGCTGTGGTGGTCTCTCCGCCACGAAACCAGCGGTGCAGACCACCAAATTAGGACCAAGGCGTTTTGGCGACTGCCAAACTGCAACGTCCTCGCCTGTCCCGCCTCTTTACCGTACCCCGCTAGGCTGAAGGTTTCCACCTGCAGCCCGGTGGGAGTCAGATAACTGCCTAGGTTATTCTGACTCAGGATACCACCAGCATTTTCCTGGTGGCCTCATCACCACAAAATGCTGGCTGTTAGGTATCCCAATGAAAGGAACTTGTGTTCCTGTTGCCAGGATACCCCCAAACACCTCTGCATGCATACATGCACCCACACACACAAAATCACATACAGACTCAAACATTCACCCTGTAGACACGCATATATAGCCATACACATCACACACGCACACATACACTCACCATCCCCCATCCCTTCCTTTAACTACATACATACACACACCTGCACACACTCACTCACACACCCCCTTACCCCTTACATATTCACCCAGGCACACACCCCCACCTCCCATCCATATGCATTCACACACGCATCACCACATTTACACAGACATGCACACATACATGCACAATCACTCCCCTCCCTCCTGCCCCATTCATGACCTGCATGCACACACTCACACACATCCATTCACACCCCCTAACCCTCTTCCCTTGCAGACAACACTTACCTCGTCCGACGAGGTGCTCCTCCAAGAGGAACAGGATCTGGTGCTCCCACCACTGGCACCACCACACCACCAGAAGACTGCCACACGGAATTACTGGTTGTAATTCTGTGGGCGGTCTTTTTCTGACGTGGCGGTGCCGGCGGTCGAACTGCCTAAGTGACGCCAGCTGCCGTGATAAATGGCGCCGGATATACGACCACCGGAGGTGCGGATATCTGTTGGCAATCATAATACACCTGTTGGAATACCACCAGTACTGGCAGTCTTCAGGCAGCCACGGCTGTCTTGGCAAAAGACATCCGCAGTCATGATGAAGGCCTTTATCATGAGATTATATACCATCTGGATGTGACCTACAAAAGACTCAAACTAAACAATAAAATTGTAATCAAAGGGCAGGCTAAGGCAAAGGACTAAAGACCTGATTTAGAGTTTGTCAGAGGGTTTACTCTGTCACAAGCATGAGGAATATCCTGTCACCCATATTACAATTTCCACATGCTATAATGGAATTCTAAAACTGCAGATGGGATATCAGTTGTGTTTATGACTATACAACTACCTCCAACAAACTCTAAACCAGGGCCTAAATTTGATGCACTGAATAGGAATAGAGTGTTCTTTTATGAATCTTATAATTCTTTGTATGTATTTATAACTACCTAACATATGAATGTTTTATGAGTTGCTTAATTTATTGGACATTGCGATGAATTTTTAAAACAAATTATACCATTAACTAACTACCAATACCAAGATATTTTTGTTTCGATGTTTGTGTGTGGTTGTTTATTTAAATGTCACAATATTTTTGTGTTTGATTATTTTGTTATTGAAATAAGTGAAAATAGATATTTTTGTTGACAATATTTTGTTTGTTATGTTTTGGTTAGTTAAGTATAGGAAGATGATATTTTGGTAAACAATATTTATTTTCCAATCTTTTAGGGAATCAATATTGTCTACATTAATTTTATGTCAGAGATCCAGGTTTTGCAGTGATTGGTTAAAGGGGTGCAAAGAAAAACGTGGGATTCCAAAACACATTTTAACACCAATTGATTTTCCATAGATGATTTATGCAGACGTACCGGCAAAACTTCTGAATAGATTTTCAAACAATTCGACAGGAATATAGAATATGATGTGGAAGGTATCCTTCTTGTTGTTCATGACAATTAGTTCAGTAATTGTGTAGTAGTTAGGGACAAAATCTTAGTGATATATTGGGCCACTGTATATCACGTTAATTTTGTGGTATACTACAGTACATTGCAAAGACAAAACACAATATGATTGGTTGACGATTGCCTTTCTAAAAGTAAAAGGTAGATAAGTTTCTTTCACCAAATTTGGCTTTGTTAATTGCTTGAAGCAGAAAAATTGGTTACTACAATGTTTTATAGTTATAGAAAGACCTAAGGCACTTTAGAGAACTGTTATTAGATACAAAAAAGTGTATATGTTTTTACACATATATTTTTTTTAATAAAAGGCTAAAGTAGTACCACAGTACCACCCAGGAAATACTGTTGTACCTTTTAAAATGTAAGAAACAGATATGACAAACAATAAAACAATAATAAACAACAATATTTTTTATTGTTTATCACAATTTTTTTTTTTTTATTTCAATAGGTACTGTGTACTTTCAAGTTAGTAGAGCACCGCAGTACATTTTGAAATATGACAAACAATAATAAATAAGAAAAAAAAACATTGTTTATGAGAAATCCTGTTTTTAATTTCAGTAGGTACTACATTACTTCCAAGCAGTAACATACTGCAGTACTTTTGAAATGTAAAAAAGCATTATGTCAAATAATAAGTTAACATTTTTAAATTTTAGTAGGTACTGTGATATTCCATTTTGTAAAAATATATACAACATTAAAAAAACTTTTTAACTATTCTGACTGTGATAAAGTACCTAATTTCTTCATATAGGTAAAAAAAAAACATAGGGCTTCGTTTACAAGGCCCTTGTGCCACCTTTCGCCATTTTGTTATATGAAGGTGGCAGAAGCAGTGCTCTACACTGCTCCACATGTACAAACTGATGCATTGGGCCCAATGCTTCAGTTTGTAAAGACTTGCGTCACATTATACCTGCGCCAGGTATAACGTATGCAAGGTAGGTGTTCCCATGGGAACCGTCATGCAGAACTAAGGCAATGAAATTTACAACATTTCACTGCATCATTCTGCGACTCCACTGCATCAGAATTTTACAGTCTGCTCAAAGTAGGCGTAAAACTGATGCAGAGCTTTTCTCAATAGGGGACTCCTAGCATTGCTGGAGTAGCATAATTTTTTTTATGCTAGCCCATCAATGCATGAGTAAAGCACCACAGATGTGTCAGAATTTCTGATGCATCTATGAAAACATGGGCCATGGAACTCTGTATAGTAAATACAGCACATCTATGGCGTCATTCGGGGGTCAAAGGGCAGCGCAGGAGATCTGACGCATTGGAGCCGATGCGGCAGGTTCTTGTAAATGAGGCACACAATATTAAGATATATTTCAAGGACCCAATTTATCAGTATTTCATGCAACGCAATGCAGCAAGACGAATTTTAGTGCTGAGGTGTGTAAAAGGGAGAGGACAGGAATGTCACATGTTTCCTAATTCAGAGTGCATTCCTGCTCTCTGCCTCCATTGGCACACAATCTATTATTATTCTAACAACATGGTTCAAGGGTACCTCATTGCAACCAAGATTGTTTTCCGGCAGATGGCACACCCTTTCTGCACAAAAATAACCCTTACAGACTTTTTCCTCCTCTTTCTAAGTGTGGTGCAGAGTGCACTTTATGTCCTTACATTGTATAACATGCTGCCCTATGGTATGACACTATTCTAATTTTCAACACACAACTCCACTTTGTACCTCTGAATAAATGAATGAATGAACGAATGATGAGATTTTTATAGTGTGCAGCTACTCATAAGAGTGTCCCGGCACTACAACAGAAGTAAGAGAGCTGAGGCTGGTAGAACTAGAGGGTGAAAAGCCATGTCTTGACTCTGAGCCATGCCTGTCAATTCTAGTTTATGACACACCACTCTACTCTATGCCACTCCACTCTACCCAACTCCATGCTACTCTTCTTCATACCACTCCACTCTACACCACTCCATTCCATGCTATTCGACTGTGTGCCAATCTACAGTACAACACTCCACTCTATGCCACCCCACTCCACGTACAGGTATGTAGTATAAAGTTACCTACATTGACATCCTGCTGACCCATATGAGAATGGCCTACATTCCCATACCTATATATCGATCTAAGGTCAGACTGGCACCTTGCTATACAAAAAGCATTAGCTGTTGTTTGACAAAAACCTATTTAAATATCCATGCCACATGTTGGAAATTGTTTACATGTACTAAGCAAACAGCCATTCTAAACTAAGCAAACAAGTCAAAGGCCGAGCGAACATCATGTGGGCAAGCAAGGGCATCATAGGTGATAAAAGGAGACATGTATGTGTGAGTGTCAAACATGTTGGAACTGTCACAACCAATATAGGGCTGAATATATGCAAGAGATTCTGATTATAAGTTAGTCACTTTACAAACAGTGAATGCAAATGACATAGAGCTGTTACGACATTCCAAAGTACTTATCATGGTAATTTACTGCCCAAACATGAAGGTCAGCATGTAGATGTGTTCCATGACTCAGGACATAGACAAAATGTGCAATGAGACATAGAAGTTGAACATACATAACACATATCTGTTAAGAGGGAAAGAAATGTGTGTGGGTTTGCCAGCCTACATAACACACATGGTCAGTTGACTCTATGTAAAAATGTACAAAATCATTGACTGTTGTTTTCTTTCACTTTTCCAGTAACCAAGGACATGGGATGCAGTTATGGCTCATAATCCCATTCAACAATCCTCAGAAGGAGGAGAAAAATGATTTAACCATGCTCTAAACAAGACAAGGAAAGTTATCAAGAGGATGTTTGGGGTCCTAAAGTCCCAGTTCTGCTGCACGGACATGTTAGGTGGAAGACTACTGTACTCACCCCCTGTAGTATGTAAAAACATTCTTGTGTGTGCAATATTGCACAAAAACTGCTTAAAAGCCATGGGATTATGAGCCACAAAATTCAGAGGAACTAGAAGAGGATGCAGGCAATGATGGAGATATGCAACACACAATGGCAGGTCAGCGAAGACAGGACCTGCCATTGTGTGTAATTTTTTGCCTGATGGTAGTACTGACAGAAAATATGTCAACTTATCATTCAATAATTATTTTTGGGAACTCATACATTGTGTTGCATATGCGTGAATGTCAATGTGTATATCTATTCACGTGCATCTTCTCAACTAGATATAGGATTCAACATGTATAACCATGATTTATGAGCTGTTGATAAACATGGCCCCATAACTCCAACTAGGAGAAAAAAAAAACGCATCAAGCCAATGTGATGCAGTGCACTGCATGAAAGATACAGGGCAGGACTGCCACATATCTAGACAGATATCGGGCATTCCTATCCTCCCACTTTCACGCTGCCAGTGCAGCACAGCAAGCTGTGTTGCTGTGTTCTGCAGCATCAAATTGTGTTTCAAATGGCACACAGTTTATGGTGGATTACAAATCTCCCAAAAAGTCAGTTTCTGAGGCAAACTCCTAATTGTCGTGTGTCTCACATATGCACTAGCATAATTGGCAGCATTTTGCAGGACCAAATATCACAGAAGATACCATCACAGATCGTGGGTGACAGCTGCCATGGATAAACGCCTAGTCTCAGGGTTAGATGTCAAAATGTCATTTATAAAGAATGCACTCATACATGTGTGGGGATCCACAAAACAGCAAACATGGAAAACCATTACAGGGCTGACTGACGTTAAGACTACATTTGCCCACACCTGATACAATGCACGTTTTCCATGCTTTACAGAGCAATACAAGGAGGTTAAAAGGCCTGTAACATAATATAATAAGCTGCTGAAGTAGCAATGCACCAAATGCAAAACAAACAGATGATGGACAGTTTTCTAAGCAATGTCAAACATTCACCCCTAGGCAGATCTGGCCTACATCCATCATTTTTTTCCTGTGCCATTCCAGTTTGGACCCAGCCATATGGAAATCAGTCTTGACCCTGCTTCCCACAGAAACAGTTCAACCCAAATTGCCAAACCAGGTCCTCCCTGGACCTGAAAAGAAGCATTCTGGGGCTATTTTTGGGGTATCACCTCTCATCACTCAGACTAGATTAAATCCAGTGGCACAAGAAGCATATCCTTCCCACTTAGCGTAACAAATACAAAAAGAACAGATGATGGACGGAATGCTGTACAATGTCAATTATTCACCCCTACTCACAGATCTGGGTCTAGATCCACTGTTGTTTTCCTCACAACATCAATCCAGTTTGGAACCAGCCATATGCAAATCAGTTTTGACCTTGCTCCCCAAAGGAACAGTCGAGCCCGAAGCACCAGGCCAGGTAGCAATACATGGCATTTTTCTGAAAATTAAGACAAGGGAGATGTTTGCCAACTATCACATCATGTCAAGAACATGGACATGGGTAATTTGTGAAGCATGTATGTCAAGAAGCTACGAAAATTGTTGTGGATATACAGAATCTCATTAAATATGGTTCAATGGTGTTTTTGGGTAGGAATTCTACCCTGCATAGTATGATTGGTGTACCCCTGGCCTGATTGCTCCACTGTATTGTTGTCTGGATCAGTAATGCTAGTATGTTCCCATAGGGTAACCTGGAATATGTATGTGTGTCCTGACTGGCCCCTTGTTATACATTTCAGACTGGTTAGACCAGGAGGGCCACCCAAAGATCTAACATGATAGTTGAAACTATTGCCTCTTCCAAGGGTGAAACAGAGCAAACGTGGGGTTGAACCATTTTATATAGTGATGTGTAGTAGTGAACATGACCATTCAGATGCTAGGTCACTACAGTGAGGCATATTCACTAACTCACCTCTTCCAGAGTTATGCTTACAGTGTGTTTCACTCACACCTTCCCAACATCATGTTGACCTCGATGTGTGTGTGTGATTAAATTATCTGTACAATGCGTGTGCCAGTGTAAGTCATACACAACGCATAGGTTGAACTGTGGTACAGTGTGCACATGGTCAATGTGTATGTACTGGTAGTGTGTGTTCCAAGTGACATTCTCTAATACAGTACAATGGAACTGTATGACAGAACAGTGTATGCTGTCTGAGTGTGTGTGCTGCATGTCAGCATGCTGCTGATACCATGATACATGTGGATTATGGTACTAGTCGCTAAATGTGCTGTGACTGTACACTAAGTACCTGTACTGCTACAGAACATGGAGGACCTTAGGTTCATTTGTGGGTAAGGTCATGGCTGCCTGGGGATGACATGAGGATTAAAGAAATACCTCCAGATATAGTTTGATAGTCCAGCAAAGCTGCAAGCTGGAGTATGAGAGAGTCACTGGAGTATGAGAGAGTGACCATGTCTTTTAAATGGACATATGACAGTGGGTGACATCCAGGTGTGTACCCTGGTAACTCATAAATTATGATGTGGAAGCAATCAGCTCTTGAGTCCTGCCTTGCTGCACTGCCCTGCTGCCTGCTGTTCCCCTTTCTGGGTGATAAGGACTTCATATGCATCCTTTCAAAATCAGAGTGACGCCAAGGGCAATCTGCCTAGCCTCCTGTCACAAAGTCTCAGGGACATTAAAGACTTCCAACTACCCTGCTTCACCACCAGTGGGCATATTTATGAACCCCTATGCATTCGTTGTGCAAGAGTGATGCAAGGCCAAAATACAATTCACAAAACCATGCAAGGGCACCTTGCTTTGCCCTGAGTGGCTTCATAAATCAGGAGTAAAGCATTACAGCACAAATTGATTCATTGCGTTACTCATCCCCAAGGAAGCTTTACGTGGGTGTTGCATGGGGGTATCCATGGATTTTAAGGCATTCCCACATTTACAGGGAGTGCAAGACCTGGAAATGCCCCAAAAGACCTACACTTCCCCAGGTGAGGTGTAACAAGGAGAAATATCTTTATTTCTCCTATTTACTTCCTCTTTCTAAGTGTGCTGCATTCTGCCACACACATAGAAAGAGAAATATGACCCTGGGGATTGTTTTTGTGCAGGAAGGTGCCTTTCATGATACAAGGGTGCCTGCATTGGTGCTAGGCTGCCAAAATCGAGCAAGTGCAGGGACAAAGGTAGGAATGCGCTGCAATCTTTGAAATACAGTGCATTCCTGCCCTCTTCTTGTGACACAGAGGAGCAGAGCAAGGGCAGTCTGTCATGGCAAGTAGTGCCACCCCAGTCCTGGACCAATGGAATTAGGCCTAAAGGGATTGTCCAGCAGTAGCCATGCTTCTTCTGCAAATCCTGCACATGGCCCCTGTTGCAAGGGTTGGAACCTGTGTATCACCTCTGTTGTGCATTTTGGGACCCTTGTATCACCCCTGTTGCTCAGGTTGGAACCTACACATCACCACCATTGCGTGGGGCTTTCTGTAACTGCATAAATGCAACTGCAGAGTGTATCACACAATGTACATTTGCCTAGCGATGCATCACAAAAAACAATGCAAATATCAAAAAGGTGCTGGTTACACCCAGGAAATTATGTAATGGATGTGGCATGCTGCATACTAGGAAGAATGAAAGTTAGTTTCTGTTACTGTCTATTAGTAGGAGCTGGTTGTTGAGAGAGTGTTTGGTGGAGATTCTTGAAGTTTGTGGTCTAGCCGTTTGTCTGGTCTGCCCCTGTTGTCTCTTTATTTTGTTTTTTATGTGTCTTTGTTTAGTTATCTGTATTAATATTTGTCTTTGTGTTGTCAGATGTTTGTCATTTTGGGGTTTTTTGGACATTAAGCCTACTTGGTTGTTTGGGGGGTGTTCTTATTCTTGAGTTTATTAAGGAGGGATAGGGTCATGTCGAGGAAAGGTAGGAGAAGGAATTATACAGAGGGAGAGGTTGGAGGATTAATTTGGCTGTCAGTGCACTACCTGTTACATATGGTGGCCTCCGGGGTCAGAGTCAGCTAAGAGTACCCCTCCAAAGACCAAAGAGACCAATGGGAGAGGGTGTGCTGGCACATGTACCAGGTGTACAGAGAGAGTGCACAGAATCCTAGCTGAAGCATCATTGGGCAGATGTGGTAGCCTGTGAGTCCGATCTGGGGACCTGCTGGGTTTGTATTGATGTACCATATCAATGTAGTAATGTTGCTATAATAGTTAAGCAAAACTTTAACATCAAAGGGGCTGATTTATTAATGGGTTCCATTGATTTTACAACATGCAATGTGCTTCAAGTACAACACAACCCTTAAAGTGCAATTTATTATGCAACACAAGGCCACTTTGTGTACCTCAGAGTGGCTTGATAAATCCAGTGTAATATAACACAGTGCAAATTGCTACAATGCTAGTCCCTGCCACAGGGGGCTACTCCATGGGTTGAGAGTAGGTATTCTTATTTAACACACATGGATTCTGATGCATTCCCAAATTTGACATGCATGTAGAGCAAAGAGTGGGCCAAAAATGCCATGCCTCATCAGGTGATGGGTGAAAAGGAGAAATGTTTAATTCTACTTTTTATCCCTTTCTATGTGTGTTGCACTCTGCAGCACACGTACGAAGAGGAAAATGCCTCAGCAATTGTGTTTGCGCAGGAAGGTGCCCTTTACTGCACAGAAATAAAAAGCTCACAATGCAAGATGACTTGCTGGGCAGCACTGCGTAACTTCTGGGGAAATGTGCCCCACAAAGTAACTGCTATGTTTGAATGCCCTGTGACACACTAGTCACGAGAAAGTGACACCAAGTGGCAGATGTATTAAAGGGTCACACTAAGCAGCACACCTACCATACAGTTAGGCTTATGTCATACGCCACAAGCGTTCATGGTGACAAGTAATGTCAAGCACGCATTTACTTCAATGACGTACACTATTTAACAGAACTCACCCTGATGAATGTGTTTGCATGTCAATGTAAAGTGATACAAGATGTATTGCTGTTTTGAACCACTCAGCTGATGCTGAAACTGCACACTATGTTAGTCAAACTGGCCCTCTGGCTAAATTCACATCAGACATCAACATCCACACTGCACATGGTATGAGGGTTGTCTGTGTGTGCAAGGCTAGTATGTTTGTACCAAATGACACATTTATCATCAGTATGCACAACACAGCACAGCACATCAAGTTACATTGCTGTGCTGACCCAAAGTGAAAGGGCAATTAAGCAACGTCTTCAAAATTGATGTTGCATTCCTGTCCTTTCCCATTGCAAGACAACTTTTGTCTACATAGCTGCAATGGTCTCACCCTTGTGTCATGGTGCAATGGGGCCTGAAATGATTGCTTTCCATCAGTTCTTAAACATCACATGCTTGAAACATGCTTCAGGCATGTGATGTTAGCAGTCTTTGATCTTTTAACTCCAGGTAGGTCAGCCCTCATGGTGACTAGATGCATTACTTATCCATAGAATATATACACATTTGTGTTAAGAGTGTTGGAATTTGGAAATATAATGCCATGTCATAGTATTTATTTTTTAATTTGAACTGTGCGTCATAAAACTATTTACAACGCATTGTCTAAATCAATGTCTTGTGGGTGGACTTGTGCCCCCATGGAGAAGTGGGTAGCTTCCCTTATTCTAATCTGACAAGTAAGTCTATTGAGTACATGGTTGTAGCTCTGTGACCTCTATGTGTGATCCATGATAGCAACAGAATGATCTGTATGAAAAGGCATTCATCACCTACAAAGAAATGACAGCCAGTAAGCCAGCTCAACAGAATATGTCCACAGATTAATTTTGAATTCACAAGGAGGCACATTATTGTGAGTGTAGGGGCAATATAAGCAGGCCCACAGGATTATGCACTCATGCATCTGTGGTGATGTTTCCTTATTTATAGTTTTGATGCATTTGGCACCTCATCTATCACCTGGCATTTCATCTGCAGAGGTTCATCACAAGTACATTTGGTGCTACCTCTAATGGTACAAAAGTGACAAAAATGTATCAACTGGTGCTGCTCTGACGTGGAATGAGCTTAGCAAAGCTACTTTTGTCGTGTTTCTGTTGCCTATTTCTATATTTTAGTATGAAAACTGGCACCAATGAGGTGCAAGCAATACCCACACAGTGTTACCAAATTTAAACATGATGGAATAATGAAAACAAAATTACAAAATGTGTCAATCTGCTGCATATTTTGCTTTATCTTGCAGCTTACTATCCTCAAAGCTGCTGCATAACCTTAACCTCTCCTGCAACATAATTTAATTGTTACTGAATGTAGGTGTGGGTAAAGATCCCTGCCAATCTAAAGGCTAATTGTATAAATATGGAGGACAATGTCAGCAGGGTAGCCATCACATTCCAAATATTTTACTAAAAGATGCTGGAAATGTGACAGTGATGTCTCAAACATTTTCGGGATCATGATTTAGAGCCATGAAAGGGTAAAAATAACATCTCAAAAGTGTTTCTGTAAGAGTGTGAGTACATTTTTTAAAGTATGGATAATTCATAACTTTCAAAATGTACCTGATGTATGGCTGTTGTAATTCTGCCTCATGGGTTATTGAGCCTCCTTCAGAGAAGTAAATTTCATACCTTTCTGAAATGGAGTGACAGAGGAATTAAACTGATGCCCTGGAGGCCTCAGGGATGCATGGTTGCTACTCTATTGATCCATGGTTTTGTGCAAATCTTTAATTTTTCTTCCTGACTGTGTGCACAATGTGAGTTTAGATGTCCACATGGCAAGTTTCAGTCTTATTGCTTAGAAATTGTAAACTGGATGTCAGTATGAATATCTCAGTGAAAAGTGTATTTTTTAGCACAGTGTGCAAAGTTCATGGTTGTTAGACCTATACTGCTCCAGTAAGCCTCAATGCATGGATACAGTGTCATTGGTATGAGTATGGGCAACTGGACAAATGCACTTGTATGCACATGGATTGACATTCAAATGCCAGCCTCATGCTTCGTATTTCTCGTATGTACCATTGCTGTGATGTATTTAATCAACGCAAGGTGGGAAGTCAAGTTGCAGCTCTGTGTAAAAGTTAAAATGAAGGAATGCACCACGTTAGCAGGATACAGCGCATTTCAGTGCTTGCCTACTGGTGGGGTACTTTTGCCTGGCTGGTACCAACACAGACACACTTGCATCATGGTGGAAGGGGCCCTCCATTATACACAACATAGTTCTTGTCCATATGAGTACTCCTGCATGCATGCACACACTCCTGAGATGCATGCACCTTTTTATTTGTGCTGATGAATGCATCCCAAGCAGAATGAGTGTACAGAAAAGTGAAAATCTAAAGGCTCACATGGTTTAGGTACACTGGTGTACCAGATGCATTATGTCAGTTTTTAATGTTTTGACTGGTTTAGTATTCAAAAGTAAAGTCTTACTGGAGTGAGACACCCGCACTCCATCTATATAGTGGCTACCTGATGCAGAGTACGTTTAGTCAGCAATGTGTGCTGTCCAGATGAGTAATGCAATGCAGAATCATACAAGCTGGATTACCTTTCCTTATTACTGCTCATGTATGTTTTTGACTAACTGTGCCCCCACCTTGCATGATACAAGACCAACACCAAAAGTGTCCTTGTTTGGGCAAAGGGCCTAATTAGGAGTTTGGCAGTCCACGGACTGCCAAATTATCACTGGTGGTTAGACTGCCACAATCCTTGTGGTCTGACTGTAGGATTGTGATCCTGGCGGTCTGACCACCAGGAGACTGCCGCCTCCTCCAGAATCATGGATCCCGACAGATTGGCTGCAGTGAAAGTCGTGATCCGCTACAGCAGTGCCAAATTCGACACCGCTGTGCTGATCACGACTTTGCTTTCCGACAGCCTTTTCATGGCAGGGTTTCTGCCATGATAAGGCTCTCAGAAAGGCAGTGCTGGGGCGCACAGAAGGGACCCTGCACTGCCCACAACCATGTCATGGGCAGTGCAGGGGCTGCTCTGCCAGCACCCTTAGAATATGCACTGTCTTCGATGGATACAGTGCACATTCTGAGGGTGCGTGTGTGTGATGGCATTGGCCTCGGATCCCTAAGGGAGCCAAGGCCAATGTCGCCACACTTTTTCCACTGTGCTGACCAGCGGAAACTTCATATTATGATGTTTAGGCCAGTCAGCCTGGTGGAAACCTCATAATACGATGGGGTGGGGCCGCCGCCTTGATGGAAGCCTCACTCCTGCCATATTGGCAGTCTCGGTGGCAATGCTGTTAAGATCGTAATCAGCTCCAAAGTCTACCATTTCCTAATGACACATCATCATGAGTGACAATCACTGTTATGAGTGATATGCTTGTTATTATACTTTGACTACATTTCTATACTGTACCCCTACACTGGCCTAACTTGGGTCAGTTTGGCATGTTGTATTGGGAGATGTCTGTATACTGAAGGTGTATTTTCCATATCTCTATCTCAACATTTGGTATAGTTCTGGACTGGCACTTAGTGTTGCATGACAGTGTAAGTCAAATTTAAGGTAACATCGTACATTTGCATCTTGAGGTGATATGTGTTTACTTTTACTCCATAGATAACATGGCCGCTGACATGGCAAGGGTGTTAGAGGTCCTAACAAAACAAAGGCCTTGCATACATGAAAGGGCAAAGTCTAGTGGACTATGGAAGAGTGTCAGCTCCCAGTACAAACTTTGTGCCAACACAATCGGAGGGTGGCTTACAGCAGCAGCAGGTCAGCACAGAGCCACAGCGGAACCATCAAATGGATCACACCAGAATATCACACAGCAAAGGAACCCCAGTCTTTCAGGATAACCCACATTTCATTATAGATTAGCCCGACTGATGCGGATACTTAACAGGAGGGTGGCTGAGTCAGAACAGGAGCAGGCCAGCATAAGGGAGTTATTGATAACCATCCCAGGGGGCCTTGTTAAGAATTGCCAGCCAAATATGACTTTCTTCCTTAGAAGATTTCCTTTTTCAGTTATTTCTTTAGATTATTTTTTTGAAGTTAAAAGGTATACTGCTGGTTAGGGTTTAGTATAGATGTAGGTAAGTTTTATCTAATATTTTTGTGGGTAGTAGTTTGTATGTGTATTTTGATTATGATAGTCTTTTAAGTGGGTGGGGTTCATTATTTTTGTGTGTTTCTATAATAAAAAATAAAAACCAAAACTACAAAAACAATTGTTTAGGATTATTTGTGTAGTTAGTATATGTTTAGGATATAGTTGATGTTTGTATTATACCGAGATGTGTGTATTAAGGGGGGTTGGAGGGTTGATGTTTAACAAGCCATATGTGTTTAGTGCTAAACAAAAAGTAAGATAAGTTAAGATTGTATAGGCTAGAGTTGCGAGTAGTCTATGCATGGCAGATTTAAGTAGCTTTATTATTTAAAAGTTTTTAAACATTTAATAACATTTATGTATTCTCTAGTTGATTATCATTTAATTGGTAAGAGTTGGTACCATTGTATTAGGTGAGTTGGGTACATGATTTACTAATCGACCTGAGTTTTTACATATATGTAGCTTTGTCAGAGTTCTGTGTACAACTGTAAGTCTTCCTCAGATTTGAAAATCTTTAGAAAGCTATCTTCATACCTAAGATACAATAAGTGTGACACACAAATTGATATGAAACACAGCGCAATACAAATATTCACCTATTGAAGCACCTTTGTGACAGTGTGTGGGAAGGTATAAGTTTAATTTGCATATTTCATAAACAATGCTGTTCCCTACCTGCATTGTGGCATAATAACTGCTACGTGGCACTTAGAGTAACACCCTTGCAACATTGTGCAAGAAGCTCTGCTTCATTGCGTAGCTTTTTAATGTTCAGGAAGTAATACAAGACTGGACACTGTCCATCATAGGTGAAATTTTCTGCTTGCTTTGTGTGCCACGTCATGTAGCTCTTTTATAATTCAAAAACACAAATGCCTTTCTTGACATATGTCTACCATGTACCCTTACCCTGGGGAAGTGTAGCATTTAGACAGGCTATGTGGATGCACTGACACTCAACACATTTGAAGCCTCTCTGTGTCAGAGTATTGGCATACTTTTTTGAGCCTTTGTTGAGCTGTTCTACACTTGCATGTTTTGGGCACAGTATTGACTTGCTCCTGCACAATCTTCTTTGGCACTAGTACAATGCTAAGCCATGTCAACTATGGGCATAACTCTCTAGCTAATAGAACTACCACATTTTTTTAAAACTTAGAACTCTTGACATTGCAACCTTATTGCTGATATTAGTTATACTATTTTTACCTCATATGCCTCACTCATTCCATGTATATGTGGAAATATTGTGTGCACTTTGCCAGTGGGTTCTCACTGTGTGTTTGTCAAGAAACTCCACATTGTTGATGCATTTTCACATGACATTGTTAAAGGACAGATTGGTATTTAGGACATTGGAATGGGTAGAATTGGTATAGAATTGGTGTATGTGCACAGACAAATTCACATGTTCAATTAAATTGAGCTCAATTGTCTTTAAATTCCAAACGTCTCATTGGTGTTTCTATTTCCACAATGTTCGTAGACCTTTGGGGCACAACTATTCATACTCAAGGCCTAATTTACAAGAATCTTATTCATCAGCCCCGATGCGTCAGATTTCTTACACTGCCCTATGATCCCCTAGCGAAGCCATGGATGCACTGTTTTTACAATACAGAGCTCCATGACACACATTTTCACAGATGTGTCAGAAATTCTGATGCATCTGTTGACACTAAACTAATGCATTGCTGGACTAGCATACAAAAAATTATGCTTCTCCAGTAATGTGAAGAGGCCCCCATAGAGAAAAGCCATTCATCAATTTTGCTCCTGCTCTGAGCAGACTGTAAAATTCTGATGCAGTGAAATGTAAATTTCATTCTGTCAGTTCTGTGTGGCTTTTCCTGTGGGAACACCCACCTTGCATATATTATAATTGGTGCAGGTACAGTATTACACAAGGGTTTACAAAGCGATGCATTGGACCCAATGTGTAAGTTTGTAAATCTGGAGCAGTGTAGAACACTGCTAGAGCCACTGCTAAGTGAAAAAACAATGACGCAACAGTGGGGCAAAGCCCTTTTAATTGAGGCCCTCAATTTGTTTCAGAAAAAAAAACTGATTTATTGTTCTCTAGGGGTTCTTAACCTCATGTTAAATCATGTCAGTAAGTTTGCCCGCAGACAGTAGCATATGCACATAACTAGAAAAGGCAATTATTAAGTCTATTTGCAATTCATTTTACCCATGGAAGAAAGATTTACTTTTGTGTCATAACTTTAATGAGGAGGGCAGCATAGCCATTTAGAGATGTTGCTTTGGATTTAGGCGCACAAGTGGACATAAAACCCACTGAACAAACAACAAGTAGTGTCCTGGGTTCAGAAGGGGGTAGCATGAAGTCCAACACAAGACAGGTTTGAAAACTGACCAGGGGGCAATCACAAATGTTTATTGGGATATTCTCCTATGAAAACCTGGGAATTCCACATCATCCTCCTCTAATGCTTGGTCGGTCTCTATGGATGTTGTTGGGTTTGAATGGTAGGCACACACATCAGAGGAAGAAAACGTTACTCCCATGTTCCCAATGACATTTGTGAGTGCCAACAAGGCAGCATAGAAGTCCCTGGCAAGGGTTTCCTGGTTTGCCAACAAAGCAACAACGTTGTTGTTGAAGGCATCCATTGTTGCTATGAAGGAGTATAACTTAGCCTCCAGAGACTAGATGGAGGTATTAATGCCCCACATCTGCCTGACAACTGCACTCGTAGAAGGCCGGTGTTATTGTTCCTTCTGTCTCATGATACCAGTGATGTCAGCTAGGGACTTGTCAATCCTATGAAGCCAAGTGTTGGTGTCTGTGATGGTTCTTAACTAACCCTTATTAGGGCTAAGACACCTATGGGCTTTCCCAGGAGTTCCCACTATGGTATCAATTCCCACCATGACCTCATCAGCCATCCTCTGCTGGACTTCTACCACTTGCTGTTGAAGAGCAACTTTGGGGTCCTCAGAGAAATCAGTAATAATATCATCAGTTGATGGCCCAGCTTGTGTGTGTGTTGGTTCATCTGGAGACCCAACAACATCGTCTGTCCTTGCCATTTCCAGAGGAGAATCATTAAAAGAGTCCAGGAGCTGTTAGAAGATGTCGTCATCGATGGGGCATGGTGGGGTCATCAATAGGTTGAGCTCCACGAGGTGTTTGTCCTTCTGGAAAGATATAGGAATATGTTTAGATGATTAAATGAATGATTGTGACATACTTGATATCTGTAACTTTCAGACAGTATTTTCCTTCACTTTCAAGTACAGAGGGATATGTGCAACTTTTGTTTCTACAAAAGTACATGGCCATGTTGTACCATAGTTACTTTTCACATGGCCAGACGTACATTCTTCACACAACCTCAGTATTCACTTGGGGGCCTATTTGTGTAATTTTCACACAACCAAACACACCTCACCAGCTTGCTGCCCTGCCTGAATGAGTAAGTGCAACATTGGGCATATTTTACATGTTTGTGCTGTCTCTCTGCACTATTGCAAATTTGGCTTCTAAGTGTCACTGAAGAGACCATTCCACCATATAGCAAGGGTACTTGCATTTGTTCTAGCCATATGTTTTCAGGGCAGTGCTGACCAAGGCATGTCAATTGGTATTTCAACTCACACTATCCTGCACTCTGCCATTCACACAGTATTACATACCAAGCTGCATTTCATGCAATTTGTGCGTTATTAGACCCTAAGGTTCATCTTTCAGAAACATCCACACAAACTATGCATCAAGCCACCTTGCTGCACTGCATGTAAGGCGAAGGTTCTGTACAAGGCTTTAATCCACATTTTACTGGAGAATTCTGTAGTTTTCTAACACACACAGGCAACACCAGACTCCACAACACTAAGAACTAAAGAACATCTCTGAAGTGGATATCCTCCTTCATGTTTGGTAGTGTGCAACAGTTCATGATCACTCTATTCCCTCAGAACCCAAGGGATTCAGGGCCAGATGTAGCAAAGGGTTTTACCCATTTTGTCCTTATGGGAAAATATGTTCGTACATATGGCCCTCAGTTCCAGGTTCCATTAAATAGCTTCACTCTGACCTGCTTTCTTGGACATGTAGCTGACTTTTCTGGCACTCATAATTCAGACCCAGATACTGTACTTTGTCTCTTATACTGACAATAACCAAATAATTACACTAACTCTCATAAGATACCAACACCACCAACAATAGTTAATATATGCCATTAATCAACACGGCCACCTGATTGTGAAATTAGTTGCTCATACTCAATATGACAAGATAGAAATGTTGACATTCTGCAACATGTACTCACCATGGTTGCCACATGACTAGGCCCCAAACCCTCAAACCCCCAATCTCCACAGACACCTACCTCACAATGAAACTTCAAACTGGCACAATCACCTCCACCTGCTTTCACTTTATTTGCATTGTCAGATATTTCGCAGTATGGCTCCCTTCAGGCACCTGTACATGTAGACTGCAGAACGCCAACCTCTTTTATCACCTCATATCTGTACAACTGCTAGACACGAGGCAGAATATCCAACACACCACTGCCAAACTATTATTCAGCCTACCTTGTGGCACAGACATCAGACATCACCTCAGAAAATTCCATTAACTCACCATTCAGATGCACTGGCAGTTCAAGAAGCTCCGTCCATCATCCTTTTGTATTGCTAAAGTTGCCCTAAGTAGGAAGGGTATACCCAGATGTGGGTCCCACTGTCCCACTGTGCCACTGGATTCAAGCTAGCCTGATTGATGAATGGTGATACCCTGAAATCGGTCCCAGGATGCTTGTTTCTGGTCCAGGGAGGACCTGCCCTGGCAGTTCAGACTGGACTGTTCCCATGAGAAACATGGTCAAGACTGATTTGGGTATGGCTGTGTCCAAACTGAGGTGGCATGGTGAGCAAAAGAATGATGGAGTAAACCCAGACTGTGACTGGTGGTCAGTGTTTGCATTGTTCAGCACTCCATCCATCATCCTTTTGTGTTACTAAAGTTGCCCTAAGTGGGAAGGGTATGCCCAGAAAAGTGACCCGTGCTCACTGTGGCACTGGATACAAGGTAGCCTGGCTGATGAAGGGTGATACCCTGAAACTTGTCCCAGGATGCTTGTTTTTGCTCCAGAGAGGACTTGGCCTGGTGTTTCAGGCTAGACTGATCCTATGAGGAACAGGGTCAAGACTGATTTGCATATGGCTGGGTCCAAACTGGGGTGACATGTCAAGCAAAAGAATGATGGACTAAACCCAGGTTTGTGACTCGGCGATGAGTGTTTGCATTGTTCAACACTCCTTCCATCACTTTTTTGAGTTGCTAAAGTTGCCCTAAGTAGGAAGGGTATGCCCAGACATGGGTTCCGTGCTCACTGTGCCCCTGGATTTGAGCTAGCATGGCTGATGAAAGATTATATTCTGAAACTGGTCCCAGGATGCTTCTTTCTGGTCTAAGGAGATCATTACCTGGCAGTTCAGACTCAACTGTTCTCATAGGGACCAGGGTCAAGACTGATTTGCATATTGTTTGATCCAAACTGGAGTGGCATGATGAGCAAAAGTACGATGGATTAAACCCAGATCTGTGACTGGGGGTGAGTGTTTGCATTGTTCAGCAGTCCGTCCATCATCCTTTTGTGTTGTTAAAGTTCAAGAAGCTCAGCCACACACCTACAAGGTATTACACTCCCAGGGACTCATCTAGCTCAGGCACCATCTATGCTTCCACCAACCAAACATGAACCTCTACTGGGCATCACTTGCACTTATCCACACCCTCAATATCCATTAGGGTGGGCGGAGAGCTCTGCTCCATTGGTGGAGTTAACAGAGCTTTTGGCACTCCGGAGTTCAGCCAAAAACTCCGCTATCCCTGGCAGTGGAGTGGAGCATACCATGAGCGCATTGCAGCCCACACAATTTGCACTTGCGCTGTGTGGCCGATAACTGTGCTGCACTCGACCCCAAAAAGTCAGCTGAGGCTGGGTGTGGTGCTGCTGCAAGCTACTGGTAAGGGGCTGTACTGGCACCAGATCCAGGCCTCCATCCTTCCACTGTCCTCAGCAGCCCAGGAATAGGAGCAGAGGCAGAAAGCCAGGCCCAGGTAAGTCCCTTATTTTGCTTTCTCTTCTATGTACACACTAGGTCGGCACTGGGCATGGACAGTATTTGCTTATGAGTGGGGCGGAGGGGTTTGTGCTTTGCAAAAAAGAAAACTTGCAGTCAGAGCTCAACTTAGTAGTCTGGTAGCCCCTGCCAGATAGAGATGTGTGTGGCCTAAGAGAGTGCCTTAGAGCCCAGTTGGAAGCAAGGCTAGGCACTTTGTGAAAATACCAGGTTGCTGGTGGTGAGATAGTTTGCTGCTGCTAGAGCTGCGTGCAGTTGCAAGGCTCGTGCAAGACATGGGGTGTGCTTGGCCCTCTGAAGCACGTTTGTGAAGGAGGGCCGTTTTTGAAAGAAAGAGTTATGTAGGTGTGATTGAGAGCAACAGGCTTCAGGCCAGTGGGCTGTGTTAACACAAGAGGCCTGAAACTTTTGCTGCCGTTTCTGCATACCCTGGCCCGAATGAGCCTGATCTCGGAAGCAGTAATCATGTTCAGGCCTGGTTAGCACTACTGACCAGGCCCAACCCTACTTAGCGCTTCTGAGATCGTGTGCATTCAGCGCTAGGGTGTGGGGCAGGCAGCACTACATTGCACACAGAACTTCGAGGAACTCCACTGCATTTTTACTCAACTCCGTGGGATTCCCTGGAGTAGAACTCAGTGCGCTTTTCCCACCACTAACATCCAAAAGATCATGGGGCGAGGTATGGTGTTTTCATAAATGACAGGCTATGCCTGAGACAACCTCCCACAGCACATCATGTAGGCTGCATCAAATATGGAATTGTATAAGCAACTGTACACAGCTATATCAGTGATACTACTTGCAGTGCATACACCTCCTCAGCACCTGAAGACACTCTTGGGTGACACATTGATCCTCTACAACGAAACAATAACTACTTTTACATTATAGTACACTTTGGGCTACCTGGTCCTAACACAAGAACAATTGCATGGTGACAAGTTTTCTATGTCCATGCATGATGTGCTACTTCAGTCCAGGTTTTGTACTTTGTTTTCTGTAACTTGTAGTCCTGTTTTGTGAAGGGATAAGTGACAGTACGAGTCCCTCTTTTGAGAGGTAATCCTGTGAATTTGGCAGCACATCACGCATGGACCTGTGAAAATCTGCAGATCTGGACTGGGCTAGTAAAATAGGTACTGCCCACGGAAAGGACTGTGATATGCAGGATGATCTGCCCTTTCATGCAGCATAGCATAGCCAAGTGTGTTGCATTGGCCTGCATGTCAGTTTGCCAATACATAGTCCCTTGTTTTGACTCTGTAGTTCTTTCTGGTCCTTCACTTCAGCACTGCCCTGCCCTTCCACTCCAGCTACCAACTCTGTTGTTTTAAGTAATGTCACTTGTTCCTCCAATGCATCCATGTCCTCCTGGACATCAGGTCCTCATGAGTGCCTTGCGGTTCCCTGCCAGTTTTTCTTTGGCCTTGTGCTTATAATCATGCCACTTCTGCTCATACTCAAGGATTGCCAAATTGCCTCCTTCCTCCTTAATGGCAATTTTATGGTGACACAAAGTGTCTCCTCACTTATTATTGTCTGGTTCTCCTCCTCACTAAAGTTAGACTTCCTCTTCCCCAGGGGTGATGGCAAGTCTTCTGGGTGGGGTTTTGTTATGCTCCTGTATCCCAGAGGCTCCTTCCATGCTTGCTAGCATTGTGAAGTACTGCTGGTTTGAATGTGTCACTTTTTCATGCGCTCCCCGTGGAGCAAAACACTTCTGTGTCATGCAATACTGGCTTGCTGCACTTAAAGATGCTACACAACACACAAATCAACTTTGCGTGATGCAGGAAATACTTGAATTGGGGCATCTTGTGCCAATCCTGTCACTGTTTTATCTGAATTTGTGACACATCTTTTGTCCGTGCACCATACCATAAATACTGTGTATCCATAGGGCAAGGAAATATCACAATACAGCACTGATTTTTCTGCTGCAACGCTGCCTCAATGCAGTGTCAGAACTTACAAATATGTCCTTTTATATCGAGCATGATAATCTCAGATCACCCAAAAACCAAATTGAATAATGTAATGACGGTTAGGGGAAAACATTTTCTATATTTCATAATTTACACTTTTTTAATATTTTTATTTTAATGTAACATTTTGTCACCAAATGAACATTCTTTGTTGTGGATGTCTACCCAGACTGAATGGTTATTGCTGAAGTCATACTACTGGTGTATAAATTATTTGTGTGCATTAAGGTCTAGAATATGAGTTGGATGGTAATGGTGGGTTTATAAACCTAATCCATAAAACTCGTACCATACGGTAATATCCCACCAGAATCAGGCAATTATGAATTGATCTCCATTTAATGGGAAATAGCTGTGAGGACCCTGTTTTACCATGTGAAATTCTGTACAGGTTTCCCTTTTCTTTGGGTTGTATCACTTACATTTACTATCTGCTCAGATTATGCAGATTAGACAATGCAGTCTACAACCCCCTTGTGTGTGTAGGGGCATGGCAAGAGCGATTTTTCTTTGAAGTAAGCCTACTTCAAAGGGCAAAATGAGTATAAGAAGGGCCACCAAACCCACAGACTTTAGATCACTTTTGGAAACCAAGAGGAACCTCTGCTTGGAGAAGAGCTGAGGAACAAGAGCTGCCCAGTCTGTGACTGTGTTTGTGGAGCTATCCTGCAGTTGCTGGTTCTGCCTGTGCAAGAGGACAAAGACTGGACTGTGTGTGCCTTCCTGCTTGTGAAGAACTCTCCAAGGGCTTGAAACTGAGCTTGCCTCCTGTTGTTGAAGTGTCAGGGACAGCAAACACTTCTCTCTGCCAACACCTGGACTCTCTGCTGAGACTCCTACCCTGCCAAGTGGTGCCCTATCCCTTGACAGGTGAAGCTGATGGACCCAGGTTGGAAATCCATGCACAGATCGCCGTGCGGTGACATTTCCAATGCAACCTCCGAGAGCGGATAAAGAAACGACGTGCCGCCGGCTCCGTGGCTGAAATTGACGCAGCACTTGCAGCGTGGCTGGGAAATCGACACACGTGGCTGGAGAAACTCTGCTTGGCATCACTGATGGAGGCTGCAACATCGCTGGGCTCGGAAAAACAACTCAAGCCTGCCCGGACCCGAGGTGTTTTGTCTGGATTGACGCATCTCTCTCCTGACGGGAAAGAAACAACACACGCCGATGGGACCGGAGAAGGAGAAACGACACACGACCTCGCTTGCGGATGAAAAATCGATGCACTGCTTACCTTTTTTGATGTACACTCTCCCGTGTGAAGTATTTTGATGTGACCCAGGTACATTTTGACGCTTACAACGTTAGCGTTGTGTTTAAAAGGACATGTAGACTCTTTTTGCATTTTGATGAATAACTTGACTTGTGTATGGTGGATTTTTGTCGTTTTAGTCTTGTTTTATTTAGATAAATATTTTCTATTTTTCTAAACCTGTGTTGTGTCATTTTGTAGTGTTTTCAATGAATTACTGTGTGTGTTGATACAAATACTTTACACCTAGCGCTCTGAAGTTAAGGCTGCCGGCTCATGCCAAGCTACCTAGGGGGTGAGCGGGGATAGCTGAGGGTGATTCTCTTTTACCCTGACTAGAGTGAGGGTCCTTGCTTGGACAGGGAATAACCTGACTGCCAACCAAATACCCTATTTCTAACACATCCCATTGTCAAAGCGATTTTAGCAGCCAGATTTTGCAACCATCAAATCTAGGTGCTAGAACAATGGCACACTCATGATTGAGTGAAGCCTTAGTACGGTAGAATCTCCTAAGCCATTCCAGCTTGTAAATATGGTTTGCATTGAGGATTGCTGAGTTGGTCTATGACATACACATTCTGATGTCTGAGGTCATATGTACGTATTATCTGCAAAATAGCGAAATTACTACTAAAGCTAAATTATTTTTGTAAAACGCAATGCACAGCAAAAGACAAACAGTTGTATAACTACATTTGTGGGAGCAACCCACAGCTTGATGACAGCCATAATATGGAGTCAATAAACATGGCATATTATTGCAGTGGCATACTGAGAAGCTGCTCCTGTAATATAGGCATATATCTTGGTGCAAAAGTATATAACAGTTGATAAAAACCCCAAACCCAAGTGATAGCCCTGTTATCAGTAGATACTCTGTTGATTCCAACAAAAGCAATACCAATCCTGAGCACTAGACAAGTAGATGTAAGAGGTGAACTACGGTGAGCATCACTGTGTTCCTTATGTAGGAAATATAAAGAATATAGGGCCTCATTATGATATTGGCGGTCTTTTTCGAAGATCGCCATGGTAATGGCCGCCAACAGACCGCCACTTTATTACACATAAACACAAATCCGACAGAAACCAGCCACAACAACAATTCTGCCAGACCCAACGGAGGTGAAAAACTGTCAGACCCACCACTCTTCCCGCCATGACAGCAATACACCTCCCTCCAAATTAAGGACCACGAAGCACCACAGCGGACACTCAGCAGCGGTCAGCCATTGGCGGTGCACACGGCCACAGTAAAATTGGGTACCCAACACCAACAGAAGCCAACATTGGCCAAACTGAAAAACCCACACCTGACACATATACACACACCGTACACACCCACAAACAGCACTATAAAACACCCCCACACAACCCACAATCCTTTGCAAACAAGAAAAACTAACTACACCTTGCCAGCAAAATATCATACAAGAACTGCACATACAAACCAATGCCACCTATCCACCTTTTACGCATCACACACCACACACCATACCCCAACATCTATCACACTCTGCACAACACACACACAACATCCACCACACAATAGTCATGCCCCCACAGAAGATTCTCCGTTTCACTGATGAGGAATTGCAGGTGAGGGTGGAGGAAATCATCAGGGTAGAGCCACAGCTGTTCGGTGCACAACTCCAGCAGATATCCATTGTCAGGAAGATGGAGCTATGGTGAAGGATCGTGGACAGGGTAAACTCCGTGGGAACATATCCACGCGGGATGACATTTGCAAGAGGTGGAACGAACTACAGGGGAAGGTGCATGCAGTGGCCTCCAGGCACCAAGTTGCCATCATGAGCACTGGCAGTAGACCCCAACCTCCTCCCTCACAATTGACAGCAAGGGAGGAGAAAGTCTTGGCAATCCTGCATCCTGAGAGCCTCACTGGAGTCACTGGAGGGCTGCACACTGGTAAGTCACCATTACTACCCTACCACCATCGATACCTGCATGGCATGTCACACCCTCACCCTGACTTCCTCCACCCCACTCCATCCCATACAGTGTACCACCCCCATAACTACCCTCAATGGTGTACCCCTGTATGCCCTACCCTCTGCAAGCACACCCCTCCCAGCTCTACATGCATACACAACAGTAATACATGGGCAGCATGTAGTATTACCAATCCCACAATCCACCATCATACACTAACCAAAGGTGGAAGGACATCACCAAACCCATAGGGAAAGCCAGAAATGCTGAATATGTGACAGACAGTGACTGTAACAAATCTCTCACATGTCCACAGGTACCCCAGCCATTGTCAGCGGCGAGCATGTGCCACGGCAACCCAGTCCCCCACCAGAAGATGCAAGATGACCTCAGTGATGACAGCAACTCTGGATCTCCCAATCTGGATGATCTCCCTGGATCATCTGGTACCACTGGTCAGTCGGCCTCCACATCTCACACCAAGTGCACCCCAGGGCCCCCCATCCAACTCCAACAACACAGCACCCACCCACTGTGCCCAAACCTGTGTCCCCAGGACACATCGATCACTTGTGTGTCCACCTGTACAGGGACCCCAGTCGACACCACACAGGCAAGACAATGAAGGTCCTGGTGTAAGTGGGGTTGGGTACACCGTTAAGGGGACAAAGGCACAGAGGGCTAGGCCTAGTGGGAGGTCAGCCATGTACCAGGGGGAGGCCAACCCAGGGAACTGACTGCCCAGGAGGCACTCACTCATGTCTTGGGGGCAACCAACAATCCCAGGTTAGGATGGGCCAGGTGATTACCATCTTGCAGGAGAACCAGCGGCTGCAAGGGATATACCACCAGGAGGTCATTCAGCAGTTGCAGGCCTTAAATGCCAACATATCTACCATTGCAGGGGTGATGGGTGATACGGCCAACACAATGCATGAGTACACAGCATACCAGCGGGCCCCTTCCACTGGCCAGTCTGCTCACCAGCCAAGAACATCTGCTGCAGATAGTTGACAGGAGGACCTGCCACATCACTCACAGGCCATCATACCCCTTCCCCTGCAGAAGGTGAACCACCCCACAAATGTTCCCTGTGACCCAGACAGACACCAGAGACTGTGGCAACCACCAGGAAATTAGCCCCTCCTGATTGTCACTCTTGTGTGGCACTGACCCACCTTGCTCCCTTTGGACTGCCATTGCTCCTTTTCCTATGGCCCCATGGATTCTAGACCGGTGCAACATACCAACTGGGCCACTACACTGAAGTTTACATCCACCATCACCCCACTCTATTGCACTATCCCATCCTTTTTGTCACTTAAAAAAAAAAAAAACACCCTTGGACACAACTGAAGTTTCTGTGATTTATCATACAACAATATACAATGTCTGAAACTGTATTATCCTGTGCAAATGTCCTGTAATGTGTGAACCCATCCAACAAAAGTGTGTAAGCAGTCTGTAGTCATCACATCAGTACACAGTTGTGACCACACCAACATCTGCAAAAAGGGAAAGCATAAGTGACAGTCAATTGAGAAGTGAAGGTAGTGCTTGGCACAACACAGCAGCCAAACAGCACTTAATTGCAGTGGAGGTATGAACAGAATTACAGTCTTACCTGGGTGCCAGTGGAAGTAATGCTGTATCATATGTGTCCTGTTGTCTACATCCTTCTCCTCACTGTCTTCAGTGTCCTCTGCTGCCACCAGTGCATTGCTTCCACCCTCCCCCTGCAGGTAGGGCACATGCCGTCTGAGAGACAAATTGTGCAGCAAGCCACAACTATCTGGTAGACCTTCTTAGGGGGGTAGAATAGGGATCCACCAGTTACATGGAGGCACAGGAACCTGGCTTTCAGTAGCCCAAATTCATGTTCAATTACCCTCCTGGTACGATCATGTGCTTCATTGTACCAAATTTCTGTCCGTGTCCTCAGATTCCTCACTGGTGTCAACAGCCAGGATAGGTTTGGGTAGCTGGATTCACCTGGAATTAGTGAGGGACACACATTACTCATGTACAATGGCACAGACTACAACTTCAGATGTCATAAAGTGACATACATTGGGTGAAGACTCAAGCTCACCTATGAGCCACTCTCTGCCTCTGTAGTTGTGCCATCATCTGTGGGATGCTGCTATTACTGAACACATATGCATCATGCACAGATCCAGGAAAAACTTGGCCGCGACGTGGGAGATGTATTGATCAGCAAGGCACATCTGGACATTTATAGAGTGGCAACTCTTCCTATTCCTGTAGACCTGCTCATTGGTCCTGGGGGGGGAGGCAAGGCAATACAGGTACCATCAGTGAACCCAATTACATGTGGTATGTGTCCCATGGTGTACAGTCCTGCCTTCAGAGTGGGCAAATCTTCAGTCTGTGGGAATAATATGTAGCTGCTCATGTATTTTAGTAAGGTAGTTAAAACTCTTCCAAGCGCATTCAAAATCACTGGCTGTGACATTCCTGCAGCCAAGCCCACAGTCACCTGAAAGGGACAACTTGCCAGGAAGTGGAGCACTGACAGTACCTGTTCTGCAAGTGGGTATTGCTGTAGTGCTACGGGTAGCAGGAATCAGATCTGGCTTCAATTGTTGACACAGTTCAGTAATTGTGGACCTGTCCAGACAATAGGTCATAATGATGTGGCGTTCCTCCAGTGTAGCTAAGACCACTTGGGGTTTGTACAAGGGTGCTTGCCTACTCCTCACAGTACACACGGCATGTACGTATGTAGCAGACTGGAATTGTCCTGGTGTGTACCAATTGTACCCATGACGCACATTTAATTGTACGGCATGAGTACCAGTATTAGGAATTGACAACCACCTGTCCTGTATGACAGGGACAGGTGGAAGGGACCTCACTCCGCCGGTGTTTGGCGTCATGGCGGAAGGCGGTCTGCACCACTGTGCAACTCCTCATTGGTTAACATGGAGGTCTATGGAGCACAGGAACCAATGATGATCAACGCAGCTGGTGACGGTGTTCACCGCCGCTGAGATGACCGCCATTTTCTCAGTGCCACTTCCCTTGATTCCTGACTCTCTACAGATCGACACCTCCACTGCGTGTGCTGCTGTGTTGAGTGACTGAAACCTGCGAAGGCCCATGCTATGGGGGAAAGAGCCCCAGCCTTCACATCAGAGGAGTTGGAGAATCTTGTGGATGGGGTTCTGCCCTTGTATGGGCAGTTGTATGGGACTTCAGACCAACAGGTGAGTATCTTATGGGTACATTGGATGAGACATGGCTGTATGAAGATGTATGTGTTTGCTGGAAGTGTGTCATTCGGGGAGTGTATTTTTGTTGCATTCAATGTGTATGCAGGGGTACGGGTTATGTGTTGTCTTGATGTGAGATCAATGCAGTATGTAAGCCATTACTGTTACAGATTGGAGTGTTGAGGTAATGGTGTTCATTTGTCTATGTTCCCTATGCAGCTCAGCGCCCAACAGAAAAAAGGGTTGTGGCAAGTCATCGCCAAGGATGTGCAGACCCTGGGAGTCCATAGATGGCGGAGCACCCACTGAAGGAAACCGTGGGAGGTCCTAAGACACTGGGCCCAGAAGACCACGGAGGCCCAGCTGGGGATGGACTCCCAACAAGGGAGGGGTACCTGTCGGACCCTGAACCCCCCTAATGTCCTGCATACTGGCAGTGGCCAATCCTAAGTTGGATGGGGGATTGAGGGCAGCACAGCAGCCACAAGGGGGTGAGTACACACTGTTTTGTATACTTTTTGCCTGCCATTGTGTTTGGGTGCAAGGTTCTAGTCAGTGGATGCCCCAATATGCCGGTTTAGCTAATCTAGTGGAGTCCTGCTTAGCAATGTAGGGTGGTTGGTCTATTTGATAATGGCAAGTAGGTGGCATACCATGGCAGACATGGCTTAGTGAGTCCCAGTAGGTGTGCAGATAGATGTGTTTGGGTTCATTTCTGCTGTTGTTCCCAGGTAATGGTTTGGCTTTGTGATATATACTGCACAGTCTTAGTCCCAATTAGTGATTGCGATGTGTATGCCATATGTGCTGTTGTTGCTGTAACTGAGCCTATGCTCCCTTTCTTTCTCCCCACCCTCTTGCCTTTTCTCATCCTGTCCTTGTGTTCATTAGCATCATCTGGCAAAAGAGCAGGGTCACCGGCTAGTGGAGGAGCTGCAGCCTACGGGACATAGGAGGCAGAGTTCACCGATGCCGAGGGGACCAGTGGGTTGGAGGGTGAGAGGAGCACCATGGAGGAGACAGGAGCTATGACTACAGACTCTGATTCCTCCTCCGATAGAAACTCCCTGGTGGTGGCGGACCCCTCTGGGACCACCCCAGCTACATCATCTTCTACTACTCCCATACCAGCACTGCCCTTCCAGTAGCCCCCCACCAAGTTGCCCGTGCCCACTCACCCAGTAGGGTGGGCAACTCCTTCATCCCAGGCACCTCAGGCCCTTCCCCAGTCAGCCCTGCTGCCCTCACTGAGGTGGCTATTGACCTCCTGAGATATATCTCTGTAGGACAGTCAACCATAGTGAATGCCATCCAGGGGCTTGCATCCCAGGTTCAGAAATCCAATACCTGGAGGGCATTCACGGTGGCTTGGATGCCCTACAGAAATTGTTGCAGTCTCTGGCCTCCCATTTGATGGCAGCCAGTGTCCCTGGTTCTTCCGTCCCTTCTCCAACTGCCGGTTCCAGTCCCAAAGCCCTCTCCCCCCACTAATCCCCCCCACACACACACACAATCAGACCAGCATGCACTCAAGACAACAGACAGGACTTGCACAGACAAGCAAAGGCACCACACTTCACTCCACAAGCACACACAGGCAACACACAGTTGCACATACAACATCAGCCACTACCTCCACTGTCTCCCCCTCCTCCTTCTCCCTCACATTCACATCAACACTCACACCTGCAAGCACTGCATCATCAGTCCCAGATCCTGCCACCTGTATAGCCTTGCCCACAGTCACTACAACAGCAAAAATGCAGACAAGCACCCCATACACCACATGTGCAGTCACCACCATCACCATCACACCCTTATGCAGCACACCCACCTCACTTGCAGACACCACCACAGCATACATTAACACATCCTGTTTGTCATCTCCCACTCTGTCTGCCCCTCCAAAGACACATAAACGCTCCACTCTGACACTCAAAAACCATCCACCTCACACACACACCCTGTCCATGCACCTGCAACCCAGCCCAGCACACCTACTCCTCCTACAACCACTCTCTCTACCTTCACTCCCAAACCTCCTCCCACAACATGCCAAATTGGACCTAAGAAACATTTCCTTTCCCGCCTTGACCTCTTCCCTCCTTCTCCACGTCCTGCCTGTAAGAGGAAGCTCCCTCTCCCCAGCCCAGTACCTCCAGCTCCAAGTCCACTCATGTCCCTCTCCCTGCAGCTACACCTGCCACTAAGGGACACAAGAGTGGCACTCTGCCCCCCTCCAAGCCCTCTAAGCAATGGAGCAAGGACCCACCCCCTCCCAAACCCAAGTCATAGTATCCCCCCTCCCAAGAAGCCCTCCATCCCTGCCCCCTGAGGTGCCTGCCTACCATAAGCATGATGCCCCTGCCCAGTGGAGTGACTTGGGCTGCCAGGAGTCAGGTTGGGCCTTGGACATTGCCCTGTGGCATATCAATGACATTGGACTGCCCAATGGCCCTTTCTGTATATATTTTTGACATTTATTTTATTGAGGTCGCTGTTCCCACAGAATTACAGTGGTTGGACCAGAGGTTTATGTCCTGGCTTATGTTGTTGTTTAATTTCTCTATAGACAGTTCTAGGTATGTGGTATGTGTACATGGTGTGTGTTGTGCGTGTGGGTGTGTCACTCTCCCCTCTCACCCTTGTGTGCTAGGCGGCTGTTCTCACCGTCGCCATCGCCATTGCTAATCCTAGACTTCCATTGCGTGGTACAGCATTGGTAGGACTTCCATTTCGGGTTCCAAGGTGGCCACGGACGTCTCTTTGTACCTGGTGGTGAGTGTCTCTTTTATATAATTTGTTTCTGCCAGGCTTTTGGTGGCGGTGGTCCTGCCCTGGAAATCTTGGTGGTCTGCAATGTCATAATATGAAGGGCGGGTTGTGGTGTTTCGCAAGCCTGAAGATGGCAACCGCCGTGGTCAGTGGACGGACCGCACTGTTGGTTCAGCTGGTACAGTGGCTTTCTATGGGAGGGATTACCGTCATGGTAATAATTTGGCGGACTTCACCGCCAGCCTGGGGACGCACCTATCGCCATCGCAGGCCAATGTCATAATGACCACCATAGTATGAAATTGTCACATAAGTCTGATTCCCAGTTGTGTGGTACTGGGTCATGGGTAAAATGTGATTTCAACATTACTACCAGGTAATATCACTCCAGTACTGTGCTATATGAGTTAGACCCTATTGAAAGAATTGTCATGTGAGACCAACTTTTGTGGTCCTAAAACCATATGGAAACCTCTGTTCCATGGTGTTTTACTGTATACATTCACCAGTTGCTATGATTAGGTGGAAAATGTAAACACAGGCTTTTGGGTGGGATGAGGACTGTAGGAATGAGTTTGGGGGAGTAGTGGAGGGGAGAACAATCCTTTTCTAGTAGATGGAATGAGGCGTTGCAGCTGCTGTAGCCAAAGCATCATGCAATATTTCTGTCTAGAATTAAAAGCCTAAGAAATATAGCATGTTTCTCCCAATTCTTGTAAGATCAGTGAGGAAAACCCGAACATCCCAACATTATGTGGAACACATTTAGAGCATAAAAGCGTGTGTTAATTTTGTTCTGTATAACCTGTAATTAGGGTCATAGGGTGTGATTTAGAATTTGGCAGATGGGGTTTAATCTGCCACAAATGTGACAGCTATCCCATCCACAGTATTATTATTTATTTCCAATGGAAATCGTAATAAAGCAGGCTGGATATCTGTCATGTTTGCGACGAGTAACCCATCCGCTAAACTGTAAATTAGGTCCATAGTCTATTCTTCTTTTAAAAAAAATACTTTTGAAATTAAAACCTAACATCTAAAAGGATAGAAAGAGTGAATACACACAGTAGGCCAATAGCTAAAACAGATGGACACAATTCGTTGTACATGGCTTCATTTCTTCTGATGCCTAGTGTCAGCAACTTTCAATAACACACCACAAGCAGTATTTCAGGATATGCATTCACCCTTCCACCACAAGCACAACCTAAACCAAGAAGGATAACGTCATTGTAGAAATCATCACCAAACCACCAGCTTCTTCTATTAACACCCTAATTAGTCAGAGCCCGGGCCTCAGCCTACCAATGGGAAGAGGGTGAATATGACATACTTCGAAGCAATGTCAAGGTAGAATAATTATCTAAAGGTGTTAAATGCTGCTGTTAACCAGCTTCATTCAAATTAGAGAACGCGCTGCCGATACTGCCTGGAAAAACAAGTTGTCTCTGGAACTTTAATGATTTCATTTTTGTAAAGAGAGAGCACATTTTTGATTAGACAGTGATCTTTTCATCTTGCAGTAAAAACTATTTGCCCCATCGGTAAGGGAGAGCTTACAATTAGTAGTTATTTCAGTTTCTAATCTTCAAGAGGTGAAAACAATAATTGCAATGGTAATTTCCAAGTTGATCAATTGTAGTGTGTTTTACATCTGACAGGTCAGAAGCTTGCTGAAGAGTACCAAATTCCATTCTCTATGGCCTACAATGATGCAGTCAATATTAAGGTTCCATTCGATGGCTTTCAACTTTTAGGCTTCTGCACAGTATTTCTTAATACTGTATTATCAGTTCAGAACATTTCTTGTTTGTAATTGAGGGAGTATAGTGTAACCTTTTGGAATCAGCTTAGCAGTATTATCCTTTAGCAATTCAGTGCTTGGCCAGAAACAGGTGATGTTTCATTGATTGACCTAAGCTTTGGTAGCCTGGCTTTAGGGTGCCTGTCGAAAGGTAGTTTTAAGAGGAATCCCTGCGAGATTCTAGTCCCACGTAGGTGATGATATGTGTCTGCTTATACCTTTTCTCATCACCTATTTGTAGATATATATATATAACGTGGTCGACGTGGTCGTGAGCAATGCAGGGGCCCATCTGTTTCCCCCAGAACTGCCTTGCCGTTAGCTTTTACATGGCGGGGACGCCACCATGAAAAGGCTGGTGGAAAGGAAAGTTGTGATTAGCACAGTAATGCTGAAATCAGCACCGCTGTGGCTGACCACCGGCAACCCATCTGGATCCCTGAACCTGTTGGTAGGGGCAGTTCACTGTTGGTCTGACCAGCAGGGTTGTAATCTGGTGGTCCGACCACCAGGAGTGTGGTGGTACGACTGCCACCGTGAGTTTGGCATTGCAAGACCGCCAAACTCTTAATTAGGCCCAAAGTCAGATAGTAGGGAAAGCTGGGATATGAGAGCGGAGATGGACTGTTACTCTTTCATCATGTGGTGCTCTTTGAAGAGATGTGTCTTATGCTCTTTCCTAAACTGAAGTGGGTTGGAACAGATTTGGTGGATATATGCATGCTGTTCCACCCAACCGGTGCATAAATAAATAAAGCCTGTTTCCTTTTTTTTTTGTCTTTTCAAAGTTCTTAGTCTCTAAGTCAAAGGTTTTCTGGCTGTGGGTGTCCCAAGAGTCACTTAGATGGTGAGACTGTCAGCCAGAGAAGCATGTGAGTCAGTCATGATGTAGCTGGATTGTCAGATGGTTGAGGCTGGCAAAGGGAGCCAGTGAATTTCCAACAGAGTGGGAGTAATGTGGTGAGAGTGTATTAACCCCTTGATTCCATGTGCTGCAGTGTGCAGTATGCTCTTATTGGAGACCATTGTGGAGTCTGGAAGTCACCAGAGCTGGAAATTGCTACTGTCCAGAGCTGTGAGTGTAAAGACTTATGAAGTATTTCTGAAACTGCTTCCTGTGAGAAATTATTTAAACATTCTTCATTACATTAAAATGGTGCAATATAACATGGATTTCTTGTGGCAAAGTGTTTCTTGCTGGTGAGTATGTTGATCCATAGCTAATCTGAGAGGTATGGCACTGGGTGAAAGTCGGAGTTAGAATCCGTCCAGGTTCATGTTATTAAGACAAGTTGGAACTTAATTGTTGCTTGTTTTCCTTTTTAAATAGTAGAAATTCTACTTTGGTGAGGTTGAGCTTCAGTTAGATGCTGGACATCCAGGTTTAGGCAAGGTGCACATAGTTTTTAAGGCACTGGATGACTGAAGCAGAGAAGACTCTCATGTAGAGTTGTGCGTCATCAACATATTGGTGAAATATGATGCAATTATTGATAACTAGTGTCCCACAGGGCTCCGTGCAGATGTTGAAAATGGCAGAAGAGAAGATGTAACTCTGGGGGACTTCATGTCTGATTGAGATCTCCTGTGAGCAGGAGGTCCCCATTTAAAATATTGGTTGTTGGTTGGATATGTAGGACGAGAACCAGTTAAGGAAGTTGCCATTCAAAACTTCAATGTGTGAATAAGGGTGGGATAAGGGTGGGATATTTCATGGTGCCAAATGTTTTCAAGAGGTCCAGCAGTATCAGGAGGCATGGAACCCTTTGGCTGTGAAGGTGATTGTTACTTGATGATAAGAGGTCTTGTAAAGGAGCAGGAAGGATTCTTGGAGTGGACTGTATTACATATGTAAATATGAATGTCAAAAAAAGGAATTGGAGTTCTATTATGCACATGTGAATTGTTGGGATAGAGAAAAAGAAGGTGTTAACAATATTGTTTAGGTTACAGTTCTTCAAATGTCAAGTAGATATTATAACTCATCATCCATGACAGCAAACAGTTACCATATCTGTGTACATGTTGAAGTGCTTATTTTGCATTTAGATCTAAGGAACCTTCTGTTTCATACTAATCTACAGAATGTTAGTTGGAGATATATTACTAATGAATACCTAGCCACTATTGCAGTTAATCATAGAAACCTAAATGATGTGTCATATTACCCTTTACCAACTTCTATCAATGACCATCCTTTTCCTGAGTAAGTGGTCATTGGTGAAGGTGGTGAAAGATGGAAAGCATGTTATTGCTATTAGATGCTAAGTGACAGGTCCAATGATGAGTTAGAGCTTTAAGGATTTGAAGGAGAAAATTTTGAGGGATCTGCTAGTTTTTGTACGCTTTTATGTTGATCTCTTTGTGTTCATTGTAGGCTGAGCAAGGTGATGTGGATGGCAAGGTGGTTTGTCTAGTTCAGTTGTAGGGGAGGTTTACATTGGATGGCTGACAAAGCAGAGAAGGTAAGGGTTCAGAATTCAGCTTTTTGATTGTGTTGGGTGAGTGGTATGCTTTACCATTTGAGGTATGTTGATGAGGTTGAGAAAGGTGTCTCTTGGCTTTTGTTATATGGGAGGTTGAAGTGACTGAAGAATATGGCATCGAAATGTTGGATGGATGTAATAATGAAGATCTTTGAAAATTTGTAAATAATATTCTTATTCTGCCTGCGAGGCCTATGGTCAAAGGGGGAGTATAAAGTTGATATGAGTGGGAAATAGCATGTAAGGAGCTCCACAGAGCAAAGTTTTGGTTGCTCTCCTCATTTGAAGAACCTGGAGGACTTGGATGACAGTGAAGCCCCTTCACTTCTTATGGGTACAGACTGAATGCTGTAGCCTGTGGGAACACGGTCATCTGGGATATGTGAGAATACATGAGTAATCATAAGTAGTTTGATATGTGAAGCAGTCTGTGATGTAAAGGATATTGAGTACCACAAAGTGAGTAGTTTGAGACTGTGTAATGACCAGTGGCTTGTACATGAGGTTAGAGTTGTGTGTTGTGCAGGTTCAATGCATGTCTTGGTGTGATCTAGGTTTGATGTGATTGTGGGGATGAATAGTAAGTGATGATGGCAGGAAAACGTTATCAGAACTTACCTAGTAGGCGAGGTTGCAAAGAAGAAGCGGATTCGGCCTCAGCCCCATCCTGTACCTAACAAAACCAAACAGGTAGAATACCTTCTTGTCTCTGTCCTCTACTGGCCCAAGACTGATAATGCCCTTGTTTCTAACAGCCTTCAGCATGTAACAAGTAACCCCTTCATGTTTGGTTTGTCTGCAATCACAATTTAAAATCCTAACTTATGGTGAATCTGGATTTTAAATTAGAATTTTGAAAATGCCACTTTTAGAAAAGTGGCATTTTCTCGCCTTAGCCATTTGGTGCATGCAACCTGTCTCTGGGTCAAATGATTGGGTGTAGTTGGCAGTTGGGCTATGTGTATTCCTCCTAGACAGTCACTCAGAATAGGGAGCTTAGGTGGGACTAGATGGGCCATCACTGGCAGTATGAGAGGGAGGAGTTGGACCTAATCCCACTTACACTTGAACAGGTTGTGTCCTGTCTTCATACAAAGGGCTGCTTACCCCCTGTAGTTATCCTGGAGCCAGGGTCACAAAGGCAAGGCATCAGTGTACTCCACAAACATGCTTCTAGATGTTTCTCCCCACTTCAAAAACACAACTGGGTTTATATACTGGATCTCTGAGATCACCACTTCATTTCAATAGTGGGCCTGTGGATACTTTGCCAGGCAGACAGACTGCTGTGCTGCTGAAAGAACTGCCTCTCTGCTGGCGAGCTGCTCTTTAGGAACTTCTTACCTGCTGTGCTGACTTGCTGCCTGCTGCCCTCTTGCCTGAGCAAGGACTGAACCGGCATTTCTTGAAGCCAGAGTGATTCTAAAAGGCTTCTTGGCTGACCTCCCGATCTGAAGCCTCTGGCGCATAACAGGCTTTCAACAACATTGCCCCTGCACATAGACTCCCTTCCAAATGGTGCCACTCCAGTCCTGGACTCTTGGAAGGGGGATTTAGGTGCTCAATGAACTTCTGTGAATCAAGCAGAGCCAACGCTTCTCCTCTGCTATGTGACGCAAAACCCAGTAGAACCGACACATCTCCACTGCTACATGGACTGGACCAATCACAGAAACCTGCATCACTGCCAAAATCCTTCAGAACCGCCACTGTGAGATGCATCCTCGACACAGGCCGTCACATCCCTTACTGCCGGCAGCCTTAATGACATTGCCAAACTTTACATCGCAGTCTTACAGCTCCTCCGAGGTGACAGCAGGGAGAGTGGCAAAGGGGCTGATGAACCATATGAATCAGTGATTCTCAGTAAAAAATCTATAGTTTAGGCTGGCCTCAACATCCAGGTAGACCACACACTACATAACTCATACAGTTGTAGTCTCTGCTGCACTGGTCAAACTCTGGTGTGAATGCCACACTTTCTACACTTCCACTGTTTAAAATAATTTCTTCTTCACTTAGACCTTAACTAAAACCTAAATATGGAACATGTTAATACAACTGTAAGGAATTTGGGACATATTTTGCCTTCATCAGCTACTTTTTAAGCAGAACATAATTGATGCTATTAGTGAACGCTGATGTGATTTTCAGAGGCCATAATTAGTTTCAAATTCCTTGATCAAATTGTTTGGCACCAATGTAAAAAAAAATGAATGCAAGGATGCTCTTGATGGCATATTCTAGGAATAACAGCCATCTCATTGTTATGTTTAATTTTGTATTGTAAAGGCTGCTTTTAATTCATAAAGCATTCCAATTTATTTTTTATTAACTTCCCATCCCTTAATCCTATTTAGTCATTCTGGTGTTACTCTGTTTATAGCATATTTGGTTGGGAAATTTTAATGTATTTACTTCTTAACTATATTTAAAGAGGGTACCTGGTATAATAAATCCAACACTGGCATCAGTGTGGATTTATTATTCTGAGTTGTTTGATACTAATAGGAGAAGGAAGGACAAAATAAAAAATAAAGAAGTGAGGAGAAAAACATAAATTGTAGCAAAAGTCAGATAAAACTGACAAAAACGTCATATATAGAAACACACACACTGATACAGTAAAAGAAAAGGAGGGGTGGATCAATTAGGTAGCGGTGGGATTGAAAAGATATAGGGGGTCATTCTGACTCCCGCCGGCCGCGGTAACCGCAGGGCCGGCGGGAGCCGCCAGAATACCGCTGCACGGTCAGAAGACCGCCGCGGTTATTCTGGGTTTCCCGCTGGGCTGGCGGGCGACCACCAGAAGGCCGCCCGCCAGCCCAGTGGGAAACACCCTTCCACGAGGATGCCTGCTCCGAATGGAGCCGGCGGAGTGGAAGGGGTGCGACGGGTGCAGTTGCACCCGTCGCGATTTTTCAGTGTCTGCATTGCAGACACTGAAAATCTTTGTGGGGCCCTGTTAGGGGGCCCCTGCAGTGCCCATGCCATTGGCATGGGCACTGCAGGGGCCCCCAGGGGCCCCACGACACCCCATACCGCCATCCTGTTCCTGGCGGCCGAAACCACCAGGAACAGGATGGCGGTATGGGGGTCGGAATCCCCATGGCGGCGCAGCAAGCTGCGCCGCCATGGAGGATTTCCCAGGGCAGCGGAAAACTGGCGGTACACCGCCGGTTTTCCGTCACTGACCGCGGCTGAACCACCGCGGTCAGAATGCCCATAGGAGCACTGCCAGCCTGTTGGCGGTGCTCCCGCGGTCCCCAACCCTGGCGGTCTCGGACCGCGAGGGTTGGAATGACCGCCTAAGTGTGGGATAAAGTTAGGTCCCCACCATGCACAGAAGTATAAGAAAACAAAATGGCCCCTGTAGGAGGCTGCTGTTAAATTCTTGTTTTCCCCTCATTATCCTGTTTTTTCCTATACTTCAGGTTTCTGTAGCTGTCTTCCTCATGTCTGTACCAGTCCGTAGCATTCCTCAGCTTTGTCAGTAAGCTTAGCTTTCCTTCTTCCCTTATATATTGTGTGGACTGGTAATGTAAAAGTTTCTAGGGCAGGTACTATACTGTGAAGATTACATGCCCTGTCAGCTTTTCTATGCATGGTTGTTGAGAAGACATTCTTTTTCTTGCTTATGTTCAAACAGTAAGACGAGAGACTGGCCGTGGTCATGGTGGACCCCTGAATATTGTGTTGTATGTATTATTCATTTATACAGTAGTATACCATACCAGCAGTTTTGATGATAGTGCAGCATGGCTGGAAAGTAGTATGAGGACAATCCCATAGCATTTGCCAATTAAAACCTCAGCATATGTCCTTGATTGACCAATTATTCCACCCCTTCATTGTACTTCAGTGACTTAGCTCTGCCTCACCATTATGAAACATTTGTGGTTGACTTGACTTAACCAACACAATTCCTAAAGTTAATGACAGAAGAAGATAGAACTGTAGGGATCTATAGCGGAGGTAATTAGTTCTTAAAAATTAACAAAGGGAAGTGTATCAGTGTAATGTTTTTCCAGCTGCACCGCCCACTAGTGCCAGGGCCAATGGCAGCATCAGTGTACCAGATGCAGCAGCAGTTAGAGGGGGAGAACTGGTGGCAACAGGGACGGGCTTTGGTAAGTTGTATTGCTTGCTTATTGACAATTAATAGTTTACTCACAGCAGGGGCTTTGCTTGTGAACCCCCTACTTTAGCAGCTACTGTGGTGGTTAAGTTCTTAATGGCCTCTTCTATCTGCAACTCAACAGACAAAAGCTCATAATGAATGCTACAATGTTGGGTTGATGGTAAAGGGAAAGAAGAATGGACTGTTAAAAGAAAGGGTGGGTGAAATGGAATAGGAATGAAAGGATGCATATGTGGGTGATATCAGTTGCATGTCTGGGTGTATTAAGGGTGGATGCGTAAAAGGATGCTCGGTTATTTAAAGCATGGGTTGATGGGAAACAATGTGTGAGGAAATTGATGGATGGGGTAAAGGATGGTTGAAAGAGTAGATAGGTGACTGCATAGATGGATGGATTAGAATGGTGAAAAACTGGATGAAAGAATGTAAAGCTTAAATGATGGTTATCAAAGGGTGAATAGAGCAATGAAAGGATGAATGGATAATTGTATGGATGAAGAAATAAGGGAGCTCTCCTAGAGTGGGACATATTTACCTACTTTGCCTTGTTATCAAAGCTATGGTTCAAAGTTAGGGGTATTGTAATCGTTCTGTCTACTCTCCTAACTCACTGTATTTGTTAAGGAATGCAGATACGTATCCTCCCACCCATCATCATACCTCCCTGCTCATGAAGGGCATAACTATAAAGTAACTGCAGTGTAGCTCAATTGGGTGGTACCATAGTGTTGTCTGAGCAATGTGCATTTGCTTCAGTTAATACAGCATTTATACGTTGTTAATATATTGCAAACCAAAAACAACTTGTGTTTCCCTTCTCTCTCATTTCCAACTGAGTCACCTTCTAGTACTTCAGTCTTTTATTCTTTCTTAAGTTCTGTCCCAGCCACCTTAAAAAATTGAAAAATCCCTTTTTGACATGCACCATATTTTTGTGGACATGTGATATATATTTCACGGCTTCCATGACTAATTCATGCCAGTTTAAATCTTTCCCTTTCAACATTCGTCAACTACATTGAAAGGATAAAAAAATCTGTCACATCAAATTCCTGTGGCCTTAGGGGACCAGCAATGTACAGTTACTGTTTCTGTGCAACTCAAATTTAAACAAACGTTTGCACAGAGCACTGTTTAGAATATGTCTTTTTCTTTTTTCTTTTTTGTTGTAGCTACTCCTAGTGGATTACCTACATACAAGCAGACAGCAGCCTGTGGCGGCAGAGGCTGGAGACCATCCGTTTGGAGTACCTGCTGCTGGTGGCTATGCAGGGGGAGGAGGGCTAGGTGCCTTGACCAATGGTCCCAGCTCCTCCAGCCAGCACCTCTAGCCCCCCAGTGGCAACAACATTGTCGTCAGTGTGCTACCTCCAGCTGGTAGCCATCTGTTCACATCAGACCACTGCTACTCCTCTGCTGAAACTTCATATTCCAGTGCTGCATCCTATAACATCTTGAGCGCCTGGACAGTAGGGTGCCACAGATTGAGGGAACGCTCAATGATCTCCGGACTCGCTTGGAGAACACATTTTTTTACCCTTTTTAAATTTTTGTTTGGGTGGGGGGATTGTTGTGGGTGGAGAGGATGGGAAAGAGAATTGGGATTGGGATTTTTGACTTTGGACACTTTGGCCCTCATTACAACCCTGGTGGACGGTGCATAATGGGCGGTACGACCGAAACCAGGTCATTACCGCCCCATTATGTGCCAAACCGCCAATGTCCCACACCGTCTGCCACGGTGGTAATGACCACCAGGCTGGAGACAACGGTCTCCAGCCCGGCGGCTGTCAGTAGTCCGAATGTGTATCATGACCCCGCATACCGCCATGGATTTTGTGGGGTTTTCAACCGCCACTAAATCCATGGGGGTATGCACCATCAGTGCCACGGTATTCATTTCCTGGCACTGATTGGGGTCTCCCCCTCCCCCGAGTTCACCCCCAACACTGACGACCCCCCTACAACCCCCTCAAAGGTAGTAGGACCCTCCGCCCGACCCCCACTGAACACCCAAACACACCCCCTAAAAACACGCTCACACCACTCACACACATACACGCGTACATACATGCACACATACATACACGTTACATTTCCCCTACACACATTACACCCCCACATACATACACACACTAACACAACCCCTCTACACACTCACACCCCCATGTACGCACACACCACACAACACCCCCTCCCCTAAAGCACGATCACCTTACCTGTTCCGGTGATCCTCCAGGAGGGAACGAGATCCATGGAGGCTGCTCCGCCGCCAGCACCCCGTCACCAGAACACCGCCATGGCAAATACTGAGTCGTATTACGGTGGGCAGTGTTCTGATGATGTGGCGGTGACGGAGGAGCAGCCTACACTTCACCGCTGAACGCCAGTATGGCTGCTGGCGGCTCTCCATCTGAAAAAGGGCAGAGGGTCACCAGCAGTCATAATAGGGTTGGCTGAAGACCACCGACACTGGCGGTCTTCGGCCCGACGGAGACCGCTGAGGTTGAAATGAGGGCCTTCGTACATTTTCTTTGGATTTCGGTTGGACTTTTGTTGGGGAGGGGGTGATTTGTTTGGGAGAGGAATGGGCATGTTGTCGGTGGAAAGTTTTTTTTAACTGTCAAAAATAAAAGAGAAATAATTTATTTAACTTTATTTATGCCTTAAATCTTTATTTTAGTGTTTTACTTTGCACTGCTGTCTTTTAGCATGGCCTGTTTTTAAAAAAAAATCTTCTTTAAAGGGTGTGTGTCAGTTCGTTATACCTTTGCCCTACTAGCCTCTATAACTATACTGACCAATAGGGAGTGATTGCCATTGCATATTTTGCCTACAAAAACCTGGATACACACAAACAACAAAAGTGGGATTTAAATACTAACTAAACTATTTCACTTCACTCCAGAGCTCTCTTACCTTAAGAGATGAAGCGACGGCTGAAACCTCTCCCAGTCTTCTTAATGTAGCGTTTCCCAAGGTACAATCTTATGATGGTGGTAGTTGTAACTGTCTAGCATTCTAAACGGGATGATATCACAAGCGAGGTTCCACTCCCACCTAGATAAACTCCAACTGTAGGATTAATCAAAGGGTTTTTCATCACTGGAAACTAGATTGAAAGAAAACCCATAGTTAGTGAGACACATTATTTATGTCATAACTTTAGAAACAATGAGACTAGAGTACCATGATAACACAAAACAAAGTAGGCCTGATAAGATAACAAAATCTAGCAATAGCAACTTCTTCTGAGCAATGAGTAAATTAAAACTAAACTTACAAAATCCTCGAGTCAGGAGAAGTGGGCTCAGAGTGGAGTAGACAAGGTTAAGCATTTATGCAACACATCACAAGGCCTGAATGATGATGTTTTTTTTTGTCCTCATAACTTGGCATTGAGCGCCGTTCAGGTGCCACTAACCTCAAGAGCACAGGAAGCCAATGATCATCTAGGTGCCAGGATGAAACAAACTCCCAACCCAGCCCGGTTAGGGCAAATAATCATTGGACACTGAACATTAAGCACCTCAGATCTTTAAAAGATCCCATTACCGATCTCCAAGTCTCCTTGCTTCTCTTTTATCTACTTCTTTAAAGACAAGAACAGAACTTCTCTATTCCTTCCAATTAGGGGGGGGTGAGTTTGAGCACAACTTCTACACACTTCCCTTCTTGCAAGTAATGTTAGATAAAACACCAACCCTCTTTGATATAGGTGAAGGTTAAAGGAGGGGGAGGGGAGGGGAAAGGGAGGGGGAAAGGGGATCAGTGTTGATTGTTAACACCCCAAATATATTTAACCAAGCGGACATTTTGACCACAAGATCCCGGTGAGTAAGAGACTGTCTTCCCCACCGCCGACCAAAATCCCTGTAGTTTCGGACACAAAGCAAACATATGCACATCATCTGCCTCTGAGCTGCCACATGCTTACACTCTGAAGTTTTGCTACTTCTCTTTATCTTTGCAAGCCTCTTGGGAGTCCAATACGCCCCATGAAGGGTAAAAAGATGGTTTCTCCTTAATGCAGATGATTTAACCACAGAGTACAGTGTGGAAAAAGATACTTGCCATAACATTATCAATTTCACCTCCGGCACATATCTGCTCCATTTCCGATATAGTGGTTGGGATGCAGTCTCAACTCTTGATAAAAGATGTTGGTACCAATGAGAGACTTCTTTCTTTATGTCACTGTAAAGAAATGGCTCCCTGTTGCAGAGAACCCGATGCTTGTTTACACACTCCACCCAGCCGCCCCCGCGCTCCTGAGGGTGTACTTTTTGTGCTGACTTGTGTCCCCCCCGGTGCCCTACAAAACCCCCCTGGTCTGCCCTCCGAAGACGCGGGTACTTACCTGCTGGCAGACTGGAACCGGGGCACCCCCTTCTCTCCATTGAAGCCTATGTGTTTTGGGCACCTCTTTGACCTCTGCACCTGACCGGCCCTGAGCTGCTGGTGTGGTAACTTTGGGGTGGCTCTGAACCCCCAACGGTGGGCTACCTTGGACCCAATCCTGAGACTTGTAAGTGATTTACTTACCTGCTAAAACTAACAATAACTTACCTCCCCCAGGAACTGTGAAAATTGCACTGTGTCCACTTTTAAAACAGCTATTTGTGTTTTATGTGAAAAGTATATATGCTACTGTAATTATTCAAAGTTCCTAAAGTACTTACCTGCAATACCTTTCAAATGAGATATTACATGTAGAATTTGAACCTGTGGTTCTTAAAATAAACTAAGAAAAGATATTTTTCTATAACAAAACCTATTGGCTGGATTTGTCTCTGAGTGTGTGTTCCTCATTTATTGCCTGTGTGTATGTACAACAAATGCTTAACACTACTCCTTTGATAAGCCTACTGCTCGACCACACTACCACAAAATAGAGCATTAGTATTATCTCTTTTTGCCACTATCTTACCTCTAAGGGGATCCCTTGGACTCTGTGCATACTATTCCTTACTTTGAAATAGTGCATACAGAGCCAACTTCCTACATTGGTGGATCAGCGGTGGGGTACAAGACTTTGCATTTGCTGGACTACTCAGCCAATACCTGATCACATGACAAATTCCAAAAATTGTCATTAGAAATAGATTTTTTGCAATTTGAAATTTTTCTAAATTCTTTAAAGTCCTGCTAGGGCCTTGTGTTAGTCCCTGTTAGCATTGCTTTTAGAGTTTAAAAGTTTGGTAAAAGTTTGAATTAGATTCTAGAACCAGTTTTAGATTCTTAAAAAGTATTCCAACTTTTAGAAACATAATGTCCAGTACAGATGTGAATGTGGTGGAACTCGACACCACACCTTACCTCCATCTTAAGATGAGGGAGCTAAGGTCACTCTGTAAAATAAAGAAAATAGTAATGGGCCCCAGACCTTCCAAACTACAGCTCCAGGAGCTGTTGGCAGAGTTTGAAAAGGCCAACCCCTCTGAGGATGGCAACACAGAGGATGAAGATAGTGACTTGGAGGAAAATTCCCCCTACCAGTCCTAACTAGGGAGAACAGGGCCTCTCAAGCCCTGTCTCCAAACATAATAGCCAGAGATGCTGGTTCCCTCACAGGAGGGACCAACCTCTCTGAAATCACTGAGGATAACTCCAGTGAAGAGGACATCCAGCTAGCCAGGATGGCCAAAAGATTGGCTTTGGAAAGACAGATCCTAGCCATAGAAAGGGAAAGACAAGAGATGGGCCTAGGACCCATCAATGGTGGCAGCAACATAACTAGGGTCAGAGATTCTCCTGACATGTTAAAAATCCCTAAAGGGATTGTAACTAAATATGAAGATGGTGATGACATCACCAAATGGTTCACAGCTTTTGAGAGGGCTTGTGTAACCAGAAAAGTGAACAAATCTCACTGGGGTGCTCTCCTTTGGGAAATGTTCACTGGAAAGTGTAGGGATAGACTCCTCACACTCTCTGGAAACGATGCAGAATCTTATGACCTCATGAAGGGAACCCTGATTGAGGGCTTTGGATTCTCCACTGAGGAGTATAGAATTAGATTCAGGGGGGCTCAAAAATCCTCGAGCCAGACCTGGGTTGATTTTGTAGACTACTCAGTGAAAACACTGGATGGTTGGGTAACTAGAAATGAAGTGCATGACTATGTTGGGCTTTATAATTTGTTTATGAAAGAACACATTTTAAGTAACTGCTTTAATGAAAAGTTGCGTCAGTATCTGGTAGACCTAGGTCCAATTTCTCCCCAAGAATTGGGAAAGAAGGCAGGCCACTGGGTCAAGACTAGGGTAACCAAAACTTTCACTGGGGGTGACCAAAAGAAAGGGGTTACAAAGCCTCCCCAGGAGAAAGTGGGTGACACTAGAAATAAAGAAAAAGAGTCCTCTGTAGGCCCCCAAAACCAAGACCAGGTGGGTGGGCCCCGAGACACAACCCAAAACAAAAGTGGGTACCAGGGTAAGAACTGGGATGCCACTAAGGCATGGTGCCATAACTGTAGACAGACAGGGCACCACACAAAGGACACTTTTTGTCCCAACAACAAACCCCCTAGAAAAATCCCAGGGGTGACCAGTGTAGCCATTGGGGATGACTCCTCAGATGAGGAGGTCTTCATAGCCTTCAACTGGAAAAAGGGCCCAACAGGTGAGTTGGAGATTCCAGAGGGAAGTAGACACTTCCACCACCTACTGGTGAATGGAATCCCAGCCACTGCCCTGAGAGACACTTGTGCCAGTCACACTATTGTGCATGACAGGCTGGTGTTCTCAAACCAGTACATCCCAGGTGAGATGGCCAGAGTAAGAGTTAGCCCAGACAGGGTCACTGATAGGCCTGTGACTTTTGTGCCCATAGAAGTGGGTGGGACTTTTAGCTGGAGAAGGGTGGTAGTCACTACAGACCTCCCCCTTGATTGTCTCCTTGGAAATGACTACCCAGAGGTTAGTCAGAGCCCTGGAGAGGAACTGGTCCAGTGCCAGTCCTCTCCCAAGGATTCTGAAGGTGCTACCCCTGCAGTAACTGCAAGTAGGCCCCAGAAGAAAAAGAAAAGAAAACAGAGTAGGAAAGGTGGACAACCTTTAGCCAAGGTTCCAGCAAGCCAAGGAGATTCTGCTCCAATAGGGGAGAACTCCAAAAGTGTCACTGGTACAGTCCAACTTGACCCACAAGAAGTCCTGGCTAGTCAGGCAACTGTTATGCCTGAGTGGGTGGCTCCTCAGCTAACAGAAGAAAGAGTGGAAGAAGGGTGTTTACTACAAGATGTGGTAACCCCCCACTCTAATACAGCAGACAGGCACCATGAACCCAAAGAAGCCTGTAACTTAGCCCCTTCCCTTGTAGGTGAAGAGCTAAAGGTGTGGTTCTGGGCACTGACAGCTGTCAGTGGCCTCTGCTGGGTGTTAGCCTTTATGGCTGCACTATCCTTGGCATGGTGGTCAGACCCCATGCCAAATAGCAAGTTAGGCCCCCTGACCCTGTTGGTCATGGTGGGGTTACTCCAGCTCTGGGTAACCTCTTTGGGTAAGCTAGGGGTGACCCTGGCTAAGATAAGATTAGCGGAGGTGAATACCTCTAACCCCAAAATAGAGAGAATGGGTGAAGACATTAAAAGCACAGACAAGAGGCAATTCAGACTAGGTCCTATCACTGTGGAAGTGGGTCAGTTCCCCAGAGGGAATGACCTGAACAGGAGGATGTAAGGCAGAGTAGGCCCTGCAACAAACCAGCCTATTTCATCTACTCTTCCTCGCCTGACAGACTAGGAAGACTCTCCCAGCTTTGGCTGAGTCTCCTGGCCTGTGGGCTGGGGGGGGCTTGTGTAAAGAAATGGCTCCCTGTTGCAGTTACCCCCCCACTTTTTGCCTGATACTGATGCTGACTTGACTGAGAAGTGTGCTGGGACCCTGCTAACCAGGCCCCAGCACCAGTGTTCTTTCACCTAAAATGTACCATTGTCTCCACAATTGGCACAACCCTGGCACCCAGGTAAGTCCCTTGTAACTGGCACCCCTGGTACCAAGGGCCCTGATGCCAGGGAAGGTCTCTAAGGGCTGCAGCATGTCTTATGCCACCCTAGGGACCCCTCACTCAGCACAGACACACTGCTTGCTAGCTTGTGTGTGCTGGTGGGGAGAAAATGACTGTCGACATGGCACTCCTCTCAGGGTGCCATACCAACCTCACACTGCCTGTGGCATAGGTAAGTCACCCCTCTAGCAGGCCTTACAGCCCTAAGGCAGGGTGCACTATACCACAGGTGAGGGCATATGTGCATGAGCACTATGCCCCTACAGTGTCTAAGCAAAACCTTAGACATTGTAAGTGCAGGGTAGCCATAAGAGTATATGGTCTGGGAGTCTGTCAAAAACGAACTCCACAGCTCCATAATGGCTACACTGAATACTGGGAAGTTTAGTATCAAACTTCTCAGAATAATAAACCCACACTGATTCCAGTGTTGGATTTATAAAAAAATGCACACAGAGTGCATCTTAGAGATGCCCCCTGTATTTTACCCAATTGTTCAGTGCAGGACTGACTGGTCTGTGCCAGCCTGCTGCTGAGAGACGAGTTTCTGACCTCATGCGGTGAGAGCCTTTGTGCTCTCTGAGGACAGAAACAAAGCCTGCTCTGGGTGGAGGTGCTTCACACCTCCCCCCTGCAGGAACTGTAACACCTAGCAGTGACCTTCAAAGGCTCAAGCTTCGTGTTACAATGCCCCAGGGCACTCCAGTTAGTGGAGATGCCCGCCCCCTGGACACAGCCCCCACTTTTGGCGGCAAGTCCAGGAGAGATAATGAGAAAAACAAGGAGGAGTCACTGGCCAGTCAGGACAGCCCCTAAGGTGCCCTGAGCTGAAGTGACTCTAACTTTTAGAAATCCTCCATCTTGCAGATGGAGGATTCCCCCAATAGGGATAGGAATGTGACCCCCTCCCCTTGGGAGGAGGCACAAAGAGGGTGTACCCACCCTCAGGGCTAGTAGCCATTGGCTACTGACCCCCCAGACCTAAACACGCCCTTAAATTTAGTATTTAAGGGCTCCCCTGAACCTAAGAATTTAGATTCCTGCAACTTACAAGAAGAAGAGGACTGCTGAGCTGAAAGACCCCTGCAGAGGAAGAAAAGAAGACACCAACTGCTTTGGCCCCAGACCTACCGGCCTGTCTCCTGCCTTCCAAAGAAACCTGCTCCAGCGACGCTTTCCCAAGGACCAGCGACCTCTGAATCCTCAGAGGACTGCCCTGCTTCAAGAAAGACCAGAAACTCCTGAGGACAGCGGCACTGCTCTAAAAGAACTGCAACTTTGTTACAGAGGAGCAGATTTAAAGACCCCTGCAAATCCCCGCAAGAAGCGTGAGACTTGCAACACTGCACCCGGCGACCCCGACTCGACTGGTGGAGAACCAACACCTCAGGGAGGACCCTCTGGCGACTCCGAGACCGTGAGTAACCAAAGTTGTCCCCCCTGAGCCCCCACAGCGACGCCTGCAGAGGGAATCCCGAGGCTCCCCCTGACCGCGACTGCCTGAACCTAAAGTCCAGACGGCTGGAATAGACCCTGCACCCGCAGCCCCCAGCACCTGAAGGAACGGAACTTCTGTGCAGGAGTGACCCCCAAGAGGCCCTCTCCCTTGCCCAGGTGGTGGCTACCCCGAGGAGCCCCCCCTTGCCTGCCTGCACCGCTGAAGAGACCCCTTGGTCTCCCATTGAAACCTACAGAGAACCCGATGCTTGTTTACACACTGCACCCGGCCGCCCCCTCGCTGCTGAGGGTGTACTTCTTGTGCTGACTTGTGTCCCCCCCGGTGCCCTACAAAACCCCCCTGGTCTGCCCTCCGAAGACGCGGGTACTTACCTGCTGGCAGACTGGAACCGGGGCACCCCCTTCTCTCCATTGAAGCCTATGTGTTTTGGGCACCTCTTTGACCTCTGCACCTGACCGGCCCTGAGCTGCTGGTGTGGTAACTTTGGGGTGGCTCTGAACCCCCAACGGTGGGCTACCTTGGACCCAAACCTGAGGCTTGTAAGTGATTTACTTACCTGCTAAAACTAGCAATAACTTACCTCCCCCAGGAACTGGCACTTTGAAAATTGCAGTGTGTCCACTTTTAAAACAGCTATTTGTGTTTTATGTGAAAAGTATATATGCTACTGTAATTATTCAAAGTTCCTAAAGTACTTACCTGCAATACCTTTCAAATGAGATATTACATGTAGAATTTGAACCTGTGGTTCTTAAAATAAACTAAGAAAAGATATTTTTCTATAACAAAACCTATTGGCTAGATTTGTCCCTGAGTGTGTGTTCCTCATTCATTGCCTGTGTGTATGTACAACAAATGCTTAACACTACGCCTGTGATAAGCCTACTGCTCGACCACACTACCACAAAATAGAGCATTAGTATTATCTCTTTTTGCCACTATCTTACCTCTAAGGGGAACCCTTGGACTCTGTGCATACTATTCCTTACTTTGAAATAGTGCATACAGAGCCAACTTCCTACATTGGTGGATCAGCGGTGGGGTACAAGACTTTGCATTTGCTGGACTACTCAGCCAATACCTGATCACACAACAAATTCCAAAAATTGTCATTAGAAATTGATTTTTTGCAATTTGAAATTTTTCTAAATTCTTTAAAGTCCTGCTAGGGCCTTGTGTTAGTCCCTGTTAGCATTGATTTTAGAGTTTAAAAGTTTGGTAAAAGTTTGAATTAGATTCTAGAACCAGTTTTAGATTCTTAAAAAGTATTCCAACTTTTAGAAACATAATGTCCAGTACAGATGTGAATATGGTGGAACTCGACACCACCCACCTTACCTCCATCTTAAGATGAGGGAGCTAAGGTCACTCTGTAAAATAAAGAAAATAGTAATGGGCCCCAGACCTTCCAAACTACAGCTCCAGGAGCTGTTGGCAGAGTTTGAAAAGGCCAACCCCTCTGAGGATGGCAACTCAGAGGATGAAGATAGTGACTTGGAGGAAAATTCCCCCCTACCAGTCCTAACTAGGGAGAACAGGGCCTCTCAAGCCCTGTCTCCAAACATAATAGCCAGAGATGCTGGTTCCCTCACAGGAGGGACCAACCTCTCTGAAATCACTGAGGATAACTCCAGTGAAGAGGACATCCAGCTAGCCAGGATGGCCAAAAGATTGGCTTTGGAAAGACAGATCCTAGCCATAGAAAGGGAAAGACAAGAGATGGGCCTAGGACCCATCAATGGTGGCAGCAACATAACTAGGGTCAGAGATTCTCCTGACATGTTAAAAATCCCTAAAGGGATTGTAACTAAATATGAAGATGGTGATGACATCACCAAATGGTTCACAGCTTTTGAGAGGGCTTGTGTAAGCAGAAAAGTGAACAAATCTCACTGGGGTGCTCTCCTTTGGGAAATGTTCACTGGAAAGTGTAGGAATAGACTCCTCACACTCTCTGGAAACGATGCAGAATCTTATGACCTCATGAAGGGAACCCTGATTGAGGGCTTTGGATTCTCCACTGAGGAGTATAGAATTAGATTCAGGGGGGCTCAAAAATCTTCGAGCCAGACCTGGGTTGATTTTGTAGACTACTCAGTGAAAACACTGGATGGTTGGGTAACTGGAAATGAAGTGCATGACTATGTTGGGCTTTATAATTTGTTTATGAAAGAACACATTTTAAGTAACTGCTTCAATGAAAAGTTGCATCATTATCTGGTAGACCTAGGTCCAATTTCTCCCCAAGAATTGGGAAAGAAGGCAGGCCACTGGGTCAAGACTAGGGTAACCAAAACTTCCACTGGGGGTGACCAAAAGAAAGGGGTTACAAAGCCTCCCCAGGAGAAAGTGGGTGACACTAGATATAAAGAAAAAGAGTCCTCTGTAGGCCCCCAAAACCAGACCAGGTGGGTGGGCCCCGAGACACAACCCAAAACAAAGGTGGGTACCAGGGTAAAAACTGGGATGCCACTAAGGCATGGTGCCATAACTGTAGACAGACAGGGCACCACACCAAGGACACTTCTTGTCCCAAAAACAAACCCCCTAGCAAACTCCCAGGGGTGACCAGTGTAGCCATTGGGGATGACTCCTCAGATGAGGAGGTCTTCATAGCCTTCAACTGGAAAAAGGGCCCAACAGGTGAGTTGGAGATTCCAGAGGGAAGTAGACACTTCCACCACCTACTGGTGAATGGAATCCCAGCCACTGCCCTGAGAGACACTTGTGCCAGTCACACTATTGTGCATGACAGGCTGGTGTTCTCAAACCAGTACATCCCAGGTGAGATGGCCAGAGTAAGAGTTAGCCCAGACAGGGTCACTGATAGGCCTGTGGCTTTTGTGCCCATAGAAGTGGGTGGGACTTTTAGCTGGAGAAGGGTGGTAGTCAGTACAGACCTCCCCCTTGATTGTCTCCTTGGAAATGACTACCCAGAGGTTAGTCAGAGCCCAGGAGAGGAACTGGTCCAGTGCCAGTCCTCTCCCAAGGATTCTGAAGGTGCTACCCCTGCAGTAACTGCAAGTAGGCCCCAGAAGAAAAAGAAAAGAAAACAGAGTAGGAAAGGTGGACAACCTTTAGCCAAGGTTCCAACAAGCCAAGGAGATTCTGCTCCAATAGGGGAGAACTCCAAAAGTGTCACTGGTACAGTCCAACTTGACCCACAAGAAGTCCTGGCTAGTCAGGCAACTGTTAAGCCTGAGTGGGTGGCTCCTCAGCTAACAGAAGAAAGAGTGGAAGAAGGGTGTTTACTACAAGATGTGGTAACCCCCCACTCTAATACAGCAGACAGGCACCATGAACCCAAAGAAGCCTGTAACTTAGCCCCTTCCCTTGTAGGTGAAGAGCTAAAGGTGTGGTTCTGGGCACTGACAGCTGTCAGTGGCCTCTGCTGGGTGTTAGCCTTTATGGCTCACTATCCTTGGCATGGTGGTCAGACCCAATGCCAAATAGCAAGTTAGGCCCCCTGACCCTGTTGGTCATGGTGGGGTTACTCCAGCTCTGGGTAACCTCTTTGGGTAAGCTAGGGGTGACCCTGGCTAAGATAAGATTAGCAGAGGTGAATACCTCTAACCCCAAAATAGAGAGAATGAGTGAAGACATTAAAAGCACAGACAAGAGGCAATTCAGACTAGGTCCTATCACTGTGGAAGTGGGTCAGTTCCCCAGAGGGAATGACCTGAACAGGAGGATGTAAGGCAGAGTAGGCCCTGCAACAAACCAGCCTATTTCATCTACTCTTCCTCGCCTGACAGACTAGGAAGACTCTCCCAGCTTTGGCTGAGTCTCCTGGCCTGTGGGCTGGGGGGGGCTTGTGTAAAGAAATGGCTCCCTGTTGCAGTTACCCCCCCACTTTTTGCCTGATACTGATGCTGACTTGACTGAGAAGTGTGCTGGGACCCTGCTAACCAGGCCCCAGCACCAGTGTTCTTTCACCTAAAATGTACCATTGTCTCCACAATTGGCACAACCCTGGCACCCAGGTAAGTCCCTTGTAACTGGCACCCCTGGTACCAAGGGCCCTGATGCCAGGGAAGGTCTCTAAGGGCTGCAGCATGTCTTATGCCACCCTAGGGACCCCTCACTCAGCACAGACACACTGCTTGCTAGCTTGTGTGTGCTGGTGGGGAGAAAATGACTGTCGACATGGCACTCCTCTCAGGGTGCCATACCAACCTCACACTGCCTGTGGCATAGGTAAGTCACCCCTCTAGCAGGCCTTACAGCCCTAAGGCAGGGTGCACTATACCACAGGTGAGGGCATATGTGCATGAGCACTATGCCCCTACAGTGTCTAAGCAAAACCTTAGACATTGTAAGTGCAGGGTAGCCATAAGAGTATATGGTCTGGGAGTCTGTCAAAAACGAACTCCACAGCTCCATAATGGCTACACTGAATACTGGGAAGTTTAGTATCAAACTTCTCAGAATAATAAACCCACACTGATTCCAGTGTTGGATTTATAAAAAAATGCACACAGAGTGCATCTTAGAGATGCCCCCTGTATTTTACCCAATTGTTCAGTGCAGGACTGACTGGTCTGTGCCAGCCTGCTGCTGAGAGACGAGTTTCTGACCTCATGCGGTGAGAGCCTTTGTGCTCTCTGAGGACAGAAACAAAGCCTGCTCTGGGTGGAGGTGCTTCACACCTCCCCCCTGCAGGAACTGTAACACCTAGCAGTGACCTTCAAAGGCTCAAGCTTCGTGTTACAATGCCCCAGGGCACTCCAGTTAGTGGAGATGCCCGCCCCCTGGACACAGCCCCCACTTTTGGCGGCAAGTCCAGGAGAGATAATGAGAAAAACAAGGAGGAGTCACTGGCCAGTCAGGACAGCCCCTAAGGTGCCCTGAGCTGAAGTGACTCTAACTTTTAGAAATCCTCCATCTTGCAGATGGAGGATTCCCCCAATAGGGATAGGAATGTGACCCCCTCCCCTTGGGAGGAGGCACAAAGAGGGTGTACCCACCCTCAGGGCTAGTAGCCATTGGCTACTGACCCCCCAGACCTAAACACGCCCTTAAATTTAGTATTTAAGGGCTCCCCTGAACCTAAGAATTTAGATTCCTGCAACTTACAAGAAGAAGAGGACTGCTGAGCTGAAAGACCCCTGCAGAGGAAGAAAAGAAGACACCAACTGCTTTGGCCCCAGACCTACCGGCCTGTCTCCTGCCTTCCAAAGAAACCTGCTCCAGCGACGCTTTCCCAAGGACCAGCGACCTCTGAATCCTCAGAGGACTGCCCTGCTTCAAGAAAGACCAGAAACTCCTGAGGACAGCGGCACTGCTCTAAAAGAACTGCAACTTTGTTACAGAGGAGCAGATTTAAAGACCCCTGCAAATCCCCGCAAGAAGCGTGAGACTTGCAACACTGCACCCGGGGACCCCGACTCGACTGGTGGAGAACCAACACCTCAGGGAGGACCCTCTGGCGACTCCGAGACCGTGAGTAACCAAAGTTGTCCCCCCTGAGCCCCCACAGCGACGCCTGCAGAGGGAATCCCGAGGCTCCCCCTGACCGCGACTGCCTGAACCTAAAGTCCAGACGGCTGGAATAGACCCTGCACCCGCAGCCCCCAGCACCTGAAGGAACGGAACTTCTGTGCAGGAGTGACCCCCAAGAGGCCCTCTCCCTTGCCCAGGTGGTGGCTACCCCGAGGAGCCCCCCCTTGCCTGCCTGCACCGCTGAAGAGACCCCTTGGTCTCCCATTGAAACCTACAGAGAACCCGATGCTTGTTTACACACTGCACCCGGCCGCCCCCTCGCTGCTGAGGGTGTACTTCTTGTGCTGACTTGTGTCCCCCCCGGTGCCCTACAAAACCCCCCTGGTCTGCCCTCCGAAGACGCGGGTACTTACCTGCTGGCAGACTGGAACCGGGGCACCCCCTTCTCTCCATTGAAGCCTATGTGTTTTGGGCACCTCTTTGACCTCTGCACCTGACCGGCCCTGAGCTGCTGGTGTGGTAACTTTGGGGTGGCTCTGAACCCCCAACGGTGGGCTACCTTGGACCCAAACCTGAGGCTTGTAAGTGATTTACTTACCTGCTAAAACTAGCAATAACTTACCTCCCCCAGGAACTGGCACTTTGAAAATTGCAGTGTGTCCACTTTTAAAACAGCTATTTGTGTTTTATGTGAAAAGTATATATGCTACTGTAATTATTCAAAGTTCCTAAAGTACTTACCTGCAATACCTTTCAAATGAGATATTACATGTAGAATTTGAACCTGTGGTTCTTAAAATAAACTAAGAAAAGATATTTTTCTATAACAAAACCTATTGGCTAGATTTGTCTCTGAGTGTGTGTTCCTCATTTATTGCCTGTGTGTATGTACAACAAATGCTTAACACTACTCCTGTGATAAGCCTACTGCTCGACCACACTACCACAAAATAGAGCATTAGTATTATCTCTTTTTGCCACTATCTTACCTCTAAGGGGAACCCTTGGACTCTGTGCATACTATTCCTTACTTTGAAATAGTGCATACAGAGCCAACTTCCTACATTGGTGGATCAGCGGTGGGGTACAAGACTTTGCATTTGCTGGACTACTCAGCCAATACCTGATCACACGACAAATTCCAAAAATTGTCATTAGAAATTGATTTTTTGCAATTTGAGATTTTTCTAAATTCTTTAAAGTCCTGCTAGGGCCTTGTGTTAGTCCCTGTTAGCATTGATTTTAGAGTTTAAAAGTTTGGTAAAAGTTTGAATTAGATTCTAGAACCAGTTTTAGATTCTTAAAAAGTATTCCAACTTTTAGAAACATAGGCCCATATTTATACTTTTTGACGCTAAACTGCGCTAACGCAGTTTAGCGTCAAAAAATTTTGCGCCGTCTAACGCCATTCTGAAGCGCCATGCGGGCGCCGTATTTATGGAATGGCGTTAGACGGCGCAATCAGACCGGCGCTGCCTGGTGTGCGTGGAAAAAAACCACGTACACCAGACAGCGCCGGCGTAGGGGGAAAATGGCGTATGGGCGTCTTAAAATGGGGCAAGTCAGGTTACGTCGAAAAAATCGTCGTAACCCGACTTGCGCCATTTTTTTTCGACGCCCATCCCCCATCAACATGACTCCTATCATTGTAAAGATAGGAGTCATGCCCCCTTGCCCAATGGCCATGCCCAGGGGACTTCTGTCCCCTGGGCATGGTCATTGGGCATAGTGGCATGTAGGGGGGCACAAATCAGGCCCCCCTATGCCACAAAAAAAAAAAAAAAAAAAACTTACCTGGACTTACCTTAATGTTCATGGGATGGGTCCCTCCGTCCTTGGGTGTCCTCCTGGGGTGGGCAAGGGTGGCAGGGGGGGTCCCTGGGGGCAGGGGAGGGCACCTCTGGGCTCATTTTGAGCCCACTTGTCCCTTAACGCCATGCCTGACCCAGGCGTTAAAAAGCGGCGCAAAAGCGCCGTTTTTGGCCACGCCCACTCCCGGGCGTCATTTTTGCCCGGGAGTATAAATACCACGTAAAGGCCTGGGAGTCATTTTTTAAGACGGGAACGCCTCCCTTGCATATCATTAACGCAAGGAAGGGGTTCACGCTAAAAAATGACGCCCACTCCGGGCACTTTGGCGCCCGAAGCGTCTAACGCCATAGTATAAATATGGCGTTAGTTGGCGTTAGTTTAGCGTCGAATTTGCGTCGAAAAAAACGACGCAAATTCGGCGCAACCAGAGTATAAATACGGCCCATAATGTCCAGTACAGATGTGAATATGGTGGAACTCGACACCACCCACCTTACCTCCATCTTAAGATGAGGGAGCTAAGGTCACTCTGTAAAATAAAGAAAATAGTAATGGGCCCCAGACCTTCCAAACTACAGCTCCAGGAGCTGTTGGCAGAGTTTGAAAAGGCCAACCCCTCTGAGGATGGCAACTCAGAGGATGAAGATAGTGACTTGGAGGAAAATTCCCCCCTACCAGTCCTAACTAGGGAGAACAGGGCCTCTCAAGCCCTGTCTCCAAACATAATAGCCAGAGATGCTGGTTCCCTCACAGGAGGGACCAACCTCTCTGAAATCACTGAGGATATCTCCAGTGAAGAGGACATCCAGCTAGCCAGGATGGCCAAAAGATTGGCTTTGGAAAGACAGATCCTAGCCATAGAAAGGGAAAGACAAGAGATGGGCCTAGGACCCATCAATGGTGGCAGCAACATAACTAGGGTCAGAGATTCTCCTGACATGTTAAAAATCCCTAAAGGGATTGTAACTAAATATGAAGATGGTGATGACATCACCAAATGGTTCACAGCTTTTGAGAGGGCTTGTGTAAGCAGAAAAGTGAACAAATCTCACTGGGGTGCTCTCCTTTGGGAAATGTTCACTGGAAAGTGTAGGAATAGACTCCTCACACTCTCTGGAAACGATGCAGAATCTTATGACCTCATGAAGGGAACCCTGATTGAGGGCTTTGGATTCTCCACTGAGGAGTATAGAATTAGATTCAGGGGGGCTCAAAAATCTTCGAGCCAGACCTGGGTTGATTTTGTAGACTACTCAGTGAAAACACTGGATGGTTGGGTAACTGGAAATGAAGTGCATGACTATGTTGGGCTTTATAATTTGTTTATGAAAGAACACATTTTAAGTAACTGCTTCAATGAAAAGTTGCATCATTATCTGGTAGACCTAGGTCCAATTTCTCCCCAAGAATTGGGAAAGAAGGCAGGCCACTGGGTCAAGACTAGGGTAACCAAAACTTCCACTGGGGGTGACCAAAAGAAAGGGGTTACAAAGCCTCCCCAGGAGAAAGTGGGTGACACTAGATGTAAAGAAAAAGAGTCCTCTGTAGGCCCCCAAAACCAGACCAGGTGGGTGGGCCCCGAGACACAACCCAAAACAAAGGTGGGTACCAGGGTAAAAACTGGGATGCCACTAAGGCATGGTGCCATAACTGTAGACAGACAGGGCACCACACCAAGGACACTTCTTGTCCCAAAAACAAACCCCCTAGCAAACTCCCAGGGGTGACCAGTGTAGCCATTGGGGATGACTCCTCAGATGAGGAGGTCTTCATAGCCTTCAACTGGAAAAAGGGCCCAACAGGTGAGTTGGAGATTCCAGAGGGAAGTAAACACTTCCACCACCTACTGGTGAATGGAATCCCAGCCACTGCCCTGAGAGACACTTGTGCCAGTCACACTATTGTGCATGACAGGCTGGTGTTCTCAAACCAGTACATCCCAGGTGAGATGGCCAGAGTAAGAGTTAGCCCAGACAGGGTCACTGATAGGCCTGTGGCTTTTGTGCCCATAGAAGTGGGTGGGACTTTTAGCTGGAGAAGGGTGGTAGTCAGTACAGACCTCCCCCTTGATTGTCTCCTTGGAAATGACTACCCAGAGGTTAGTCAGAGCCCATGAGAGGAACTGGTCCAGTGCCAGTCCTCTCCCAAGGATTCTGAAGGTGCTACCCCTGCAGTAACTGCAAGTAGGCCCCAGAAGAAAAAGAAAAGAAAACAGAGTAGGAAAGGTGGACAACCTTTAGCCAAGGTTCCAACAAGCCAAGGAGATTCTGCTCCAATAGGGGAGAACTCCAAAAGTGTCACTGGTACAGTCCAACTTGACCCACAAGAAGTCCTGGCTAGTCAGGCAACTGTTAAGCCTGAGTGGGTGGCTCCTCAGCTAACAGAAGAAAGAGTGGAAGAAGGGTGTTTACTACAAGATGTGGTAACCCCCCACTCTAATACAGCAGACAGACACCATGAACCCAAAGAAGCCTGTAACTTAGCCCCTTCCCTTGTAGGTGAAGAGCTAAAGGTGTGGTTCTGGGCACTGACAGCTGTCAGTGGCCTCTGCTGGGTGTTAGCCTTTATGGCTGCACTATCCTTGGCATGGTGGTCAGACCCCATGCCAAATAGCAAGTTAGGCCCCCTGACCCTGTTGGTCATGGTGGGGTTACTCCAGCTCTGGGTAACCTCTTTGGGTAAGCTAGGGGTGACCCTGGCTAAGATAAGATTAGCAGAGGTGAATACCTCTAACCACAAAATAGAGAGAATGAGTGAAGACATTAAAAGCACAGACAAGAGGCAATTCAGACTAGGTCCTATCACTGTGGAAGTGGGTCAGTTCCCCAGAGGGAATGACCTGAACAGGAGGATGTAAGGCAGAGTAGGCCCTGCAACAAACCAGCCTATTTCATCTACTCTTCCTCGCCTGACAGACTAGGAAGACTCTCCCAGCTTTGGCTGAGTCTCCTGGCCTGTGGGCTGGGCGGGGCTTGTGTAAAGAAATGGCTCCCTGTTGCAGTTACCCCCCCACTTTTTGCCTGATACTGATGCTGACTTGACTGACAAGTGTGCTGGGACCCTGCTAACCAGGCCCCAGCACCAGTGTTCTTTCACCTAAAATGTACCATTGTCTCCACAATTGGCACAACCCTGGCACCCAGGTAAGTCCCTTGTAACTGGTACCCCTGGTACCAAGGGCCCTGATGCCAGGGAAGGTCTCTAAGGGCTGCAGCATGTCTTATGCCACCCTAGGGACCCCTCACTCAGCACAGACACACTGCTTGCCAGCTTGTGTGTGCTGGTGGGGAGAAAATGACAAAGTCGACATGGCACTCCCCTCAGGGTGCCATGCCAACCTCACACTGCCTGTGGCATAGGTAAGTCACCCCTCTAGCAGGCCTTACAGCCCTAAGGCAGGGTGCACTATACCACAGGTGAGGGCATATGTGCATGAGCACTATGCCCCTACAGTGTCTAAGCAAAACCTTAGACATTGTAAGTGCAGGTTAGCCATAAGAGTATATGGTCTGGGAGTCTGTCAAAAACGAACTCCACAGCTCCATAATGGCTACACTGAATACTGGGAAGTTTAGTATCAAACTTCTCAGAATAATAAACCCACACTGATTCCAGTGTTGGATTTATTAAAAAATGCACACAGAGTGCATCTTAGAGATGCCCCCTGTATTTTACCCAATTGTTCAGTGCAGGACTGACTGGTCTGTGCCAGCCTGCTGCTGAGAGACGAGTTTCTGACCTCATGCGGTGAGAGCCTTTGTGCTCTCTGAGGACAGAAACAAAGCCTGCTCTGGGTGGAGGTGCTTCACACCTCCCCCCTGCAGGAACTGTAACACCTAGCAGTGAGCTTCAAAGGCTCAAGCTTCGTGTTACAATGCCCCAGGGCACTCCAGCTAGTGGAGATGCCCGCCCCCTGGACACAGCCCCCACTTTTGGCGGCAAGTCCAGGAGAGATAATGAGAAAAACAAGGAGGAGTCACTGGCCAGTCAGGACAGCCCCTAAGGTGCCCTGAGCTGAAGTGACTCTAACTTTTAGAAATCCTCCATCTTGCAGATGGAGGATTCCCCCAATAGAGATAGGAATGTGACCCCCTCCCCTTGGGAGGAGGCACAAAGAGGGTGTACCCACCCTCAGGGCTAGTAGCCATTGGCTACTAACCCCCCAGACCTAAACACGCCCTTAAATTTAGTATTTAAGGGCTCCCCTGAACCTAAGAATTTAGATTCCTGCAACTTACAAGACGAAGAGGACTGCTGAGCTGAAAGACCCCTGCAGAGGAAGAAAAGAAGACACCAACTGCTTTGGCCCCAGACCTACCGGCCTGTCTCCTGCCTTCCAAAGAAACCTGCTCCAGCGACGCTTTCCCAAGGACCAGCGACCTCTGAATCCTCAGGGGACTGCCCTGCTTCAAGAAAGACCAGAATCTTCCGAGGACAGCGGCACTGCTCCAAAAGAACACTGCAACTTTGTTACAGAGGAGCAGATTTAAAGACTCCTGCAAATCCCCGCAAGTAGCGTGAGACTTGCAACACTGCACCCGGCGACCCCGACTCGACTGGTGGAGAACCAACACCTCAGGGAGGACCCTCCGGCGACTCCGAGACCGTGAGTAACCAAAGTTGTCCCCACTGAGCCCCCACAGCGATGCCTGCAGAGGGAATCCCGAGGCTCCCCCTGACCGCGACTGCCTGAACCTAAAGTCCAGACGGCTGGAAAAGACCCTGCACAGGCAGCCCCCAGCACCTGAAGGAACGGAACATCTGTGCAGGAGTGACCCCCAGGAGGCCCTCTCCCTTGCCCAGGTGGTGGCTACCCCGAGGAGCCCCCCCCTTGCCTGCCTGCACCGCTGAAGAGACCCCTTGGTCTCCCATTGAAACCTACAGAGAACCCGACGCTTGTTTACACACTCCACCCGGCCGCCCCGTGCTGCTGAGGGTGTACTTTTTGTGCTGACTTGTGTCCCCCCCGGTGCCCTACAAAACCCCCCTGGTCTGCCCTCCGAAGACGCGGGTACTTACCTGCTGGCAGACTGGAACCGGGGCACCCCCTTCTCTCCATTGAAGCCTATGTGTTTTGGGCACCTCTTTGACATCTGCATTTGACCGGCCCTAAGCTGCTGGTGTGGTAACTTTGGGGTGGCTCTGAAACCCCAACGGTGGGCTACCTTGGACCCAAACCTGAGACTTGTAAGTGATTTACTTACCTGCTAAAACTAACAATAACTTACCTCCCCCAGGAACTGTGAAAATTGCACTGTCTCCACTTTTAAAACAGCTATTTGTGTTTTATGTGAAAAGTATATATGCTACTGTAATTATTCAAAGTTCCTAAAGTACTTACCTGCAATACCTTTCAAATGAGATATTACATGTAGAATTTGAACCTGTGGTTCTTAAAATAAACTAAGAAAATATATTTTTCTATAACAAAACCTATTGGCTGGATTTGTCTCTGAGTGTGTGTTCCTCATTTATTGCCTGTGTGTATGTACAACAAATGCTTAACACTACTCCTTTGATAAGCCTACTACTCGACCACACTACCACAAAATAGAGCATTAGTATTATCTCTTTTTGCCACTATCTTACCTCTAAGGGGAACCCTTGGACTCTGTGCATACTATTCCTTACTTTGAAATAGTGCATACAGAGCCAACTTCCTACAGTCACCAATTGCCAGTAAGTTCTGCTCCATTTGAGTTGGTTCCAGGTGGAGACCCCCCTGACTTTTGAGCCACCCATTAACCTAGAAAATCTTGAATCAGGACAAAGGCCCTCATTATAACCCTAGCGGACGGTGATAAAGGGGCGGTAATATCGCCAACGGGCCGGCAGTAACAAAAATGGAAACCGCTCAGACAAACTGCCACTTTAACACACAGACTACCAGGGCGGAATCAACAAGCACCACAGCGGTAACCTCCAACAGCTAGGCGAAAGACAATGTACCACCCACTTTCGTATGACCGGCCTATCCGCCACCTTTCCCGGGCGGTACCAACGACATCAAAATCCTGGCGGAAACAGATCTCAGAAGTCAAAAGAAGCACCTGTGATGACTAAGGGAACAACCACGACGCCATGGAGCCCGATTTGCATGTCTTCACCATGTTCATCTACCTTCTGCTTCGTTATGAACACCAACACCGGTGAAGACGACCACAGTGAGTACTTCCGCCTAGCACACAAGGGAGGGGGGAGGAAAAAGAGGCTGACACACACATGCAACACAGACACCTCCACCCTCAACACCATACACACAACCAGATGTAGCAACATAACATATCTACCCTGTGCCCCTCTGGAATAATGCAAGGACAAAATGATTTGAAGAAAGTGAGAGTAATACGATAAAATACTATGAATAAGTGAATCCAAATCCAAACATAGATATATATTTACAAATGTAGAGACACTGCCCAGTCCTCAATGTCCATGGGCCACAGGGCCACAACACAAAGGCCAAGGCCCCATCTCACTCCTGCAAAACACAGAGAGAACACTGCAGGGGCATAAGGTTGAAAATAGACAGGCACCTCAGGGGGACGGGGAATGGGGGGGCACCTCAGCCGGAAGATGGTACAACTCCACTGTTCCTGGAGGGGGCAACATGCCCTGTGCGCTGTCCTGGGGAGTGCAAGGCCACAGTCTCTCAAGCGGGTGGTTTGACCACTGCTTGGTCCTGGGGAGTGCAAGGCCACAGTCTCTCTAGTGGGTGGTTTTCCCACTGCTTGGTCCTGGGGAGTGCAAGGCCACAGTCTCTTAAGTGGGTGGTTTGCCAACTGCTTGGTTCTGGGGAGTGCAAGGCCACAGTCTCTCAAGTGGGTAACTTGCCCACTGATTGTTCCTGGGGAGTGCAAGGCCACAGTCTCTCAAGTGGGTGGTTTGCCCACTGCTTGGTCTTGAGGAGTGCAAGGCCACAGACTCTCAAGTGGGTGACTTGCCCACTGCTTGGTCCTTGGGAGTGAAAGGCCACAGACTCTCTAGTGGGTGGTTTGCCCACTGCTTGGTCCTGGTGAGTGCAAGGCCACAGTCTCTCTAGTGGATGGCTTCTTCCACTGGTTCTAGAGGGGGCATTTTTTCCAGTGTTCTTCATCCTGGGAAGGATGGGGTGATTGGATGCCTTCTTCCACTGGTTCTGGAGGGGTCATTGTGCCCAGTGTGCTTCATCCTGGGAAGAATGAGGTGAATGGGTGGCTTCTTCCACTAGTTCTGTAGGGGGCATTGTGCCCAGTGTGCTTCATCCTGGGAAGGATGGGGTGAGTGGATGGCTTCTCTACAGGTTCTGGAGGGGGTATTGTGCCCTGTGATGCAGATCTTGAGGAGTGCAAGGTCATAGTCTCTCACCTGGGTGTCAGAACCATAGGATTTGCAGGGGCCAGGCCACACAATAGCCCATGGCCTGAGGTGCCTGGGGAAAAGGAGATGCCTACCCTCCACAGTTTTTCGGGCACGGGAAACACACTGAGGGGCTGCTGGAAGGGCTGTGCTGGTACAGGGGTTGCGGCTCCACCTGTAGTTGGTGTGGGCACAGAGGTGTCCGCCACCACAGGGAGCATCCATCGGAGGAGGTATCACTGTCCGAACTGTCCCCTCCAGTCCCTGCTGTTGTGCTCCCCTCGCTCTCCGTCCCTCTGGTACCCTCACTGTTGGTGGATTCAGCCTCCTGGGCCCAGTGGGATGCAGCTCCCTCCGTCGCCTGTGCCTCTGCTCCTCCGCCAGATGATGCTAATGCATAAGGACAGAATGACAAAACAAAAAGGGGGGGAAGAGACAAAGGAAACACTTGGTCAATGGTGGCAACAACACCACCGTTGGCATACATGACACACACACACAGGGAACAGTCCTACGCACTAGGCAATGCACTACCAGTCACCAGCCCATGGACACCTAACACCAATTGAAGCATACCTGAGACCCACAGACCCCTGCCCAGTAGTGGATGTATACTAGCTTGGTTGGAGGAAGTTTACATCAGACCCTGCCCAACATTGGACCTACCCTGCAATGTCCGACCTGGCCTAGGGCCACCCATAGGCCCACATCCCCACCCGGATGCCACCCCACCACGCACACGTAGTATATTGGGGCACTGTACTCACCCCCTCTGTGGCTGCTGTAATGCTCCCAAGCACCCATCCAGTTCAGGATAGGCCAGTATGCGGGCCATCAGAGGGGTCAGGGTTCGACGGGCACCCCTTCCTCGTTGGGAGGCCATCCCCAGCTGCGCCTCCGCCGTCTTCCGTGCCCAGCGTGTCAAGTCCACCCACCGTTTCCAACAGTGGGTGCTCCACCTGCCGTAGACCCCCAGGGTCCGCACGTCCTTAGCGATGGCACGCCATATACCCTTTTTTTGATGGGCGCTGACCTGCAGAGAAATACACAGAGGTAAAGGTATCAGTCAGACCGTCCTGCCTGTTACTCTCATGGCCCACTATAGCTCTTCACATCCTCTTACGCACAGACATGGACATACATAAATGCAGCACGCTACCCAGGGCCCTTCCACCAACCCCCCCTACACAAGGCCTTCACACACAGTACTCCATGTATTTATGCCCCAATCATCGTGGTCACAGTGTACTCACCTGTTGGTCTGGAGGCCATACAGCATTTGGTACTGGGGTAGGACCCCATACACCAACCTCTCCAACTCCACCATGGTGAAGGCAGGGGCCCTTTCCCCAGTGACACAAGCCATGGTCGGTTTCAGACACAGGTCACAGCAGCACATGCAGTGTAGGTCCTCTCCTGTTAAAGGTCAGGTAGCAAGTGAGTGAACAGATAGAAAATGGCAGTGACATCCGCGGTGGTGCGTACCGTCATCACAGGCATACATCACCATTGGCCACTGTAACCCATAGGGCCCAATGAAAACCAATGAAGAGTTGCATGGCGGTTCTCGACCGCCGCCCGCAACGGCGCACAACGTCAGCGGAATTACCTCATTTCCACATGTCCCTCCTTACAGGACAGGCGGATGCCGTTTCAGGGGTGGGGCAGGCCATGGCACCTAACTGTGTCACAGTACACATAAGCACAATTTGGACCTATCCAACCATATACTGTTACAATCACAACATGCAACGAAGTGGGGTGTTTGGAAAGATGAGATACTGACCAGCTGCTCACCGTTTTGCCCCATAGATTGCATCCGCTGCGGATGAATAGGAGATGGAGACATCCCCCTGTGTACAGACCCCTAGTGGACTTGGTAACAATGGAGGACAGGCACATTATCCTCACCAATAGACTGGACAGGGCCACAATCACACAGCTGTGTGCCCAATTGGAGCCTGACCTGATATCTGCTATCTGTCACCCCACCGGGATCCCCCCTCTTCTGCAAGTCCTATCTGTGCTCCATTTCCTGGCAACTGGCTCCTTCCAAGTGACAGTGGTCTTGGCAGCAGGAATGTCACAGCCAATGTTCATAATAGTGCTGACCAGAGTTTTGTCTCCCCTCATTAAAGACATGCACAGCTGTATCATTTCCCCCCAGGTGGAGGATTTGGCCTCAATGAAAGCTGACTTCTATGCAATGGGATATATCCCCAACATTATTGGAGCAATTGATGGTACACATATTGCATTTGTCCCCCCCCAGAGAAATGAACAGGTGTTCAGAAATCGAAAGAGCTTTCACTTAAGAAATGTGCAGATAGTGTGCCTGGTGGACCAGTACATCGCTCATGTCAATTAAAAGTATCCTGGGCCTGTGCATGATGCCTTTATCCTGAGGAATAGCAGCATCCCATATGTGATGGCTCAACTCCAAAGGCACAGGGTGTGGCTAATAGGTAAGCCATGGTTCCCACCCAGTGGATGTTGGTGTATGGGTATGGTGTGGGCCCTAAGGGTTAGTGTGTGTCTAACAGGTGTCCCTCGATATTTGCAGGTGACCCTGGTTACCCCACCCTCTCATGGCTACTGACCCCAGTGAGGAATCCCAGGACAAGGGCAGGGGAAAGTTACAATGAGGCACATGGGCGAACAGGAAGGATTATAGACAGGACATTCGGCCTCCTGAAGGCTAGGTTTGGTTGCCTCCATCTAACAGGTATATCCCTGTGCTACTCACCCATGAAGGTCTGCCAGATCATCGTGGCATGCTGTATGTTGCAAAACTTTGCCTTACGTTGCCAGGTGCCTTTCGGCAGGCGGATGAGGCTGGAGATAGGTGTGTGGCAGCAGTGGACCCTGTGGACAGTGAAGATGAGGAGGCAGAGGATGAGGAGGAGGATGAGGACAACAGAAGTGCAATCATTTGTCAATACTTCCAATGACACACAGGTAAAACAGTGTAACCTCACTTTTAATTGACAGTTTTGTGTTTGACATTGTCACTGGCAGGCTGATTTTCCAACTTCTTTGGGCACTCACTGTACCCTTTGGCATCTCCATTTGCAGATATTTGTGCCCCACTATCGCTCCTGGTGTGTTGACTGCAGCCAACTACAGGTCATTCCTATGTATATATTACTGTACAGTTGTATTGCAGTGTTTATACCTTGTTAAACTAATACATAGTTAAATCATTTGACACACTCCGTATTTTTTCAAAGGGTGTTTATTTAAGTGCTAAGAAGTAGAGGGGGATGTGCAATGGGCTAGAGTGATGGTGGAGGAAAGTCCAGGATCGAGTTCAGTCTATGTGGATCACAGGTGCATTGTCCAAGGGGGCATAGGAAGGGGAGCAATGGCAGTTCAAGGAGGACAGGATGACAGGGTGGGACAGAAGGGTGACATTCAGGAGAGTTGTATTTCCTGGCAGGGGGTCTTGGCAATAGTCTCTGGCTTCTGCCTGGATCGCAGGGAACGTTTGTGGAGTGGTTCTCCTTCTGAAGTGGGAGGGGTGCTGGTGGCCTGTTGGTCCTGTGGTGGGGCCTCCTGCCCACTAGCGGCAGCTGATGTGGAGGGCTGTTCATTGGTTTGGCTAGCGGTAGGGGCCCGGTGGTGTGCCACTGCCTCCTTCATAGTGTTGGCCATGTCTGCCAGCACCCCTGCAATGGTGACCAGGGTGGTGTTGATGTTCTTCAAGTCCTCCCTGATCCCCAGGTACTGTCCCTCCTGCAGCCGCTAGTTTTCCTGCATTTTGTCCAGTATCTGGTCCATCGTCTCCTGGGAATGGTAGTATGCTCCCAGGATCGCAGTGAGTGCCCCCTGGACAGTCGGTTCCCTGGTCCTGTCCTCCCCCTGTCGCACAGCAGTCCCCCCAGCTTCCCCGTTGTCCTGTGCCTCTGTCCCCTGAACCGTGTGCCCATGGCCACAGATCCCAGGTCCCTGATTGTTCTGTGTTTGTGGGGTGGCCTGGGGTCCCTGTAGTGGTGGACAAACTGCTGATTGACGTGTCCTGGGGACAGAGGTATGGGCCTGCTGGGTGGTATTGTGCTGGTGTTACCTGAGGGCGGGAGGCTCTGTGGTGGTATGGGACTGTGCCTGGGTAACCGACTGTCCGGAGATCCCTGATGCGCCAGGTTGGTCATCCAGATCCAGGCTTCCAGAGCTGCTGTCATCACTGTGGGCCTCTTCTGGGAGGGGACTGGATGTTGCTGGCACCTCCTCTCTCCGGTGATGTTGGCTGGGGGACCTGTGGGGATGTAAATGCAGTGTTATTGTTTCTGCATGTGACATTTTGTGCATGGGTGTGTTGCCCTCTATGGTTGTTATTGCCCTGGCAGTTTTGCCATGTGTGAGTTGTTATTTAGTGGGCTAGCAGTTTCCCTCTAGTGTGCATGCTTTAGTGATAGGTGTCCATGCAAGTCTGTGAAGGATGTCCATGCATTGGTGTTGCAGGCAGGGCTTGGTATTGAGATGGGTGGGTTGTAATGGTGGGGTGTGTGGGAGGTGGTGGAATGTTGGGAGTGAGGGTAAGGGTGGGGGTATGTGATGGCTTGCAGGTAGGGTGGATGATAGTAATAGAGATTTGCCTTAGCAGAGTCCAGTCCTCCTCCTACTCCTTCCAGGCCCTCAGGATGCATGATTGCCAAGACTTGCTCCTCCCATGTTGTTAGTTGTGGGGGAGGAGGTAGGGGTCCACCGCCCGTCCTCTGTACAGCTATTTGGTGTCTTGCTGCCACGAAACACACCTTACCCCGTAGGTCGTTTCACCTCTTCCTGATGTCATCCCTTGTTCTGGGGCGCTGTCCCACGGTGTTGACCCTGTCCACGATTCTCCGCCATAGCTCAATCTTCCTAGCAATGGATGTCTGCTGCACCTGTGATCCGAATAGCTGTGGCTCTACCCGGATGATTTCCTCCACCATGACCCTTAGCTCCTCCTCTGATAACCTTGGGAGTCGCTGTGGTGCCATGGGTGTAGTGTGAGTGGTGTGGGTGAGGGTGTGTAGGGTGATGTGTTGGGGTGTTTGATGTAAGGTGCGTGGATGGTATATAGGTGATTGTGGTGTGCGGCTGTAGTCTTGTCTGTGTTCATGCTATCTCTCTTGTGGCACTTGATTGTATTCGTAAAGGGTTGTGGGTAATGTGGGTGTGTGTTTTATAGTGGTGTGGGTGTGGTGTGGTGCTGTGTGTATGGATGTCCGGTGTGTGTAGTTTGAATTGTCCAATATGGTGTTGTGTTGCATGTGCGTGTGTATTTTGGGCGTGGCGGTATGTACCACCAATGGTTTACCGCCATTGAATGTCCGCTGTGGTGATTCGTAGGTCATAATGTTGTAGTTCTACTGGTGTAACGGTGTGGGTTTGGATACCGCTAGTTTATCACCGACCTTTGGGCTGGCGGACTTGTGTGTGTGGCTGAATAGTGATGGATTGCTATGAGTGTGTCATAAAATGGGTAGCGGTAATCCGCCACGGCTGTGGTATATTAGCAGCAGTCAGCATGACAGTAAGAAGTACTTACCGCCAAAGTCATAATGAGGGCCAAAGTCCCTTGCGTCTTGAGATTCCAAAACTTCCAACTCAAAGCTATCCCATCCCCAATTAGCTGCCCCCATCTGGTAACTCCACTGCCTTCAAAGGGCAAAGCCAGACTGTCAAGCAAACACTCTAGGGTACCTGCTGAATCCCAAATAGGACCTAATTTACTATAATAACCAATGCCAAGAAAAGATCTCATTTCAATTCAATTCAAAGAAGCTTTATTGCGGCTACAAGAGCCAAAAAAGCGCGAGCAGTAATAAATACAAATAAATACACATAATAAAATTACAGGTAAATATAATGATAAAAGGGAGTAAAAGATAAGATAAAATGGAAAAAGTGAAATAAAAATGGATTAAAAATTGAATAAAATGAAATAAAATGAAATGCGCTGCGCAGGATGTTGGGACAGTCTTATTTCGAGTCTTTGTCCAGAAGAGTTTTCCCTCTGACAAGCCAACTAGCTCCGAGGAATTTGGCGATGGCGATCACTAGTGTTGGCCTGGTGTCTGATCTGAGGATTCGCAGGGCTAGCGCAGAGCAGCGTACTCCCAGTAGTCTGCATGCCGGGGCCAGCCATTTCCTACGGGGGGCGGTATACGCGGGGCATGCAAAAAGGAGGTGAGGGAGATTCTCGACGGGGGCTTTGCAAGCTGGGCATGCGGTAGATTCATTGTGTGACCAGCTGCTGGTGAAAAGTCTTAATGGGAGTGTTCCAATGCGGAGCTGGAAGTACAGTTTCCTTTCCCTTGGGGCCGTGATCTCATTTCATACCAACTGGTAGCAGTTGCCTGTTGACTTTTCAAACTAACTTTCTTGTAAAATGTAGGGGCCCCAAACTTGGAAGAGAAGCCATTTACGGGATAGCCTATCAACATTGCCCTAAACATAGATCCCATAATTGAGCCATCCGAAGACAACGGCAACATCCTGTTATTCTTTAGCTGGTATGACCAACAATACAACAGCAGATCAGGCAGGGCCAAACCACCCACTCCCACCTTCCTCCTCAATTTCTTCCAAGAAAGGCGAACACCTTTGCTGGCCCCAATAAATTATGTGATCTTCGCCTGTAAGTTTGAGATAGCTTTTTTTATCAAAATGCATGGGAATATCATCAAATAAGAAAGTGATCTTCAGTAAAATGGAAATCTTGATCAAGTTAACATGACAATAAATTGTGAGCGGCAAATTTCCCTACTTTCTCAAGAGAGCCCCAACCTCCATAGCCACCTTTTCTAGATTCTTGAAAATTAACTCTCCCAGATAGTGGGTTATCCTTATTCCCAAATACCTCATCTGTAGAACCTTTCTAAGATCTTCATAATTTTGGTTCCAGGTCATTATCTCCATTTTTCCTTCGTTTGGTTCATCACCTGCCAGTTTTGAGAAGGTCATTACTTCTTTTATAAGATTTGGGATTGCTGACGTGACATCAGAGGTATAAACCATCAGATCTTCTGCGTACAGTACAACTTTCCTGTAGAAATTACTGACCACAAAAGGTCTTATATACTCATTTGACCTCAGACTCTGCAAGGGGTTCAATATATATATTGAAAAGGATTGGGGAAGGGGGCACCCTTGCCTGGTCCCTCTTTCTGTTTCTACTTTCGATGACAAAACACCATTGACCAATATTATCTCAGATGGGGCACTACATATCTTTATCAGCACATTCATTGGAGACTCGCTTATTCCAAAGTGGGCTAGGGCAGCCATCAGATATTTCCAATTCACATGATCAAATGACTTGGCGGCATCTACCTTTACGACTGTCAGCGGAATATCTAAAGTTGTAGCCAAATCAATGGAGCCTATTAGGGTATGATTGAGATCTCTCATATTACTGCCCGGCACGAATCCCTGCTGATCCTGATGTACCAGTTATCCCACCACTTCATTCAAATGTCCTGCTAAAATACCTTATAATTGCTGTTAAGCAAAGATATCGGTCTGTAGGATTGACATTCCAAAGGATTCTTACCAGGTTTCAACAATAATACAATTACTACATCATTCCAAGAATTCGGGATACAAAAACCCTCTAACAGTATAAAACTAAACAACTGCACTCAAACAGGAATAATGACTTCTTCCATTGCCACATAAAGCTCACTGTGAATCCATCAGGACCTGCCGCTTTCCCTTTCTTTGCTCTTCTAACGGCGGCTAAAATCTCAGAGCCTGATATTGCCTGGCCCAAACATTGTGCTTCCTTGCTTCCTTGCTTGATATTCTTGGAAAATACTTCTGTCCGAGCCACGCATTTATAACCTCAACCTCTGGGTCTAGATCTTCCTTATATAGCTCTGGGAAAAAGGATTTGAATGCTGCTATTATCCCGGAATTATCTTCGACCACCTACACCCTCATCCATGCCCTTCTTGATGTTATTCTGGCACAGCACCAATCTACTCTTTCCACAACTTTCACCGTGAATAATATTACATGCTCTAATAGCTTCCCACTTCTGAACCACTTTTGACTCTTGCATAGCTCGGAATCTTGTCTGCAAATATTCTAAATGCTCTACGCTGCCCCAATACCGGCCTCTCTAACTGTGCCTGCTTTTAACAACTCTTCTGCCCTTGCGATCTCCTTGTCCAATTCAACTTGTTGAGACCTCTCCTGCTTCACCCAGTGAGCCGCTAAACTAGTTATCGTACCCCTTAACCACGCTTTATATGTGTCCCATACTGCAGTAATTGTGACTAAGGCCATATTGCAAAAAATAAAATGCCTGCGACTGCTGTGACATTTTGTGAACTAACAGAGGCTGTGCTGACATTCTCATATCAATTGTCCACCTCCTTTCCTCCCATCCCTCCTTCTGCTGGATTTTTAACAGTAAGGCCAAGTGATCCAATAAATGGAGGGGCATCTGATCTAAGTCGGCAACTCTTTCCATCATTTTTCTTTCAACAAGAAAGTAATCTGGCCTAGAATAGTGACCTTTCTTTTTACTGTGGAAAGTGTACTCCCTACTTTTCCCTTTCAATTTCCGCAATACACCACATAAATGAAAATTTTCCATCATGTCTAACAGATAGGTTCTCATTTTTGGAGAATTAATATGTATTCTCTCTGAGGACCTATCTAAGGTATTATTCTATCAAACGTTTAGGTCCCCCCAAGAATAATTGGGGCTTTGAACTTGAGAAGGCTATCAAACAGTTTGGACAATGGAGTAATGTCGTCCACATTTGGCCCATAATAACTAACTAATGTGTAGACAGCATCATAAGCCTTTATCTCCGCAATTATCCATCGCCCTTCCTCATCCAATCTGCAGTGCAGAAAAATGTGCAGGAGGTATTGAGCCTTAAGGCCAAACTTGAAAGAATTAAAAAATAATGCGAGATTAAACAATGGTAGGATCCTAGGGGTGAAGGAGGGCCTGGAAGGCTCAGATATTAAAACTTTTGCGATTAGCTTGCTAAAAATTCTCTTCCACAGGATAGTTGGATGGACAATCTTGAAGTAGAAATCCAGTGAGTGCACAGAGATCCGTTCAAACAACACCCAGGGAAGAAGAGTCCTTGGAAGATTTTAGTAAATTTTCTCTTGTACTCTATGAAAGAAAAGTCATTGGGCTTGGCTTTAAAACCCGGCACCTTACAAGTGTTAGGGGCATCCTTTAGGATATGATCTGATGTCTCCAAGGACACTGCGGACAGACAGTGGGAATTGGGGAAAAGGCTGAAGGAGTTAAGGAAACTGGGTGCCACAGCAGAACTGATGTTTCCTGCTCTAATGAAAGTCATGTGGAGAAATAAGATGCGTAATTTCTTGGTGCCTGCAGATTTAGATATTTTTATCACCCAGATTTTAAAGGAGGGGTACCCTGGCAGTAGTTTAATGCAAAGATGAGATGTGATGTTGGCTGTTCTGCTTGGTTGGGTGGAGTGGGCATCAAGGTATGCCCAGCATGAGATGGGAGGGTTCCTGGGGGAGGGCACTTGTGGTGGGGAGCAGTGGGGAAAAAAGAAAACAAAAATTGGGTGTCCTCTATTTAAGTCAGGTGATCTTGCAGATAATAAATAGGAAGACCAATAGTCTGGTTGAAGAATATATCAGTTTTTTTGGGAGAAGGGTTCAGTTGAAATCAGTCTTGTCGAATGGGGTTGGGCAAGAGAAGCTTGATGAAACAATGCGTGAGTCTTTGTTGGAATATTAATGGATTTCAGGTTTTTAAAAGATGCTGAATGAGTCTGCATACTTATGAGATAGTCAAGCCCAGATATTGATGCTTCAGGAGAGTCATCTCCTGAGGCAGAAATGTAAAGACCTTTTTTCCAAGCTAGGATGGGTAGAATCTATAATTGCAACAGATCAATTGTGTTGTTCTAAAGGGATAGCTTTGGTTTTTTTAAGGTCTGAGTGATGATGTTGATGAATGATGCATGGGTGGATAAATGGGGCCGGTGTGGGTTATTGCTCAGGTAATAGAATATCCTGCAGTGAGCTGTTGTTGCTTTCATCACATCCACCTCACCAAATGTGTGATCCATTTATAGTGTAATATTAAGTCACACCTCAATAAATCACACAGCTCGGGGGCATTTGGGGAAAGTTGTGACAAAGACAGACTCTACATAAAACAAAGACAATATTTATCAGGGTACTGAGCAGCACACCACCACCAATCTGTTGTGGAAGGAAATTGAGGAATGAGTATGACACCGTTCAGTTAAATGCATTGCAAATAGTCCTTCAACCCCAGAGACCCAAGCTAGTATATATTTGAATGACATTTCATCTAGGTTTAAAAATACAAATTATGGAGGAGTTAAGTGAACCCATTCAGTTCTGAAAATTATGATTGGTAAAAGGAAAATTATTCCAGATTGTTGAAGGATGATGTATCTGCATTCTCCTTGGAATGTCCATCACTCTTATATGCCTGGCTGAACCTGTCTGGTATGTAAGCAGGAGTGTTGCGTTTTCACCGTTTGTTTGTGCAGGAGAGGAGAAGGCCTGCAAATTTACTGCAAACTGTATTGTACAGTCAAGGTAAAGGACAGAAGAAAGGTAAGCTTCATGAGGTGTCAGGAGCGTATCAAGAAGACTCAAAGGCAGAGCATGAACATAAGAGAAGTTTCACATTTGAGCCAGTAATACAGCACACACACATTCAGCAGCATTTCACATATCAACACACTTCTCTCCAGTCTACAGAGCTGAGTACTAGGCCTCAGAGTTATCATCATCATGGTTTCCCTTTGAAGTCAAAAACGTTCTCCTTCTAGCTGTTGATGTAATCCTGCCATGAGTCCATCCATCCTCCTCCTGACTCCAAGTAACTCTGTCCCACTCCCAACCCATCCTATAGTGTACTGCTGTGAATAACAAAAAGAGGAACAGAATTGGAGTATTTTGTGTAGACTTGTGTTTGTTAATTAAAGTGACTGGTCTAGTGTTTGAAGAACCAAAAAAAGGAGAGGACCCTGCAGGTAAATTTTGCTAAGTTTGAAAGGCCAATAACCTTCAGGAAAAATGCTCACCCATCTGGCCTCAATTGTCAAAATCAAGTTTACAAATTAGGTGAACACCCTCCCTCACTGTATGCCAAAATATACATCATCAGTCATCACTCACAATCACTCAATAATATATCACCGCTCATTAGTGCAATAGTTAGCAGTTACTGCCTCCAATTCAAGCACATTGCTAGGTAGAAAATTGTATCACTTCTTTGATGCAAGCAAAACAAAAGAAATTGCCATTGTACTGGTATTCTTGTAAACCAGTGATCTTCTAGGGCAGTCCTGCTAGGTGATGCAAAAAAAGGATCGATATGTGAGGGAGGAAGGCATTATATCAAAGTCGTGAAGGGAATGCGGAGGTTATACACTGCACACTGGTCCAACTCAAGTCTGGCAATGCATGTGACTAACAAATGGTGGGGTAACATAAATCAGACACAAATATAATGTTCCACTAGCTATATATCCATATATATATATATAGTTGGGGGCAAAAAAAAGAAGTGTTTATTAATAAAAAGTACTATAGTGGCCTACTCAGTTAGAGAACTACAGTTCATTCTCAAACTAAGGTGGTTCACCCAGAAGGTGGTCAGCTAACACACTCAATTCTGACCATTCATCTCCTTGCCATTGTGCTATTTTGTGTAATCATGTAATATGAAATGTTGTTTCAATTTGGTGATGGTCAATTTCTCTACATTTAAAGGTGAGAGATTGGTTCTTCTCACTAGGACAACTGCGCCAGCTGCACTGAACACATGCTCAGTGGACACACTGACAGACAAGCAAAATATGTTATTGCCAGTCTGTTAAGCACTGGCCATTGGTGCATCTTTGCATACCAATTCATCAATTGGTTTTGATCCACATAAATCTCTTTGGGGTCATCCAGATACCCCTTGAACATCCTCTCAATGGTGACTGGTGCTGCCACTTGCTTGACCTTGTTCACCTTTGCCTCTGCACTGGACATTAGTCCTGCTACATGAAACCAAGCCAATGCAGAGATTAGGGCCAATGTTTCTGTTCCTGTAGTTGCATTTTTTTGCCAGTGTTCTTGTTGCTGGTTTTGGCTGCAGTGAGAAGTTGGAGGCAACACCCCAGAATATCTACTCTGGAGTGGGACTCTAGTCATTTCCAGCAGTTCTTCTTCCAGGTCTCTGGCTAGCTCAACAATCCACCTCTTGTATTTTGAAACTTCCCCTTCAGAAAAAAGAATCAAAGTGAACAGGATGTTTTGTACTGTGGATCAAGTAGAGTGCCACAGATTTACTCTTTGTAAAATATGATGTCATTTTGAAGCCTTGCATTATAATACAAGTGAAGGAATAGGCTCTCAACCAAGGCATGCACTTCTGTATTTTCTGTTCACACTTGTTACTGCAAACCTTTTAAACAACTTCTTTAGCTTGTCCCATAGTGGATGCATCAAGAGAATAGCTTGGCCCATCTTATTGTTCTTGATAACTTCCTATATGAAAACCTAAAAAAGGAGTATCATCTGTGTCAGGCATTTGACTAGGCCCCATTTGCCCTCATCTGTGGCCATAGCCTTCCCAAATGCATGCCCTCTTGTTTGAATGACATAGTCACTGATCTGTCTGCATTGCTCAAACTGACATTGCAAAATATAATAGGTCGAGTTCCCACGTGTTTGCACCTTCTGTATGAGGGCTTTAACTGGTACTACATAAGCGTGCTGAATAATACTCAACAATAGCGAGCAAGGAGGCATGGGGTACAAAGGACACATGCAAGCCTATGGCAACAGCACAGCACACTGGCTGAGTATAGAAAATGGTATCCAGTCACATGGTCAAACAACAACAGTGAGCAAGGGGGCATGAGAACATGGAACACATGCAAGCCGAAGGCAAAACACACTGGCCGGCTGCATAATATGGCTATCAGCCATGTGGTCAAACAACAATAGTGAGCAAGGATGCGTGGAGAACAAAGAACACATACAAGCCTATGGCAACAGCACAGTAGCTGAGTACACAAAATGGCCTCCAGTCATATGGTCCAACACAAGGGCAAGCAAGGAGACATGGAGAACAAAGAACACATGGAAGTCTATTGCTAAAGCACACTAGCTGGCTGCACAAAAGGCCACCTGCCACATGGTCAAACAGAAACAGCAAGCAAGGAGGCAAGGAGAACAAAGAACACACACAAGTCTAAGGCAAAAGCACAGTGGATGGCTATACAAAATGCCCTCCGGTCATATGGCCAAACAATAACAGCGAGCAAGATGGCATGGCGAACAAAAAACACATGCAAGTCAATGGCAAAAGCAGATTGGCTTGCTGCACAAAATGGCCATGTCGCGTAGGCTCTCATTATCTTAATGAGACTACTGGATTTTGAGCAACAAGATCGTCCACGATGTGGGGGACTAAGTCTGGCCCAAGGTAGATGACCGTTGTCACTCCAAATCCGGGTTTTGCTCTGGCTAACTAGCAGTGCCTCATCTCTCCCAAATGGTAGAGACAATTGGGCAGCCGAGCGCATGACATCTCAGTACTTCTCAGGGAAGTCGTGGTCATTCAGGTCACAATCAGTTCTCTCATACATAGTGCAGTCTCATATATAAATGACAATAGAAGCAGTATAAGTTTTAAAGATTGGTTTAATAAAACAATTGCATTTTGGATAACAAAGCGTGAGCTGCAATAATCAGAACTACACAACACAATAATATTAAAATAGTAATGATGAGAGTGAAGCACAAGAATAAGGCTATCATGGTGCCGCTAGATTATTCTCTCTCTAAGTTATATTTTGAGCACAGCATATTAAGATCTAAGCCTGCCTTTCAGGTTCCCCCGGGAGGACATCAACCCTCATACCTGAGCAAAGGCCTGTAATCTGCATCAGCATCTGCAATGGGCCATTCAGCATACCGTTGTGGTTCCCTGGCTGGAATCTCCCTCTTGACGTGTACTAGGACTAGAAAGTGTTTTTATAACTAACACCCAGATGTTCTAAGAAAATGTCCCTACGTAAGGATGTGTGTTTTCTATGAATCCTGGAGACTAAACTTCTACCATGTTTACCAGCAATGTACCAGACTGTAGCCTGGACTGAAGCACAGGACGATCAAGAATGCATTATTTGAGAACACAGTCCTGAGCCAAGCTAAACAGTGCGATAGAAGAAATTAAAACAAGACCGTAAAAACTGGTTATTGTAAAATAACAATGCGAAGCGGAATAAAATATATCTAGGGCAAAGTGCACAGCGGCCTAGTATGTTAAACTAACGTGCATGGAGCTATACTTGAAATGGCTACACAACAGCCACCAGTCACATATTCAAACAACAGAAGGCAGGGAGGAATGTAGAACAGGGTTCACATGCAACCCTATTGCAAGGCACACTAGCTGAATATACAACATGGCCCCCAGCCACATGGTCAAACGACAACAGCAAGCAATGAGACATCGAGAACAAAGAACACATGCAAGCCAATGGCAAAAGCAGACTGTCATGCTGCACAAAATGTCCGCCAGTCACACAGTCAAACAACAATAGCAAGAAGGAAGGCATGGAGAACAAAGAACACATGCATGATTATGGGAAAAGCACACTGGATGGCGGCACAAACTAACGGTCAGCCACATGGTCAATCAACAATAGTGAGAAAGGAGGAATTGGGACCAAAGGACACATGCAAGGTTATGGCAAAAGCACACCGGCTGGCTGTACAAAATGGCCATAGACCACATGGGCAAACAAAAACAGCAAGCAAGGAGGCATGGAAACCAAAGAGCACTGTTGCCTCTGGCAAAAACCAAATTGGCTGGCTGCACAAAATGCCCACCAGCCACATGATTAAACAACAATAATGAGCAAAGAGTAATGGAGAACAAAGAACACTCAGGTCTATGGACACAGACTACACAAAATGGCTCCTGGCTACAAGGCATGGAGACGAAAGACAATCAGTGGCATATGGCAAACACACTCACACACACGCTGGCCAGAAAAAGGAGACATGATAACACTGAAGAAAACACTACTGTTAATGGTAAACTTGAAAGTAACTGAGGTATAAATCCTCACACAGAATGAGATATGACCCCACGATACACATTTTGCACAAAAACATTAAATACACTCAATAGCCAACATTTTGAATTTTAATCCAATGCCATCCCTGCCCTCACTGATATTTGTAAAAATGTCTTTCATACACTGATGACTAGCACTGGGCCTACTGGCTGGATGGCCCATTGGAAGACCGGATCACATAGTAAAATAAATGAATATTGCAAATGTAACTAAAATTGTGAAAAGGTACTGAACTGGGAAATATTTGTTCTTTACAAAAGGTGAGAAATTAAATGCAAAAAAAATACTAGGCCCCTACTGAAACGCCAGGTCACCCACAACAATTAAATTTAAAAATCAAATAAAAATACATGGAAATACTGGTCCATCCTGAAGCAAATAAACAAAACCCTTACATATTAGTTTATTTTTTTTAACTTACTTGTGTGATATCACAAAAACCAAGGGGGTTGTGACATTGAAACCATGGCGGTAGACCCTACCGGTGACAGGAAATTCCCACCCCCTCAACACCCACATCACACCCCCCACCCATCCATCCAAACTCCCCCTCCGATCATCTCACTCCTCTCACCCCCCAATCCTCTCACTCCCCCACCTCCATACATGCACACACCCGCAGACATGCACCATGCATACACCCATTCACTCACACTGGCATACACTCATTCATACATGCATACTTCCAGACATGCTTGCACACACTGACATGCAGACACGCACTCACTTCATCATTCTTACACGCATTCACTCACATGCATACACCAACAGTGTTGGACTTTTTTGCTTATGCAGGGTCATCTCCAATCTTTTTGTCTCCTGCCTCCTATTTTTTCTGACCTGTTGCTGTTGGAGTTTGAACTCTGAGCACTTTACCACTGCTAACCAGTGCTAAAGTGCATATGCTCGCTGTGTCAATTGTAATGTTGATTGGTTTATTCATGATTGGTATATTTAATTTACTAATAAGTCCCTAGTAAGGTGCACTAGAGGTGCCAAAGCCTGTAAATCAAATGCTACTAGTGGGCCTGCAGCACTGTTTGTGCCACCCACATAAGTAGCTCTGTAATCATGTCTCAGACCTGCCACTGCAGTGTCTGTGTGTGCAGTTTTAACTGTAAATTCGACTTGGCAAGTGTACACACTTGCCAGGCCTAAACCTTACCTTTTCTTACATGTAAGGCACCCCTAAGGTAGGCCCTAGGTAGCCCCAGGGGCAGAGTGCAGTGTATAGTTAAGGTAGGACATATAGGCCCTCATTACAACCCTTGTGGTCCAAGACCGCCAGGGCTGTTCTGGCGGTGCTTCCCAGGGCATTACGACTGTGGCGGAAGCGCTGCGGTCGCACCGCCGGGGCCGGAGGTTTCCCTCCACAATGGCCCCGGTGGTTGTAATCCACCAGGGCAGCGCTGCTTGCAGCGCTACCCAGGGGATTACGAGTCCCCCTACCGCCAGCCTTTTCCTGGTGGTTTGAACCGCCAGGAAAAGGCTAGCGGTACAGGGAGTCGTGGGGCCCCAGGGGGCCCCTGCACTGCCCATGCCAATGGCATGAGCAGTGCAGGGGCCCCCTGACAGGGCCCCATGCAGCTTTTTACTGTCTGCTATGCAGACAGTGAAAAGCGCAACAGGTGCAACTGCACCTGTCGCACTGCCACATCACCGCCAGCTCCATTTGAAGACGGCTCCTGTGTTGCGGCCGAGATCCCCACTGGGCCGGCGGGCGGAAACTAGGTTTCCGCTCGCCGGCCCAGCGGGGATCTCCAAATGGCCGCGGCGGGGGAGCGGGCGCGTTGGCGGCCGTATTGGCGGCCGCCCGGCCAGCCGCCCGCCAAGGTCGTAATGAGGGCCATAGTAATGTGTTTTATATGTCCTGACAGTGAAATATTGCTAAATTCGTTTTTCACTCTTGCAAGACCTGTCCCTCTCATAGGTTTACATGGGGGCTACCTTTAAATCTGATTAAAGCGTAGATTCCCTTTGTGAGCAGATGGACATGTGGAGTTTGGGGTCTCTGAGCTCACAATTTAAAAATACATCTTTTAGTAAAGTTGATTTTAAGATTGTGCGTTTGAAAATTCCACTTTTAGAAAGTGAGCATTTTCTTGCTTATACCATTTCTGTGACTCTGCCTGTTTGTGGATTCCCTGTCTGGGTCAGTTTGACAGCTGGGCTGGCTGCACCTCACACTAGACAGTGACACAAAAGGAGCTGGGGTTTAGTCTGCATTTCCTGATGAGCCATCTGTGCTAGGAGGGAGGGGAGGAGTGGTCACTTACACCTGAAAGGGCTGTGCCTGTCCTCACACAATGCAGTCTCCGACCCACTGGTGAGTGTCTGGGGCCTGGCCTGGGCAAGGCAGGATTTCGCATTCAAAACAGACTTTACTTTGAAGTAGGCCTACTTAAAAGGAGAAATTGGGTATAAGAAGGGCATCCAAAACAACAGACTTTAGATCACTTCTGGACATCAAGAGGAACCTCTGCCTGGAGAAGAGCTGAAGAGCTGAGGAGAAGTGCTGCCCTGCCTGTGACTGTGCTTTGTGGAGCTATCCTGCAGTTGCTGCTTCTGCCAGAGTAAGAGGGCAAAGAGTAGACTTTGTGTGCCTTCCATCCTGTGAAGAAATCTCCAAGGGCTTGAGTTAGAGCTTGCCTCCTGTTGTTTGAAGTCTCATGGACAGCAAAGACTTCTCTCTGCCAGCACTTGGAGTCTCTGGAGAGACTCGTGCTCTGGCAAGTGGTGTCCTATCCAGTCCCTGGGCCCTTGAAAAGAAAGCTGGTAGAAATACAAGGAAATCATCTTCGGACGGACGCCGCTGCTGAATCTGACGCGCCGCCTGTAACCGACTCCGTGATCTTCGCTGGTACGCGACGACCTTCGCAGGCCCGACGCCGCAGCAGCCCCGCTGAAGTCCGCGACTCTGTGGAAATCGACTCACCACGTTGTGACAGACGCCGCTCGAAGTGCACAGATTCAAAGTTTTACATAGATGCCGCGATCCCCGACTTCACGCATCGGCTCGTTTTCATTTCTTCACCAAGGTACTGTACCTAGGTGTCTACGCGACTCCGTGTCCGGCGCCGCTGGTGTCGGCTTGTTGGGAATGACTCCCTCACAACGCCGTGTTAACACCTCATCAAAGCATTTTGTGTTTCTAAGCGCTATTTTTGATTTTTAATCTTTAAAATTCATAACTTGACTCGTGTATGTCGGATTTTGGTCTTGTTTTGTTTAGATAAATATTTCCTATCTTTCTAAACTGGTGTTGTGCCATTTTGTAGTGTTTTCATTAAGTTACTGTGTGTGTTGGTATAAATACTTTACACTTAGCACTCTGAAGTTAAGCCTACTGCTCTGCCAAGCTACCTAGGGGATAAGCATGGGTTAGCTGAGGGTGATTCTCTTTTACCCTGACTAGAGTGAGGGTCCTTGCTTGAACAGGGGGTAACCTGACTGTCAACCAAAGACCCCTGTAGGAAAGTCCTTTTTTTTTGCCTGATCACCCCCACTCTTTCTGGATAGGTACTGGTGGTTACTGACTCTTGGCTGTGCCCTGGGTACTGCTTACCAGTCCCAGGGCCAGTGCTCTGTGTAAAATGGATATGCAAATTAGGCTAATTATAATTGACTAAGTTAACCTACCTATAAGTCCCTAGTATATGGTAGGGCATGTAGGTTTAGGGACCACAGCATAGGTGGTGCACACCTAGGTGCATTGCTGAGGTGCCCAGTGTCATTTTAAAAGCAAGCCTGCCTTGCTGGCTGCTTTTAAATTAAAGTTATATGCAAATTCGACTTTGGAATTAAAGTTACTTCCAAAGTTATAAACTACCTTATTTTTACATATAAGTCACCCCTAAGGTGTGCCCTATGTGCCCCTAGGGCTGGGTGCCATGTAACTATAAGCAGGGACTTTATAAAAATAGATTTATAAGCCCTGGTGAGGTAAAAACAGCCAAATTCGTTTTTCCCTCATTGAAGTAAATGGCCTTCATAGGCTAGAATGGGCAGACTTTATTTTAAATTTTAAAGTCTCCTTAAATGTTACATACCAAGAATTTGGTATCAAATTGATTGTTATAATAAATCCCACAACTTCCAGTTGTTGGATTTAATATAACTAGTGCAGGTAAAAAGTTTAGACTTTACCTAAAAAGTTGCCAATTTCAGCTCTGCATTGTTTTTGCTGCTGTGCTCTGATTGGCCAGCCTGCAGCAGCTTCTGCCAGGCCACTTTTATGAGGTGTGAAGTGGCCTGGCTTTACACAAAGGAATGTGCTTGGGGGAGAGAATCTCCCCTCAGCAGATGGGGAAGCAGGAAGGGGGAGGGCTGCCAAACTGGTCTTCAAAGGCAGAGAAGGACATCTGGAGCACCCAGCAACACCCCCACATCCTGCAACCCCAGACAGCTAGGTGCCCCCTTGATTAGATTAGGAGAGGGCAGGAGAGGGGTGTGTTTATGATTTTTAGCCACACCAGTGGGTGGGTTCAGCCAGATCTCTCCTCCAAAAATCAGATTCATCCATTTTGGATTTTTAGAGACTATTGCCTTCTGGGATGGATTTTTGCCACACTTCCCAGGAAGTGGTCATCACAGGGGGACGACCCTGTCCCTGATTGGAGGACCAGGGCCCCCCTGCTTTTCACCCAGGAGCAAGGATAAAACTGGCAGACCTGCACCCACGCCTCAGATCCCCACCAAATTTCAAGAAGAAAGAACTACAAGGAGAAGAAGGACTGCCCTGCTGGACCCCTGGCCTGCACCTGGACCCTGCACTCAGAAAGACTGCACCAGCTGCACACTTGGGCTTCACCACAAGAAGGACTTTGCCTGGCTTCCACTGGTTCAAGGAGGGACTCCCTGTTTGCTACAGGTGAAAAATTGCTAACCAGAGTCCCCTGCACCAACTCCTGAAAAAGTGACCAGCTGACCACTGCCCAGTGGCCAAAAAGGAGTTTGCGCCAGGTGCACTCTGGGAGTTGAAGTCCGCACTTCCCAAGGACCATCACAGAACTTCTGGACCCTTGGGGTGAGCTGTGGACCCCAAAAGAACCTTAAAAGAACATCTGGGTGAAGCCCCAGAAGTTTGGAAAAGATTGGAGAAATTTTAGAAAAAAGCTCCATAAAGTGACCGACTCGACGCGGGAATTCTAGCCGGCTTGCCTCAACCGCGACCCGGCCTGACTTCGTGGTTCGTCCCGGTCAAGAAAAACATCCGAAAAAGAGACTAAGTCCGAACGTAAAAAGTTGACCGGGACCTTCCAGCCATCGTATCCGAGAAGGGCTCCACGGACGTCGGATCAAGATCCAGGTTTACCCCGGTCGAAGGATTTTCATCTCGAAAAAACGACTAAGTCCGAAGGTAGAAATCACCACCGAGGAAACCGACTTCGCGTATCCGGACAAGGGCTCCAGGAGGTCGGATCCAACTGGCAGGTTCGTCCCGGTGAAGAAAAACTTCAAAATAAAGACTAAGTCAGAAGGTAACTTTTTAACCGAGGCCTCCCGCGACCTGTAGCCGAGCAGGGCTCCATCGCGGTCGGCCTGAAAGTTTGACTTTGTCCCGGTCCTGGTGCAACCAGATGACCCGATTGGCGCTTTTTGTTTCTATGCGCTAGAAAATAATAATACTTTAAAAATTCATATCTCCGGTTCCCCTGAACCGATTTTAATCGTTTTTGTGTCATTTTAAAGATAAAAATATAAGCTATTTTTATAAATTGGTTTTGGATTTTTAAACTGTTTCCTGTGTTTTATTTAATTACTGTTTTGTGATATTTGAATGCTTTACACTTTGTCTCCTAAGTTAAGCCTTGACGCTCGATGCCAAGCTACCAAGGGTAGAGCTGGGATTAATTTACTGAGACCTAACTGTACTTTTGTGGAGGTTTGTGGCTTGTTGCTAGGTGTAGGTACCAACCTGCCCTATCAATAACCCATTTTCCAACATAATTGGAAGCAGCGACGGGATCCTGTACTTGTGTTCAATATCACGTTACAGTTTTAGATAAAACAAATTAAAAATCCTTTAAATTGTCCTAGTGCAAAAATTGTTTTTAATTTTTAATTTTAAATTTTTTTTTTTTTTAATTAATTTGGATTAATTTCAATTATTGAATTTTTGTAATTTTTCTAAATTCCTGTTACCAATTTTTGCAAAAAGTTTTTGTTGACACAAAACTAGGGAACCATGGAGCTTGATCTGGCTAGCCTACCCACACTGACAGTAGTCCAGCTTAGGGGGTTGTGTACTGAGAGGGGGTTGCCTGCAACCCCTAATCTCAGGAAGGAAATCCTGATTAAATCCCTGACAGCATGGGCTGAGGCCCAAGAGGTAGAGACAGAGGAAGCTCCAGAGGAGGAACCAAAAGAAGATGATGTTAACTCTAACCATTCAGGGGAGGAAAGGCATCAGACCCCAAGTGAGGAAGAGGAGGAACGGTTCTCACTGGACACAGTCACTAGGGGCAGACCCAAAGCTAGTGATAGGAAGAGGGTCCTTTCAGGAGGAGAGAACCCATCCATCAGGGAGAGAGAGCTGGAAGCCCAGCTAGCCTACATAGCTTTGGAGGCAGATAAGCTTGCCCTAGAAAAAAAGAAGTGGGCAAGCAAAGAAAAAAAAGATGGAAGCAGCGAGAAAGAAACTGAGGTGTCCCTGGGTGGGGGTTTTGCCCCCAGATTACCCAAAGGGGTGGTTCCTGCCTATGTAGAGGGGGATGACATTGATAAGTGGCTGGGGGCCTTTGAGAGGGCCCTCCAGATGAGGAAAGTCAAGCCTCAGTACTGGGGTTCACTCCTTTGGGAGTTAGTTCCCAACTCTGGGAGGGATAGGCTCCTAACCATGAGTGGGGAGGATGCAGACTCATACCCCAGTATGAAGAGATGCTTGACTAAAAAGTTTGGTCTAACCCCAGAGCAGTATAGGCTTAAGTTTAGGGACACCCAAAAGACAAGCACCCAGTCCTGGGTGGACTTTGTGGACATTTCAGTGAAAGCACTGGAGGGCTGGATACAGGGCAACAGGGTAAGTACCTTTGAGGGGCTGTACAATTTGATTATGAGGGAGCACCTTCTAACTAATTGTGTCCAAGAGAGGCTCCGCCAGTATCTAGTAGACTCTAGGTTGACCAACCCCAGAGAGCTGGGGGAGGCAGCAGATGACTGGTTAAGAACTAGAGTTAACCAGAGACCCCCAGGGGGTGATCAGAAAAAGGGAGGACATGGTTCTTCTCAGGGGAAGAACCAGGGGAAAGATGACAAAAAACCCAAAGAGTCCTCACAAGAGTCCCCAAAAACTTCTCAGGGAGGGGGAGCCCCGAGCCAATTCACTTTTAAAGGGAAAGGGTATCAGGGAAAGAATTTTGATCCTGCTAAAGCAGGAAAGTTTCAGGAGCTTGCTAAGGCCGGCAAGTGTTTTGACTGTTATCAGCCAGGACATAAAAGAGGAGATGCTATCTGCACCAAGAAGCCCCCCACTGGTGGGCAATCCCAGGGGATTGCTAGTGTAGGGTTGGGGGTGGAAGTTGGCCCAGGGGTGGAATCAGGGTACACTGAAGTCACCTTAGTATCCGTGGGTGGGGTGGACATTGCAACTATGGCCACCTTACCTCCCATCATGCAGAGGTATAGGCAGAGGCCTAAAGTCAATGGGACTGAAGTGGAAGCTCTGAGAGATACAGGAGCCAGTGTGACAATGGTCACAGAAAAGCTGGTTTCTCCAGAGCAGGTCTTACCTGGTGTCTTCCACCAGGTGACTTATGCAGATAGCAGAACCAAACTCCATCCCATGGCTATGGTGAGTCTGGAATGGGGAGGTGTGACTGGCCCTAAAAAAGTAGCTGTAGCTCCTGCCCTCCCAGTAGAGTGTCTACTGGGAAATGATCTTGAAGCATCTGAATGGTCAGAAGTGGAGAGAAGGGTCCATGCAAAGATGCTGGATCTCCCTGAATGGGTGTGTGCTGTGACCAGGTCACAGGCAGCACAACAGGGAAATGCTGGACACTTGGACCCTGGAACAATGGGCCAAGCCTCCAAGAAGAAGAGAAAGGGCACTGGGTCTGGCTTGCCAGCCCCAACAAGTACAGAGGGTCAGGAAGAATCCAACCCTGAGGGGGAGGATCTGAACTCTGAAGGAGGGACACCTTCCCTGCAAACTCTGCCTGACTTGGCAGAACTGCAAGGGGCAGGTGGGCCCACCAGAGAAGATTTGTGCCAGGGACAAAGAGAGTGTCCCACTCTTGAGGGCCTGAGGCAGACTGCTGCCAGGCAAGAACAAGGGGATACCAGTGGTACCCACAAGGTTTACTGGGAGGATGGAGTTCTCTACACTGAGGCTAGGACCCTCAAAGAAGGGGCTACTAGGAGAGTAGTGGTCCCCCAAAAGTATAGAGAATTCCTCCTTACCTTAAGCCATGATATCCCCTTAGCTGGTCATTTGGGACAGACCAAGACCTGGAACAGGCTGGTCAACCATTTTTTTTGGCCAGAAATGTCAGAAAAAGTCAGGGAGTTTTGCAGCTCCTGTGTCACCTGTCAAGCCAGTGGCAAGACAGGGGGCAAGCCAAAGGCTCCCTTAATTCCACTGCCAGTGGTTGGGACTCCCTTTGAGAGGGTGGGGATTGACATTGTTGGTCCCCTAGACCCACCAACTGCTTCAGGTAACAGGTACATTGTGGTGGTAGTGGACCATGCCACCAGGTACCCTGAGGCAATACCCCTCCGGACAATCACTGCACCCACAGTGGCTAGGGCCCTACTTGGTGTGTTCACCAGAGTGGGATTCCCAAAGGAGGTGGTCTCAGATAGGGGCACAAACTTTATGTCAGCCTATCTGAAAGCCATGTGGGAGGAGTGTGGTGTTACTTATAAGTTCAGCACACCCTACCATCCACAGACCAATGGTCTAGTGGAAAGATTCAATAAGACCCTGAAGGGCATGATCATGGGTTTGTCTGACAAACTCAGGAGGAGATGGGATGTCCTCCTCCCATGCCTGCTGTTTGCCTACAGGGAGGTGCCACAGAAGGGGGTTGGATTCAGCCCCTTTGAGTTACTGTTTGGGCACCCTGTAAGAGGCCCATTGTGCTTGGTGAGAGAGTCTTGGGAAAAGCCTCTCAAGGAAGCCAAGGAGAATGTGCTGGATTATGTACTAGGCCTGCGGTCTCGCATGGCTGAGTATATGAAGAAGGCAAGCAGGAACCTGGAGGCCAGTCAGGAGCTCATGAAGCTCTGGCATGATCAAAAGGCTACCATGCCTGAGTATCACCCAGGACAGCTGGTGTGGGTTTTGGAGCCCATGGCTCCTAGGGCACTACAGGCCAAATGGACTGGGCCCTATCCAATCCTAGAGAAAAAAGGTGAGGTCACCTACTTGGTGGACCTTGGCACCCCCAGGAATCCTCACAGGATCCTGCATGTTAATAGGATGAAACCCCACCAGGACAGGGCAGACATGACCATGCTGATGGTCACTGATGAAGGGAAGGAGGAGGAGGGTGAACCTCTGCCAGACCTCCTGTCCTCAAAGGAAAAAGATGGGTCAGTGGAGGGAGTGGTACTCTCTCCCAAACTGACAGATCAGCAACAACAAGACTGTAAGCAAGTCTTGGGACAGTTTGCTAGTCTGTTCTCCCTGACCCCTGGACTCACCAATTGGTGTGTCCATGATGTTGACACTGGTGACAGCTTGCCTGTCAAGAACAAGCTGTACAGGCTGTCTGACCAGGTCAAGGCCAACATCAAAGCTGAAGTGGCTAAGATGTTGGATCTGAAGGTAATTGAGCACTCTGATAGTCCTTGGTCCAGTCCAGTGGTACTGGTGCCCAAAGCTAGTCCCCAAGGTGGGAAGAAAGAATTAAGATTCTGTGTGGACTACAGAGGTCTAAATGCAGTCACTAGGACTGATGCTCACCCCATACCTAGAGCTGATGAGCTCATTGACAGGTTGGGGGCTGCCAAATTCCTGAGCACATTTGATCTGACCTCAGGATATTGGCAGATTGCCTTAAGTCCAAGAGCCAAGGAGAGGTCAGCATTTTCCACACCAGAGGGCCACTTTCAGTTCAAGGTGATGCCCTTTGGGATGAAAAATGCTCCTGCCACCTTCCAACGGTTGGTGAATAGAGTCCTATCTGGGTTGGAATCTTTTAGTGCAGCTTATCTAGATGATATAGCTGTATTTAGTTCCACCTGGAGGGACCACCTGGTCCACCTGAAGGAAGTGCTTCAGGCCCTGCTTCAAGCAGGCCTGACTATCAAGGCAAGCAAGTGCCAGATAGGGCAAAGTTCTGTTGTGTACCTGGGCCACCTTGTTGGTGGAGGCCATGTACAACCTCTCCAGCCCAAGATCCAGACTATCCTGGATTGGGAGGCTCCAAAAACCCAGACTCAGGTCAGGGCCTTTCTTGGCCTGACTGGGTATTACAGGAGGTTTGTTCAGAATTTTGGGACCATAGTGGCCCCTCTGACTGAGCTTACCTCCAAGAAACAACCCAAGAAGGTCATTTGGACCCCAGAGTGTCAAAAAGCTTTTGACACCCTAAAACAGGCTATGTGTTCAGCACCAGTGTTACTGGCCCCTGACTATAGCAAGGAGTTTGTAGTGCAAACAGATGCTTCAGAGGAAGGGATTGGGGCAGTGTTAGCACAAGTTAATGAAGAGGGCCATGATCACCCAGTTGCCTTCATCAGCAGGCGACTACTCCCCAGAGAGAAGAAATGGAGTGCCATTGAGAGGGAGGCCTTTGCTGTGGTTTGGTCCCTGAAGAAGTTGAGGCCTTACTTGTTTGGCACTCACTTCCGTGTACAAACTGACCACAGACCTCTCAGATGGTTGATGCAGATGAGGGGGGAGAACCCAAAACTGTTAAGGTGGTCCATTTCCCTACAGGGGATGGACTTCACAGTGGAGCACAGACCTGGGACTGCTCATGCCAATGCAGATGGCCTTTCCAGGTTTTTCCACTTAGCTGATGAGGACTACCAGGGTGTAGGTTAGTACCCATCACCTTTCATCTGGGGGGGGGGCAGTGTAGGAAAGTCCTTTTTTTTTGCCTGATCACCCCCACTCTTTCTGGATAGGTACTGGTGGTTACTGACTCTTGGCTGTGCCCTGGGTACTGCTTACCAGTCCCAGGGCCAGTGCTCTGTGTAAAATGGATATGCAAATTAGGCTAATTATAATTGACTAAGTTAACCTACCTATAAGTCCCTAGTATATGGTAGGGCATGTAGGTTTAGGGACCACAGCATAGGTGGTGCACACCTAGGTGCATTGCTGAGGTGCCCAGTGTCATTTTAAAAGCAAGCCTGCCTTGCTGGCTGCTTTTAAATTAAAGTTATATGCAAATTCGACTTTGGAATTAAAGTTACTTCCAAAGTTATAAACTACCTTATTTTTACATATAAGTCACCCCTAAGGTGTGCCCTATGTGCCCCTAGGGCTGGGTGCCATGTAACTATAAGCAGGGACTTTATAAAAATAGATTTATAAGCCCTGGTGAGGTAAAAACAGCCAAATTCGTTTTTCCCTCATTGAAGTAAATGGCCTTCATAGGCTAGAATGGGCAGACTTTATTTTAAATTTTAAAGTCTCCTTAAATGTTACATACCAAGAATTTGGTATCAAATTGATTGTTATAATAAATCCCACAACTTCCAGTTGTTGGATTTAATATAACTAGTGCAGGTAAAAAGTTTAGACTTTACCTAAAAAGTTGCCAATTTCAGCTCTGCATTGTTTTTGCTGCTGTGCTCTGATTGGCCAGCCTGCAGCAGCTTCTGCCAGGCCACTTTTATGAGGTGTGAAGTGGCCTGGCTTTACACAAAGGAATGTGCTTGGGGGAGAGAATCTCCCCTCAGCAGATGGGGAAGCAGGAAGGGGGAGGGCTGCCAAACTGGTCTTCAAAGGCAGAGAAGGACATCTGGAGCACCCAGCAACACCCCCACATCCTGCAACCCCAGACAGCTAGGTGCCCCCTTGATTAGATTAGGAGAGGGCAGGAGAGGGGTGTGTTTATGATTTTTAGCCACACCAGTGGGTGGGTTCAGCCAGATCTCTCCTCCAAAAATCAGATTCATCCATTTTGGATTTTTAGAGACTATTGCCTTCTGGGATGGATTTTTGCCACACTTCCCAGGAAGTGGTCATCACAGGGGGACGACCCTGTCCCTGATTGGAGGACCAGGGCCCCCCTGCTTTTCACCCAGGAGCAAGGATAAAACTGGCAGACCTGCACCCACGCCTCAGATCCCCACCAAATTTCAAGAAGAAAGAACTACAAGGAGAAGAAGGACTGCCCTGCTGGACCCCTGGCCTGCACCTGGACCCTGCACTCAGAAAGACTGCACCAGCTGCACACTTGGGCTTCACCACAAGAAGGACTTTGCCTGGCTTCCACTGGTTCAAGGAGGGACTCCCTGTTTGCTACAGGTGAAAAATTGCTAACCAGAGTCCCCTGCACCAACTCCTGAAAAAGTGACCAGCTGACCACTGCCCAGTGGCCAAAAAGGAGTTTGCGCCAGGTGCACTCTGGGAGTTGAAGTCCGCACTTCCCAAGGACCATCACAGAACTTCTGGACCCTTGGGGTGAGCTGTGGACCCCAAAAGAACCTTAAAAGAACATCTGGGTGAAGCCCCAGAAGTTTGGAAAAGATTGGAGAAATTTTAGAAAAAAGCTCCATAAAGTGACCGACTCGACGCGGGAATTCTAGCCGGCTTGCCTCAACCGCGACCCGGCCTGACTTCGTGGTTCGTCCCGGTCAAGAAAAACATCCGAAAAAGAGACTAAGTCCGAACGTAAAAAGTTGACCGGGACCTTCCAGCCATCGTATCCGAGAAGGGCTCCACGGACGTCGGATCAAGATCCAGGTTTACCCCGGTCGAAGGATTTTCATCTCGAAAAAACGACTAAGTCCGAAGGTAGAAATCACCACCGAGGAAACCGACTTCGCGTATCCGGACAAGGGCTCCAGGAGGTCGGATCCAACTGGCAGGTTCGTCCCGGTGAAGAAAAACTTCAAAATAAAGACTAAGTCAGAAGGTAACTTTTTAACCGAGGCCTCCCGCGACCTGTAGCCGAGCAGGGCTCCATCGCGGTCGGCCTGAAAGTTTGACTTTGTCCCGGTCCTGGTGCAACCAGATGACCCGATTGGCGCTTTTTGTTTCTATGCGCTAGAAAATAATAATACTTTAAAAATTCATATCTCCGGTTCCCCTGAACCGATTTTAATCGTTTTTGTGTCATTTTAAAGATAAAAATATAAGCTATTTTTATAAATTGGTTTTGGATTTTTAAACTGTTTCCTGTGTTTTATTTAATTACTGTTTTGTGATATTTGAATGCTTTACACTTTGTCTCCTAAGTTAAGCCTTGACGCTCGATGCCAAGCTACCAAGGGTAGAGCTGGGATTAATTTACTGAGACCTAACTGTACTTTTGTGGAGGTTTGTGGCTTGTTGCTAGGTGTAGGTACCTACCTGCCCTATCAATAACCCATTTTCCAACAACCCCATTACTAACATTGGTGATCAGCGGTTGGGATTTGGACTTGTATTTGTACTTGACATACAGTGATTAAGTGTGCACTACTGTTTTGATCTCAGACCACTACATGACCACATACTACTTTTTTGATGACGTTTCGTTTTTCTTTTTGGGACTCCTTTTTGTTCTACTCCCATGATTTTGCTGATCCCTCGACTGATTCTTTTTACTTTTTTGGGAACTTGTTTTCTGCCGTTGGAACTTTGCACTTGTTGCCATTATGTCTCAATCTGGAGATGCAACAGCTGGAGCTGTGTTTAAATTAGGGAAACTGAAGAGGTACTCAGTTGCTCAATTGAAACAGTTCTGTGAAGATATTGCCTGTCCCGTTAAGAGCTCTGCCAGGAAGGGGGAGCTGCGAGAGGGATTGAGGGCCTGGGTGACAGCCAAGGAAGCTGGGGGGCACACAGAAGATATGTATGGGAAAGTGCAGAGTCTACACAGTGGTGTAGTAGAGGTACCTGTTACACCTGGGGCGAGGGTCTCCAGGAGTGGTAGAAGTAGGTCTTCTAAGGGTCTGACTCCTAAAGATGTGTAGGACAGACAGGCAGAAAGGGCTCGCCGGTTGGAGGAAGAAAAGTTGAGGATGCAAAGGGAGTTTGACGAGTGGAAAAGGGACTTCGAGATAGAAACTATGATTTTGGCCTATGAGCTAAAACTGGAAGAGCTGGCAGTCAGGAGGGCTGAGTCCAGCTGGAACGGTGGCAGCAACAATTTTATATCCAGTGATGCTGAAGAAGTGCACATGCCCAGAGATGTGGTGCCCTGCTTGAAGGAGGGAGTTAACACACACCAGGAGGTTCAGGGGTATGAGGTAGCTCCAGTGATGCACAGGGTTCCTGAGGTGGATGGGGGAACTGGCATGGGGAGTCATATTCCTACTGGTGGGAGGGACACTCTACTGACTCTAGGTGAGAGTGACAGGGAGAGGGGTTCCCCCCAGGTAGAAGTCCTGGTTATGGAGTGTGAAGACATCCCAGAAGAGTGTGGGTTGAGTGTGAGGGACAGTCAGGTACTGTCTCACCAGTCTCAGGAGGGTGATGTGGGGTGCTTTTTCAAGGCTGAGTCACTGGATGGTTGGGTGAAGGGTACTTTGGTTAATTCATGTCAGGGGCTGAGTGATGTAATTGCTAGAGAGCATATGTCTAGTCCTTATTTTCCAGAGCTACTCCAACACCCGGCGGAGTGTGAGTTCTCTGACCCCAGGGAACTTACACAGGAGGCAGACCTCTGGGTGAGTACCAGAGAGACTGAAGGGGCATTTGGGGGTGCTCCTGAGGGGAGTGGTCCAGGTTTTTCCCGACCAGGTGAGGTAGGGAATGATTGCAGTGTCCCAGGTATGTCCCAGTGTAGTGGGATGGGTGAGGGACCCCATGTCCAGTCTCAGAGGAGAAGGAATGGGGATGAGTTGAGGCCCTAAGGTGCCCGAGATCCGGTCCCAGGTCCTGGAGGGTTCCATGAGGAAACACCAGGAGGGGAGCCTAGCCTGTACCTTAGGGCCATCTGTTGAGGGAGACCCCACATTGTCAGTAGAACTTGGAGGGGCGGCTGTAGCCAGCGTCCCACCAGTTCTGGTGTCTGGCAGTACCACTCCTAGTTAGGGGGTGCAGCAGACCAGACAGAGGGTTGAGAGGGGGTTGCGGACCCCAGTGGAGAACCTGGAGGGTCAGCTCTGAGAGCAGAGCCCCCCATGAATGACCTTGGTGAGACCATTTCTGGGTAGGAGGGAATCCAGAATCTGTCAGATGGGCAGAGGTCAGGAGACCTGCACCAGCCAGACTCTTGTGTGGCCCTTGGGGATGGTGTGTCATTTGAGGGTGTAAGTGTGCCCCCCTGGAAGTCCTGGTGAGCCAGTCAATGGTTCAACAGCAGGAGGTGGCTATGGGTTGAATGATCAGGTTCAGGGGGTAAACTCTGACCTGATGGGGGGTAAGTGTGGTTCCAAGGAAGTCCTGGTGCGCCAGGCCATGGTTCAATCTCAGGGTGTTGACTCTGGGTTGGATGACCAGGTTCAGAGGGTAAACTCTGACCTGGTCGGGGTAGGGATGCCCACCAGGAAGTCCTGGGTTGCAAGGCAGTGGTCCAGTCTGTGGGTACAGACCCTGGACTGGAGGATCAGGTGCAGGGGGTAAACCCTGACCTGAAGGGGTGGGCGGTTTGCCCAATCACCCCCCCCCGGTGTGATTTCAGGGGGTACTCTCCCTGAGGGGTAGGTGCAGAACCCTGAGAGTAGGGGCAGGGGAGAGAGAGCCTCACCTCTGGCCCCAGTGCAATCTAAGGGTACAGACCCTGGATTGGAAGGCCAAGTTCAGGGTGTCCTATCTGACCTGGAGGAAGGGGCTACTACTAACAGTGCCCCTACCATGTTGTCTTCTGGGGGGGCACTCCTTGTTGGGGGTGCAGGACCCCAGAAGGGAGGGCAGAGGGAGGGAAGCCCTTGCCCCGGCCCTAGACAATCCTAAAGGTACAGACCCAAGGTTGGAGGACCAGTTGCAGGTTTACATCCCTGTACTGTTGGAAGAATTGTGCAGGACTACTTCTACAAGCACCCTGACAATTTTGGACTCTGGGGTGCGGCTCATGCAGGGAGGGTACAGAGCCCCAGAGGGGAGGGCCAGGGTCAGGTTGTCATCCCTGACCTGGTGGAAGAGAGAGTGGTCAAAGGGTGCCAGGCACCTGGGGCTACCGCCCCCCACTCTCCGCAGTCACAGTGGTTGAAGAGGCCTGAGGTCGGGCTCTCATCCCTGACAGTTGTCCGGGGCCACTGTGGCTTGCTGTCGTGGTGGACAGAATTCAGAGTCACGCCCCGAGGGTGGAGTGGGCAACACCACTGTGTTGGCCCTGGTAGTACTATCTGCCCATTGGGATACATCTGTGAGCAAAGTAGAGTTAGGTGCTGCACAGATAGTATCTGCAGATGTGGAGAAGGGTTCCCCATGGGTTAGCTTAGTGGGCCCTGAGAGTATGGACAGAGGGATTCAACTGGAGTCAGGAAGGCGTAGAACTGAAACATGCCCCTGCTGTTGTGGGCCTGGGTCCTTGTTCTATCGCCCTAATCAGGGAAGTACATCAAGGTATTGATTGTTCTCCCCTGGCTTTAGGCTCGGTGGTCCCCAATCTTTTTGCCACCTGCCTCCTATTTGTTCTGACCTGTTGCTGTTGGTTTTTTAACTCTGAGCACTTTAACACTGCTAACCAGTGCTAAAGAGCATATGCTCTCTGTGTCAATTGTAATGTTGATTAGTTTATTAATGATTGGCATATTTGATTTACTAGTAAGTCCCTAGTAAGGTGCACTAGAGGTGCCAGGGCCTGTAAATCATATGCTACTAGTGGGCCTGCAGTACTGGTTGTGCCACCCACATAAGTAGCTCTGTAATCATGTCTCAGACCTGCCACTGCAGTGTCTGTGTGTGCAGTTTTAACTGTAAATTCGACTTGGCAAGTGTACACACTTGCCAGGCCTAAACCTTCCCTTTTCTTACATTAAGACACCCCTAAGGTATGCCCTAGGTAGCCCCAAGGGCAGGGTGCAGTGTATCGTTAAGGTAGGACCTATAGTAATGTGTTTTATATGTCCTGACAGTGAAATATTGCTAAATGTGTTATTCATTGTTACAAGACCTGTCCCTCTCATAGGTTACCATGGGGGCTACCTTTAAATCTGATTAAAGTGTAGATTCGCTTTGGGAGCAGATGGACATGTGGAGTTTGGGGTCTCCGAGCTCACAATTTAAAAATGCATCTTTTAGTAAAGTTTATTTTAAGATTGTGCGTTTGAAAATGCCACTTTTAAAAAGTGAGCATTTTCTTGCTTATACCATTTCTGTGAGTCTGCCTGTTTGTGGATTCCATGTCCGGGTCAGTTTGACAGCTGGGCTGGTTGCACCTCACACTAGACAGTGACACAAAAGGAGCTGGGGTTTAGTCTGCATTTCCTGATGAGCCATCTGTGCTAGGAGGGAGGGGAGTGGTCACTTACACCTGAAAGGGCTGTGCCTGTCCTCACACAATGCAGTCTCCGACCCCCTGGTGAGTGTCTGGGGCCTGGCCTGGGCAAGGCAGGATTTCGCATTCAAAAGAGACTTTACTTTGAAGAAGGCCTAATTCAAAGGAGAAATTGGGTATAAGATGGGCACCCAAAACCACAGACTTTAGATCACTTCTGGACATCAAGGGAAACCTCTGCCTGGAGAAGAGCTGAAGAGCTGAGGAGAAGTGCTGCCCTGCCTGTGACTGTGCTTTGTGGAGCTATCCTGTAGATGCTGCTTCTGCCAGAGTAAGAGGGCAAAGACTGGAATTTGTGTGCCTTCCATCTTGTGAAGAAATCTCCAAGGGCTTTATTGAGAGCTTGCCTCCTGTTGTTTGAATTCTGAGGGACAGCAAAGACTTCTCTCTGCCAGCACCTGGAGTCTCTGGAGAGACTCCTGCTCTGACAAGTGGTGCCCTATCCAGTCCCTGGGCCCTTGAAAGGAAAGCTGTTGGAAATCCAAGAAAATCGACTTCGGACCGACGCCGCTGCTGAATCCGGTGATGCTGCTTCCAACCGACTCCGTGATCTTCACTGGAACACGACGACCTTCGTAGGCCCGACGCCACAGCAGCCCCGCTGAAGTCCACGGATCTGTAGAAGTCGCTGCACCACGTCGTGACTGACGCCGCTCGAAGTGCGCGGAATCAACGTTTCGCACAGACGCTGTGATCCCCGACATCGCGCATCAGCTCGTTTTTATTTCTTCATCAAGGTACTGTACCTGGGGGTCTACGCGACTCCGTGTCCGACGCCGCTGGTGTCAGCTTGTTGGGAAGGACTCCATCACGACGCCGTGTTAACACCTCATCGAAGCATTTTGTGTTTCTAAGCTCTATTTTTGATTTTTAATCTTCACAAATTCATACCTTGACTTGTGTATCTTGGAGTTTTGTCATTTTGGTCTTGTTTTGTTTAGATAGATATTTCCTATTTTTCTAAACTGGTGTTGTGTCATTTTGTAGTGTTTTCATTAAGTTACTGTGTGTGTTGGTACAAATACTTTACACTTAGCACTCTGAAGTTAAGCCTACTGCTCTACCAATCTACCAAGGGGAAAAGCAGGGGTTAGCTGAGGGTGATTCTCTTTTACTCTGACTAGAGTGAGGGTCCTTGCTTGAACAGGGGGTAACGTGACTGTCAACCAAAGACCCCATTTCTAACACACAGAAACAACACTACACACACAGACATATTCAAGCACACACTCAGACACACACAACACCCAACACCCAACACCCTCCCACCCCACTTCCCTGAGGGAAGCCCAACTTACCTTGTTCTAGGAGGTCTTCCGGCAGGTAACAGGAAGGAGCGCTGCTACCGCCAGCAGCACCCGCCAGCAGAACACCGGCAGGCAGTATCACAAGTTATGATACGGCTGGCTGTGTCCAACTGGCATGGCGGTGCTGGTGGTAGCAGCGCTAGCTTACTACCTTCCACCAGTATGATCGCTGCTGGAATTCTCCCCTTCTTGTGGCGGAAGTCTGTCAGTGATCATATTATGGCAGACAGATGGTAGCCGTGGTCACAGTATTTTGGCGCCCGTCACCCAGAGGTAGGTGGTTTTTACCGCCAATGACAATATGTGGGCCAAAGTCTCTAAATCCAAAGGTATATGTTCAACAGACAAAGAAAGTGATCCTTCCACCTCAAAAGCCAAGTGAAAAATGACCAGGAGATGGAACAAGCACTGGCAGGAGCCTGCTGGACAGGAACAGGAAGTTGGAGTCTCAAGGGAGCTTCTTGTTGAAAATAAAAGTTTTTAAAAAAGGCTTCTTGCACTAAAAAGCAACTTGAATGGTCCTTTGGAGTAGAAAATCCACTCAAAATGTATTTTTGAGTCAATTTAGCTGTCTATTGAGTAGAGAATATGCTTGAGGCTCACCTGCCGTCACTCGCAAGCTATATAGGTATTGTAGCAACCAGAAGCTGCACCAGCAGGCATGAAATCTCTTGCACTCACTAGCTGCCTGAGAATACCATGGCGCTCATGAGCGAGTGGTAAAAACAATTCTAGAGCCCGCTAATTGTAAAAAAGATTCTGCCATGTGCCAGAAGGTTCAATTTTGGAAAATCTGAATGCTGCTAACTCTGCAAGCAGAGTTGATTTTATGTCCTGGGCCTAGTCAACACATAGGGCCTCATTACCAGTTTGGCGGTCATACAGATCACCGGGACTGCCAAAACCCAGCCAAAATCCTGACACTGCCAGGACTCAAGAGGGCGGAAAAGAGGCGGTTCCTCCACCAGCTCCACCAGCCCACCAAAGATCCTCAAAACCTATTACAACCCACAAATCACAACAGCGGTTCTCCCATGGTGGAAATCCAATGGCGGTGCAAACTGCACCGGTCGGCGGTCACCACAGTAATTCACTATACCACATCAGATAGTTTAAATTCCACACACCTAACACACATCCACACACCTGATACACCTACATACTGCACTATAAATCACACCATTCACACATCACAATACTTTGCAACCAGAATGCCACACACAGAAGACAGAGCGTCAAAATATAGAACCATAGAATTGGCACACCTCCACATTCAAAATACCACTCATCCCATACCTGCACATCATACACATCACACAATTTTCAGACACAATGCGTTACCCATTCACAACACAGCACCCACACCTCATCACCCATTGTTTTTACCTTTTTGTGTTGTCCACCACTACCATGTCCCCCAAAAAAATCCTGCTTCACAGACGATGAGTTGAGGGTCACGGTGGACAAAATCATTAAAGTAGAGCCACACCTATTTGAAGCCCAAGTCCAACAAACCTCTGTTTCCAGGCACCTACTCACACTCAACTAAGGACATCAGGAAGAGGTGGAATGACCTCAAGGGGAGGTAAGTTCCATGGCCGCCAGGTACCAGCTTGCGGTCCTTAAGACTGGGGCTCCCACCTCTTCCCCCAACATTCACATCATGGGAGAAAAAGGTCTTGGACATCCTGTGTCCTGAGGGCTTGACAGGAACATCTGGCAGAGTGGAGTCAGGTAAGTCCCAACACTGAAAATGTCACGTTAAAGTTCTGCCTTGCATGCTCACTGATCACCTTTTGACTTCTTAACAGCCAAAACACTCATCACTCCTGTCTCCAACTATCCAAATACCCCTTTCTAGCATTCAACATGTCAAATAAACTCACCTGGGGGCACAGGGACTGTGAGTGGTATGGTTAGTACAGGGACTGACAGCACTATAACTCCCCGCAGGCACTGTTCTACCATTAAGAAAACCAGAACAGTGTGCCATAATGAAAATAGCCTTGCATGCCAACTACACAATCGACAAGACCCACCTGAATGATCCACATTTGTTCAGTCACGGGCAATGACAGCCATGCTATGGGCATCTGCCAGTAAATTCCACCAGCACACAGCTACAGCTGTGTCCTCTGCTAAAATGACCCTTTTACCTCCCATCAAGCATTGAAATACCTGGGGGGGAAATACACCTATCTGCAGTGTTTTGTACTAGGTGTAATCTGATATATATGGACAGGTAGAATGGTCACTCATAGCTGATGAACAGGTCAGTTTCAACTTTACATCCTGCAGATGTCTGGTGACTCAGTACTGGACTACTGCTAACTGGGAGGTAACATGAACAATAAAATGCTACACGGCAGACAAGATATTTGTCTATCAACAGACATCCAACTGCCAAGCTAATCTGATATCTTGCAGCAAGGACTATGATAAAGGACATTTCTGTATCCTGTATAGCTGTACCACAGGTCTCAAAGCATGTGCCACTGTCATATAAGGGGATAAAGCAAAGCCTCTCTGTACATGGCTCAAAGCATATCTACCTGTTAAAGTTTGATACCACTGCATTACAATTTGTAACTATCTGTTCCACTTCTTCAACTGGTCACCTACCCATTATGACCATGGAGAAGACACCTGAGACATCCATGTCTCCCCTGGATGAAGCCCTCAGTGATGAGAACACCCCTGGATGTGAGGTCATTGAGGACAACTCTGACCCATCTAGGACACCTGGTCAATCTACAACTGGCAGTTTCACCCTGCCTACATCGACTCCTCCCAGCACTGTTGCATGTACATCCCAAGCAACAAGTCACCCCTAAGCCTGTGTTCCAAGGACAGTTACAACCATCTTGTACCCCCCAGTACGGGTACTGGAGTCACTACTAGAAAACCCTGACAATTAAAGACCTGGCACCAGTGGGAGTGGGCAAACTGTGCCAAGGGCACTGGCACAGGGTGGTAGGGTGCTTGGGAGGGATGGTGTGGGCCAGTGGATAGAGGCTCTTAGGGATTCAACTGGCCAGGACACCATGTCACAAGTCTTGAGAGCCTACGAACAGTCTCAAGGAATGATGGGCCACATACTTGCCATGATGGGGGAAATAAAGCAGCTGGAGAGGGTCAAACACTGGGAGGTCATGCAAAAGTGGGAGACTCACAATACCAACATGGCCTCCCTAACAGGGGTGCTGAGAGAAATTAATACCATCCTGAGTAGGGTATGTCCACAACAGCAGACCCCTTCCATTTGCCATGTATAATCAGCTCCTTCTACATCTGTGGCAGCCAGTTGAATGGAGGGTCTGCAAAGGGAAGGACATGCCTCAGACACCCCAGCCTCTGTAGCTGAAGAACCACCCCCTACAAATGTGGATGTCCATCAAAACATCCAGGAGGAGCAGATGTCAAGTCTTCAACCACTGCCAGGAAGTGACCCTCTATTCATTTGTTCCCCTTGTGTGTCACAGATACACACTGTTGACTATTTTACAATCACACTCCATTTTCCAATGGTACAAGGACACTCGACTTGAGAATCCAAGGCCCAAATTTATACTTTTCTAGCACCGCATTTGCGTAATTTTTTGACGCAAAAGCGGCACAAACTTCCAAAATATAATTGTACTTTGTAAGTTTGCACCGCTTTTGCGTAAAAAAATGACGCAAATGTGGCGCTAAAAAAAGTATAAATATGGGCCCAAATTTTGTAGCAGTTTAGATGGACAATATCGTAAAAATTGAATTAACACAGACTATACTTTTTTACTGCACATTCATTTTATTTCTTGTAAATATTGTAAAGACATGATGGTTTCAATCTGCCAAAGTCTGTTTTCTGTTCTTCTTTTCTTCCTAGGTCATTTCTTTTCTTCTCTGGATTCGAGTCCCGCTTCATACTGGTGTGTCTCGGGAGGAAGAGATGAAAACCAGGTATCAGGTAGGTGATATTTTTATAGAAAGTACAAGGTAGGATTCACCAGGGCCGGGAGTGAGTGGGGGATGTGAGGTGGGGTCACTTCAGGTGTCACACATGTGTGGCATGCAAATGTGATCTCTTTAGGACGTTTTCATTTTTTACCAACTACCCTACCTTCTTCTTTAGGAGGTTGTTCCCCCTCATCATACCCTGACCTTCTCTCCGTCTCCCCTAATGTCAATCGGAGTTCTTTTACCAAAATAAGATTGTATCTTGTGTAGCCACGTCCCTCCAGGAGCGTGGTGGAGTCTTCTCATGTCATTTCCCCTCTGGGGTGGTCTCGGTCACTCTTTGCCTCTGGGGTCTCGTCTTTTTCTGCACTCGGTTTCCCTCTCTGCTCACTTTCGGCAACGCTCCTCTCTCTGTCCTCCTCTGCCACTCTGTTTTCTTCCCTCTCCGCCTCTTCTTTCACCTCTGTGTCCTCCTCCTGTCTCACGTCGACTCTCTCCTCTTGCTGTTGCCTCTTTGCATTATCTGGCTGTTTCCTGACCACTTGACCCCGAAAGCGTTCCGAGGTCAAAGGACCTTTTCTTGTTGAAGTGCCCCCGGGGTACTTCTCTGCAAAGCCATCTGTGGTTGCCCCGGCAACTTTCTTTGCCAGCCGTAACCTTGTAACGGGACTCCCATTACAAGCATCTACCCTGATGATTACATCCATCATGACTGAACACTTCACTGTCTGCACTGTATGATTTGATCCCAATCCTATAATTTTCCTGTGCTTTTGTTAATAAACACAACTACACCACATATTATTTGTCAGCTGTAGTAAACAGTTAACTCTGAAATTTGTTGCTTACACTTGATATTTACAAATCTACCAATTTTGTTAAGTCCAATCTCAGATGAACTCTAGAATCTGGGTTAAATTAATCTACACTGATAAAAAAGGACACACACCTATTCCCATGTATTGCTCCTTCCTGCACATAGGTTGGCAACATGTCATAGATCACACAGTGAAGTGCAGATTCAGAATTCAATGCTTCAGCATAGGTGTGAATGACAAGCAACTTACAGACTTATGAAGTTAGGGATATGTCAGTCTTTGTCTATCCAAGTAGGCAGACATATTGGTTCAATGTGTTATCCGCTAATGCCTTATCACATACCCGTACCATACTACCTAAATTACTATTCCCCATAATACAGACAGACAGTACAACTTTCCCCAGTCATGGAACCTTCCACTTACCATGGTCTGGTACCTGTAGGCATGCAAAAACAACAAGTGATGGACGGAATACTGAACATTGTCAAACATTCACCCCCAGTACAGTGATCTGGGCCTAAATCCATCATTTTTTTGCTGCCTATGCCATTCCAGTTTGGACCCAGCCATATGCAAATCAGTCTTGACCCTGTTCCCCATGGGAACAGTCCAGCCCGAACTCCTAGGCCAGGTCTTCCCTGGACTGGAAACAAGCATCCTGGGACCGGTTTCGGGGTTTCACCCCTCATCAGTTAGGCTAGCTTGAATCCAGTGGCATGGGAAGCACGGGACCCACGTCTGGGCATACCCTTTCCACTTTGGGCGACAAATGCAAAAACAACAAGTGATGGACGGAATGCTGAACATTGTCAAACATTCACCCCCAGTACAGTGATCTGGGCCTAAATCCATCGTTTTTTTGCTGCCCATGCCATTCCAGTTTGGACCCAGCCATATGCAAATCAGTCTTGACCCTGTTCCCCATGGGAACAGTCCAGCCCGAACTGCTAGGCCAGGTCTTCCCTGGACTGGAAGCAAGCCTGATTTGCATATGGCTGGGTCCAAACTGGGGTGGCATGGTGAGCAAAAGAACGATGGATTAAACTCAGATCTGTGACTGTGGGTGAGTGTTTGCATTGTCAGCACTCCGTCCATCATCCTTTTGTGTTGCTAAACCTGTAGGCATGCTTCTCACCCATGTCAGTTTTGACACATATACATAGTGGCCTGCAATGAAGAAGCATAGCGACAGCTACATACCAGTTCAATAGTATCATTGTCAAACCACTGAGAAGGTTGAGATTATGGGTTACACAGGATGACATATTTGAGAGACACAAGAAAACACACATGACACCATTGGACCCAGATAACATGGCACACAGGTCTATTGTGTGGAACAGAACACTCCCATCCCATTGTCCTGAAAGTCTGGGCATGGAAATCAGACACCGCCAAATGATGCCATACAGTACCTGGATTCTCATGTTCACTTCACATGTCAGAACTGCAAACCCCACCTGCTCTGACACAATCCAGAATTACCCACATGGGGTTGACTTTGAGAAGAAATCTGCAAAGTAAAAATGTAATACAAAAGGTATAGGCAGGTAAAGGCAATGAAGACCTATAAAAACATGTCCCAAATACAATGTTAACACTGATTTTGCAGTATAACAAACATGAATAAAGGAGATCATCACAGTAGTCACAACTCCATGTACAGTTTTGCATGCACAACTGGGAAATGTCCTGCTAAGCAACTGATGAGCATACAAAGACCCTTCTCAGACATGTCTAGGCCTCCAATAAATCACTGAGTATAGTTTTTTTTAAAAGATCAACACATATGTACAGTGAGTAGAACTACTGATTTATGAGATCTGCCCGGAAGTCTACACCTTCATCCCCATCACAGTCATCTTCACTTGGCATTTCTGCATTCCCACCCACTGGAACTCCTGGCTCACGCTCATCTGATATATATGGGATCTGACATCTCAGAGTAAGGTTGTGGAGCATGCAACAGGCAACAATGATTTGATACACTTTGGTGGGTGAGAACAGTAAGGCTCCACCAGACTTATCAATGCAATTAAATCTAGTCAATAGGAGCCCAAAAGTCCGCTCCATGACATGCCTTGTTCTTCTGTGGGCATCATTGAAGTAAACCTCCCCTTTCATGGTTGGGTACCTCACTGGTGTCAACAACCAGGGATGGTTTGGGTAGCCAGAATCCTCTGTAAGTAATCGTTACATGTCTGCAAACACCAATCTTGGAAATCCTTACATTTGGCAGCAGATATAAATACTAAAAAACATCACATACATGACTTACCAACCAGCCAGGCCCTCTCAGTGTACTGTTGTATCATCAGCAGTGGGATATTGCTCTTCCGCATGATGAAGGCATCATGAACTGAACCAGGGTACTTTGCACATACTTGGGAAATGTAGAGGTACGCCAAACAGACTACTTAGAAATTAATGGTGTTGAAGTTCTTTCTTTTCCGTTACACCTGTTCATTGACTTTTGGGGGAAACCAATGCTACATGGGTACCATCAATGGCTCCCTTCACGTGTGGGATGTGTGCCAAAGCATAAAAATCAGCCTTTACATGGGCCAAATCTTCACATTGTGGAAATCAGATGTAGCTGTCCAGGAGTTTCAACAGTGCTGAGGGGACATCCTTCAAGACAAAACTGAATATAGGTTTTGACATCCCTTCAGTTAGGGCCACAGTATTTTGAAAGGGTCCTGTGGCCAGGGAGTGCAGCACTGACAATGGGTAGATTGCTATTGGGATGGCGAATGGCAGGCACCAGATCTGGCTCCAACTGATGACAGAGATCCATGCCTATCCAGGCGGTAGATCTGGATGACATGCCAATCCTCTATGGTCTACAGGTCTGCTAGTGGACGGTACACTGGAGATTGTCTGACCCCTCACATTCTAGGGTAACTAGATGAAGGAATATAAGAAGAGATGTCTATCAGTCATTGTGTCCACTGTAAATGTAAAAATACATATGTCACAAATAATGCTTGGACATGCCATACTTAACAGTTTAAACATGGTACACAGGACATGCCTAGGGAAATAATGTCTCAAGGTTGCAATGTCGTCCACTTAAATCAATTATGACCTGGTAATGGATTTGCATATCTTACTACTGAGTTGTATGAAGGTGTTGCAGTGCAGAGAGAGAGAGACAGAGAGGGCGCTGCCAGCAGCCGGGACGTCTGTCAGCAGTGCAAGCAGCGAGTAGACCGCGAGGTGCGAGGCAGCGACTCCTCGTCCCCTTCAGCAGTGGGGTGGCAGTGCGGGACTGACTGGACTCTCTTCGCCGGGGCTCAAGGCATCAGCTGATATTGCCTCCACTGCTACGGGTCCTTGATCGATCAGTCTGCCCCGCTGTAGTTCCCGCACGGCTGCCTCCCAGCATGAAACTCTTAAGCTGGCAAGCGCGTTAGGGAAGCATGCCCCGAGGTCCAGAGTCATCCAGAAAATAGGAGAACGGAGGGCAATTTTGCATGCCGCTCCAGGCCATCCCGGCGGGTAGGTGCCGTTGGAATCACATTCGCTATATCACGCTTGCCACAGGATTCATCCTCTCCCGGGGGAAGCCGCGGCCGTTCAGTGTATGGCTGCCATATTCCTGACCTGGAAAGTGCAATTTGACTAGGGGGAAGAAGAGCAGTGACTGCGGAGCGAGGATCCCAGAGATGTGTGAACTGAGGAGACAAGAGTGCCGCGGGGCTAAGAGTGTTTGCGCTCGGCTGCTCTGCGCGAGGTGAGATCCAGAAGTGAAATATCGTACTTTGACATGAACTCTGACAAGCAAAAGTGTTCGGCAGAGGCGGCAAGGAAGGCACTCTCACCGCCGGCTGTTCTCACATCGTTGTTGTTGTCGTTGTTGTCACAGAGCCCTCCTGTGCACCATTGCTTCAGACCTTCTGTCTCCCCCGCTCCAGACTCCTTCGCTCGCTGCCTCTCTGTTCCACCCGGACCTCAGATCTCGGTAGAAAGGCTACCCCAGTACGCAGCATTTCACACAGCTGTTCGCCCTTCTAGTTGGCTCTGGGCAGGTCCCTGCCACCACCACTGGTATCTCGAGGGCCGGAGTGATCTCTTGGCTTGGCACCATTGGCGCTCGTGGAGCCTGATCCACCATACACCCGGATGACGTCATTTTTTTTTTGTTGCTAAAGTTCACATTGACTCTGCTGAAGTCTGCCTGCAGAGAGTGGAGACTGTCACTCAGGAGGCAGTATCTGGGTTACTGTGCGGTTGTTGGCGACGCCGGACGCTGCTGCTGCCAAGGCTACCTTGCTTCAAGGTAGGGGCTAGGATCTTGTTGTACTATGAGGTCTGGCAAAATAAGGAAGGAGTACTCAACCCCTCAAAAGCGCAAGAAATGCCGTCAATGCGGGCAACGTCACTCCACCCTCACCGTTAGCATCAGCCTCTGCAACTTTTGCTGCACCCCTTTCATCGGCTGCTGATTTATCCAACTCTGAGATTCCCAAGACTTATCCTTCTGTTGCTCTTACGCCTCATCCACACTCCCTGGATCTTTGCAAATCCTCTCTACTGTCATATTTTAAGAAAAAAACTAAATTGGAAGTCTTGGGCAATGGAGGGGAGATCAAGTCGGAGCTAGGCCAGAGCACTTTTACGGAGCTTGCAGTCATCGATCCTTTACCTACTGCTCACGGATATTCTATAACTGTGGTACAAGTTTACTGTCCTGCTTCGCCCACTTCACCTGTCTTCACTCAGTTAGCACCTCAGAGTGAAATGTGTCATCCACCACTCTCTGTGGACCGGCGGGCTGCACCTTCGTTAAAACACGAACCCCTTCAAACTATTATCTCCAGGGATCATTCCTTAAATCCAGGGGAGGGGGCATCCTTCTTAGTGGCATCTCCAGCAACTTTTCACCAGCTGGCTGGGCCGGATAGGCAGACTGCAGATTGCCACGATTTCCTGCAGCATCAGGACATCTTCGTGCTATCCAGCCCCCTGGCAGCCCAATGGATCCAGAATTCATCAGGCAGTATCCATCCAATATTACCATTAAGGTCCTCAAGTGGGGCCGCTCACAGTTCCTAATCCGAGTTCATCAAAGGCGAACTCAACAATCAATCTCTCCTTGATCTCTCGTGCCTTTTATCTGATTCCTTGAGCGGTGTTGTTAAGGAATCTAATCATGTGGCCTCCTCTACGCTCACGTAAACCAGCTCTGCCTGGCCTCAGCTTCTGCAAACCCTTCATTCGACTGTGCTGGCTTTGAATTACCATTCTGATAAACTGGACGTCCAAGTTGATCTGCTGAACACATTGGCTTCTTATGTAGCTGGTACTGATCAAAAAATTGAGAACCTCAATCAGCTTATTTCCAGAGCACAGACAAGTGCCAATTATGTTCAACTGACATGTTGCTGTTCCCCAATCATCGAACGTTTGTCATCTCTCCCTACCTTTTTAAGTTCAGTTGTATGTGAAATTAAAAGACTATCTTCACCGCCTGTGCCATCGGCACTCCTTTCGAATCCTATTGATTTGGTTTGTTTGTCCACCGAATCGAAAATTTTAGACAAACTTTGTCCAGTCATGAGTGTAAATTCGATAAGCTCTCCCCGGTCACCTGTCACTGGAGCTGGTCATCGAGGCCAAGGGTGCCTCTACGTCTCCTCCATCTTCCGCACCTGAGCTCATGGCGCCTGCTTCTTCTCATCCATCGTGCACCCTTGTACAACCTGTTTTAGTTCAAACAATGTCCTCAGGAGTCGACCCTGTGGCTCAACCTCCGTTGAGCAAGAGGGAAAAAAAAGACTCCTCAAACAACGGAAAAACAAGTGGAGCCAACTATCTCAAAAACCCTTGATTGACGTCCGATTGTCGGCGCATCCTGAGGTGCAGCTGCCTTTGCAGTTTCAAGGTGCACCTGGGGAGGCTTTACCGCCTAATTCTCTCCAACCTGTGCCTATTAAAGCCCCCTTGGTGGGAACAACTGTCCAGGAGACTGACTCTCCCCTTAAGGATTACTTGATTTCTTGTGAGAAAGGCAATCCTGGCCGTGCGTTGGTTTCGGCAGCCCCACATTGGGGTAGCGGAGGTTCTGCTTGCCCTGCTACCACACTGTTTGTACCCAAAATCGCCCATGGGAATAAGAACGGCGATGCTCTGGACCTTGGTTCTTCTAACTCTTTTTTGCCACCTGTTAATAGAAGCAGTTCTTCTGCAATCCTGCCATCAAGCCCTCAGACCGCTTCTGCTGAAAATCAGGTCCCGGGGGTCTTTACAGGTTTATTGAATGCAGATGAACAGTTACAGCCTCCAGTTTCCATATACCCCCCCATGACCCCAGTGGATCGTTTAACTCCAAAACTTGTAATTACTCCAGAATATCGCTCCAGGGGTCCCCATGGTATATTGAATAGAGGGAATATTTTAAGACTTCTTAATGGCATTTCGGATCTTAACCATATTGGTTCTAAGGACATTGTGTCCATTTAATTTTTAGACTCTAGGGGGCCTTACTCAAGTGACTCTACTCTGGTTACTCTAATTTCTGCTACAATAGCTCAGTCTATTCTCCATAGGAGATATTTATTTTGCTCATGGGGTATTATAATAACTCCCTTTAAGGAGTCTGGATACCCTGTGTTATTATCAGACTCTCGATGTTTGATGACTCCTACAGTTTTGAAACCATTTTCCATCTTGAAAAGTGCCCTAGGTGGCTCCTCTACGTTTAATGGCATTCTCCCTACTGACTCTAGTTTTAAGGGGTCTTCTAACTGGGATTGGCTGTTTTCCACTCTTTTGCATGGTCACCCCCATTGACCCCTACGGGTGGGCGGTTTTGTTCCAACTTCTGGACATCTGTCCCTATGTTCATGGAACATTAATGGGGTTGCTCATAAGTTTGCTTTGGCCGACCTTTTAACATTTTTTTACAGTCATGATGTAATTGCCCTTCAGGAAACCTGGGCTGAGCATAGTTGTCCACTGCCAGGTTATTTAGAAATATGGAAATCTGCTTACAAAACTAGCAAGAATGGCCGTGCCAAGGGTGGCCTGGCCATTTATGTGACCATTAAATTAGGCAGGAGTATACTATCTCTGGCTTGGGAGGATAATTGGATCCAGGGAATTGTTATAGGGAATGGGCATGCGCAGCAGTCCATTATAATAATTAATGTTTACTCTGCCCCTGGAACGAAGAAAAAAATGGGTAGGTTGTCGCGATTGATGCAGATTGTAGCCAATATAGTTGGGGTTTACCCATGTGCTAGTTATCTTATAACTGGTGATTTGAACACAAACCTGTTTCAGGATACAATGGAGGCTCTTGAGGGTCCAGACTGTGCTAACCGCCAGTTGATTCCTGAACAATTAAGGCACCAAGGTTGTCTGCACTGCCCTTTGGGAGAGTACTTAGTCATGCATCTTAATAGTATGGGCTTTAAAGTTTTGAATGTTCGCTTATGTGATGATGCCCCCCCACAGTGGACAAGGTCCGATGGTCAAACTTGCTCCCATTTAGATTATACCATCTGTAATATTGAACTGATTCCTCTCATTGAAAAGTTTCAGATTTCCCCTCGGAGTGAGAGCGACCATTGTCCACAAATTGTATTTATCAAATCAAGATTTCCTGTTCATGATGCCATGCAGGTTGTGGGTGGTGGCGTTTGTTTCGAATCACTAAAGCACATAAAATGGAATGCTTATATCGGTGGCACAATATTGACCGAATGCATACATTTTTTTAACTCTGAGAGTTTGGGTTGTGTGTTCCCTATTGAGTCATGGGTTAAACTTTCTTGTCTCCTAGTATTAAAGTTTCCCCAACCCAATGCGCAATTGTGCTCCACCCCAGTCCTTTGTTGTCTCCAGGGAAACTAAGAATTTAAAGAGAGCACGGAATAGGCTAGCAAGGGCAATCAGGAAAAGTCCCAATTCAGAGCGTTTATTTATTGAATATAATCAATTAATCCCTACGGTGCCCTGGACGAGGTGAACTCGTCCAAGGCACCGGTGCTCCCCACCCACCCCACCAAGGCAGGGATGGAAGGGGAAGCCCTTCCCCTTCCACCCCGACCCCCCTAACCCCCCTGTGACGTCAGCGCGCATTGCGCACAGACAATCACAGAGAGCCACCTCCCATCGTGCTGGAAGCTCAGCTTCCAGCGCGATCGAAAGAGAAATGCAAAGCATTTCTCTTTCGATCACGTGGGGGAGGCCCAGAGAGGCTTCAAAGGGAAGGAAAGGAATTTCCTTCCCTTTGAAGTCTCAAGCAATCCGGCTTTTGAAACGCCCACTAGACACCAGGGATTTTCTTTTCTTTTTGTGAAACTGGCATGAGGGAGCGACCCCTTGGGCAAGGGTCGCTCCCAGGGGGGGGGGCTATTTTTTGGAAGGCCTTTTCTGCCCCCGGGGGGGGCAGAAACCTCTAGGCACCAGGGATCACTTTTTCTTTTTTTTTCTTTTTGTTTTGTTTAGTTTTTTTGGAGGTGGGGAGCAACCCCTTAGGCAAGGGTCGCTCCCCTAGGGGGCAAATTATATGTAGGCCATTTCTGCAAATCGGCCGATTTTTGCTATGCCAATCTGCCCCCAAGAAACCACTAGGCACCAGGGCTTTTTAATTTTTTTTGTTTTACAGATGGGGAGCGACCCCTTGGACAAGGGTCGCTCCCTGGAGGGGAAAATTGTATTTAGGCCATTGCTGATTTTTGCTATGCCAATCTGCCCCCAAGAAACCACTAGGCACCAGGGCTTTTTATTTTTTTTTGTTTTACAGATGGGGAGCGACCCCTTGGACAAGGTTCGCTCCCTGGAGGGGAAAATTGTATTTAGGCCATTTCTGCCCCCTTTGTGGGCAGATCGGCTGATTTTTGCTACGCCAATCTGCCCCCAAGAAACCACTAGGCACCGGGGATTTTTTATTTTGCGCCAATGTCACGCAGGGGGAGCGCCCTTGTAGGCAAGAGTCGCTCCCAGGGGGTGGGGGGGCAAATTTATTTTAGGCCATTTCTGCCCCCGAGGGGCAGAAACCTCTAGGCGCCAGGACATTTTTTTTTTTTGTGTTTTTTTTTTTGTTTGTTTTTTTAGAGATGGGGAGTGACCCATTAGGCAAAGGTCGCTCCCCTGGGGGGCAAATTGTATTTAGACCATTTCTGCCCCCCTTGGGGGCAGATTGGCCGATTTTCGGCCAATCTGCCCCCAAGGGGGCAGAAACCACTAGGCACCGGGGATTTGTTTTTTGCACCAATGTCACGCAAGGGGAGCGACCCCGTAGGCAAGGGTAGCTCCCGGGGAGGGGCTGGCGGGTGGGGGGGGCAAATTTATTTTAGACCATTTCTGCCCCCCCTGGGGCCGGCTGAGCTAGATGCCAAAATCCACAGGTAGGCACTTTGCAAATAACACCTCTGTTTTATGTGAAAAAATGTGATGTGTCCATGTTGTGTTTTGGGCCATTTCCTTTCGTGGGCGCTAGGCCTACCCACACAAGTGAGGTACCATTTTTATCGGGAGACTTGGGGGAATGCTGGGTGGAAGGAAATTTGTTGCTCCTCTCAGATTCTAGAACTTTCTGTCACCAAAATGAGTGGAAATGTGTTTTTTTAGCCACATTTTGAGGTTTGCAAAGGATTCTGGGTAACAGAACCAGGTCAGAGCCCCACAAGTCACCCCATCTTGGATTCCCCTATGTCTCTAGTTTTCAAACATGCACAGGTTTGGTAGGTTTCCCTATGTGCCGGCTGAGCTAGAAGCCAAAATCTACAGGTAGGCACTTTGCAAAAAACACCTCTGTTTTCTGTCAAAAATTGTGATGTGTCCACGTTGTGTTTTGGGGCATTTCCTGTTGCGGGCGCTAGGCATACCCACACAAGTGAGGTATCATATTTATCGGGAGAAACGTGGGGGAACGCTGGGTGGAAGGAAATCTGTGGCTCCTCTCAGATTCCAGAACTTTCTGTCACCGAAATGTGAAGAAAAAGTGTTTTTTTAGCCAAATTTTGAGGTTTGCAAAGGATTCTGGGAACATAACCTGGTCAGAGCCCCACAAGTCACCCCATCTTGGATTCCCCTAGGTCTCTAGTTTTAAAAAATGCACAGGTTTGGTAGGTTTCCCTAGGTGCCGGCTGAGCTAGAGGCCAAAATCTACAGGTAGGCACTTTGCAAAAACACACCTCTGTTTTCTTTAAAAAAATGTGATGTGTCCACGTTGTGTTTTGGGGCATTTCCTGTCGCGGGCACTAGGCCTACCCACACAAGTGAGGTATCATTTTTATCGGGAGACTTGGGGGAACATAGAATAGCAAAACAAGTGTTATTGCCCCTTGTCTTTCTCTACATTTTTTCCTTCCAAATATAAGAGATTGTGTAAAAAAGACGTCTATTTGAGAAATGCCCTGTAATTCACATGCTAGTATGGTCACCCTGGAATTCAGAGATGTTCAAATAACCACTGCTCCTCAACACCTTATCTTGTGACCATTTTGGAAATACAAAGGTTTTCTTGATAGCTATTTTTCACTCTTTATATTTCAGCAAATGAATTGCTGTATACCCGGTATAGAATGAAAACGCACTGCAGGGTGCAGCTCATTTATTGGCTCTGGGTACCTAGGGTTCTTGATGAACCTACAAGCCCTATATATCCCCGCAACCAGAAGAGTCCAGCAGACTTAATGGTATATTGCTTTCAAAAATCTGACATTGCAGGAAAAAGTTACAGATTAAAACGTAGAGAAAAAGTGCTGTTTTTTTCACCTCAATTTCAATATTTTTCTTTTTCAGTTGTTATTTTCTGTAGGAAACCCTTGTAGGATCTACACAAATGACCCCTTGCTGAATTCAGAATTGTGTCTACTTTTCAGAAATGTTTAGGTTTCTGGGATCCAGCATTGGTTTCATGTCCATTTCCGTCACTGACTGGAAGGAGGCTGAAAGCACAAAAAATCCTAAAAATGGAGTATGTCCCAGTAAAATGCCAAATTTGTGTTGAAAAATTGGGTTTTCTGATTCAAGTTTTCCTGTTCCTGAAAGCTGGGAAGCTGGTGATTTTAGCACCGCAAACCCTTAGTTGATGTCATTTTCAGGGAAAAAACCACACCCTTCTTCTGCAGCCACGTTTTCCAATTGTTTTGAAAAAAACGAAATGTTGACTGTATTTTGGCTAATTTCTTGGCCTCCTTCAGGGGAACCCACAAAGTCTGGGTACCTCTAGAATCCCTAGGATGTTGGAAAAACATTATTGGATTATAGGAAGGCTGTTTATGACAACCATCAGACCTATCTCGGTCAGTTTTGGGCTAAACTTCTAAGCGCAAGCAAAGATTCAAACTCCACGAAATTTTGGTCCCTTATTAATAATCTAACCAGTAGTCAAAGAGGCACGGGCGTTGTTGACATTTCAGAAGGAGCATGGGCGTCTTATTTGACCAACCATTTTTTTGATAGTGAGCAGGATGGGGAACCATTGGATGAGGGGGCCCATAGATCTACTCCTGCTTTGTTTAAAAGATGTTCTTCATCTATAGGGTCTCTAATTCCCATGCGGGGGGTAAGGAAGTCCTTCCAATCACGCCTTCCCCACATCATCTCGAGGGCTAAGCAATTTGGAGCCCCCGGTCCCAGTGGTCACCCGCAGGCATTATTTAACCAGGATCCTCTCTTTTGGGCTAATCATTTCACACATTTGTTCGAACACTGTTTCCTAACCTCAACAATACCTGAGTCCTGGTGTGGTGCCATCCTCCACCCTTCATATAAAAACGGTCAAGGTCTGATCCTACTAATTTTAGAATGATAGCCCTGCTGGACAATGAGGCTAAGTTTTATTCCAGTCTTTTGTTGCAGGATCTTCGAGCTTGGGCTGAATCGAAGGCCTTAATCCCCATAGTTCAAACGGGGTTCTCAGCTGGCTCAGGTACCTCAACCAATTTATTAGCCCTTTCTATTTTGACTGTTTCATCAGGCTGACGCTGAATTGCTGTTTTGTGGACTTCAAGGCAGCATTTGACCGGATTCCCCGGAGTGCTCTATGGGTCAAATTACAAAGCTGGGGCATCCCTCCAGTACTTTTGGGTGCTAATATAGAACTCCACACCAACACCTGGTCCGTATTAAGCTTGGCGATGGGTGTTTCCTTTCTAGGAAAATTTCAACCACTCGTGGTGTGAAACAGGGCTGTGTACTCGCTCCTCTTCTTTTCAATTTGTTTATTGCTGATATATCAACATCTCTTGACGCCGTCATTTCTCATCCCCCTAAGATCGGTGGCCTTAGGCTTAGTCACTTGCTTTATGCGAACTGTTTTGCTTTGTTCAGTTGTACTAAGATCGATCTTCAACGGTTGCTTACTCAACTTGCAAGGTATACTTCCGCTAACCAATTAGAAGTTAACTTGTGTAAAACAAAAGTGGTTCCCTTTGGGAGGAAAAAACATTTTGGGCTTTAGCTGGTACTATAAGAACCGCAACTGGTCTGACCAGTCCTGCAAAGATTTAGGGGTACATTTTGATTCAAGGGGCAGCTTTGTTATTCACAAGGAGGCAATTGAAATTAAAGCTGTGGCTTTGCAGGTGGCCTTTTCCAAATTAGCAAAAGTGTTAAAGGGGCTGACCCTCATTCCCTTAATAAAAGTCATGAAAGCAAAGATCGCCCCCACGCTGGTCTCTGGTCAAGAAATTCTGTTGGGCAAAGGCTCCTGCCTATTAAATAGGTTGGTTAATAAAATCTATAAAAGAGTTTTTCATGTTCCGCACCTTGCTTCACCAGCGCAGGTACGGTTGGAGTTTTGGCTTCCGGATCTGGTGGCAGTTGATGCTGGTGCTTTCCTGAAGTTGTGTCATAAACTGCGTCAGGCTTCAGTTGGCCATCTGGAGGCAGTCCTGTGGCAAGAAATTAGTGAGCCGAAATCGAAGTGCACTTACTCCCAATTTTTGGTTGACTGTAAACGGTGATTGGATGCCGGCGATCTCTGGGAAAGCAATCTCCCCCATTCCTTGTTTAAATCAGAGATTAAAAGGCTTATTCAATTGTACTCTTATCACTCAGACTGTTCTCTTCTTGCCCATCGGAAGCATGCCTGGGCAGTAATTGGCTCTTTTAAACCAGGTATGTCCTCCAGTTTCTTCTCTTGCTCATATGGGTTTTGGTTGAAAAAGGCCTTTTTGGCCCTAAGGATGGGTGATTGGGGTCTTTTAAAACATTTGCCTCAATGGCAGCTATCCCCTGGGGACAGTATGATATGCAGAGGCTGCAGCGATGTGGAGGAAACCATTGATAATGTGGTCTGCCTATGTCCAGCCTTATCAAAGGAGCGTAGACTTTTTCTCTGGAGCAAATGGAATGAATTAGGAATCCGCTCTTGCCGACAAGCAATTATTCAGTCTCTGGACCAAGGCAATCCTATGTTAAATGTGTCACTGACCAAATTTATTAAATTTGCACAATCTAAATTTAATGGCACTGCGAGCAATGAACACGCTTAGTTGGATATTTTTCTATGTTCTTGCCATTTTGCCAGTTATTGGTTAGGACGAGGAATTTTATCGGTATTTGATGATGTTCAGTGAAATCATTATTTTATGCACCATGCACTTTAGGGCTGTGCCCATGTGTATTAGCCTGTGTTTATTGGGGCTTTGGGTCAGGTGGCCAGTATTGTACTGTATTGTTTCATAATGTTTTTAATATGTTGCATGCGCAATTTATGGTGTGCTTTTAGTTTGAACTCAGTTCTTGAGGGCATTAGTTTTTGATTGTTTTTTTTTTTTTTTTTTTCCTTTTGTCTTGATCATTTGTATTGGATTTTATTATCTGTACAATAAATGATTACATACGATTTGCATATCACTGAAACTCTCTGTGATAATGACATGCTTACCATGTTATGCACGTAATACGCATAACTACCATCTATCTGATTGCCATGAGGGTGCAGACTATGCCACTAATGATACATTACTTACATATCATCAAAATTGCAGCATGTCTATGAATTTTGTTGTTTAGCCATGGTTGTTCAAAGCCAGCACTGTAAACCTTGGAGTTGAAAGTTTCTGACCTTGAGACTCATCTTTAATTAAACTTTTCAGACCATCTAAGGACATTAATATGGCAGCTACCTGACCTAATGTACTGGACATTAGGAAATGACCTAGGTCTGCTGGCGAAGTTGTCATGGTGGTAGGCGGATTCTGACGTGTGGACATTGCCATTAGAACACATTGCGGCCTTTAACAGTCTTCAGAAAATGGTGATATCCACCGGTGATGATGGTCTCCTACGTGGTGAACTGGACCGCCATTTCATATTTATTCTCTCCCTTGACTCCTGACACTGCTAGCAGCAAGACCTCTAGGACTTGAGCTGCTGTGCACTGCTGCTGGGAGCAATCACGTCCTAAAGGTGATAGGGCCCCTGGAAGAGAAGCTTGTATGGACATCTCTATGGTGCACCAGAGGAGCAGGTGAGTGCACCATAGTCACAAATATGTCATTACCACAACTATATTTTGTCATACTAAGCAAAGGTTGGCGGGTAATGTTACTGATTGTGTCCTTAAAGTCTGTAGGGTGCCAAAGTTGTGATAGAATGGGATGAGTTCTTGGTCATGTACTTATGTTTGGTGACAGATATTGAGTCCTGAGACATTGTGGAGAGCGTTTGATGTATGTTCCCTGACCTACCTTGTGCCTGCTGCACAAGGTTAGCAGAGTTGGTATACCAGACTCTTCCTGAAATATCATATTAGTATGTGTGTTTGCTGTCTGGTCATATGTGATAACATGAAAGCCGGTGCTGGAGAAGCATGTTGTCTGTCTGTGTCCACCTCACATATGGCCTAGCTGCATATGCTCATCTATCAGTGGAGGAGATGTTCAAGACAGTCTGTGTTTGGTTAGTTGTACTAACTAGTTAGTTACCCTGCCTGTTTTAGTATGGTACATGTGGACATGACATTCTTTATTTTTTCAATGTCATATATGCAGGTCAATGCCCATCAGAAGCATCAGAAGGGGATTTGGTGTGCCATTGCCAGGAAAGTGTGAACCCTGGGGGTCCACAGCTGTCAGGGTGCCCGCTGTCAGAAGAGGTGGGAGGACCTGAGACGCTGGGCCTGCAAGACTGCAGATGTCCAGCTGGGGATGTCCTCCCAACAAGGATGGGGTGCCAGTTGGACCATTACCCCCCTGGTCTGCAATTTGGTAGTGGCTTACCCTGAATTGGATGGTCGTTTGAAGGCAGCACAACAGCCGCAATGGGATAAGTATAGAACTAACTCATTTTTGTCCCTTTACCAGGTGATTGAGTTAGGGAACAATATGTCATCTCCGACAATGTGATAAGTGCAAAGTGTCACAGATCTCCTGTGTACCCATTGATGTACCATAGCCATCTATAGCACTCAGGTGTGCACATGCCAATGTATTTGGAGGCATGTTACTCAACTATGTATTCCCCTCCGTACAATAACATATTAAGGTGGACATATGACTGTGTCATATGTGTACTAATATACAGCATTTTCTACACTGGTGATTGTACATACCAACCAACAGGTCAATCCTCCCAATGTCATGGTGGTATGGTGTGTAGGTCATTCCTGTCTGTCCCCTGCAATGTCTCAAGATTCCTGTCATTGTGTGACATAAAGTCAGACATATTCAAGTCATTTCTAGTTTTTTAATGCTTTCTGAAAAGTGACAGCAGCATGTGAGGAAGTGATGTCCATCTGACATGTTACATGACATACAATGTTAACATCTTCACGCCTGTTACAAGGTAATCCCCTTGGTAAGTGAGGGAAGAACATAGACATGTATGAAGTCTCATCAGAGTAGACAACATGCATTTTGGATACCATTGAGGTGTTGCAACATTTCTATAGGCACATATATATTGGTATCAGAGGCTAGGAATTTTACTACCTGTGTTAGTGTTGCTACCTGTGTAGCTAGTGTTCTGTTAGTGGAAAGTGGCCACAAAGCCTTGTCCTTGGGCATACTGTACTATGCATGATTCATAGGCAATAGTAGCCTATTCACAGTTATATTCTTGACAGATATGTATCAACATCATGTACCAGTTGAAAGGTTCAGTAATGAATCAACATTGGAAATAGTCATGTCTACTGCTGTTGAAGGATATGGCAAATGAGTCCTGGCTGTTTGACAATCTAATGTTGGCAATGGCACCTATGTGGTGCAGGTTTGATAGTTCACATACACATGTGAGTTGTACTGTAAGTGTATCGATGCTTGTGGTTTGCATCATGCTAGGTGCACCTGTCATGTTATCAACACTCCTGCTTTGGGTCTGAGAATCCTACGTAGACAGATGTAAGACTTGCCATGTCTGATGTGTGTGTAGTGATGTTGCTTCTCAGTCAGTGGCCTTTTGACGGAGTGATTGCAGCTTATGTGGTCTAATTGTCATCTCTCTGAACAATATAGTAGTCCATATGTATGGTACAGTATTTTTGACATCTTGTGATTGTTTGTGGGACATAGGTCTGAACTTACATGGCCTTACTTGACTGATAAAGTTTGTTTACAGAAGACCAATGACCTGGATGACTTGGACAACATTTTAATTTCAATCCTTGATACATCACTATTGGTGGATGTGGTTGTGCCATGTGCTCTGACTCCTTAACCGAAAATTGAAATGTGTGTCAATTTGAGTTGTTACAGGTTTCCATATGGCCATAGTGTATGGTTGTAACTATGTGAAATGAAGGAGTTATGGCTTGTCTACACTAGACTTGCTAGCCTTTGCTTTACAACATGCCTGGTATATGACATCAGAGTAAAATATTTGTATTTGTTGAGTATGTGTTTTTGAATAGTGGTAAGCAACTTCACATTCTTAAACTGTTGTTTGTTTGGTGCTTGACTATGTTGTTGTGGGTAGGGAACCTGTATCATGTGGCAAAGTCACCTGGTCATGGTATGGTAAGTGTGATTTGTCAACTTGATTCATGGTATTGTAGGTGTCAGTTAGCTAACTAATTGTTGTATAGCAATGCTTATATTGAGGGACATACTTCATATTTTGTTGTGACATTATGTTGGCACTTTACTGGCACTGTTGGTGAACAGGATATAATGAGACTTATGTTGACTGTATGATGGAAATGTTATCTTGTGAATGTGATGACCATACTTGACTTTCTGTTTTTCAGCATCAGCACCAGCATGTATAGGAGACGGGGCACAGCAGAGTGGGGAAGTTACTGGGCACAGGACCTCCAGTCACAACTACACCAACACGAGGGGCCCTGTGGGCCAGAGCATGAGGGGAGTGCCACGGGGAGACCAGTTGACTAACTCTTCTTTAGAATCATCCTCCAGTGGTCACTCCCTAGTGGTGGCAGACCCATTGGGGACCATTCCTGTACCATCTCTGTCCGTCAACCCCCATTCTGTCACCACCCTCCCTGTAGCCCCCTACCTAGGTGGCCGTGCCCACCCGTCGAAGAGAGTGGGTGTCTCCTTTGCTGCATGCACCTCTGCCCCAGCCTCTGTTACCTGTGCTATCCTCAGTAAGGAGGCTATTTACCTCCTGAGGTTGATCTCTGTGCGTCAGTCGACCAGGGTGAATGCCATCCACGGACTGGCAAATCAAATCCAACAGAACAATACATTGCTGGAGGGCATTCAAGGTGCACTGGCTCACATACAGAGATCATTTCAGGCTCTGGCCTCCACACTGATGCCAGCCAATCACCCCTTGTTTACCGTCCCCCCTCCAACTTCTTCTTCCCAGTCCAAATCCCCCCTTCCCAAACCCAGCCAAAGCAGACAGACAGGTATGCATCCACCTCAACATCCAAGGGTAGCTCAGACAAACATAAGAACCACAGGAGACACCACCGCTTGCACACAGACAACATCCACCTGTAGACACAGCAACAGTCATGACCTGCCCTGACACCTCTACAGCCCCTAGCATCACAGACACAACACCTGACATATCTGCAGATACACCCGCAACACTCACAGATCTAGCCACCACACCTATCCTACCCGCAGACAGCATCTTAACAGACCCACAGACATCTACCCCAGTCACCACACCCACAGACACCACAACCACTGACACACCTATATGCTGCACATCCACCGTACCTGCAGTCACCACCACAACAGACAGGCAACCACCCACAATGGCATCCCCTAGCACCTCTACCCCACTTAGCCCAAGACACATAAATGCCTCACTCACCCACCCAACAGACACCCACCACCCACAAGCATACCTCCTACAAACATGAACAAAAGACATCCACACCTAAACGTCAAATAACCATTCCCACTCCCTCCACACCCAAACCTCCTTCTGATGACCATCCCCGTGTGTCTAAGAAACTTTTCCTATGTGAACTCGGCCTTTTCCCTACTCTTCCCCAAGTTTTCTGTGACCCTCCCCAAGACCATCCCTTCTATCTGGAATGTCTCCTATAACCCCCCTGCTAGCACCAATGCCCCTCCCCCTGCCAAAAAGAAGCCTACCCATCCCAAAAATGTCCAACTCCCTCCCAAACCAACACCTAAACCCCCCCAAACCTAAGACCAAACCCCTCTCCCCCCGCGAATCCCCGAGAGGCCTGCCGGCCCCCTTGATGCCCCTACCTGTGGAGGTTATATGGCAGCCAGGAGTCAAGTAGGGGCAACATTTAGTGCTTTTTTTGCAATGGACTGGCCTATGGTCTTAGACAAACTTATCTTACTCCCTATATTCTACATAAAATTAACCAAACAGTTGTTGTCTTCTAGTTACATCTATGTTCTGCATTTCATTTCCTTGGTTTGAGTTGTTCCTGGATGACATTGGTTGTGTGCCAGTATTTGTGTGTGTGTGCTGCTTGATGCTTCCGGCATTGTCTGAGCAGCCTGTGAGGTTGTGTGCAGTGCTTTTATTCCCAAGGGAGAGAATATGTTTTTTGTGATGGGTATGTGTATGAAGCTGAAATGTTTTTATCATGGTGGTGTGTTGTGTTAGTGATGATATGTGTTTGTGTAGTGCTGTGTGGCTTTGTGTGTGTAGACTGTTTGTGGCGATTGCGAGGTTGTATGATGGTGTATTTGTGTGTGTTTAATCACAAATGGTTGTACATTGTGTTGTATGTGTGTGAAGTACCTGGCCAGCGGCGGTAGTGAGTGTTTGACATGTGTTTCTATTTGTACGGTTGTGGTGTTGTTGTTACAAGTTTGTATGTTATATGTGTATTTGTGAGGCTAGGCCTGTGCTGTGTTGCTGAGCATAACTATGTGTCATCGATGTGGTGACTGTGTATGCTGGCTGCAGTATGTGAGATGTGTATGTATGGGTGCATTTGTTGCTGTGTGTGAGTGTGTATGTCAAAGTACTGTTACATGTGAGAAGATCCCTCACACCCACCACCCTATGGTATGTCATGTTACAGTTCAAATTTGTACATTTTACAAATGTTACAGGTGTGTGTTCTTATGCTTGTTGTAGTCTTCATTGGCGGTGATTTAATTGTCTTTCTGCAAGCAGGAGCAGTCGAATGACGTTTAGTTGTGGTTCTATGGCTGCTCCCAACAAGTATGGCTTCCTGGAGGCTAGTGACTCCTTTTATACTGTTCGTTTCCACCTGGTCTTTCATTGTGGTCCGGCCAGTCGAAATGTTGGCAGTGTGCAACCTCTTAATGAGTCCGGTGGATACATGGTCTCTACCGGACTGGTGGTGGCTCCAATTGACCGTGGTAGTCTGACTACACTGGTTGTGCCAGCGGTGCTTTGGCGGTCTTCTGAGTTCACCACCGCCAAACTCATAATTTAGTGGTCTTCTCCACCAGCCTGTTGCTCCTAATGAGGCCCATAGTCTAGGGAGTCTTGTGGGATTTTTGGAGGGATTTCTCCCACCCTCCTTCATAAGACTATTAAGTCATGTAACTCAGTAACCAAACAGAATTTCAGACGGACTGAAGCCTATTGCTTTTCATGGTACCTCGCTGTATGGCAACACCCATGGCAGAAAGATGTCTCACTTATGCCTTAACTGATCAGAAAGGCCTATAATCATGCATTTCAGGGTTTGGTTAAACATCTCATTAAGCCAATTAGTCTGGGGAATGGTATGTTGTGGGGCACGTTTAAATAACTTTACACTCATCCCACTTGGACTTCATGTATCCTGACATGAAATGTGTACCTTTAACATTCACCACCTCCTTTGGGAACCCTACTGGGATAAATATTACCACCAGGGACCTGGCCACCACAGGTGCAGTCACTTACCTCAGAAGTATAGCTAGCCCTGGGCTAAAGTAACATAATTGTGCAGTTCTAAAAAAAAACATGCTAGATTCTGTGGAAATCCCCGAATGGGCAAAAAATTGTTAATTCACTCATTTGTGCTACTTTTTTCAGACCAACACCACATCCCACACTGAAAATCAGTGCAAATGGAACCCTGCAGTGCGCATGGAGGTTCCCAGTTTGTTTTGCCCGCTTTCAGATTTCCTGCATAGTGCTAGGCCTTTCCCTCAATCATTGCCAGTCTTCCCACATCTCACTCATCCATCCCTATTTTACATTTGTCTTTTTTTCACTTTTTCCTGACTTTTTGTACATTTCTATTTACTCTTTCTTCCTTGTATTGGTTCTTTTAGTTCTACCTTCCTGATTTGCTTTTTTTCTACTGTTTGTTTTACCCAGCACCATTGCAAAAAGGAAAACAAGTGATTGCACCTGTACAGCAGAACCTGCAGGTACAGGTCGCATACCCTGTGGCCATCAGCATTGCACAGGAGTGCAGCCCTGCTCTATTTTTATAGCAGTGGAGGTGACCACGCTTGTGGTTTTTTTTTTTGTGTGGGCCACCTCCCCTCCATTCTGGCAGCAGGTGGCAGGCCTGGTAGAGGGTAGAGAAGCAGGATCGGTCACATGGTGAAGTTTGAAGTCATCAATGGAGACTAATCTGTTAGCTTTTGAGCCTGGCAGCAGTGGTAAATGACAATTCTGGTACCTTGTATTCCCAGGACTGGGACCGGTGCTCTGTAGGATGGACCGAATTCCTTCTTCACTGTGATCTTCTCACAAACCAGATCCCCAACTTTAGGAATCCAGCCATTAGAAATTGTTGATAAATCCCTTATTCCTAAGGTGGCAGCACTGGGCAGCACTGGTGAATGAATTATCATCACGCAATTGCTGAAGCTCCTGTAAGACAGCGAGAGGTTTATTTATGTCAAAAGGTGTATCTGCTGCCACAAAATCAAGGTCATCAAGACCTTGGACATACATAGTATCCCAAAGAAAACCTCACAGGGAGCGTGTCCCCCTAAGGACCTTCTTGGCAGATTATTCAGTTCTCTCTGGACCCCATATAGGTGATGAAGCCAACTGTGGCCAGAACCTGATGCTCTAGCTGGACAGCTTTTGATCACGATTCCTCTTCTCCACAACTGAATTTCCCTTGGGATGGTATGGTAAGGAGTAATGGAGTACAACACCCATCATCTCCATGGAATCCCTGAATGCCTTAGAGGCAAAAGCGAGGCCCCGGTCTGAATGGAATGCTGCAACTGCATATGTACCAACAAAGATCAGTACGTCTTTGATGACAGTTCAAGCGTCAGCATATCAGTGAGGCCATACCCACAGGAATCTAGCACAAGAATCTACAGTGACTAAGACATGTTTGTATGCACCATCAGGTTGTAGGGGATCACAATGGTCCAGGTACACACATTGCAGTGGCCTGTTGGACCCTAAAAGGGATGTCTGCAGTGGGCGTTTGATGTTTGAGCCCTTTATCTGCTGGCAGATGTCACAGCAAAGGACATATTGCTTGGTCTGCTTGTATAGATCTGACCACCAGAAGCGTTTCTGTAAGGGTGTCACTGTGGCCAAAATACCAGCATGAGCAGATTCAACACCCTAATGCACTGCTTTTATTAGATCTAATCTCTGGTCTTGGTTGGGGATAACTCGATCTCCAACCTCAGGAATTGTTGCATAAGCAACATTCTGTGCACTGATGTGGTAAGAGTATTTTGCAGGGTATGCTTTAGGGAGCCAAAGCTTTTATGGCAGCCAAAAATTCATTATCAAATCTAATCTGAGAAGGAGTCACTGCAACCACAGAAGCCATAGCTACTGCAGATTTGGCCGCTTCACCAGCCAAATTGTTGCAGATAACATGTACTCCTACACGTTGGTGGCCCAATATATGTACTACATGGACAGAAGGTAGCTTATCCATGAGATCAGCCACCCTCCCCAATAGAGTTCTGTGTTTTATGGTGTTCCCTTTAGAATCTCTGAACCAGTTCAATCGCCAATGATTGAGATAATCCTTGTAAGACTGGATGCAGTAGTGTGAGTCACAGACAATCAAAGTCAGTAATCCTGGCTCTGTGTGTTCTAGCGCTAGGATAAGGGCTTTGAGTTCAACCAGCTGAGCTGTGCAGTCCCCTAAGGTCTGCGTGTAGGTATTGTGAGGGTGGAATACACCATCCTTCATTACTCCGCTCACAGCTTCTCAAGCGACTGAGTATTGATGTTTAGTACCTACAGCTGGTTGTGCTGAACCATCTATGTAAATAACAGCATAGTATCTGTCAAGTGGCAAAATATCTAGAGGTGTGGGGTACTCCTGTTTGTATTGCAGAAATTCTTGTGTCTGCAATTTTGGATCAAAGATGTAATCTACATCAGTGGCAGCCAGGGAGGTTGCCCACTGAATCCAGCGTGGATGTAATGCTTTAGCATTAGGAACACTTGCTTTGGCAACTGCCTCTAAGGCTGGCACAGGGTTAACAACTATAATGTGTTACCCTTGGGCAAGTGGCCTCTCCTTAATGACAGCCTTCTGAACTACATTAAGACTTTTTTTCTGTGGGTGTAAAACGTTGTTCTGCATTTGAGTATAAATGTGATTTATATGCTATGGGCACCGTGTCACCCTCATTAAAGGTGACATAACTGAAACCGAATGACACCAGCAATTATTCTGATGACCAGATTTGTTTTGTTGTCACAGGTGTGCAAGTGTTTTGCTTCTAGCATGTCCTGTTGCAATTCCCTCAGGATGCGAGTGTGTTCAACTGCCCAGTGTCTGCTAGAAGAATCAGGGCATATTAAGTCATAAAGTAGCTTGGTATGTTGTGCATAGTCAGGAATGTAAGTTCTGCCATACTTAAAGAAACCAAGTAAAGACTGTAGTTTCTTGATTGTATTTGGTGGCTGGAGTTGAGCAGATTTTTCTAGAAAGTGCGTGGCAGGGCTCTTCCCCTCGTTTGATAGCTCATATCCCAGGAACAATACGCTGAGAAAGGCTATTTTAGTTTTCCTGAAATTACATTTGTATCCAAGGGCAGCAAATTCTAAAACAATCCAATTGACTCTGGCAAGATGAATGTAGAGGTTGTCATCTATGAGATAGATGTCATCCACATAGGACAATCCCTTTGGATCAATATCATGTAATATTGATGTTCAACGGGCTGAGAACAGCCCTGGGCTGTTCTTGTAGCCTCGGGGCAAACGGCAGAAGCATTTTTGTGAGCCAAATGAGAATGCACTCAGGTCCTGACCTTCGTGTGCTAAGTTCTGGCAGAAATAAATGTTGGAAATATCCAATGTTGTTTTGTATATTTTGCGCACTATGTTGTTGATTGGTGCTGTGCTATGTGAATTTTGTATAGCGTATGTGCGTGTATGACTGTTTAGTCTAAGACTATTCTGTAACAATGGTCAGGTTTTGCAACGGGGAATAACGGGTTATTCATTGCCGAGACACAGGGCTCATTTACTTCCTGGCACTCAAGCTGAGTGAGGATCTCCCTCACTGGAGCTTTTGCTTTGTGTTTAACAGGATATTGTGGCTGAGGCTGGGGTGTAGACCTGATAGGTATTACATGGCAAGGGAAATGCTTGTCCCAACCTACATGATTGCGGTACAGGTGCCTGCACTAAAGCACAATTGACAGCATAGGCTTGTTTTACCCCTTCTGTAACAAGATCAAAGAAAGAAGGCAAAATTACATCTTCCCCATGTTGGTGCTTACGGATGTGCTCAGGTGGCCAGTCCCTCTCGGCTAGCAGACTATCACAACTAAGTTCATCCCAGAATAGCACACCAATGGTGTGCTCTACGTCTCCCTCAATTTGGATTTTTAAATCATAAACCCTGCCGGGTGGGAGGACACGCCTGTCCGCAGTCTCAACTGCAATGTAATCGCTAGTTGCTGTTGCATCCCGATGATTTTTCAGACTCTGGCGACATATTGTGACCTCTGCTGTGTTGTCTGACAGTGTCACTGCCCATGTCTTGTTCTTCAGCAATTTTCTCAAGTTTACTGGTATTTTTAATTGACAGTGCTGCCACCTTTTTCTTTTTAAACTGTGTTTTTTGTTGTGGGGACTTGTTTTCTTTTTTGTCTGAAGACTGTGGTGAGTCTTTCTTCTGTTTCACGCAGTCAGGACGTCGCTCTGACCGGACTACTCACTCGCTACGTCTATCTGGTTCATCCTGAAAGGAACAAGAGGGATATCAATCAGTATATCTGTCAGGAACTTTTATATTTTCTCTATTTCTGAGAGTATATCTCCTCTCTGAGTTTTCCGGGTGTGGACAATCTGCGCTCTGATTTTGTTTGTCTTTAAATTGCTTTTGTTTATCCAAGTGCTTTTTAGAACCCTCCTGTGTTTGTTTAGTAACTTCATTAGTGGTGGTACTCTGTATTTTAAGCTTTTTTAGCTTGGCTCCCAAACTATCCTATCCTATACTGGTGTAGGTGTCAGAAATTATTTTCAGTAGCTGTTTCTCCTGGTCCAACTTTGGAATCCCTTGAAGGCGCTGGCGTATAGCCAGGGCTACAGCTTCCGCTTTAATGTTACTGAGTAGGATTGAGGAGACTTCATCAAAGTTACACATTAATTTAATCCCCCAGTCGAGGGCTGGAGCAGCCCCATGCTCATTCTGAATTTGTTTTAACACTTCTGGTAAATTGGCATGTGTCGGGGTACCATGTGTGGTAGTACAAATTGCAGTGAAGACTGTACCCCATGTGGCGCAGTTATCCACCGAGGGAACCATCCTGAAGGGCAAGCACATTTTGAGAATTCTACGTTTCTAACCGTGGTCCCGTATGGGGAAACAGAGCTTCCAGCTGATTTGTTTTCTGGGCTATCCAGAATGGAATGTCCTCTCGTTTTGTGGGTACTTTACCCATAACAGAATGCACTGGTTGTGAAGCAATCCCAGTAGTAGCCAATTGGTAACAAGCAGGTGCTTGTAGTGCTGGACACGGTAGTGTATTATTCAGAGTTTACATTAGGAACTGAACAAGTCGTCTATATAATGTTACTAACTCAATGTATAGATTTTGAAGGTCTGCTGTCTACATGTTTTGTATACCTGGGTGAGGTGTGTATGTGGCAAACTTAGGCCACGTTGGTCTTTCATTACCAAAGGGATCTAATCTCACACATTGTATTACGTGTGGTAGGGCACCATTAAACCAGTTCTGATGTTGTTGTTAAGTAATCGGGTTTTCAAGATACTAATATGCTCGGTACCGTTGAGATATGCTTTCCAATGCTGTATGTGTGGAATGTGAATGATCTTTGGTCCTCCTCAAGAAAGGTGACCCAAGAGTGGAATGTTTCTTTTTGGTAAGCTTCACTAGCTTCTCAGTATGAATGTGACATCCCGGCCCTCGTCTGTTAGGCCACCTCTACTAGGTGTAATGTTAATGCTTGTCTTGTTTTCTGAGGAATGTCTATGGCGTTAGCCATATTGTGAAGTGAGTAAAGAGATGGAACAACAAGTGGGGAGAAAAGTCCTTTTAAGGGTTAGAGCTCGAACAACCTACAACCTAATTAGGTGCTCCCTGTTCAACTGAAGATTATCTTCTCTAAGACCACAGATGTCTCCGTATGACGGGTGTATCCATAATTTAGTGCCGAAAAACCATTGCTGGTGGCGCTATGTCGTAGTATGACTCTTGCTCCAGACAAGACTGCTGGTTTAAGGATGACAGTACTTATGTTTGTAGGCAACTATGCCAGTCCTAAAACAAGTCACAACTGTCATCCTAACCCTCCCGGCTCACAAGCAGCACTTCACCAAAAACCCAAACAGCAAAAGGTGATAAGTGGCTGCCTTTACGCATGGACTCAAGAGTGTGACATCTCAGGGAGTATCGTGGTTAAACGGAGATTAGCCCTTTCTCATATGAACAACATGTCTCAATCAAAAAACAGGCAATGAAGAAGATGCAGTAACATTTTCATTTTTTTTTTTAACAAAACTGCAATCTACGATCAGTTGCATGGGCTGCAATGATAAGGATAATGAATAATGCAAGAAACAGAATTCTGAACATAAGAGTCATTAATACAAAGACCCTCACCATCTTGCAATCACATAGAATGACATGAGATATGAATTATGTCGTAATACCCTAGCATGATGAACCTCATTTCTAACCTAAAAGAGAGCTAGGTGGGATAAACCTAATCTGCCAATGCCATGTCCATGAGAAGAGCACCCAACCCTTGTTACCTCAGAATGAGGTCTCTAGCTCAGACTCCGTAGAGACATGAAGACTGGGTCAGCGTCAAGGTGGGGTGCAGCATGGATAGCATTGATGGCATCTAGTAGGAATCCATCTGACTATCTGTCTGTGTGAGGTGCATTTATACAGATCTGCTCAGACTCCTGACATAGGTCTGATCCCAAACAATAGATAACAAGACATGCTTGGGGCAGCAATTACATAAACAATTCCCTCAAAAGCACAAAGTGGAAAAGTACCTAATGTGAATACCTACATCTTATCTATCTCTGGCGCTGATGGTGACGCCTTAGAAAAGTGCCACTGATAGCAGGAAACTAAAAGATTGTCTTAACTGAAAACAGTGCAGCCACCTTGGAAAGATATAATTAAATAATTGAGCTAAAACAGAGCAAGCTAAATAGGGTAAATGTCACTGGGTGATGGGGGCACGGGTCTGCAAGCCAGGAGGCTAAGCTAACTCCTGCTTCCCATTAAAACAAGATAGGATTCACTACAGGAGGTAGTATCTGCTGCACCACACAGCAGCTCACACACCACCGGGTGAAACTTGATAGATCAAAACAAGACCTCCTCTACCTGCTGGAGTGTCTAGGATGCAGGGCTTGTTGAGAAGATTGTTTTCTAAAAATGCCAATATTTTTTTTCCAAATAGCAAGCTGCTTACACTCTGAGGTAAGTTAAGTTTTCATTACGAATAATATCTGATCCAGCTTGAGCTAGCCAGGTGCTCAGCTCTACCTACTCATTGAAACTTGCTTGGGCCAATTATTTAAGAGGTGATGCACATTCCTCTGTCCTGTAGCTAAGATACTAATAGTGGTATATCAGGGAGTGAGTGTTCTCTTAGCTTTTCTTTATTTAGCTCATAAAGTCCCAAATGCCCTTTGATTTTAGTATGCATTGAAAATGGGGACTAAGTTGGCTCATCAAAGGGAGTGGAGAAATAATGCATTAGTAGTGCAAAATGTAGTTTAGAAAGTTATGAATGGGATTTAGGAAAGTACAATGCTACTGCATCTGCCTATCAAAATACTTTTTTGGAGATGAACTGTACCAGTAATCTATTTTTTTATCTTCTTTATTTCTTACATCAGCACCGAAGGGCAAAATGACATCACAGCAGGGTGAAGGGGATGCCACCACCAGTATTCACAGTGGGTGAAACCGCACCCAGCAACATCAGTACCAGGGCCAATGGTTCTGCTGGATCCAGTAAGTCCTGTGATTATTATTTTTCTAACTTTTACCCCTCTACACTATTAGAATAATTTTTACTTGCTTTTTCATACTGCCTCATTTTTTTAACTCCTCTATCTAATGTTTGCTAAATTCTTGTTATCTCTGCACTATCCTTTTTTCTCTATATTTTTCATGTTTCTGCAGCTGACTTCATCCTGCCTGTAGCTTTCTTCTGCTTTTTTAGCATTTTTCCCTCCCTCCTTCTATGTCTTGTGGTACTATAGGGATAAGACAAAAGATTTTTTGTACTATCAAGATTGTGGGCCAAAGTAAGATACTATTAACCACACATGTTTGTTGAGAAGTCTTTCTTATTCATGCTCAGTCAAAATGAAGGAGTGGCTATGGTCATGTACCCCCATCCCCCCAGTGTTGTCTTATCATCCACTTATACAGTATACCAGCAGTTTCCATGACAGTGCAGCATGGTAGGAAATTAAGTATGAGATCCCATTGCATATGCCAACCAAGGCCAGGGGCCTGATTACGACCCTGGAAGAGGGGATTACTCAGTCCCAAATGTGACAGATATCCTGTCCGTCGTACTACAAGTTCCATAGGATATAATGGAACTTCGAATATGGGGGCAGGATATTCATCACATTTGAGATGAAGTAATCCCCTCGGCCAAGGTCGTAATCAGCACCCCTATGTCCTTCATTGACCATTCAATCATTTCATTGTGCTTCAAAGAACTTAGAGTCATCATAACTCTGTCCCTCCATTACAAAAGGATTTTGGTTTACTTGCCTACCTGGGTTATATAACATATCATGTTCCTCCACTAACAAACCTCCCAAAGCAATAGTTTTAATTGAAAAATGCTAACTGAACTGTAGTGAGGTATTGTTGGTGTACTTTGTTAAAAAATAACAATAATTACTCTGGAGACAAATCTGTTGTCTAAAAAGTGTAATTTATTTTCTAGCCACACAGTCCACCAGTGCTGGAGCCAGCAGCGGCAGTGCCAGTGAGACAAAGGAGGTCTTGGCAGTTGGAGAGGGAGGCATCCCAGCAGTGGCAGGAGTGGTGGTGGTAAGTTGAATTGCTTGTTCATTGAGAAAATAAGGAAACTGTGTTTTTAAGAGCAGTAGATAGCCCACCCATCATCATCACCTCCCTCCCTATGGCATTATGCAGCACGTGACCAAAGTGCAGCATACTTCAATTTGGTACTGCAGTGTTGGCTGTCAATGTGTGTCTGCATCAGTTAATGTGGCATAATGAAGTTATCGATGCATTCACTAACCGAAAACAAGGTGTGCTCCCAGTGCCCATCTATTCACCTACTATTAGTACTTTATTTCATAATTAATTTCTTTCCTAAGTTCTGTTCCAGCCTACCAAAACAGTTGAAAAATCCATTCTTGGCATGTGCCACATTTTTATGGCCAAGTGATTTATGAATATATACTTTATGACTTCCATGATGGATATACACTTGTTCAGATGTATCCCTTTTGATATTCATCAACTTCATGTGCTAAGCATATGCAGTGACACCCCACTATTCAATAGCAAAAACTCTACCTAGCTTAACCCCTCTAACATGCCTTGGGCAGAGTAACTGTTTCCCTACTGCCAAGTGAAGGTATTTGTTGAAAATAATTTGTGGTGGAGGGTGAGGCCAGGGAGCAAAGTGGGTCTAAGTGCTTGATTTAGAGTTTGGCGAATGTGATACTCTGTGACAAACATGCCAAATAAAACATATACCCCTTTCCCTCCCCTGTACTGCAGTACATAATGTTTTCCACTGTCTACTTATGGCAGACAGGATAGCCACATTTATATATGTGAAGTGTAAGATGTAGTCTAATTATTACTCATGTGCCTCTTTGGAGCCAGGGTAAAACTGAAAGACATTCAGACAAAAGCAGGGCCATTGGAATTAAAGCGAGAATTTTGACTATTACCGCTGCCCCAGCTGCAGACTCCAGAGAGTACCAGACATGATGCTAGCATCCCTCCATTCATGTAGCACAACAAAAATATGGGCCTGATTACGACCTTGGCGGAGGGGATTACTCTGTCCTAAACAGGATAGAGATCCCACCCCTGTATTACAAGTTCCATTATATCCTATGAAACTTGTAAAACAATAATCCCCTCCGCCAAGGTTGTAATTAGGCCCTAAATGCTTTACTCTTTAATGAGAGTGTCTGTTTAGTTTTTACTATGAAATCCTATAAACAAAAACAAAAATCATGTTTTATTGTGGTGGTATTCTGTCTTAATTCCTTGTAGTCAGTGTTTTATGTGATGCATGCATGGGAAAAACGTGGACCTGTGACTTATCACAACACAAATTCCAATGGTCTTTGGGGACAAGCAATGCTCTGCTACTGTATAATCAAGTGATATCACTGAGCATTATTTACAATTTGTCTTTTCTATTTCTATCTTTCTTGCTATAGCTACTCCTGCTTGCTCACCATCTTGGAAGGAGATAGCGGCCTGGCTGTGGCACCACTGGATTGATGCCATCCAGGCTGAATATTGCCAGTTGGTAGCTTTGGAGGTTAAGGAGGCATTTGCCACAGCCCCAGTTCCTCCAGCCAGCCACCAGTACATCCATCCCAGCCACACCGTCAGCAGTTTTGCTGGCAGTCAGGATCCACCACTGCTGCCCCCTCCTCCTCATCATCCACAGACCGTCTCCTCTGCCGCACCCTGGAAGAGATGGTGCTGTTCTGCCTAGAGGGTGCATGAGTCCACAACCAGTTAGATGATGACCTCTGAACCCTTTTTTAAAAATTATTTTCTTTGGTGGGAGGGAGTTTTGTTGTGGGTGGAGAAGGGGATTGGGAGAGGCAGTTTGGGCAATTTTGGACTTTGTTTTAGACGTTTGGATGTTTTTGGAAATTGGTTGGAGCGGTATTTATTTGTTTGGGGAGGGGGTGGACATGTTGAGGGTGGAAAGAGAGGGTTTTATGTGTTATTGTTTATTCATGTCCTTTGTCTTCACACTGCTTTTAACACAGCCTTAATTGACAAAAGCTGCCCTCTGAACAGTCACATACCTGTACATTCAATTTGCCCCCTAGACCTTTCATAGCTAATGCTAAAGCCCCCTGCCATATAATTAAAAAGATATTGGCCATCTTACCAATATTTTACATATTTTTATTACACCCAAACAATACCCCACTAACAGAGTAGAAATAACATTAATGTTTGCCACTTTTGCAGCATCAAGTCACTTATCAGTGTATATACCAGTTAGTGATACCCTTGTCCAACTATTCTCTGTAACTATATTGACCACTAGGGGGGTTTACCTATGCCTATATTGCTTTATGACAATTTATATGCACAGGAAACCATCTTCAGTAGAAGTTACGATTTACTTACTTTACAAGAACCCTTCACTTCTTAGTTATCTTACCTGAATAGATAAAGCAATGGCTGCTGCCTCTCTCAATCTTCCAAAAGCTTTGCAGCATTTCCCAAGGTGTTTCCTTAATGGTGGTGGTTGTAGTAGAGGGGTAGAGTGCTAACAGGTAAGACAAGACATGCCAAGTGATGCCCCACCCCCACGTAAGTGAACCCCAACTGTTAGGATAAATCAGAAGAATTATCCAACACAGGAAACTAGATTTAAGAAAAACACAGCGTTAGTGGATTACTTATATCATAACTAATCAAAGACTGAAACCAGACTACCATCATGAGACAAAGAATACCTGTTACAAATCTAGCAGTAGTAACTTCAGAGCAACTGTGAGCTAGTTAATTATTTTATGAAAACAATTAAAACTAAACCTATGGAATCCTTGATTCAGGAGGAGTGGACTCAGAACAGGAAAAAGTTAAGCCTGAATGAGGATGCTGATGAATGCTCTTCTATATGAATATTATGCTTGAGTAGGTAAGTGGGTCTAATGTGGGCTATTGTTCAGGTAAAAGGTGATCCTGCAGTGAGTTTTTATCGCTTTCACCACACATCCTTTCTACCAAGCGTGTGATCTACTTATGCTGTACATTCCCAAGTCAAACGCCAATATATTACACAGCCTGGAGGAAGAGGACTATGGGTAGGATGAATGGATGGGGGTTTGAGGAAAGGTATGACAAAGACAAACACTACACATCAACAATAATCATAATGGCGATGAGCAGCACAGCATCATCAAATGTGTTGCAGAAGGAAATGAAGTAATGACACAATTCAGGTAAATATGCATCCCAAACAATCCTGCTCTGCCTCAGAAACTCAAGTTATATATAAATGCTCTCTCATTTAGGTTTTAAACATACAATTTACGGAGCAGTGAACCAAACCAGTTCTAAAAGTTCTCATTGTTAAAAGAAAAATGATACTGTATATGAATACCAAATTGAGTGATGCATCTGCATTCTTCTTGGAATGTACATTTATGTGCCTGGCTGAACCGGTCTGGTAGGTTGAACAGGAGTTTATTGGAGCTTTCATCTTTCGTGCAGGAGAACAGAAGGACTGTGAACTGTAAAGCAAAATTGATTGTATAGTGTCAAGGAGAATGACAAAAGCTAAACTTAAGTAGGTGTTGGCAAAGATGCTGAGCAAGAACATAGGCTGCTACAGTAATTGATTATGACTCATGCATGATTAACTGACAAGTGAGAACAATTTTAAAACCAATCCCAGTCAAGTAGGTGTATGTAACTGACTGGTCAAGCTCACAACTGTGATAAAATTTAGCTGACTGCATCCATGATGTGATGTGACATCACATGTCTGTCTCCTGTTACAGCCCCCACCACAACCACGTAATAGATAATTTATCATTTGCGCCATTTGAGCAAGCACACACTCAGCATCACTTCTCTCCAGATCACAGGTCTGAGTAGGCCTCTTAGACTCATCATCATCATCATCATGTTGGTTCCCCGTTCAAGTCAATAACGTGCTTCATCTGGCTGTTGGAGTAGTCCCACCCTGAGTCATGACTCAGAGTAATGAATCGTTTTGACTGCCGACCCAAATAAGACTGAGAGAAATAGACCTGCAGTGTACTGTTGTAGATGAATAAGAAGAGAAAAATATTTTGAGCATTTCTTGCACATTGTATTTGTTAACCAAATTGACTGGCCTGGTCTCTGAAGAACTAGAAAAAATACAGCAAGGAGTGGATTATGCAAGTAAATAGATCTATGTGTGAAAGAGCCAATCATCTTCAGACGCAAACATTGCAAATCATCAAAATCAATTTTATAAATTAGATGAACACCCTCTCTCACTCTTTGCCACCATATAAATCATCAATTAGCATTACTCACACTCACTCAATAATATATAATTCATTGGCACAATAGTTACCTATTCCAAACCAAGAATGGTGGCACACAATTCTTGTGTGTCTCCTCTTGTCCCATGGAATCAACACATTGGCAGTCTTGAAATTGCATGGTCTTTACTGGGGTAGCCCTGATAGGGAATGAAAAAGGAAGGCTAGTCATGTGACGGAGGCAACCATTGTCTACAATGTCCTTGAAGGGCGGCTTCTTCACTGCACACTGGTCCAACTTTAATCCGGCAATAAATGTGTATAAATGGTGGGGCTGAAAAAGTCAGACACAAAATAATGTTCCTCTAGCTATAGCCATTTGTGTTTTTGCCAAAGACGTTTAACACAACGATCTGTAAGTTCCTGCTCAGTCTGGAAAGTAGAGTTCACCCTCAAACTCAGGGGTGCACCCCACCCAGAAGTAAGTCAACTAATGCACTTGAGTCTGACCAATCACACTCACCCTCCCCCTGTGATGTTTTAGGAACATTGTGTTGTATGAAGTGTTAGTTCATTATATATTCATAGTCAATCTCTGTACATTTTGAGGAGAGAGACTGGCCCTTATAACTATAACAACTGCACCAGCTACATTGAACAAACGCCCAACAGACATATTGGCTCCTGGGCAAGCCAGATACATTATTTCCAGCCTGCTGAGCTCTGGCTTTTGGAGCATTTTTCCATACCAATAGACCAAGGAGTTTTGGTCTACAAAGACCTCTTTCAGGTCATTTAGATAGTCTTGACCCATCCTCTGAATGATCATTGGTGCTGCCACTTGCTCAGCATCTTGCCTTCGCCTCTGCAATTGACTTAAGCCCTGGCACTTGAAACCAAGCCATTGCAGAGGTTAGGTCCGATTCTTCTGTTGCTGGTATTTTTGCTAGTGTTGTTGCTGGTGTTGGCTGCTGTGAGAAAACAGCATTGCTCTCTCTGGAGCTTGAAGGCTGTACACCAGCTCTTCTGCCCGGGACTCTAACTTCTAACAATTCCTCTTCCAGGTTCCTTACTTGCTCAACAATCCACTCTTGCATAGTGAAACATCCACTTCTGGAAAAGGAATGAAAGTGGGCAATATTTTTTGTGCTCTGACTCAAGTATTGTGGCACAGGAGTATTCTTTGGAATTCACAATCTTTCTTTTCAGCCTTGGATTAACAGTCAAGCGAAGAATTAAGCTCTCAACCAACTCATGTGCTTCTCTGTTGCCGTTCTTACTGGTGAAACTTTGCAACACTTTTCCTGTAGCAAATGCAACAACAGGATAGCTCGGTTCATTGTACTGTCCTCCTTGCTGACATCCTGTGTGAAAACCTCAAAAGGAAGTAGTATTTGTGTCAGGCATTTGGCTAGGGTCCATTTGTCCACCTCCAAGTGCCTCCCATCGTCTTTCAAGAACATAGTCACAGCTCTAACAGATGTTGCAACATGTAGTAGGTCGAGTTCCAATGTGTTGGCATCTCCTTTATAAGGGCTTTAACCCATAGTCACTTATCACACTGAATGATCCTCTACTGCCTCTGGGCTTTAAAAGATTGACACAAAAGAGTGCTGATTCTTCTGAAAGTGGTCAGTATGTTGCTGACTATGTCTTCTTTTTTGAGAAAGTCCTGTCCTATCATGTTGATGCAATGTGCCAAACATAGGACCCTGAACTATCCACCATCTGCTTGACCATATTCCTGCCATTGTCTGTGGCAACAAAACCAATTCTGAGACCTCTGGGTCACAGCCACTCGAACACCTTTGTCTTAAATTCTTTCAACATGCTTGCAGCTTCCGGGATTTCTCCATGGCAAACATCACCATTCTTACATGCCACTGAACACCCTTAAAAGTTTCTTTAGTGCTGAGACCTGCAGATAACTGTTGCCTAGCCCCCATAAATGGCATCCAGTGTGCAGTGATATACATGTAATCCTTTGCTTGACAACTGGTCCACATGTCTGTTGTCAGATGGATAATATGAACAGCACTCTGCTGCAAAACTTGTCCAACCAATTGCAGGACACTGTGATGGATCACTGGAACAGTAACACTGGCAAAATAGGTCTGACTGGGAACCTTACATTTTTGCCAGATGGCTACCACAAATTCAAAAAATCCTACTCCTTCCACAAAGGAAAAAGGGAGGAGGTCAAGTGCTAACATTTTTGCCAGTGTCCTGTTGTAGAAATATGCTGTTGAGTGGTTGGGTTTGTAGGTCCCCTCCTGCTTAAATATTCTCATAATAGTAGCTTGTATTTTTTATTTTGTGGTGCCACTGATGTAGGTGATTTTCAGAGAGGACCAGTAGGTGACAGACTCAATGTGGTCTTGGGATAGTCATCACTGTTTGCAGTGGTGTCTCTATTGGAGTCCCGTGCCATTTTGAGGTTGCTGATGCAGTGGGAGCTATTGCACATTGCTGACAACAGGGCTGTTTTGTGTAAAGCTGTTACCCTCTTCTTCCTTATCACCTCCCCCCTCTATCATCACCACCACTACCTGCATCCATTTTTTTAAGTTGCTCCTCCAACCGTTTGTATGACATTACCAATGCGTTCCTTCACCAAGCATGTTTTTACAATGCAGATTTTACAATACATACCACTACCATGCATTTGAATTCATTCACATTTGAAATACCTTCACTACGCAATCCACTACCAGGCATACTTTTACCACGCTTACTGTTACAGAAACATCCAGTCACAGTCTAACACTGCCAAGTACTGGTCAATATTTCTACATGAATTAGTAATACATTATTATTAACAAAATGTACAGATTATATTAAAGAAAAAATGTCAATTGAAGGTTTGTTACTATATTTTTGGGTGGAGACCCCAACCCCCTTTTTTAATTGCCCCTAAAAATATATAACCAACTAACCACATGTCCGCCAATACAAACATATGCATGGTAAAGCCTTCCAAGAATTGCATTGTAAAATTATTTGCAATGTAAAAAATTTGTTCTAATTGTATTTTTTGGTAAACACTTTGTGGTAAAGGCTGCCCCCCCACCCACCGATTGTGTGATGTATTTTCATATGGGTAGTTTCCCCTTGAGTACCATAGTGTGAACCAGGTTTACATCGACAAACAAACATTCAGGAAATGGAGCATATTGCAATGTTATTGTCCTGTTTGTTAATCATAGAGAAGTCCAAAACTGGGGAAGAGAACATTTTAGTGTACCACTGGTGCCACTGCCAATGTCCAAAGAGCTGGAGGTAGGTGGGTTTGCTGATGATTGCCTCTCTGCAGTGCATACTTCTATTGAGTTTGTGGGCGATGCAGGTCTCAGTGGGGGATAAAAAATATGGAAGCTGGCGGTGGTAGTGGAACCAGTGCCACGTTCCTCTGAGCAAGTTGAATAGGAGGGACAATGTTGGTGTCCTCTGAGCCAGCTTCTATGAAAATGACGGCCTCGTCCTTCTCCTCCTCCACTTCTATAATTCTAAGGCTTTCATGGACTTTCCTTTTTCCTTGTCTCTCATGGTGATTTGTGGACTCAGCCGGGGTACAATCTATGTCTAGATCATCAGGAGGGGTTTGGAGAATATGTTCCCCTTTATTTTTCCTGCTGGAGATTGAGAAGCCAATGGTACACTTTGCTCAGTTCCTTGCAATGACTGGGCACTTGTTTGCAGCTGAGACAACTCCAATTCAGACTCACTGCTCGTCACCATGATCGCAGTAGCTGCCTTGGTGACCGACATGGGCTTAGGTTTGGGTAGTGCTGTCACTGATGCGGGAGTGCTGCTCCCAGCTTCCTGCCTGGAGCATGGTGAGGCAGGCACATGAAGGAGGAGAGTAGCAAGTCATTGGTGGCAATCTGCTTCTTCTCCTCCTCACTGGCCACTTTCTTGGCAGCATCTCTCTTTGGGGCCATCTCCAAGCTCTGTCAGTTGGCACTTACCTTCACAAGCAGAAGCAGAGGTATCACATGCTGTGGTCGCGTCACTTTGTGCCAGCCTTCTGCATGGCAGTACTGTGGGTGATGTCCTTTGTACACCTAAAAGTAAATGTTTAGTGAAATGTGACATTTGTGCAGTTTGAATTATTCATAGTACAGACAATATAATTTATTGTGGTTTTCTTAAATAATTAATTAACAACAATAGTGTATTGATTCCAATCAATACTATAAAGTAATATTCTAATAAATCAGGATAACAACATACATCCTTTTTGCTGTATGTGCATCTAAGGGGTGCTTTTGTGTGCCTATGGCAGGCAGGGGGTGCAGGGAAGACTGAATAATCCTTAAAAAATGAATGCTAGTGTATGCCTATGGCAGGCAGGGAGTGCTGGTAAAATGGAATAGTCCTTCAAAAATGAGTTCTGATGTGCACCTACGTCAGGCAGGGGAAATGGAATAATCATTCAAATGAAAGCTGGTATGCACCTAGGTCAGTCAAGGGGTGTGTTGAAAAATTATTAATTGTTAAAAAATTAATGCTGGTGTCCATCTTTTGCCTAAAAGATGAAGTCCTGTGGTAGGCAGGGGGTAGAGGGAGAGTATAAGACAAAGAATAATTGCTGGTGTATCACTAGGGACTGTGAGAAGTCTTTTGGAAGGCAAGACAAGGAGGTGTAGGGTGAAATGGAAAAACATGCATAATATCAAAAACACTAATCATAAATACACTACAATGATCCTCAAGCACATTAAACGTATATCAGGGAAAAAAGTAAAAAAAAGAAATGGCATAGACCTCTATCAATGTCCTCAGAAAATGGCTTTGAAAAGTGGAGAAAAGGGATTAATACTACTCTAGGGCCAAAATTCACAAAGCTCTTGCATCGGATTATTGTTACTTTTGTAATTCAAACCTGATGCAAAAACTTTATTGGGATTTACAGACCAACACAAATTGGTATTTGTGTTGGTTTGTAAGGAAAAGTAATACAAACCAGCGTGAAGCACTGCTTTGTGTTACTGAACGTCAAGAGGATGTTACATGGGTGGTACATAGGCATTCCTGTGCTACCACCCATGCTTTTTGACGGAAAACCCTATCTCTTAACATTAGTAGGCAGGGTTATGCACTAAAAAATAATACCTTTTTTGAAACCAGGCATTAAAAGGAGAAATGTTTTCATTTCTCTTTTCTTCTCTAATGTTGCATGTGTGCTGTACTATACGGCACACATACAAAGTGGGAAATGTTTTAACTTGAGTTTAAACCTATGCCAAACTCACACACACACACACTTGCAGCATGGCACAAAGGTGTGTGTATGGTGCTTGGCAGTAAAATTCTATGCCCGTGCTAGGGAGTGGGAAGGAGAGTTCCAAATCTCTGTAGATATGGTGCTCTCATGTTCTCTCCCTGTCATGCAACAAAGCACAGTATTTTTGGCTGCTGCTCTGCGGTGTGAATCTGGTTCTAGGTGGCTGTCTGAAAATGGGCACTGGCCACATGGTCAAACAACAGCAAGCAAGGAAGCATGGAGAACAAAACATTCATGCAGGCCCATGGCAAAAGCACACTGACTGACATCACAAAATGTTCACTGGCCATATAGTCAAACAACAACAATCAAGAAGGCATGGACAACAAAGACCACATGCAGGCCTATGGATGGGCACTGATTACACAAAATGGCCACTGGCCATGTGGTATGGATCACAAAGACAAAATAGTGGCCTGTGGCAAACACACACACAAACACACACTTGCCACACAAAGGAAGCATGGCAAACAATGATGATGGTAAACATTGCCAATATTACAGCAATGCCAAAAATGAAAATTAAGTCAGCTAGAAAAATTTATAGCAACAAACATCCTCCCAAGGCATGATATCATTACCTCACCAAAATACACTTTTTTCAGGAAAAAAATGTGAAATGCAAAATAGCTAGCATTTAATCCAAAGCCATTCCTATCTTAAATAATCATGGAAACAACATGTACCACAGAAAAAATGTGGTTCATATACCAAATGACTAGAACTGACTGGATGACCCATGGATAGACTAGACCACATGGTAAAATAAATTAATAGTAAAAATGTAACAAACATGGAGAAAATGTACTTAACTGTGCAACCTTTTTTCCTTATAAAAGATATGAAATTAAATAAAAAACAAAATTAGGCCCCTACTGCAGCTCCAGACCATCCACCACAACCACAATCAAATTTAAAAACTGAATAAAAGTATGAATGAAATACTGGTGCCTGCCCCTATCAAACAATACCCTTATCCACAAGTTTTTGAACTTACTTGTTACTGTGATGTCACAAAACCAAAATGTCCTTAATAAATCCAATAGTGTGTGCAGCAGAAAAAGAGAGTGATCCTTGGCATGAAATTGAAAAGAAATGTGACCAGGAGATAGACAATTCACTGGGCGGAGCCTTCTGGATGAGAAGAGGAGGTTGCAGTCTCTGGACACTTTCTTCCTGTTGAAAAAATAGTAAAATAAAAAAATGCTTTTTGCACTAAAACAAACTTAAACTATCCATTGGAGTAGAATTTTAACTCTAGAAGATATTTTCAGGTTGATTTACCTACTTCTCAAGTTGAGAATCTACTTGAGAAGCAGAGAAGCAACAACTTGCAGTCTCCAGCATCACAAAACAGCACCAGAAGGCTCTGTGGCGACCGGTAGCCACGCTAGTGATGGGGAAATCTTGTTTGCACTCGCAAGCACATGATAATGGAGCCTTGCATGAGCCAACAAATCCTAGCACACCAATGGGAATAGGATTCTGCCATGCACTGTATGGTGTAAGTACACATGAACTCTGTGTTACAAGCTTAGTGCAAAGTTATATGAAATCCTCCAACACCAGCAAGTGGAATTCAAATATTATGCCCGGTCCTAGGTATGGCTTAGAGTACTGGGTGGCATGGTTCACCAGCACCAGGATGAACCAATTCCTTTGGGCTCTCTTCGGTTCAAGGGAACCAAGAATATCCACACCTGCCATGCTGTACCGGGGATGCGCTAACAGGACCAGAGGGACTACATATCCCAGACTGCCCTGTGGCCCCAGGAGGTGGCCATCTTGTGCATCACCTGCTCCCACTTGCCAGATCCAACGAGCGCTATAAAGCGCGAGGGGGCATACCGCAGCACGGGACGCGCTAACAGGACCAGAGGGACTACATATCCCAGACCGCCTTGTGGCCCAATGAGGCGGCCATCTTGTGCATCACCTGCTCTGACTTGCCAGATCCAACGAGCCCTATAAAGCGCGAGGGGGCATACCCCAGTGCGGAACGTGCTAACAGGACAAGAGGGACTGCATATTCCAGACTGCCTTGTGGCCCCAGGAGGCGGCCATCTTGTGCATCAGCTGCTCCGACTTGCCAGATCCAACAAGTGTTATAAAGCATGACGGGGCATACCGCAGCGTGGGACACTCTAACAGGACCAAAGGGACTACATATCCCAGACTGCCTTGTGGCCCCAGGAGGCAGCCATCTTGTGCATCACCTGCTCCCACTTGCCAGATCCAACGAGCGCTATAAAGCGCGAGGGGGCATACCGCAGCTCGGGCCACGCCCGGGCTGTGCTCGGGCAAAGCCTGGGCCGCACCCGGGCCAAGGGCAGGCCCGTCTGCGCCCGTCCGCGACTGACCGAGGCCGTGCAGGGCCACCCCCCTGAGTTTGGCTTTTTGCCTTAGCCACCTCAAATTGTTCTGTCCCCCCTTAGTCCTCCCTCATCTATCATCCTAGGCCCCTGTCTCGTCCCATTACACTGCCACAGATATGGGTAAAAGAAAAGCACTCGAGGGTGGGGTTGGGTCTGGGGGGAAAAAAACACAAGAAAAACTCCAAAAAGTCGGGCAGTAATGAAGTACTTGACCGCCTTGATAACCTCCTAGCTGATTGCGGGGAAATATTAACTCCATCACCCGGCACCAATCAGCCATTGAGTCCCAAACCGTGCCCTGCAACCCAATCCTTGATTAGCAAGCAGGGAAGCATACCCAATATGTTTAACAAAGCAAGGGTACGGGTGAGGACTGAGACTAGCGCAGTGCCCCTCAACCCCGCAGATTTAGTCCCCAGCCCTTTTTCCCTTCACGCACCAGCTATAGAGCCCCCTCCGTCACCTGTCACTTGTACCAATCATTTTAATCTGTTATCATGTCTCTCTGATCCACCTACAATTCAGGATCTCACATTTAAACTTGCCCAGGCCAGGGCAGAAAGCTCTGCAAATATCCAGTCATCCCCCCCTCCCCCAAACGACGACTTGGCAGGTTGCATACAAACACTCAGGGCAGAAATAGCAGCCCTTAAGTGCATAATAGGTGACCTCACGGTCACAGTGTGGCGTCTCATGGAAGAGAGAGGGAGAACAGCTAGGGAAAGTGCCGCTAACGCAGCCCAGACAAACACTACCACTCTGACTCTACCTGTTCCCACCATGTTCCATCACGTCAAACACCTTTGAGGGCCCCCAGGTTCTCTACTTGAGGACACTGTCCCTAGGACTTTAGTCAGAGCCCGCATATTGGGTTCCCGCACACCAGCAGACGTGCAAACTGACTATCCTCCCACCAACCCCGAGAACACAAGTTCCAACTCCACACCCCTCACTTTAGGTGAGGGCCGTCTCTCTGGTAGTACATATTCTCCCAAGACTACCACTCTCCCTCCCCGGAAAATCTTTATGACCAACGTACACAGATCTACCGCTGGGGGGGGAGGGAAGGGGAGGATTCCCTGATTAACAAAGTCACCCACTGGATTCGCCATAGCAGTGGATATCTTTCAGTAATTAGGAAAGATATTCTTAGGGCAAGACGACACCGGTCCCAGAGCTCACGGTCCGATTGTATCGAGCTCCTCCTAGTAAACGGGCAGGTAGCCTATGACTTAGTAGCCTTAGACCAATGAACTAACCCCCTGGGTGGGTCCACCATTCAGTTTAAACTCGAGTCACTGACTTCACTTTGTGTGCCACCCTCCCTAGTGGCTCTAGACCAAGACACTGTCTGTTCCATGATTGATTGACCATATTGACCATCAGAGATTGAGGTGCAGGCCCCCCACATTAGACCTGATAGTGGCATAAGCTCCAACAATTGTGCCCGCACCGATATTCACCAAGCGGTCATCGCTGACCAGACACACAGGACGGTCTCTACCGCTTCCCCCAATTTCACTACACTAGTCACCCCAGATTTCCAGGTAAACCTGCTCCCACTACCCAACTCCCCGACCACCAGCCAGAAAGTAAAGATTGTTTCATGGAATGTGTCAGGCATGAAATCCAAGCTTCCATTGCCGCACTGGAACCTTTTCATCGACCAATAGGACATATGTATCTTCCAGGAGACCTGGCTAATTTAACCTGTCCATAAACTCGGCTATGCAACCTACCACATACCTGCCTAATTTGGGTAAAAATCGCACTACAGTGTGTAGTGAAACTGATACCCACCGACACCCCTGACATCCCTGGAATTAGCCTTAAGGGAACAGGGCCCACTGCCACTGACATTTTTAACATCTATGCCAGGGGGACAAGTGGGACCGACCGCTCTGTGACCCTGCAGTCCCTAGAGACCCAACTGGGTGAAAGACCCTCCAAACATGCCCTTGTTGTAGCGGGGGACTTTAATACCATCTTTGAACCCCTGGGTCTGGACTATATGGGTGATTTCAGGGAAGAAGATAACATTTGTCGCATACCCAGGTTGGAGCTCCCCCCATTAAAAAGTGGCATTCGCCCACCCTTCAACTTAATGCCCTGACCCTCGGCCAAAGTCTGAGGGCTGTAAATGGAAGAACCAAATCAAATAAGCATGCCACCCACACGTTCACTGGTTCACAGGGGAAGAGCTGCATCGACTATATATTGATGGACCTTCGATTTTAGCACTTGGTTGATGACATGGTAGTCCGGACCCGAACTGACAGTGACCACAATCCACTCTGTCTCAGTTTAGAGTCACCGTGGGGCTGGGCGCCCCCAGCAACAACCACTACCAAAGTAGCCAAAGTGGTACCGGCTGAGAACAACAGACGGCGACTTATATGGAACAAGGTGATCCTGCGAGACGACATTCTCTCTTCCATCGATTTGGACCTGACCCTTTGTGTATCATTGATATTTACGATGGGAGAGGATGTGGGAAGATGTTCCTCCCTAATCGATGTTCACACTGAGTTTTTCCAAAGATTGGAACAGCTCCTATCCCTGCCACCTGCTCACAATCCCGGCAGTGCTTCTCCATGGTACAATCGGGACTGCCGGCTGGCACGAACAAGGCTAATTAGCGGAATCAAACATAAGGATGTTGCCCGACTTAGGTCTCTGCGGAACCTGTACAGACAGATGCAGAACAAGGCCAGGAAGGACTGGGAGGAGGAAAGATGGAGCCTCCTGAGGGCTGCATGCGAACGCAGGGACTCCAGATCTTTTTGGGACATAATAAGAAAAAGAAACCTAAAGCAATTGGCAATAACATCCTGCCCTCAGATTGGTTCCACCATTCTAACTCTCTCTATAATGTCGAAAGCCAACTCATAACCATCTCAGTCCAACCCCAGTCGAGTACCATCTATGGGGATTGTCTGTTCAACTAGGGAGACATCCGAGAAGCAATAAACAACATAGTTCGACTGAAAGCTGCTGGCCCCGATGGCATCCCTGGAGACCTCTTCCTTTACAACATCGACAAATGGGCTGAGTACATTGTCCTTCTATCCAATGCAATTGTCAGGGGAGCTCCCATTCCTGAGTCCTGGAGGGGTGCCGAGGTAATACCCATTTATAAGAAAGGTGACAGATCCCTACCCGGCAACTATAGGCCCATTAGCCTTATAGATACAGTAGAAAAGGTATTCTGTTGTGCACTACTATTGAAAATCAAAGATTGGATCAATGAGAACCGCATTTTATCACCAATCCAGGCTGGCTTTAGGTCCAAAACAAGCACCATAGATCAGGTGTTCAGGTTTCTGCTTGTATATTGGAAGGTCGTAGTGATAAGGAAGGGGAGTCTCTATGTAGCCTTCATAAACCTTAAATCAGCGTTTGATCTGGTCCCTAGAAGTAAACTTTGGGAGGTCCTCAAGGAGATGAGTATGCCCCAGGGCTTCTGACCACAACAATCCAACTACACAAGGCCAACTATGCAAAAATATGTTGGGGGAACCAGGGCAATCTCACCGATCCGATCCAAGTAGTCAGGGGCGTTCGGCAGGGCTGCGTACAGGCTGCCACTCTTTTTTCCCTTTATTTGAATCAGGTCATCGATAATCTCACCTCGCAGCCCTCTGATGCACCAGCCCTAGGCAACAAAAAGATCACAACACTTTTGTTCGCAGATGACACCCTGATAGTATCCAAAACCCTGATGGGCCTCCAATACTCGTTGAATCGTTCAATGACTTCTGCTCCACGAGAGGCCTAGAAATAAACACCTCTAAAACCCATAGTCATGAACCCCCACAGGTCACATGGGGGAGCCTTTTCCTAGGTGGGCCCAAATTAGAACTAGTCAATACCTTTGATTACCTGGGGATCAAACTATCAGACTCAATGTTCTAGAAAGCCCATATCAACTCCACATCATTAAAATTCGGCCAGGTAGTGGGTGTCCTTTTAAAGGAGCACCATGCCTCATCATCACGACCAATAGCTGCTGCTCTCCACATTTATAACAGGAAGTCTGTCAGCGCAGCTCTGTACGGAGCTGAACTCTGGGACTTCGAGGATGTAAGAGAACTCACTTGTATAGAGAATATGTTTATGAGAAAACTTACCTCTCTGCCCCCAAGCACCCCGCTCCTTCCTCTGCACATGGACCTGGCCCGCAAACCTCTAGGTGCTATAGCTGGTCTTAGGCCGTTACTGTTCTGGAGGAGAGTCATGGCAACTCCCGAACTTTCCCCCTATGCCACTGCGTTTAGGGACGTTTGCTCAATGGATGCCTCCAACAAGATCAGGTGGATCCACTCAGGTAAGTCAGCATTGATTGCCATTGGGATGGGAAACTCGTGGAATTTTCCACACACAAGGCCACCACCGACCAAAGAAAGAGTGAAGTCCTGTTATTGGGAGTGGGCATCCCAGTCCATATCTTGCTCGCTCTCACTAGGGTGTCTATCTAGCGAGTTTCTGGATAGGAAGCTCTATATGGAGTTCAGATTTGGTTCCCTCCCTCTTAATACCTTTACCAGCAGATTGCAAAACAAGGCCCCAAACAACAACTTATGCCCCTGCTGTACCCTGTACCAGGAGTCAACTGCCCATGTCTTCTTTGTTTGTCCATCCTACGCTAATCAAAGAAGGAAATGCCTCACGCCAACTTGCAAATGGCTTGGGACCCGAGATCATTCTGTTGCCATGAGAATCTTAAAATCAGACTCCAGTCCGCCCATTGCCATTGCAGTTGCCAAATTTCTCGGGAGAATGTGGCGCACCAGAAGGAAATCGACTAAGACAGTCTAGCCCCAAGTCTTTGTAGTTATACATGTCTATCTTTGTCCCAAAACTGTATCTTGGAACTGTGTTATGCCATATTCTTTTTATTGTACTGCATTTCATGCATTATTATTTTTCTTATTTAGTTCAACCCAATTCATTTTATGAATTCCAACCCATTATTTATTGTGGCGCTATGCGACTTTTATGTCACTGGATGCCGAAATAAAGTTTTATGATGATGCTATACCATGCAATGCTAAGCTATGTAGATTTGTTAGTACACTAATTACCTGTGAAGGTATCCAGGCACTTGCCTGTGGGAAGGTGGATGCCCACCCTCTCAAAGAGTGTTCCCACTACAGGGATAATATGGAAGGGAGACACTCATTTGTTTCCTGAATTGCCACTGACCTGACAAGCCTCACGGGACCTAGAGAAAGCATCTGTTTTCATCCTCATCTGGGGCCAGTAAATGTGGGTGATAAAGTAGTAAAAGGTTTGGTCTGCCCCTGATTTCCTTCTAAGGGGACAATGTCAACCAGCTCCAGTAGAAAGATCCTATAGCACTGTGGGACCACCAACACTCTGGTTGACCCAGTCCCAGATACCTTAGGGTTACTGCATAGGAGACCATTCTTCCAGCAATTGTGGTGAGCACCAGAGGTGCCTTCATTTTTCTGGGCCTCACACTCAGGTAGCACACCATCCTCCAAAAGCAGTTAAAATAGTTTGCTAAATAAGCGCATGAACTAACAGAGGAGTTTCTACCAGAGCAATTACCATTTGCGTGCTATGTGCTTGGTATGGTAATTCCTCAGATGGAGAGTGTGTATATAGGAAGTTTGGTCACAGTTGTTTTTCAATAAAGTATAAGATACCATCTACTAAATCTGTTTGTAGGAAACAAATAGGATCCATATAATTTGCAGTCAATTTTCTTATGTATAGAGCACTTTTTACAAGTGTGATATAATCATAAATCTACAAGGGTGTCTGTGGTTAATAGAAAAGATGAAACAGTAATGATTGAGGTTTTGTAGGAAACAAGATCAGTTTTATATTGTGTGACACATCCTAGGGCTGCCAGAGACATATGACTTTCTTGTATAAGTGAGACGAGACTCCTTTCTGTTTGATTTTGTGTGATTTCATTTAAAAAACTGAGGCAGACCTCTAGCTTCTTAAAATGTTTTTTAGAAATGAAAAAAATTCTAAAATACTGTTAGAAATGTGAGCAGGCACTCTAAATTCCTTTCAGTAAGGCTTGAATGAAATGTGCAGCCACCGTGCTAATTTTGGGCATTTCTGGTGATTGACGTTTCTCAATGCTTAGATTGGTTCAATTTATGATGTTCCTGATTTACAGAAATCCATTTTTACTTATGATAGTGTGCACATTTTATTATTTGATGCTCCTGGTTTCTTCTAGATGGAGCTACTTGTTCCCAAGTATGAAAGTGAAAGGCATACATCTCATTGTTATGGAGATTACATAAACAAGGTTTTTAAAAGGATACATATCTAAGCCCTGTTTTAAGTGCTGTTCAAATATTTCAAATTACCAGCTGGTAAGGTAAATGAGTATCCCTATCTTTTATCTGTTTGTAAACACCATCATTTGGTACATTTTCCACAAGAGCCTGCTGAGGATACTGCGGAAGGCATCTGCACATGGAGACGTTTTGCTAAGAAAGGAATATATTTACATGTTTTTTAGAAGCAAACAAGATGAAAAATCAATTCACTAACCCGTATATTTTTACACAGGGTATCATATATTTTTATCCCTCATTCTGGCGTCTTCGCAGTAGAACTAGGTATACAATCATGTCTATTGCCAAATATGGAACACAAGGCGAAGAACAAAGGTCTCCTCAAATCAAGGTTCAACCACCTGTACATCAGGATTAGCTTATAAAAGTTGTTGGGACTGAAAAGTCCAGTGTGTTGAAAGATACATGTAACCCTGTCCTGAGTGCCCAACTGTACACTTTGTACAACTAGGCATCAGCTGTGTACCATGTCACAGGCCTGTTTTACAGATTGCCTTCTTGTTTGGTTGGGAGGGTCACCCAAAGGACTACCCTCATAATGGGGGAAGGCTACCACTTTTGCCAGGAGGACCCCCGTATGCCTGGAGGGGGCTGACTTGTTCTGAGCCGTATGGGAAGCCCTGGGGGGCAAGCACCAAGCTGCACCGTTGTACTGTGGTAATCCTGTATGCCAGAGGGAGTCACGGATTTAAAGATTTTTTGGCCAGTAGCAAACATGTGATTGCTGAAATCAGTGAACTTGTATTCTAGGAGGGGCTGCCAGAGTGAGGATGTTTGCATAAGGAGAGCCTGCATCTGGTGAGTGAATACTGCAGCAACTCCGGATGCCAGGAGGGGCTGTCAATACAACTTTTGCCAAGGGTTTGGGTGTTCGCTCGGCCCAAAGGAAGACCACTGTGACCAATGGGATGAGCCTGCAGGCTGTTATCTGGACTTAATAGACTCCCAGAGGATCACCAGACACCTCCAAGGATGTTATATCCTTGTTTGAAGGCCTGATTGGGAGCTAGAGGATCACACTAGCACACCCCACCCTTGCTATAAAGAAAGAACAGCTTACCTTTGTTTCCAAAGAGAGGAGCAACACCAGTCACTGAAACAAACAGGCAGCCTGCTTGACAGGGAAAAATGGCACCACCGCTACTGACATATGCATCTCAAGTGGCCTGACTTTACCATACAGGATCCGGACACATGAGCACCTGAGGGGAGAGTACTCGCTGCATGGCTGAATACTGTCAGACTGCCACAGCGGGTAAAACTGGAATTAGGCCTTTTGGGTGTTAGAGGACTTGCTGCTAAAAGTGCTGCGGCATCTTAAGCACTTTTGACTAATTCAAAGGAAGAAATCCAATTACAGCTTAATAGTTTCCATTCTCTAAATGCAACCATCATTGAATGGGCTATAAATCCATACACATTAAACAAAGAAGTGTGGGATAGGGTTTCCGCTGACAGCTACTAGACCCCTGACTTCAAGGGGGATAGTGTTATTAATTCTGAACATTGTATACCATTGAATGTGCAGACTTAGAAATCAAATGCTTCTTTTTCTTTAAATGAAAGCATTGGACTGGACATTGACTCATTGCTTTTACTGTTTGAACGTTTAGTTCTGAATTTTTCCCACTGACCTGTATCTACATCCCAACCTAGGAAGCCTTGACTGCTTGACTACAGCTACCACTTAGAGTCAAGTGAAGAAGGGGTACTTGGCCCAGTTGCTCAGGGTCCATAGTAGGCCGGGCCCTGGGACATCAGGACTAAAAGGCCTTAGCCACCACGGCTGGGCCCAGTAACCCCTGCACGCTTGGTGGATTTCTGAAAGGTATTCGGGCACAGATGTTTACCTCAAAATGTTAATACAATTGCTATTCTGTATTACATGCTAGTAAGCATACATTGGTGACAAATCTGCCCACATCCTGGCCTTGAAAAACATAACACAGGAACACACCTCACTGGCAAAAGCAACATCAAACACAACCCTATTTTGGACATATATAGATGCTATTCAGTGAGACTCAGAAGCATTGTCTCAGCAATACAATGCAAACATACATGTATGTACAGTGAGACAGCATGCACCTGTCTAAAACTTTGTCTCAGGTTAAAAAAAATGAAATTGCAAAAGTGTTGGATGGAGATGTCATCACATTAAACATATTAATGCACATATTCATGCACATCACACAGTGTTCAATCAAAACATTCTGGTTTCATGATGGATATATTCAAAATGAAATAGTAGAGAATAAAGATGTCATGGAAGAACCAAACAAAGAGAAAAGAGGAGATTCTAGAATCTCAAATAATCTGATCATGTCAAGCACCACTCTCGGAGTAAAGTGAGACATCACACTACTACCCCCTAATGAAATAAAAAATAAGAGAAGTCACATATGCACACAGCATAAATTACTAGAACAGTAGCAACCGTGCCATCAGCAAATCAAAGTAAATAACACCAAACCAAGATACCATCTTGACATAAACCCTATCATCTTGACCCAATAGGTGAACACTTACATAGTTTTCTAGATGATGAGTTTTTTTTACATGCTGTAGTATACTCTTCCTCTGTCAGTTTTATCATTTCATTAGATAGTTATCTGAGGCTGGACCCATGGGACTATTGTTTGCTACACCCTGTGATTTAGCAAATCTAGATTTGAACTCAACCAATTTAAAGTCCATATCGTGCATCATATGTTTTATTCCTTTTTTAAATAACTTAATCACTTACAAAGTATGAGTGAATTTGGACTATTGTACCTAGCCATTAAGTATTTTAATTTTGACAGAATCACCTACTTTATCAGAACAATTTTTTGCATTTGTCTTGATATTTTTGTCTCCTGCAGAGCAAGCTCTTTGTTATGCCATACTCCCAGTCTGTTACATTTTAAATGTTTACCCTATCTCATCCAAATGGGACTGAGTTATGTCTTGTGACTACTAACCTTAAAAAGTTCAAAATTATTTTTCCCAGTTGAGTTGTGGGGTGTTATGAGACTAGAAGGCAATTCCTTTTTCAAATTGAGATCATGGATACTGCCTCAGATAATGTTCTTTGTTTAGCATTTTATTCTATCTCTCCACCGCACCATTTGATTCTGAATGATACAAAGTGCATGTGTCAGTTGTTATACTGCATTTCCACAAGAAAAAACAAAATTCCCTTGAGCTAAATTGAGGTTTATTTTCTGCAGAAATGGAATTACAGTAACTCTCTTTTTTAAATACCTTCTAAGAAATTGATAACACTAGATGCAGCATTGTCACATACACAGGTTACTTCAACCCATCTTAAGTAGAGATCAGACATAAAGTTGAGATAAGATGTATTATGTCCACCTCTTAACAGACCTACAATGTCCATGGTTACCTCATACTACCGAGATGCAGAAAGTCTCTTGCATACCAAGGGTGTATGTGTAGGGATTAAACCCTATCAATATTGTTACATTGCACACAGTCACACACTCATTGTTCTACATCAGTGTTTAAACCTGGCCACCAGAAACATGCACATAGTCTTTCATTCATTGCAACTCTGTTAATGTGCACAAGATTAGCTAAGAATGACTCAATTTAGACCCGAGTGACACTGAAGGTGCAAATCTTGTCCCTCTCAACTTGATACCATGGTCTACCATTAGTTCATCCTTTAGCATGCACCAGGACTTTCCAGAGACCACTCTTACCATTTGTAATGAATTCTGCACTGTGCATGCTTTAATATACTCCCCCATTTCTAATTTCAACTAACTCTCATCAGCAGCACCCTCCATGACCTCACAAATTATAACTTCCAACTCAGTTAATTGATCCTCTCATCCTCTACATCTTTAAAATTGCCATCCTTGTATAAGATCTCTACCAAATGAGAGTGACGTCCAACAGAGATGTATGCATTCTGCAATACAAGCAATCTCCTGTAATGATATAATCCAGCACTTTACTCCTGAAGAAATTGAGTCTAGCCCTTTCTTTATGAAAACTTCCTTGATAGGCTTGTGGTCAGTATGAATTTTAAAAGAGGTTCCCCACACAACATTTTGAAATTGTCTTAATGCTAAACATATGGTGAGACCCTCCATTTCAATTACAAAGTAAATTACCTCTGCCCCTCTCAGGTGATGGGAGGCACTTCTTGCAATCAAGTTTTCTCCCCTCGTCTTTTTTTGTAATAAAACAGCCCCTAAACCTTTAGAACTGGCATTAGTAACACTTATAGCCTCGCCCTCATGTACAAATGCCTAAAAGCAAGGTGTAAACCTATGATCAGTCTTCAAGGCTAGAAATATTTTTCATATACTTAATTCCAAAGAAAGTCAACCCTCCTACCCAACAACGCTCTCAAGTGTACAGAATTCTCCACATAGTTGTTGATAAACATATTGTAACAGTCCACATACCTAAAAAATAAACCAATTCTTCATTATTGATAGGACTTTTAAAATTTACAATAGTAGCCAGTAGGTCTGTTTTGGGTTTCATACCAGTTCCATAAATATAATAGCCAAATTTGTTCACCATTTCAATCTCAAACTTGCACTTCCTCCTTTTGATGTTAAACCTGCTAGTGACAAACATTTTAAAACCAACTGAACTGTTTCATCATACTCGGGCAAATTCTTCCTCTAAGCCAATAGAATCATTTTGGTAGCATCTATCCACTTGTAACTCTTGAGGAATCTTAGATGTTAGCCTTCAAAAAACTGAGGCAGCAGAAAGGAGATCATAGGACAGCCTCTCAAACCTATGTGCCTCATAAGTGCTATGAAAGAGGCTAATGATAGTGATGCACTGTTCAATCTCACCAGATGATAGTTGTATATTAAATCAAGTATTGTGAAAACATTTGAACCTTCAAGTGAAGTTATCATTCAACCAATATTCGGTTAAGGAAATGTGTCTACCACTACATCACGGTTGAGAATAGAAACAAAAGTTGCCTCTATCTTTTCTTGCCTCAACAATGGGAAGCTACCATTCTTTAGCCTTCGCTGGCTCAATTATATCCATATTCACTAATTTTTTAAACTGGCTTTTAACACTTTCTTGCATGTTGAGAGGAATTTGTCTGACCTTAGTCACTACAGGTATGGCTTCTCTTTTAAGCCTAATGTTGTAATATAGTTCTGTAATGTTTTAAACATTCATAAGGTAAGGTAGATGGCACTTAAGATAGATATTAAATATAGAAGTTATAAGTAATTTAGGTTTTAGAATTGGTATGATCTGCTCCCCTGTGAGGGAGGTGGAACATGGAACATTCAGGCTGTTGGAGACTGGAGGGTGAAATAGAATGTTGGGAGATGACTGGAAGAGCTCTGAGGTAGAAGGAACAAGAAAAGCTGTGAGAAGGGCGGAGTAGTGGAGATGAAAATAAAGTCTGAGGCTTAAAGATAAATGCTGCGTTGGACTTTATAATACCTAATGTGATATTTATACCTAGTAAACAACTTAGTTGATCACTGAACAATTGTTTACATTCAGTTTCAAAATTGTTTTTTTTTTCAACTTCATGAATTTGTACTTGTGGGTTCACATTGCTGTCAAGCTTCATACCTAGCATGTTCTGAAGTGGCCTCCCTATCAAATTGTCACCCCTGACTGTAAGTACCTGTCCTTCATCACTAGAAGAACCTAACTCTAGCTTTGAATTAAAATAGACTAGCATTTTTTTCGGCGGCGAAGACCATGGTGAGTACTGCACCTATGACACAGGGGAGGGGGAGGGAAAAACAGGGACACGCAACACGCAACACCCCCACCCTCACCCACCACAACACACACACTAATGCACATCAATACATCACAGTTACACCCCCCAAACACCCCAGAAGAATGCAAAGACGATAGAAAATAAGTGTAACCATTGTAATATATTAAAAGCAAGTAGGCAGAAACATTTATATACACCATGTACAAAATATATACCAAGCATAGTAGTCCAGGTAGTGCTCTAATAAAGTCCGTGGAACACTGGGACCACACGGTATAGGCGAGGCCCACACAAGATCCCCGACCATGACGGAGAGAACACTCCATCAGACAGCAACTAAACAGGCACCTCAGGGGGAGGGATAGGGGGGGCACCTCAGCCGCTTGAGTGCATGACGCCAAATCCACGAGGGGGCCACATGCCTACTGCTCAATCCTGGGGAGTGCAAAGCAACAGTCTCTCAAGTCTCTCCAGTGGGTGGTTTGCCCACTGTTCAATCCTGGGGAGTGCAAAGCCACAGTTTCACAAGTCTCTACAGTGGGTGATTTGCCCACTGTTCAATCCTGGGGAGTGCAAAACCAAAGTCTCACAAGTCTCTACATTGGGTGGTTTGCCCACTGTTCAATCCTGGGGTGTGCAGAGCAACAGTCTCTCAAGTGGATGACTGGTTCTGGAGGGGGCATGGTGCCCAGAGTGCTTCATCCTGCTAAGGACAGAGGTAGTGGATGACAGTCTCCACTGGTTCTGGAGGGGGCATGGTGCCCAGAGTGCTTCATCCTGCTAAGGACAGAGATAGTGGATGACGGTCTCCACTGGTTCTGGAGGGGGCATGGTGCACAGAGTGCTTCATCCTGCTAAGGACAGAGGTAGTGGATGACAGTCTCCACTGGTTCTGGAGGGGGCATGGTGCACAGAATGCTTCATCCTGCCAAGGACAGAGGTAGTGGATGACAGTCTCCACTTGTTCTGGAGGGGGCATGGTGCTCAGAGTGCATCATTCACCCTGTGTCAGTTGCATCAGTGCCCTTGCCACTCATGGGCCAGGGGTGCTTGAGACGGGGGTGCCCTGTTCAGCGGTGCTTGAGATGACGGTGCCCTGTGCAGCGGTGCTTGGGATGGCGGTGCCCTGTTCAGCGGTGCTTGAGACGGCGGTGACCTGTGTGGCGGTGTTTGAGACGGCGGTGCCCTGTGCAGCGGTGCTTGAGACGGCGGTGCCCTGTTCAGCGGTGCTTGAGACGGCGGTGCCCTGTTCAGCGGTGCTTGAGACGGCGGTGCCCTGGGCAGCGGTGCTTGATACGGCGGTGCCCGAGACGGCGGTGCCCTGTGCAGTGGTGCTTGAGACAGCAGTGCCCTGTGCAGCGGTGTTTGAGACGGCAGTGCCCTGTTCAGCAGGGCTTGAGACGGCGGTGCACTGTGTAGCAGTGTTTGAGACGGCGGTGCCCTGTTCAGCGGTGCTTGAGATGGTGGTGCCGTGTTCAGCTGTGCTTGAAATGGCGGTGCCCTGTGCAGCGGTGCTTGAGGCGGCGGTCTCCATTGCAGGGACCCAGCTGCTGGCGGTCCTTCCTGGCCCAGCGGGGCTTTTGCTGGCGGTGGCCTCCTGGGCAGCTGAGCTTGTGCTGTCGGTGGTCTCCTGGGCAGCTGGGCTGGTGCTGGCGGTGGCCTCCTGGGCAGCTGGGCTTGTGCTGGCAGTCCTGTCCTGGGCAGCTGGGCTTGTGCTGGCGGTGGCCTCCTGGGCAGCTGGGCTTGTGCTGGCGGTCCAGTCCTGGGCAGCTGGGCTTGAGCTGGCGGTCCTGTCCTGGGCAGCTGGGCTTGTGCTGGCGTTCCTGTCCTGGGCAGCTGGGCTAGTGTTGGCGGTCCTGTCCTGGGCAGCTGGGCTTGTGCTGGAGGTGGCCTCCTAGGCAGCGGGGATGATGGAAGTCTTCTCCGCTGTGCTGCTCTTACCAGACTTTCCTGGTTTCTTGTGGCCCTTCCCCACCTTGGAGGGTGTCACAGCTGAGTTCACATTCCCACTGGGACCCCTGGGAGCGGCTTTGGTGGCTGGAGTCTGCCCCCTCTCCCGCCGGGCACTGGCCAACCTCTGATGCTTGACAGGTGGGGGACTGTCTGTGCTGTGGTTCCGTGCCACACTGGCTGCCCTTGTGGCTGGTGCACTCCAGATTCCGGTGACTACAGGCACCACTGATCCCAGAGATGTTGTGGCTGAGGTGCTAGTTCGGGACCTAGGAGATGGATGGGGTGGGAGAGGTGTGGGAAAGAGGTCAAGGTCGGACAGGAAAAGTTTCTTGGACACACTGGGACGGGTAGCTGGAGGGGGTTTGGGAGTGGAGGAAAAGGTGGTGGTTGTAGGAGGTGTTCGTTTGCTGACTTTGGGTGAAGGTGCATGCACTGGAGGCTGTCGTGAGGTGGATGGCTTTTGGGTGGGTGTATGCCTGCGTTTATGTATCTTGGGAGGGGGCATCACAGACACACTGGGAGAGGACACAGGGGACGTGTGAATGGTAATGGGGGTCGTGACTGCACTTGAGCGGGGTGTGTTGGTGGGTGTGCTGGAGAGGGATGTACTGGCTGTAGAGGTAGTGAATGCAGGTGTGAGTGGAGATGAGACTGGGAGGGAGGAGGTAGACAAGGAGGAGGGGGACACAGTGGAGGCAGCGGATGTTGGTATGTGTGCAAGGTTATGATGCTTGTGTGAGTGCCTGTGGGATGTGTGGTGCTTATGTTTTCCTGAGCTTCCCTTGTGTGTTATGGTGTGTGCATGCTGGTCTGTAGGTGTGCTTGGGATAGGCTGAGGTACAGGGGATTGGGTCAGGGTGGAGGAAGTTGGAGGGGGAGGCTAGACACGGGGACAATGGCTGCCATCTGTGCTGTGGCCAGAGTCTGAAAAGCTTGCTGAAGGGCCGCCTGACCAGAATGAATGCCCTCCAGGAATGCATTGGTTTGTTGCAACTGCCTTTCTACACCCTGGATGGCATTCAAAATGCTAGACTGCCCAACAGTGAGGGACCTGAGGAGGTCAATGGCCTCCTCACTGAGGGCAGCAGGGGTGACTGGGGCTTGAGGTGCCAGGGGCGACGGTGATGCCCATCCTTCCGGGTGAGAGGGCACGGGGCAAAGGCTGAGGGGCTGCTGGGAGGGCGGTGCTGGAAGGGGTGGTGGTGGCTGTACCTGTAGATGGGGGTGGCACAGATGTTGCCGTCACCACAAGGAAGCTCCCATCAGAGGACGAGTCCGTGTCACTGGTCTCAGGTCCTGTCCCCGCCGTGGAGCTCCCCTCGCACTCTGTCCCACTGGTGAAGTCCGAGTCCGTAGTATGGCCCTCCATGGCCATGTGGGATGCAGCCCCCTGTTGCTCCGGTGCCATTGCTCCTCCGCCAGATTATGATAATGCACACAAGAACAGGGAGACCACAAAAACGGGGGCAACGACAGAAGAAAGACATGTTGAGTGCATGCATTACCGCTACCATTGGCGGACACGACAGACACAGAAGCCCCCTGCACTACGCCGCCCTCTTGGGCTCCACTGTTCAATTCCTGGGAAATGCCCTACAAGGCTATGGACGAAATCTGCACACATAGATGATACAGGGGAATGACTAGGTGTACTTGGCACTATACAGAGGTGGGGTGGGGTGCCACATGGCCTGCCTTACGGAGGGACCTTGCCTACGGAACTTACCCTGGCCTAGGGTAACCCACAGCCCACCTCCCCCACCCAGACCCCTCCACTGCACGCAGTCAGCAGAATGAGAGTCTACTCACCCCCTTGTGTCTGCTGTGATGCCCTCAAGTGCCCATCCAACTCTGGGTAGGCCACCGCCAGGATCCTGAACATCAGGGGGGTCATGGTGCGACAGGCACGCCTCCCAGGTTGGGAAGCCATCCCCAGCTGAGCCTCCGCCGTCTTCTTGCTCCAGCGGCGAATGTCCTCCCATCTTTTCCGGCAGTGGGTGCTGCATCTGTGGTGGACCCCCAGGGTCCGGACGTCCTTGGCAATGGCAAGCCAAATATCTTTTTTCTGGTGGGCGCTGACCTACATGAAATGTACAGGGGGAAGAGATGCCTATTTCCAACTGCACCGTCAAAGTGATTGACCCCCATCCCTACCCTTCCCATGTGGCACATGCATCCACTGTCTTTCATGCACGCCACACTCTCCCCCCTTCCTTCCTACATCCAGCCCTCTTCACACAGGCATAGCCCATACAACATGCTCCCTGTGTTCTTACCTGTTTGTCTGGAGGTCCGTAGAGTAACGTGTACTGGGGGAGGACCCCATCCACGAGTTTCTCCAACTCCTTCGATGTGAAGGCAGGGGCCTTTGCTCCAGACACTCGAGCCATTGTCTTTTCCAGACCGAGATCACAGCAGCACTTGCAGTGTAGGTCCTCTCCTGTCGAAGATCCGGTATCGAGTGATTGAACAGATAGAAAATGGCGGTCACCTCCGCGGCGGTGCGTACCGTCACCGCCGGCGTACATCGTCATTGGCTCATGGGACCCATAGGGTCCAATGTTAACCAATGCACCATTGCGCCACGGGATTCGACCGCCTACCACTACGGTGTACAACGCCAGCGCAGTTACCTCATATCCCATTGTCCCACTTTAGAGGTCAGGCAGCCGCCATTTCAGGGGCCCACATGGCTTCATTTTCAACTGCGTCACACATACCTAGGCCTAGACTCAACACACATACAGGCCACCTTTTGTGTATGAATGGTGTTCTGTGTAAACTGTGGGTATGTACCTCTGAGTTGTTTGACTCTGTGCTCGCTGTTGTCCTTCATAGGCACCGTCTGCTGGGACATGTGACAAGATGGCAGCATCCTCCGGTGTAACGACCGTTGGTGGACCAGTCGACAATTGAGGAGCGACATGTGATTATCACATACGGGCTTGACCGTGCCACAATCCAAGAACTGTGTACCCAGTTGGAGCCAGACCTGATGTCAGCAATCCACCATCCCACAGGAATCCCCCCTCAAGTGCAGGTGCTGTCAGTGCTCCATTTCCTTGCAAGTGGGTCTTTTCAAACAACAGTGGCCATTGCATCAGGGATGCCCCAGCCTATGTTTTGCAACGTATTGCCCAGAGTGTTGTCGTCCCTTCTGAAACACATGGGGAGCTACATCATTTTCCCTCAGGTGGAGGATTTGCCTACAGGGAAAGGTGATTTCTATGCCCTGGGACACATCCCCAACATCATAGGTGCCATTGATGGGACCCATGTGGCTTTGGTCCCCCCCCACCGGAGTGAACAGGTGTACAGAAACCGGAAGAGTTATCATTCAATGAATGTACAGATGGTATGTTTGGCAGTCCCTGGCTCAGTGCATGACTCCTACATTCTGCGGAATAGCAGCATCCTTTATGTGATGGGTCAACTCCAGAGTCACCGTGTGTGGCTATTAGGTGAGCACCTGGAAGCAAGACAATTGGAATAGTTGTCTGGGTCTAGGGATATCCCTACAGGTTAGTGCGTGTGTAACAGTTGTCCCTCGCCATTTGCAGGTGACTCTGCTTACCCCAACCTGTCATGGCTACTGACCCCAGTGAGGAATCCCAGGACAAGGGCAGAGGAACGCTACAATGAGGCCCATGGGTGAACTATGAGGGTGATCGAGTGGACCTTCGGCATCCTGAAGGCCAGGTTCCGGTGCCTCTATATGACAGGTGGATCCTGATTCTACTCAACAAAGAAGGTTTGCCAGGTCATCGTGGCCTGCTGTATGCTTCACAACTTGGCTTTGCGACAACAGGTGCCTTTTCTGAAGGAGGATGGTCCAGATGGCTGTGTTGTGGCAGCTGTGGAGCCTGTGGACAGTGAAGACGAGGAAGCAGAGGAAGAAGACATGAACAACAGGGACTCAGTGATCCAGCAATATTTCCAGTGAGACACAGGTAAGAGTACAGACCTGCCTACTACATGTACTTTAACACTACTGCCTCTCTACTGTCGTTTTCACCCAGTGTATGGTCACTGAGTTGTCACTTTCCCTTATGATTTCACAGATGTGGGTCCCACTGTGTGACATCTGCTTAGATTCCTCATGGACTAGAGCTGTGTGACATAGGTATGTTGACATTACAATAGAAAGAGCATTTTGTCACTGTAATTGCTAATACACTATTTCGAAATCACAGACAGACTCCAGATTGTTTTGTGCTTTAAGTGTGTTTATTTAAGTGCTCAATATTGGAGGGGGTAGTAAAATGGTGAGGGGTGATAGCGGAGGAATATCCATGGCAGAGTCCAGCCTATTAGTCTCACAGGTGCATTGCAGAAATGGGCATAGGAAGTGGAGCTGGGGCAGTTTAAGAATGGACAGGGTGACAAAGTGGGACAGTAGGATGACAATCAGGGTGGTCTCATTTCTTGGCGGGGGTCTTGGCATCGTGCTCTGTCTTGTTCCTGGATCTCAGGGACCGTTTGCGGGGTGGTTCTCCCTCTGCATAGGGTGGGGTGCTGGTGTGGTGGTCCTGTGGCAGGGCATCCTGTCCACTAGTGCCGGCGGAGGTGGTGGGCAGTTCATCGTCCATGCTAGTGTCAGGGGCCCCTTGTAGTGCCACAGTGTCCCTCCTGGTGTTGAGTACTTCCTTCAGCACCCCTATGATGGTGCCCAGGGTGGAGCTGATGGTTCTGAGTTCCTCCCTGAAGCCCATTTACTGTTCCTCCTGCAGGCGCTGGGTCTCCTGAAACTTGGCCAGTACCGTTGCCATCGTCTCCTGGGAGTGGTGGTAGGCTCCCATGATGGAGGAGAGGGCCTCATGGAGAGTGTATTGCCTTGGCCTGTCTGCCCCCTGTCGCACAGCAGCCCTCCTAGTTCCCCTGTGTTCCTGGGCCTCCGTCCCCTGGACCGTGTGCCCATTGCCACTGCCCCCAGGTCCCTGTTGTTGTTGGGGTGGTGGGTTAGCCTGGGTTCCCTGTAGTGGTGGACACACAGCTGATTGACGTGTCCTGGGGATGGAGGTATGGGCCCGCTGGGTGGGTGCTGTGCTGGTGTTTCCAGAGGGGGGAAGGTCTGTGGTGGCCTGTGACTGTGTGAGGGGAACCGACTGTCCAGAGGCCCCCGATGGGCCGGGCTGGTCATCTAGATCCAGTTGTACAAAGCTGCGGTCATCACTGTGGGCCTCTTCTGTTGGTGGTGTGGACATGTGTGGACCCTCCTGCCCGGTGACGTTGGGTAGGGGTCCTGCAGGACTATAAAAGGATGTTTATTACATCTGTGTGTGGCATGGTGTGCAATGGGTGGACGACCGTGTACCCCAGTGCTTGCATTCCTGTGTGGGACCTTGTGTGATGATGGTTTAGGGGGTTGTACGGGTATGTGCAGTGGGCATGCTTTAGTGATGGGTGTCCATGCTTTGTTGATGCATGCAGGGCTTGGTGTTGGGATGGGTGGTTTGTGAGGAGTTGGAGTGCTGGGGGTGATGGTATGTGCTGGCATGCAGGTAGGGTGGGGGATGTAATAGTTAAGATTTGTCTTACCAGAGTCCATTCCTCCACCTACTCCTGCGAGGCCCTCAGGATGCAGAATCGCCAAGACCTGCTACTCCCATGTTGTTAGATGTGGGGGAGGAGGTGGGGGTCCGCCGCCAGTCTGCTGAACCGCCAGGTGGTGTCTTGAGACCAGGGAATGCACCTTCCCCCTTTAGGTCATTCCACCTCTTCCTGATGTCCTCCCGATTTCTTGGGTGCTGTCCCACTGCGTTGACCCTGTCCACTATTCTTTGCCATAGCTCCATCTTCCTTGCAATGGAGGTGTGCTGCAGCTGTGCTCCGAATAGCTGTGGCTCTACCCGGACAATTTCCTCCACCACGACCCTGAGCCCCTCCTCCGAGAACCTGGGGTGTCTTTGCCGTGCCATAGGGTGGTGTAGGTGATGTGTGGGGTGGAGTGTGTGGTGATAAGTGTGCTGATATGTAGTGGTGTGTTGTGTGAGGTGCGTGGAAGTTCTGTGGGTGATGGTGTTGTGTGCCTGTGGATGCTGTTGTTCTTGCTGGTGCTGTCTCTCTCTGGCCTTCTTTCGGAATTTTTGGTTGTAGGGGTTTGTGGGTGATGTGGTTGTGTATTTATATTGTAACGGGTGTGTGGGAGTGTTGTGTGTATGTGTATCAGGTGTGTGTATTTGGAATTGTCCAATGTGGCTCTGTTTTGTAAATGTGAGTGTATTTTGAGCGCAGCGGTGTGTACCGCCAATGGAATACTGTGGTTGAAAGACCGCCGCGTGGATTCATGTGTGCGTGATAGTGTGGGCGTATTTCTGTTGGTGTGACGGTGGAGGTTTTGTTTTCACCAGTTTATCACAGACCTTTGGTGTGGCGGAGTTGTGTGGGTGTCTGATTTTTGGCAGATTCCGAACTGTGGGTCATAATAGCTGTGGCAGAATTCCGCGGCGGTGTGTTGGCGGTCTTCTGCATGGCGGTAAGCGGCTTTTACCGCCAGTGTTGTAATGACCGCTAAAGTGTTAAACTTCACTTAAATAGCCCCTTAAACACGTCCTTGGAGATAATGGTTAAACGTGGGCATGAATCCCATCTCATGAGCACATCAATACTATTGGTATTGACAATTTCAGAAGGATGTTCATCAGTAAAACTTTCTTTTAGCACCTTACATGTCATATCAATAAATTGAAAAGTATTTTTTTGCTACTTTCTGGATGCTTTTACTTTTGTCCTTCTTTATATTATTTCTGCAGTATTTTGAGAAATGACTTATTTTCTCACTAGCAATGCATTTGACTAAACAATCACTCACATTAGCCCAGTGACCCCTACCACATCTAAAGCACCTTCCCTTGAATTGAGGTTTTTCTTCCATCACAGCATAATTCTCATCTCACAACACAAACCTCCTCTTTAACTTGTTAACTGTGCTGTTCATTTGTGCTACTTAAATCTGTTTCACCATGTGATCTACCCACTTTGCTATGTTGGCTGCTTCTTTGAGAGACAGTTCATCCTTTAGCCAAAGTTCCTTTCTGATCTTGTCACCCCAAATTTTAAAATAAATTAATCCCTTATTGTTTCTTCCAAACCACTGTATCCACAATCTACAATCCTTAGACTAGTTAAGAAGTCTTCTACCAATTCAACCTTTCTCTATTCCCTCAAACTAAAATGATACCTCTCTGTGATGGTACTTATACTTGAAAGATAATGGTGGTCTAATTTTAGCATGCATATTTCATATTGATTTAAATTACTTTGCTCTTCAGCACTTATTTCAGGCAATGTATCTAACCCCTCTTGACCTTCACCTCCTAAAAAATGGAACAACATTGGAGCAATGGAGAGTACTTACTTTCATCACTAAGACTTGTACCACAGACACTTGGATTGTTCATTAAGATTTTTCCCACTTGTTTTATTTTGCTGCAGTTTCCATGGGCTGTTCACAACAATAGCAGTGTTGTTACAGCCAGCATACTATGTTCATAACAAGTGAGGAAACTGAATAGATGGCTAGTTTGTTCTCATAAAAACTCTAATAGTGTAAAGACCTGAGTTGATAAAACTGTCACCACAAAATCCAAACTGCTTGCTACCTTTATAAACTGTCAAACTGACTGAAAACAGATATTGCCTAAGAATGTGCCACCTTCAAACAGATCACCACCAGCAAATGACAGAGTTCCTCCAAAGTACAAAGTTTGCCCATCAAAATTACTATGTTAAACATTGCACAGATTTAATACACAAGGTGTATTTGCCACTGAAAGTTATGCAAAGATTGGTAATAAAATATCACTTTGAAGTGATAAAATGACTCCTCAAGAAGATTTAGGCACACATTTTTGTTAAACAAAAGTATGCCTATCACAGAAAGACAGGCATAATTATATGCAGTGTGCCCAATACTGAAAGATAGGCACCAATCTCTGTCTCAAAGCATCCTCTCTCAAGCAAACATGTGTCTGTCATTAAACATTCAAGCAAAACATAATTTATAAAATAATGATATGGCTAACTTAGGATGAACTTGACACAAACTGGTCCTGCAGAGATAGAGAATCCTTGTATACTTAACACTGCATTGAAGGAAATTCAAAGGAATCATAAGCAGGTATACATAATTATAAGAACAATCACAATAAAATGTCAACAGTCACAGTGTCTAGCAATACACTGATCATACAGTAAGAAAGATCACCCAAAATGGCCTCAAATTGGTTTGAACAATTCTTTTTAAAATCAAAAATTAAGTCTGCCATGCAATCTCAATGAATCATTCCTCATATACTTCTCTAAAGATGGCCACTGACATCTTTTCATGTCAATTTCTATGGGTGATCCATGCTGTATTCTTCAAGAACCTAAATGCCAATGTGTTTCCTTCTAAGATGGTCTCTGATGTCATATGTTTGTTTCTAAAACTGATAGATTTTCTTACCACAAACATGTAGGCCTCAATCATGAACGCACATCACCATGGTTATAAGCCTCACATCCTCCTGACCTGCGTCCTTGCTTGATTAAGGTCCCTCGTGAAGCTTTCTCATCTTAATCAGTCCATGGACTGCACCTCATGCTATGCAGCTAACAATTTCTTCCAGCTTCACCTGGTGAGTGTTTTTTCTCTTTCAAGCATCAAAAATTAATTATATTCCATTGAAGTATTTTTTCTGGAAATATGATGTGTGCTTCCATGCTCATCACCAGTATAGCATTGATAAAAAATAATCTGTTAGAAGAAGTAAATCCTCTAAGAGAGCTTTAATAAGGCCACCTAGTCAGCAGTAGGTCAAAGCACTAACTGCTGCCCATGGCTCAAATACTGAATTGCATTATCAGAATTCAATTACCAATTGTGCCCTCAAAAGGTTCTGACTTACAGGAACTTAGTAGAATCAGTGCTCTCTGAAGAGACATGAGTAATGTGAGGCACCACTCTAATAGTAAAGCAACACAAAACACAACACATTGTACACTAAAGGAATGCAAGATTGGCAGAACATGAGGAAAATAATGGTGTGGGTCAAGCTGTGAAAGGAATGGAAGGATAATTGTGTATATCAGCTCAACTATCCTGTGCCTTCTTCATAACATCCAAAAGAGAAACATTAGAGACTTTGGCTTTGGAAACTGTGCAGAGAATCTCATAGCAACTTTGCTTCAATGCTGCCTCATCTTTGATTTTGTAATGCATTTTTCCTCCTTGTTTATGTATATTAAATATTAAGGGGCTTATTTATACTCTGTTTGCTCTGAATTTGCGTCATTTTTTTGCGCAAATTTGGTGCAAACTTAACTCCATATTTATATTTTGACACTAAACACGTCTAGCGTCAAAATGTTGGAGTTAGCACCATTTTTTGGATGCATGAACCTAACTTACATCAATGAAATGCAAAGTAGGCGGTCCCATTTAAAAAATGGTGCTATTCACATAGCCCCATACTTTTCCCCCTGTGCTAAAATGATGCATGGGTTGGAGGAGGTGCTAAATTATGGTACAAAACTTGCTTTGCACCATTATTTAATGCCTGGGTCAGACCAGGCATTAGGGGACCCGTGGACCCATTTCCATGGCTAAACGCCAACAAATGGGCCCACGGGTGCCCACCCCAATTCTCAGGAACACCCCCACCCCCACCAGAGCGACACCGGAAGATGGGGGACCCCATCCCAGGTAAGTAGGGTAAGTATTTTTTTATTTATAATTTTTTTGCCATCGGGTCCTAAATTGGGGCCCCCTGCATGGCACTGGGTGAACTGGCCATGCCCAGGGGACACTTGTCCACTGTGCTGGCCAGTGGGGTGGTGGGCATGACTACTGTCTTTCCTAAGATGAGAGTCATGTTTTTGCTGGTTGTGCACCAGGAAATGGCGCTAGTCTGCTTAGAGGCACTTTTTTTGCCTCTAACCAGGTTACCGTATTTTTTTGACGCACAACCCCCTCCTTCCCTACCGCCACCCCGACCCAGCTAGTGTCTTTTTAAGACGCTAGCCCAGGTTTAGCGCTGGCTTGTGCCATTCCATAAATATGGTGCCCAGCTAGCGCTGTGGAATGGTGCAAGCTGGCGCTATACTTTTTGCCACAAAACTGCATTTGTGAAGTTTTGTGGCAAAAAGTATAAATCTGGCCCTAAGCCGTTAAACCAACTGTGTAGGCATTTGTGACAATATGAACAACACAATAAGAAAACTTCAAATCAAAATAAAACATATTACCCACAGAAAAACCTGCCTGTTTACCCTTAGACAACGGAAAAGAGAGGCAACATTTTTTCAATCAATTACAAAAAGGGAATGTTCAGATTCCATGCAGTAAGATTCTAGGTATTCCCATAAGGTAGTGCTTAAAAGTAGTTCTTTATTAGCTGTCACTTCATGATACAACAACCAAAACAGCCAACATGTTTCCTTCATACAAAAGCTTCATCAGGAATTATAATGTGCCCATATTATAATATCACAAGTCTGTAGTCATCTATGTATTTGATTTTAAAATATGCAATTAGACAGTGTGAGAAATGTGGTTGTTGGTGACTGGAGTGTTAGCATTGGTCAAGCAATAGCCACAGTACCTTGCAGGATAAACCACAAAAAGTCAATAATTTAACATGTGGGTATCTTGGCACATAAAGCAGCCAAGACAAATTAGGAGGCAATGTGTTAATAATTATGAGGTACACAAACAGCAACACAATGTAAACACAACACAATAAAAATCCCAAATGAATTTAGGAAAATAGAGAAAATTGTAATAAATTATTCAACATCAAAATGATCAAAATCCAATTAGTATAACCGGAGTTATGAATTTTTAAAGGTTTAAATGTAAAATAGTGCTTAAAAATGAAAAGTGCTAACCGTGGACATCTGGTTGCGCTAGTCCAGGGCAAAGTCAAAAGTTAAGGATGACCGCAATGAAGTCTGGTTCGGATATACGAAGTGGATAGGTCAGCGCTTATCTAAGGACTTAGAAACTTTTTGAAGAAAAAATCTCTGAGAAGGTAGAAGTTTAGCGGGGCAAGGGTGCAGGAGTATCCGAGGTGGGACCGAAGTTGTCAGGTTGCCATGGAGCAAAGCCGCGGTGACATTTTTCACCTTTGGACCTAGCCATCGAGATGGAAGCCAAAAATCTCCAGCAGGATGAAACTGAAGGCTGTAGCCAAAGACAGTTCCACGAGGTTGGATACTTCTTTGGCGAAGGAGTGCTGAAAAGGATTGGTGCTGCGGAGAAGAATGTAGCGGGAGAAGCTGCAAAATCAATCAGACCAACAATGCACCTCAGGCAGATAGGCGAGCGGGTTGGTGCCAGTATCCTCCTGATTCACAGAGCACACTTTTGCCAAATTTAGAGTCACTCACTTTAAAAAAAACGGCCATCTGGGCACACTTACCACCACAACTAGGTGTTGTGAGGGAGACCAGATCCTCGGGGTCTGCGCACGTTCCCAACATGTCCACCACAAGACAGCTCCAAAACTCTGATAGAAATATCACAGAGCCTAAGAGAGTCCAAGTGGAGAAAAGGGAATTAGGTAGGGAACAGCTGGGAAAGAGACCTGTAGGAAGCAAAAGGTTAAACAACACAATATCAGAATATAATCACATTGACTTTCACTAGACTATGGTTCTAAGCATTGTCTTACTGTAACCATGGATAATCTAAGAAGTGACTTTAACTAGACCTCAAGAACTCTGGGTACCTGGAACAAATCAAGAATGATTAATGCAATGTTTCATATGAGCTTTCAATAAAATGTCACATAATGTCTAGAAATACAAAGAACCTTCTACGATACTGTTTTAGAACAAACACTGCATTTTTAAAATGAGGACAAAACAATCTGAAACATTCCCTGGCAAACAATTGGAATTGTACTAGGGACTTAGGGGGTCATTGGCTGGCGGTGCTTCCTGGCCAATTCTGACCGCGGCGGTAAAGCCGCGGTCAGAAAAGGGAAACCGGTGGTTTCCCGCCAGTTTTCCCCTGGCCAAAGGAATCCTCCATGGTGGCGCTGCAAGCAGCGCCGCCATGGGGATTCCGACCCCCTTCCCGCCAGCCTGTCCCTGGCGGTTTACACTGCCAGGAAGAGGCTGCCGGGAACGGGTGTCGTGGGGCCCCTGGGGGCCCCTGCACTGCCCATGCCACTGGCATGGGCAGTGCAGGGGCCCCCTAACAGGGCCCCATTAAGATTTTCAGTGTCTGCTTGGCAGACACTGAAAATCGCGACGGGTGCAACTGCACCCGTCGCACCCCAGCAAATCCGCCGGCTCCATTCGGAGCCGGCTTCATCTTTGCTGGGTCTTTCCCGCTGAACGGGCGGTCGCCCGCCCGCCCAGCGGGAAAGTCAGAATGACCGCCGCGGTCATTTGACCGGGGTGCGGTCTTCTGGCGGTCTCCGCCCGGCGGGCGGTGCCCGCAGGGGTCGGAATGACCCCATTAATATGCACAAAGAACGTCACATTTTGAATTTATCATCTTCACAGGAAATCCATAGGCTCAGGATAAATGTGTTTACTTCAATCAACGATACACAACAACGTTTTTACTTGCCATGAAATGATCGCGCACACTGTTGCCGATCTGAACACCAAGTTTTACATGCAGGAAATGAATCGCGCACACTGCCAATTCTAACAAGGATAAGTAAATGCCATGAAATGATCGCGCACACTGTTGCCGATCTGAACACCAAGTTTTACATGCAGGAAATGAATCGCGCACACTGCCGATTCTAATAAGAATATGTAAATGCCATGAAATGATCGCGCAAGCCTTTGCCGATCTGAACACCAAGTTTTACATGTGGGAAATGAATCACACACACTGCCGATTCTCATAAGAATATGTAAATGCCATGAAATGATTGTGGAAGCCTTTGTCGATCTGAACACCAAGTTTTACTTGCGGGAAATGAATCACGCATACTGCCGATTCTAACAAGAATATGTAAATGCCATAAAATGATCGCGCAAGCCTTTGACGATCTGAACACCAAGATTTACATGCGGTAAATGAATCGCGCTCTCTGCCGATTCTAACAAGAATATGCTAATGCCATGAAATGATCGCGCAAGCCTTTGCCTATCTGAACACCAAGATTTATATGTGGTAAATGAATCGCGCTCACTGCCGATTCTAACAAGAATATGCAAATGCCATGAAATGATCGCGCAAGCCTTTGCTGATCTGAACACCAAGCTTTACATCAGAGCAATGATTTGCGTACTCTGAATAGTGAGCACGTGGAGCTGGGCTGGCTCCCTTATATAGAGTCTGGCCCAGCCCACAAACCACACCCAGTCATGCTGCAGAGAAAGCTTCTAGAATGTCCGAGAAAGGGACCACACCCTAACACACTCAGTCAGTCTGCAGCAATACCTTACAAATGAACAGTTATTGCATACATCATTGTTGGACCTGGCTTTTTAGACAGGGTCATCCCCAAACTTTTTGCCTCTTCCTCATATTTTTTCTGACCTGTTGTTGTTGGCATTTGAACTCTGGGAACTTTACCACTGCTAACCAGTGTAAAGTGCATATGCTCTCTGTGTAAATTGTGCTGTTGATTGCTTTATCCATGATTGGCTATTTGATTTACTTGTAAGACCCTAGTAGAGTGCACTATGGGGGTCATTCTGACCCCAGCGGTCTGAGACCGCCGGGGCCAGGGTCGGCGGGAGCACCGCCGACAGGCCGGCGGTGCCCCGCAGGGCATTCTGACCGCGGCGGTTCGGCCGCGGTCAGATGCGGAAAACCGGCGGTCTCCCGCCGGTTTTCCGCTGCCCGTGTGAATCCCCCATGGCGGCGGAGCGCGCTCCGCCACCATGGGGATTCTGACACCCCCTACCGCCATCCTGTTCCTGGCGGGTCTCCCGCCAGGAACAGGATGGCGGTAGGGGGTGCTGCGGGGCCCCTGGGGGCCCCTGCAGTGCCCATGCCAATGGCATGGGCACTGCAGGGGCCCCCGTAAGAGGGCCCCACTATGTATTTCAGTGTCTGCCATGCAGACACTGAAATACGCGACGGGTGCCACTGCACCCGTCGCACATACCCACTCCGCCGGCTCCATTCGGAGCCGGCTTCCTCGTGGGGAGGGGTTTCCCGCTGGGCTGGCGGGCGGCCTTCTGGCGGTCGCCCGCCAGCCCAGCGGGAAAGCCTGAATGGCCTCCGCGGTCTTTCAACTGCGGAGCGGCCATATGGCGGTTCCCGCGAGGGGGGCGGCTACCGCCGCCCGCCTCAGTCATAATCAGGCCCTATATGTGCCTAGGGCCTGTAGATTAAATGCTACTAGTGGGCCTGCAGCACTGGTTGTGCCACCCACTTCAGTAGCCCCTTAACCTTGTCTCAGGCCTGCCATTGCAAGGCATGTGTGTGCAGTTTCACTGCCACTTCAACTTGGCATTTAAAAGTACTTGCCAAGCCCGAAACTCCCCTTTTTCTACATATAAGCCACCCCTAATGTGTGGCCTAGGTAACCCCTAGAGCAGGGTGCTTTGTGGGTAAAAAGCTTGACATGTACCTGTGTAGTTTATATGTCCTGTTAGTGTAAAACTCCTAAATTCGTTTTTACACTACTGTGAGGCCTGCTCCCTTCATAGGCTAACATTGGGGCTGCCCTCATACATTGTTGAAGTGGCAGCTGCTTATCTGAAAGGACCAGGAAGGTCATATTTAGTGTGGCCAGAATGGTAATACAAAATCTTGCTGACTGGTGAAGTCGGATTTAATATTACTATTCTAGAAATGCCACTTTTTGAAAGTGAGCATTTCTTTGCATTTAAATCTTTCTGTGCCTTACAATCCACGTCTGGCTAGGTTTAGTTGACAGCTCCTTGTGCATTCACTCAGACACACCCCAAACACAGGGTACTCAGCCTCACTTGCATACATCTGCATTTTGAATGGGTCTTCCTGGGCTGGGAGGGTGGAGGGCCTGCCCTCACACAAAGGGCTGCCACACCCCCTACTGGGACCCTCGAAGACAGGATTGAACTGAAAGGGAACCTGGTGTATTTCTTAGCCACTCTTTGAAGTCACCCCCACTTCAAAGGCACAATTTATTATAAAACGGGGCCTGTGCCCTACCTCACTTGCTGGAGAAGAAACCTGAACCAGAACCCGCATCCTGCCAAGAAGAACTTCCTGGCTGCTCAAAGGACTCACCTGTCTGCTTTCTACAAAGGACTGCTGCCTTGCTGTTGGCCTGCTGCCTTGCTGAACTCTTGTCTGGCTGCCAAAGTGCTCTCCAAGGGCTTGGATAGAGCTTGCCTCCTGTTCCCTGAAGTCTCAGGACCAAAAAGACTTCTCTTTTTCATTTGGACTCCTCGTGCGCTGAAACATTCGACGCACAGCTTGCTCCGCGGTGAGAAAATCACTACACGCCGACGCTGCTCGACGCGATGCCTACGGTACGGCCGGAACTTCGACGCACGGCCTCACATGGACAACGCCGGCTGACTTCCAGAGAGGAAATCGACGCGACGCCTGCCGTGAGAAAAAAGATTCCACGCACAGCCTCCCGGGACGACGCGAAGCCGGATAACAAGCCGAGAAATCCACGCACAGACCCTGGGACATCTGATAATCCCGCGAGCCATAGAAGGAGTCGGCCCGCGTGCCGGAAAACGACGCACGTCTTCACCGAGTGAAAAATAATGACGCAAGTAAGTGTGTGAAGGGGCGAAACGGACGCACACACCATTTTTCTTCCCGCAGGACGACACACGTCTCCCAGCGTGAAAAATAACGACGCAAGTCCGTGTGTGAAGGGGCGAAACCAATGCACACACCATTTTTCCACGCATCTCCTCCTCTGCGGCCCTCTGTGGAGATTTTCCACTCCAAACCAGGTACTTTGTGCTTGAAAGAGACTTTGTTTGCTTTTTAAAGACTTAAGACACTTTGGGGGTCATTCTAAACCTGGCGGTCGGTGTTAAAGCGGCGGCCAAACCGCCAACAGGCAGGTGGTAAAAAAATGGAATTCTGACCCTGGCGGAAACTGCCAACAGAGACCGCCACTTTAACACTCCGACCGCCATGGCGGGACAAACAAACAGCGCAGCGGTCACCGCCAACAGACAGGCGGGAAACAATGTACCGCCCACCCTATCACAACCCACCAATCAGCCACCTTTTCCGGGGCGGTAGCCCCGCCGATTAAAACACGGCGGAAACAGACATTACGAACGGAAAAAGCTCACCTCTACACACTCCACGAGGAATCTGGACAGCATGGAACCCGAACTACACATCCCACCAGCTATTGTCTTCCTGCTCCTCTACCAGGAGCACGAACGCCGGCGCAGAAGACAACAGTGAGTACTGCACCTACGACACAGGGGAGGGGGGAGGCAAAAAATTACGGGGACACACGTACGCGACACACCCACCCTCACCCTCACCCACAACTACATACACATCAATGCAGAGCAACAACTCAGACTGACACCCCCAAACCCCCCGGAAGAATGCAAAGACAAAAAAAATTATCATGAAATTTGAAGTATATTGGACGGCTAAGTAAAAAAATATATCAAACATCTATAAATATATATACATATGTAAATTGTCCAGTCCAAATTGGGTATCAGCCATTGTTCGTGGGCCAATGGGCCTAAACACATGGGCAAAGCCCACACACGATACCCGGCTCCAATGGAGAGAACACTGCAGGGGCATCAGATAGCAAAACTACAGGCACCTCAGGGGGAAGGGAAGGGGGGCACCTCAGCCAGATGAGTCCACGATGCCAGATCCACGAGGGGCCTCCATGGCCACTGGTCAATCCTGGGGAGTGCAAAGCCACAGTCTCACAAGTCTCACAGTGGGTGGGTTGATCACTGTGCCATCCTGGGGAGTGCAAAGCCACAGTCTCACAAGTCTCACAAGTGGGTGGGTTGCCCACTGTGCCATCCTGGGGAGGGCAAAGCCACAGTCTCACAAGTGGATTTCAGACTCCACTGGTTCTGGAGGAGGCATGGTGCCCAGAGTGCTTCGTGCAGCCCTGCCCAACACAGATGCGGGCCTGCCCCTTCTGCCAATGGGCCAGCGGTGCTTGAGACGGCGGTGCCCAGCGGAGCGGTGCTTGAGATGAAGGGCCCAGCGGAGCGGTGCTTGAGATGAAGGGCCCAGCGGAGCAGTGCTTGGGATGAAGGGCCCAGCGGAGCGGTGCTTGAGATGAAGGGCCCAGCGGAGCGTTGCAGAGACGGCGGTGCCCAGCGGAGCGGTGCTTGAGATGAAGGGCCAGCGGAGCGGTGCTTGAGATGAAGGGCCCAGCGGAGCGGTGCTTGAGATGAAGGGCCCAGCGGAGCAGTGCTTGAGATGAAGGGCCCAGCGGAGCAGTGCTTGAGATGAAGGGCCCAGCGGAGCGGTGATTGAGATGAAGGGCCCAGCGGAGCGGTGCTTGAGATGAAGGGCCCAGCGGAGCGTTGCAGAGACGGCGGTGCCCAGCGGAGCGGTGCTTGAGATGAAGGGCCCAGCGGAGCGGTGCTTGAGATGAAGGGCCCAGCGGAGCAGCGCTTGAGATGAAGGGCCCAGAGGAGCAGTGCTTGAGATGAAGGGCCCAGCGGAGCGGTGCTTGAGATGAAGGGCCCAGCGGAGCAGTGCTTGAGATGAAGGGCCCAGCGGAGCGGTGCTTGAGATGAAGGGCCCAGCAGAGCGGTGCTTGAGATGAAGGGCCCAGCGGAGCGTTGCAGAGACAGTGGTGCCCAGCGGAGCGGTGCTTGAGATGAAGGGCCCAGCGGAGCGGTGCTTGAGATGAAGGGCCCAGCGGAGCAGTGCTTGAGATGAAGGGCCCAGCGGAGCAGTGCTTGAGATGAAAGGCCCAGCGGAGCGGTGCTTGAGATGAAGGGCCCAGCGGAGTGGTGCTTGAGATGAAGGGCCCAGCGGAGCGTTGCAGAGACGGCGGTGCCAAGCGGAGCGGTGCTTGAGATGAAGGGCCCAGCGGATCGGTGCTTGAGATGAAGGGCCCAGCGGAGCAGTGCTTGAGATGAAGGGCCCAGCGGAGCAGTGCTTGAGATGGAGGGCCCAGCGGAGCAGTGCTTGAGATGAAGGGCCCAGCAGAGCGGTGCTTGAGATGAAGGGCCCAGCGGAGCAGTGCTTGAGATGAAGGGCCCAGCGGAGCAGTGCTTGAGATGAAGGGCCCAGCGGAGCGTTGCAGGGACGGCGGTGCCCAGCGGAGCGGTGCTTGAGATGAAGGGCCCAGCGCAGCGGTGCTTGAGGTGAAGGGCCCTGTTCAGCGGTTCTTGAGATGGCGGTGCCCTGTTCAGCGGTTCTTGAGATGGCGGTGCCCTGTTCAGCGGTGCTTGAGATGGCGGTGCCCTGTTCAGCGGTTCTTGACTTGAAGGGCCCTGTTCAGCGGTTCTTGACTTGAAGGGCCCTGTTCAGCGGTTCTTGAGATGGCGGTGCCCTGTTCAGCGGTTCTTGACTTGAAGGGCCCTGTTCAGCGGTTCTCGAGATGGCGGTGCCCTGTTCAGCGGTTCTTGAGATGGCGGTGCCCTATTCAGTGGTTCTTGAGATGGCGGTGCCCTGTTCAGCGGTTCTTGAGATGGCGGTGCCCTGTTCAGCGGTTCTTGAGATGGCGGTGCCCTGTTCAGCGGTTCTTGAGATGGCGGTGCCCTGTTCAGCGGTGCTTGAGATGGCGGTGCCCTGTTCAGCGGTTCTTGACTTGAAGGGCCCTGTTCAGCGGTTCTTGACTTGAAGGGCCCTGTTCAGCGGTTCTTGAGATGGCGGTGCCCTGTTCAGCGGTTCTTGAGATGGCGGTGCCCTGTTCAGCGGTTCTTGAGATGGCCGTGCCCTGTTCAGCGGTTCTTGACTTGGAGGGCCCTGTTCAGCGGTTCTTGACTTGAAGGGCCCTGTTCAGCGGTTCTTGACTTGAAGGGCCCTGTTCAGCGGTTCTTGACTTGAAGGGCCCTGTTCAGCGGTGCTTGCCTTGGCAGTCCTTGCCATGTTCAGCGTTGCTTGAGTTGGCGCTCCTTCATTGCCCAGCTGGGCTGTGGCTGGCGCTCCTTCATTGCCCAGCTGGGCTGTGGCTGGCGGGGCCCTCCTGTGCAGCTGGGATGGGGCTGGTGGGGCCCTCCTGTGCAGCTGGGATGGGGCTGGCGGGGCACTCCTGTGCAGCTGGGCTGGGGCTGGTGGGGCCCTCCTGTGCAGCTGGGCTGGGGCTGGTGGGGCCCTCCTGGGCAGCTGGGCTGGGGCTGGTGGGGCCCTCCTGGGCAGCTCGCCTGCTGCCGGACTTGTTGGGGGTGCTGCCCTTGCCACCCTTCCCTGCTCGTCTGCGGCCCTTTCCTCCCTTTGCCGGTGTGCCAGGTGGCACCCCACTCCCTGACGGTGCCAGGGTAGTGCTCTTGGAGCCTGCTATCTTTGGCCTCTCGCGCCGGGCACTGGCTTTCTTCGCTTTTTTTGCAGGGGGTGGGCTGGCCGTCTCCTTACTCCTAGCCGAAGTAGCTGTGCTTGAAGGTGGTGGACTCCAAAATCCTTGGACCACTGTTTTAGCAGGTCCAGGTTTTGTGGTGGCTGAGGTGCTGATTGGAGCCTTATGAGATGGAGGGGGTGGGTCAGTTGATGGAAAGAGGTCAAGGTTGGAAAGGAAAAGCAATTTAGTAAGACAGGGACGGGTAGTTGTAGTGGGTATGGGAGTGGAGGAAGAGGATGTGGTTGTAGGAGAGTGAAGTCTGGTGTCTTTGGGTGCAGGTGCTTGTGCTGGAGGCTGTCATGAGGTGGATGGCTGTTGGGTGGGTGGCTGCCTGCGTTTGTGTGGTTTGGAAGAGGGGGTGACAGACACACTGGGAGAGAACACAGGGGATGTGTAAATGGTAGTGGGGGTGGTGACTGCACGTGTGCGGAGTGTTCTGGTGGGTGTGCTGGTGATGGACGTAGTGGCTGAAGATGTTGTGCATGCAAGTGTGAGTGTAGACATGACAGGGAGGGAGGAGGGAGACGAGGAGGAGGGGGACACAGAGGAGGCAGTGGCTGTTGGCATGTCTGCATGTGGATGTTGCTTGTGTGAATGCTTGTGTGATGTGTGGCGCTTATGTCTGGATGAGCTTCCCTTGGGTGTTGAGGTGTGTGCAGGCTGGTCTGATGGTGTGTCTGGGATAGGCAGAGGTACAGGGGAGTGGGACTGGGTTGAGGAAGTTGGAGGAGGGAGGCAGGAGACAGGGACAATGGCTGCCGTCAGTGCTGAGGCCAGAGCGTTGAACGATCGCTGATGGGCAGCCTGACCCGAATGAATGCCCTCCAGGTATGCATTACTCCGGTGCACCTCCCTTTCTACACCCTGGATGGCATTCAAAAGGGTAGACTGCCCAACAATGATGGTCCTCAGGAGGTCAATGACCTCCTCACTGAGGGCAGCAGGGGTAACTGGGGCAGGGCCTGAGGTGCCTGGGGCGAAGGAGATGCCCACCTTCCTGGGTGAGCGGGCACGGGGCAAAGGCTGAGGGGCTGCTGGGAGGGCGGAGCTGGTGCGCTGGGTGGCGGATGTACCTGTTGTTGCGGTGGGCACGGTTGTTGCCGCCACCACAAGGGAGCTCCCTTCCGAGGACGTATCTGTGTCGCTGGTGTCACCACGTGTCCCCGCTGTGGAGCTCCCCTCGCCCTCCGTCTCACTGGTGAAATCAGAGTCAGTTGCATAGCCCTCCATGGCCATGTGAGATGCAGCTCCCTCGTGCTCCGATGCCACTTCTCCTCCGCCTGATGATGCTAATGCACACATGAACAGGAAGACCACAAAAAGAGGGGGGGGGGGTGGAGAAACAAAGAAATGTTGAGTGCATGCATTGGCGACACCGTTGGTGGAGAGGACAGACACAGAAGCCCCATGCACTACGCCGCGCACTTGGGGTACACTACTCAATCCGTGGGACATGGCCTACAAGCCTATGGACGACAACACAGGGCCATGATTAGCTGCACTAGGCAACCTACAGAGGTGGGGGCGGGGGTACAGGCCCATGCCTAATGGAGGGGCCTAGCCTACAGAAAACGCCCTGGCCTAGGGATACCCACAGCCCTCCTCCCCCACCCAGACACCTCCAATGTGCGCAAAATCAGCAGAATGTGCTTGTACTCACCCCCTTGTGTCTGCTGTAATGTCCTCACGCGCCCATCCAAATCGGGGTAGGCCACCGCCAGGATCCGGGACATCAGGGTGGTCAATTGACGACTGGCACCCCTCCTACGTTGGGAGGCCATCCCCAGCAGAGCCTCCGCGGTCTTCCTGCTCCCGCAGCGGATGTCCTCCCACCTCTTCCGGCAGTGGGTGCCCCGTCTGTTGTGGACCCCCAGGGTCCGGACGTCCTTGGCGATGGCACGCCAAATGTCGATTTTCTGATGGGCGCTGACCTATGTGACATGTGCAGGGGGAGAAAAAAAAAAACATCACCTTCTGCATGCTCGATGTGAGTGGCCCCCCAACCCCACCCTTGCCATGTGCACATGCTCTCATCTTTCGTTTGATGCATGCCTCATTCGCTCCCCTCCCCACCATCTTTCATTCACCCCACTCAACCCAGGCATTGGCCACAAAGCATGGTCCCAGTGTACTTACCTGTTGGTCTGGAGGACCGTAGAGTAGCGCATACTGGGGGAGGACCCCATCCACGAGTTTCTCCAATTCTTCAGAAGTGAAGGCAGGGGCCCTTTCCCCAGTCGCAGCAGCCATTGTCTCTTCCAGACCGAGGTCACAGCAGCACTTGCAGTATAGGTCCTCTCCTGTTTATGATCAGGTATCGAGTGATTAAGCAGATAGAAAATGGCGCTCACGCCCGCGGCAGTGCGTACCGCGACCGCCGGCGCTCATCCTCATTGGCTCCTGAAACCCATAGGGTTCAATGTTAACCAATGCGTCTTTGCGCCGCGGTCTTCGACCGCCTACCGCCACGGTGTGCCACGCCAGCGCATTGACCTCACATCCCACTGTCGCACTTCACAGGTCAGGCAGCCGCCATTTCAATGGCCCCCATGGCTTAATTTCTACTGCGTCATACATACCTAGGCCTTGCATCAACAGTCATACAAGCCATTCAATGCATTGAGATTCGTGTACTGTGCAAGCTGTGGGAACGTACCTGTGGGTTTATTGACTCTGTGCTCCATGTTGTCCTTCCTAGGCACCTTCCGCTGGGACTTGCGACGAGATGGAGGAATCTTCCCGTGTACAGACCGCTGGTGGACCTGTCGACAATGGAAGAAAGACATGTCATACTGACATACAGGCTTGACCGAGCCACTATACAGGAATTGTGTGCCCAGCTGGAGCCAGACCTGATGTGACCCATCCGCCAACCCACAGGGATCCCCCCTCTAGTGCAGGTGCTGTCAGTACTCCATTTTTTGGCAAGTGGGTCATTTCAAACAACAGTGGCCATTTCATCAGGGATGTCTCGGCCTATGTTTTCCAAGGTGTTGCCCAGAGTGTTGTCTGCCCTGCTGAAATACATGCGGAGCTACATTCTTTTCCCTGAGGTGGGCGATTTGGCTACAGTGAAGGGTGATTTCTATGCGCTTGGACATATTCCCAACATAATTAGTGCAATTGATGGGACACATGTTGCTTTGGTCCCCCCCAGCACGAGTGAACAGGTGTACAGGAACAGAAAAAGTTATCATTCCATGAATGTCCAGGTGGTCTGTTTGGCTGACCAGTACATCTCCCATGTAAATGCCAAGTTCCCTGGGTCAGTGCATGACGCGTACATCATGCGAAATAGCAGCATCCCTTACATGATGGAACTACTTCAGAGACACTGTGTGTGGCTAATTGGTGACTCTGGTTACCCCAACCTGTCATGGCTACTGACCCCAGTGAGGAATCCCAGGACAAGGGCAGAGGAATGCTACAATGAGGCCCATGGGCGGACTAGGAGGGTGATAGAGCGAACCTTTGGCCTCCTGAAGGCCAGGTTCAGGTGCCTCCATATGACAGGTGGATCCCTAATGTACTCACCAAAGAAGGTGTGCCAGATCATCGTGGCCTGCTGTATGCTTCACAACCTGGCTTTGCGACGCCAGGTGCCTTTCCTGCAGGAGGATGGTCCAGATGGTGGTGTTGTGGCAGCTGTGGAGCCTGCGGAGAGTGAAGAGGAGGAAGACGAAGAGGATGACACAGACAACAGGGACACAGTAATACAGCAGTATTTTCAATGACATACAGGGAAGAATCAACGCCGGCATTTTACATTTACTTAAAGTCTCCTGCCTCTCTACTATCTGAGTGTCCCCCCAGTGTATGTTAACTGAGTTGTGACTTTCCCTTCCAATTTCAGAGATGTGGGCCCCACTCCGTTACCTCTGCTTTGTTTCCCCATGGACTACAGCTGTGTGACAGTGGTATGTTGTCATCACAATGTAACTGGACATTTTGGCACGGTTCTGTGTAATACATTTGTTCAAGAATACAGGCAGACTCCAGATTATTTTTGTGCAATAAGTGTGTTTATTAAAGTGTTCAATCTTGGGAAATGGTTGCAATTCGGTGATGGGTGATGGTGGAGGAATGTCCATGGCAGAGTCCAGACTATCAGTCTCACAGGTGCATTGTCCATATGCCTGTGGAAGGTGGAGCAGGGGCAGTTTAAGGTTGGACAGGGTGACAATGTGGGACAGTGGGATGACATTCAGGGGGTATCCTTTCCTGGCGGGGGTCTTGGCATCCTACTCTGTCTTCTTCCTAGATCTCAGGCCCCGCTTGCGGGGTGGTTCTCCTTCTGCAGGGGGTGGGGTTCTGGTGGCCTGTTGTTCTTGTGTCGGGCCTCCTGTCCACTAGCGCCGGCGGAGGTGGTAGCCTGTTCTTGGTCCATGCTAGTGACAGGGGCCCTTTGTGGTGCCACATGGTCCCGCAATGTGCTGACAATCTGATTGAGAGCCACAACGATGGTGCCCATTGCGGAACTGATGTTTCTGAGTTCTTCCCTGAACCCCATAAACTGTTCCTCCTGCAGTACCTGGATCTCCTGGAACCTGGCCAGGACCGTCGCCATCGTCTCCTGGGAGTGGTGGTATGCTCCCATGATGGAGGATAGGGCCTCGTGGAGAGTGGGTCCCCTGGGCCTGTCCCCCCCGTCGCACAGCAGCCCTCCCAGTTCCCCTGTTTCCCTGGGCCTCTGTCCCCTGGACTGTGTGCCCACTACCACTGCCCCCAGGTCCCTGTTGTTGTTGGGGTGGTGGGTTAACCTGGGTGCCCTGTAGTGGTGGACACACCGCTGATTGACGTGTCCTGGAGACAGAGGCATGGGCCCGCTGGGTGGGTGCTGTGCTGGTGTTCCCAGAGGGGGGTAAGTCAGCTGTGGCCTGTGGCTGTCTGAGGGGAACCGACTGTCCCGAGGTCCCCGATGGGCCGGGCTGGTCATCTGGGTCCAGGGAGACAGAGCTGCTGTCATCACTGTGGGCCTCTTCTGGGGGTGGAATGGACATTTCTGGACCCTCCTGGGCGGTGTCATGGCGTTCGGGTCCTGCAAGGGTATAAGAGTATGGTTATTGCTTCTGTGTGTGCCATAGCGTGCAATGGGTGGGTGCCCATGTACCCCAGTGCTGGCATTCCCTTGTGGGGGCTGTTGTGACGGTGGTTTGGGGGGGATGGGTATGTGCAGTGGGCATGCTTAGGTGATGGGAGTCCATGGTTTGTGGTCGCATGCAGGGCTTGGTGTTGGGATGGGTGGGTTGTGATGGTGAGACATTAGCAAGGAGGAAGTGTGATGGGGTGGGGGGTGAGGGTGGGGGTTTGATTTGGCATGCCGGTGGGTGGGGGGGATGAAGTAGTTGAGATTAGACTTACCAGAGTCCATTCCTCCAGATACTCCTGCGAGGCCCTCAGGATGCAGGATCGCCAAGACCTGTTCCTCCCATGTTGTAAATTCTGGGGGTTGAGGTGGGGGTCTGCCGCCAGTCTTCTGCACCGCGATGTTATGTCTGGATACCATGGAAGGCACCTTCCCCCGTAGGTCGTTCCACCACTTCCTGATGTTGTCTCGATTTCGTGGATGCTGTCCCACAGCGTTGACCCTGTCCACTATTCTTTGCCATAGCTCCATCTTCCTGGCAATGGTGGTGTTCTGCACCTGTGTCCCGAAGAGCTGGGGCTCTACCCGAACTATTTCCTCCACCATGACCCTGAGTTCAGCGTCTGAAAAACTGGTGTGTCTTTGGGGTGCCATGGGGTGGTGTGGATGAGGTGTGGGGTGGCGTATGTGGTGATGAGTGTGGTGTTTTGTGCGTGGATGTTGTGTGAGTGATGGTGTTATGTGCCTGTGAATGCTCTGTACTAGCTGGTGGTGTCTCTCTCTGGCCTTAGTCACTAAATGGTGGTCGTAGGGGTTTGTGGGTGATGTGGGTGTGTGTTTTATATTGTGTTGGGTGTCTGGGAGTGGTGTTTGTATGTGTATCAGGTGTGTGTGTTTCAAAATGACCAATGTGGCAGTGTTTTGGAGCTGTGTGTCTATTTTGACCACCGCGGTGTGTACCGCCAATGGAATACTGTGGTTGTAAGACCGCCGCGTGGATTCGTGGGTTGGAATGGAATGGGCGTATTTCTGTTGGCGTGACGGTGGAGGTTTGGTCATCGCCAGTTTTTCACTGGCCGTTGGTGTGGCGGACTTTTGTGGATGTCGGATTTTTGGCGGTTTGCCTGTTGCGGGTCAGAATGACCGTGGCGGTTTACCGCGGCCGCGGCGGTGTTATGGCGGTCTTCTGACCGGCGGTAAGCGTCTTTTACCGCTGAGGTCAGAATGACTCCCTTTATGTCACTTTTCAGTGATATTTCCACAAATTCTTATTGCATCTTTTATTGTGTTGATCTACAAATATCCAGATAAATATTCTATATTTTTCTAAACACTGTGTGGTGTATTTTTGTGGTGCTATATGGTGTTATTGTATGATTTATTGCACAAATATTTTACACATTGCCTTCTAAGTTAAGCCTGACTGCTCGTGCCAAGTTACCAGAGGGTGGGCACAGGATAATTTGGATTGTGTGTGACTTACCCTGACTAGAGTGAGGGTTGTTGCTTGGATAGAGTGTAACGTGACTGCCAACCAAAAACCCAATTTCTAACAATCATTAATAGTGTTTTTCTAAGTTAACGTCTGCAATGCAAAAGGTTAGCATATTGCATATAAACACAATGCATGAATTATGCTCTTGCATAAAGGCTGGGTTTTTGCATTTTTGAAGCCCGCAGAGCGTGCACTGTCCTGATGTTGACAGGTGTCCATGGATGGATGGAGACCTAGTGGAGGATCAGGACATACTCAGGCTGGGCAACGGCATGATTCTAGATGGAGGGAACCTGTCAGGTCCCTGTAGTTCTGAACAGGAGGCTAGCAAAACTAGCCTTTGGCATCACCTCTAAAGTCCTTGGTGCAGGTGAAGGACTAAGGTTCTACAGCAAGGCTGGACTCTGAAGGCTCCAGGAAGAAAAGCAGTCCTTCCAGGTACAGCATCAGTCTGGCAGAGTGCACAGCTGGTCACAGCAGCAGGCAGTCCTCTGAGAGCCCCTCCGCAGGTCCAGTAGTGAACTGAGGAGCAGGTCTGAGAACCCTATTTTTATACCCTGCTGCCCTGCTGCTAGACATTGGGAGAAGTTTCCAGAAGGGTCCTCTGACGTTCCAGGGATTTCCTGCCTCCCAGCTTTGGCTCCTAGATGGCTGCACTCAAAATACAGGGTCATTGAGCCTATTGTGTGGCAGCAGAGCTCACCTCATTCAGATGTAAGTGGGGATGAGCTCAGCTGTGCCCTCTCCATCCTGTCAGTGGAAAGGCCTTTCAGGCCCTGGTAATCCCACTATTGTCTGACTGCTGGGATGAATCCACAAAGCCCCAACCAACAGTTACACCCAGTCATATGAACTGAGGCAGGCTGCAGGCACAGAGGCCTAAGGATGGGAAAATTAGAACTTTCTAAAAGTGGCATATTCAAACTTGTAATGATAAATCCAACTTTATCATTAAAGAGGGTTTATCAATACAAGTTCATAAATACCAAATGTGACATATCTACCACCTCTAGCTCAGGACTTACAACTTAATAATTGTAATAAGGAATCCCCAATATTACCCTATGGGAGGGGTAGGCCCCTCAGTCGTGAGAAAAACAATTGGGGAGTTTTTCACTACTAAGACATGTAAAACTAAAAAGTACATGTCCTACTCAGCACCCTGCCCTATGGGCTACATAGGGCCTACCTTAGGGGTGACATATGTAATTAAAGGGGAGTTGAAGGTGTGGCAAGGGACTTTAAATGCCAAGTAGACATGGCAGTGGGATACTGCCTTCAGACTGCAATGGCAGGCCAGGGACAAGTTTTAAGGTGCTTCTTAAGTGAGTGGCTCAATAAGTGCTGCATGCCCAACGGTAGCATTTAATTTACAGGCTCTGGGTATATGGTATACCACTCTACAAGGGACTTACATGTAACTTAAATATGCCAATCAGGTGTATGCCAATCAAACCATGTTTAGAGGAGTGAGGGCATGCACTATAGCACTGGTTAGCATTGTAAAGAGCACAGAGTCCTAAGGCCAACAGAGCAAAAATACAGACAAGATGAGGCAAACAGGCAAAAAGTTTGGGGGAAGACCACCCTACGGCTAACAGGTCTCACAGGCACATTCTCAGTGAAAGATGTTCTCAACATATGGAGATGGAATGTACAGCGTCCAGTCTATGAGTCCTCATTTTGAACTACATTAGAACTGCAAGCATTTAATCATATTGGGATTTAAGATGCAGATAGATGGTACTGTCAGGGGAGATTGCATTTTATCTGCCTGAAGGAAATGGAAGCTAAAATACACTGACTCCCCATTCTCTAGCATTCATTTCTGAAGCTATGAACCAAGAAAATTCACATTAATAGACAACCATGTATTGCAATGAGCTTGCTGTCCTGTCCTCACCATGAATAGTCTTTAACAGGATGAGTGGTCAGGAACAGTGTCACTATAGAATAGCTTTCCAGCAGCCAATCAAAACATCTTAGACACAGACATCCATTCTGATTGCTTGCTCGGTAAGCATTCAAAATAACCATGGACATCCTGGATTTCTCCTCATCTTTGTTCTATGTTTGGCAAGAAAGTCAACTTTTATTGTTGTCTTTTTGGAAAAATATTAATCATTTCAACTTCCTGTGCTTAACATTTGACACAGCATTAATGCACTTAATTTAGAATGATGTGTGCTAAGTCCATTTATGAACATTATCAAGTGTCTGAAGCAAGAAAGAGAACATTTATATAATCTGAACAATTGTTCTATTATCTCAGTAACAAACTTCCTCAGTGCTCTTCCACATTGGTACCTCAATCAAAACATGCCAACAGTCCTTAAAATGGGGGATTCAAGACTGCAAATAAGTTTAGTGGTAAACGTGCATGAAACACCTTACCGCCAAAAGTCTGAAGCACCAGAATGTCTTCCTCTTCCTTGTGTGCAACAGAGGTGTAGTGAATGGCTATCACGACTTGACTTTCCTAATAATGGGTCACTTGTCTAATTAGCCTGCTGTTGATTATCATAAAAATAATAATAATAACCTAGTTTACTTTCTCTTTAATTTGATTTCCCCTTATGTTTGAATGCAATATTCATGTTCGCTCCAGCCAATACAGCTCCATGGTTGACGACACACACTTCTGGTAACTTCCTCTGCACTATTTTCTGGTATACTCTTCGTCATTCTTGGTCGGTATTTCATAGAAGACTGCATTTAGCAAGACCAACTCCGTCTGAAATGTACATACCATCGGGCTTGTTCATGTCAGGCATGTGCCAGGTTGAAGATCAGTACTTGACAAGAATACTGTTCACTGATCTCTAATATGTAAAGAGAAAACAAAAGAGTTATAGCTCTGTGTCACATTGCTACTGAAGATCTGTCCGCCTTTTCAGTATCTCCTTTAATATGGTTTTATTCAGTATGTCATCCTGTTCTGTATATAATCTGCTTCAACTTTGGCGGGAAAGCTGTAGGATGCAGCACACATGCAAAGAGGGAAAAGCGAGGCGAAATGACATTCCTCGTTGTTATGCTTGTATCAAGGAGGTACAGGATTTTGGCAGAAATCCCTGTCTACAATACTTTGTGGATATGGATTTGTGTCAAATCCCAAAGGGTGTTTGCATGGAAAGCCCATACACCACCAATAGAACGTCCCCTTAAGACAAAGTAACTCAAGGTAGTGCATTGAGCATTAATCAGATGTTCAAAACTTTTTTCTATGTCCAGGAAGCACACGCAATGGACCGAAAGACATCTGAAATGGGTCTCAATTCCACCCCTTTAAAACAGTTTGGAGAGCAACTTTCTACATTCCTGTCCATTGAAAACATGTTTGTAACCTGGACACATTTCCTGCTGCAGCAAAGTACTTTAATGTTCACCGAGCCAAACTGGACGACGGACACCTGTTTTCAGAGCAGGTCAAAGGTTCATTTCAAAGCAATCTCTTGTTATGGCAGGGGAATTGGTCCGCTATATTGGTTCTGGAGTCACACCTGAAATGTGTGGGGGAAGCCTGAACGCATCCCGGCATTAGCAGTATTCTTAAGGGGGTTGAATGTTTACAAGGTACAAAAGTTATAACCTGCTAAGTAATAAAGCGGGCTTTCTTTGACAACACTGGGCGTTCACAAGGTAGTAAGTGAAAGAGAGGATAGCAAGCACACCTTTCAGAGCGAAGTTTATTGTTAAAATATTAATGTGAATCAACTGCTCCAATTGTAGTGTTACTAGATTGTGACATACGAAATCACAAATGTGGTAAAGCCAACAGGTTTTAGTTGATTTTCTGCTTATTGTACATTATAAATAACTAAACATACTACAAAGAAATGTTTTACTTTACTAATTTGTAATCCTCAGATAATAAACTTTTCGGTTAAAAAGTAAATTGCAATGTTCTCCCACCTCCCCGTTTGAAAATATGCGCCGCGGAGTGCTGCGTAAAAAAGAGAAAGATGCATTTGGAGGTCCTTTCCTAACTTTTCAGCTTTACAACTGTATATTTTGCAACATGTGGTATTAAGTAATGTTTGTGTAGGCAGTTTGAAAGCGGATTGCCAGCACTCCTGCCTATCAACTTAAATATTTAATCATCAATGACCAACGTGAGTGAGATTTTATTCGATAGTACAATTGAATGTTACAGCTCAACCTCCTTTTCCCTTGATCTAATGAAATCTATTGAATCATTGCAGCCACAGCCATTGGATATGTACCATTGGTTATGAAAGATAAAATGAGATTACAAGTGCTGCTGTGTCCTCACATGTAGCCAAAAGCTATTTATGAAACCACGTCAGTTACCGTTAGAAATTGGGTTATTAGTTGAATGGGGTGTGAGCCCTGTTCAAGCACCAACTACAATCCTAGTCAGGGTGAGGCACAAGCAGACCCCAAATTAACCTGTGCTCAACACCCTGGTAGTGGCTCAGAATAGTCAGGCTTAATTTAGAGGCACTATGTAAAGTATTGGTGCAACATTTACAACAGTAAAACAGTTAAAACACCACACAAACAATTCCCACAGAAGTTTAGAACTATAGAGATTAATTTAATGTATAGAACAAGGCCAAACAATAAAAATCCAATTAGTGGAACCAGAGATGTTACATTTTAAAGTTTTTAGAGTAGAAAGAGACAGAAGTTGTGAAGCACCAACTGTGGGTAACTGGTCGCTCTGGGCGGAGAAGATTTACAAATTCAGGCTGACCACGATGAAGGGCAGGCCGCCTATAGGGATACAGTTAGGCCTGCTGAACAGAGTACCTTAAATCCTGGTGTGCGGAGAGTTGCGTGAATTCGTATCTAAGATGCGTTGCACAACAGAGGCAATGCATTGGTTCTCAGATGCAGCAAGGCTGAAGAGCGAGGTTCTGTTGCGTTGACATCAAGGTTCCTGTTGGTGGGGCTTGCGATGCAGTCTGGCATCAGGGATGCAGCATTCAGGTAGAGTCATGCTTTGGTTCTGAAGAGCTGCAAGGATGCGATACGGAGTCCAATGTCATTGTTGAGGCTGTAGTTTATGAGATATGAGGGTCTACACCAAGGATGCACCACGAAGTAGTTGATCTGAAGGTGGTGCGGGCTGCAGCAGCGATGCAACTGTTTGCAAAAGCTCCAATCTTTGCAGCAGTTAAAATGCATTGGTTCTGCTCGGGGATGCACTACTCTGGATGCATGGAGGCTGACAAAGCTCCTTAAGCCCACTTCTAAGGGTCCATGACTGGGTTGGCACCACATGGCAGGGTAGACTGACAAAGGGCAGAGCCAAGGAGCAAATGCAAGGTTGTTGGAAGCATCGAGGTTCTTGTTGGTGGGGCTTGCAATGCAGTTTGGTATCAGAGATGCAGCATTCAGGAGGAGTGATGCTTTGGCTCTGAAGAGCTGCAAGGATATGATGTGGAGTCCAATGTCATTGTTGAGGCTGTAGTTGATGAGATATGAGGGCCTGTGCCAAGGATGCACCACAAAGCAGTGGTTCTGAAGGTGATGCAGGCTGCAGCAACGATGTAACACTTTGCAAAAGCTCCAATTTTTGCAGCAGCTAAAATGCATTTTTTCTGCTAGGGGTTGCACCACTCTGGATGCATGGAGGCTGACAAAGCTCCTTAAGGCCAATTCTAAGGGTCCACAACTGGGTTGGCACACATGGCAGATGATATACCTGACAGCCTTAGGGTGGTCACCCCTAATTTTTTGCCTGCCTCCGCCCACTTTTTAGATACTGTTTTTTCTGGTTTTAAGACTCTGTGCACTTTACCACTGCTAACCAGCGTTAAATTGCATGTGCTCTCTCCCTTTAAACATGATAACATTGGATTATACGTAATTGGATTATTTAATTTACTTAAAAGTCCCTAGTAAAGGGCACTATATGTGCTCAGGGCCTGTAGATTAAATTCTACTAGTAGGCTTGCAGCACTGATTGTGCCACCCACTTAAGTAGCTCCTTAACCTTGTCTCAGGCCTGCCATTGCAAGGCCTGTGTGTGCAGTTTCACTGCCAATTTGACTTGGCATTTAAAAGTACTTGCCAAGCCTAAAACTAAACTTTTTCTACATATAAGTCACCCCTAACGTATGCCCTAGGTAGCGGGCAGAGTGCTGTGTAGGCAAAAGGCAGGAAATGTACCGGTGTAGTTTACATGTCCTAGTAGTGTAAAACTCGTAAATTCATTTTTGCACTGCTATGAGGCATGCTCCCTTCATAGGCTAACATTGGGGATACCCTGATATACTGTTTGAGAGGTAGTAGCCGATCTGTAAGGAATAGGAAGGTCATACTTAGTATAGCCAGAATGGTGAAACAAAATCCTGCTGACTGGTAAAGTTGGATTTAATATTACTATTTTAGAAATGCCACTTTTAGAAAGTGAACATTTCTCTGCACTTAAATCCTTCCGTGCCTTACAATCCACGTCTGACTGGGTTCAGTTGACAGCTCCCTTGTGCATTCACTCTGACACACCCCAAACACAGAATACTCAGCCTCACTTGCATACATCTGCATTTTGAATGGGTCTTCCTGGGCTGGGAGGGTGGAGGAGAGTAGTCTGTCCTCACACAAAGGACTGCCACACTCCCTACGGGGACCCCGGCAGACAGGATTGACCTGGAAGGGGACCTTGTGCACTTCTAAGCCACTCTTTGAAGTCTACCCCAATTCAAAGGCACATTTGGGTATTGAAACAGGGCCTCTGCCCCTGCCAACTCAGACACTTCCTGCAGAAGAGAACCTGAACCAGAACCTGCATCCTGCCAAGAAGAACTGCCTGGCTTCCCAAAGGACTCACCTGACTGCTTTCTGTGAAGGACCGCTGCCTTGCTGTTTCCCTGCTGCCTTGCTGCTCTCTGGCTGTTGTGAGAAGTGCTCTCCAGGGGCTTGGATAGAGCTTGCCTCCTGTTCCCTGAAGTCTCAGGACCAAAAAGACTTCATCTTTGCAAGAAGGACTCCTTGTGCGGCGAAAATCGACACACAGCCTGCCAGAAACGAAGCACAGAAACAAAAAATTCACTGCACGCCGAACCAGAATGATGCAGCCTGACTTCACAAGGAGAAGATTGACGCAGCACCAGCGTAGCTACCGGAAATTTGATGCACGGCTCACTGGATTGATGCACAGCCGAGCCGGAACAACACAGCCCGACTTCCAGAGAGGAATCGACGCAGCGCCTGCTGGGCAGTAGAAATTTCCACGCAATGCCCACCAGATCGACGCAGCCCCTGTGACTTTGTCCTGTCAGTGCCGGAAATCCACACATCATCCCTGGGGTGTCTGAAAACCCAGCAACCCGAAGAGGATCCACAACCGAGCATCGGAAACCAACACAAAGCCGTACGTGTGTGAAAACTAAAATGATGCATCGCCGTGTGCAGCCCGAGAAATCAACGCACACCTCCCTGTTCTCCACCCATCTCCTCCTCTGCGGTTCTTTGCAGAGATTTTGAACGCAAACCAGGTACTTTGTGCAGAGACATTTATTGCTTTTAAAAAACTAAAGACACTTTATATATTTTTACAGTGATATTTTCAACATATACTTATTGCATCTTAATCGCTTTGACCTGCATTTTATCGGATAAATATTATATACTTTTCTAACCACTGTGTGGTGCATTTTTGTGGTGCTGTACTGTGTTATTATATGATTTATTGCACACATACTTCACACATTGCCTTCTAAGTTAAGCCTGACTGCTCAGTGCCAAGCTACCAGAGAGTGGGCACAGGATGATTTGGATTGTGTGTGACTTACTCTGACTAGAGTGAGGGTCCTTGCTTGGACAGGGGGTAACCTGACTGCCAACCAAAGACCCCATTTCTAACAGCAGGGTAGACTGAGGGCATAGCCCAGGAGCAAATGCAAGGTTGTTGGAAGCACGGTATGGCCCTAAGGCTTCCAACTAGGCCTTGAAGTCACTCTAAGTTCTGGGTTCATGAGATGCAGGTTCAGTTCTTCTCACCCAGGCAAGAAGAGAGCAGTCAGCAGGTCAGCACAGCAAAGAAGTAACCCAGCAGAATGCAGTCGTTCAGCAGCACAGCAGTCCTTTTTCCACAGGTCCAGAAGTGTGCTGAAGTGGTGGTGTCTTAGGTCCTTCTTTTATACTCAGCTGTACCTTTGAAGTGGGGAAAAGCTTCTAGAGGCATAACTTTGACATGCATAGATGCCCTGCCTTCCTGGCCTTGGCTCCAGACTAACTACAGTGGGTGTGCAGCTCTTTGTGTAGAGACAGGACAAAGCCTATTCAGGTGTAAGTGAGGTTGAGCCCAGCTCCTCCCTCCTATCCTTCCAGTGGTGACTTATCAATTCACACCTAATCTCCCATTGGGTGTGGCTGGATGGGAGAAAAACACAAAGCTCAACTGATTCCTACACTCAGTGATGTGACCAAAGAGAGGTTGCAGGCACCAAATGGCTATAGTGAGAAAATACTAACTATCTAAACGTGCCATTTTCAGAATTGTAATTTAAAATTTGACTTCAACATAAGTTAGAATTTTAAATGAGGATTCCAGAGACACAAAACATGAACGAGGTATCTCTTCCTATTTGGAAAATTACACTTATAAAAATGCAATAAGGCAATGCTAATGTAACCCTATGGGAGAAATAGGCGTTACAGTAATGAAAAACAAATTTATTTAAGAGTTTTTAACTACCAGAACATGTAAAACTTAAAATGTACATGTCCAGCATTTTACATACACTGCACACTGACCATGAGGCTGCCTAGGGCCTACCTTAAGGTTGATTTCAGCGTATTAAAAAAGAAGGTTTGGTCCTGCCAAAAGGTTTTTTTCTTGGTCAACATGACAGGTTAAAACTGCACACACAGGCTCTGCAATTGTAGGCCTGACACATTTCTAAAGGGCTACTTAATTAGGTGGCACAATTGGTGCTGCAGTCCCACTAGTAGCATTTAATTTACAGGCCCTAGGTACATGTAATGCACTTCACTAGAGACTTACAAGTAAATTAAATCTGCCTATTGGGTATAAGTCAATGTTGCCATGTTTTAATCAGAGAGCACAATCACCTTAGCAGTGGTAAAGTGTGCAGAGTCCCAAGGATAGCAAAGACAAAGTCAGCAAAACACAATGTCTGAAAGCAAAATGTGAGGGGGATCCCACACCAAGGATGCCAGGTCTAACAAATTGTATAAGCTCAACATTGTCTTTTCCGTATATCTTTTTATATTTAAAATATTTGAAATCTAATTTTAGTTGCCACCTGCTCATATTTTTCCATATTAATTGTTAAAGGCAACATACCCTCAATTCTTTCCAGAATGGTGACATTACAATTTTAAATACATTTTTATATCTATTGTTTCTGCTCTCCCAAGAACTACTTTTATATATATATATACATATGAGTTTTTTTCTTCCTCACACGTCCGCGTGGACCACATAATTGTGCTCCTCTTTACAGATGGCAGTCATATTGAGTATTGAGCTACAGCAGTGGTTGTTTTTGCCATGAGGTGGGTCATATCAGAGAGGTGGAAAAGCCTTGGATGTGATTGCTATTTTTGATATTTTGATTCTGAGCAGAGGAGACAAGCTTGGCAGACCCAGAGATGCTGATCACGCTACGTAGAGTAGGAGGAGATGCAAAGTGGCATGTGTGCAGCAGGAGGGGGTGCAGGAGGCCTCTTCATGCAGCCTCTCCATACAGATTGTGCCCCATCAAGCCTGGCCAGGCCTTTACTAATGTGGGTCAGCAAGGTTGAATGGGCTGAATTGGGGAAGAGCGGAGAGAGCCAGTGGAGAGCTAGTGGCAGCCGGCAAGGTCAGTACGGTGAGTTAGTGAGGGAGGAAGGCTTCCTGGTGTCATGTGGTACCCCCCTCACCTGCCCCAGTCCCTAGCTGCACTGTTATGTACCTTGTTGCCCACCGCTTGCACCTGATAATGACAATTTGGGAAAATTGGGCACTGGCATTCACCCTTTTGGACCCAGTGGTTTTATTGGCCCCTTGTGCCCCAGCCCCTTTTGCATTAGAAACTTGTGGTAGATAAGAGTGGGGCCTTAGGCAGACCCCGAATCCCGCCTTCTGCCGCTTCATTCTGGCAGGGCTTGGGTATGGTTGGAGGTACAGTCATCACACAAAAAGGACAAGAAATATGATCAAACTCAAATAATCCAACGTTATGAGAAAAAACGGCCCTCACCCACAATTTGTGGCATGCTTCATCATAGGGCCCTGCTAACACACTCCAAATAATAAATCCATTTTGGAGTAGAGCAGTAAGGGAAGGGGAACATATAAGCACAAAAGACACGACCAACAATTATGGTACAGGGATCACAGACGAACAACAGAAAAAATTTCTAAAACTGACTCAGGCTAATCACTTCACTAATTTTATTCTGGTGTAGCCTGGACAGGATTGAAATATTGTTGGTGGTGTTTTAGGAGCTAGTCACCTGTACACCCCAAAATCTGAAAAGGATCAACATGTTTCGGCCTACTTTAACTGCCCTTAGGGGTCATGCAGCGTACTGTTAGTTGCTCATTAGTCCATCAGCATACTCGATATTCTATGGGGAAAGAAATTTACAAATTTAATTCCACAAGCAGGTGGAATCCAATTACCTATAATACTCCCCATGCTTTTCACCTTAAAGATATAAGTGAGGAATAATATATGTTTTGCAAAAAACCACATCCCTTAATCCAGTGCACATCATTGTAAGGAAAATGGCACCTGTGTATATCAATTAAAGTTAATTTACTCATATAAATCTATGTATACCCACGTGGTAAAACCCAGGTCCAAACCAAGCAGACAGGCGTTGGTGCACTTACCAAGTTTCATCAATACCTCTCTTCATCGGGACTGGGTGGGAGCACCACCCTGTAGTCACACACTGTATGAAAGACAAGTCATTATGAATTTAAAACAAGGTAGAGGCTGTGTATGCTCTGAAGCTATGGTATTTGACCTCCAGTTTTGCTCGACACAGAGCTAAAGGACATTTAAGGAATTCTCTTGACCGGGAGATAATATCATCTCATGTTTCCACCCGCCGGCCCGTTATTACTTCCATGAGGGCTAGCAGGTGTGTCCCTGCTCATGTTTTATCGATGTTAAAATCTCGAAAAAATAGATACTGGCTCTAAAACCGCCCGCCAGCCCTTCGTATATAATCGCCACCATCTTTTAAGTGATTCCAACAAACTAGCAACTACCCGTCGGTCAGATGCATGTAGCAATAATATTGGTCATTGACTTGCTTGTCAAGCGGTCGCGTTATCATAAATATGCTGAAAGACAAAGGTAAAGTCATCGAGGCCCCCACCCCCACCTTACTTCTTCAAGGGCCCAGTGCTGCCGCCAGTCTGCCTCACCCCGGTTGCGCGATGCGAAGGGAAACGCGGAGCCGGTAAAATATATGAGATCATTTCCGGGTATGGCATCCCCATATCCTGCCGGTAATCTAGACCGGCGCCTCCATTCAAAACGGCAGCCATCTTGAATGAGTACGAGTTTCTCGGACCCATTCATATTACAGATATGAGATGGAAATGTGTGTTTCTAATATGAATCACAGTAATCTCAAAGGGAACCTGAAAAGTTTAAACAAAAAGGGGGATAGAGAGGGGTGAACAAGAAAATGAAACCTCACAACCTACAAGATATTCCAAGAGTTAGCAAACTCCTCACTAGAGGATTCGACAGATACAAAAAAAAAATTTTTTTAAAAAAGATTTTTTTTTTTTACCAGTTGGAAAGTACCATTCATTCAAAACAGGGATGTGGTTGCAAAAACTTAAATTAAGAAACAAGAAAAAGGGGACGTGAGGGCTATAACTAGTCAACTACTTAGTTACAAAGAGATCCACGAGGACCACTATAAATATTGACTAAATGTAACTAAATGTAGATAGTCTTTCTTCCTACATCTTATCCCATCAAGGGTTGCTAATATAAATCCCATTATTGATTAAGTAACTGTAGCCATTGCACATCATCATTTAATCCCTGGCTGTTACTCTTAGTGCGATAGATCCACCGTTGTTCATGGAAAAATAAGTAGTATGCTATATTGGTGCCATTATTTTTTGGAGTAGGTTTGTCTAATATAGTCCATATCATATCATCAGGACCATGAGAATTTTCAAAATAGTGTGCTGTCATCTTTATGTTCGTTTTTTTACACCTGATGTTAATTTTGTGTTCCATAATTCTGGTCTTCACTTTCCGAGTGGTCATTCCAATGTACAGTAGTCCACAAGGGCACCATATTGCATAAATGATATTCTCTGAATTGCAATTCGTATGTTTTGTCTGTACCCATGGACTCTCCAGACCCACCTCAATAGACTTCGTGTTTTTAGTGAGATGACAGACACTGCAAGATCCACATTTAGTATGTCCCACCACAGGTAAGAGATTGCCTTGTGTATGTCCCTTGTTGGCAATTCTCTGCGTTGGTCGAGTATGTACCAGAAGGTTACGGAGGTTGGCACTTTTCCTGAAGGAAAACATTGGTTTATCAGTCTTCAGACCATCACTATTCAAAATCCGCCAATTCTTATTGATAATCCCTTTTATTTGATTTGAGAGCGTATTAAAAGAGTGGTAATACAAATTAGTCTTTGACTGGGCGCTCTTTTTCTTTCTTCCAAAAGAACTTCTCTATTGCAATTTCTGGCTCTTTTTTGTGCTTGCTGGATGATTCTTAGAGGGTAGTCTCGTTGTATCAGTTTTTCTGTAAGGATGTCTGATTCCTTCTTATAATCCTTAATATCAGAACAATTTCTCCGAATCCAGAGAAATTGTCCATAAGGCAAGTTCTCACGAAGTGTCTTGGGGTGAAAACGTTTAAAAGAGAGTAGACTGTTCCTTTCCGTAGGTTTATGGTAGACCCTTGTGTTCAATCTACCCTCCTCCGGTACAATCTCCAAGTCAAGGAAGGGTAATCTCTCCTTGGTGATTGTTGCAGTGAAGAGCAACAATGGATCAAGTTCATTCAACCATAGAATAAAGTTGTCAATAGATTGTCTATCCCCTATCCAAATGAGGAGAACATCCATAAACCTGCGCCATAGTCTGATATGTGCCTGCCATGGATGGTGACTTTGGAAAATGTTTTTCTGTTCAAAGTCCGATACATATAGGCACGCTAAACTTGGGGCAAAAGTACTTCCCATTGATGTTCCGTGGGTCTGTAAATAAAAAGTGCCCTCATATTCAAAAAAGTTTTTTGTAAGGGCCAGACCCGCCAAGTCTAGAATAAAGGTCCTTGGTGTGTTATAGTGCCAGGTCTCTTGATATAGAATCTCCTCAATCACCCTCAAGGTCTCTAACTGGGGAATATTGGTGTACAGGGACTCTATATCCAGACCCACCAGGAAGTCCTGTTCATCGTGAAACTCCAAATTATTGATGAGATTCAGAATATCTCTTGTGTCTTTCACATACGAGGGGCTCTTCCAAACTATCGGTTTTAGAAAGAAATCACAGAATTGTGAAAGTGGTTCTAATATCGACCCAATCCCAGACACAATTGGACGGCCAGGGGGTGGCCTATTGGGTTTGTGCACTTTGGGGAGTATGTAAAAATAGGGGGTCACAGGTCTTTTATTGTGTAAGATATTCCCTTCTTTCTCAGTGATCCACCCACTATTGATTGCTTCCTCTACCAATATCTGTATTTCCATTTGAATATCCTTAGTAGGATCAGTTTTCAAAGCTTTGTAGTTACGACTATCTGAAAGTAGTCGGAGACACTCCTGGTGGTAAACCTCCTTATCAAGAATCACTATCGCCCTGCCTTTATCAGCTGGTTTGATAATGATGGTTGGATTAGAATTTAACTCTTCCAAGGCCTTATATTCCAATCTCGAGAGATTCATAAATGCATGTTGATCATCTCTCCCCAAGGTTTCAATCTCTTTAATTACTGCCCGTTCAAAAACCGCGATCTCCTGTGGTAATTGAGCTAAATTGGGAGTAAAAGTGGACTTAGGGCGGAAACCGGTGTCTCCTGGTTGCTGGAAGATCTCTGTACTCCCCTAAAAATAAACCTTGAGACAAATACGTCTAAAGAATTCCGATAACTCCTGTCTTATTTTAATATTGTCCATCCTAATGGTCGGCACGTACCCCAGTCCTTTATTCCGGACTGTCTGTTGATCTTCTGTAAGAGTGATCTTAGAGAGATTCATAATCAAATCTGTTCCTTGCTGGGTCCGGGTGCAAATTCCCGGGACATACTCCTTGTTACCCGCTAGTTGATATCGTCCCACTGTACTCTTGGGCCTGTTTTTTGTCTGTTCCTGCCTCTGTACCTGCCCCGGCCTAAAAAAGGAGGGTTACTATATTGGAATTGGTATGGCAGGAAACTATGACCCACTGGAAAGAAAGGTGGCCAACCGAAGTTCTGGTTTGGACCTGGGGTTTGTAGTTGTGATTGGGGGAAGTTACCCTGCTTGTAAAAATGTCCCCTTTGGGGGAATCTAGCCCTTCCCCTACCTCTCCGCCGAGGTCTAAAACCCCAGTCACTGTCCTCACTCCCAGAACTCGAAAAATCATCCTCTCTATCTTGTTGTTTCAAACCTGTCCTACTCTCCAAATCTTTCTGTTTTACATATTCATCAGTGATGTAGGGGTACACTTTTTCCTTTGAGAATTTCTTCAGGTATTTTTGCAATTTATTGATTTTAGATTGCATAAGAAATTCTTTATATTCAGCCACTTCCTTATTTGTTTCATCTAACTTCTTTTTAAAACTTGTAATTTGAGTTTTAAATGATTGTTCACTCATTTGGATTTGTGTAAGTAATGTATCAGAGATCTTTTTTGCTGTGTTGATAATCAAAATCAACCAGTCTCTAGTACATTTCCATGCTATGAGTGACCAATCTCGCCTAAACTGGGGGTCTTCTAAAAAAATGAGAGGTTCATTAATCACCAACAGTCCTTTAGGGGCTGCATTCGCTCTTAGATATTTTGTGAGGATTGCTCCATGAAGGATTGTTTTAACATGTGTTTTTTTCAAATCGATAAGTGTGTCCCAACCCTCTATCTGCGTGAGGACCTGGGTGATAGTGGTGTTTCCTAGTAAGGAGGGGCCTGCACGAATTGAAGCCACTGCTTCATCATTAAACGATAACCCTTGTTCATCCATCTTCATAGTCCCAAGTTAAATAACTTTGGGAATTGACCAACTACCTAGAATGGGAAATCTTATCCACTATAATCCCCTACGGCTCAGCGGCCGTGCTACAACATCACAACACTATAAAGGGGTGAGAGGAATTACTTGTCCAACCTCCCTCAATCACTAAGTCATCACACAAAAAGGACAAGAAATATGATCAAACTCAATTAATCCAACATTATGAGAAAAAACAGCCCTCACCCACAATTTGTGGCATGCTTCATCATAGGGCCCTGCTAACACATTCCAAATAATAAATCCATTTTGGAGTGGAGCAGTAAGGGAAGGGGAACATGTAAGCACAAAAGACACGACCAACAATTATGGCACAGGGATCACAGACGAACACCAGAAAAAAATGTCTAAAACTGACTCAGGCTAATCACTTCACTAATTTTATTCTGGTGTAGCCTGGACAGGATTAAATTATTGTTGGTGGTGTTTTAGGAGCTAGTCACCCATACACCCCAAAATCTGAAAAGGGTCAACATGTTTCGGCCTACTTTAACTGCCCTTAGGGGTCATGCGGCCTTCATCAGGCCCTTCATCCTGTCCCCGTATACTAAAGAAATCCCTACCTGTCCTCTGATCAGGAGGCTATTTATATCGTACTGTTAGTCACACACTGTATAAAAGACAAGTCATTATGAATTTAAAACAAGGTAGTGACTGTGTATGCTCTGAAGCTATGGTATTTGACCTCCAGTTTTGCTCGACACAGAGCTAAAGGACATTTAAGGAATTATCTTGACCGGGAGATAATATCATCTCATGTTTCCGCCCGCCGGCCCGTTATTACTTCCATGAGGGCTAGCGCGTGTGTCCCTGCTCATGTTTTTTATCGATGTTAAAATCTAAAAAAAATAGATACTGGCTCTAAAACCGCCTGCCGGCCCTTCGTATATAATCGCCTAGTGCGTTTTGCCCCTGGGGCACCATTAGGAGTGTGCTCACTCCAGAAATGTTTTCTTCATGCCCCGGGTGCACCGACACAGTTCACTTCCAACGTGCTTTTTGATTTCCCAGCACCCAGATTGCGGCAGTGACTTTTCATTCAGTTCCACAATAAAGCGCTTTCAAGGTGCTGATTACATTGAGAAAAGGGACTCTCAATGCGCTGGAGAAAAAATAGGAGAAGCACCCATCTTGTACTCCACAAACAAGGCAAGGTGCTCCTTTGTGCAGCGAAGCCAGCAATTTCAGGGTCAGGGGCCACAGCACCCAGCCCCTGGGGACACAAAAGTGGAATACCAGGTGGCAGGGCCCAGCAACAGGCCAGCACAAAGAGGATGCAGACAGTGGCAGTTCCTCCTAGTGACACAGCAAGAACCAGGTTAGCACAGCAGTAGGAGTCCAAGTCGGTTCCTGGTGAATCCCTCCAGCAGCATTCTGTGTCCAGTTTCAGGCATGTTAAAAGTATCTCTGTGTGTCTGATTTTCATGGGGAAAACCCCCTGTACTTATACTCAGTATTGCACAAGGTTTAACAAAGAGGGCGAGAGGAGGTTTCAACCATTTACAACTGGTTGTGGGAGTGTCCCCTTTCTCCTCTAGCACAGGCTCCCGACATCAGTTGGGGATAAATGAGCCCTTTGAAGACCATTCAATATGTAGATGCACCTCTGTGACACCTCCACCCCTGTGTACAGGCTGTCTTAAAAGTATGCCCAAAGCCCAACTGTCACCCTGCCCAGATGTGGTTTGCAGTCAAGCTGCAAAACACAAGTCATGAGCATAGAAAAATGCTCACTTTCTAGAAGCCTGCCTATGCTACCCTCATAAACCAGACAATACCCCCTAGACATAAGGCAGAACATTTGCAATGCAATCCTATGAGAGGGCAGCACTCACAGCAGTGAGAAACCAAATAGGCTGTTTGTCACTACCAGGACGGGCCACACAAACCAGGCACATGTCCTACCTTTTACATACACATACACTTTTACATACACAGCACCCTGCCCATAGGGCTAGCTAGGGCCTACCTTATGGGTGACTTTCAAGTAGTCAAAGGAGAGTTCTGGGCCTGGCAAGTAAATTTAGATGCCAGGTCCCTATGGGAGGTCCCTGTGGCAGAAACTGCACACGTAGGCCCTGCGCTAGCAGGCCTGAGACAGGTTTGAAAGGCTACTTCTGTGGATGGTGCAAGCAGCACTGCAGGCCCACTAATAGCATTTAATTTACAGGCCCTGGGTATAGGAATACCACTGTACAAGAGACTTACAGGTACATTAAATGTGCCAATTAGGTGTCAGCCAATCATTCCAACTTTAGAAGGGAGAGGACTTGCACTTTAGCACTGATCAGCAGTGATAAAGTGCTCAGAGTCCTAGAGCCAAAAACAAGAGGGCAGAAAAAATAGAAGGAAGAAGGCAAAAACTTTGGGGATGAACCTGCAAAAAGGGCTAGGTCCAACAACCAAAATAAACTGATGCATTGAAAGCTTAGTCAGAGCAGAAACCTTTCGCTCCACTGGCACTCTTCAGAAAAACATCTACTTCACCCCAGCAATATCCCCTTTAAAAATGCTACCAGTATAAAAAAAAAGTTCTGGTCTCCCTAATTCTTTCAGATTACTCAGGTTGTGTAGTATATAACCCATACAATCACACACAATTGATTTGTTAAGGATTAATTCATCATTTAATCAGACTGATAGCCATAATAACAGAGGATCAAGGCGTAATCAATTTTATATATACCCCATCATCAGTTCTTCATGTACAATCTTGGTGGTTATGCCTTGTGGGATATTTAAGAGGCCTCTCAAAAACATATTTCCCACCACAGAATGAGTGCAATGGGTGCTTATCCCATTTTACGACTAAAACTTGCTATGGAAATACATTTGACTTTGAATATGTCTCATACTGCCTTTATTGATTTATGCCCCAGTGGTCACAAAAAATCACCAATGCTATAAATGGCCCTTTTAAAAATACCTAGGTAAGAAAAAATGTCACCCTACTAATATGTTGGCTCCGTACCAATTTTTTTTACATCTTGGTACATTTGGGGACGACTACCATAACATGGGATTTTTTATAATTAGTCATGAAATGGAGACTATCCATGAAAATAATAAAAAAAGTCTAAACAATTTATATAAACAAGCATTTGCAATGCAATGGGTCTCATGTTTGCTCGACTTAGAGCTATTAGCGTTGTAAATTCCTAACTGGACTTTTATTGCCACATAAATTGAAATTTAAAAGTAAAACAGTTGGCATAAGTGAGCTCATTCAAAGTGCCATGAGCATGAGCGTGAAGGAGACACACAAGAGGAAAAAGAAGTTCGTTCGCAGTCAAACTGTCGGCAAATTTGCAATTATCCATGTAACAGGGTCGGTGTCTAAGGCGGTAACAAAACCGCCCCAAGGAGGGACAAACGTAAAGCATTTATGAATGATAACAAAGGATTTTTGAAAGGCACGCCCATGAACGAGTGATAAATAATGAGTGGGCGTGGTTAAAAGCCCTCAGGTGGATTACAAGAGGTCAAAGCGCAAGCACGCTGAACCTACAAACTACTGAGCTCACCCTTTTTGACATGCTTCAATCACTTCTATACTTCAATCACCATTACAATTCGTCCCCAAGAAAAAATACAGAAACACCAGAACCTGTTTGGTAAATAGGTTCATGCAGTCACGCAAGCATATGTATCCAGAGATGTGCAAGCACACATGCATGCAGACACACTACTGACACACCTAGTATTCCCAAGCTTCGGACACGAACACACAACTACTCTTTCAAAGATCCCTATTTTGAAGTGGTTGACAGCAGCTGGGTAGTAAGGAGCCAGTGCTTAATTTGTGCTTGCTGTTTCCGGTGCTGAGCACCGGCACTTATTTTTGAGGGCTGGCTCTTATTCTTTTGCCTCAGCCATTTACTGTGAACAAAAGACATGTATAGGAAAGACAGAGGAAGAGAAAAATGAAAAAGCGTCACAGAGGGAGAAAGTAGAAAGCTGCAAGAGTGTGCAGAAGGGTCAGGGAGTGGCTATAAATGGATTGAAGAGGCCAAGATGGATTCAGGATTACGCTGCCTCAGTATTCAGTGTTGGCACATTTAATTGCAGCAGCCGCGTGTTTAACATGAGGGCTTTGGGCACTGGCACCTTTTTATTTACAAATTAAGCACTGTAAGGAGCTAGTCTCAAGAATAAACTATTCAAGAGCGTCACTTGTTGGTCAGCATGCAAACTCTACACCTGCTCAAACCCTCAGCTTAAACTGTGAAGCGTTGAACAGATTTTAAATGTCACTCTAACAGCAGTCATACCACAAGTAGCCTTCATCTAAAATATCCAGGTATACAAGCTGCCACCAAGACAGCAAGACGGACTAGATGTGATAGAAATCAGAAATGAAGCTTTGAAGAGAAGGAACATTTTACTATTCTATTATTTAGTCTAGCTGGACCAATATTTCCTGGCATTTGGGAGGCGGAAGCGGCAGCAGCTGACAGGGCAGGAGCCCTTTAAATTCATCACAGCGCTCCCGCTTCACGGGACGTGCTTTGGGAGGCGGAGGCGGCAGCAGCTGACAGGGCAGGAGCCCTTTAAATTCATCACAGCGCTCCCGCCTAGCGGGACGCGCGCGGGCGGTGCCCAGGCGAAGCCCGGGCCAAGGGCGGGCCCGTCATTCGCCCGTCATTGACCGGAAGAGGCTGGGCCCCCCCTCTAATGTTTCTTCCTCCCGTTTTGTGGTAAATTCTTATCGAAGTTGTTAAAGGTGCTGTGGGAGATCGTCATCTATAATGGGGAAGAGAAAGATTAACTTGCAAAAGAGGGAAGGTGGGCCCAGCTCTCTCAAGTCCTCCATTACTAGCTGTTTATCCTCTGTGATGGGGGCATTGAATCTGAACTAGAGCAAGTAGAAGAAAGGATTGGGGCTGTCCAAAACACTGTTCAGCAGCCCCCTTTGGAACCTATTGTTCATATAAACACAAATTCAAGAACCGGGCCCTTACTACCAGCCCTGCCCTCTAGTATTATACAGTTGGGCCATGATATACTTCCTCTCACAGATTTAAACAATTCTCCTATCCCATTTGTTAATCCACCTCTGGAAAGCTCTTGTTCTCAGGTTGATTCTCCTCCTCTGAAGAAGAGGAGAGCCGGGAAAAAGTCTAAAAATACAAAAAAGGCCTTGGGCCCTAAAAAGAGAACATTCACCCATTCGGTTTTGAGTGCTAAAGATCCAGTTTCCCTGGTTTCCACTCCTGAATGTTTTTTGAGAAAGGATGCCCCTGAAGACTTTACAAGTGCTATAGATTCTATACTCAGATCTTTTTGTGCAACCTTAGAGGCGAAACGTATCATAATGATTACTAGGAAGCTTGACTGCTTTTGTAATGATGTGACTAGTACTTTATCCCATTTACTTAAGCCTGGAATAGTTAGTACGGGAAAATCTCACAGCCAAGACCCTGTTCATCAAACCAACCCCTTATCTACTTTGTTACCTCAAGGAGCAAGTAATCCCTCGCCCAATTTACAGGCTGTTTCTGGCCAAGGAAACTTAGCTGACGATTCTGCACAGGGGTTGACCAGGGAAGTTTGTTCCTCTAGGCTGCATGTTACGGGTCATAATAAATCTACAAATCATGCAGATTCTCTACATCTACCTCCAGATTGCAATCCGTATGTATTGGTTCTATCAAATGTTCCCCCTTTGGTGAGTTCTAAAATAGAAGATACCCAATCTCTAATCAGGAAAGCTGGTCACTGGTTGAAATCTAATATTAAACCTAATTTTCACTATAATGATAAGATTCCTATGGCCCGCAGAGTGAGGAGGGTTGGATATTCAAAGAAAATGGAGGAGGGAGATTATGTTGTTTTAAATTTGGCAAATTCTTGTTCAGTGGACTATTTTTTGACCAACTGCGAACAATGTAACAGGTCATGCAATAGGATCCAAATACATCCCCTGTGTCAATTTTATGACCCCGCGCTCCTACCACATCGCTCCGCTACTAACCTAAGAACCCACAGACCTGACCCAGTAAGGTCCCAATTGCAGGTAAATGTACCCACTAGTAATCGGTTTTTGGCTCTCAATTATCTTGACAAGAACGATTGACTGACGGCCACGGTTTACCCCTGCCCTAATAATATGGCAAGATCAATAGCTGGGAATGTTTACAATGAATGTACTCGGGACGCAGGAAAGTCTGTATTGGATTCGTCAACTCCTATAAATACTAGAGTTTTAACACCATGTCCTGGGTTTAGACCACTAACTCTGCTTAGTTGGAATATAGCGGGGTTGCGGTCTAAAACTGACAACTCGGATTGGAGGAGCTTTATTTCTTCTTATGACCTAATTTGTCTACAGGAGACTTGGTCTAAGGATACGCTTCTTCTGAATGGATTTACTTCTTGTGTCAGCCGGCTATAACCTCCCCAATGGGGAGAGCACGTGGCGGCCTCTTAGTTCTTGTATCCTTACATCTCCCTCTATTAAACGTGTCCTTAATCTGGTCTTCCCCTCATTTTATGGTTGTTTTAGTTTCTATTAGTGGACAGAAAGATATTTCGATTTTAAATTTTTATAATAATATTCCCCGGGGTCTCTTTATGGGATGCCTGGAGGAGGTAGCAGACTTCATTGATTCATCAAATGTTTTACAGGATAGTGATCTAATTATACTATGGGTGGGCGACTTCAACACTCCTTTGTGTAGCAAGGAACTTACGGAACTGTGTGCCTTCCCTGATGAGGACAGAGAGTCATCAATCCATTTCACTCACACTGCTGAAGGAGATGCCCTAAACTATTTTATATGTAAGTATGATTTGGTACACGTTACGGAGAAACTGGCTGCTGACGCCTGTAATATACCAACCTTCACAGGGAAACCGGAGGGGAGCATCATTGATTATATACTTATTGGCTCCTTTGATTATCATCTAATACAAGAATTTAAGATCATGCCTCACTGCGCCAGTGACCATAATCCCCTCAGCATTAATCTGGATTTAAATATTAACCAGGTTCCTAAGAATAAAAGTTTGAGAGCTAGTACTGTTTACAATCCAAATTGCGGTTTACTCTTAAAATGGGACAAAATAAATCCTAAATTATTTAATCAGGAAATTGTAAGAAATAGGTTTGACTCTATTAATACGTGTCTGTCTCAGCAGTTAGATCCTGAATGTATAGTCCATGAATTTGAATTTTTAAGTACTGACATCTCGCGAGCCTTGTTGGTGGATAGGCCCTTGAAGAGGCCAGTGGTCCATAGATGGTTTGATTCTGTGTGCTCTCCTGCTCATAAAAAACTTAAAGATGCTCTTAAAGCAGTTCCCCCCTCCCGCCAACTAGTTAAACTAGCTAGAGCTGAATATAAGGCTGCTCTTGAAAAAAGGAAATCAGAAATTAGGTCTAAGGCTTGGGAGGAACTTCTGGCTGCCTCTGAGCTGAAAGACACTTCTAAATTCTGGAAGGTGATAAATCATCCTTACTTTTCAGATAACAACACTAAGGCCGATGATTGTCTCATTGCAGAGGATGTATGGGTGACTCATTTTAGGAAAGTATTTTGCCCAGTAAACGATGATAATGGGAACCTGTATATAGAAGATAACCTTACTGCATATTCTATTTCAGACTCTAATATCAAGGCCCTAGATATTACCTTTGATCTCTATGAGGTCCTAAGCGCCATTAATCGGCTAAGGCAGGGAAAGGCTCCTGGCCCTGACGGGGTCCCCGCTGATCTTTTTAAATCTGAAATTGATCACTGGGGTCCCTTAGTTACAAATGTGTTGAATAGCGCGGTAAATAGTAATGTACCTATTTCATGGAAAACGGCTATTATTGTTCCCATCTTCAAAAAAGGAAACAGACAAGATCCTTCCTGTTATAGACCAATTTCTCTTATTGATTCAACGGCAAAGATTTTAGGAAGTGTGATCTTATCCCGTTTAGAAGATTGGGTGACTGAGGCCCAGATTTTATCCCCAATTCAATTTGGTTTTAGACCTGGTGTAGGCACAGTTGAGCAAGTTTTAAATCTGCATCTGATACTTAGTAAATACGTGACAGCCAAAAAAGAGTCTATTCATATGGCATTTATTGATTTAACTAGTGCTTTTGATGTGGTCAATAGGTCGAAGTTATGGCAAATTCTGGGTGCTCTAGGTTGTGATAGGTCCCTTTTGGAGCTTATTAAACGCCTACATACAGATTTAACGGTTTCACTTCAGACTGGTTTATATGGTCAGAGAACTTCTCCTATTCCATCAACAAGGGGCGTAAGACAGGGATGTATCCTAACGCCTTTTCTTTTCTTGATATATATATAAATGGGCTTTATGATTCACTGGTAAAACATGGAAAGGATGTACCAAAGATGGGCCAGAGACCGCTTCCAGTTTTATTATATGGTGATGATGCAGTTTTAATTGCTCATACCGCAAATGGTTTACAGGGACTCTTGGACCTATTTTACAAATTTATGTTGGACCATGATCTGAAAGTAAACTACCCTAAGACTTTTGTTATGACATGCGGCCCACGTAATACAAAGTCCAAACAATTTATTATGGGAGGACATATTTTAAAGAAGGTAAAAAAAAATTGTTATTTAGGTATGTATATCCTCTTTGTCCTGGAAGACTCACATTAATTTCAAGTTCCAACAGTTGACAAGGAATAATGAAGAGATTTTTCGCTTTACTAGTAAATTAGGTCACAGACCCCTTGCACAGATGCAAACACTTTATAACTCCAAGTGTGCTGCAGCAGTCCTATACGGGGCAGGAGTTTGGGGCTATAACAAAATACGCTCTCTCCAAAGTGCTGAAAATAAATTCCTGCGTAGACTACTGATGGTTCCCAAATGTGTAGCAAACACCATCAGTCATGAGGAAATTGGTCAACGTTTTTTGGAGGACAGGGTCTCTATTGCTCCTTTACTGCTCTGGATTAGATGCTGGCTGAACCCTGCAGCAAAACTTGTTCAAGACTGCATTTCTGATTGCTTACAGTTGGACAACTCAAATAGGATTCCCTGGCTTGTGTTCCTGCGAAACTCCTTTGAGAAGCTAGGGCTCAGGTACATGTTTAAAGAACCCCAATTGTTAACCACAAACTCTAGGTCTGTCTTGAAGTCAACTTATTTTGAGCACATATCAGAGTTGAGGTTTTATAGCTCCCTGAAATTGAAATCTTTCGATCCTTATATCCGGATTGTAACTGTCCCATGTCTTGAACCTTATTTGATCTGGTTTTCAAGTTCTAAAATAACCTCTCTTTTAACATTTTTTAGATTTAATTTGATTCATTTTAAGGTAGCTTTTCCCAAACCATGTTTTTGGAAAAAGGATTTACCACCCTGCCCCTGTGATTCCAAATCAAAGCAGAGTACCTCACATTTTTTTCTCTTTTGTTCTTTATATGCTGTTCCTAGAAAGGCCTTTATTTTACCCATTTTATGTCATCTTAGAACTATCCATTATAAGGAAGCTCTATTATATTTTCACAGACTGCCAGATATCCAAACTTGTCACCACGTACTAAATTTTGTTACAGCTTATTTAAGTATTAGGAAAAGGTCTATTCCATTTTAATCTCTATATGTTTGTGAGAGATTTCTATTCTGAGATAACATCTGTAAATGTTGTGTTTTTGCGATTCTTAATTATGTTCAGTATTCTTATTTGTTACATGTCAAGGGGTTTTTAGATCGGATGTTTACATGGTGTTTTAAGAAATTGTTTTTACAGTTTTTAATTGTGTTTTATACTATTTACAGATTCGTAATATGTGTCTTTGTATGCACTTTTATGGCAATTGCCGAATAAAGTTCTTTGACTGACTGAATGAATTCTGCAGCAGAACCTTCCTTTTCATGAAGTTGCACAGCGTGCGCGTCAGCTCACATATTTATTTACAAGTTTTCCTTCAAGTAACCAGTAAGGCTATCCTTGGTAAACAAACGCGAAGTAGTGGCGTGTGCTACACCACAATGCGAGGGATCAAGCTGTCTCAGACTCTCTAACTCGGTGGAAAAGCGAGATCAAATTACCCCCGATTACTTTTCTATTATTTAGTCTAGCTGGACAAATATTTCCTGGCACTGACAACAGAGCCACTGGTACCTTCCCAGCACCGCCACCATTTTAAGTTAGAAAGAATGCTGCAGCAGAGCCTTCCTTTTCATGAAGTTGCACAGCATGCGCGTCAGCTCACATATTTATTCACAGGTTTTCCTTCTAGTAACCAGTAAGGCTATCTTTGGTAAACAAACGCCACGTAGTGGCGTGTGCTACACCACAATGCGAAGGATCAAGTTGTCTCCAAGCCTCTAACTCAGTGGAAAAGCAAGTTTAAATTGCCCCTGATCGCACTCAACCTTGCCAGGTGAGATCGTGCTGCGAAAATAGATAAAAAGTAGTCCACGAACCTGACGGGAAACAGCGGGCCACGCATGTTTACAGTACTTGGTCGCTGCACTCGAGGAGGGCTAACCACCGGAAAAAACATGACATATGCGTGCCTTCCACTGATCAAAGCAAGCCGATTTTAACAGGGGAGCCCACGAACCAATGCAAGACACTGACTTGACGTGGACGGGCTCTGAGCCCTTTTCTAACTCCAGAAGCGCCTCGCTAAAGCTCAACCCTAAAAAATGAAGAGAAGGGCAGGCAGGATACAAGCCTGATGAATACCTCTTTTCAGACTGAAGTGCTGTATGCATTGCCTGTTGGGGCTATACCTCACCACGGCCATAACACCATTTTGCAAATCTAAAAAAAGCAATTGTGTAGGCTCAACTCCAATGGACCTGAGCACAGCCCAGAGATTAACTTTATTAACATTATCAAATGGCAAGATGAGGTCCATGAATGCCAAGTGAATTGAGCCGCACTTTTCCCTAGTACACTTTGTAATTAACAAATATAAGTTGAGATTTTGCTCACATTACCTTGACCTGATCTGAATCCAAATTGGATACTAGACAAAATGTTATGATCTTTTACCCATACAGTCAGACACTCCAAAAGCACTCGCCCTATAATTTTAACCTCTTGATCCACCAAAGAGATGGGTCGATAGGCTGGATCTGTTGTGCTCCCCTTTTTGAATGCAGGCACAATCACAGAGTGGTGCCAGCCGAACGGTAGGTGACCACAAACAGTAGCATTTAAATGCTGAATCAGAAGGGGTGCCCACAGATCAACGGAAAACATATACAGATCCCTGGGGACCCCATCAGGTCTGGGAGCCTTGCCCAAAGGTAAAGATAAGATAGCTTTTCTTACTTTATCACCCGAGAAACAATCCTTAGCACAAGATGTAATTTGTTCTATGCCCTCAGTATTATATATAGCCACAGAAAGATTAGTCCAAGCCTGGGCTGAGATGGTTAGTGCCTGACACTAGCGCAGACTAAACAGTGGATTATTCACTGCCCTCCTGAAAGCTGCACTGTCCTGGTGATACCTGTGTTACTGTTTTTAAGACTTTTACCAATAGGTTCTCCCACATCTCCTTTTTTAAGTTGCTCTTCTGTTCTTTTCGTACCAGGCTATATGTTGCCCTAGCCTTCCTCACCTCTTCCTGATTACAAGGCTTCTTTAGTTGTTCCTTTAACAACACCCAATGTTCTTTGCTTTTTATCATTGCCTTTTTAGGTCAATTTAGACTATATGCTGCTTCTCATTTTGCTGCTGTATTAAAATTATGGTTTTTTTTTACATTCTGTCTTATGGAATATTCATTTGTAAGTCTACTTTTTGATTTTTATGAGACAAATTGAACGAAGTCTAAAATGGCTATGTTAGACCTGACAGCCTTAGCGTGGTCATTCCTCAACTTTTTGCCTGCTTCCATCCACTTTTCTGACACTGTTGGTTTTAGGACTCTGCACACTTTACCACTGCTAATCAGTGCAAAAGTGCATATGATCTCTCCCTTAAACATGATCACATGATCACATTCGTTCATACCCAATTGGCATATTTGATCTACTTGTAAGTCCCTAGTGAAGTGCACTACATTTGCCTGTGAATTGAATGATACTAGTGGGCCTGCAGCGCTGGTTGTGCCACCTACATAAGTAGCCCCTTAACCATTTCTCAGACCTGCCATTGCAAGGCCTGTATGTGCAGCTTCACTGCCACTTTGACTTGGCATTCAAAAGTGCTAGGTAACCCACAGGGCAGGGTGCTGTGTAGGTAAAAGGCAGAACATATACCTGTGTGTTTTAAATGTCCTCGTAGTGGAAAACTCCTAAATTAATTTTCCACTACTGTGAGGCCTTCTCCTTTCATGGGATAACATTAGGGCTATCCTCATATACTGTTTGAGTGGTAGATTTTGATCAGAAAGGGGGAAACAGGTCATGTTTAGTATGGCTAGAACGGTAATAGAAAATTCTGCTTATTGGTGAGGTTGGATTTTATATTACTATTTTAGAAATGCCACTTTTAGAAAGTGAGCATTTCTCTACACATAAAATCCATCTGTGCCTTACAGCCTTTCTCCAATCCACATCTGGGTTGGGCTAGTTGACAGCTCCCTTGTGCATTTCACCCAGACAACCACAAACACAGGATACTCAGTCACACCTGCACTTATCTGAATACTGAATGGTTCTTCCTGGGCTGGAAGGGTGGAGGGGCCTGACACTTACATTTCAAAGGCTAGTGACCTGCCCTCACACAATGGACTGCCAAACCCCCTGTTGGGACCCTGGCAGACAGACCTGTACTGAAAGGGGACCTTTGCACTTCAAAACCACTCTTTGAATTCCCACTTCAAAAGCATTTTTGCTTATATAAATTGGATCCCTGACCCCACCTAAACAGAACACTTCTGGACCAGATCCTGCAACCTGACAAAAGGAGCTGACTGGCTGGCCAAAAGACTCACCTGGACTGCTTTGCTGTGACGGACTGCTGCCTTGCTATTGCCCTGCTGCCCTGCTGGCCTCTGACTTTGCTGAGAAGTGTTCTCCAAGGGCGTGGATTGAGCTTGCCTCCTGTTTCTGAAGTCTCAGAGCCAAAAAGGCTTCCTCTCTTCAAGGAAACTCCTTGTGCTGCGAAAATTGACAAACAGCCTGCCGGAAAGACTGCACAACATGCCCAATGACGAGAAAATTGCTACATTGGCAAACCGAAATGACGTAGCCCGGGTCCCAGAGTGGAGATCGAGACAGCACCTGCGTTGCGACTGGCACTTTGAGCTTTGACGCACAGAAGTGCCAGAATGACACAGCCCAACTTCCTGAGTGAAGAATCAATACAGCATCTGCCATGTAACAGAAACTCCGACGCATCACCCACCGGATCGACCCAGCAACTATGACTTCGTCCCGCACACCAAGGATTTCCACGCATCGTCCCTGAGCGTCAAAAGACCCTGCACCACAGTGAGTATCTAAGAGTGCATGCCAGAAATCAATGAAAAGCCCTTGCAGTGTGGGAAGAAACAACGCATCTTCTCTGCCGTGTCAGGAAATCTGATGCACACCTTCCATTTTCCACGCACCTCCTCCTCTGCGGTCTCCGTTTGTGTAATTTTGCTGCAGACAAGGTACTTTGTGCACACAAGAGACAATTGCTGTCTCTTTATTTTAAAGACGTAAGACTCTTCTTAATATTGCAAAAGTGATATTTCAACTTGTACTTATCAAATCTTGATCATTTTGACCTTAACTTAATCAGATAAATATCATATTTTTTTTCTAAACCTGTGTGGTGTATTTTTGTGTGTTTTCCCCGTGATATTGTATGATTTATTGCACAAATACTTTACACATTACCTTCTAAGTTAAGCCTGACTGCTCAGTGCCAAGCTACCAGAGGGTGGGCACAGGATAATTTGGATTGTGTGAGACTTACCCTGACTAGGATTGTTGTCCCTACATGGACATGGGTGTATACCTCTGCCAACTAGAAACCCCATTTCTAACACTGGTGATCAGCGGTGAGGATAGGACTTGTGTTTGTGCAGTAACATAGAACAGCTACGTGTGCACTACCTACCCACAGTTAAAGGTCAATTTGATTTTCATTCTTTTCACTGCAATTTCTTTCTGCTTGACATTTTTGATTTAACCCTCAACAACATGTCTCTGGCTGGGTCTCAAGGAGGAGCTGGAGATTGTGACCTAGCCAAGCTGGAGACATACACTGTCAAGCCAGTTGAAAGTGTTCTGCAAGGGGATGGGAGTACCTACCTGTGGTGCCTCCAGGAAGGAGGAGTACCAAAAAGTGCTGAGGGCCTGGGCAGAAGCCCATTCACAAGAGGATGTTGAGGTGGAGGATCAGAGGATGGCTCCCCAGCGGATTCACCAACAGCATTGGGGAGTGACACCCCTGGATTTGTGGCCCCTGCTAAACCAGAAGCAGTGTCTCAAGCCACGGCCTGACCGCAGTGGAAAAGAGGGAGGAGAGAGAGTTCCAACTGCAATTGGCCAGATCAAAATTGGAAGAGAGGAGAGCAGAGAGATAGGCAGCTGAGATAACCTTGGCTGAAAATAAACTACATCTGGCTCATGAACTGAGTCTAAAGGAGCTGGTCCACACGTCTAGGCAGTCTGAATCCAGTAGTGGTGGTGGCAGCATACATACAGGACCTGCTGGAGACAAAAAGGTTCATATGCCCGAAGATGTGGTGCCAAGTTATGTGGTGGGAGATGACATTGACAAATGGTTTGCTTCTTATGAAGTTGCACTAAGGGCCCCTGGGGTTTGTGAATACCAATGGGGGACGGGCTTGTGGAAACATGTATCTGCAACTGGGAGGGACTCACTTCTTATACTAGAAGAGAAACACCAGAACACATACCTGCTCATGAAAGCCATTTTAATTTCCAAGTTTGGGCTGAACCCTGAGAAATATTGTTAAAGGTTCATGGACAGCACCAAACTCTCCACACAAACTTGGGTAGAGTTTTTTGATTTGTCTAGCAAGGCACTGAATGGATGGGTGAGGGGCAGTAATGTAAATCATTATGTGGGGGTTGTATAATTTGATCCTTAGAGAGCATATTGTCAGTGTTTCCTTTACAGAATTGCACCAGCAGTTGATTGACAGTAAGCTGACTGATCCTAGGAAGCTTGCTGAGGAGGTGGACCTATGGACTAGCACCAGAGTGTACAAAAAGGTATCTGGGGGGACATCCACAAAGGTGGTCAGGGTTCCCACCAGAAAAAAGAGGGGGGAGAAAAATGTATAAATAAGGAGTTCCTAAAAGGCCCCCAAAATAATTCCTTGGGAGGTAGTGGTAAACAGTCACAACCTGATTCTGAGAAGAAGCCAAGGTTCTTTGACAAGAATAAAAGGAGATTTGTACCCCAAGGAATAGAGTGCTCCAAGTATGGTCACTCGAAGGGCGACTCCAAGTGTCCAAAGAGGGCACAGACCCCCACTGGAGGGCAGATACCTGGGTTGGCTAGTGTAGTGCTCGAGGTGGAGGTAGTCCCAGATAGTTTTTATATTTTTTCTAAACCTGTGTGGTGTATTTTTGTGTTGTTTTCACTGTGTTATTGCATGATTCATTACACAAATACTTTACACATTCCCTTCTAAGCTAAGCCTGACTGCTCAGTGACAAGCTACCAGAGGGTGGACACAGGATCATTTGAATTGTGTGTGACATACCCTGACTAGGATTGTGGTCCCTTCTTTGACAAGGGTGTGTACCCCTGCCAATTAGAGGCCTCATTTCTAACAGACGGATTGACTGGCACCCATCACTTTTCCAATGGCTGTGCCCCTACTGGCTCTGCTGTCAGAAACGTTACTCTGACTGCCCAATAGAGTAAGGACATTAGACCTTCCCATTTAGAGCGGGTGGTCTGGTGTCTTTTTTTCTGTCCATCACAGCCAGTAAAACCAAAGGGTTTACCAATAGAAAAAAAAAGAACATTGCCTAGGCGTGGGGTCCATTTCTTTTGTTTTCCATAAACAAACTCATGGTTGATTTTCTAAAGGAAAACACATATTGTGCCTGGTTATCAGAAACATGGCATAAATGCACCAAACTTTTTGCCTTCAGAGAATCTGCCATGATCATGGATCACCGAGCTCATTGAAACCGCCACAAGACCGGCAACGATCTCTTAATTTGACAGGAGGCAGTCGAGCAGGGGGGGGAAGGGGGGGAATAAGATGACAATCACCATCCTGACTGACGGACGGCTCGCTATTGTCTAACTTTTTCAAAGAATTTAATTATTAGAAAATGTTAATTAGACAAAAGTAAACAATTTATTCAATAGCAGATGTGAAAAACATTCTGGCAATAATCAGAACTGGTACATTTAGTGGTGAAACTAACAACATAGGGCACATCGGGAAATGCAGGACACTTTTTAAGGCATAAATACATCAACGTCACTACCTATGTAAACCAGCACGAAATCGTTGACTAAACAAATGTGGAAACTATTTTTGAACTTCATAGAAATTTCATGTGAACTAGCTTTCCTTGCAAGTGGCTAACTTTCTCCTTGGGTAGGACTTCCAGTCCAGGTTTATTGTTTAGTACGCAGCACACATATTTAACTGATAAAGATCTGACCACAACGTACATGTCTAGCAGTAATAACTTTATATTTTTTAAAAGCAAACAGCATGGGTTCACATTTAATTCTTTTATTAGCATTTCAGAAAGGGTATTTTTGTTTTCTGACTGACTTTTTAGTTGACAAATGTTAAGACTGCAATCTCTCAATGTTCGCTCATATTCACTGTTAATGGAATTCAATGCTGCTTTTTTAGTACAAAAAAACTTTTATATTGCATCCAGTCACTTCTATTGTATAATATCAGTTCAGTTCAATATTTTTTTTATTTAGGCACTATGCCATATCAGCATGCGTAAATGACTTCAAACTTTCCAGTGTCAACTCCTGGGTATAAAATTCTTCTATAGTGTGGTGTTCCTTTTACCAACATTCTGATTAAATTTAATGAGCGCACACAAAGAGAATATAACAAGAATCTGGGTTAAACTGCTGGAGATTGCTGAAAATTTGTCATTTTTGCATTCTCAGTCCTGTGCGTGTAAAAGAAATGATAGGAACATGGCCTATATTTGCATATAACGAGCAGCACTGCTAGGTTATTGGCTCAACATTTGAAGAGCAGCTGGAGTCTTGTAGACATGCTAAAACTCAGCAATTTATAATAATCGGCATGAAGTTTGTTTCTCCCCTCTCACATTTAGTACTGAAAATTACATGGAAAAGAGCAATCGTAGTAGAACAGTCTTCCATAGGTTCACATAGTCACTTGGATAACAGTGCTGTGTCTTTATTGAAGTCATAACCCAGATTTAAAATGAATACTTCGAACTTCCCTGGAAACGTTTACCTGTTATAGTACACAATTGAGGTTTTGTTTTAACAAGTTATAGAAACAACACTGGAGGTATTTCAGATCAGTGCAGTGACTAAGGGCCTGATTACGAGCTTGGCTGTCCATGGTGGCGGTGGTGGTCCGGATCACCTTATTACAATGCATTCAGTCCCAAAGAGTAAAGACCACTCACAGGCAGCGCAGACCACTGCGGTGGTGAGACAGGCCAGTGAGGCCGTCGGAGCCAGTGTTTCCGCCGGACACATTATGATGTTGCTTTTTGCCGATGTGACCATTGTAGTCCAACCACCACATCCCAGCAGGCGAAAACAGAGAGTATAAAGGAAGGAACTCACCTGCAGGTAACGTCATACATCCTATGCCACCATGGAGCTGATCACACAAGTCCTGCCACTTCTTCTGCTCATAGATGGAGCACAAATTCCACACAGCCATGGACACAACATATGGTAAGGACACCCACCTACCTACCTGTGTCATTAAGCTAAACAACAGATTGTCGTGCCGTCATATGCATGATATGGGGGTCACGCTATGTGGGCCAAGTATACTTGTCATTGTTTTTTGGGGTCAGAGTCATTCACAACCAATGACACATCCATAGTTATAAAACACCCCCTCTGAGTAGGTCACTGACACTGCACCACCACTTCCACAATAACACATGTCTGCTCATTTTAGTCACAGGGACAGTGAAGTGTGTAGAACATTGTGTCACACAACAGCCATACCACATCACACATAATTCAACTGACACCCTCACTTTACTCACAAGCCATGGACCGTCGTCAGGTTGCATACTCATGTATGGATGTGTAATTTAACACAAACACCCCTCCCATTAAACATCCCTGTAATGGACTCACACATATCAACCACATTGGAGCACAATGGAAGGTCAATGGGATACACAATATTTTGGGAGACAAATATCCAAAACTCACAATGCAATCAATACCTGCCAATAGGTGTAGGAGGCTGGCCTGGTTTGTAGTGGGTACCTTGGGTACTTACACCTTACACCAGGTCCATTTATCCCTTATTAGTGAAATGTAGTAGTGTTCCAGCAGCTTAGGCTGATAGAGGTAGCTATAGCAGAGCAGCTTAGGCTGAACTAGGAGACATGCAAAGCTCCTGCAATACCACTTATAGTTACACAGTACTTATACACATGTAAAGACAATGCTCAGTGTTACCAAAAATAAAGGTAGTTTATTTGGGTGACACAAGGCAAAACATATCTTAGAGGCAATACGTCTTCTTTTTTTTTTTTGTCCTCATAAGAAGTCCCACCACTCTGCTTGAGGGTCATCAACCTGCGTCCAGCATGGTGATCCAGTTTAAACAGGTCAAACCTAAGCAGACACAGCTCTTCACCTCTCCCGGACATAACCAATGCTCATATGCATGACAAACCCACAGTATGTTCCAAAACAATCAAAGAAAGAAAACTGTAGGAATTGATCACACCACAAGCCGGGAGGGAAAGAGGGGGGAAAAAAGAAGGAGTATTCATTGGACTCTATTCTGAGAGTAATTCCATTTTGCCGAACATTTTCCCAGATGGCCCAGCATTCATCCTTATTACCCATCTGGCCACTACATTCTAAACAGGAAAAATAATCTATAGACAACAACCTGTCAGAAACATTCAGAGGTGTAGGCATGATCCATTTTAAACATATTTGTCTCCTAGCCAGCAGCATCAACAGAAACAATATACGCTTGTATGGCCTGGAGAGCTTCTGGTCCCATGAGGAAACAGGAGATACCCCAAAGAACACTAAAGAGGGGGTCACTTCCACCTCGATACTGTTTAAGAAAACCATTGATCCAAGACCAAAAGACACCTAAATTAGGCCAGCTCCAGAACATATGTATATCATTTGCATTAAGCTCACCACATCATGGACACTTTTTTCTGACTTCCCTAAAGTGGATAACTTCTGGGGGTACCAATAGACCCTGTACATTGTAAACAAGTGATTCTTTTTCAAAGCGGCTGATCTAGTTACCGACCAGAGCATAGAGCTTGATGATTCCCAGGTATGTACTATATCTAAGTCTCGCAAAACCTTTCCCCATTTCTTCTCCGGAAGCTAACCCGCTGACTCTGAAGCATCAAGCAACGCCTGATGCCAAACAGAAATGTATTTATGAACCAAGACCAAGGATAATTTCTCTTCCCAGTGATTATACACACCCCCTTTCTCTTGAAGGGAGGCCACCCAGCTCGCTAACTGCAAATATTTAAACCTTGAGACCTTATAATCTGTTAATTCCTCAAGCCTTGACCAGGGCACCAACTTGGTCTCCTCCACAATTTGTCCCCACCTCGTCACTCCCTTTAATGCAAGGGCCAATTTATCTAAAAGAAGCTCGGGAGTACCAGGAGAGTCCCAGACTGGACCCTGGGAACTATAATGATGAATATGCAAGACTTGGTGTACCAACCACCACACTCTGGCAGCATCCTTAAGAAGCTTCAAACAAATCTTTTTAAAGAATTTCAGATGGCCAAACTTATAAAGAAAGAAACTGCCAGCCACCGAATACTCTTGAGTCACTGCGCCCCAAAAGGACATATATTCAGACCTATCCCTTAACAGAATTCTAACATTCTTCAGATGAAAAGCCAAATAATATTTATAAGAATCTGGAGCTGCAATGCCCCCTTTTGCCTTGGACCTACACAATTTTTGCCAGGCAATCCAAAACCCTCTAGAGGACCATACAAACAAAGTTAAATCAGCTTGCATCTTCTGGAACCAACTTTTCTTAAATTCCAGGGGGATAGCATTAAACAAGAATATAAATTTAGGAAGAATAATCATTTTAAGAACATTGACTCTACCTATAAAAGACAGAGGAAGCCCAGCCCAGATTTTAAGCAAATTGCAAGTCTCCTTGCAAAGCTTATCAAAGTTGATCCTAGCCAATTCATTAAGGTTGGGGATAACTTGAATTCTCAGGAATCTGATCTGTTGCTTAACCTGAGGGCTATCAAAGGTAGTGTTCCAACACATGACTTCAGTTTTCTCGGGGTTAACAGAGTAGCCTGAGACTTCACCAAAATCCTTTAAACGTTGTGAAATTCTGGAAAAACATGTGTCAAATCTCCAGTATAGATCATAAGGTCATCAGCATACAAAGCAATCTTCTTCTCCCAGCCCACACATAGAAAAGGAGGGATCTCACTAAATGCCCTAATTGTTGCTGCTAAAGGTTCAATATATAAATCAAAAAGAAGAGGAGACAGTGGACAGCCCTGACGCGTCCCTCTCTGAATCCTGAATCTGGAAGAAATCCTATTGTTGATCAAAATACAGGCGGACGGGTCTTTATTGATAGCCTGAATAGCCCCAATAAATTTCTAACCCAACTTAAAAGCCTCCATTACACATTGTAAAAAATGCCAATTCACCTGGTCAAAAGCTTTGGCTGCATAAAAAGTAAGAACCAATAGGGGAACTTTTTCAGAAATCGCCAAGTCCACCGCACCCAACAAGTCATGAGTTAGCTCGTACAAATGTCTGCCTCTGACAAACCCCCTCTGGTCCACATGGATCAAATTGCAAATCACGCCCTGGAGCCTATTGGACAAAATATGGGTATAGAGCTTATAATCTGAATTCAACAGAGATAATGGCCTAAACGAACTGCAAAAGGCCGGATCTTTCCCTGGTTTCATAAGGAGGCTAATAACCGCCTCACCCCAAGACTTAGGCATATCAGCCCCTTCCTGTAGAAGGAGATTAAACAACTCTGTCAAAAATGGCGCCAACTCCTCACAAAGATTACCATATAGCTCATTAGGCAGACCGTCTGGGCCTGGAGCATTCCCCTTCTTTAGATTCTGAATTGCGGCTCTCACCTCCCCAGAATCTATTTTCCTGACCAGTTGCTTCTGATCCATGTTTGTTAACTGAGGGAGATGGAGCGCATCCAAATACGCCATTTCCGACGTTTCAGAGAAGTGCAGATCTTCTGTGTAAAGACTCTGAAAAAAGCCAACAAAGGCCTCCTCTATCTCAGTTTCAGTTGTGGATAAAGCTCCCGTAACCTCTGATCTGACTAAAGAAATAGTGTTCTTGGAGCGGTCTGATTTAGTTTTCCAAGCTTAAAGCTTCCAGCAGCATTCCCCATATTCATAGTGGGTAAACCTGCTGCATTCCCATGCCCTTCTCGCTTTCCTCTCTAGAATTAACCCCAGCTCAGATCTTGCCAATTCTAACTGGGCATTGAGATACCCCAACTGGCTCTCCTCACCCATTAAAGTAGTCTCCTGCAAGGAAGCCACCTGAAACTCAAGTTGTTTTAACTAATTTTTTTCCTCCCTGTATCTATAGGTGGCCAACCCCACAAGCCTGCCTCTAATAAATGCTTTATAAGCGTCCCACAATATCTGCAATGTGGTAGATCCATAATTCAATTTGAAAAATTCATTAGTCTCCTTCATCAAAACATCCACAATCAACTCATCCAAAAAGAGAGCACGATTAGCTGCCCACCTAGGAATAGGCACTTGAATGTTAAGGGAGACTTGCATTATTACTGCTGAATGATCGGAAAGATGTGCCGGGGCATAGCAAACCGATATTACCATGTCCCTTACCTGATACTGAATTAGAAAAAGATCTATCCTCGAACGATGACCATACTTCTTGTTATATAATGTGTACCAAAGACCCCCCCCACCCTTCTGATGCCAAATATCTATTAAACCAAGGTCTAACATTCCTTGTTCTATCCATAACCGAGTTTTAGGTGAATTCACTGTTGGTCTTAGCGTAGACTTATCCAGCATTGGGTTCAATAAAATATTAAAATCCCCCTCCAACTACAATCAGGTACTTAGCAACCAATAAATGGTTAAAAAGATCTTGAAAAGGTGAGGGGTCATCGACATTAGGCCTGTAATACCCAGCGATCGTAAACCAGACTCCATAAAAGGCGGCCTCCACAATCAACCACCTGCCCTTAGAATCCTTCTTGACATTTGCAACCTTCACGCTTACCGATTTCTTGATAAGAATTGCCACCCCCTTAACTGCGCATGATTGGTTAGTGCATGCGCAATTACCCACCCAGTTCAAATATTTAAGATACACATTCCATTCGGGCTCTAACAAGTGAGTTTCTTGTAAGATAATCACTTCCTCCTCTACCCTTTTTAAAAACTCAAAGATTCTCCTCCTCCCAGGAACCCGTAAACCATTACATTCCATGATAGAAACTTCAAGAAGGCCCTCTTCTGACTAGCCATTATCAACAAAAGGAAGATTGTCACAAAAAGACCATAAACTTAGCAAATAGTTGAAGTCCCTCATACGAATACATACCACACTACTGAGGACATTTTCAATCACATGCATATTTCCCCATTACCCCCCCCCCATACCCCATCCTAGTGAAAAACACCACCTGACCTATATCCCAGGTACACCTCATCCCACCGCCACCCATGGGAACCCTCCCTCGCCTTCTAATGGGGTGACTGTTACCACCCATATGAGCTGCAACCGGTCGGCTCTTCTTGAGAAATAAACAATCAACGTGAAGTCTTCATTTTCTCAATTAATGCCTGAACTTCCGCTGGTTCCCTAATATTGTACATAGTATTGTTCCAAATAATCTTCAAAAACGCCCGGTACCTCATCTGAACTGTGGTGCCAAAAGACCTAAGGTCCTGCATATATTTCCCCAATTCCCACTGCCTATCCAGGGTTACTTTGGAGAGATCCGAGCGTATCCGGAAGGACCAATCGCCCATTGAAAAACTGCCTGCCTTAAGGGCATCAGATAAAATGTTCTCTTTTACAGAGTAAGTACAAAAGTTAACAAGAATTTTCCTGGGGGTCTTCCTGTCGAGCTTCCTTCTGAAGGGGTCCCGGTGAATTCTCTGAAAATCCTCTTCCAACTTTAACTGATCAACAGTGGGGAAACATTTCTTAAACAGCATTATTACATAAGCCTTAATATCATCCCCTTCCAGCCCTTCAGGAACGTTCAGTAAGGTAATGTTATTCCTCTGTAAATTATTCTCCAAAGATTATAGATTCTCCTGAACCATCTTGCCATTACGTGTCAACTGGGAAATATCCTGGGAATTGGACAGTACTCGAGCCTCCTGCTCTGAAACTGCCATCTCCAATTTACTCATCCTCTCCGCCAGCGCTTTAAGTTTACTTTCCAATGCAGCACAAGACTCTCTGATTTTTCCTTGGTTATGCTCAGATACCTTAAATTTACCTCTGATCTCCTCTGATAAAGAAATCAAGAGGTTCTGTATCACAGAATCATGAGGGGATGGACCTGACTCTAAAGCCTTCATAGACAAGGGGCCCTGCACCCTGCCAAATTCGACAGGTTGAATTTGTGCAGCCTCTTTCTCACCGCCCTGCTTCCCATTCCCAAAGGAAGAGGCCAGGGGGGCCAAGGAGCGAAGAAAATTCTCCGAAGACTCTGGAGGCTGCATCTCTGCGCTGCGAGAAATACTTCTTAAAAAGGGAGCCAGGGGAGACACCAGCCTACACTCTTCAGTTGATAAGCCTTGTGCGCAGAAAGCTTTACTGATATTACTTAGTTTGTTACTATGCCTCTTTTTTGACTCAATATCAAGCGGAAGGGGTATGGGGAAACTCCCTTTTTTAGTTTTTATAGTCCCCTTCCCTTGCGCTCTCTTGTTGCCAGACCCCCCCTTACTGGGTGCCGCTGAATTGCCAATAACCACTTTTTGGGGGACCTCTTCACCCTCCCCTGTACAGCAATAGTCTTTCTGTTTCGGTGCCAGTGGGGGGCCTCTGCTAGATGCCCGTGCTCTTAATTTCACGGGCGTCATAAACAAGTTACCTCCTACCGTGATAGCCGAGTAAAACTTGCTGTGGGCCTGGGATTCCTTCCCCAACTCCTTCCTGAAAATGTTGAAGGCTGCTGCAAAATGTGGCCCCCGGAAACTTCAAAGGGTAAGATAACGTCTCCCTCGATGAAAAAAGCAGGCTGCCTCTGCCCAGGATCCCATGCATGAAACGCTGAGCCTTGGCGTCTCAGCGAAGGAATTCGTCTCTGTGCCCCGCCCTGCCTCTCGCAGGGGGCTGAGACGAAGCGAGAGGCTCATCAGCTGGCAGAGCCTTGTGGCGTTCAGGCGCAGCGTTGCAGCGTTTCAGATTCCGCGCGCTGACCGGAAGGAGCTCCCGACAGCGGAGCTTACGCAGCCGCCATGTTCCCCCTCAGACAATACGTCTTCTGGAGGTAAATATTACACATAATACATACACTAGACACCAAAATAAGGTAAGTAATTAGACATAGGATAGGGCAAACAATAGGAAATGCTATAGAATGCAATGGGAGAAAATTGGTCTAGGGGCAACACAAACCATATGCTGAGAAAGTGGAATGAGAACCACAAATTCCCCCCTAGACAAGTGTAGTGTGTAGAGAATTACTAGTAAAGTAAGAATACAGTAAAGGCAAGTACATTACCCCACCCCAGAGCCCATGAAAGTAGGAGTAAAGTACTGCAAGGTTCCTCAGAACACACTACAAGTCGTAATTAGAGTTATTGAAAGAACCAAGCAAGCCTGCAAACAACAAATGGTGGATTCCTGGACCCGAAGACCTGCAAAGGAAGAAGACCAAGTCCAGAAGTCGGAAGAAGTTCCAGGTAGGACAGGAGCCCCTGCCAAGCCAGAAGAGGGTGCAAAAGAAGAGTCCCTGGTTGGACAAAGACTGCAGAAATGCACCCAAGGAAGATGTCAGCAGGTTCCTGCATGATGCAATCGGTGTCCCACGAAGAGATGTTGGGTGCAGGTGAGTTTTGGCACTGGATTCATCCAACAAGCCTTGGTTCCAGCAAAGTCACATTTTGAGTCAAAGTTGCGCTGTCTGGAACCATTAGGGACCTGGGTGCCTTAATCTGCTTGAGGAGGAAGAGAGGGCTGTCAGCACTTCAGAGAGTCCCAGGACATGGGGACCAAGGAGGTGTAAAATGCAGTTGGTGCAGCACTACAAAGGAGGGTCCCACACCGCTGGAGGTTATCTCAGCGGGTTGAGCATTGCTGGATAAAGTGCTGGAGACCTCGGCCAGGCTGTGCATAAAGGAATTTTGCAGATAGTGCACAGAGGCCTCAGGAGGTGAAGCAGATGCGGTGCACAGGGGCACTGTCTTACTCAGGGAAGGCAAGGTCTTACCTCCTCCAAATTGGTACAGCCGGCCCTTAGGACAGATTGTGTTGAAGGGGTCACCCACCTGTGTTCCAAGGAGTATGCTCATCGCCAGGAGAGGAGTCCAAGAGAACATGTTCTCGACTTAGAAGGTGTCTGCGTGAGCAGGGAAGTGACTCTGTCACTCCATGGGATATTTCTTCAGTCCTTCTGGTGCAGGATGAAGACAGGGAGTCACAAGAGCATTCACACCATTGAAACTGTTGCAGTTGCTGGCTGGAGCTGAAGTTGCAGAGGAAATGTAGCCCTTCTAGATCCTTTAGTTTCTATTACAGCGGTTCCTGGAGCAGTCTCCGGTCAATTCGAGGTCAGAGGATGAAGTAGTAGTTGCAGATGATTCCTGCTGGAAACTTGCACATATAATCTGAACAGAAACCCACAGGAGAGGCCCTAAATAGACCTGAGAGGGGGATTGGCTACATTATCAGGTATGGGCCAATCAGGAGGAGTCTCTGACGTCACCTGCTGGCACTGGCCACTCAGAGGCCTCCAGAGTGTCCCCACACCTTGGAAAACAAGATGGCTGAAGTCTGGGACACACTGGGGGAGCTCTGGGCACCACCCCTGGGTTGGTGATGGACAGGGGAGTAGTTACTCCCCTTTCCTTTGTCCAGTTTTGCACCAGAGCAGGGACAGGGGGTCCCTGAACCGGAGTAGACTGGCTTATGCAAGGAGGGCACCATATGTGCCCTTCAAAGCATTTCCAGTGGCTGGGGGAGGCTACCCCACCCCAGCCTGTAACACCTATTGCCAAATGGAGAGGGTATATCACCCTGCTCCCAAAGAAAATGCTTTGTTCTGCCTTCCTGGGACTGAGCTGCTCAGACCCCAGGAGGGCAGAACCCTGTCTGTGAGGTGGCAGCAGCTGTAGTTGCAGTGCAAGCCTCAGAGAGCTGCTTTGGCAGTACTGGGGGTCCATGGTGGAGCCACCAGGATGCATTGAATTGGCTCCCCAATACCAGATTTGGAATGGGGGGACAATTCCGTGATATTAGACACCTTACATGGCCATATTTGGAGTTAACATTGTGAAGCTACATATAGGTATTGACCTATATGTAGTGCACGCATGTAATGACGTCCCTGCACTCACAAAGTCCTGGGAATTGGCCCTGAACTATGTGGGGGCACCTTTGCTAGTGGAAGGATGCCCTCACACTTAGTAACTTTGCACGTAACGTTCAGTAAATGAAGGTTAGACATATATGTGACTTATAAGTTACTTAAGTGCAGTGAAAATGGCTGTTAAACAGTGTGTGCACTATTTCACGCATGCTACAATGGCAGGTCTGTAGAAGGGTTTGTCTGAGCTCCTTATGGGTGGCAAAAGAAATGCTGCAGCCCATAAGGATCTCCTGGAACCCCAATGCCCTGGGTACCTAGGTACCATATACTAGGGACATTTAAGGGGGGTCCAGTGTGCCAATTGAAATTGGTAAATGAAGTCACTAGCCTTTAGTGACAAATTTAAAAGCAGAAAGAGTATAAGCACTGAGGTTCTAGTTAGCAGAGCCTCAGTGACATAGTCAAGCACTACTGACAACACACACATGAGGCATAAATATGAGCACTGGGGTCCTGACCAGCAGGATCCCAGTGAGACAGGCAAAACATACTGACATACAGGTAAAAATGGGGGTAACATGCCAAGAAAGATGGTACTTTCCTACAAGAGGGATGGGGGCATCAGGTGTACTCCTGGAAAAATGCTGCCCTGGAACACATTTCACTTTGCACATGCCCTAAAACACAATTTGCACAGGAACTGTCCCTACCTGTATCTCAGGGGCAAACAATATTAGGCAAGTGACATGCCAATCTGCCAAATGTGTAATTGCAAGTCAAGGAAGCAAATACGCTAGCAAGAGCATGGGCTATACATGTATATGAAGTAGCTGCAAGGTACACACATCGAAATGGACACATGGTCAGTCATATGTAAAGGATGGTAGCACAAACTAACACCCTCCATGTGTGGACAAACAAAATTCTAGCTCCCACAGATAAGACAAATGTACAATCCATATCGGGGGACTGTTGGACTTTTTCCGTTATGCAGGGTCATCTCCAATCTTTTTGCCACCTGCCTCCTATTTTTCCTGATCTGTTTTTGTTGGCTTTAGAATTCTGAGCTCTTTACCACTGCTAACCAGTGCTAAAGTTCATATGATCTCTGTGTAAATTGTATTGTTGATTGGATTTCCATGATTGGCATATTTGATTTACTGGTAAGTCCCTAGTACAGTGCAGTAGAAGTGCCCAGGGCATTGTAAATCAAATGCTACTAGTGGGCCTGCAGCACTGGTTGTGCCACCCACATTAGTAGCTTTGTAAACATGGCTCAGACCTGCCTCTGCAGTGTCTATGTGTGCAGTTTTAAACTGCAAATTCGACTTGGCAAGTGTACCCACTTGCCAGGCCTAAACCTTCCCTTTTCTTACATGTAAGACACCCCTAAGGTAGACCCTAGGTAGCCGCATGGACAAGGTGCAGTGTATGTTTAAGGTAGGACATATACTAATATGTTTTATCTGTCCTAACAGTGAAATACTGCTAAATTTGTTTTTCACTGTTGGAAGCAGACAGTATACATTCCGATGGTGTTTGACAGGGGAGCTCTGGCACTGTGCATGCCATGGGCAGTGCAGGTGCCCCCGTGTGGCCCCAGCACACCCTCACGACCAGCCTTTCTATGCCGGTGAAACTGCCATGGAATGGCTGGTGGTGAGGGGAGTTGTAATCAGTCAGGCGGTGCTGATTTCAGCTCCACCCTGACTGACTACAACTCCGACTGCCATCACTATGTCAGGAACCATGTTCCCAGCAAGGACGGCGTTCCCCTGGTGGGTCCTGCTGCCAGTGTTGAAATTGGACAGTCGAACCACCCGGAGTGTGGGGGTGCAACCATCAGCGTGAGTGTGGCAGTCCTCTTCCAAGTACTCTTTTAGAAAAAAGATTCAAGAAACATATAGGAGTAAGAGTCTCTCCAGAGACTCCAGGTGCTGGCAGAGAGAAGTCTTTGTTGTCCCTGAGACTTCAAACAACAGGAGGCAAGCTCTAAATCAAGCCCTTGGAGATTTCTTCACAAGATGGAAGGCACACAAAGTCCAGTCTTTGCCCTCTTACTCTGGCAGAAGCAGCAACTGCAGGATAGCTCCACAAAGCACAGTCACAGGCAGGTCGCACTTCTCCTCAGCTCTTCAGCTCTTCTCCAGGCAGAGGTTCCTCTTGTTTCCTCAGGTGTAAGTGACCACTCCTCCCCTCCCTCCTAGCACAGATGGCTCATCAGGAAATGCAGACTACACCCCAGCTCCATTTGTGTCACTGCCTAGTGTGAGGTCCAACCAGTCCAAATGTCAAACTGACCCAGACAGGGAATCCACAAACAGGCAGAGTCACAGAAATTGTATAAGCAAGAAAATGCTCACTTTCTAAAAGTGGCATTTTCAAACACACAATCTCAAAAATCAACTTTACTAAAAGATGTATTTTTAAATTGCGAGCTCAGAGACCCCAAACTCCACATGTAGATCCGCTCCCAAAGGGAATCTATACTTTAATCAGATTTAAAGGTAGCCCCCATGTTAACCTATAAGAGGGACAGGCCTTGCAACAGTGAAAAACGAATTTAGCAATATTTCACTGTCAGGGCCTATAAAACACATTACTATGGGCCTGATTATGACTGAGGCGGGCGGCGGTAGCCGCCCGCCTCGCGGGAACCGCCATATGGCCGCTCCGCGGTCGAAAGACCGCGGAGGCCATTCAGGCTTTCCCGCTGGGCTGGCGGGCGACCGCCAGAAGGCCGCCCGCCAGCCCAGCGGGAAACCCCTCCCCACGAGGAAGCCGGCTCCGAATGGAGCCGGCGGAGTGGGTATGTGCGACGGGTGCAGTGGCACCCGTCGCGTATTTCAGTGTCTGCATAGCAGACACTGAAATACATAGTGGGGCCCTCTTACGGGGGCCCCTGCAGTGCCCATGCCATTGGCATGGGCACTGCAGGGGCCCCCAGGGGCCCCGCGGCACCCCCTACCGCCATCCTGTTCCTGGCGGGAGACCCGCCAGGAACAGGATGGCGGTAGGGGGTGTCAGAATCCCCATGGCGGCGGAGCGCGCTCCTCCGCCATGGGGGATTCACACGGGCAGCGGAAAACCGGCGGGAGACCGCCGGTTTTCCGCATCTGACCGCAGCTGAACCGCCGCGGTCAGAATGCTCCCGCCGACCCTGGCCCGGCGGTCTCAGACCGCCGGGGTCAGAATGACCCCCTATATGTCCTACCTTAACCATACACTGCACCCTGCCCTTGGGGCTACCTAGGGCCTACCTTAGGGGTGCCTTAAATGTAAGAAAAGGGAAGGTTTAGGCCTGGCAAGTGGGTAAACTTGCCAAGTCGAATTTACAGTTAAAATTGCACACACAGACACTGCAATGGCAGGTCTGAGACATGATTACAGAGCTACTTATGTGGGTGGCACAACTAGTGCTACAGGCCCACTAGTAGCATTTGATTTACAGGCCCTGGCACCTCTAGTGCACTTTACTAGGGACTTAATAGTAAATCAAATATGCCAATCATGAATAAACCAATCACATACAATTTTACAGAGAGAGCATATGCACTTTAGCACTAGTTAGCAGTGGTAAAGCGCTCAGAGTTCAAAAGCCAACAGCAACAGCTAAGAAAAAGTAGGAGGCAGGAGGAAAAAAGATTGGGGATGACCCTGCATAAGCAAAAAAGTCCAACACTGTATGTAGCTGTTGACGTGTTTCATCATTGTAGGCCACAGTTCCTATGCCAAATTGTTGCCATCTGTTTGTGTCATACCATCATAATCATGTGCACTGGACTATAATGACTCAGTGATCAGAAACTGTTGTAATGCCATCTGTCTGAGTTTTGAATTATGTGATGTTGGATTACTTTGGTGTAGTAGGTGGTGAGGCTCCAGCTGATGACATCAACCACTTCAATGTTTGCCTATTCTCCATCTCTGGCAAACCCCTTCCTTCCAAGGTCTAGAGGTCTGTACCTGTAAATATGTTATTTACTCAATAAGATTCAAACATTTATGATTTGTAACATTGCAGACATATTGACAGCCTATGTACTGAACACTGTAATTAAATGTCTTCTTCGTCCTGACACTTGTATGTATGTGTTTGTGTGGGAGGGTTGTAATCCTGAGCTGGACACTGTGTACTTTCAACATATCCCACCTTGAACAAGTACCTTGGATCATCATTGTATGGTTCACATGGTCTGAAATATCTACATGGCTAAATGTGAAATGAAAAACAGCAGACAATGAGTAAGTAATATGTGATCTTACTGGGAAGCTACGACTATTAGAAAATATATGTGATATAACTCAACAAAAAAGCAAATATCAAGGGGACAGTCATGATGAATAAAATCATTGAAGTAGGTGCCACACATTAGAAGTCCAAAGTCCAGAGTATTCCTCCAATTGGAAATGGAAGGTGGGTCAGGATCAGTCCACAGAGTGAATGTGTGACACACAAATGAGGGCCTTGAGGAAGAAGATTTTTGTTTGCAGTGCTTGGTGTCTTGCTATCCACACCTCCTAATTTCTAAACTGGACGTCCCCGCTTGCGAGGGGGGAATCAGCTGCTTCAGAGGTAAAGGTGTCTGTGGCTGTTTGTGCTTCTGCCAGGCATCCCTTCCTGTGTCTGCACCAGATGTATTCTAGCATGATGTACTTGCCACACAAAAAGGTGTAGATGTAGGGAGTAAAGCTCTGATCAGTGTGTTGTTCATTTCCCACAGTACTCCTCTTAGGGCCCCTTTTGTGTTGCATTTCGGTAATATGGGCATCAGTGTTTTCAATCCTGACCCTCTGAAGCTACTTAATGTCCCAGAGTTCAGTGGACACCAGGCCCATCATGCCTTGGTACTCCTGATAGACCCACAAGATGTGCCTGATGGTGTCCTAGCCAACAGCAGCCCCAATGGCCTCACTCCACTGCTGGCCAACAGCATCCCTCCCACGCACCCTACCCTCACAAGCCAGTGCCCTCTCTATCTGGGTCTGGAACCCTCAGTGTATGGACTGTCAAGTTGCACTCAGCATTCAGGCCTGGAGGAGCACAAGATGGTGGAAACTGTGCTAGGTACACAGGTTTTGAGGTGCATCGTTGTCTGGGATGTTGAAGCAACAGGGCTGGGAGGTGACGCTGTGCCCAAAGTGAGACTCACTGTTGCCATCTGACCAGGTTGCCCAGGTGGGCCCGGACCTTCCTCCAATCCACAAATTTAGGAGTGTTGTTGTGATTGAGGGCTTCATCCATGGGGGTAATGTCAGTCTGATCTGTGGCCTCCATGTGCCCAGGGGTACCTCGACCTGTTGATGAAGAACATATGTTGTTACTGGTTGAATTGTGACATCTACCGCCAAAGGTTTGGTGTTACAGTAAGCAGAGACGTTGGACATAGTTTAGTTGTAGGTAATCCTATTGTGCCATGTTACCATGGGAATGGGTTACTTGACATGACACGTGTGAAGCATTCCTAAACAATTTGTCTCAAGCAGCTGATTAGATGTGCAGATCAGTTGCGCTTTGGAAGATGGTCTGAAAATGATATCTTACCACCAGTGATACCAACCCAGTGGCGATGCAACATATGGATTTGACAATTTGGAGGCCTAGTTGAGTGGGATGCAGGCAAACACAGGACTTTATTGTGTCTGAGACTGGAATCATCATGCGCACAGTGCTGTGTCAATGTGTCTGCTGCCGATACCAATCTGGTGATGCAGCTTGAAGCTTTAGGAAAACTTGTTGTACACACTGAGTGAGGTGTCATTCCTGCCCTCAGTAGATTCATATTGGGTTAGCAGGTCAAGATGAAGCTAGGTAGACAGACACATCTCTGAGTTGAGCATGATCTGTATCTTGGTCACTCCCAGGTGAGTAAACTTTAATTGAGAGTTTGTTAACAGATGTATTGGGCCAAGTGCACACTGGGCTGGTGGTTGGAGTTCTAGAAACAAGGCCTCCTGGGATTTGCAGTCAAGTCATTCCCTCTACTCCCCAACACTTGACAAATGTTGGGTATTACATATCTGTATGCAGGCTGCATTTAGGTGTGAGCATACATTTACCTTTTGGGACATTCCATGAATCCTGGAATGTTTTTTTGGTATTGTGAGATACCATTTGGGCATATGGCATGTGATGGGCCTTGGTAGCTGTGATGTTGGGTCCAATTATACACATTGTTAGTGTTATATCTCAGAATTTTTGAGTATTGAATGTTGGTGAGTTACATGAACAAGACCGAGGCAAAAGCTGAGCTATAAGCATGCATGACATTGCAGTTTTGTAAACGTTTTTGTGTTGCAACTTACCTGACTTCACTCCCCCAGGTATTCCTGTAAAGCCCTCAGGATGCAGGATGACCAATACCTTCTGCTCCCAGAGAAAGAGTCTAAATGGGACTCTAGGAGGGCTACCACCATCCTTCTTGGCCTCCATATGCTGCCTGGAGACAAGGGAACGGACATTGCCCCTGAGGCCATTTCTCCTCTTCCTAATGTCCTCCTTTGTGTGCAGAGTTGTGCCTACAGCATTCACTCTGTCAACTATCCCATCACACATTTCCATTTTCTTACTGAGAAGTGTGTGCAGTAGGGAGTGAATGGACAAAAGTGTGTGCAGCGTGTTCTATAGGATGGTGGAAAAGGGGATGCCCGATCTTTGAAAAATGCAATAAATGGTCAGGGTTCTTTGGCTCCCTGTAGAAATACAAAGGACTATGGTCTGTGAAGGGGTGTGTTTTATAGTATGATTTGCAGGTGTGTCCACTAGACCAATGTATGTCAGCTGTGTTTTTTTTTATTCATCGAATGTGCACTTGTTTATTACTTTGCTGGAAGTGTACTGCAGTGGTTGACTGCCAATGGCTAACCACCGTGAGGAGACTGCCACAGCGACTGTGTGTTTGTAGTATGCTAGGTGGTTGGCTTCGGAACGGAATGTGCTGGAGGATGGACCACCTAGATACTGTTTGCCAAGCGGCATGCGGTCTGCCTTTTTTGCTTGGCGGGAGGAGCTCCTGCCTGTTTGCATTGTAATATGGCAATGTGAGAACTGCCGGTGCAGCGGTCTGTTTAAGACCGCCAACACGGCAGTCTGGTGGTCTGGCTACCAAACTTGTAATCAGGCCCTAAGTCATCATTCATAACACCAATTACATGGAAGATCTCTCATCTCTTAATGCTGTTCCTCATTAGTAACCAACGAGAAAAAGTAACACTCATTCAACTTACAAATTTAACCAACGTAAACATTTCAGAGCTTAAGAAAATCAAAATCATGACACTTCAATCAAATTATATTATTGGGGAATTTATACCAGTCAAACACTTGCAGCAACTTTACAGGTCAGGTGTTAAAATGTGAACTCATTCAGGCCAGCACTCAATTTATACGGAAGATTCACAATTTTGTTTAACAAAAATAACATTAATTTACCTTTCTGTTCATAAATGAATCCCCTGTTCACAGCACATAGTCTAGCGGACAGATTTTTTTAATTGTAGCATTGTTCTGTTACAAGGCCTGAATTGCACTGCACTCATCTCTCAGTTGTAAAACTGTGTGTAAGCAGGCAGGCTGGTAAGGGAGTTGTTCAGACACAGTGCTTAGTAACTGCAACCAAAGTTAGTAGCAGAAAATAGCAAGGTAGTTGAAGAAGGGAGGATGGCAGTTGAGCTGATGTGTGGCCCTCTCATTGAGCATCACTTGTTAAATGCAGAAGACTTGAGACCTATGGTAATTCCATCCCATGGAATGTAGTCAAGGATCACAGTGAAATAAGAACAGTGTACACAACAGACAAAAGTTTGGTTAACTAGTTCTAAGGATAGAAAATGATTGTCTGCCCATTGTCATGTCTTGAAAGTGCAGATCCCGACTATTGACTCCAAAATATTAATACTATTAAATATAGTGGTAAAATATTGTCCAAAAATATTGAGGATAGGAATATTGATGGCAAGTATATTTTTGTATACTTTTCAACATTATTATCTGTGGTGAATCCATTTTAGTTTCCCATTGGGACACAGGAGTCAGCTTAGACTTTGGCTTGCAGGTCTGTGCACCGTCACATAGTGACCTTTTACCCATTTAGCATGCTCTGTTTTATTTCATTTATTTTATTATTTCATTTAGCTTTTTTCATTGCTTACATTTTATAAGAAATGTTTTGATTTTTCTTATCAGTGCCATTTTGAGAAGGTGTCATTATTGTCATCACTATCAGAGATACACGTAGGTATGGTCATCATGTCCCTTTCTCAGTTATGTGTAATAGGAACATCATTTGCACTTGTTGCAATTGCCAACACATGTCTGCAACATTATCAGTTGTTTAGGAAGAAACATGCGTCAGGGATCCTACATGATCTGTATAAATTCACCTCACACAGACAAGGTAATTAGAGTGCTTCCTTCCAGGTGCCATCTATGCTGCACGTCACCTTGATGCAGAACTCAGCCTTTGTGTCTCCACAGAGTCTGACCTAGAGACCTCATTCTAAGGTAACGAGTGTTGGGGGGCGCTTCTAATGGACATGGTACTGGCAGATTAGGTTTATCATGCCTAGCTCTCACTAGGATAGAGAATTAGACGTTCTTGGTTAGTAATTTAATATCTCATGTTTTTTGTAAGCTGGTGGGGGTTTTTATATTCACAACTCTCATCTTCACAATTTTGCTTTTAATTTTATTCATTATCCTAATCATTGCAACACATGCATTTTATTGTAGATAGTTGTCTTTTTAATAAATATATTAAAAATTCTCCGGCATCTCCTTCATTGCCTATGGGCCTGATTACATAATTGGCAGATGGGACAGTCTGTCACAAACGTGAAGAATATCCCACCCGTCATTTTAGAAGTTTCATAGGATATAGTGGAACTTGTAATATGGTTGATGGGATTTCCATCATGTTTGTGACGGAGTAGTTAATCTGCCAAGGTCGTAATCGGGCCCTATGTGTGTATGAGACTTTTTGTTAATGAGAGAAAAGGGTAACTTTCGTTCCACAACAACTTCCCTGACAGGTCTAATCTAGACTCCATGTGTAAGACTGCCAGAAATCAACTTTGCTGTCTGAGTTTTGGTGAGGTACTGCTTGTGAGACAGGAGGGTTGGGCCGACAGTTGCAACTTGTTGTAGGAGTGACTCAGTCACCTGCAAACCGAAGGGTTGTCATCCCAAAACCAGCAGTCTTGCTAGGGAGCGAAAACCAACTGCAACATATCAAAGTTTTAAATATTGATTAATTAAATATTGTGGTATTTAATACTGCTAGTATTTTTGTTTTTATAGCTAAACTGTAAGTAAAAATGTAAACTATAATTTTTAAATGTAAGTTTTGGGGTTTGGGGTTTTATTGGAGCATTGATTGAGTAAACTGCTTCTTTGTGATTGTCGATTTTTAATTAATTATTTTATTTACTATCAACTGTTTTTTTTTTTAAAAGATTGTATTATTTCTATTTTTGGGCATGTTTGTAACATGGTGTGGGTTTTATTAGAAAATAGGGTGGCTAGCTTTGTAAAATAAAAAGTAAATATAAATAATATTTTTCTTGAATCTTTTTTCTAAAAGAGTACTTGGAAGAGGACTGTCACACTCACGCTGATGGTTGTACCACCGCACTCCGGGTGGTTCGACTGTCCAATTTTAACACTGGCAGCAGGACCCACCAGGGGACCGCTGTCCTTGCTGGGAACATGGTTCCTGACATAGTGATGGCAGTTGGAGTTGTAGTCAGTCAGGGTGGAGCTGAACTCAGCACCGCCAGGCTGATTACAACTCCCCTCACCACCAGCCTTTCCATGGCAGTTTCACCGGCATAGAAAGGCTGGTGGTGAGGGTGTGCTGGGGCAACACGGGGCCCCTTCACTGCCCATGGCATGCACAGTGCCAGGGCTCCCCTGTCAAACACCATCGGAATGTGTACTGTCTGCTTTGCAGACAGTGTGGGTTCTGAGGGTGCTGGTCTGCTTCCTCTGTGTTACAAGATAGCGCTCGGCTCCTTTAAGGGAGTGGAGTGCTGTCTCATAGTACTGTTTCTGCCGCTCTGACAGGCAAGAAGGCTCTATTTCAATGCTCCCACCGGTCAGACCGGTGGCAACATTGTAATGGACTGGGGGGTGCCACCACCATGGAGGTGGCATCCTCCCCACAAGTTTGGCAGTCCCTCATTCGGACCACCGAATTCAGAATGAGGCCGTTTGTTTTTATACTGTGCATGAAACCTAATGTCTGATGGAAATGATGGCATATGATTGCAAGTGTTGGCCTGTGCACACTTCTTAATTTGAGACGGTGGTTTACAGTGCTTGCACTGGCACTTAATTGTCAACATTGACAATTATGACAGCTGCTATATGGTGGCACTGTTTGAGTAATTTAGAGATAAGCAGAACAACAGTTTGTTTAATTTATTCAATATACATTAAAAACAACTAATACCTACCTCCAAGGCCAGCGCTGACAGTGGCAATGGGTGGTGTAAACTGTGGTGTCCTCCTGATGAGGACCCTGGATTTTTATACATTAAGCACCGCCTGTGCAAGACTGTGTTCATGCTCATCTTTTGGAATATTGTGCAAGTTATTGGTAGCACAGTCACAAGATTAATTATAAAGAAGTAGGTAGAAAAAAAGTGATAGTGGGCCAGAGAAGAGAATTATCAATTTGAACTTTTGTTTTTATTTTACAAAATTGCCAGGTTTCTGTTTCCATTGCCTGGAAAGCTGCACTTGACAGCATATTCTGACTACAATGGAAAGTCCAAACGCTAATAAGTCATTTGTTCTTCGACCTTTCTTTGTTTAGGCATCAATGAGGGAGCAAGTTGTCAGCCTTTCTAATTATTTGTGGGTACCTGAGAGGTTAATCTTGCCAATATATGCAGAGTAGTTTTTATAATTTCCTTGAAATTTTGGCCTTATACTCAAGCAGTGTTTCCTTATTACCGTTGCTGCTGATACACCCTTTGCAAGCTGGATTCTGCTTAATTGGTGGGTGTTCTCCTTGTCTGTCAGGCTGTTACTATTGGGATGCTTGGGAGGGCTTGGGACCTCTGAAGGTGGTTGAATGAGATCAATACCCAGATGACAATTGAAGGGAGTATTTTGAAAGAAAAGCCATGCCAATTGTTTATATTATTATTATTATTAGTAGTAGTAGTAGTAGTAGTATTATTGTTATTATTATTATTATTATTAGGACTATTATTATTTTAATACATTTGAACGAATTTAATATTTCACTTGTTTACGCATCATAAAAATATTCTTCAACATTTACGTCCCAATCAACGGCTTTTTAAATCAATGCGCCATGCCTTATCTACCAGCTTTTCTTCATGTTAGTGCTTCCACAAGATACGGTGCATGTGTTGCTTCAGAATATGATCATTCATGCATTCAGAACATCTCTGGTAAAACATTTGTTCTGGTTATTCCTAGCATCATATATCAACATCTTTGATGTCATCAAACGTGACCTCTCCAGTTTTATTTTCCTCAACAACTGTTTTTTGTACATTTTCTCACTAATCATTTAGCAATGTTTCATAATGATGCCAATAAAATTCCCTTAATATGCTTACTTACCTTCTAATTTAATGAAATATGAATAGTTTGATAATTCATTAAGACCATTCAGAATTTATGTACTAATAACATTTGATTTGTTAACATTCCTTCTGAAGTAAGTTTTTTTTTGATATAGCAATCCAAGAGAGAAGTTGAACTACTGGACAAACACCAAATTCAAAATGAAATACATGATGACCACTTTCAATAAAACACTTTGTTATCTATCTATCTATCTATCTATCTATCTATCTATCTATCTATCTATCTATCTATCTATCTATCTATCTATCTATCTATCTATCTATCTATCTATCTATCTATCTATCTATCTATCTATCTAATCTATCTATCTATCTATCTATCTATCTATCTATCTATCTATCTTTCAGCAGATACTTGGTCAAATATAGCCACGTGCCTCCCTGCCGGTGCAGCGTTAGGGTAAGGCCAGAGCCCTCACAAATAACCACCAAAGAAGAACAACGCTGCATTCCCTGCGGCTGCTAATAATTACTTTTCATGTATTCACTTAACGAAAGCTTTCCAAGAGATACCACAACGCGTTTTGACATAATGTCTTCTTCCAAGTGGTTTTGCCTGCTCTCTCCATTCAGCACGTATGTTTCATTTTGAATAGTGTAGTAATATGCATTTTCGATTTTTAATATTTGTTCATCCTTGTGAAAGTCTGTGCTTTCATAAATGCCATTCTCGCCTTTTCATCCATTTAAAGATTGCAGTGTTTTTCTTTAAGCACGTCTTTCACTCCAAATTAAGATAGAATATGTCCTTTTGCAATTCACTATGTTAATAACAAAATGTGCCCTTTAAAACGCCATTCTAAATCTTGTTTCCATGTAAGATTTAAACACTCAATCCATTTCCTGCTCGACATGCTTTCAAATACGTGAACTGAAGTAAAACACGGAGTCTCCGGACCCTATATTTAGGGCCGCATCAGCAATATAAGACACTTGACAAGCACCTGCTCACCATATTTTGACTTGGTAGTGCATTCCATTATATATATAAAACGTTAGGCTCATCCAGTTTTAGAGAGTAATGAACCCAACAACCATGCTAGAAATGTTCTTATTCACAGGGGTTATTTGTTGGTGCATGGACCCTCATTTCGCACTTGGAACTTGGAAACAGTAAACACACACAGCTCTTCATATTTTCCAAGAAAAGTTAACATGTTAAAAAAAATCACTGGATAAATCTAATGAACGAGAATAATGGTAATCTCAGCAGTCATTTGATAGTTTAAAATGAACATTACACACCACATCCCTACTAACTGTAATTAATTAGTCTCATCCCTACCTAATACCTAGATCAGGATTTGGCGTGGGCTGAATGATTTTTAGATTTGCTATATATTTCGTGCCATGCCGGGAACATGTCTTCACATATCTCAGAAAGCTCTTAGGTCTGCAGTCGGATAATGGTGTTACAGCAACTCCTCTCATGCAATCAGTCTCCATGTCTGATCGCCAGTCTTCTCAGATCTCTGTTTAGCTCTGTTTTTCAAATTATTTTCAATGGAGAGGGGAAGGAATTGTGCAGTTTTCTGTATTTTCACTGCAAAGAGCTAACAATGTCCCAGTCAGAGATGTATTTGAAAGTCCAGCAAATGCATCTAACTTTGCTGTCCCTTTCCTTGAAAATTCTCTCTGCTTCCAACTGGGTGCAACATTAATCACTTGCACGTAGATTAGTAGACAAAATATTGGAAGATTCCTCTCTGTTACATTTCTCTTATTGTGTTAGCACGCCAAATGTCACCCCATTTTTGCTAAAATTATATAGCAATCGTGCACCCTCTCGTAGTCATCATTATTGATCAATAACATCTAGTGTAGTATCCATGCCCAATGCCTTGCATATCCGCACTCTAAAGTGTTAGTGCATTTATTGTTTGTTTTATAATAGAATAGATCTGATTTGTATATGACATGTATGTATTATCAAAAAACATTCTGCCACGCACCCCACTACAAGCTCATATTTCTGATAGCAAATCCATGGTCAGTCATTAACATTTACTGAAGCCTGCCATATATGGAGTTTTCAAGGGGGCATTCTGGTGCCTGCCTATATGACAATCTACATATCTTATGTAAAATTTGTTTCAACTTCATTTTTGGATGATCTATGTATGGACATTTATCACGGTAAGAGATTAAGTTATTGACATGCACATGAGCAGGGTGTGAAGCGATACGATCATTTTTAGACATTCAGTATCTGTTGAAAAATGGAGATTATTTCCATTTAGAGAGGTCTCTTTATCACAAAAGAAACCTGATGGGGCCACTGTCTTTTTGAAAACCTTGCTCCTGGAATTGCTGCAAGGTCCAGAGGAATGCTCTGTTTGCCAGATATAGCAAATTCTCAATTCCTAAATGCCTGATGACCTTGAGAAACACAGTGGTAAATGGCAGCAGAGACTGGATGCTGAGGATTTCTGTTTTCATGAGTACCTAGAGCCTAGTCACACTATACTTTGTTCCTTCAGATTGCAAGCACAGCGCTGTAAAATGATTTTTAAGCTCATATTTTACCCCTGCCAAGATCACCATAAGGGCTGGTACAGGGGGGATATGCTGCCAACGGTGCCTAGCTAAGGAAGCAGATTTAATATATATGTTCTCTACACGTCCCAAGATGGATTTGCTCAAGTTGGACGTATCCACATTTTTGGAGATATCTTATACACTGATTTGATTTTGAATCCTCAAAGTAAGCCCCCTGGGTATCAGAGACAACAAGTACCAGTGGCGCTGAGTTTTTAATATTTGTTGCTATGGCAATGTTATGTATCTGTGTTGCTGCCACCTGGCTCGAATCCCAACCCCCATCTTTTCATCAATGGCAAGCGCAGTTTCTCTCAGTATTTAATTTTGAGATGGCACTTTATGAGTGCCAAGGGAAGAAGCCCAGGGGAAGGGGCAGAAGATTTGGAGACCACGCCTAGGTTTGGTGCATCTCCAATCTGGATAATTTTTGTCTTTCTCAAGGTCCCCATCTATATTCTCACGCTTTTCAGGCCTTTTGATTATATGTTTTGGCACCTTAATCACTTTTATTATCATATGCACAAACGATTTGCAGAGGGGGAACATCAATAGATGGCAGTTTTGGGTTGATATCTCTACTTGTTGGTGAAGGTTTCCATATGGAGATCTCTTACTACTACCAGGTCTTGAATTTAACTTGTTTATCAGGATGGAACTTTATATTTAGGAATAGATTTACTTAACCCAACCACTCAGAGGATTCTTTTTCACACTTTAGAAATCATGCAGATGTATGTAACTGATATTTTAAATACCAAAGCAATGAAGTAATACTCAGTTTACTTTTCAAGTATATCTGGAACTCACCATGACTGTTTTTTTAATTTTTTTTATCCCCTTGCACTATGTATTTCATCTTCATGTATGTATTTTTATGTGGCATATCCAAAAAGTATTAATTGAAATCATTTATAGAAAAAAAGAAAGAGGTCTCCTTAGTTGAGAAAGGAGTACTGAATTCATACTTTTGTATGTGTCCAAGTTGACCATGTGTGAAAGCAAGAAACATCTTACATTTAAAATAAAAATATTTTGAAACATAGTGTGACCTGGAAGATAATTCATGCTTTTCATACGACCACCTTAGTTTTCACTATAGGCCTTGGCAGGCACAAGGGTGTACCAACAATGCTGTTTAGGTGTGATCAATTCACTCTATTAGGAAAAACCTGGATTTGAAAAAGAACAGCCCATCTCAATGACAGTGTCAATCTTGTGACAGGTGGGGTATTAACTTATAAGTTAAAAGGTCTTTGACTGTTGGCCCTTGGTAGATATGGGGTCTTTGGTTGGCAGTGAGGTTACCCCCGTCCATGCAAGGACCCTCACTCTAGTCAGGGTACAGGAGAATCACACTCAGTTAACCCCCGCTCACCGTCTAGGTAGCTTGGCATGAGCAGGCATGCTTAACTTCAGAAGCAATGTGTAAAGTATTTGTACCAATGATAGAGCGTTCCCTCCTAATAAATTACCTGTATTTGGACGCTCTTGGGTCGATGAATCTTTTGACCAAGTGGGGCTCTCTTCACCCGAGATTAGTCAATTTAATCAAATCAATAATCAATAACGAACATAAGCAATGCCCTGATCAACATAACACTTCACAATTAATCCAGAAAACATTTCGGCGAACCATGACCTTCCGGCCATGAATAACCACACCAGTTTATTCAAAGTTAATGAATTTATTTCCCTATATTAACAAAGCTAGCACAATATAAATGTGTCTCAACACCAAATGATATATGTAAATGAACATTAATAGCTGTCCATAACGGCGAAAAGATGCAATCTATGCAGCATTTGAATAACAAAGCATTCGATAATAGCAACGCAAACCACTAAAACTATAATCTGTAATGGGCTAATTGCATACATTAGTCAGCATAACAAGGTCTCAAATTGCATCGTGCAACAAATGAATCCTCATCTAACCTCAAATTAGCATCTGCATGTGGGACTTCATGCAAAAACAATTTAGCAACATTGATTTGGAAAACTCCTAGCTAGGGCTCTTATCAAAAATCAGCAGTTGGTTACCTAAAAAGAAACACAATGCAATTGTACATTTTCCTTTCATATTTACCAAATTCAATCAGCATTCAAGGAAGTCTTCGTCTCACAGGTACCAGTTTCGATCAGCATGGGACGGGGGCAAAGGGGCAGGGTGGACGGGGCAATTGCCTCACAGCGGCAAGATAAAAGGACAAAACTACTACTTTATGCAAAGGGGCAAATCAAAGTTAAAGTCTCTAGAGCGAGAATTACTTAAAGTCTCTTTCTCTCGATTAGAGAAAGCATCAAAGTCTCATTCAAAATGGCGTCGAACATCAATTGGCATCGTAGAAGATGGCAAAATGACGAGGTCGGCAAGATGGGCCATAATGGCTGCAATGTCTAATGTCCTCAATGGGTGCAATGGGTAATGGCGCTGGCTAATGGCTGCTTTCTTCTTGTGCACCAGGTTTAAATAAACAACAGTTCAAATCCAGTAGGGTCTTCCATTGGAGGGTTCATAGGTTGGCTTCAAATTGTCCAATCAAAAACAACAATTTACAAGCTTCTACCTAGGCATACATTATCCTTGGAGTCGGGAACGTAAGTTGCAACATATTTTACCAATTAACTCACTTTCAGAGCTTCCATTGTCTGCACCTGCAGATTGACCTTGGAGCAAAGAAGAAGATGCCAGGCTGGCACGAAACCTTAAAGATAAGCATGTGAACCGATCTCAGTGGAAAAGTACAGCTTCAAGCAGGAATACACGTTTTATTAGCACATTAGAAAAACACGAGCATCTAAACCGTGAGACAAGGCAACTAGGCCGAAGCCTCCACTAAAGTTATGCTAAGTTAAAACATTTCAAACAAGCAAATCATGGCACACGTTTACGGTTATGTCAGATTAGTACAATTCTAATACATCACGTTATATAAAGCACGCTTATAAATGTTGGCGAACTACTCTGAGGGCACATTTGTCCCCGTACAATCTTTATTAGTTCGGTTAAAGTCACACTTGATTATTGCGGCACTACGTTTATGCGCTAATAAATGTAAAACCTTCGTTTCTGCGTCATCAATCCCTCCTCTGATGACTATTTGTCATCACACAAAACTATTCCCACAAATTTTATTCCATTAAAATTCTGTCAGTTCTCTTTGCCTTTTAGTTCCCCTTGTTCTTGCCTTGTATTCTTCTGCCATTCTTTTCATCACTTTCTTTTCCTTTCTTGTCTTAATTCTTGCCATGATCATTAGCATTCCCCTCTTTATTCCCCAAATCCCAAAGATGCAAATTAGTACTATTAGTATTCCCTGTATTATTTTTAGTAATATTCCATTCCAAATGCCACCAAGCCAATTTCCCACTGAAGCAACTCCCTTTCCAACCTTCTCCCAAACTCCTGGTTCTTTCAATTCCTTCAAGTCTGCATTCTCTTTTGTTAGATTTGCAAGCATTGTTTTAATCTTCACACTGTTGTCTGGTATATACGTGAAACAGTGACGCGCACCAAGCATTTTGCAAACGCCGCCATCCTTTGCTAAAAGAATGTCTAGGGCAAGCCTGTTTTGAAGAGTCATAGCTCTTTCTGCTGCAAGTTCAGCATCCATCAGGATTATAGCACCTGAAAACTTTGTCAAAATGTTATCCACTATAGTAGACAACTTTCTTATTTTGATGGAATTCAACACAACTCCCAATGAAGGAATCATGGCTCCAAATACTGTATATCTCCTACCACAGCAGCTGCGGTCTCTCTTTTCTGGATACAATGAGATCCAGACGTCTTTGGAATCACCGATAGGTCATCCAGTTGATAAACCTTTGGGAACACTATACCCAAATAACATCTCGCCCACCATCCCTTTGGAAGACGATAATAGGCATTATGCCCACAAATGTAATATACACCAGGTATGACAGGGTCAAGTCCGTTCAGCATGAATGTCCATTTGGCCTTAAAGATAAACGTATGTTTACATTCACTCGCTCCCACGAAAATGTTATCATAATAAGATTCACCACGATATATACAAAATTTCCCTACATGCCAAGCATCTAAAGCTATTTTTCCTTGTGTTTTTATTGCGGCAAAAGCATAATTATCCACTGAAGTCCTCTTACTTAGCTCTTTTTCTAATTTCGCATTCATTTGTGCCCTTCTATCATCTGTGCGATCTAAAAAGCTTATTTCTACTGCAGAGAGCGAGCAGGTAAGGTTTTCCCTATGAGCGTGAGCTGTTTCAAAAGGTTGCATTGGCTCGAAAAATTCCCTCATTATTTTAGCATCCCAATCTTTAGCAATCTGGCTTAGTTGTGTTATTATAGGAACATATGCAAAGGTAACATCATAATTTGAATAAAAATACTGTATGTTAGTTTGACCATAAAATCTAGAAGTTACTATACTACATGTAATCCCATATGTAAGAGGCATGTGGTGATAAGTCACCCCTTCCGTTACCGATGTCGGTATCTGTGTACACACATAACAATCTTTCGCATCCATAGTCTCAACATATTCTGTTAGTAGGCGATAGAAAACATTATACGAAAGTTCCTTCTTATCATGCAAGTGTCTCTCATCTAATTCTAGTCTTTTCAATGCGGTTAGTTCAGTGACAGTAACAGGAGCAGAAGTAGAAGCATCAATTTTCTCATTCTCACCCTTACCACGCGTTGCAAGCACTATTGCCATTATTATTAGTACACATGCAGTTATCAAGCCTATACACGCATATTTACAATATTTCACTCTACTGTTTTGTGTAGCGTACTTAGTCATGATCTGTATAGAATCAGAGAGCTAGAAGCACTTATAAAAAACGATTTAGCAATTAGTTACAAAGCTGAACGAGCGCAATGTTCATACAGTTTTCTTCAGGAGCCCAGTCACTTATCGGTTAGCAGCATTTGTCTCAATTCGGCAATAACTCAGTCTTTTATCAGTTAGCAACGTTGTCTCAAATCGGGTTTAAGAGTCAATCAGGTTATCAAAGTCTTATCAAGTTAGCAAATGTCTCATCCGGTTTAGCAATGTCTCAGCTGGTTGTATCACGTTAGATTATAGCAAGCAATGTCATTTATCAGTTTTTCAATCAATAGTGTCCATAAAACTTTTCTTTTCTATTGGTATCTCTTCTTCTTCGTTCTCGAGGCTAAGAGATACAAATTCGTCGGTCCAATCGTCATTGACTACATATGCCCATTCTGGACCGGAATATCTCCTGTTTGGTATCCTTTTCCTTTTCAATTTTGCATCTCTCTTCGATTCTGCCTCACTGGTACTTTCCTCTTTGGCCAAGTCTTTTTCTTCACTTGATGTTGGTACCACGACAGACACTTCCTTTCTTTTCTCTTTCACTCTTGGCCCTTCACCGTCGTTCAACGTTTCTCTAGTTCTGAGTTTTACTGGTGATATACTTGTTCTTCTCTTTGCACTGTGTCCACTTGATGGACCTGCGATCTCTTCTGAAGAAGTTTGAACAGTTTCGTTCTGTTCTGCCTTGTCCCCTCCTTCTGGGGAGTCAATCAGGTTTTCCTTTTCTTTTTCTGTACCGTCTGCTTCTGGGAAAGCCCTCCTCTGATCAGGCTCTCCTGCTTCTTCACCTCTTTCGAGCCCTTTGTCACTGTTACTTTCTTCAGGCTCTTTGTCACTTTCAGCTGCTTCAGGCTCTTTGTTACCTTCAGCTGCTTCAAGCTCTTTGTTACCTTCAGCTGCTTCGTCGCTGTCTGAGGTTTCTCCTTGGTCTTCCCCAAGTGAATCGGTTGTTTCGTCCTCAGAGAATATTTCTCTCTCTTCTATTTCTGCCTGTTCGCTTCTAGTTCTGTTTTGCTCTGTCTCAGCGCTCGGCACTTTGTTATCAGGTACTGGCAGTTTCAGCGCTTCAACTTCCTCATCTGTGGGACACAACACTTTCTTTGTATGACTGGCGTGAATCCAGTTGGGAACTCCCGCACACTTCACAGCAGTAGTGGTCGTCAGGATCACTTGGAAAGGGCCTTTCCAACGGGGTTCCAGACACGACTTCCTCACGTGCTTCTTTATCACGACCCAGTCACCTGCTTTCAGTGTGTGTCCTGGACCTTGGATCGGTGACAAGGTGGTTGCTTCCACCTGGTGAGAGAAAGAGCGAACCACGTCAGCCAGACCTTTGCAGTAGTCTAACACCATATCATCTGTAATATTCAAAAGCGCGTTTGCGGGAACTGCAGGAAGTCTCATGGCCCTGCCCATGAGAATTTCGTGCGGGGACAATCCAGTCTTTCTGTCAGGGGTGTTTCTCATTGACATTAACACCAAAGGCAATGCGTCAGGCCATTTCAAATTTGTCGATGCACATATTTTCGCCATTCTTGATTTCAGTGTACCATTCATCTGTTCCACCAGTCCTGAGGCTTCAGGGCGATAGCTACAATGCAGTTTTTGCTCAATGTTCAGCGCTGCGCAAAGTAACTTTATCACCTCGTTATTGAAGTGACTTCCTCTATCTGATTCTAAAGAGATCGGGAATCCGAAACGTGGTATCAACTCCCTCAACAATAGTTTTGCAACTGTAAGGCTGTCATTTCTACGTGTGGGGTATGCTTCAATCCAGTGACTAAAAATGCACACAATCACCAACACATACTTCAGACCTCCATGCACAGGCATATCAATAAAGTCCATCTGCATTCTGCTGAACGGGCCACCCGCCCTGCCAATGTGGCTCACGTTCACAACCGTTCCCTTTCCTGGGTTCATCTGCTGACAAATGACACATAGATGGCAAACTGCTTCTGCAACTTGACGGAATCTAGGGTTAAACCAATCAGTTTTGAACAATCTTATCATCGCATCTCTCCCTAGGTGAGCCTGCCCATTATAGAACCGCGCTAGCTGCGATAAGAGACTATTTGGTAAAACAAATTTTCCTTCATTTGAAACCCATAACTCATCTGGTCTCCTTGTACATTGTGACTTAATCCAGGAAACTCTTTCATCCTCCCTGACGCTATTCTGTAATGCTTTTAATTCATCCATTGTATCCACGACCTTCAAGGCAAATGCTTCAGCTGGTTCGAGTTCTGGTTCACTTATCAAATTCCATTCATCCCTGAGCAATATACAGTTCAAGGCACAAAATCTTGCGACTTGATCCGCATATGCATTTCCCAGGGAAACATAGTCCTGTCCTTTTGTATGAGCACTACACTTTACCACTGCAATCTCGGCTGGCATCTGAATGGCGTGTAACAATTCCCTTTTTCTCTCCCCGTTTTTCACTGGGGACCCTGAAGAGGTCAGGAAACCTCTCTGTGACCATAGTTGCCCAAAGTCGTGCACAATTCCAAACCCGTACTGACTGTCAGTGTAAATGGTAACCTTCATCAATGTAGAAAGTTGGCATGCTCTTGTGAGGGCTACAAGCTCTGCTACTTGTGCGGAATAGACTCCTTGGAGCCAGGACGCTTCCAAGACACCTGTTACAGTACATACAGCATATCCTGCTTTCAAAATTCCCAACCCATCTCTTAGACATGAACCATCAACAAAAATAATATGGTCATTTTCATCAAGCTTAGTATCCTTAATGTCAGGTCGGGGTTTTGTGCAAAATTCAGTCACCTGAAGGCAGTCATGCTCGACGTCTTCAGCGTTCTCAATTTCAGCATCTTCACCGGGAAGCAAGGTTGCTGGATTCAACGTAGTGCACCTTTTCAGCTGCACATTCGGTGAGCCCAGAATTATTGTTTCATACCTTGTGAGTCTTGCTCCAGTCATGTGTTGCGTTCGGGAGCGGGTCAAAAGTATCTCAACTGAGTGAGGGACCATGACTGTTAATGGGTGTCCCATCACTATTCCTTCACTCTGAGTGAGGCTGATACCAACTGCTGCTACGGCGCGCAAACACCCTGGCAGTGCTGCTGCGACCGGATCCAAAGTAGCTGAAAAATACGCTACTGGTCTGTTTATGCCACCATGGGCTTGGGTCAAGACAGACAAAGAACATGCATCACGTTCATGACAAAACAATGTGAAAGGCTTTGTGTAATCAGGCATACCTAAAGCTGGAGTCCTGCACATGCATTCTTTCAATTCAATAAAAGCATCCACCTCATCTCCTTTCAGCTCAATTTCATCCAAGGCATCCTTCTGGGTCAGTTTCAGTAAAGGCTTTGCTAGAGTTGAAAAGTTGGGAATCCACTGGCGACAGTAGCTCACCATCCCCAAAAACTTCCTCACCTCCCTCCTCGTCTTTGGTGGACTCATTTGAAGTACACTTGTTATTCTTTCCTTCATTATTCTCCGTGACCCTTTCTCTATTTGATGACCCAAGTATTTTACTTTCTTCTGACAGAACTGCAACTTTGAAGGAGACACCTTGTGTCCATTCCTTCCCAAATGGTTCAGCAGAGCAATGGTGTCGGCTGTGCAGCCACTTTCTGTCTTAGATGCAATCAGTAAGTCGTCGATGTACTGTACTAGGGTTGACTCGAATGGCAATTCTAACGCTTCCAGGTCTTTCTTTAGAATCTGATTGAAAATTGACGGTGACTCCGAAAACCCTTGAGGAATTCGACACCAACTGTAAACTCTGTCTAAGAATTTGAAACAAAAGAGAAATTGGCTGTCCTCATGAAGAGGCACCGAAAAGAATGCTTGCGACAAGTCGATGACTGAGAACCACTCGGCATTGCAAGGGACTTGAAACATTATCACAGCTGGATTCGGTACTACAGGGCAGCATTTAATTATGATGTCATTTATTTTCCTCAAGTCCTGCACGATTCGGACCTTTCCACTCGGCTTTATTAGTCCCATGATTGGTGAATTACATGGACTGCTTAACACTTCTTTCAGTACTCCCTGTTTTACAAATTCGTCAATGAGTTGGGCGACTTTCATGAGGGTGTCTTGTGCCATGTGGTATTGTGGGGTCTGGGGAAAGGTTACATTGGGTTTTACGGTCACTTTCACTGGTTCCACTCCTTTCACCAATCCCACCTCTTTTCCTGTCATATCCCACACTTCCTTTCCGACTGTTTCCTGTAATTCAGCTGGAATATCTTCTTCAGTTATCATCGGAAAAAGGTTAATCAGAGGATATTCTTCATCGACAGTTTCCATCTCATCCCCTTCTACACTGTCCTCTTCTTCCCCATCACTGCTCGTCTGAATTCTAATTCCATCGTGCGAACACATAATCGAACATCCCAATTTGCACAATAGGTCTCTCCCTAACAGTGCTATCGGGCTTGAGTCACATACCACAAAATTATGTAACCCTTGATAGTTACCAATTCTGACTTGTACTGGATCTGTGATTGGGTTTGTCAGGTGCCTGTTTGCTACTCCCACTACTTGAACTGTTCTTCTTGAGAGTGGCAAATTTGGTACTTCAATGCTCCTAACAGTTGAACGTGTGGCTCCTGTGTCAACCAAGAATGAAACACGATGACCCATAACTCTTCCCTCCACATATGGACCCTTTTGATCAACTTCCAAGGATGCTGCAAGCACACAATTTCCCTCCTCATCTGAACTTTCACTCTCCCAAACATTGTTTATTCCATTCTCACTGTGTAATGGGAATTGTTGTACTGTGCCATTTGTATTCATCACCTGACCCGAGACCTGTGGAGGAACCATCACTTGCTGCTGACTCACTGGTGCCAAAGGTATTTGCATTTGCTGATTAGGTACCATGGGAAACTGCTGTTGCATTGGCTGCATTTGCGTCATCTGCATACGGGGCATCTGCATCTGCTGCGGCTGCATGGGCTGTAATCCCTGCAGCTGATTTATGGTCTGAAAATTTGGGTTTGGACCTCTCATTTTCGGTCCCCTCATTGTCTGGAATGCATTGACATCATTGTTTTGCTGACCAACACCTGCACCTTCCTGCATCACCATCGGGCACTCGCGTTTCCAATGTCCGACGATTCCGCACACGTGACACGGCATCACCCTTTTCATTGCCTGCATACCATTCGGAATTGCAACAGTGTTCAAATCCGGACCATTACTCCCAAAGCCTCCTCTGCCTCTGCGTCTCGCCTGTGGCTGAAACACCATATTTCCCTGCGGCTGCGGCTGCGGAATCTGCTGTTGGAACCCTTGCAACCCTTGCAGACCTGTCTGAGCTGCTTTAAGTTGCATCACCATCACTTTCTCTTTCAACCTTTTCTGTTTCACTTCAATTTCGTCGCTACAGTATTTTGCATAATTCAACACCTCATCAATCGGTTTCGACTGCCAACAAATCAAATGCGTCTTTATCATCTGACTTATCTCTGGTCTCAGCCCTTCCACAAATCTAAACACAAAATGGAGCATGTCCCTTGCCTCTATTGTTTCCGTGCCACTGTAGTTCTTGAACGCCTTCAACAACCTCTCATAGTAACCATAAATCGACTCTTTAGCCTCTTGGGCAGTTCGATCAATCTTCTGCCAATCCACATTTTTCGCGGCAACCTTCGTCTTCAAATGCTCAATCACCTTATAGTACAAGCTCATTACCATAGGTGATGGTGCACCCGTATCCCTGTCTCTCTCTGGTTCACTTGTCGGCCAACCTACAGCCCTTTTGCAGTCTTCCCACAAATCTGCCGGAACCACAATCTCAAAGAGGGTGTTCAGGTCTTCCCAAAGACATTTTGCAAGCTTCACAAACCTATCAGTCTGTTGATACCATTCAATCGGTTTCTCTCTCAGTTTGGGAAAATCATCCGTAAAAGACTGAATGTCGCTTCTGTGCCACGGTACATGTATTAATTTTCCCCCTGCTGTCTCCCTCATTGGTAACATGGTTATTGCATCACTACTCTGTGGTCTTTTCTCCTTGTGCTCTGGGACACTGTCTTTCCTCTTTTCCTTTTTCTTTGCCCATCTGCTTTCCCATTTGTCTAAGCACCTCCACACTTGTGCACTCTGCAGCAATTCTCTAAGGTGCGTTTTCATGCCTGCTGACCTCATGTGTTCAAAGTCTGTGGTCCCGAAATCCAACCTATAGCTCCTGCTCAAGTGTTTTGTCTTGTCTATCTCAACCCCGTTTTTGTCAGCTATTTCTTGCAACCTTCTATGTACCTTGTTCACTTCTCTCGTAATCCTGGGACATAGATACCTCAGCTCTTCTTCCGAGTAGGACTCTAACCTATTCAAACCCATAGTCCCTTCCACCAATTCTTCTGCTTCCATGTTCAACCTTACCCTATTCAGATAGTCTTCTCCCTTCCCACTGGCTGAGCTTTGTGTGGAATTCAGACTGTTGAACCACTGTGTTAGCTGTTGCGCATTCAACCCCATCAGTGTAGCATTCACATCGACTGCCATTGATGGTTGCGGCAACTTTTCAGTGTTCGATGATAGCGGTATCATCAGTGGGGGACTCGACCTCACCATTGTTGACTGAGCACATATGGGACTAAACTCCATCAAGGACCCAGATCCAGTTGGCTGAGCCGCTATCGGAGTTGTCTCTGGAGTGTTTTCTATGCACCTCCTTTCCGTCCCACTCTGCACCATTGATCCTTGACCGCTCATACCTGAGTTAGGCTGAATGTACAAAGGTACCGGTGGACCTACAGTAATGGGTAGGGATATCGCATCTGGGTTCTGTCCATTCCCGAGGTTCTGAGGCATGTTCATTCCCACACTATGGGTCATCCTTGCCGGCATGCCCGTCTGACTCCCCGTCATCTGAGCATGTGCGGTTCCCCCCTGCATCTGCTTTTGAGGCATCAAAAACTGGGTTGATTCAGCTTGTGCCAATGTTGGGTTGCGACCATTCTGTACTCCCATTACGGTTGGATCTAGAATCATTCCCGTACTGTTGTCACTGCTGTAGTACCTTGGGACCTGCGGCTGATAATTTTCTGCTGTTTTCAATATAGGCACATCTGGATATATTCTCCTAACCTGCGGTATCTGCGGGGTGAACAGTAAACTCGGGTCCTTAGATCCCGATGGCGTTTCTGAACTCGGAGTTTCATTATTCTGTACCGGTGCCGGAGGGGCAGAACTGGTACTTGGACCTTGTTCACTCTCTGCATAAGGTGGTGGACGGTCGTTCAGCAATTGCATGATGAACTCCTCATCCTCTGACTCGTCTTCTCTCCTTAACCTTTCCTCGTCCTCTCTATCTTTGGAACACCTCCTGTTTGTCTTACAGGTAGCTTTCTTGCCTGTCGCCTCTTCTTCCTTAGCAATTGCGGGAAACAATTTTATCCCCTGCAATATATCTGACCTCCACACCTTCTGTGCATTATCCCACCTAGCGTCCGCTAGTGTCTTTTCTACCTTTCTTATCCTGGCCTCGAACTTCTTTTGCTGTTGCTGTCTAGCCATTAGTTCCCAAACCGCTAGAGCCTCAAACTGTGCTGGCCTTGGAGGTACCTTCATGTCGTACATCGCAAATCTCAAATTCTCTAGGATCCTTATATTGAATGTCCCATGGATCGGGAACGCTACGCTCCCATGTTTCTCTGTCAGCTTGTGCCATTGCTTTAGCCAAAGGCACGGAGCTACCCCCCTTTCCTCCATTACAATGTAAGCTGGTGTACCTTCGGGTGGCGTCTCCTCTCCTACGCTCGCTTTAATGTAAGACTCCCCCTTCATCGCACTCTTTAATGCTTTAAAAAATTTCATTTTCTCTTCTTTTATTTCACAAAGTTTGTAATCAATAAGTGACTTTAATTCCCGGAATACTCTTCGGTTGCCTTTCCCCTTCCAATCGAGCCCCACGGACTGCGTCCAATCCGTGCGCGACCCTTCTTTGCAACCAACCTATCCCAGCGCGGCTCCTAGTGACGTCACACTCACACACACTGCGGCTGACAAAGCCTCGCGCCTTGTCCTCCTTCACTCCGCTCCTCTCGTAACAACTTCTGGCATGTATCGCGAGCAACCAAATAATAATAAAACAGATCTGTCGGTTTACTACAGGAAGGGTAACACAATCGCTTCAGGACCTTAGGGATTTTTCACTAGCCTCGGCAGTTATTCCATCTTTCTCGGTCCCCACTTTCGCAAGCAAATCTGACCCGCAGATTCTGCTCTCAACTTGTCAGTGATCTATTCTAGTGCACTTAGAATTTGTCAAAGCCCGAAGTCGAAGTTTTCTTTCACTCCCTTAACACACGTACCGACTCGTTTACCACGCCCGGTCAACCTATTAAACCGACCAGACCACAACATAAAACAAGGGTCTCATACACTTTTCAACATACTCCGGAGTCTCTTGACCCCGCAGGGCCCGTCTCAACAACAACAACCACGTGGACCTTTTTCTGCACAAAGCGCCACATGCACATGAAGTTCGACGACTTCCCTACTCTCACACTGGGAGTCGCACCTCCGCTATTCTCTAAAATCCTCGCAACCTTTTCAAACAATCTGCGGCAATAAGCTGTGCAAGCGCAAACCCCTGACTTCACTCATACCGTCACTAGTACCGCCAACGCCGATTTCACACCTCCATTCTCTCCATTCGCAAGCTCCGAGATCCCGGGAAAGTCGCGGGGGACTTAGGGCATCATCATTCTCTCAATCTGTTTTACCCAAGAAAAATCTAATTCAACACCATATACCTCTCGAGTGGGGTCTCAAAGAGCGCAACCGTTACCTCTCGAGCGGGGTCCCAAAGGGCGAAACCGTTACCTCTCGAGTGGGGTCCCAAAGGGCGAAACCATTACCTCTCGAGTGGGGTCCCAAAGGGCGAAACCGTTACCTCTCGAGTGGGGTCCCAAAGGGCGAAACCATCCTCTCGAGTGGGGTCCCAAAGGGCGAAACCGTCCTCTGCTACCATCTACTGATAGAGCGTTCCCTCCTAATAAATTACCTGTATTTGGACGCTCTTGGGTCGATGAATCTTTTGACCAAGTGGGGCTCTCTTCACCCGAGAATAGTCAATATAATCAAATCAATAATCAATAACGAACATAAGCAATGCCCTGATCAACATAACACTTCACAATTAATCCAGAAAACATTTCGGCGAACCATGACCTTCCGGCCATGAATAACCACACCAGTTTATTCAAAGTTAATGAATTTATTTCCCTATATTAACAAAGCTAGCACAATATAAATGTGTCTCAACACCAAATGATATATGTAAATGAACATTAATAGCTGTCCATAATGGCGAAAAGATGCAATCTATGCAGCATTTGAATAACAATGCATTCGATAATAGCAACGCAAACCACTAAAACTATAATCTGTAATGGGCTAATTGCATACATTAGTCAGCATAACAAGGTCTCAAATTGCATCGTGCAACAAATGAATCCTCATCTAACCTCAAATTAGCATCTGCATGTGGGACTTCATGCAAAAACAATTTAGCAACATTGATTTGGAAAACTCCTAGCTAGGGATCTTATCAAAAATCAGCAGTTGGTTACCTAAAAAGAAACACAATGCAATTGTACATTTTCCTTTCATATTTACCAAATTCAATCAGCATTCAAGAAGTCTTCGTCTCACAGGTACCAGTTTCGATCAGCATGGGACGGGGGCAAAGGGGCAGGGTGGACGGGGCAATTGCCTCACAGCGGCAAGATAAAAGGACAAAACTACTACTTTATGCAAAGGGGCAAATCAAAGTTAAAGTCTCTAGAGCGAGAATTACTTAAAGTCTCTTTCTCTCGATTAGAGAAAGCATCAAAGTCTCATTCAAAATGGCGTCGAACATCAATTGGCATCGTAGAAGATGGCAAAATGACGAGGTCGGCAAGATGGGCCATAATGGCTGCAATGTCTAATGTCCTCAATGGGTGCAATGGGTAATGGCGCTGGCTAATGGCTGCTTTCTTCTTGTGCACCAGGTTTAAATAAACAACAGTTCAAATCCAGTAGGGTCTTCCATTGGAGGGTTCATAGGTTGGCTTCAAATTGTCCAATCAAAAACAACAATTTACAAGCTTCTACCTAGGCATACATTATCCTTGGAGTCGGGAACGTAAGTTGCAACATATTTTACCAATTAACTCACTTTCAGAGCTTCCATTGTCTGCACCTGCAGATTGACCTTGGAGCAAAGAAGAAGATGCCAGGCTGGCACGAAACCTTAAAGATAAGCATGTGAACCGATCTCAGTGGAAAAGTACAGCTTCAAGCAGGAATACACGTTTTATTAGCACATTAGAAAAACACGAGCATCTAAACCGTGAGACAAGCCAACTAGGCCGAAGCCTCCACTAAAGTTATGCTAAGTTAAAACATTTCAAACAAGCAAATCATGGCACACGTTTACGGTTATGTCAGATAAGTACAATTCTAATACATCACGTTATATAAAGCACGCTTATAAATGTTGGCGAACTACTCTGAGGGCACATTTGTCCCCGTACAATCTTTATTAGTTCGGTTAAAGTCACACTTGATTATTGCGGCACTACGTTTATGCGCTAATAAATGTAAAACCTTTGTTTCTGCGTCATCACCAACAAACACAGTAATACAGTGAACCACTACAAAATGATACAACGCAAGTTTAGAAAAAATAGGTAATATTTATCTAAACAAAAACAAGACCAAAACGAAAATAATTCAACATACACAAGTCAAGATATGAATTTTCAAAAGAATAAGGGCCTGACTGAAAAGTTAGGGCTGTCTTTGCGTCATTTTTTGACGGAAAAGCGGCACAAACTTACAAAATATAATTATATTTTGTAAGGTTGTGCCGCTTTTGCAAAAAAAAAAGATGCAAAGGCGGCCAAAACTTTTCATTATTCAGGCCATAAGTGTCTTAATCCTTAAAAAACAATGAGAATGCTGTAGTTACACAAAGTACCTAGGCAGCATCAAAAATAAAGCCGCAACAAAGCGAGTGTGTGCCCAAAAAGTCAGCAATGCGTTGATTCCTTACTTGCAAGTAAGGCCGTGCATCCTTTCCTTCTCCGGTCAGGTCAGCGATGCGTCATTTTTCTACCTCACACAAGAGTGATGAGTGGATTTCCAGATAGGGCACCTCGGATCCGCGCAGAGTCGGGTTGATTTGGATGCCCAGGGCCGATGGGTGGAAAATCCGGTCGCGCGGTGTAGGAAAACCGTGCTGTGTGGGGTTTGAGTCATTATCAGACTCATTAAGCGGGTGTTGCACATCATTTCCCCAGCCTCATTGCGTCGATCTCCCAGCCGCAATGCAGGTGGAGCGTTGATTTCAGCCGCAAAGCTGGCAGTGCGCTGTTTATCAGCCACATAATGGAGGGTACGTAGTAAATTTCCTCGCATGGCGTTCTGTGCATGGATTTTCAGTTCTTGGCTGCCAGCTTCACCTCTCAAGGGCCCAGAGACTGGATAGGGCACCCCTTGGCAGGGTAGGATTCTCAGCAGAGAGTCCAGGTGCTGACAGGGGAAGTCTTTGATGACCCTGAGACTTCAACAACAGGAGGCAAGCTCAATTCAAACCTGTCGGGATTCTTCTCAAGCAGGAATGCACAACAAGGTCCAGCCTTTTTCCCCTTTTACAGGCAGAAGCAGCAACTGCAGGATAGCCCAACAAAGCAGAGTCACAGGCAGAGTCAGCACTTCTCATCAGTTCTTCAATTCTCTTCCTTGGCAGAGGTATGTCTTGATTCCAGAAGTGATCTAAAGTCTGGGGTTTTAGGTCCAATACTTGTACCCCTTTCTGCCTTTGAAGTTGGCAAACTTCAAAGTAAAGTCTCAAGTGTTTGTAAGATACTTTCTTGTCCAGTCCCAAGCCACACACTAGGAGGCTGGAGATTGCATTGTGTGAGGGCAGGCACAGCCCATTCAGGTGTGAGCGACAACTCCTTCCCTCCAGCAGAGATATCTCATCAGGATATGCGGGCTACACCCCAGTCCCGTTTGTGTCACTGTCTAGAGAGAGGTGTAAACAACCCAACTGTCGAACTGACCCAGACCGGGAATGCACAAACAGGCAGAGTCACAGAATGGTTTAAGTAAGAAAATGCCTACTTTCTAAAGGTGGCATTTTCATACACACAAGCTAAAAAACAACTTCACTAAAAGATTTATTTTTAAATTGTGAGCTCAGAGACCCTAAACTCCAGATTTCCATCTGCTCCCAAAGGGAATCTGCACTTTAGTAACATTTAAAGGCAGCCCCCATGTTAACGTATGAGCGAGATAGGCCTTGCAACATTAAAAAACAAATTTGGCAGTATTTCACTCTCAGGACATGTAAAACACATAAGTACATGTCCCACCTTTAACATTCACTGCACCCTGCCCACGGGGCTACCTAGGGCCTAACTTAGTGGTGCCGTACATGTAAACAAAAAGGGAAGGTTTAGGCCTGGCAAGTGCTTACACTTGCCAAGTCGAATTGACAGTGCAAGACTGCACACACAGACACTGCAGTGGCAGGTCTGAGACATGTTTACAGTGCTACTTATGTGGATGGCACAATCAGTGCTGCAGGCCCACTAGTAGCATTTGATTTATAGGCCCCGGGCACCTCTAGTGCACTTTACTAGGAACTAACTAGTAAATCAGATATGCCAATCAAGAATAGACTAATCAACAATACAATTTACACAGAGTTCATATGCACTTTAGGACTGCTTAGCAGAGTCCTAAAGCCAACAAAAACAGATCAGAAAAAAATGGAGGAAGGAGGCAAAAAGACTGGGATGTCAATGCAAAAAGGGGCAAGCCCAACAATTCTTCTGTTACTTTTAGATTTTTTTCTAACTGTAGGTCAGGTGACACAGGGTATGTGCCTATGTTATAAAATGTTTTATGATAGGGCTTCCATACAGTATCTAGTATGAACAGAAGAAGGGGTAGATAAAGGTTAATCATGTTTTGGGTAGAGAGAGTGCCATGTGTGGTGGGGTCACTTCTTCTTAATAGGCCAACAAATTGTTCTTAGTGGAAGAGTAGAGAGTCTTGTCAGACCAATCTTTTTTGAATCTGGGGTCAATCCTACATTTAGTGTGACGTGTTACAGACTGTCTTGATGGAGCCATAGTGGCAGAATCTCAGTTTACTCAAAGATGACTGAGAACAATGGAAGTGTTCTGCTGAGGGGAGTGTATTGTGTGATTCCCTACAAACTTCAAGAGTTAATTTCACTGTAGCAAAGAGATGCCAACCTTTAGTGTAAATCTCTATCATGTTCCTTTATCGTGACCTCAGGTTCAGGCGATGTAGTATTGCAAGTAGTTTCCAATTTCTTTCATGAATCCAAGGAACAGCAGTTATCATTGGTGTTGAGATGTCTACACATAAGGCCTCATTACGAGATTGGCTGTCTTTTGGCAAGAATGCTGGGGTGACGTCTGCCAAAAGACACCATGTTGGTGGTGATCTGACTGCCGTATTAAGAGTCACACAGCCAAGTCTGTCAAAATCTACCCAAATTTCTGAAACCGCCAAGATACTGCAGGGCAGGAAAGAGGCAGTCCCACCACCAGCACTGGCAGCCCACCAAAAAACCTCTGATCATATTGTGATCCACAAATCACAAGAGCAGTTCTACCCTGGTGGAAAACCATTGGCAGAGCGAACCACAGCAGTCAGCAGTTACATCAGTCAAACACCACACCACATTGGATAGTTTGAAAAACCCATATCTGACACATCCACACACCAGAAACTGCACTATATAGTACACCCCTTCACTTCCCACAATCCTTTGCTACCAGAACGCCACACACAGCCAGAAAAAAGCACACAAAAACAAAAGCACACAATAGGTGCCCCTAAACATTTCACTCAGCACTCCTCCCATACCTATACAACACACAATTTAGTACCCCACACAATACACACCAACTGTCACCCACTCACATCACAGCACCCACACCTCATCACCTATTCTGTTTTCCTCACAATTCTCACTACCTCACTGTCGGCCACTACTACCATGTCCCCACAAAAACATCCATGTTTCACTGGTGATGAGTTGAGTGTCATGGTGGACAAAATCATCAGAGTAGGGCCATACATTTTTGGAGCACAGGTCCAGCATACATCAATAGCGCAGAAAATGGAGTTGTGGAAAAAGGGTAGTCGATGGGGTGAATTCTGTAGGCAACTACCCATGCACAAGGGAGGATGTCAGGAAGAGGTGGAACGACCTCAGGGGAAGATACCACCAGCTGGTAGTCCACAAGACTGGCGGTGGACCCCCACCTCCTCCACCTCCTCCCCCTACTTTCAAATCATCGGGGGAGAAGATCATGGACATCCTGCATCATGAGGGGCCTGACAGGAATATCTGGGGGAGTGGAGTCGGGTAAGTCACAACACCAATAATGACACCAAACAGTTTTGTCTTGGATGCTCACTGATCACCTTTCCCCACCTCAATGACCAAACCACCCCTGTGTCCAAATGTCTAAATACCCCTCTCTAGCATGCCAAATATCAACTTAACTCACCTGGGGCCACAGTGTTTGTGTATGGCATGTGAAGTGCAGGGACTGACACCACTACAACTCCCAACCAGCACTGTTCCACCTGTAAGAAAACCAGAACACTATATTACAAGTGAAATTGCCTTGCATGTTAAACTAACAGTCAATAGAACACACCTGAATGCTACAAAATTGAACAGGACTATATAGGACGGTGGAGGTACTTGCTGTACACCCATACAGAGGCCCAGGTTAAATGGTAACTCACAAACTGCTGTACTGTTGGCTAGCTGTGTTACCATTGTACATTGTGCAGCTGTTATGTGACTCAATGATGCCATACACCTCACTAGGAGATGACTTTACATTATCATGTATTACTTAGACAAGATATAGGTCAATCAACAGTCATCTAACCACCAAGATACTCCAAGAGCTTGGAGCATGGTGTATGCAATTGGAAATCTCTATGTCCCACAAAGCTCTAACCCAGATTTTGAAGCTGTCCTTGTCATATCAGGAGATAATGTAAGGTCTTTATGTGCATGTCACATAGCATGTCAGGAGGTTAAACTTAAATATCACTTATTGCATTACTTTCAGCAACTGTGTGTTCCACTTCTCCTACAGGTAACCTTGCCATTCTCAACATGGAGAGGACAAATACTGACACCACCTCCCTGGATGAAGGCCCCAGTGAGGAAAACACCCCTGGATGTTTGGTCAACGAGGACAAAGCTGACTCATCAGGGAGACCTGGTCAGTCAACATCTGTGAGCCTCACCCTGCCCACATCGACTCCTCGCAGCCCTATTACATAGACATCACAGGCAACCATTAACCCCCATACCTGTGTCCCAAGGCCAGTGTCTTTCATCATGTGCCCTCCAGCACAGGTACCTGAGTCTCCTGTCTTAAACCCAGACAATGATAGACCTGCCACCAGTGGGAGTGGGCAAACTGTGCCAGGGGAATAGGCATGTGGGGGTAGGGTGCAGGGGATGGATGGTCTGGGCCAGAGGATGGAAGCTCTAGGGCACACACCTGGCCAGGAAACCATCTCCCAAGTATTGGGAGCTTACCAACAATCCTAAGGCGTGATGGGTCAGCTACTGACCATGACTGGGAGACCAAACAGCTCCAGAAGGACAACCACCAGGAAGTCATGCAACAGTGGCAGGCCCAGAATGCCCACCTGGCTTCCATTGCTGGGGTGCTGAGAGACCTGAATGCAATCCTGAGTTGGTTTTGTACCCAATATCTGACCTCTTCCACTAGCAATGAAACATCAGACCATCCTACATCTGTGGCAGCTAGTGGAATGAAGTCCCTCCCAGGGGAAGTATATGCTTTAGACACCCCACCCTCAGTAGCTGAAGGACCCCCCGCCCACAAATGTGGACATCCCACCACACATTCTGGAGGAGCAAATGCCAAGACCAAAACCACTGCCAGGAAGTGAACCTCTACTGATTGGTTCCCCTTCCGTGGCACAGATACACCCTGTTGACTGTTCTGAAACCTATCTCCATGTTCCTAAGGTACAAGGACACTGGACTTGTGTTTCCAAATGGTGTAGCATCTACCCTGATGATTTAATCCACCATGACTGAAACATTCATTGTTTACTTTGTGTTATTTCACCCAATTAGCTGTACACTCCCAATAAATACCACTTAACTACAGACCATGTGTTAGAGGTTTTTTTATCAACCATATGCAACTGTCATGTATGACAGCTCTTGCACAAAAATGTTTCTCTTAAGTGTAAACCCTTTGTCATGTTCATCACACATGTACTGTATAACTAGGCTAGAAATTGCATTGACTAAATATAATAGACATTACTCAAGTCACTTGTATTACACTTCCCGACATATAGATTAGGAGAATGCCAATTACCACACAGAGAAGTACTACTGCTAACGTCAGTGTATCAGCATAGGTGTCATACACTCCCAACCCACCGACTACTGAAGTTAGGGGCATGTCAGTCTATCACTATCCAGGAAGGCAAACATGTTTCTTCAATGTGTCATCAGCTAAAGCCTTATCACATACCCATACCTTAACTCCCAAATTGACAGACACCGTTAAACAGACAGAGGTCATGACTAATGTCCCCACTTATGGAACCTTCCACTTACCATGGTCAGGTACCTGTAGACTTGCCATCCACTTGTCAGTCTTCAGACACATGCACATTGGTCTACAAAGAGGAAACATACTTAAAGCTAGATACACGTTAGTTCTTATCCAACACAAACCATCATGATGCTAGACCTCACCATTTCCCCACTGATTCACTTTAATTACATTATATCACATACCTTAAGTTTAAGTGTAGTACTGATTAATGAGATCAGCCCTGATGTCTCCGGCTTCATCCTCATCATGCTCATCGTCAATTGGCAAATCTGCATTTCCACCCACAGGAACTTCTGGCTCATCCTCATCTGGTATGAATGGTATCTGACGTCTCAGGGTGAGGTTTTGGAGCATGCAGCAGGCAACAATAATTTGACATACTTTGTTGGGAGAGTAGAGGAAGGACCCTCCAGACTAATAAATGCAGCAAAATCTTGCCTTTAGGAGCCCAAATGTCTGCTCCATGACACGCCTTGTCCTTATCTGGGCATCATTGAAGTGGATGTCCCCTGGCATGGTTGGGTACCTCACTGGTGTCAACAGCCAAGGAAGGTTTGGGTAGCCAGAACCCCCTGTAAGGAATAGTTACAACAAGCCTCACATAAATCTTGGACATCCACATATCTGGTAGCAGATATAAGTTATGACACACATGAAATGTGTGACTTACCAACAGCCAGGCCCTCTGTGTATAGTCTTGTCATCAGCAGTGGGATATTGCTGTTCCGCATGATGAAGGAATCATGGACTGAGCCAGGATACTTTGCCCAAACTTGTGAAATGTAGAGGTCAGTCAAACAGACCACTTGGACATTGATGGAGTGAAAGTTTTTCCTGTTCTGATTCACCTGTTCATTGGCATTTGGGGAAGCAAGACTACATGAGGGCCATCTATGGCTCCCACCACATGTGGAATGTGTCTCAAAGTTATAAAGCAGCCTTTAAATGGGCCAAGTCTTCACATTTTGGAAATCGGATGTAGCTATCCAGGTTTTTCAACAATGCAGACAGTACAGCCTTCAAGACCAGACTGAACAAAGGCAGAGACATCCCTGCAGTTAGAGCCACTTTATTTGTAGCACTGACATGACTTGTACTGTAGGAGGTGTGCTATTGGGGTTACGAATGGCAGGTATCAGATCTGGCTCCAACTGACAACAGAGAGCCCTGATTGTCTGCCTAGCTAGGCGGTAGATTTGAATCACATCACACTTCTCCGTGGTCTGCAGGTCTTTTAGTGGACGGTACACTGGAGGTTGTCTTGCTCTTATCATGCCAGGGTAACTATGTGGGAGAACACCAGAATGTATGTGTGTCACACAATATATACAGCATAAGTATGATCACACTAACCTTAGATATAATACTACTGATTGACGCAAGAAACTGTGAAAAAGTTGTAGTCACCCTATATCTAGGCAACATTTGGCTTAAAACTGCATTCAGATCCCCTAACACCTATCCTGTACTTTGAATGGAAAAACATATCACTAAAAGTGAATGCGACATTAACTTACTTAACATGTTGCACATATTTGGTACACCTATACCATTTGCAGATTGTCATTCCTCTGCTGACAATGCTATTTCATGTACATAACTCAGGAGACATCTATTTAACATCTTCTACATGATACATGCACATTTCTACATGTTTCCATAAAGGCAGCAACTCCCCCTCCCTCCACACCCCAACCATTTTGCTATGACCGTCCCTGTGTGTTTAAGAAATCATTCCTTTCTGAGTTTGCCCTTTTCCCTACTCCTCTCCCCATGTCAAACACCTAAATATTCTGTTTCCCTCCCCAAGGCCATCCCTTCCACCTTCAAGGCCTCCCATACCCCCCTGCAAGTACCCATGCCCCTCACCCACCAAGAAGTCTACCCCTCCCAAGAAGAGCCAACCCTCCACCAAGTCTACAACAAACCCCACTTTCAAGCCAAATCTCAACCCTCCTTCCAAGGCTAAGCCCAACCCCCCTCCACAACCACTGCTCAGATCATCCCGAGGTGCCTGCCTGTCCCCTTGATACCCCTAACTGTGGAAGTTACATGGCAGTCAGGAGTCAAGTTGGGACATGATATGGTGCCTTTGGCAATGCCCAATTGCTTGGATTTTGGACTGTCTAATGGCCTTGTAAGTATCTATTTCTTGCTTCTAAAAATATAAAGATACCAAGCTGTTGATTCAGGTTGCATCTTTATCCTGCATTTCCTTTCCTAGGTTAAAGTTTTTGAGGGTTGAAATTGGTTGTGTGTGGGTATTTGTGTGTGTGGTGCTTGTGCTTCCTGTATTGTATGGGCAGTATGTGATGGTGAGTGCAGTGCTTTTGTTCCCCAGGGATAGGGTGTGTGATGGGCATGTGTATATAGCAGACATGTATAATGTGGTATTTGTGTTGACATGTGTTTGTTGTTGTGGTGTCTGGCTTTGTGTGCTTTGACTGTGTGAGTGTGCATGTATTGTGCATTGAATGATAGGTTTGATGTGCTGTGTGTGGTGTGTGTCGATTGGTAAGTTGTATGATTGTGTAATTGTGTATTTTTGTTTCCGGTTGGTTGTACATTGTATTGTATGTGTTATGTGTCCCTGGGTAGAGTTAGTTGTGAGTGATTGCCAATGTGTTTCTTATTGTGCGGTTGTGGTGTTATTGTGATGTGTTGTTATGTTGTATGGTGTTGTGTGAGATTGGGCCTGTGCTGTGTTGCGGTGCATAAGTGTGAGTTTTTTAAGTGTAGTGTGTGTGTGTGTGTGTGTGGTGGCTGCAGTGTGTGTGCTGCGTACGTGTGGTTGTATTTGTTGCTGTATGTGAGTGGGTGTGTCAGTCTACTGTTACGTATCAGTATTGTCTTTTCACCCCCTTCCCTATGGTATGTTATATAAGTGTACAACATTTACCAATATACAACAGTAACAGGTAAGTGTGTGTACTTATGGTTGTTGTTGTGATCATCGGTGAAGATTCCGTAGTCTTTAGGCAAGCAGGAAGAGCGGGATGATGTCTGGATGTGGTTCGATGGCAGCTCCGGATAAGTATGGCTGCCTGAAGGTCATTGTCTCCTTTTATACAGTTTGTTTCCACCTGGTTTTCCATTTTGATGGGAAATCTTGGCAGTGTGCAGCCTAGTAATAGGTCATATGGGAACATGGTTTCCGCTGGCCTCCTGTTGCTGTGGGCGCCTCTTACCTTATATTTATTTTGACAATTTATTTGATAAGGGGACACGTAAGGGTAACCAACCATTTACACTCTTGAGGTCGAATGAACCTTTGGACTCAGATAGGTGTGAGTGTTTGGCTCTGAACAAAACAAAGTCAACAATAAACAAAACAAAACAATACCATCATTAGTCAACATTAAAGTCAGTACTTTATACGCACCATGACCTATTTGACCATGAATCACCACACCAGTTTAGTAAAGTTTAAACATTTATTGCCCTTTAGATTAACAATGCTAAGATCATGTAAATCAAACCCAAGAACAAGTTATAAAGATACATGAATTTCACAGGTTGACCAAACCTTGTAAAGAATCTCAGCTTTGACAGAATATTAATTATTAGGCATTCAAGAATCACCCTACAGAATAACAGCAATATCAGATGCACAGTTGAGATTGAATACATTGAGTTAACACAGACGTATTATTCACAATCAGCTATTTTGGGCAGCCAAATTCAGAATGTGACATTCTAGCTATTATCCTAATTAGATGAGGTATGTTGGACTTCATGCAAAAAGAGAAAGAAGACAAAACTAATCTGGAAAACATCTATCTATGGCACTAGCAGAAATAGCAGTTGGGTTTCAAAAAGAGAAAAACATGAAAACTGCAAGAAAGATGAATGCAAACTATATTATACCTCTCCTTAATGGGTTCAGCAGGCAGCAAAGTCTGTGTTTGCAGGAAAATCAAAGGCAACCAGAAACTGTTTTGCAAAGTGCTAGAAGAATCACCTGGGCGACCTCAAGAAACTTTAAAAGCGGGCTAGAAGAAAATGTGTGTTTGTTGTATCCCATTGAAATGTTCTCCTTGATGAAGTATTGTTTGGGGAGATTGATGAAAATGGGGTCTCCATATGAATGTTGACTCTATATTGACAAATTGTAGGTTAGATAGTACTGGCATATGTTGAAGGATACTCACCAAAACACTTTGTGTATGATTGCATTAGTTTTAGTTCACATTCAAAATGATCTGAGGGTCAGTTGTTATATTTCAAAGAACTCTCTGAGGAAATCTAATCTGGAGTGGTAGATTCTGAACTAGAAGTTGGAAGATCTTAGCCGGTTTATGGTGGTATGGTGGTGCCAGAAAATTAGGTATTAACCAATGTCTCTTGTGTGTCTTAGTTGGATACCATAAAGAATAGACTGAAAAGAAACACTTTATGATTTTGGGGAACCACTGAAGCATCAGAAGGGCAATTTCAATGACAATTATTTCTTATTACCTTCTTTTGAATGAACTTCAACCCTTTGGGGAAGTCAGTAAGAGCAATGATTCAGCTCCTGGGCAGAAAATTGATTTAGTGTTTATTTATTGCAACACCGTGGATTGTGGTAGATTGCACATCAAAATGCTGCAAGCCGTATATCAGTCACTGAGAAAAAATTTAGAACAAAATCAAAAATTGGCTGTGCTTTTTAGCGTTGATCATTAGTGAGACATGAATTATACATAGAGAAGAAATGTCTCTTTTTGGGGGACAGGATAGTAATGAAGTATGTTTTGTCTTCAACTTTTTCTGAAATATTTCAAGACATGAATGAGTCTTCTAATATGAGCATAAGTTGTTCCAGACTCCCAGACCCCAGACAGTTCTCTCTAAATGGCTCTTGTGGTTATTGTTGAATCTAACTTGAATCAGACTTTGCATAACAATCTTAATTTGGCTGTGGGAACATGGGTGTGTGGAATTTAGAATAGCTGCCAAGTTGTAGAAAGGGTTGGGTGGTTGGTTCAAATTTGATTCAGTCTTTGACATGCTATACATTTTATAGTTAATAAGTCACTCTCCAAGCTGAGTTAAGAGGGCAAGGTTTTTAACTTGTGATGTCTGACTGGGCATTTCTTTGATCTGAATGGGCAGTTCCAAAAGTTTGTTTCTGAAGACTGGAACTGTGAAGTCTGTTAAATTTTGCATCTGTAGCAGGGCTGCCTAATGTGTTTTAGTGAAGAGAAAAAAGCAGAGGTGAATTTGGGGACTGTAAGCAGTTTATGAGGAGTGTGCCTGAATTAAGACTTTATTTACAAAATTAATGGATTGAAGAGGCATAGGATGCGTACACTGGTATTCATATTTCAGTCATCTAGGATTGGTGTTGCAGATTTGCAAGGGACATACCAAAGAAGAAATTAGATTCAGATAAGCTTGAGAGTTGGATTGATGGTGCCGCTGTGCTTCATCCCATTAATTTAAATAATGAGACTTGTGTGTATTTGTTTTGGAAAGTAAGGGTTTAGTCACTATTATTTATTAAGAGAGAAGATGTGAGCTAACAGCCAGAGCTGTTGACTTTAAAACTGGGGAACCATTATCAGGCTCCACTGTAGGTTCAACCTCCTGTGATTCTTGGCAAATCACTTCATCTCCCTGTGGCAAAAGAAATAATCTCACCTGGTATAATATAACGTGGTGCTCATGTAAAGTGCTGCAATACCCTTGGGCCAATTTTGCACCATGTAAAACTGCAACAAAAAAACAAAAAATGTAAGGGGTCAGGTACTTGTGACTACTATCGCTAGAGCTGAATTCTAATAAACTATTGACAGGTTCTGTGTGCAAGGCTGTGACAACACTTACTGTTTAGATTATCTATTTGTAATACTGAAAGAAGTTGTATGGTAATATAAAATTGTAGACCAATAAAACTCTGTTCAAATGGCTGAATTTATGGGAGGCTTGCACCACCGTTGTGTCACTTTTAGTGATGCAGTGGTAGTGCAAATCTTTCAACCATATCTATGAGGCCACGGAAAGCCCCTTTTCCACGGCAGATAGGAGTTCCATGGGCGTGCAGTGAGTTTTCCTTCGCAACATCCATGGATTTAGATGCATTCCAAGATTTACAAGAGCTTTTAAACCTCAGGATGCTCCAAAACCTCATGCCCCAGGAGTGGGGCAATGAAAAGAAAAGTCTTTATTTCTCCTTGCTTTTTCCACTTTATATGTGTGCTAGATTCTTCGGCACACATGGAAAGAGGAAAAAACCTCGCAAGATTGTTTTTTTTGTTTTTGTGCATGAAGGTGCACCTTCCTCCACAAAAACAATCATGCCTACAATGCAGACACACTTGCACCATGGTGCAAGATTGCCTGCGTTGGCACTAAGTGGCTGAAAGGGCACAGTGAAGGGGAAAGGACCAGAATGTGCCATATGCGATACATACGTCTCATTCCTTCCCTTTCACTTTCATGCAGGGCAGCACAGCAAGTTGCACCAAATCCTCATAAATTTGAGCCTAAGTTCCCAAATAGGCATGCAGGAAGGTCTTCTGGCAGAAAGGAAAACTCAGGCAGTGGTTTTACAGAAATGAATTACACTAGGGGGCTAGAAAAAATATATTTCCATTAAAAAATTAAAAGGCTTTTAGCTGGAAAAGGTCAACCAACAATATTTTCCAAAGTCATACATTTTTGTGGCCATTCTACTAGTGCTTTTTGACTTGGGATGCCAGCCATGGCAATGAACAAGCAGTGCATAATTAATCTAAGTTTCTTTTGCTGACTCAGAAGCTTCAAATGTTGTATTTCAAACATGTATAGAGCATTTCCAAGATAGTTTGGGAGTGTTTCAGACTCGTTTTAAGAAGTGTTCTTACTATGTTTACATTTTCGTGGGATTCAAGGCGAGCATATGGTGGGCTTTTTTTGGGACTTACATAGAGGTATGAGGGTGTTTTAGTGGGTACAGTTTTATCAGGAGTTTCCTTTGAAGTATTGAATGTAAGGAACCAATTTCACAGTGCCAAATAAGGCATGGCCTAAGAAACAGTGATGGTTTTTGCAGGGCATAGCTTGATTCGGCAATTTTGAAAATACCCAAAATGCTGTACAGGGATGTGGGTCAGCCTTTAAACTGCTCCAAGAAAGTGGCATTTGGGGCAGAGGGGTGATGTGGCATCCCTGAATTAAGCAGAAATGCCCATCGTCAAAAACTGTTCATGTTCACTTTTAAATCTCTGAACATGGGAGAGCTTTTGAGAGAAGAGGGAACTACAGAAGAAAGAAGCACCCACCTTGTGAATGAAGTGGTGCTGGCCTCTCAACTTCTGCTGGATACATTAGAGAATAGATGTGCTGGAAACTGTGTAGAAGAGGATTGCCTTTGACTTTTGTGGACCAGTTCTGCCTGAGGTGTCATGGGAAGGGCCACCTCCAACTGCTTCAGGACACACTTGCCCTCTAAATAGCCAGGAAGCAATTGGAGCTGAGAAACACAGAAAGGCAGTGTATTCTGCATTGAAGGACATGGGTTCCCATTGTTAATAGAACCTTGCCCATTAGGTTACAAGGTGCTATGAGTTAGGGCAGGTCCTTGAAGCTCTCGCTGAGCAGAAGAAATGCAATATGAATAAAGCTCCAGAAAAGGCTGCAAATGGTTAGAGGCTTGAGTCCCTAATGAATAACTCTTGACAGCTAGTGTCTGCCACGAGGAATGCCACAAACATAATATCATCCAAAAATACTCCTCAGCCCAGAGATATATTGGTAAGGAAATGCCTCTTTTTGCATATTCACCCCACATGTTTGGACTAATGCTGCCGATTTTTGGACTTTGAGAGTGCACTGAGTCTTTCTAGTCAGACCTCAGTGCCAGTGCTCTAACCCTATACAAATTGCATGTCACATTGAATACACCCAATTGGCAAGGTCTGACATACTTATAAGTCCCTAGGATATGGTACCCAAGGCATGTAAAGTACTGCTTGTGCCGCCCCGTGTGTGACCAGGTACACAATAGCCCCCAGCCTGCCACTGCAAACTTGAAGGACAGTGGTTCTGCTGCCACTTCAAATTTGCCATTCACTTCAATGACAAAGCAGCACTATCCCTTAACACTATGGCCCTCTTTATGACATTGGTGGCGACCGTTGAAGTGGCTGTAATACTGCCAACAGCCTGACGGTAATTACCGCCAAATTATGACCAATGGCGGTGATACCTTCCGTAGACAGCCAATGTACCACACCAACCACCAGGGAGTAAACACCATTGACCACAGCAGTAGCCATCAACAACCCGGCGGAAGTCAAGGTACAGCCATCCATATTATAACATAGCAAATCGCCAGGATTTCCAGGGCGCTATCAAAAGCCTGGCAGCAACACTTCCCAGAAAACAAAAGACTTACCAGCAGGGACACAGAGGACTCCGCTGCCGCAATGGAACCGGAACTCCAAGTCTTCCCGATGCTCTACCACACCATGGCCTTCCTGGAACACCAGTGGCAGGGAAGAGGACGACGGTGAGTACAGCCACCTAGCACACAATGGAGGGAAGGAGGAAAAGGAGAGTGACACACACACACGCACAACACACACCATTCACACAAACACACCATTCACAGAACCAGCTGCAGAGTAAAACGAATGTCACAAGACCCAAGTAAAAATAATGCAAGGACAACATACTGATTTATGAACACTGTAATTTGCTGCCAATAGCCACCATAAAGAAACATGAAATGTAAATGCAGGCGTAAATGTCCAGATTGGGCCAATGGCCAGTCCAAAGTACCAAAGGCCCACATTGCCACAGAGCACAGTCCAAGGCCCAACTTGACTCCTGACATAATCCAGATTCCCCTATTCAGGGGCATCATGTTGGAAATGGGTAGGCACCTCAGGGGGAAGGGAGATTGGGGGTGTAGGAGGCGGGCCTGGTTTGCAGTGGGTACCTTGGGTACTTACACCTTATACCAGGTCCAGTTATCCCTTATTAGTGAAGTAGTAGTGTTCTAGCAGCTTAGGCTGCTAGAGGTAGCTATAGCAGAGCAGCTTAGGCTGAACTAGGCGACATGCAAAGCTCATGCAATACTACTCATAGATACACAGTACTTATACACAATTAAAGACAATACTCAGTGTTACCAAAAATAAAGGTATTTATTTGGGTGACAGAGTACCAAAAATAACTTAGAGACAATACTCCTTCTGGAGGTAAGTATTATACACAATATATACACTAGACACCAAGATTAGACAAGTAAATAGTCATAGAACAATGAAAACAGTAGGAAATCCTATAGAATGCAATGGGAGAATATAGGTCTAGTGGCAACAGAAACCATATACTAAAAAAGTGGAATGTGAATCACAAATTCACCCCTAGACAAGTGTAGTGTGTGCAGAATCGCTGGGAGAGTAAGAATACAGTAAAGGTAAGTAAATTACCCCACCCACGAGCCCAGAAAAGAAGGAGTAAAGTACTGAAAGTTTCCTTAGGACACAGTACACCTATTTTTTGGGATTTTGCAGCAGCCAACTAAGTTTGCAAAGAACAACTGCTGGATTATTGGACCAGAAGACTTGCAAAGGAAGGGGACCAAGTCCAGAAGTCGAAAGAAGTTCCAGGAAGGACAGGAGCCGCTGCCAACCGAAAAGAGGGTGCAAAAGAAGAATCCCCAGTTAGTCCAAGACTGCAGAAATGCACCCTAGGAAGATGCCAGCTGGTTCAAGTATGATGCAAAAGATGTCCCACGGTGTGAGGACTGTTGCAGATGAGATTTTGTGTTGGAAGGCACCAACAAGCCTTGGCTACGGCAAAAGTGAGTTTTTCATCAAAATGGCACTGGATGGATCCAGGAGGGACCTGGGGGCCTCAATTCTGTGTGCGGAGGAAGAGGTGGCTCTCAGCACTTTAGAGAGCCCTCAGGATGCAGGCCAGCACCCCCAGAAGCCTCAGGATCCGGGTTCGAAGGAGGTGCAAAATGTGGTTGATGCAGCACAACAAAAGAGGGTCCCATGCTGCCGGAGAACAACTCAGTGAGTTAAGCATCACAGGGTGGAGTGCTAGGGAGCTGGGAAAGGGTGTGTATGAAGTAATTTTGCAAAGAGTGCACAGAGGCTTCAAGAGAAGAAGAAGACACAATACACAGGGGTACCGTTGTTCTCGGGGAAGGCAAGGTCTTACCTCCTCCAAAGTGCATCAGCAGGACCTCAGGACAGTCTATGTCAATGATGTCCACCCTCTGTGTCCTTAGGAGCAAACTCATCGCCGTGAGAGGAGTCCCAGGGTACCGGTCGTCACCTTGGAAGGTGCCTGCTTGGAGCAGGGGAGTGACTCCGTCATTCCACAGGAGATTTCTTCGGTCCTTCTGGTGCACGATGCAGACAGGGAGTCCCCAGAGCATGCACATCATGGAAACTGTTGCAGTTGCTGACTTGGAGCTGAGGTTGCTGAAGAAAAGTGTCTCTTGAAGACACTTTGTTGCAGTTACAGCATTTCCTGGAGCAGGCTGAGGTTGATTCGACGTCAGAAGAGTCTGAAGTTGTTGTAGAGGATTCCTGATAGAAACTTGCAAGCAGAATCTGAAGAGAACCCACAAGAGAGCCCCTAAATAGCCCTGAGAGGGGGATTGGCTACCTTATCAGGTAAGGACCTATCAGGAGGGGTGTCTGATGTCACCTGCTGGCACTGCCCACTCAGAGGCCTCCAGAGTGCCCCCACACCTTGCAAAGCAAGATGGCTGAAGTCTGGGACACACTGGAGGTGCACTGGGCACCACCCCTGTGGTGGTGATGGACAGGGGAGTGGTCACTCTCCTTTCCTTTGCCTAGTTTCCCACCAGAGCAGGGGAGAAGGAGTCCCTGAACCAGTGTAGACTGGTGTGTGCAAGGAGGGCACCATCTGTGCCCTTCAAAGCATTCCCAGAGGCTGGGAGAGGCTACCCCTCCCCAGCCTGTAACACCTATTTCCAAAGGGAGAGGGTGTAAGACCCTGCTCTCAGAGGAAATGCTTTGTTCTACCTTCCTGGGACTGGCCTGCCCAGACCCCAGGAGGGCAGAACCCTGTCTGTGAGGTGGCAGCAGCTGTAGCTGCAATGCATGCCTCAGAGAGCTGCTTTGGCACTACTCGGGGTCCATGGTGGATCCCCCAGGATGCATGGAATTGGCTCCCCAATACCAGATTTGGAATGGGAGGGCAATTCCATGATCTTAGACATGTTACATGGGCATATTCGGAGTTACCATTGTGAAACTACATATAGGTATTGACCTATATGTAGTGTACACGTGTAATGGTGTCCCCACACTCACAAATTCTGGGGAAATGGCCCTGAACTATGTGGGGGTACCTTTGCTAGTGCAAGGGTGCCCTCACACTTAGTAACTTTGCATCTAACCTTCGGCAAGTGAAGGTTAGACATATAGGTGACTTATAAGTTACTTAAGTGCAGTGAAAATGGCTGTGAAATAACGTGCATTATTTCACACAGGCTGCAATGGCAGTCCTGGGTAAGGGTTTGTCTGAGATCCCTATATGTGGCAAGAGGAATGCTACAGCCCATATGAATCTCCTGGAACCTCAATGCCCTGGGTACCTATGTACCATATACTAGAGACTTATAAGGGGCGTTCAGTATGCCCATTGAAACTGGTAAATGAAGTCACTGGCCTACAGTGACAAATTTAAAAGCAGAGAGAGCAAGAGCACTGAGGTTCTGGTTAGCAGAGCCTCAGTGACACAGTTAGGCACTACACAGGCATTCACATTAGGCCACAAACTATGAGCACTAGCAGGATCTCAGTGAGACAGGCAAAACATACTGACATATAGGTTTTTATCTATGAGTGCTCTGGTCCTGCATAGCAGGATCCCAGTGACACAGTAGAAACACACTGACACACACTCACAAACAGGCCAAAAGTGGGGGGTAACCATGCTAGAAAGAGGCTACTTTCTCAAAGGGGGCACCTCAGCTGAAGTGGGTAACATATCCACTGGTTCTGGAGGGGGCTCCTTGCCTAATTTTCACTGGAGGGAAGTGAAAGGCCAGTCTCTGGAGTGGGTAACATGCCCAGTGGTTCTGGAGGGGACTCCTTGCCCGATTGTCACTGCAGGGGAGTGAAAGGCCACAGTCTCTGTAGTGGGAAATATGCCCACTGGTTCTGGAGGGGGCTCCTTGCCCAATTGTTACTGGAGGGTGGGCTACATGCCCTCAGCTGGTAGAGGGGGCTCCTTGGGTGCCTCTGCAGGTAGAGAGGGCTCATTGGGTGCCTCTGTAGATGGAGAGGGCTCCTTGGGTGGCTCTGCAGGTGGAGAGGGCTCTTTGGCTTTCTTTGGTGGTGGCGGGAGCTCCTTGGCTTTCTTTGGTGGTGGAGGGGGATCCACATGTTCCTTCTTATGACGGGCCCCTTTGGACTCTGACAGGTCTAGAAGGTGCCTCCACCAACCCTGTCATCTGTCCCTTGGGTTTGCCACCTACTAGGAGTGGCTGCCACCACACACAGGGCCCCTTTATGCCAGCAGCTGTTTTTTTTTATGGGAGATGTGGCAGACTGTTTGGCCGAGGTGCTGGGCTGGGTCATTGGGACCCTGCTTTTACGGGCAGGATGAGTGGGCGGAGGGGGAGTTAAGAGGTCAAGTTGGGCAATGAAAAGCTTCTTAGGGACGTTAGGGTGGGATGTTGGAGGAGGGATGGGAGTGGAGGTAGAGGGAGAGGCTATAGGAGATGACGTCTACTGGACTTGGGTGCAGGTGCATGGACCGTGTGCGTGTGTGAGGTGGATGGCTGTTGTATGTCTGAGTGGTAGCGTATGTATCTCGGGGGCAGACATGGTGGGAGAGGACAAACAGGACACATGGATGGATGTTGTGGAGGTGTCTGCAAGTGAGGTGGGTGTGCTGCATGATGTGGTGATGGTGGTGGTGGCTGTTGATGCAGTGCATGCAAGTGTGAGTGCAGATGTGACTCTGAGGGAGAAGGAGGAGGAGGAGGAGGAGGAGGAGGAGGGGGAGACAGTGGAGGCAATGGATGTTGTGTGTGCAACTCTCTGTTGTTTGTGTGAGTGCTTGTGGCTTGAAGTGTGCTGCCTGTGTTTGTCTGTGCCACTCTTGTGTGATGTTTTGTGTACATGCTTGTCTGTATGTGTGCATGGGATGGGTTGGGGATGAGGAGACTGGGAAGTGTTAGTTGGAGGGGAACGGTAGAACCAGGGACACTGGCTGCCATCAGAGAGGAGGCCAGAGCCTGAAACAATCTCTGTAGGGCCACCAACCCATTGTGGATGCCCTACAGGTAGGCATTGAGATGCTGCATTTGAGATGCCAGCTGCTGGATGGCATTCACAATGGTTGACTGCCCTATAAACATCAATCTCAGTAGGTCAAGCACCTCCTCACTGAGGGCAGCAGGGCTCAGTGGGGCAGGGTCTAAGGGGCCTGGGGCAAAGAAGATGCCCACCCTCCTGGGTGAGCGGGCACAGCCAACTTGGTGGGGGGCTACTGGGAGGTGCTGTTACAGGGGTGGCATCTGTACCTGTAAATGGGGTGGTTCCAGAGGTGTCTGCCACCATTAGGGAGCTTCCATCAGAGGTGGAGTCAGAGTCAGTGTTTTCACCTCGTGCCCCTGCTGTTGTTCTCCCCTCGCCCTCTGTCCCACTGGTCCCCTCAGCGTCAGTGGACTCTGCCTCCTGGGTTTCATGGTCTGCAGCTCCCTCAGTAGCCGGTGCCCCTTCTCCTCCACCAGATGATGTTAATGCACACATGGACAGGATGACAGAAGAATATGGGGGGGAGAGAAAGGGAGCACTGGGTCGATTACAGCACCAACACCACAGATGGCATACACATTACCATCACAGACAGGGCTCAAGATTGAGCACTATGCACTGCACTGGCATTCCACTGGCTAGGTACCACAGCAAGATGAGAGCCAACCACTGCCATCTGCACCCCTCCTGGGACCTATTAAGCCCTGTCTGACATGGAATGCCACCTTGCTACTAAACACAATCTTTCCATTCACCCATTTACCCTGAGCTGGACCATGAAGCAATGTCTGAACTGGCATTAAGGGGCACCCACCAGGATCCCATTCCAAGAAACAAAAATTGTTGTTACACACACTGTACTCACCCCCTTGTGGCTGCTGTGCTGCCCTCAAGCACCCATCCAGCTCTGGGTAGGCCACCACCAGTAAGCGGGCCATCAGGGGGTCAGGTTCTGATGGGCACCTCTTCCTCATTGGGAGGCCATCCCCAGTTGGGTCTCTGCGGTCTTCCGGGCCCAGCATCCCAGGTCCTACCACCTTTCCTGCAGTGGGTGCTCTGCCTGCTATAGACCCCCACGGTCCGCACGTCCTTGGCGATGGCACACCACAATCCCTTCTTCTGATGGGCGCTGACCTACAGAGGAAAAACAGACAAGAGGACCCCATTAACCATACTATCCAGTCTGTCACACATATGGGCCACAATGACCATTTCCCCTCAAATAGCACACACATCACCCGTGACAAGACCATGTCCACTCACCTGAATTCCAGGTTCCGCGGGAGCAAAGAGTATAAAACCCTCACCCCTAAACACTATTCTCTTGCATCTGAAATGAACAGGGAATGAGCGAATAGCCTCTGGGGGAAATGGATAGTGAACAAGATTTGAGAAGGGAAGAGAAACAAAACACTGGTTGACGAAGGAGCGTCACTGTTGTTCTAAGAAAGTTGCCTCAGGGCTTGGTGCAGGAATGCTAAGACCAAAAACAAATCAAAAACAAAAGACCTACAAATATCACAGAGTCTTTCAGCAAAATAAAAATAATTATTATCATTTGGTTGGGCAAACACTTAGGGCCTGATTACAACTTTGGAGGAGGTGTTAATCCGTCCCAAATGTGACGGATATACCACCAGCCGTATTACGAGTTCCATAGGATATAATGGACTCGTAATACGGCTGGTGGTATATCCATCACATTCGGGACGGATTAACACCTTCCTCCAAAGTTTTAATCAGGCCCTTAGTCTTTCAGCAAAGTCACATAATTATTAGTGCTCTATTGCTCAACTATTAAGCACGCTTTTGTAACTAACAACAAAATCGTTATAAAATTGAACTCATTAATTTGTCTTTTGTTATTCGTTTAGACACAACAGACTTGCTCCAAAACAATCCGAATAAATGTTTAACTTTGCATAGATATTGAGCGATGTTTTCAGGAGTTCACAACACTTAACTTCACTGCTGCTTTTAAAAATACTTCTCAAGCTGTCTTTGGAAAATAGTCTTGTTTCACAGGTTTCTCAACATCGACCAATGTCTTTCATAATGCACCAAAATGTCACTAACTTCAAGAAGGTTGAAAACAGGGAGACAAAAGGGGAATTACTCACAAACCAACTTCTCCTGGAATGTTTTGATTATTTGAGGAAGATGGAATACTGCTCGTAAATTCTCCAGCTGCTGCAAAAGGGACCCACTCCAGGGAGGGAAGCTCCGATGAAGCCTCGCACTGAAAAGAGGACTCCTGAAAGAATCACAGAACTCCAGCTGATCCGGGAAGACCTGTGAGCGAAGGAAGACTCAAAACCAAGCACAGGAAACACCTTGGCAGTTCTATTTATAGACTGGTGATGAATCACAAGACACATACTGGTGATGAGTCATCAATCTCTACTGATCATTCATATGAAGGAATTCTGGTCATGAGTCATCAGCCACATGCTGGTGATGATTCATATGAAGGAATTCGATGTCTCCATAAACCACTCGGCACACAGGTCACAAATGGAACAATACTTACTTTTATCAAAATAAACAAAAATGCAATGTAGTGTTCCTCACAAGTTACTGGGAAGTGCTGTGCTGTAAACACATTCATGACATCTTTCATTGTTCTTCATACATGCTGATTTATTTTGTGAGGGTGCAGCAAGAAGAGTGTGTGTGTGACTACGTGTCCTAACAATCTGGAGCCTTACATGTACACTACCACCAGCCATGCCCGCCACCCAAATGACACACTGCCAGCACACACATATCTAAATGCAACCTTGTTGCATGCATCGTCCCCATGCTGTACTTACCTGTTGGTCTGGAGGCCCACACAGCTGTTTATACAGGGGTAGGACCCCATTCACCAGGTGCTCCAACTCCTTCCGAGTGAAGGCAGGGGCCCTTTCCCCTGTCAAACGGGCGATGGCAGGTTCCAGTCTCAGGTCACAGCATCACACGCAGTGGATGTGTTATCCTATGGAAAGTCAGGAATCAAGTGAGGTCATAGACAGAAAATGGTGGTCACGTCCACGGCGGTGTACACAGTCACTGCCGCCGGTGTTCCTCATTGGACACTGTACTCCATAGATCCCCATTTTAGTGAATGAGGAATAGCATGGCGGTGAAAGACCACCTTCCGCCTTGATGCCCAATGCCCGCGGAGTTACATCACTTTCACCTGTACATACAGGACAGGCGGTCTCCATTTTATGGTGCTGGTCAACATTCTGAAATAGAAAACTGTGTCACTGCTGTCAATTGTACATATATTGCCATTTACATAGTCCTATTACATACAAGGTCAATGTACACTGAGGGGGTGGTTCCATTATTCAGTTTGTCACTCCCTTCTCACTCTTGGGTCCCTTAGGTACCTACCTCTGTGGAGGAATAGGAGGAGGCAAGCCCTAGTGTACAGAACCCTTTTGGACTTGGCTACACTGGAGGTCAAGCACATAATACTCACCTATAGACTGGACAGGACCACAATCACAGAGCTGTGTGCTCAATCGGAGCCTGATCTGATATCTGCCATACGTTATCCCACTGTGATCCCCCCTCTTGTGCAGGTTCCATCTGTGCTCCATTTCCTGGCAACTGGCTCTTTCCAAGTAACAGTGGGATTAGCAACAGAAATGTTACAGCCAATGTTTTCAATAGTGTTGGCAAGGGTTTGGTCTGCCTTGCTCAAACACATGTGCAGCTACAACACTTTCCCCAAGTGGAAGATATGGCCACTGTGAAGGCTGGATTCTATGCAATGGGACATATTCCAAATATTAGTGGGGCCATTAACGGAACACATATAGCATTTGTCCCCCCCCCCGGCACAATGAACAGGCGTTCAGGAATCTGAAGAGTTTCCACTTATTCAATGTGCAAATGGTGTGTCTGGCTGACCAGTACATCTCTCACATCACTGCCAAGTATCCAGGGTCGTGCATGATGCCTTCATTTTGAGGAATAGAATCATCCCAAATGTGATGGCACAACTATAGAGGCACAGGGTGTGGCTAATAGGTGAGCCTGAGTCCCCACCCAATGCATGCCAGTGTATGCCTTCAGGAGTCATCCCCCATACCATTTTGCAAGGCTAATGTTTGTTCCTCAATTGTTGCAGTCGACTCTGGCTACCAAACCTGTTGTGGCTCTAGACCCCTGTATGGAATGCCAGGACCAGGGGTGAGAATTGGTATAATGATGCTCATGGGAGAACCAGAAGAATAATTGAGCTGACCTTCGGCCTCCTGAAGGCCAGGTTCAGATGCCTCCATCTGACAGGTGAATTCCTCTGCTACTCCCCTGAGAAGGTCTGCCAGATAGTTGTTGTATGCTGCATGTTGCACAACCTAGCCATCAGACGACATGTGCCCTATCTGCAGGAGGAGTAGGGTGAAATTGCTCCTGTGACAGCAGTGGACCCTCAGGACAGTGAGGATAAGGAGGCAGAGGATGAGGATGTAGACAACAGGACATCAGTCATACGGCAGTACTTCCAATAACACACAGGTAAGACAGTGGAGCTGATCATTCCTCTGATTATTTATCTTTTCAGTGTGGCTGTAGCATGATTGCAGTGACTGCCTTACCATCTCAACTGACTGTCACCTATGCCTTTTCATTTTGAAGATGTTGGTGTGGTTACAACTGTGTAGTGATGTGATGACTACAGACAGTTACAGGCCAATATTTGTCTGCAATCACAAGGTTCAGGACAATTGCACAAGATGAAACCGTTAATATTATTGCACATTTCCGTCACAAAAAGCACTATCATTCAGGTTGTGTTCAAGGGTGTTTATTGTAGTGAAAAATATATAAGGAATAGTGCAATGTAATGTGGTGATGGTAGAGGTAAGTCCAGGGTATTGGTCCAGTCTGTTTGTAGCACACGTCCAGTGTCCAAGGGGCCATAGGAAGGGGAGCAATGGCTGTTCAAAGTGGACAAGGTGACAGAGTGGAACACAAGGGGGACATTCAGGAGGGTCTCATTTCCTGGCCTTGGTCTTGGCAAGTGTCTCTGGTGTCTGACTGGATCACAGGGAACATTTGCGAGGTGGTTCACCTTCTGCAGGGGGAGGGGGCAGGTGGCTAGTGGGTCCTGTGGCAGGACCACCTGTCCACTAGCTGCAGCATATGTGGAGTGCTGTTCAGTTGACTGGCTGGTGGAAGGGGTCCTCTGGTGTGCTGTGTAGTCCCTCATGATGTTGGCCATATCACCCAGCACCCCTTCTATGGCGACCATAGTGGTGTTGAGGGCCTGCAACTCTTTCTTGATCTCCTGGTGGTGTTCCTCCTGCAGCCACTGGTTCTCCTGCATGATATTTAACATCTGACCCATCTTGTCCTGGGGTTGTTGGTAAGCCCCCAGGATGTTGGTGAGTGCCTACTGGGCAGTCAGTTCCTTGGGCCCGTCCTCCCCCTGGCGCACAGCTTTCCTCTGTATGTCCCTGTTCCCCATGTGTCTGTGTCCCCTGAACAGTGTGTCAACTACCACTGACCTCAGGACCCTGAGTGTCTTGGCTGTGAGGTGTGGACTGGGGTCCCTGTACAGGTGTGAACACTGCTGATTGACGTGTCCTGGGGCAGAGGTGTGGGGACGTTGGGTGGCTGCTGTGGTATTGGATACTGAGGGGGGAGGTTCTGTGGGGAGTGGGTATGGGCTGGGGTAGCCGACTGACCAGTGGTCCCTGATGGGCCAGGAAGTTCATCCTGATCCAGAAGTCCAGAGTTACTGTCATCACTGGGGGGCATCTTCTGATGGGGGACTGGGTAGCCGTGGCACCTATTCGCCACTGAGATTGGCTGTTGCACCTGTTGGGATGTAAGTGGTATTTTGTTACATGTCTGTGACATTTTCTACATCCCTAGATTCCCCTATATCATTGCTGTTGCCCTTCCACCTTTGTTTGTGTATGGTGATGTCTTGTGGGATTGTTAGTTCTCCATGTTGTGCCTGCATTGGTGTTGGGTGCACATGCAGGGCTGCGAGGGATGTTCATGTAGTGGGTATGGCATGCAGGGCTTGGCATTCAGGTTACTCAATTGTGGTGGTGCACTGTGTGGGATGGAGTGGAATGATGGGTGTCAGGGTGAGGGGTGGAGGTGGCATGCAGGTATGTGGGGGGATAGGTAGTAAATATTGACTCACCAGTGTCCAGTCTTTCGGCAACTCCAGTGAGTCCCTCAGGATGCAGTATTGGCAAGACTTGCTCCTCCCATGCTGTTAGCTGGCACCAGCTCGCCATCCACCAGTTCTCTGGATGGCGAGCTGGTGCCTTGCTGCCATGGAACGTACCTTCCCCCGTAGGTTGTTCCACCACTTCCTGATGTCATCACTTGTTCTTGGATGCTGTCCCATGGCATTCACCTGGTCCAAGATTCTCTGCCATAGCTCCATCTTCCTTGCATTGGAGATTTGATGTACATGTGCTCCAAACAGCTGTGGCTCTACCCTGACTATTTCCTCCTCCATGACCCGCAACTCCTCATCTGTGAAACGAGGGTGCCTTTGTGGGGACATAGGTGTTGTGTGGTGTGTGTTGTGCAGTGGGTGTTGAGTAATGTGGTGGGGTGTGGGATGCGTGACGGGTGGATGGGTGTTTGTGGTGTGTGTGTAGTTATGTCTCTGATTTGCGTGGCTATCTCTTAGCTATTTTTTGTGTTCGTAAAGGGTTGTGGGTAATGTGGGTGTGTATTTTATAGTGTTGTTGGTGGGTAGGTGTGGTGTGTGCATCAGTCACAGGTGTGCGATTTTAGTTTTGGCCAATATTGTGTAGTTATAAATTTGGGTTGCCATTCTGACAGCGCCGGTGTGTACTGCCAATGGTTAACCACTATTGATTGTCCGCCATGGTGATTCGTGGGTCATAATGTGGAGGGAGTTGTTTTGTTGGTGTAACGGTATGGGTGTTCATACCAACAGTTTACCACTGACCTTTGATCTGGTAGATATGTGTTTGTGGCAGTATTCTGTCGGTTTAGTGTGTGTGTCATATTATGGCAAACGGATGTTCACCTTCACGACGGTATGTTGGCGGCCGTCACCGCAGCGGTAAGTGGGATTTACCGCCAAGGTCATAATGACCACCTATATGTATATCTCCCAAAAGGAAGGTCTATTGATCTCTATGCAGGGAGCTGTATTTTGTTAAGTAAGACATATAAGTTTGACATGTCTTAACAGCAGCACTTCGAACTTGTTGTTTTGCTGTGGCTAAAGATGTTAGCCCATTGGCTAACAGAAGATACCTGTTTGGCATTACAATCTGGCTATCTCTTGATTGGGACTACCAAAGTGGGTCATTTGAGTAAGCAAATTAATCATGGCATTAAACCAAACATGATGCCCATGTCGAATTCAAATTTAAATTCACCAATAAAGGTAAGCAACTTTTAGAAAGTGGTCACTCTGTCCTCCAGCTAGCCCAGCGCCCTCACAAAGGCCCTAGCACACAGCCAGGTTTCTGACTGCCTGGTGAGACATTTCCCCAGCACAGGAACAAAGGCAGTTGATGTGGACAGAGGTGCCATCTCCTCCGTAGGATGGTGACTCAAGGGTGTTAGCCGACAAGGCGAGCTTCATTGGTGAATCTGTATTTTATGGGAGAAGTAGCACCAACACTCCTGAGCAGGATGCCTTTTGGTCTGGCAGACAAAGTGGATACAGGGTCAAGGAAGGAAAACTATCCCCAAACTGATTCTATTGGGGGTGTGTAGCCCTCTGGTAACTACACCTCTAGGTTGGGTTACCAAGGTCACAGGGACCGAGGAAGGGTTGTGACATTTTGTAAGGGGTTAGTGTGTGGCACTGTGATATGACCAGATGCCACACATCACAGGAACCTCAACATTAGGTAGAAGGGAACCCAGTAGCCCATTGGCTAGTGAATGTGTGGCCCCCTCAGGGCACTTTTGTGGGATAAATATGGCACCCAAATCAGCTGACCTGAACCCGCACAAAGAGAGGCTGCAAGCTTGGAAGGATTGCCGCTGCTGCACTTTGGGATAGCAAATTTGGAACTGTGCCTTCGGCCCTTGACTCAAGGAAAAGTCTATTCACAACACATAACAACATCACTGACTCCAAGGATCAGTTGGCGGATCTACTAGAACCAGCTGCAGGGACACAAGAGCTAAAATGCCCACATCTCAAAGTTGGTAGCCACCCCAGAGGTTTTGTCACTATCAGTCACAGGGGACACAAGAGAACAAATCCGAGATAGTCAAAAGTTGCACCCGGGTCTGCCTGACCTGAGAGTGCTATCAAAGTCTGGATTTATCTCACCCAAAGCACATATGCCCCGTTTCGGTATTTCACTCCAACTGTGGTGCCGACGGACCAGTAGTTCAGCATTGGCTGGCCTGCTACTGCAACGTAGAGTACTTTGAGAGACCCTAAATTCTGTGGCCAGGTTTGCCCCACATCACCTGTAGACCAAAGAATAACAACAAAGACCCCTCCATTGACCATACAACAATGAGAGCATCCTTTGAGCACCTTTTGCATACATTCATCAGTATCAGGACCACTCCATTTGTGGTTTGGATTTTGCTTCATAAATGCTGTGGTGGCCAGGTAATGGTCCGAATGTCCACTTTGGCCCCCTAGAACTGTGCCCTGCCACAAATTGTTACCCAACCAGTGCTAGAGTAGTCATACTAAGTGTCTCAAACTTTTCAAAAGTTTCCAATTTTTTTGTTGATCAATACTTGTTTTTGCGGTTGCATTTAAAGTAATAATATCTTCAAAAGTCTGTATCTCTGGAACCCTCTGGTGAGTTTTGTTCACGATGGTCTCTAAAAATTCCTAAAATATTATCTGTTTTTATAAATTGGTGTTCTCTTTCTTTTGTGTGTCGTTGCTTTCTTATTCCTACGTTTGGTGGTGTTAAATGCTTTACACAGTGTTCCTTTGATAAGCTTTACTGCACGTAGCTCCAGCTACCCAGGGTTGAGCTTAAGGTAAAGTAAACACACCTGACTGGACCCAAGACGGTACTTGTGAGTGTAATGCATGATAAGGCCCCACAGCCATATCATATAGCACACCCAAATCCTCACATATTCGTAAATGTCTGCACTGCTTGAGTGTGGCATTTCTTAATTACCTTGCGGGTCCTCTACAGTTGCTCTCATCACCAGGTTCACCAATATACAGCTGCATCAAGCCAAATAGTTTTTATATCTCTAGTGATAGTCATTGCCTCAGAGGAATCAACCCAACACTAGTGTGCCATCATGCTTGACTGTGTCCTTTGTTACCCTTGTTAACCCTGAAGGAATGCTAGTGCCCCAGGGGTAAGTAGCCTTGAGTGTGAATCTCTGTAAGTCCTCCCCTCTGCCGTAGACAGAGCTAAAATGTCAATTTCCTCTCAGGCCAGGAGTGGCCAATGAGTTGTGTTTTCCACAGGCAGGAGAAATGACAAACCCCGCTGGATCCCCTACTGATGCAGGAAAATATGTGTAAGCATCATAAAAAGCCAGCTTGACCAAACAGGCCTGTGCTCCCTCGTGGTCGTAAATACAAGTGTGTAGTAGCCCCATTTGGGGCAGTGGCATCTGCTCTGTAGAAGCAAAAGGAAAAACATAAGAGCACTTTAAACAAGTAGAAAATAATTACCTCCTATATCAGTGGTATTTCAGAGGCATAGACCTGAGCAGCTAAAGAGTGTTTCATAATCCCCAGCAGCAGGATAGGCATGTGAATGTTAACAATGGTGGTGCAAAACAGAGGACACTGGCCCTACCATGGGAGCTATAGTTATCCTTGAAGTTCTGCCAGGCCCACAAGCAACCCTACACAAATGTTGTTTTTACCACTCTAAGGGCCTGATGTAGAGTTTGACAAAGGGGGTTACTCCATCACAAACATGACAGATATGACATCCACGGTATTACAGTAACATTATAGCCATTGGAACTTGTAATACAGCGAAGGGCATATCCGTCACATTTGTGATGGAGTAACCCCTCTGCCAAACTCTAAATCAGGTCCTAAGTCTCTTTGGTATTGAAATGCTTTGAACAAGGGTGACAAATGTGCTGATATCACGCACTTCTAGAGCTGAGTCTTTAGTTTAGTTCTTAGCTTTTTGCATTCCTTTGCTGCTACATCCTGTGAGGTTGCAAGGTAAATATGTCATGTAAAAAATATTGTCACTGAAATATTCAACATTTTAACACTTTACTGATATATTCATGATGCCAATGAGAGTAGACCCTGAGTGGTTTGAGGTATATCTTCTGCATGTATTATGGTGATATCCTGCAAAGCAATAGACTTAACATTTATTAATGTACCACTGATACATTATTTGTATGATGGTAATACATTTTTAGGTGTTAGGACCTTCTGTTGTGCATACCCTTAGAAATTCTTCCTGCAAAGAGGGCCTAGGGTACAACTTAGGGAGTTACTTTACTCTTGTTGCAATTGTTTGTTATGTGCCCCTGAAGGTTGTGACATCCTTCAGGGGTGTCTCCGTAGTTATTTCCACCTGCCATGATGAGTATTGGTATAAATGTGTGTGTAGTATGTAGGTATGCATGTAATAAAAAACTTTTCGTTTTTATAAAAAAAAGCCCTGACTAGACTGCAATTTATTGAGAGCAGTTTGTTATGTTGATCTGAGTTTCTAGTCCATGAAACCTCCCTTTGTAAGCCCAGGTCTGCCCTGCCTCACTACCCTAAAAATGAAGCTCTAATAAAGAGTACTTGGTTCCCAGCTTGGGTGTCTACAGTAGGGGGCAGCAGCGAACCAGGAGAGAAAGACCAAAAGACAAACACCTGCTGACTGCCCTGGAACCTTGTGACTCAGATTTGTCACAGGGACCAGTAAGGTTTAGGTAAGCCCAGTATAAGTGCCAATGCAACACAATGAATTAATTGGTGAGTGAACGTCCGCTATAATCTATTGTATTTTCTTATAGTAAGGGTTGTAGCTAGCGCTTGCTTCTCGGACAGCAGAGCTTGGTAATAAAAAGAGGCAATTAGGGGCATATCTAAGAGTCCTTAGCACCTAATTAAGCCACATTAGCATCATTATTCTCTACACCATATGGCCCAACGAGGCCAAAATCTCCACACCATATTAAAAAAATGTCACAATGCATGCATGTTTCCACTTTGTAACCCATTGTGCTACTTTATGCCTGCACCAGGCATAATGTATGCAAAGGGGGAGTTCCCCTGCTAAGGGAGCACAAAAATGGAGCAAAGAAATCTATGAGATTTCTTTGCGTCATTTTTTTCGGCACTTCTAATGCCTGCTCAGAGCAGAAGTAAAAGAAGGCACACCATTGATTACAATGGGCCTCAATGACCTTTATAGAATTAGCATCAACATTTTTAATGTTAATCCTGCAAAGCTCCGGATTAGCGTAAAAAATTCTGATGCTAGTCCCCTAACTACCGCCATGGTGAGCCATATTTTAAATACGGTGCACACATGGTGGCATTTAGGGATCTCTAGGGGGTGTAAGAAAAGTGGTGCTGCTCTGTGTGCAGCGCCGCTTTTCTTAAATATGTCCCTTAACCCCTTCCCTGCCTTGGACGTAATGGTTACGTCCGTGGCTGTGGCGCTGAGGCGTCACGGATGTAACCATCACGTCCTGGTATCTGCCCTCGGAGGAAGCGATATTGTTTCCCCTTCCACTCCCTACACCCGACCCCCAGTGACGTCTGACAACGTCAGCCCACGATTGTGTGCTGACCTCATCAGAGGTCAAATCCCATCGCACTGGAAACATGCTTCCAGCACGATGCAGAAGAGAAATGCTCAGCAGCAGGGAGGGGGCAGGGAGAGACATCAAAAGAAAGGAAAGCCTTTACATTTCTTTTGATGTCATTCTGATGAGATGTGATCGGGCTGCAGAAATGCCCACTAGACATCAGGGATTTTTTATTTATGCGATAAGGGGAGCGGCCCCTTTGGGCAAGGGGCGAGGGGCAAGGGGCGCTCCCCAGGGGGCTCGGCCTAATCTAATTAGGCCGATCTGCCCTTGGGGGGGCAGAAACCACCTTACACCAGGGAACTTTTTATTTTATACTTACGCATAAGGGGAGCTACCCCTTGGGCAAAGGCTGCTCCCCGGGGGGGGGGGCAAAATATTTTTAGGCCTAATACAATTAGCCCGATCTGCTCCCAGGGGCAGAAAACCCCTAGACACCAGGGATCATTTTTTGCCATTAGGCAAGGGTCACTCCCCGGAGGGACCAAATTATTTTTATGCCATTTCTGCCCCCAGGGAGGGCAGAAACCACTGGACACCAGGGATTTTTTTTTTTTTTTAATATACTTACGCATAAGAGGAGCGGCCCCTTGGGCAAGGGCCACTCCCCGGGGGAGGGCAAATATTTTTAGGCCATTTCTGCCCCCCCGGGGGGCAGATCGGCCTATTATAATCAGGCCGATCTGCCCCCGGGGGCAGAAACCTCTAGACACCAGGGATATATAATTTTTTTTATTTACTTTCTCTTTTTATGTATGGGTGCGACCCCTTAGGCAAGGGTCGCTCCCCTAGGGGGCAAATTGTATTTAGGCCATTTCTGCCCCCCTTTGGGGCATATCGGCCTATTTCTATTAGGCCAAACTGCCCCGGGGGGGGCTAAAACCACTTAGGGACCAGGGATTGGTGTGTGTGTATGTGTGTATTTTGTTTGGGGGGCAGTCCCTTGGGCAAGGGTCACACCCCATGGGGGCACACTACTGTTGGGGAGCGGATATGGCCTGTTTTTGGAAGGCCTGTTTTGGAAGGCCCACCTGCCCCCAAGGGGGGCAGAAAGCCCACCAGAGACCAGGGAAGATTTTTTTCAAAATAAGAGGGTGAGGGTATGGCCACACCCCCACCCCAATTAAATGGGACAACGTTGTTCTGCCCACCAGTGGGCATATTAGGCAATTATCCCCCAATTCACACTCCGGGGGGGGCAGAAAGTCCACTAGATGCCAGGGAATTTAAAAATAAATAGTGGGGTGGTGGCTACCAATCAGTTTGGGCCTGATTATGCCCCCACCCCAACTGAAGGGGGTAACAGTCTTTCAGCTCTCCCCTGGCACATTAAAACATCTTATCCCATTGCAAGCAAGAAGACATTTGATTATTTGGGGTTTTGGTGTTACATTTGGGCCATGAGAGTTTGGCTAACTCTCAAAATCGTCCCACTTGAAATGGTGAGTGTGTGGGCTGCACTTTTTGGACTTTGGGATGCTGCTATGTAATAAAATCCACAAGACCTAGACACATCTAGAAACTACACATCTGGTTGATTCCGGGTGGTGGGCTTCACATGCACTCAGAACCATTTTCTTACCCACAGTGCCCTGCAAACCTCCAACTTTGCTGGAAATCACACATTTTCCCACATTTTTGTGATAGAACCTTCTGGAATCTGCAGGAATCCACAAAATTCCTACCACCCTGCATTGTCTCATCTATACCGATAAAAATTCTGCTGCACTTGTCTGCCTAAAAATGTTTTTTTTTCAAACTGGCCTTTTGGACCAGCTTTGGTTCCCCCTCAATTTCAACATGTTTTTGGCTCTTCCCTGTCACAGGCACTTTGGTCACCTACACAAGTGAGGTATCAGTTTTACCGGGAGACTGAAGGGAACAGTTGGTGGTAGGAATTTGTCCCAGTGTGGTGATCCCACGCAGAAATGTAAGAATATATATTTTTTTTCATCTAATTTTGAAGTTGGCTGAGGATTCTGGGTAAGAAAACATTGGGGGATCCACACAAGTCACACCTCCCTAAACTCCCTCGGGTGTCTAGTTTTCAGAAATGTCTGGGTTTGGTCCGATTCCCTAGATGGCTGCTGAGGCCAGGACCAAAAACGCATGTGCCTCCAACAAAACAGCTAGTTTTGTATTTGATAATGTTGATGTGTCCAGATAGTGTTTTGGGGCATTTCCTTTCGGGGACACTAGGCCTACCCATGCAAGTGAGGTACCATTTTTATCGGGAGACTTGGGGGAACGCTGGGTGGAAGGAAATTTGTGGCTCCTCTCAGATTCCAGAACTTTCTGTCACCGAATGTGAGGAAAAGGTATTTTTGGGCCAAATTGTGAGGTTTGCAAAGGATTCTGGGTAACAGAACCTGGTGGGAGCCCCACAACTCACCCCATCTTGGATTCCCATAGGTGTCTAGTTTTAAAAAATGCACAGGTTTGGTGCGTTTCCTTAGGTGCCTGCTGAGCTAGAGGCCAAAATCCACAGCTAGGAACTTTGCAAAAAACAGGTCGGTTTTATTTGGGAAAATGTGATGTTTACACGTTGTGTTTTGGGGCATATCCTGTTGCGGACGGTAGGCCTAGCCACACAAGTGAGGTACCATTTTTATTGGGAGACTTAGGGGAGCGCTGGGTGGAAGGAAATTTGTGGAACCTCTCAGATTCCAGAACTTTCTGTCACCGAAATGAGAGGAAAAAGTGTTTTTTGGGCCAACTTTTGAGGTTTGCAAAGGATTCTGGGTAACAGAACCTGGTGAGAGCCCCACAAGTCAGCCCATCTTGGATTCCCCTACGTGTCTAGTTGTCATAAATGCACAGGTTTGGTAGGAGTCCCTAGGTGCTGGCTGAGCTACAGGCCAAAATCCACAGCTAGGTACTTTGCAAAAAACAGCTCTGTTTTCTTTGGGAAAATATGATGTGTCCAGGTTGTGTTAGGGGGCATTTTCTGTTGCGGACTCTAGGCCTATCCACACAAGTGAGGTACCATTTTTATCAGGAGACTTAGGGGAACACTGGGTAAAAGGGAATTTGTGGTTCCTCTCAGATTGCAGAACTTTCTGTCACCAAAATGTGAAGAAAAAGTGTTTTTATGTCCAAATTTTGAGGTTTGCAAAGGATTCTGGGTAACAGAAGCTGGTGACAGCCCCACAAGTCACCCCATCTTAGATTCCCCTGGGTGTCTAGTTTTCAAAAATGCACAGGTTTGATACGTTTCCTTAGGTGCCAGCTGAGCTAGAGGCCAAAACCTACAGCTAGGCACTTTGCAAAAAACACATCAGATTTTAATGTAAAAATGTGATGTGTCCATGTTACATTTCCTGTTGCGAGTATTAGGCCTACCCACGCAAGTGAGATACCATTTTTATCGGGAGACTTGGGGGAACACAGAATAGCAAAAAAAGTGTTATTGCCCCTTGTCTTTCTGTACGTTTTTCCTTCCAAACATAAGACAGTGTATTAAAAAGACGTCCCAGAAGACCCCGGAATTCAGAGATGTGCAAATAACCACTGCTTCTCAACACCTTATCTTCTGCCCATTTTGGAAATAGAAAGGTTTTCTTGATACCTATTTTTCACTCTTTATAGTTCAGCAAATGAATTGCTGTAGACCAGGTATGGAATGAAATCCCATTGCAAGGTGCAGCTCATTTATTGGCTCTGGGTACCTAGGGTTCTTAATGAACCTACAAGCCCTATATATCCCCGCAAACAGAAGAGTCCAGCAGACGTAACAATATATTGCTTTCAAAAATCTGACATTGCAGGAAAAAGTTACACAGTAAAACGGAGAGAAAAATTGCTGTTTTTTTCACCTCAAATTCAATATTTTTTTATTTCAGCTGTTATTTTCTCTAGGAACCCTTGTAGGATCTACAAAAATTACCCCTTGTTGAATTCAAAATTGTGTCAGAAATGTTTTGTTTTCTGGGATCCAGCATTGGTTTCACACCCATTTTTGTCAGTAACTGGAAATAGGGTATGTCCCAGTAAAATGCCAAAATTGTGTTGAAAAATGGGGTTTTCTGATTCTAGTCTGCCTGTTTCTGATAGCTAGGAAGATGGTGATTTGGCACCTCAAACCCTTTGTTGATGCCATTTTCAGGGGAAAAACCAAAAGCCTTCTTCTGCAACCCTTTTTTCCCATTTTTTTTAAACAACTTACTTTTTTTCTGTATTTTGGCTAATTTCATGGTCTCCTTCAGGGGATCCCACAAAGTCTGGATACCTCTAGAATCACTTGGATGTTGTTAAAAAGGGACGCAAATTTGGCGTAGGTAGCTTATGTGGACAATAAGGTTATGAGGGCCTAAGCGTGAACTGCCCCAAACACCCAAAAAAGGCTCGGCACGGGAGGGGAAAAGGCCTGGCAGCAAAGGGTTCAATGTAGTGTGTTTCCGAGTTCTGCTGCCACAAAAAGCATTCCTATTTCGGGTTAATGTAGGTGGTCAGTCCAACAAAAAGAAGTGCAGAGACCTCGTACGCGCTAGTGCAATGTAGAAAATGGCATCATGGAACCGGGCAGGTTGCTTCAAATTCTTAATTGATTTCTCATTTTCAGTCAAACGTCCTTTCAGATAGATGACGCCTGATCTCGCTATGACTTTATAAACTGATGACAATAGCAAGTCACAGTCTACAATAATGTGAGCATCCATGTATACAGTGGAGCAAAGAAAATATTTTCTCCAAATATGTACTTTCAAATGCATTATGCATTTTTTCGCCCTGATTCACATACTGTATTGGTGATACTTTTATACTTCTAAAAGAAACCTAAGACGAAAAACCATCATGCAGGATGGAAAAAAAGTTTGTGAACAAAATCAAACTAGCGAGAAGTTGTGACCTCTGCAAGAAAGTTAAATTTCACTCTAAGCCAAATGCATTTCAAATCATTTTCCCATTCAATATAATTTACTTTAAATAAAATGAAAATGAGATGTTTCATCTGAGTGCATCTTGTAGCCGCACAAACAAAATTTGCATCAAATACTATCAAAAACATGCCTGTGATCAGTATGTATCTCTGGCTGTTTAAAATTCATAAAGCAGGCAGCTAACTAGCAATCTTGCCTGCCATTACTTAGCCTGGCTTGCTGGAACAGGTATCTCGGCTATCTGGCATCTCTCCAATCACCATAGCAATGGCATGATTAGCATTGTTATTGGCATTATCACTGAATCCATAAATAAGAATGAGTCCTGCAGTTAATCTATGATTTTCTTTGAAAGGATGCATATTCGCTGAACAAAACACCCCTGATTGGCAAATGATATCAGATTTGTCTGCACATCAGCGGGGGTTTGGTACATAATGGGGTTTTATTTCAGTCAGGACTTCAAATTGTATATTTAATTTCACTAGCCATATTCACTTTTTTCTCTCTACACATTGCTTTTGCAATGATGTGGCAATTTTATGTAAAAGACACAGTTACCTATAACAATGCTATTATTTAAAATCTTACATGCTCGTTTTAATTGATATGGGACCCTATTACATCAGAACATCTGAGTACAGATTAATGTAATAGAAAGAAACATGTGTTATACCACCAAACTGTTCTGTCGAATTTCGAAAAAAAAACAATTCTTGTCGCGTAATGACAACGAAAGTAACATGTCTGTGCACTAGCCTGCAAATCAAAATTATATTGCTTCGATTTTGTTTTGCTTTGAAATAATAACAAAGAGGTTTTTATCAACAGTAAGCACTAAACTTTGATGCAGACAGAATGCCAAACATTAACGGACAGATTTATGAAAAGTGGCGCCGCACCTAGTGCAGGGCCACTTTTCTTGCGCCCCTTAGCGCCCCCCTAATACCACCATGTGTGCGCCGTATTTAAAATACTGCACACCATGGTGGTAGTCAGGGGTACTTGCATCATAATTTTTGATGCTAGTCCGGCGCTTTGCATGATTAGCGACCAAAATGTTGGGGCTAATCCTGCAAAGCACCTAGAGGCTCATTGAAAAGATCGGGAGCCTCCCTTTAATGCCTGCTCTTACCAGGCGTTAAAAATGCTGATAAAAATGATGCAAAAATTCTCTTAGATTTCTTTGCGCTATTTTTTTGCCCCCCCAGCGCTATAACGTCCCATTGCATACATTATGCCTGGCGCAGGCATAATGTGGCACAAGGGGTTGCAAAGTGATGCTAATGTGGCGTTGGAACGGCGCTAGGCCCTCTTAAATCTTGGCCATAGAATATTAAGAACAACGCAGAAGAAAGCATGCAGTTATAAAGAACCATTGGACGTGGCCATTTTTGCATGGTTATCCCCAAATATTTTTGCCTTGTTCCTCCGATTGTTTCTGGCCCGTATTTGTTGGCTTTAGTACTCTGGGCACTTTACCACTGCTAACTAGTGCTAACTGCAGTTGTTCTCTGTCGTAATTGTATTGGTAATTGGTTTGTCCATGACTGGCATATTTAATTTACTAGTAAGTCCCTAGTATAGTGCACCCAGTCAGCCTAGGGCCTGTAAATCAAATGCTACTAGTGGGCCCGCAGCACTGATTGTGCCACATACATGAGTCTGTGAGTGCAGTCTTAAACTACCAGTCTGACCTGGCAAATGCATCCACTTGCCAGGTCCAAATCTTCCCTTTTATTACCTGTAAGTCACCCCTAAGGTAGGCCCAAGGCTGCCCCATGGGCAGGGTGCAGTGTATTTAAAAGGTAGCACATGTAATGCTGTGTTTTACATGTCTGGATAGAGAAATACTACTACAATATTTTTTTACACTATTGCAAGGACTATCTCTCCCATAGGGAAACATGGGGATTGCCTTGAGATATCTTTTAAGTGTAATTTCCCTTTGGGAGCAGATAGAGATGGGAGTTTGGGGTTTCTGAAACTCACAATTTTAAAAATACATTTTTTGGTGAAGTTGGTTTTTGAATTGTAAGTTTGAAAATGCCACTTTTAGAAAGTGGGCATTTTCTTGCTTACCCATTCTGGCCTCTCTCTTTTTGCTGAGTACACGTCTGGATCAGGATGACAGTTGAGGTGTTTGTGCATTCACTCTATACAGTCACACAAAGGGAGCTGGGGTGTGCCCTGCATATCCTGATGACCCATCACTGGGCTGATGGGTTTTACTGAGCTACAGTGGTGGGATGAGTTGACACTTACACCTGAATAGAAATGTGCCGGTCCTCACAAAAATCAGTCTTCAACCCCCTTGAGTGTGTCTAGGGCCGCGGTAAGGAAGGGCATGGTGTTGTGCACTACAAAGATTTCTCTTTGCAGTTTGCCTACTTCAAAACAGAAAGGCAGATAAGTACTGTACTGGACCTCTCACACCACACCAGAACACTTCGAGACCAGGAAGGAGAGCTAGATGCTGTAGGAAAGACTACCACTCTGCCTGTTGTTTTGTTGTGCTGGCATGCTGCTTGCTGCTTCTGTCCTAGGAGTGAAAAGACTGGACTTTGATTTCTACCTTTCCAAGGCTCTCCAAGGGCTTGATCTGAGTTTGCCTCTTGTCAAGAAGTCTCATAGCCATGAAAGCATTCACCTATCAGCACCTCGGCTCTCTTGCTGGGAGTCCTGACTTGCCCTGGGATGCCAACTCCAGTTCCTGGGCCCTTGGAAGTGGGTTCTGGTGCAACTAAGAAGAAACTAAGCACATCAACTCCACAGTGACGTCAGAACTGGCGCCACTCTCCGACTCCACTCCCTTGCCTGCACCAGGAGTGTGGATCCTGCTGAGTGCAATGACTGTGTCCTTGATGTCTGGGACACCCAACTCCGAATCCACCACAGCACCTGTGGCCCCATGGTGGGATCACAACACTATGAAGTTGATGCCTTCCATCTTGACCTGCTGGATTTATTGACTCCACTGGATCATAAGTAACCGATGCCTTGCCACAGATGCTGCATCACCTCCCCTGCAACTGTAAGGAACCAACACAGCACCGCTCCAGCAACGCCTCACCTCTCTGACTCTGTGCAACATCTTTGTTTCATCATTTACTAAAGGTACTGTGCCTGGAATCTGTTCCACTCAATGACAGGCCCTTACTCCATTCTGAACAGCGCCAGATTGTTGGGAACGACTCCGTCAATGATGTCATGACCAGTTGGAGCTATTGTGTTTATAAGTGCTTTTATTAAGATTTAACCTTTAAAAATGTGTATCTTTGCTTCTGTATGTTGGATTTTAGTTGCTTTGGTCTTGTTTTTTCAAATATATATTGGCTATTTTCTAAACTGTTGTGAAGTTCTTTTGTAGTGTTTTCACTGTGTTACTGAGTGTTTGTACAAATGCTTTACACATTATCTCTGAGATAATCCAGACTACTCATGCTAAGCTACCAAGGGGATGATCAAGGGTTACCCTGACTAGAGTGAGGGTTCCTACTTGGACAGGGTACAAATCACTGCATACAAGAGACCCCATTTCTCACATTGGTGATCAACGGTGAGGATAGGACCTGACATACAATGATTGGTGTACACTACTTCCATATCGCAGACCATTACATGACCACATACTGTTTTTTCCTTTTTGGTCTTCTCTTATTTTTCCCTCCTTGGAACTTTGCAACTTTGGATTGATATACAGTCATGGCTCAGTCTGTGAAGCCATCAGCAGTTGTTGCAGTAGTAGTGTTTGAGCAGGAGAGGCTGAAGACCTATAAGGTTCCTCAGCTCAAAAAGTTATGCAGAGTGTTCAGGAGTAATTTTGAAGGCCTCACTAGAAAGGAGGAGCTGGTAAAGGTGCCGAGGGCCTCGTTGGCAGTCAGGGAGACTGGTGAGCATTCAGAGGTGAACATTGTGGACCTGGAGGAGCAGTGTCTTCATGGTGATCACACAGCAAGATCCGCTTGCAGGAGAGTACCCTTAAGAGCAGGCAACAGTGTTTTTTCAAAGGATCTGGCCCCAGAAAAGCTGGAGGACAGGCCTGAGACCAAGAGGCATCAAATGGAAATGGAAAAGCTCAAGCTGCAGCATAAGAGGGAACTTCAGCTGGAACTCACCAAGATCAAAAGGGAGGCAGAGAAAGATAAACATGCCAAGGAGGAGAAGAAAGTGCTTTTAGCTCAAGAGCTGAGCATGAAGGAGCAGGATCTAAAGAGCAGATCCAGCACAGATGGTGCAGCCGTTCTCCAGTGCAGTCTGAGGGGAAGGTGCATATACCCAAGGATGTGGTAAAGGATTTTGTTGTTGGGGAGGACATAGAGCAGTGGTTCAGGGGTTGTTGGGTGGCACTGAGGATGCATGGGGTCCCTGAGAGATATTGGGGGACAGGCCAGTGGAAGTATTTTCGGTGGAGGGGACACCTTTTGGTCCTTTGAAAAAGAGTATAGGATGAGGTACTCTGTCATGAAGGATGCCCTGACCAGGAGGTATGGTGTCACCGCAGAGAGTTACAGGGTAAAGTTTAGAGAGAGTGCTAAACATGGCTCACAAACTTTGGTAGGGTATGTTGATTCTTTCTGAAAAGCACTGAATTGTTGGGTGAAGGGCAGCGAAGTAACAGACTATCAGGGGATGTAGAATTTGATTGCATGGGAGCACTTGTCTAGTTGTTGTTTTTCAGAGCTGTGCCAGCATTTGATTGACAGCAAGCATAATGAACCCAGGAAGCTTGCAGAGGAGGTAGACCGCTGGTTCAGCACCCGGGTCCAAAAGAAGCTGTATGTGGGAGACTCAGCCAAAAATGGGCAGGTGTCCCCAACAGAAGAAGGAGAGGGGGGAAACAGATAAAGGTAAGGAGTTCCCAGATGGGCCTCAAACTAGTTCCCACGGTGAGGATTCCCGGCCCCCTGTTGAGAAGAAAAATTGGTTCCCTTCCGGTAAGCCTGTAGGGATGGGAACCCCAAAGTGTTTCACCTGTGGTTAGGAAGGGCATTTCAGGGAGAATCCCAAGAGTCCCAAGCAGACAGAGCCCCCCACTGGTGGGTAGACCTTAGAGTTGGTGAGTGTAGCGCTTGGGCAGGAGTTGGCCCCAGATAACATTGGGGGAGCCAGCTGAGTCAATCCTAGTCTCCCTGCGTGAGAGTGTAGTGGCCCAGAGAACCCTCCTGACTCACAACAATAAGATGTACAGGCATTGGGTCACTATCAATGGGAGGCGGGTGGAGGTTCTGCGAGACAAAGGAGCCGGTATGACAATTGTTTGCTGTCATCTGGCGTCTCAAGAGCAGGTAGTCCCTCAGGTGGTTCACAAAGCTGTAGAAGTAAACAACAGTGAGTGCCAATGCTTGGTGGCTCAGGATCCCTTTTGATGGGGGGAGTTTTCAGGTTCCTTGTAGGTAGCTGTGAGGCTATCCATGCCTGTTAACTGTCTGTTGATGAATGACCTGGAGTATACCACCTGGAAATGACATAGATCTCAGGTCCCACTTGGAGATGTTGGGATTGCCAGAGTGGGCATGCATGACCACACTGTCCACGGCCATCAGAGAGGGAAATCAGAAGGACCTGGAGCCTGGAACAGTGGCCTAGGTGCCTGCCAGGAAGAGGAGAGGTAAGGGGCATGGGAAACCCACTCCTGAGATTCCCACAGTTCGGGAGGAGGCACAACCTGAGGGGGACACCCCGGAACCTACAGGGGAAGAAGTGGCTAAACTAAGAAACCTACCTGAGCTGAACCATTGGCATCAGGAAGAGAGGAGTTCTGCACAGCTCAGAAAGCATGCCCCACTCTTCAGCATCCTCAGAAGCAGGTCAAAACCCAGGGAGCTGGTGACACCTCTAAATCTCACTTGATATACTGAGAGAATGATCTCTTCTATAGCGAGCCTAAGGTTGCTGAGCCTTGGACAGCCCATGTGCTGGTGGTACACCAGTGATTCAGAACCTTCCTACTAGGTATGGCTCATGATGTGCCACTGGCATTCAATTTTGTGCAGGAAAAGACCTTTGACAGGCTTGTCACCCACTTCTATAGGCTCCAAATGAAGAAGGCCTCAGAAGCATTCTGCAGGACCTGCCAGATCTGCCAGGCGAGTGACAAGTGGTGCAAGAATCCTCTTTAGCCATTTCCTGTTGAGAGAACCCCTTTTGAGTGGGTGTGCATTGACATTGTGGGGCCACTGGACCCAAGACAGCCAGGGTTAACAGGTTTACCCTGGTCTTGATAGACAATGCAACCTGTAAAGTATCCCTCTGAGGGTGGTTACTGCATCCACTGTGGCCAGGGCACTGATGGGGATCTTTACCCGTGTTGGTTTCCCCAAGTAGGTGGTATGTCACTGGGACACCAATTTCATGTCACTGTACATGAAGGACATATGGAAGGCATGTGGTGTTACTTACAAGTTCACATGTATTGCCACACACAAGGCAATGGATTGGTTGAAATGTTCAACCGTACCCTGAAGGACATGATTATGGGTCTTTCAGAACCCATAAGGCATAAGATGGATGTCCTGTTACCATGCCTGTTTTTCTATTTTTCTATTGCAAAGATGTAGTGCAGAAGGGGGTAGGCTTCAGGCCTTTTGATCTTCTCTATGGACAGCCTGTGAGAGGGCCTCTCAGTTTCGTGAAGGAGGGCTGGGAACAAACTTCCAATAAGCCGGCATATCCTGTTGGCCTGCACCATTTGAGTTGAAGGAGCGCAAAAGTAATGTCACCTACCTGGTGGACACGCAGAGTCCTCCGTTTGAGAGTCCTGCATATGAACCACCTCAAGCCACATTTTGAGCGGTTTGAGTTGACCATGCTCTTGGCCACAGGTGATGGGGTGGAAGAGGAGAGTGAGCCTCTCCCCGACCTCCTGTCTGCCAAAGAGCGGGATGGATCTGTAGAGAGTGTGAACCTCTCCCCTACTTTGACCCTGGAACAGCAGAGTGACTGTCGCAAGATGCTGGTACAGTTCGCCTCTATGTTCTCCCAATTACCCCTGGGGTCACCCATTGGTGGACTCATGATATTCACACTGGGGACAACATTCCTGGTAAGCACAAGTTTTGCAGGGTGACTGATATAGTGAGAAACAGCATCAAGAAGGAAGTCTCCAAGATGCTGGAGTTAGGGGTGATAGAGTACTCCAACAGTCCTTGGTCCAGCCCAGTAGTTCTGGTCTCCAAGGATGCTCTACCCATTGTCACACCTAAACTGAGGTTTTGTGTTGACTACCTGGGGCTCAGTGCTATCACTAATACTGACAAACACCTCATTCCCCAAGCTGATGAACTCATTGACCAGTTGGGAGCTGCCAAGTTCATCAGCATGTTTGATCTAACATGTAGGTACTGGCAGATTGTTTTAACCGTGGAGGCTAAAGAGAGGTCAGCGTTCCCAACACCAGAGGGGCATTTCCAGTTCTGTGTCATGACCTTTGGGTTAAAGAAAGCCCCTGCCACCTTCCAGAGACTGGTCAACTAGGTCCTGGTGGGGTTGGAGAACTTCAGTGCCACCTACCTGGATGACATTGCTATCTTCAGCTCTAGCTGGGAGGACCACTTACACCACCTCTAGGAAGTGTTCAGCACTCAGCAGAGTGCAGACCTCACTATCAAGGCCAGAAAGTGCCAGATAGGGCAGGGGTCTGTGGTGTACTTGGGACACCAGATTGGGAGCAGCCAGGTGGTGCCCCTTCAAGTCAATATTGACACTATTCTGGCTTGGGCTCCCCCAAAGGCCCAAAGAGGTGAGAGCCTTTTTAGGTCTCATGAGGTTCTACAGGGGATTCATCAAGGGGTATGGAACCAGTGTAGTCCCCTTGACAATGGTGACTTCCAGGAAGCAGCCCCATCAGGTGATCTGGAGAGAGGCGTGCCAGACTGTATTTTACACCCTGAAGGAGGCCATGTAAACAGCGCCTGTGCTCAATGCTCCTGTCTTCTCCAAAGAATCTGTGGTGTAGACAGACGCCTCAGAGCATGGCATAGGAGCCGTGCTCTTGCAGCTAAATGAAGAGAGCCTAGATCAACTGGTAGCCTTCATTAGTAGGAGGTTACTTTTCTGGGAACAGAGGTGGAGTGCAATAGAAAGGGAAGGATTTGATGATGTCTTGGTGCTAAAGAAGCTAAGACCCTATTTGTTTGGCACTCACTTCTGGGTTAAGACAGATCACAGACCCCTCAGATGGTTGATGCAGATGAGGGGTGAGAATCCTAAATTGTTGAGGTGGCCCATCTCCCTACAGCCAATGAACTTTACAGTGGAACACCGCCCTGGTAGAGAACACGCCATTGCTGAAGGTCTGTCCAGGTTCTTCTGACTTAGTGATTCAAACTACCATGAGGTTGGATAGTTGTCCCCATGTTCAGCTGGGGGGGACACGTGTTAGACCTGTCAGTGCTTGCAGTGGTTTCCCCTGTATTTTTTACTTCTGACCTCCTGTTTTGACCCTGTGCTGAATTTTATATTTGCTTGCTTTAGGACTCTGGTCACTTTACCACTGCTGACCAGTGCTAAAGTGCAAGTGCTCTCTGTCTAAATTGGATTGGCAATTGGTTCATCCATAGTTAGCATATTTGATTTACTAGTAATTTACTAGTAAGTGCACCAGAGGTATCCAGGGCCTGTAAATAAAATGCTACTAGTGGGCCTGCAGCACTGATTGTGCTCCCCAAATGAGTAGCCCTGTAAACATGTTTCAGATATGCCACCACAGTGTCTGTGTCGGCAGTTTTGTGGGCAGTTTGGAACTGCCAGTTCAACCTGGCAACTGCACCCACTTGCCAGGACCAAACCTTCCCTTTTACTTCATGTAGGTCACCCCTATGATAGGCCCTAGGCAGCCCCATGAGCAGGGTCCAGTGTATTTAAATGTTAGACTATGTACTGATGTGTTTTACATCTCCTGATAGTGAAGTACTGCTACATTTGGTTTTCACTAGTGCAAGATTTTCAAATCAAATCAAATCAAGCTTTATTCGGTCAGTTAACCATCAAAGCATCACATACATTAAAATTAAAATATCATCTCATTTTATAATCTGTACAATAATTAAATAATTTGATAAAAAGACATAAATAAATACATACATATGATATCAAACTACTCATCTAAAATCCTGCCTGGGCACGCTTCATGGGTCCTTGATTAAGATGGTGATCACGTATATGCCATGCTGCCACTAAAAACTTGCTGACTGTTAAAATTAATTCATTTGAACTATGGCTTTTTAAAACCCTTATTGCTATACTGCAATTTTTCAGCCCCATTTCCCAACAGGTTTTTCAAATCCATTTTGACCGCGGAATAAAAGATGCAGGGCAAAAAAACATAAAATGTTAAACTGTTTCCCAGGTACCACCACAAGCCAGACATATCTGAAGTAGTGATTGGCCCCCAGCTGCAAGTTAAAGACATCAATGGTGTTAGAAATGGGGTCTTTGGTTGACAGTCAGGTTACCCCCTGTTCAAGCAAGGACCCTCACTCTAGTTAGGATAAAAGAGAATCACCCTCAGCTAACCCCTGCTTACCCCCTTGGTAGCTTTCTTCTTCAAGATGGAAGGCACACAAAGTCCAGTCTTTGCCCTCTTACTCTGGCAGAAGCAGCACTGCAGGAAAGCTCCACAAAGCACAGTCACAGGCAGGGCAGCACTTGTTCCTCAGCTATCAGCTCTTCTCCAGGCAGAGGTTCCTCTTGGTTCCAGAAGTGTTTCTAAAGTTTGTAAGTTTGGGTGCCCTTCTTATACCCATTTTAGTCTTTGAAGTCACCTTTCTTAAAAGGGGACTCACACCTTCTTGTGAAATCCTGCCTTGCCCAGGCAAGGCCTCAGACACACACCAGGGGGCTGGAGACAGCATTGTCAGAGGCAGGCACAGTCCTTTCAGATGAGAGTGACCACTCCACCCCTCCCTCCTAGCAGAGATGGCTAATCAGGAAATGCAGATCACACCCCAGCTCCCTTTGTGTCACTGTCTGGTGTGAGGTGAAAAACAACCCAACTGTCAAACTGACCCAGACAGGGAATCCACAAACCAGGCAGAGTCACAGAATGGTTTAAGCAAGAAAATGCTCACTTTCTAAAAGTGGCATTTCCAAACGCACAATCTTAAAATCAACTTTACTAAAAGATGTATTTTTAAATTGTGAGTTCAGGGATCCCAAACTCCACATGTCCATCTACTCTCTAGGGGAATCTACACTTTAATCATATTTAAAGGTAGCCCCCATATTATCCTATGAGAGAGAGACAGACCTTGCAACAGTGAAAACGAAATTGGCAGTATTTCACTGTTAGGACATATAAACCACATTACTATATGTCCTACCTTATCCATACACTGCACCCTGCCCTTGGGGCTACCTAGGGCCTACCTTAGGGGTGCCTTACATGTAAGGAAAGGGAAGGTTTAGGCCTGGCAAGTGGGTACACTTGCCAAGTCGAATTTACAGTGTAAAAATACACATACAGACACTGCAGGGGCAGGTCTGAGACATGATTACAGAGCTACTTATGTGGGTGGCACAACCAGTGCTGCAGGCCCACTAGTAGCATTTGATTTACAGGCCCTGGCACCTCTAGTGCACATTACTAGGGACTTACTAGTAATTCAAATATGCCAATCATGGATGAACCACTTACATACAATTTAAACAGGAGCACTTGCACTTTAGCACTGGTTAGCAGTGGTAAAGTGCCCAGAGTAACAAAAACAGCAAAATCAGAGTCCAGCACACATCAACAACCTGGGGAACAGAGGCAAAAAGTTAAGGGAGACCACACCAAGGATGAAAAGTCTAACAAATGGTAAGGACCCAAAACGGAATCTAGCATATAAACCTTTGCCCTGTAAATCTGGTGTAAGATCTAAATAAGATTCATACTGCGGATACCACTGAAAATCAATAAAAAGATTAGTTAATCAACCACGAGATTTACAACAAATATAATTGTTCCATACATGGGACCACTAAGCTAATTTTAAAGCAGTTTTATGGGATTTCACACATTTTTGGGGATTCTTCCAATAATCTCCCAACCCCAAGATACGAAACCAATTGGACACATGTTTAATCCAAGGAATAATAGCTGCATTTGGTCTCTTTAGCAGGTCAAGCAATGAAGCTTTGTATAAATCCAATTCAGGGGTGGTCGAAATCATTATCCAATATAATAGAGGTCTTAGGGAAATTAAATCAGCTATTAGGTTTAGCCCCAAATCAAGAAATATTGGGATCAGTGGTGTACTGTGGGGACACGCTATCAAAGCCCTCACAAAATTGTTTTCTCCCACAGTTAATTTATTACTGTTGGAGGATCCCCATACCTCCGCACCATAGACAGCAGCTCCCTGCACCTTAGCTATAAAGATCTTAACCGCTGGAGCCACTGATTTTGTTGTGGAACTTTTGTAAAAGCGCAGGATAGATGCTATTCTGTGGTGTAATAGCCCCACACTTTTACTAATCTGGTCCTCCCAATTTAATTTGCTGATCAACCTCACACCCAAATAATCTATTGAGCTAACCTTGTTCAAAGGAACTCCATCCAATTTAATAATGCATCTTTTACCGGGACTCAAGCTAAACACCATCAATTTGGTTTTGCTAATGTTCACCTCCAGCCCATATTCCCTACAGAATGAATTGAATCTATCAACAAGGATTTGTAGACCCATCGGTGTCTTTGAGATTAGAAGTGAGTCATCAGCAAAGCGAAGAATAGGAATTTTCTGTGCATTCAGGGAAGGGGCATCGTTCTGGCAGGAAATCAAGGTCTGCACCACCTCATTAATAAATAAGGTAAATAATAGTGGAGCCAACACACCGCCTTGACGTACTCCCCTTAAGATGGGGATTTTTTCAGTCAGCTCACCTTGATTGCCCCAGTGCACTTGCGCATATGTATTTTCATGCAATCGCTTTAACAATTGTAATATGTTGGATGGGGTTCCCAATCTATTTAACACTTTTCACAATTTTTCTCTTGGCACCAAATCAAAAGCTGATCGTAGATCTACAAAAACAACATATAAATGTTATTTGGTGAGGACTAAATATTTCCAGTATAGAATAGCCAGCCTAAAAGCCTGATCTACCGTACTGGTTTTTGGGCGGAACCCCGCCTGAAGTGAAGAAAGAATCTGATGATTTTGGGCCCAGCTAGTTAGCCTCCCTAAGAGTTGTTTGGCAAAATCTTTTTGTATGTTGTCAATGAGGCTGATCAGTCTATAATTAGTTGGGAGGTTTGCATTACCCTTTTTATAAATAGGAATTATTTCAGCCCCTTTCCACGTACCTGGAATTTGACACCCTGCAGCAATTCTATTTGAGATCAAATTTATATACCAGGACCATACAATTGACTCAGATCTATAAAGATCTCCTGGTAACTTATCCGGCTGGGAGCTTTTCCAGGTTTTAATGAATTGATTGCATCAAGGGTTTCTTCCATAGAAAAAATGATATAATCCTCGGGCCGCTAACTCTCTCCCCGGGTGAATCAAAATTAAAATTCAGAGTGGACCTTGGTAAAAGAACGTGATCTCCAGCATGTGGATCATGCGCCAAAACATCAAGAGGTATAGCATAAAGGTGAGAGAAATGATCAATCCAACTTTCATGATTCCTAATAGCATTCTTACCCACTCTTTGTCTTTTGGACAACAGTTCCCAGAATAGCATATTGTTATTTGCTTTTGAGGCATCTAGTAATTCCTGCCATATAGAATCTTCCCATGATCTTTTTGTTAGTAAGATAGATTTCTTGTATATGCGTCTGGCTTGTTGAATCTCCCCCAAGCAACCAGTCATAATAGCTATTTTTAAATCAGACTTTGCCATTGAACAGGTCTCATCAAACCATCCATTGATGGCCTTTTTTCCACTTGAAGGCTTAGAACCAACCTTTTTGTAAAGGAAGCTCTGCAATTCCATGGCCAGACTATCATGTATGCTAAGTATTGGGATATTATCAGCATCCTGTCCTTCATAAGCAACCAGGTTATCTGTAAATAATTGATAAATCCCTCCTATCAAATGGGGGTTAGACATTACCTTTGGCCAACCAACCCTAGTAGAGTTATTACTCAGGTGTGGGGATGGAACCACTGTGTATTGATTATTGAATGTTCTCCTAGAGGGAAATGATCGCTCTCACATCTCCTATCCACCCTCATATCCCTCAGAAGAGGCCACAACCTAACGTCCACCAAAAAATAGTCAATAACACTTGTGGACATACCTCGTTTAAATGTCGGCAGAGGTTTAAGTCAGACAGTGTACGACCATTACAAGCCATGAGTCTGTACTTTAAACAAAAGGAGGCCAGTTGGGAAGCCACACAAGAGCGAGAACAATGCCGAGAATTAATTATCTGTGGGATTCCCCAGAGTTCGTCCTCTTCATCTATTAAACCGCTAAGCAAGGCAGAAGGCTCTAATGTGCAGTGCAAATCACCTGCTATAATTAATAAAATGGAAGATTGTAGGGTGTCTAAAAATTCGGACAATGCAACTAGGGTCTGTGATTCAACCCCACATGAGACAGACCGAGCATAGACATTAATAACAATGATTTTAAAGCTCTGCTGAAACAAAATTTGTATGCCCATTAAATCGACACCATCAATATCTACTATCACGTGTTCTCTCTGCAATTTCTTGTTTAAAAGTATTAACAGGCCTCCTTTGGCACGGCCTGAGCCCTTCTCTGATGGTTGCGCAGGGATACTAAATGAAAGAAACCCATTTATATTAATTTCACCCTCAGTCCAGGTTTCCTGAAACAGGCAAATTTCCTGATTGTTCTGGATTGGCCAGTTTATCATCGAGGCCGGCTAAGTTACAGGCATTAGGGTTAGTTCATGATTACCTGACTCAATTCCAAGGGTCGAACAACCAAGCTCCCTCAAGTCCGTTTCCTCATTACAAATCCTATTACTCTCATCCGTATGGACAACCCCAGAACAGGTCCCCGCAGGTACTACCCGATCAGTAGCTAGTCATGCACGATTTGACAGCAAACAGGGAATTTTTGCCATCATAGATTAATCATTTCCCTGAAGAGAATTTGAACTACCCTGGGCAGCAGTCGGGCAACCATCAACTGATTTCAGTGTAAGTCTAATCCCCCCCTACTTGACTTCCTGTACTGATGGGTATGTAAATCAAAGGCCATAATTTGGTCCACCATTATCTTATCAATAAGGTAAATGGAAATTGTATCAAGATTTAAACCAGGGATACTACATCTTTCTGCTGCAAGAATATCCAAGCAAATAACTGAAAAACGGTTCAGTCGGATACGTATCCAGTGTATTACCTTATTGACCAGAGAGTCATGATCCTCAACAGATCCTGGTCTCAATTTTGGGACGTTAATCATGTGAATTATATTATCTTGACTTTTTGGGCTCAGATCCTGGGCCCTAGTTGCTAAACCACTAATGGCCTTGAAAAAGGGAATACTACTATTAGTCAAGGATTCCTGTGGCTTAATCAAGGGGGAGAATAACCCCACCCCTGCCTTCTGTTTTAGAGACATCATGCCCCCTTACTCCTTGCCTATCTTTGGGGACCTCAGGGTTAATAGTGTCGCATATCTGTTCTCCTGGAAAAACCCTACAATTAAGCGCTCTCTTGCGCCCTCCTCTGTTACTAGTGTAATCACTCATGGAACTTAACTGATGACCCTCAGCTCCAGGAGTAGACAATTGATCCCAAACGGGGGGTCTTACTGGCCCCCTTGGGCGGGTATCAATTGGTGTGTTTTATTTGGTCATAGCAAGGTTTTCTTCCCCCCTTACCTCCTCACAACCTGCTGACATTTGCAGGTACATTGGTAGGACACTTTCTTCTTCATTAAGCCTGTTAATGCTGGGACCAGACTCCTAACTTCATCCACCCTCTGCAGAGTAAGAGCCATATTAGTCCCATTATCTAACGATTCCAATCCTTTGGAATCGGACTGGGACTTAGTCAAGATATTTTCATGGATTACTACTGCGGGCGCAGATTGAGATGTACCCACAAGCGAGTGTCCTTCCTCTGACAATGGCTCATATTGATTGGTACACACTATGTTTGGGACCACCCTAACTGCTGGACTTAACGGTAGAGGAGGGGGCATTGCTGTTTCAGGAAAATTACCCTTCTGGTGAGCAGGAGAGCTAGGGGCACTACAGGATGTTACCAGCAATGGGGATCTAGCAATATTCCTTGGAGTGTACAATTCCTCTACGCCAACATCCTCCGAAGTAGCGTCTGGTAGCTCTCTCCTCCTCTTTTTAGTAAAAAATGTCTGGGATTTTCCTATCTTGAAGCAAATCCTTTTTGAAAGGTGTGCTCCACGTTGAATGAATATTCAAAATAGCCTCTACTTCTCCGAATAAAAGATCAATTTCATCAAAAGGGTTTGGTCCACAAGCAGATGCCAATTTTACTTGTTTGCTAAGTTGTTATTTAGGATTTTTTGTGCCTTTTGCTGGCACTGGTAAATCAGCAGCCTTCCTTTTCCCCTTTTCCCCATGATAATAGATGATGTAGCAACTGTAAAAAGTCTAATCGCACCTCTTACTTGTTTATGTGTCCCTTCTTCACCAACCAAGGTGATAGGCCCAGCCGGGCATCTTCTGGGCGATGACAGGCGAAGACGGGCGCATCCCACGAGTTCTAACTGGCAATTATCTGGAGCCAAGGAGTCTGGGGGATGTAGTCCCACCCAAGGCTAAAGCAGAATAGTAGTAGCACGTCCCGTGCCGCATGAGTTCTAACCAGCAATTATCTGGAGCCAAGGAGTCTGGAGGATGTAGTCCCACCCCAGGCTAGAGTAGAATGGCAGTAGCGAGGCCCACGCCATGCAAGTTCTAACCGGCAATTATCTAGAGCCAAGGAGTCTGGGGGATGTAGGCCCACCCCAGGCCAGAGTAGAATGGCAGTAGCGCGTCCCCTCTCAATTTAGTCCAGATCAATGCAATATATTCCACACTTCTTTATTTCATTAACAGAACAAAGCAGCACAGCCAACGTCTTTTGTTCACTTCCTGTGAACTTCCTCAGGGCATGATACATGTCCTTGAACTTCAAAACATTATAATCCTGCCACCATGCGTACCGGAAAGCGGTCTGCTAAGAGCGCAAGATTTTCTCTACTAAGGGTTAACATGGGGATTGCCTTGAAATATCTTTTAAGTGTAATTTTCCATTGGGAGCAGATAGGTTTAGGTTGCTGAACTCACAATTTAAGAATACATCTTTTGGTGAAGTAGGTTTTTGAAAAGTAAGTTTGAAAATGCCTCTTTTAGAAAGTGGACGTTTTCTTGCTGAACCATTCTGTGCCTCTGCCTGGCTGTGGAACACACGTCTGGGTCAGGCTGACTGTTGGGCTGTTTGTGAGGTCACTCTAGACAGTCACACAAAGGTAGCTCAAGTGTGCCTTCATCTCCTGATGGGACTTCCTAGGCTACAGGGAGGAGCTGATGCTTGCACCTGAATAGGGCTGTGTTCTGTACCAAGCAGTCTCCAGCTCCTAGGAGTGTGTCTGGGGCCAGGACAGGAAAGGTAGAGTCTTGTGCAGTGCAAATACTTTCCTTTGAAATTTGCCTATTTCAAAGGCAGAAATGAGTACACGTATTGGGCTTCCGAGACCACCACTTCAGAAAACTTTGGGACTGAGGACATTCTGCCAGGAAGAAGAGATAGGTGCTGTAAAAGGGACTGCCACTGTGCCTGTGGCTTTGCTGTGCTGGCTGCTGATTGCCGCTTCTGTGCTGGGAGTGAAAGGACTGGACTTTGCTTTCTATATCCTGCTTTCCAAAGTTCTCCAAGGGCTTGAACTGAACTTGCCTCCTGTTAGAAGTCTCAGGGATATCAAATAATTCATCTGCCAGCACCTGGGCTCTCTTACTAAGAGTCCTGACTCGCCAAATGGTACCAAATCTAGTCCCTGGGCCCTTGGGTGTGAGTTCTGATGCAACCAAGAAGAAACTAAGTGCATCATTTCCAGAGTGACTTCAGAATCGGCAGTGCTGTGTGAATCCCGCCACTGCCTGCACCAGGAACCATAGTCCCTGCTGAGTGCAATGACCGCGACAGACGCTGCAGGTCCAACTCTGCTGCAGTACCTCTGAAGTTCCACCACAGTGTGAGCTCTGAATGCCATGTCCCCAACGTCTGGGACATCTGACTCCAACTTCGCCACAGCACCTGTGGCCTTGTGGTGTGATTATGACACAGCAAAATCAACACCTTGCGCCTTGACCTGCTGGATTCATTGACCTGGCCAGATCATAAGGAAGCCGACACCTCGCCACCAATGCTGCATCACCTCCCCTGCAACAGTGAGGAACCAATATCTCACGGTCCCTGCCTGGCATTAAGGAACCGATTCCCCACCTCCCCAGTAGCAGTGAGGAACCAACGCCACACCGACTCCAGCAGTCCCTCACTGTAGGAGTCTGGCCTGGTTTGTAGTGGGTAACAAAGGTAATTACACGTTATACCAGGTCCAGTTATCCCTTATTAGTGCAATGTAGTCAGTGTCTAAAAGCCAGGCTGTCTAGAGGTAGCTGTAGGCAGAGCAGCTAAGGCTGAACTAGGAGACATGCAAAGCTCTTGCAACACTACTTGTAGTCACACAGTACTCACACATATGAAAGACAATACTCAATGTTACAAAAATAAAGGTACTTTATTTCAATGACACAATGCCAAAAATACCTTAGAGACTATGCTCCTTTAGGAGATAAGTAATATACACAATATATACACTAGTAACCAAAAACAGGTAAGTACACAGTCAGAAAACAGTGCAAATAATGAAAATCACAACAGGTTGCAATGGGCCTAGGGGGAACACAAACCATATACTAAAATAGTGGAACACGAAAGTCGGTTTCCCACCTAGGCAAGTGTAGTGTGTAGAGGGGTGCTGGGAGTGTAAGAAAACACCAAAGGTAAGTAATAGACCCCATCCCAGAGCCCAGGAAAACAGGAGTAAATCACAGTAGGTTTCCTGAAACACAAAAGAAGTTGTAATAGAAGATTGTGCAAGAACCAGAAGAGACAGCAAGACACCAATGATGGATTCCTGGACCTGAAGACCTGTGGAAGAAGGGGACCAAGTTCAAGAAGCACTGAAGAGTCCAGGGAGAACAGGGGCCCATGCTAACCCAGATGAAGGTGCAAAAGAAGAATCACCTTTGAGAAGACAAAGTCAATATTGCACCAAAGAAGATAGGTGCAGGTTCCTGGTTGGTGCAGAAGATGTCCCACGCTGGATGGACGAATGCAGTCTGGTCAATGAATTCCATCAACAAGCCTTGGCACCCGCAAAGCTTGCTGTTAGAGGTAAATGGCACTGCCAGGGACCAGGAGGGACCTGGTGCCCTCTACCTAGGAGGAGGAGACAGAGGGGGCTCTCAGCAACTCAGAGAGCCCTCAGAAGACCAGGCAGCACACACAGGAGTCCCACAACATGGGGACAAAGAAGGTGCAAATGGAGGCCCATGCAGCACAGCACAAAGGGATCCCACGACACCGAAGAACCACTCAGGATGGAGTGCTGGGGATATAAGCTGTGCTGTGCATGAAGAACCTTTTAGAAGGTTGCACACAAGCCTTGGCAACTGCAAGTCATGCAGTGTACCGGGGTACTGTCTTGTGTGGGGAGGCAAGCTCTTACCTCCACCAAAGTTGGAGAGCTGGACATTAGGACTGTTGCAGTCACTTTAGTCCACCACCCATGTTGCTGGATCCACACCACGCCACGCCACTGTCATCACTGCAGAGAGGTTCTTGCTGAAGCAGGGAAGTGACTCCATCACTCCACAGGAGATTCTTTCGGTTCTTCTGGTGCAGTCTGAAGACAGACAGTCCTCGGAGGATGCACGACCTGGAAACTGTTGCAGTTGCTGGCAGGAGCTGAAGTTACAATGTTACAGAAGTCATATTTGCTTCTTTGTTGCAGTTTTGTAGAGTTCCTGGAACAATCAGAGTATGTTCCATTGGTAGAAGATGAAGTAAAGCATGCAGAGGATTCCTGCTGGAGTCTTGCAACCCGAATCTGAAGAAACACCCAGAGGCGAGACCCTAAATAGCCCTGAAAGGGGGATTGGTCACCTAACCAGGTAAGCACCTATCAGGATTGGTCTCCGCCATCACCGGCTGGCACTAGCCACTTAGATGCTCCCAGAGTGCCCCACAAGCTTGGAATCCAAGATGGCAAAAACCAGGGACACTCTGGAAGAGCTCTGGGCACCACCCCTGCGGTGGTGATGGGCAGGGGAGTGGTCACTCCCCTTTCCTTTGTGTAGTTCATGCCAGAGCAGGGACTGGGGGTCCCTGAACTGGTGTAGACTGGATTATACAAGGAGGGCACCATCTGTGCCCTTCAAAGCATTTCCAGACGCTCTGGGAGGCTACCCCTCCCATACCTGTATCACCTATTACCAAAGGGAGAGGGTGTAACACCCCTCTCTCAAAGGAAGTCCTTTGTTCTGCCTTCCTAGGCTTGAGCTGCTCAAGCAACAGGAGGGCAGAAACCTGCCTGTGAGGTGGCAGCAGCGGGGGCTGCCTGGAAAACCTCAGAAGGCTGGTATGGCACAACTGGGTGTGCACTGTGGAGCATGGCATTGTGCAACCAATACTGGAATCAGTATTGGGGTACAATTCCCAGTTGTTAGACACCTTCCATGGCCATATTCGGGCTTACCATTGTGACGCTGGACATAGGTATTGACCTATGTCCAGTGCACACGTAAAATGGCGTCCCCGCACTCACGAACACCAGGAAGATGGGCCTGGATGATGTGGGGGCACCTCTGCTAGTGCAAGGGTGCCCTCACACACAGGTACTTTACACCCAGCCTTCAGGGTTAGAAGATCTGACATATAGGTGACTTATAAGTGACCTGGTACAGTGAAAATGGCTGTGAAATAGTGCATGCACTATTTCACACATGTTGCAATGGTAGTCCTGTAGAAGCCTTTGCATGGGCTCCCTATGGGTGGCAAAAGAAATGCTGCAGCCCATAGGGTCCCTGGAACCCCAATGCCCTGGGTACCTACATATCATACACTAGGGACTTCTAATGGGAGACGAGTATGCCAATTTGGGGTGCACTACTGAGTTACCAGTATGTAAGGACAAATTTAGAAACAAAGAAAGCATGAGCACTGGGGTCCTGGTTAGCAGGACTCCAGTGACACTTTAGAAAACAGTGTGGCATACTGACAAGTCGGTCACAAACCGTAGGCACTGGGGTCCTGGCTAGCAGGATCCCAGTGACTCAGTCAAACACACTGACAAACATGCCAAAAATGGGGGTAACCATGCTAGAAAGAGGCAACTTTCTCACACTCACCTCCCAGACTCCGAGCAACGTCTCTGTTTCATTGTTTACCAAAGGTAATGTGCCTGAGGTTCGAGCAACTCCGTGACCGGCCTGCGCTCCATTGTGAATAGGGCTGGACTGTTGGGAACGACTCAGTCAATGACATCATGATAGCCCCAGTTGAAGCTATTGTGTTTCTAAGCACTTTTATTGAGATTAAACCTTTAAAAATGTCTATCCTTTCTTGTGTATGTTGGATTTTTGTCATTTGTAGTTTAGTTTTATTCAGTTCAGTATTGGCTATGTTTCTAAACTGGTGTGGCATCCCTTTGTAGTGTTTTCACTGTGTTACTGTGTGTGTGGGTGTATGTACAAATACTTTACACACTGCCTCTGAGATAAGCCAGACCGCTCATGGCAAGCTACCAAGGGGGTGAGCAGGGGTTATCTTAGCTGTGTGACTACCTTACGGTGACTAGAGTGAAGATCCCTACTTGGACAGGGTGCAAACCACTGCTAACTAGAGATCCCATTCCTAACACAAGTAGTCGGCAATTCTTAGATACAAAGCTTTTCCATAATCCAGATTATTCATAATCAATGCTTGGATGATGTTCCTGCACCATGCTGTCAGAATCCAACAAACAGCGTTCTCAGCATGCACAAGAGTCTGAAACATCACTCACCCACCAAATTCACCTGATCTTGCATTGAAAGGGAATCATGTAACTTAAAATTACAGTTCTTAGCCACTCTTTTTGGCTTGGGAGCAGTGCCGAGAGTGGCTTTCAACCATGTGTCATTCAATGTGTTACTTGCCTTTGCAAACAGAATAGGGTTTAAGTTTTGTTTGCATTCAATTTGAAGCAGTGTGACCAAGTGAAACTGCCCCCAATAAAGAGACAGCTCAACAGATTCCTGTGGGTTTCTAACTAACTCTCATCAATCGAGATTATGAGCTGTGTGTCATCAGCACACAAAAGCGTTTCAAGGCCACAGGAGTTAACAATGGCCACAAGAGGGGCAACATAGATGTTAAACAGTGAAGTGGTTAGAGATGAACCTTGTGGAACCCCACAGTTGTACAGACAGTGGATAGCTTTCAACGGGGCAAGTTGAACTGTATGAAACAAATTAATCAAAAAAGCTCCAAACCCCTGTAGAGTCGTAGAGTGTAAACCAGATTTGTGCAGCCTCTTCATTAATTGAGAGTGAGAAACAGTATTGAAAGTCCAGGACAAATCAATAGGACCAGGGTTTTTTTTTTATCTTGCTCTGCCTCCGGTCTGATTCTGTCCACTACCACCAACAGAAGTAGATTCCTTAATGTTGTAAACTCTGAATCATGTGTGGGTAAGATCCAAAAGATTATTATTCTCCAGAATGTGAGAGAGGCGATCATTAACTAAACTTTCCAGCACTTTAGCCATATACAGTAGGAGTGAAATGGGATCGTAGTTAGAAAGGACAGCAGTTTCCATTCTGACCTTCTTCATGAAAGGCAGCACTAACGTACATTTCCAAGTAGATGGTTAGTCAATGTTGTTCAAGGAGAAATTGAACAGCCAAGTGATATGAGGCTTTAAAAACTAGGCCAGCTGTGATAATATGAAATGGGCAGTCGCCCAACAGTGTGCCAGACATTTTGTTGACTGTCCCTTGACTCCTGTGACATACAGAAGCCCTGCAAGTAGTTAGGAGACTCTGGGACGTGAGAAGTGTAACTGGTGTAATGTGCTGTTTGCTCGCTGCAGGAAAACTGTGAAAGATGCCCCCACAAGCAGTAGAAAAACACCAACTGCCAGGAAGAGGACAGGCATGGAGAAGGGGTACTTAAACACCAAGCTCTGCATGAAAATCAATGTTTGAGGCCAGGAAGTCTGTAGACGATACCATTGGTGGCTACAGGTCACCACAAGGAGCAAAATGGTACCTCCCTTGAAAAAATCTTCCTTACAAATCCTACAATACTGATTGGCCCACTGCCTGGTCAGTACACATTCTTAACACTCCCCTGTGAAGTCACAAACAGTTAGGAGCGCACCTGCCTAACATCCCAGCAAATAATCGGGGGCAGATTATTTGCTGGGATGTTAGGCAGGTGCGCTCCTAACTGTTTGTGACTTTAAAAAGGCTCCCTTGAGCCACTGGGCTGACGAGCTCTGGAGCAGGCACTGCATGCCAGTGAAGAGGTATTGAAACCGGATGATTAATGGCAGCATTTCCAGCACCCCGTAAATTTGTTCTCTGCTGAAGAAGGGACTAACCCAGAAACACATGTGTCCAGAGATGCACAGCAAAGGCTGCACCTACTTAGAGGTGAAATATTTAAAAGTAACTGAGTTCGTTTTTTGAGGAAACTACATTTATCATGATGCAACGGGGCAGATTATTTGCTGGGATGTTAGGCAGGTGCGCTCCTAACTGTTTGTGACTTTAAAAAGGCTCCCTTGAGCCACTGGGCTGACGAGCTCTGGAGCAGGCACTGCATGCCAGTGAAGAGGTATTGAAACCGGATGATTAATGGCAGCATTTCCAGCACCCCGTAAATTTGTTCTCTGCTGAAGAAGGGACTAACCCAGAAACACATGTGTCCAGAGATGCACAGCAAAGGCTGCACCTACTTAGAGGTGAAATATTTAAAAGTAACTGAGTTCGTTTTTTGAGGAAACTACATTTATCATGATGCAACGGGGCAGATTATTTGCTGGGATGTTAGGCAGGTGCGCTCCTAACTGTTTGTGACTTTAAAAAGGCTCCCTTGAGCCACTGGGCTGACGAGCTCTGGAGCAGGCACTGCATGCCAGTGAAGAGGTATTGAAACCGGATGATTAATGGCAGCATTTCCAGCACCCCGTAAATTTGTTCTCTGCTGAAGAAGGGACTAACCCAGAAACACATGTGTCCAGAGATGCACAGCAAAGGCTGCACCTACTTAGAGGTGAAATATTTAAAAGTAACTGAGTTCGTTTTTTGAGGAAACTACATTTATCATGATGCAACGGGGCAGATTATTTGCTGGGATGTTAGGCAGGTGCGCTCCTAACTGTTTGTGACTTTAAAAAGGCTCCCTTGAGCCACTGGGCTGACGAGCTCTGGAGCAGGCACTGCATGCCAGTGAAGAGGTATTGAAACCGGATGATTAATGGCAGCATTTCCAGCACCCCGTAAATTTGTTCTCTGCTGAAGAAGGGACTAACCCAGAAACACATGTGTCCAGAGATGCACAGCAAAGGCTGCACCTACTTAGAGGTGAAATATTTAAAAGTAACTGAGTTCGTTTTTTGAGGAAACTACATTTATCATGATGCAACGGGGCAGATTATTTGCTGGGATGTTAGGCAGGTGCGCTCCTAACTGTTTGTGACTTTAAAAAGGCTCCCTTGAGCCACTGGGCTGACGAGCTCTGGAGCAGGCACTGCATGCCAGTGAAGAGGTATTGAAACCGGATGATTAATGGCAGCATTTCCAGCACCCCGTAAATTTGTTCTCTGCTGAAGAAGGGACTAACCCAGAAACACATGTGTCCAGAGATGCACAGCAAAGGCTGCACCTACTTAGAGGTGAAATATTTAAAAGTAACTGAGTTCGTTTTTTGAGGAAACTACATTTATCATGATGCAACGGGGCAGATTATTTGCTGGGATGTTAGGCAGGTGCGCTCCTAACTGTTTGTGACTTTAAAAAGGCTCCCTTGAGCCACTGGGCTGACGAGCTCTGGAGCAGGCACTGCATGCCAGTGAAGAGGTATTGAAACCGGATGATTAATGGCAGCATTTCCAGCACCCCGTAAATTTGTTCTCTGCTGAAGAAGGGACTAACCCAGAAACACATGTGTCCAGAGATGCACAGCAAAGGCTGCACCTACTTAGAGGTGAAATATTTAAAAGTAACTGAGTTCGTTTTTTGAGGAAACTACATTTATCATGATGCAACGGGGCAGATTATTTGCTGGGATGTTAGGCAGGTGCGCTCCTAACTGTTTGTGACTTTAAAAAGGCTCCCTTGAGCCACTGGGCTGACGAGCTCTGGAGCAGGCACTGCATGCCAGTGAAGAGGTATTGAAACCGGATGATTAATGGCAGCATTTCCAGCACCCCGTAAATTTGTTCTCTGCTGAAGAAGGGACTAACCCAGAAACACATGTGTCCAGAGATGCACAGCAAAGGCTGCACCTACTTAGAGGTGAAATATTTAAAAGTAACTGAGTTCGTTTTTTGAGGAAACTACATTTATCATGATGCAACGGGGCAGATTATTTGCTGGGATGTTAGGCAGGTGCGCTCCTAACTGTTTGTGACTTTAAAAAGGCTCCCTTGAGCCACTGGGCTGACGAGCTCTGGAGCAGGCACTGCATGCCAGTGAAGAGGTATTGAAACCGGATGATTAATGGCAGCATTTCCAGCACCCCGTAAATTTGTTCTCTGCTGAAGAAGGGACTAACCCAGAAACACATGTGTCCAGAGATGCACAGCAAAGGCTGCACCTACTTAGAGGTGAAATATTTAAAAGTAACTGAGTTCGTTTTTTGAGGAAACTACATTTATCATGATGCAACGGGGCAGATTATTTGCTGGGATGTTAGGCAGGTGCGCTCCTAACTGTTTGTGACTTTAAAAAGGCTCCCTTGAGCCACTGGGCTGACGAGCTCTGGAGCAGGCACTGCATGCCAGTGAAGAGGTATTGAAACCGGATGATTAATGGCAGCATTTCCAGCACCCCGTAAATTTGTTCTCTGCTGAAGAAGGGACTAACCCAGAAACACATGTGTCCAGAGATGCACAGCAAAGGCTGCACCTACTTAGAGGTGAAATATTTAAAAGTAACTGAGTTCGTTTTTTGAGGAAACTACATTTATCATGATGCAACGGGGCAGATTATTTGCTGGGATGTTAGGCAGGTGCGCTCCTAACTGTTTGTGACTTTAAAAAGGCTCCCTTGAGCCACTGGGCTGACGAGCTCTGGAGCAGGCACTGCATGCCAGTGAAGAGGTATTGAAACCGGATGATTAATGGCAGCATTTCCAGCACCCCGTAAATTTGTTCTCTGCTGAAGAAGGGACTAACCCAGAAACACATGTGTCCAGAGATGCACAGCAAAGGCTGCACCTACTTAGAGGTGAAATATTTAAAAGTAACTGAGTTCGTTTTTTGAGGAAACTACATTTATCATGATGCAACGGGGCAGATTATTTGCTGGGATGTTAGGCAGGTGCGCTCCTAACTGTTTGTGACTTTAAAAAGGCTCCCTTGAGCCACTGGGCTGACGAGCTCTGGAGCAGGCACTGCATGCCAGTGAAGAGGTATTGAAACCGGATGATTAATGGCAGCATTTCCAGCACCCCGTAAATTTGTTCTCTGCTGAAGAAGGGACTAACCCAGAAACACATGTGTCCAGAGATGCACAGCAAAGGCTGCACCTACTTAGAGGTGAAATATTTAAAAGTAACTGAGTTCGTTTTTTGAGGAAACTACATTTATCATGATGCAACGGGGCAGATTATTTGCTGGGATGTTAGGCAGGTGCGCTCCTAACTGTTTGTGACTTTAAAAAGGCTCCCTTGAGCCACTGGGCTGACGAGCTCTGGAGCAGGCACTGCATGCCAGTGAAGAGGTATTGAAACCGGATGATTAATGGCAGCATTTCCAGCACCCCGTAAATTTGTTCTCTGCTGAAGAAGGGACTAACCCAGAAACACATGTGTCCAGAGATGCACAGCAAAGGCTGCACCTACTTAGAGGTGAAATATTTAAAAGTAACTGAGTTCGTTTTTTGAGGAAACTACATTTATCATGATGCAACGGGGCAGATTATTTGCTGGGATGTTAGGCAGGTGCGCTCCTAACTGTTTGTGACTTTAAAAAGGCTCCCTTGAGCCACTGGGCTGACGAGCTCTGGAGCAGGCACTGCATGCCAGTGAAGAGGTATTGAAACCGGATGATTAATGGCAGCATTTCCAGCACCCCGTAAATTTGTTCTCTGCTGAAGAAGGGACTAACCCAGAAACACATGTGTCCAGGGATGCACAGCAAAGGCTGCACCTACTTAGAGGTGAAATATTTAAAAGTAACTGAGTTCGTTTTTTGAGGAAACTACATTTATCATGATGCAACGGGGCAGATTATTTGCTGGGATGTTAGGCAGGTGCGCTCCTAACTGTTTGTGACTTTAAAAAGGCTCCCTTGAGCCACTGGGCTGACGAGCTCTGGAGCAGGCACTGCATGCCAGTGAAGAGGTATTGAAACCGGATGATTAATGGCAGCATTTCCAGCACCCCGTAAATTTGTTCTCTGCTGAAGAAGGGACTAACCCAGAAACACATGTGTCCAGAGATGCACAGCAAAGGCTGCACCTACTTAGAGGTGAAATATTTAAAAGTAACTGAGTTCGTTTTTTGAGGAAACTACATTTATCATGATGCAACGGGGCAGATTATTTGCTGGGATGTTAGGCAGGTGCGCTCCTAACTGTTTGTGACTTTAAAAAGGCTCCCTTGAGCCACTGGGCTGACGAGCTCTGGAGCAGGCACTGCATGCCAGTGAAGAGGTATTGAAACCGGATGATTAATGGCAGCATTTCCAGCACCCCGTAAATTTGTTCTCTGCTGAAGAAGGGACTAACCCAGAAACACATGTGTCCAGAGATGCACAGCAAAGGCTGCACCTACTTAGAGGTGAAATATTTAAAAGTAACTGAGTTCGTTTTTTGAGGAAACTACATTTATCATGATGCAACGGGGCAGATTATTTGCTGGGATGTTAGGCAGGTGCGCTCCTAACTGTTTGTGACTTTAAAAAGGCTCCCTTGAGCCACTGGGCTGACGAGCTCTGGAGCAGGCACTGCATGCCAGTGAAGAGGTATTGAAACCGGATGATTAATGGCAGCATTTCCAGCACCCCGTAAATTTGTTCTCTGCTGAAGAAGGGACTAACCCAGAAACACATGTGTCCAGAGATGCACAGCAAAGGCTGCACCTACTTAGAGGTGAAATATTTAAAAGTAACTGAGTTCGTTTTTTGAGGAAACTACATTTATCATGATGCAACGGGGCAGATTATTTGCTGGGATGTTAGGCAGGTGCGCTCCTAACTGTTTGTGACTTTAAAAAGGCTCCCTTGAGCCACTGGGCTGACGAGCTCTGGAGCAGGCACTGCATGCCAGTGAAGAGGTATTGAAACCGGATGATTAATGGCAGCATTTCCAGCACCCCGTAAATTTGTTCTCTGCTGAAGAAGGGACTAACCCAGAAACACATGTGTCCAGAGATGCACAGCAAAGGCTGCACCTACTTAGAGGTGAAATATTTAAAAGTAACTGAGTTCGTTTTTTGAGGAAACTACATTTATCATGATGCAACGGGGCAGATTATTTGCTGGGATGTTAGGCAGGTGCGCTCCTAACTGTTTGTGACTTTAAAAAGGCTCCCTTGAGCCACTGGGCTGACGAGCTCTGGAGCAGGCACTGCATGCCAGTGAAGAGGTATTGAAACCGGATGATTAATGGCAGCATTTCCAGCACCCCGTAAATTTGTTCTCTGCTGAAGAAGGGACTAACCCAGAAACACATGTGTCCAGAGATGCACAGCAAAGGCTGCACCTACTTAGAGGTGAAATATTTAAAAGTAACTGAGTTCGTTTTTTGAGGAAACTACATTTATCATGATGCAACGGGGCAGATTATTTGCTGGGATGTTAGGCAGGTGCGCTCCTAACTGTTTGTGACTTTAAAAAGGCTCCCTTGAGCCACTGGGCTGACGAGCTCTGGAGCAGGCACTGCATGCCAGTGAAGAGGTATTGAAACCGGATGATTAATGGCAGCATTTCCAGCACCCCGTAAATTTGTTCTCTGCTGAAGAAGGGACTAACCCAGAAACACATGTGTCCAGAGATGCACAGCAAAGGCTGCACCTACTTAGAGGTGAAATATTTAAAAGTAACTGAGTTCGTTTTTTGAGGAAACTACATTTATCATGATGCAACGGGGCAGATTATTTGCTGGGATGTTAGGCAGGTGCGCTCCTAACTGTTTGTGACTTTAAAAAGGCTCCCTTGAGCCACTGGGCTGACGAGCTCTGGAGCAGGCACTGCATGCCAGTGAAGAGGTATTGAAACCGGATGATTAATGGCAGCATTTCCAGCACCCCGTAAATTTGTTCTCTGCTGAAGAAGGGACTAACCCAGAAACACATGTGTCCAGAGATGCACAGCAAAGGCTGCACCTACTTAGAGGTGAAATATTTAAAAGTAACTGAGTTCGTTTTTTGAGGAAACTACATTTATCATGATGCAACGGGGCAGATTATTTGCTGGGATGTTAGGCAGGTGCGCTCCTAACTGTTTGTGACTTTAAAAAGGCTCCCTTGAGCCACTGGGCTGACGAGCTCTGGAGCAGGCACTGCATGCCAGTGAAGAGGTATTGAAACCGGATGATTAATGGCAGCATTTCCAGCACCCCGTAAATTTGTTCTCTGCTGAAGAAGGGACTAACCCAGAAACACATGTGTCCAGAGATGCACAGCAAAGGCTGCACCTACTTAGAGGTGAAATATTTAAAAGTAACTGAGTTCGTTTTTTGAGGAAACTACATTTATCATGATGCAACGGGGCAGATTATTTGCTGGGATGTTAGGCAGGTGCGCTCCTAACTGTTTGTGACTCCCCTGTGAAGGGTCAACTCCTGAGGGTTGGTGCAGCCCCATTATTTTAAATTTGAATTTGGAGGAGGCGTGCATCGGACCCCCTCCCTGAGAGCACCGATTTGCCTCACGATCCTCCATCTGCTTTGGGGTCGGTGTATACTGTAAGGTCTTGGGGACTTCATCCCCCAGGACTGAAGGCGATTTCTTGGCGGGACGTGCTGCCCACATCATGACCATGACTGGGAGATTGAGGTGCGCTGGCCTCTCTTTCCCCTCAAAGGCAGGCGAACTAATACTAATGTTCAGACTGTAGAAACAATATCATGCATTTTAACAACAATATAATTTTAAAGTTGCTGGTATTTGGACATTATTTGATCTTACTAGCCTGCAAACGTAATCAATTGGTCAATCTGGGATGAAATTGGATGAGTTATTTGGATCAGAATTATGCACATCAAGCACACATGTTAGTTTTAAACTAATCTAAAATCACAGCTCCCACACATCACATGAATCAATTGCTATTCAATGATTTATTTGTTTCTGATTCGAAAAAAAGTCTTAAAGTATGAATAAAAACAGAGGAATAAGACAGCCATTACTAAAAGAAATAATTTGAGATTGATGCATCTTTCTGAAAAAAACTAATATTCTCATTGAACCACCATATAAGGGGGACACATTGTATTACGACGCTCAATGATGTACATCAAGAAAGGGCAACAGTAGCCCAGTGTACTAATTGCTATCTACATTTCAACAAATCAGATAATATAAATGTAAAGCAAAGGTATTTCTCTGATTGAATGATTCCTTGGAACAAGGGTGATAACTATTCTCTTCTTAAAGATGGTCACCCTCTGATTCCACTGTATTATTTATAGGCAAAGTGTGCACATAGGTGTTCAATCCCCAATGAAGATCCATTATTTATCCACAAGGATGTCTTTTTTATAAACAAGGCATACAGATCATTTTATATTACCATTAGTACAAACTTTACCTTAATTTGTTAATACCACAACCAATTTTCTTTGTTTAAATGTTGGAACCAAATAGGAAAAGGGTTATCTACTAAAGAGACTTTAGTGTCTATTTACCAAATTCCCACACAGCACTGCAGGCAAAAGTGCTACACTGTCTGAGGAGAGAGCAGGAGAGTGACATATCTATAGAGGCATAGCGCTCTCTTCCCTTCTCCCTAGCTCCGAATCACAATTAGCCAGCTTTGTGCCATGCACACGCCTTTGCGCTATAGTACAAGGGTGTCTCGGTGAGTTTAGCAAAGATTTTTTACTGGAAGGGGACCCTCCCAGTACAAAATACTATGCTTAGACTAACTTTAAATATTTTTCTACTTTATATGTGTGCTATACAGTGCAGCACACAAGCAAAGTAGGAAAAGAAAGGAGAAATAAAAGCTTTTCACCTTGATAACGCCTGTTTGAAATGGGACTTATTTTTTTATGCAAAACCCTGTGTACTTTGTTTAGTACATAGAGTGTTGCATCAAAAACAATGGGTGCTTGCATGGGGACGCCCATTCACCGCCCATGGAAGGCCACTTGGCATCAAATAAATCAAAGCAGCTTTGCATTACTTTCAAGTGAATTTGCACTGGAAAGTGAGATGAGAAAAAAAGATTTTCCATTCATTTGCGTCACTTTTGTGATGTAAACACAGTGAAAATGTTTACAAAATATACCTCTTGATATTCATTATTATATACATGCATTAGGTTGCAGGATAGATTAAATACATGTAGACAATTCTTATACTGCAAGCCATTAAGAATGTACAGCTGTGTTCAAATGTAACAAAAAATGATGGAATGGTGTTTAACGAAAAATATTTTCATATTCAAAGGTGAATTATATCATCAGTGCTAAGGAACAGTGATGGGCACCCAATTCACACTCAGCTCTGCTAATTTCATCTGTAGAAGGAGCAAGTGGTCAAAAAATGTAATGTTGCAAACAAAATGTAATCCTCTTGCTGATGTATCTTCATTATTTAATTGATATTTAGCATAGTAGTGAAGAGATGAAAGGTAACAAAAAAGATTCATTATTTCACAGGAAGCCATCAAGAGGAAATAGATTACTGCTTGCTAGAAGTTTTCAGCCTCATTTAAAGTAGAGTATTCACCACAGTGAAATGCTTAGATAATTTGTTTTTGCATGAATGACTACTTCTGAAGAGAACATGAGGAATGTTAGATCAGTTCAGGGCCATGGCGGTTACCATAACTGGTTTTAGAAACAGCTGAATGCAATCTTAGGGTGAAAAGCAGGAGCAACTTATTGTTTGAAATTACCCTATCTGTGAAAATAGTATGCCCTGTAGACTGATTACTGCATCCAGCACAAAACACAACATATTGACTGAACACTGGGACCTATTGAGGAGTGACTCAGTGATAGAGAAAGATGCCCCTAAAAGACATTTGAGTATATACAGATGTGGAAAGCCTACCAAAGACTGCCTAGTTCTAGACATTTGGTTCAAACCACAAAGACAAATTAGTGGGAATGGAAACTGAGATGCAGAAAGTAAAAGACATTTAAATCATAGAAACATGGAATAGGTAGAGAAAACCTACACAACACACTTTTCTGCAGTTCCAAGAATATTGAAAGAGTCCCTGAAATGCAAAAGAGGTCACATGTTAAACCAATTATTAAGTTTGTGTTACAAAAACTATTGTTGACACTAGAATCTTACCAGTAAATTGAAGCTTGTTATAGCATTTGAGAGTTGTTCAAATTAAGAATCCACATACCTGTTTACCAGATACTTTCATAAATTTCACAAAGAAAAGGTGAGAGGCTCCAATCTACTATGCACTAGATTGTGTCCCTAGAAATACATGACGAAGAGGAAGCTACAGATTCCTCAGGGGTCAGTAGTTTTCGATAAATATGTGTTACAAAAGTGTGCCTGGTGTAATTGAGAAGGATAAAATGTTAACAATATCTTGACAATTGAAAATGAGTTATTTTTTAGCTGAATATAACTTTAGCACTGTTTGGCATAGAGCCAGCCATGTTATTGGTACCACTTGGAGGCATGGGTTCTAATATGATTTATTGGCAGGTATGGGCGCCTAGACATGGAAAATAAGAGATAGCAAGTCATTACTCTTTGCCTTTTGTGAGCTACCACTCTACTCCCAAAACACCCTGATATAAATGGACATTTTCTTGATAATTTATTATTGTGAATTCAATTGTTTACAATTACAATGATACTAAATGTGATTATATAAATTGATAATTATAATAGTGCGTATGATTATGTTCAGTACACTAAGTAAAATGTATACATTTTGTAATTATTTTTTTTTTTTTCACAGCTGGTGGGTAATGACTGTGCAGCATCACGAAGAAGACTGAAACAAGCACATCCTGTCCCTCTGATGCCCAGCATATAATTCATTTATGGGCAAATGTCCAACATGGAGTTATGTTGACAAGCCGGCGGGACTACTCATCATGGAAAACTTTGTTAGAGGCAGCTCAAATAAAGAATCACATTCCACTGATAGACATTGAGAGAAATGTGAAAAGCAACACAGTTCTCCAAATATTTTTTACCACAGGAATTGCAGGAGCCTGTTTACTATGAAGAGAGATTTACAGACTATTAAGTGAAAAGCTGAAGCAAATGTCAGTGATGATGCTGGAATGAGTGAGTGCACAAGTAAACGCTTAAACAGAAGAACATCATTAAAGTCAAACATGTATGCTGAAGTATGTATATTTTGTAGAAAGATAAATTCCTCCAAGGGAACATCATCATGTGAGAAATTAATCAAGGCCACTGATATTAAAGTTGAGAAAATGCTTTGAGAGTGTGCAACCTTTAATTGCGATTCAAAGATCTTAGCAGTTTGCAGTAGGGACATAGAGACTGAAGAAGCCCATTATTATGCATCTTTCTAGAGGAGCTATGCAAGGGTTAAAGCAAAGGAGAAAGATCATGCATCCAGCATTTAAACTGATGATTGCTTCAAAAATATGAGAGATGACGCATATGATAAACTATTTCAATACATTAGAACTGTGATTATTCCTAACAAAGAGGTAATACATGTGACAAGTCTCACTGAAGGGCTTGAATCCCTCATGAAATGCAGAGGAATACAGGGAATAGACAAATAAACCAAGAAACATATCAGAAGAAAATTGGACTTCGAGTTCGGTGACAGCCTTCACATATTCCTAGATATCCAAGGAAATTATTGGCTTAACCTAATAGTGTCATGCTACAGGGCGTTGTAAGAGAAAACCAGAGTTTGAAAATAGAATTATTAGTTTTAAATGTTTAGGCAACAGACATGAACAAGATCATTGATCAAACATCATTGCACGTAAGAACAATGAGTAAAACAAACTTGACATCAACATCACGGCCATATCATGCATCAAATGTTGATAAATATTCATTTACAGTGCCTGATTCCCTTAAAAGGGACATATAAGGACTTCTGACTTGAGATCCAGAAAACACAAAGCCATCCAAAAGGGTCACCTTACTTATGCAATCATTCAGTCAGGACATTGTATTTGCAGTCACAAATGGCCAGCAGAAACTCCCAAAGCAATTGTTGCTCCCATACGCCATAAAAACGCTGACACACAATGTTGAAATCCTTCGCACTCTAAATAGACTTGGTCATGGGATTTCGTACTCACAACTGGAAGAAAATGATACCACCTTCTGTCTTCAGAAACTTACTGCTACCTTAAATGAGCAAATTGTTTTTCCAGCCAACATTCAGCCTCATGTCTTCACTAACTTAGCATGGGATAACATTGCTAGGCTGGTACAGACTCCTACTGGTAACAGGCGAACTCATGGAGTCAACAGTATAGGTGTGCAGCCCAAGCTGTTTGGAATACAACATTTTAAAGTTCCTCTCCCAAGCATTGACAAACAAAAGCAAAGAACATCAACCACCACAAATACTGAAAAATTGTTCATGTGTGTTTCTGGTGAATGAGTTGGGCCTCAGCCATTGATGACAATTTCCGAAGTCATGGGGAATGTGTTGCCCAATTGAACCATGCACAACATTAAAACATAATCTGTGTTGTTACATGGCAAAAATGAGCCTTGCACAGATAATACAAAATTGGACAGGATTTGACATCAGTACTAGAGATGTAGTTAGTGTATCAAGGATTCTATTGGCTACTTGCCCACCTTTAATGCCCATGCAACTGAGTTGACAACTGTTTCAGAAATTTTGAAGCAGCTAGAGCTGATAAGGGAATCATTGCATTTGGCAATGATTTTTAGATGCTGGCCTTTGCGACTTTTGCATTGAAGCAGACATGATAGCAGAAGCATCAATATCATCTGTACCAGAAGGTCCTATGTACAATTGTTTGATTTTAATGCACAAGTGTGTGTATGAAGCTATGTTGTGACTGGCTTGGTTGGAATTTATCCCCTGTGTAGATTGACATAATTGAGGATGTCAATGACTTTGCAAAAGACCTATGCCAACAGAGATTAGACGACCTCTTGCAGAATGGTGCCTTTGCTGAAGTAAAACAGCTTTTGAATGTATTTCTGGAACATCTTCGTCTCTCTGCATTTTGGATGTGGTATGTGGACATTGTTGAAAAAAGTTTCGCTGGTTCTGCTGCCTGCTGCTCGAGAAAGAAATTGACATTTACATATTACTTCCTGACGCTCAATGATCCCATGGTGTTTTGCGTATGACAGGATGAACTATGCTAGATATCTTTCTGTTTACTAGGCCAAAATGACATTGCTTGCAGTGATCATCCAGAGATACACCACAACTTCATCAACTGATATTTTTCAGTTCATCTTCCAGATGTTAATCTATTTGGACGAATTCTGGTTGATCAAGCGATGGAGGTAACAGTCAACAAAGACACACAGACACCATGTGGTACGACAAGGTTCAACCTCAAGGCAATTGCTGTGAAAAGATATTATTTTGATGGCTGAACACAGAAGCGCCTTTCTGGGTCAAGTAAGAGAAATGGTTGGTAAGAACAGATTAGATCTTACTCACGCATACATTCATAAGCCACGAATTGAAAAAAGACGAAGATACTGTTATGAGAGTTGTTAGTTTGGTTCAAAGCTTGATAAACCCATTTGTTGGGCCACATGATCTCATTATTCTCTGCACTGCAAAAATGCATTTCAAGATTTAGTATATGACATAAACAGCTGCAAGTATGCATATAACCTATATCAATATATGAGGAATACAATTAAGTTTTATTGCTATTATTTAAGAACTATATTGTTCTTATTACAATTAATAATCATAACTATTTTTAAATTATATTGAATGTAAGAAATTTGGTGGAATTAATTGTGTTTCCTCATATTATAATGAATTTGAATGCTATTTATCAAAAATATGAAAACCATTATTCTTTTTGACTGTGGCTGCTAATCCAATAATAGTAGACAAAAGACAAATAGTGATGACTTGCTATCACATATTTTCCATCTCTAGGCCTCCATACCTTGCAAAAAAATCATTTATAAATCATTGCCCCAGTGGTACCAATGCCTAAATTTGGGGTCCTGGCTCATGGCATATGTTTGATAAATCTGCACGAAACTTGACAGAAGCTTAGCTTGTTGCATTTATTCTTGATATTTGTACATTTGTGCAGATTTGTAAAGGGAAGGCGCAATTAAAAAGGTAGGTTAAACTTTAAATTAAGCCCAGTGCATGAACCCCAGGTTTCATGCAGATCTGATAGAGGTGGGTGGAATTTAAATATCCAGTGTATTCCTTCGAAAAATTTAAATCCCAAAATAGAGGGGTTTTGTTTAACTTTAACTGACAGATGATTATGGCTATTTTGATACTGTTTCTATACTTTTTTCTCACCTTTTTAGTGTTAATTTTTAGTTAGTATTTTTCTTACGATTTATATACAATCTTGGATTGGACTGTAAATTCTGTATTCTCCTATTTTAAATCTCCCTTTCAAACCCACAATAGCTCCATACCGTTAGCAGGAAAAATTAAAGCTGTGTGGGAATATCAGCAAAGTGTCTAGGGTGGTAGAAGCACTAACTCCTCTGGCCAAGTAAAAGGAAGTCCATCATATTTTTTGAAAACTCTGGCCTCAGCAGGCATAAATTTCCTTTTCTAAAGAAAGTCTCCAAATCGGGGCTTGTTTTAAAAATGAAAAACTCTATATTATTAGGAGGATTTCTCCCAGTGCCTACTATACATTAGCTTTGATTTTAATGTAGGTTTTAGATTCATTGACACAAGGATTAACATGACAGAGCTAGGAGTTTTGTTGGCTTAAGGATGTCTTTTCTGGGTTAAGACAATCCAGGGTTAAGACAATTTTATGTCAAACCAGGAATAATCCTTCATAAATTAGGCTTAGAGTTTTATTTTAAAAAATCATTATAATTTTCTAAAGTGTCTTTTCCTAATCATTTTAAAAAGCATAGTATCAGCACATCCATGGAAAAACATTTTGCCCATTTCACCACTTATATTTTGTACTATGTTTTAAATCAGCAGAGCCCATGGGGAGTACAATCCCCAATTGCAGAATCTGCTTCATTCTAGAATATCAGAAATACACTTAAATTCGCTGCTTCCAAACCCCCCAAAAAGATGTCTTATCACACAACGTAAAGCCAGTATCACATGGAGTGTTTGAAGGATGCATAGATCTCAACATGCATATGCAATATGCATCATCTCATAGCACACAGCTGCTCGTTTTACAGTCTGGGAACCGTTCAGAAGCTAGACAAAACCAACAATTTTTGCATCTCATGCCGTAGATTTGAATACTCTTCACAAAGTATCATTTTAGGAAGTTCATAAATCTGAGCCAAAGAAATTGCACACACTCCTCACAGGGTGTAGCTATCGTATTAACCCCTTCACTACCAGGCCTTTTCCTCCTCAAGTACCAAGCCTTTTTTTGGCTGTTTGGGGCAGTTCACGCTTAGGCCCTAATAACTTTTTGTTCGCATAAGCTACCCACGCCACATTTACGTCCTTTTTTTCCAACATCCTTGGGATTCTAGAGGTACCCAGACTTTGGGGGTTCCCCTGAAGGAGACCAAGAAATTATCCAAAATACAGCAAAAACTTTGTTTTTTTTTAAAATGGGAAAAAAGGGCTGCAGATGAAGGCTTGTGGTTTTTTCACTGAAAATGGCATCACAAAGGATTTGCGGTGCTAAAAACACCATCTTCCCAGCTTTTAGAAACAGGCAGACTAGAATCAGAAAACCCCACTTTTCAACATAATTTTGGCATTTTACTGGGACATACCCCATTTTTACTATTTTTTGTCTGCTTTCAGCCTCCTTCCAGTTAGTGACAGAAATGGGTATGAAACCAATGCTAGATCCCAGAAAGCTAAATGCTTCTAAAAGGTAGACAAAATTCTGAATTCTGCAAGGGGTAATTTGTGTAGATCCTACAAGGGTTTCCTACAGAAAATAACAGCTGAAATAAAAAAAGTATTGAAATTGAGGTGAAACAAACAGCCACGTTTTACTCTGTAACTTTTTTCTATGATGTCAGATTTTTTAAAGCAATATACCGTTATGTCTGCTGGACTCTTCTGGTTGTGGGGATATATAGGGCTTGTAGGTTCATCAAGAACCCTAGGTACCCAGAGCCAATAAATGAGCTGCACCTTGCAATGGGTTTTCATTCTATACCGGGTATACTGCAATTCATTTGCTGAAAAATAAAGAGTGAAAAATAGGCATCAAGGAAACCTTTGTGTTTCCAAAATGGGCACAAGATAAGTTGTTGAGAAGCAGTGGATATTTGCACATCTCTGAATTCTGGGATACCCATGCTAGCATGTGAATTACATGGCATTTCTCAAATAGACGTCCTTTTTACACACTGCCTTATATTTGAAAGGAAAAAACATAGAGAAAGACAAAGGGCAATAACACTTGTTTTCATATTCTGTATTCCCCCAAGTCTCCCGATAAAAATGGTACCTCACTTGCGTGGGTAGGCCTAATGCTCGCGACAGGAAAAGCAACATGAACACATCACATTTTTACATTGAAATTTGACGTGTTTTTTGCAAAGTGCCTAGCTGTAGATTTTGGCCTCTAGCTCCACCGGCACCTAGGGAAACCTACCAAACCTGCACATTTTTAAAAACTAAACACCTCGAGGAATCCAAGATGGGGGTGACCTATGTGACTATTCCCAGGTTCTGTTACCCCAAATCCTTTGCAAACCTTAAAATTCGGCCCAAAAAACTTTTTCCGCACATTTCGGTGACAGAAAGTTCTGGAATCTGAGAGGAGCCACAAATGTCCTTTCACCCAGCGTTCCCCCAAGTCTTCCAATATAAATGGTACCTCACTTGTGTGGGTAGGCCTAGCGCCCGCTACAGGAAAGGCACCAAAACACAACCTAGACACACCACATTTTCCCAAAGAAAACATACCTGTTTTTTGCAAAGTGCCTAGCTGTGGATTTTGGTCTCTAGCACAGCCGGCCCTTAGGGAAACCTACCAAACCTGCACATTTTTTAAAACTAGACACCTAGGGGAATCCAATATGGGGTGACTTGTGGTGGATTTCCCCAGGTTCTGTTACCCAGAATCCTTTGCAAACCTCAAAATTTGGCCCAAAAAAAAAACTTTTTCCTCACATTTCGGTGACAGAAAGTTCTGGAATCTGAGAGGAGCCACAAATTTATTTTCACCCAGCATTCCCCCCAGTCTCCCGATAAAAATGGTACCTCACTTGTGTGGGTAGGCCTAGTGCTCACAACAGGAAATGCCCCAAAATTCTATCTGTACACATCAAAAACAAAACTACCTGTTTTTGCGGGGGCACCTGCGTTTTTGGTCCTGGGCTCAGCAGCCATCTAAGGAAACCTACCAAACCCAGACATTTCTGAAAACTAGACATCCGAGGGAGTCCAAGGAGGTGTGACTTCCGTGGATCCACCAATGTTTTCTTACCCAGAATCCTCAGCAAACCTCAAATTTAGCTAACAAAATCACATTTTTCCTGCATTTCTGTGTGGGATCACTGCACCAGGACAATTTCCTACCATCCAATGTTCCCCTCAGTCTCCCGGTAGAAATGATACCTTACTTGTATAGGTGGCCCAAGTGCCTGTGACAGGGAAGAGCCCAAAAAAATTGAAATTGAGGGGGAACCAATGAGGGGCGGAAAGGGCAGTTTGAAAAAAAAAAGATTTTTAGGCTTACCACTGCAGCAGAATTTTTATCGGTATAGATGAGACAATGCAGGGTGGTAGGAATTTTGTGGATTCCTGAAGATTCCGGAAGGTTCAATCACAAGAATGTGGGAAAAATGTGTGATTTCCAACAAAGTTGAAGGTTTGCAGGGCAGTGTGGGTAAGTAAAGGGGTGCATGTGAAGCACACCACCCTGGAATCAACCAGATGTTTAGTTTTCAGATATGTCTAGGTCTTGTGGATGTTTCTACATGGCAGCATCCCAAAGTCCAAAAAGGGCACCCCTCACCATTCCAAGTGGGAGGATTTGAGAGTTATCCAATCTCTCATGGCCCAAATGTAAAACCAAAACACAAAATAATCAAATGTCCTCTTGATTGCCATGGGATAAGATGCTTTAGTGTGTGGGGGAGAGCTGAAAGACTGTTACCCCCTTCAGTTGAGGTAGGGGCATAACTAGTCCCATACTGGTTGTGGCCACCTCCCCACTATTTTTTTTTGTTTATTCCCAGGCATCTAGTAGATTTTCTGTCCCCTGGGGTGTGGACCGGGGGTATTTGCCCCATCTGCCCACTGGTGGGTGGAACAACTTTGGCCCCATTTAGTTGGGTTGAGGGTATGGCCATACCCCCACCCTCTTATTTTGAAAAAAAACCTTGCCTAAGGGGTCGCTCCCTTTGCCTGAAATTGATGCAAAAAAATAAAAATCCCTGTGTCTAGGGGTTTCTACCCCCCGGGGCAGATTGGCCTAATAAAAATAGGCTGTAATGCCCCTAAGGGGGGTAGAAATGGCCTAAAATGAATTTTGTCCCCCGGGGAGCGACCCTTGCCTAAGGGGTCGCTCACCACATATAAAAAATTAACAAAAAGAAAAAAAATTATCCCTGGTGTCTAGGGTGTTTCTGTGTTTCTAATTATATTAGGCCGATCTGCCCCCTTGGGGGGCAGAAATGGCCTAAAAATAATTTGGCCCCCTGGGGTTCGGCCCTTGCCCAAGGAGCTGCTCCCCTCATGTCAATTGCAACAACAACAAAAATTCCCTGGTGTCCAGTGGGCATTCCTTCTGCCTGATTGCACCGAGATCAGGCAGCAGAAATGCTGAGAGAGACATGAAAGGAGAGGAAAGGCCTTTCCTCTCCTTTCATGCCTTTCTCGGCCCCTCCAGTGATCGGAGGAGAAATGCAAAAGCATTTCTCTTCCAATCTGTGCTGGAAGCTCAGCTTCCAGCGCGAGGGGGCAGGCCTCTGATGAGGTCAGCACCTCAGCCAGGGACATAACCATTACGTCCTTGTTTGTCAAGGGGTTAAAGCACAGAAGTAGAACCAGACTCATGAGGTGGAAGTGGCCAATTGCAGCCAAATTATGTCTGTCTTTTTCTAGTACACTGGGTTACAGGAGAATATTTACCTAGATTGCTTTCGGGTCATGGCACTTTTTCTACACCATGCGGAAAACTTGCAAACAAAGGCATATTGCAGGATTCCTTCTGAAAATTATACGTCCTGGCTACTTGAAGTAGTCCACCAAAAACATGTACTTAGTATGCATTCTGGTTTTAGAATACAAAAATACACCACATACAATTTAACTAAAAATCTGCAGTAGTAAGAGGGACATTGCCCCTCTCTCTTCCTGCTGTGTCAATTTTTGGAGTTTGAGAATTTTATCACACTGTGCAGCAAGACAACTTCCTGTGCTGCACTGTGTGAAAGGGAGATGGCGGGAGTGTGCCATATTTATTAATATATGCCACATTCCTCCTCTCTGCCTTAACTGGCACCCAATGTAGTGCCTAGTGCCAATGCAGGGACCTTGTGTCATAGTGAGGGTGCCAGTGTTGCAAGCAGTACTGTTTTTGTGCAGGAAGAGACACCTTCCAGCATAAACAACAATCCTGAGTGATGTTTCCTCTTTCTAAGGTGTGCTGCAGAAAAGGAAACAACAAAGAGATATAAAGATATTCTTCCTCTATGCGCCTCCCCTGGGAAGGTATAGCATTTTGACTGATTCTCAGGTTCAGCAGTCTTCATAAATCTGGGAATGCACCCACACTTCACCAATGGAACACCTTCTCAGGACAGAGTTATGCACTGATTGGTAAATCTGACTTTGATGCCCTTGCAGCACCCTGCGTGAAGCAAGGGCAATGCAATCCCTTGATAAATCTGGCCCTGGTTATTATTCAATACACTTTTAGCCTCTGAAAGAGGAGCTCAAAAGATTAACAAACATGTCCTTAATAATGTACATATATTATAACATTATGTTGTGAGAGGATTTCACATTAACACACATTTAAAAGGTTTACTGCATAAATGAAAAGAAACATGCACTCAACATTAATATTGGCACCAATATGCATATTTTCACGCTCTCAAGAACACTTAGATGTAGGACTTAGTACAAAATTGTAGTACGTTGCTTTACACTATGAAGGACGTTCTAGCTCAATGAAAACAATATTTGTCTGACTGAAGGATCTTGTGTAATTGGGGTGTGCACTGCAAATAATTGAATTAGTCTCCTAAACTAAAGGAGTAACGTTGCCCTAGCTGTAAAAGGACAGAGGTATTTTACTTGATAAGGAATGATGTCGCAAATAGCCTGTAATTAATAAAAGACGGCTGGGCGGATTAGTACATTTCTTTGTAGGAGTTTTGAATTTTCAGGATAAAGTCAAAGAAATACAGTAAAGATACTTTTAATTGGAACGCAAATGACAAAAAAATCAGCTTTTCTGTTAATTTTAAGTAAATGATTCTTAACTAAAACATGAACTTGTTGCGACATGCACCGCCTTCTTCCAGAAGAAAAACTCACAATTAGCACTCAAACGGCATCAGTTTAAAAATAATCAGAAATCTGAACTCAAAGCAAAGCGACAATGTTTCTGGTTTAAGCATAGATATATTTTTAAATACCGGTGTACCTGAGGGATGGTGCACGGAAATGCACAAAAAGAACAACCGTGCTTTCTTTTTGCACTAAGAATGTGTAACTACAAGAAAGTAATGTCGAAATTCCGATTTTTTAAAAAAAACATTATAATTAGCTGTAAGCAAAGCCACAAAATGTTGTTTCTGCAAACTTTGACAGGAATATTTGAAACCGTTTAACCTTGAGAATTCCATAAAAATCTAAACGAAGCAGGAATTTTAATGTACGCGAATCATGCTTTCCCACTAAGAAATGATGCATTGGAATATTCACACTGCAGAAATACCCCCGGTACAATTTGCCCGAAATCAGAAGTTTTCTTTCCAATCAGGATTACTAATATTGCACATAGAACTGCACCTTTGAGCTTTTAGCAATGCAGATTTTGTCAGGGAAAAGCTCTATCAAATGCTCATGGCGGGAATCCATAGAAAGAAAGCATGCAGGAAGGCGCACAAACACAGATTCACATGTTTTCCCCATTCCAAGGATGAACAAACATGTAAGTGTGTTGCAATACCTCTCCTCACAGTTATTATATTGTACCTTGCGGTATTGGTAATACTCGGTGCAATAGTACTGAGAGAGCGTAGTTTATATAATTTATATTAACATTAAATGTTTATGAACTAATGTGTGATAATGCCGCTTAGAAAATGTATTAATGTATTTTGCTTAAACATGCACTTGAAATGTGACCACGGGGAGTGGCCGTCAATGTATACGGGAACTAATAGAAATGACTAATGTTGATAAAATATGATACTAAAGTGTGGTTTTTTACTAATTACTAATGATTATGTTATTACAATAATGTTAAATGAATCCTGTAGGCCTTAAGTTAGCATGAACCGAAGCTTAGCTGCCTGGCTCTCATATTAAATTTGTTTTTCTAACGTGCAGTGTGCTGACTCGCAAAAGGACGTGACCTCTTGTTTTCTTCAAACTAGAAGCTGAATGTAACCAAAGTGGATCCATTCTCATGAAATTCATATTGCTTGTAGGAGAGTGCTAGCTGAAATGTAACAGTGTAGATTAATGTAATGTACAAGGTTGTTTAAACCGGTGAAGACAATGGAGCTACTGACCAAAAGATGTGCAAAGAATTACAGAAGGATGAAATCATACCTCCGAAGACGTCAATTACATGGACCAATAAAATTTCTGCAAAATAATATGGGGTGAAAGATTAATGACATTGGCGGTCATTACAACATTGGCGGTAAAAGGCGCTTACCGCTGCGCAGAAGACCGCCAACACACCACTGCGGCCGCGGAATTCCACCACAGCTATTATGACCCACATCTCGGAATCCGGCAAAAGTCAGACACCCACACAAGTCTGCCACACCAAAGGTCAGTAATAAACTGGTGAAAACAAAACCTCCACCGTCACGCCAACAGAAATATGCCCACACTATTACGACACACGAATCCATGCGGCGGTCTTTCAACCGCGGTATTCCATTGGCGGGACACACCGCTGCGCTCAAAATACATACACTCTTACAAAACACAGCCACATTGGACAATTCAAAATATACAAACCGGATACACATATACACACCACTCCCACACACCCATTACAATATAAAACACACACCCACATCACCCACAAACCCGCATGACAAAAAATTCCGAAAGAAGGCTAGAGAGAGACACCACCAGCAAGAACAACAGCATCCACAGGCACACAACACCATCACCCACACAACTTCCATGCACCTCACACAACACACCACTACATATCACCATACTTATCACCACACACTCCACCCCACACATCACCTACACCACCCCATGGCACGGCAAAGACACCCCAGGTTCTCGGAGGAGGAGCTCAGGGTCATGGTGGAGGAAATCGTCTGGGTAGAGCCACAGCTATTCGGAGCACAGGTGCAGCACACCTCCATAGGTTCAACGCAGTGGGACAACACCCAAGAAATCGGGAGGACATCAGGAAGAGGTGGAATGACCACGGGGGGAAGGTGCATTCCGTGGTCTCAAGACACCACCTGACGGTTCAGCGGACTGGTGGCGGAGACCCACCTCCTCCCCCACAACATGGGAGGAGCAGGTCTTGGCGATTCTGCATCCTGAGGGCCTCGCAGGAGTAGGTGGAGGAATGGACTCTGTTAAGACAAAGCTTTACTATTACATCCCCCACCCTACCTGCATGCTATCACATACCCCTACCCTCACCCTCACTCCCAGCACCCCAACTCCTCACATATTTCCCAACATCACAAGCCACACATCCCAACACCAAGCCCTGCATGCAACAACAAAGCATGGACACCCATCACCAAAGCATGCCCACTGCACATACCCATACACCCCCCTAAACCATCATAACACAAGCTCCCACACAGGAATGCTAGCACTGGGGTACACGGTCACCCACCCATTGCACACCATTACACACACAGATTTAATAAACATCCTTTTATACCCCTGCAGGACCACTACCCAACGTCACCGGACAGGAGGGTACACACATGTCCACACCACCAACAAAAGAGGCCCACAGTGATGACAGCACCTCTGTCCAACTGGATCTAGATGACCAGCCCGGACCATCGGGGACCTCTGGACAGTCGGTTCCCCTCACACAGGCACAGGCCACCACAGACCCCCCTCTTGAAACACCAGCAGAGCACCCACCCAGCAGGCCCATACCTCCGTCCCAAGGACACGTCAATCAGCTGTGTGCCCACCACTACAGGGAACCCAGGCTAACCCACCACCCCAACAACAACAGGGACCTGGGGGCAGTGGTAGTGGGCACACGGTCCTGGGGACGGAGGCCCAGGAACACAGGGGAACTGGGAGGGCTGCTGTGCGACAGGGGGCGGAATGGCCAAGGGAACCCACTCTCCACGAGGCCCTCTCCTCCATCATGGGAGCCTACCACCACTCCCAGGAGACGATGGCAACTGTACTGGCCAAGTTTCAGGAGACCCAGCGCATGCAGGAGGAACAGTATATGGGCTTCAGGGAGGAACTCGGAACCATCAGCTCCACCCTGGGCACCATTGTAGGGGTGCTGAAGGAACTACTCAACACCAGAAGGGACACTGTGGCACTAGAAAGGGCCCCTGACACCAGCATGGACGATGAACTGCCCACCACCTCCGCCGACACTAGTGGACAGGACGCCCCACCACAGGACCACCACACCAGCACCCCACCCCCTGCAGACGGAGAACCACCCTGCAAACGGTCCCTGAGATCCAGGAACAAGACAGAGAACGATGCCAAGACCCCCGCCAAGAATTAAGACCACACTGATTGTCATCCTACTGTCCCACTTTGTCACCCTGTCCATACTTAAACTGCCCCAGCTCCACTTCCTATGCCCATATGGGCAATGCACCTGTGAGACTAATAGACACTCCTCCGCCATCACCCCTCACCATTTCACTACCCCCTCCAATTTTGAGCATTTAAATAAACACACCGAAAGCACAAAATGATAGGAGTTTGTCTGTGATTTTGAAATAGTGTATTAGCAATTACAGTGCTAAAATGTTTTTTAAATAGTAATGTCAACATACCTATGTCACACAGCTCTAGTCCATCAAATCAAATCAAATCATTAACATTTATAAAGCGCGCTACTCACCCGTGCGGGTCTCAAGGCGTTAGGGGAAAGGGGGGGTTACTGCTGCTCGAATAGCCAGGTTTTTAGGAGTCTCCGGAAAGCGGGGTGGTCCTGAGGCTGGTGGGGAGGGAGTTCCAGGTCTTGGCCGCCAGGAAGGAAAAAGATCTCCCACCCGCCGTGGAGCGGCGGATGCGAGGGACGGCAGCGAGTGCGAGACCAGAGGAACGGAGGAGGCGGGTGGGACGTAGAAGCTGAGGCGTCGGTTGAGGTATTCCGGTCCCTTGTTGTGGAGGGCTTTGTGTGCGTGGGTGAGAAATCGAAAGGTGATCCTTTTGCTGACTGGGAGCCAATGCAGGTGTCTCAGGTGTGCGGAGATGTGGCTGTTGCGGGGTACGTCGAGGATGAGGCGTGCCCATGCATTTTGAATGCGTTGCAGGCGATTTTGGAGTTTGGCTGTGGTCCCGGCGTAGAGGGTGTTGCCGTAGTCCAGGAGGCTTGTGACGAGGGCGTGGGTCACGGTTTTTCTAGTGTCAGCGGGGATCCAGCGGAAGATCTTGCGGAGCATGCGGAGGGTGAGGAAGCAGGCGGAGGACACGGCGTTGACTTGCTTGGTCATGGTGAGAAGAGGGTCCAAGATGAAGCCGAGGTTGCGGGAGTGGTCTGTGGGGGTCGGTGCGGTGCCGAGGGCCGTGGGCCACCAGGAGTCGTCCCAGGCGGACGGGGTGTTGCCGAGGATGAGGACTTCCATTTTTTCAGAGTTCAGCTTTAGGCGGCTGCGACGTCCTTCATCCCCTCTTGTAGGTTGGTCTTGGCGCTGGCGGGGTCCTTGGTGAGGGAGAGTATAAGTTGGGTGTCGTCGGCGTAGGAGGTGATGATGATGTCGTGCTTGCGAACGATGTTGGTGAGGGGGCTCATGTAGACATTGAAGAGTGTCGGGTTGAGCGATGAGCCTTGAGGTACGCCGCAGATGATCTTGGTGGGTTCTGAGCGAAACGGAGGGAGGTAAACTCTTTGGGAACGGTTTGAGAGGAAGGAGGCGATCCAGTCCAGGGCCTGGCCTTGGATCCCGGTGGAGCAGAGGCGGGTGATTAGGGTGCGGTGACAGACGGTGTCGAAGGCAGCCGAGAGGTCGAGGAGAATGAGGGCGACTGTTTCACTGTTGTCCATCAGGGTTCTGATGTCGTCAGTGACTGAGATGAGGGCGGTTTCCGTGCTGTGGTTGGTTCGGAATCCGGTTTGTGAAGGGTTGAGCAGGTTGTTGTTTTCCAGGAAGGTGGTCAGCTGTTTGTTGACGGTCTTCTCTATTACCTTGGCAGGGAAAGGCAGAAGAGAGATGGGGCGGAAGTGTTTCAGGTCGGTCGGGTCAGCCGTAGGTTTCTTTAGTAGGGCGTTGACTTCGGCGTGTTTCCAGCATTCGGGGAAGGTAGCAGAAGAAAAAGAAGAGTTGATGACGGTCTGGAGGTGCGGGGCGATGATGTCGTCGGCTTTGTTAAAGATGAAGTGAGGGCAGGGGTCTGAAGGGGCGCCGGAGTGGATAGAGTTCATGATGGATTTGGTTTCTTCAGTGTTGATGTGGGTCCAGTTGTTGAGGGTAATGGCCGGGGGTGCGGGTTCGGTGGTGTTATGTTGGGTCTGGTGTCCGAAGCTGTCGTGGAGGTCGCTGATCTTGCGATGGAAGAAAGTGGCGAGGGATTCGCACAAATCCTGTGAGGGCGTGATGGCGTCGGCGTTGGCGTTGGGGTTGGAGAACTCCTTGACGATGCTGAAGAGTTCTCTGCTGTTGTGGCTGTTTTTGTCCAGTCTGACGGTGAAAAAGTTCTTTTTAGCCTCGCGGATCAGGCGGTGGTGTTCGCGGGTAGCGTTCTTGAGGGCGGTCATGTTGTCAGCGGTGTGGTCCTTGCGCCAGGCCTTCTCGAGGGCGCGACAAGTTTTCTTTGATTCTTTGAGGGTGTCAGAGAACCAGAGAGGTTTTTTGGTGTTGGTCTGTCGATGCGTGCGTTTGAGGGGAGCAAGGTTGTCTGCGCAGTTGGAGATCCAGTTTGTGAGGCTGAGGGCTGCGTCTTTGGGGTCGGTGGTGAAGGTGGGTTGGTTGGCGGCGAGTGCTGAGAAGAGTTGCTCTTCGGGGATCTTGTTCCACTGTCGACGAGGGCGGGTCTCGCGTCGGAATGTGAAGTGGACACAGCTGTGGTCGGTCCAGTGTAGAGCGGAGGTATGGCTGAAGAATACGTGTTTGCAGGCGGAGAAGATAGGGTCAAGCGTGTGTCCGGCAATGTGGGTGGCGGTGTTCACCAGTTGTTTGAGGCCGAGGTTGTCGAGGTTGTCGAGCAGGGTGGTGGTGTTGGGGTCGTTGTTTTGTTCCAGATGGAAGTTGAGGTCGCCTAGGAGGATGTAGTCCGGTGAGGCGAGGGCGTGCGAGGAGATGAAGTCAGCTATGGCGTCGCTGAAGGGGCGCGCGGTCCGGGAGGACGGTAGACGAGGGATCCTCTGAGGGTGGTCCTCGGGTCGGTGCGAATCTGAAAATGCAGGTGTTCAGCGGCAAGAGGGGTGTCTTCGGTGGAGGTGGTGACGCTGATGGAGTCTTTGAAGATGATGGCGATACCTCCTCCTACTTGGTTGGTGCGGTCTTTTCTGGAGATCTTGTAGCCTTCGGGGATGGCGGTGGCGATGTCTGGAGCAGAGGAGGCGTTCATCCAGGTCTCCGTGATGAAGGCGACATCCGGTGCTGTGGAGTCCAGGAGGTCCCAGAGTTCAACGGCGTGCTTGTGGACGGATCGAGCGTTGACCAGGATGCACTTGAGGTGGTTGATGGCGCGTGGGCTTGTGGTCGTGGTAGTTGCGTGGTGGAATATGCGTTTGCAGGAGTTGCAGGCGAAGGGTCCATGGGTGCGTTTGGGGTGAGCTTGGAAGCAGGTGTTGGAGCGTCCTGGGTTTAGGGCGAGGAGGGTGGTGGGGTCGTAGCGGATCAGCGGGGTTTGGGAGAGCTGGGGACCAGGGGTCGTGGCGCTGGGCGCGGGCCAGGCGCAGGCGGGCGCAGACGGGCTTGCCGCTGGCGCGCCTCCGGTGCGCCAGCGGCGCGCCCGCTGTGCAGTCGCGCAGCGGCCGCCATATGTGGTAGGAGGGGGGAGGGGTCAGCTGGGGGCGAATGGGAGCTGGGGGGGCGGGGGCGTGCAGGAGGTCGCGGCAGGAAAGTGCGAAGGAGGGGGGACAGGTAGAGTGAGAAGAGCTGGGGGAGTGGGGTTTAAGGGTGGAGGGGGGAGAGTGTTAGGAGGTTTGGGAGATTAGGAAGAGAGATAGGAGTAGGGTTGTGAAGATAGGGGAGGGGGGGTTGTAGAGGTGGGTGAGGGTGAGAGGTAGAGTGAGAGGATAGGAAGAATAGGTAATAGAGGGGGTGGCGGGAAGGGGGGAGAGATAGAGAAATAGATAGAGAAAATGGATAGATAGAGAAATCGATAGATAGAGAAATAGATAGATAGAGAGATAGGTAGATAGGAGGAGGTGGAGAGTGAGGGAGTTAGATAGTGAGATAGAGAGATAGAGAGATAGGTGGATAGGAGGAGAGAGGGAGGTAGATAGCGAATGGCTTAAATAGGGGTGATAGAGAGGGGGAGGCGAGTGAGGGAGGGGGATGAGGCAGGAGCAGGAGGGCAGGCGCGGGGAGAAGAAGACGGAGGGGGCAGAGGAGCCGAAGACAGAAGATAGAAGACAGAAGAACAGAAGACCAGAAGAACAGAAGAACAGAAGACCGGAAGAACAGAAGAACAGAAGACCGGAAGAACAGAAGAACAGAAGAACAGGAGAACAGAAGAACAGGAGTCCAGAAGAACTCAGAAGAGCAGAAGTTCACAGAAGAGCAGAAGATCACAGATGAAGATACGAAGAACAGAAGGCAGAAGACAGGCAGAAGACCTCAGAAGAAGATGAAGAAGAAGAGAGGCTACGGGAGAGGCAGAGAAGCACACAGAAGAAGAGAGAAGACGGGGAGAAGAAGAGTACAGAAGAAGATTACAGGCGAGGAGCGAGGAGGAAGAACAGAGAAGAAGAAAAGAAGAAAAGAAGCAGGAGCAGGAGAGAGGGTGAGTAGCGCGGGGCAGGGCGAGGGCCTGGGAGGTGGGGGGTACTTACTGTGAGGTGGGTCTCAGGAACTCAGGAACCTGGAGGAGCTGGAGGAGCTGCAGCGGCAGGGGGAGCGACCTACCCTTGGGTCAAGGGTCGCTACCACTGTCGTGCAGCGGCCGCCATATGAGGTAAGAGGGGGGGAGGGGTCAGCTGGGGGCGAATGGGAGCTGGGGGGGCGGGGGCGTGCAGGAGGTCGCGGCGGGAAAGCGCGAGGGAGGGGGGGACAGGTAGAGTGAGAAGAGCTGGGGGAGGGGGGTTTAACGGTGGAGGGGTGAGAGTGTTAGGAGGTTTGGGAGATTAGGAAGAGAGATAGGAGTAGGGTTGTGAAGATAGGGGAGGGGGGTTGTAGAGGTGGGTGAGGGTGAGAGGTAGAGTGAGAGGATAGGAAGAATAGGTAATAGAGGGGGTGGCGGGAAGGGGGGGAGAGATAGAGAAATAGATAGAGAAAATGGATAGATAGAGAAATCGATAGATAGAGGAATAGATAGAGAGATAGGTAGATAGGAGGAGGTGGAGAGTGAGGGAGTTAGATAGTGAGATAGAGAGATAGGTGGATAGGAGGAGAGAGGGAGGTAGATAGCAAATGGGTTAGATAGGGGTGATAGAGAGGGGGAGGCGAGTGAGGGAGGGGGATGAGGCAGGAGCAGGAGGGCAGGTGCGGGGAGAAGAAGACGGCGGGGGCAGAGGAGCCGAAGACAGAAGATAGAAGACAGAAGACAGAAGAACAGAAGACAGAAGAACAGAAGAACAGATCTAAGCAGATGTCACACAGTGGGACCCACATCTGTGAAATCGTAAGGGAAAGTGACAACTCAGTGACCATACACTGGGTGAAAACGACAGACAGGAGAGAGGTAGTAGTGTCAAAGTACATGTAGTAGGCAGGTTTGGATTTCTACCTGTGTTTCACTGGAAATATTGCAGGATCACTGAGTCCCTGTTGTGCATGCCTTCTTCCTCTGCTTCCTCCTCATCACTGTCCACAGGCTCCACAGCTGCAACAACACCGCCATCTGGACCATCCTCCTGCAGAAAAGGCACCTGGCGTTGAAAAGCCAAGTTGTGAAGCATACAGCAGGCCATGATGATCTGGCACACCTTCTTTGGTGAGTAGAATAGGGATCCACCTGTCATATGGAGGCACCTGAACCTGGCCTTCAGGAGGCCGAAGGTCCGCTCGATCACCCTCCTAGTTCGCCCATGGGCGTCTTTGTAGCGTTCCTCTGCCCTTGTCCTGGGATTCCTCACTGGGGTCAGTAGCCATGACAGGTTTTGGTAACTAGAGTCACCTGCAAATGGCGAGGGACAACTGTTAGACACACACTAACCTGGAGGGATAACCCCAGACCCAGACAACCATTCCCACTGCCTTGCTTCCAGGTGCTCACCTAATAGCCACACACTGTGCCTCTGGAGTTGACCCATCACATAAGGGATGCTGCTATTCCGCAGGATGTAGGCGTCATGCACTGAGCCAGGGAACATGGCATTTACATAGGAGATGTACTGGTCTGCCAAACATACCATCTGTACATTCATAGATTGATAACTCTTCCGGTTTCTGTACACCTGTTCACTCCTGGAGGGGGGGGACCAAAGCCACATGGGTCCCATCAATGGCACCTATGATGTTGGGGATATTTCCCTAGGCATAGAAATCACCTTTCACTGTAGGCAAATCCTCCACCTGAGGGAAAACGATGTAGCTCGGCATGTGTTTCAGCAGGGCAGACAACACTCTGGACAATACGTTGGAAAACATAGGCTGGGACATCCCTGATGCCATGGCCACAGTTGTTTGAAAAGAGCCACTTGCAAGGAAATGGAGCACTGACAGCCCCTGCACTTGAGGGGGGATTCCTGTGGGATGGCGGAATGCTGACATCAGGTCTGGCTCCAACTGGGTACACAGTTCCTGGATTGTGGCACGGTCAAGCCTGTAGGTGATTATCAAATGTCGCTCCTCCATTGTCGACAGGTCCACCAACGGTCGGTACACCGGAGGATGGCGCCATCTCCTCACATGTCCCAGCGGACGGCGCCTATGAAGGACAACAGCGAGCACAGAGTCAAACAACTCTGAGGTATGTACCCACAGTTTACAAAGAACACCATCCATCCACAAAAGGTGGCCTGTATGTGTGTTGAGTCTAGGCCTAGGTATGTTTGACGCAGTTGAAAATGAAGCCATGTGGGCCCCTGAAATGGCCGCTGCCTGACCTGTAAAGTGGGACAATGGGATGTGAGGTAACTGCGCTGGCATTGTACACCGTTGCAGTAGGCGGTCGAAGACCGCGGCGCAATGCTGCATTGGTTAACATTGGACCCCATGGGTCCCAGGAGCCAATGATGATGATGATGACGGTACGCACCGCCGCGGACGTAACCGCCATTTACTATCTGTTCAATCACTCGATACCTGATCTTTGACAGGAGTCAAGTGCTGCAGTCACCTCGGTCTGGAAGAGACAATGGCTCGTGCATCTGGGGAAAGGGCCCCTGCCTTCACATCGGAGGAGTTGGAGAAACTCGTGGACGGGATCCTCCCCCAGTACAACCTACTCTACGGTGCTCCAGACAAGCAGGTAAGTACACAGGGAGCATGTTGTATGGGCTATGCCTGTGTGGAGAGAGCTGGATGTAAGAAGAAAGGGGGCAGAGTGCTGCGTGCATGAAAGACGGTGAATGCATGTGCCACATGGCAAGGGTAGGGATGGGGGCAAATCACTTTGACGGTGCTGTTGGTAATGACTTCTCTTCTTCCCCTGTACATTTCATGTAGGTCAGCACCCACCAGAAGAAAGATATTTGGCATGCCATCGCCAAGGACGTCCGGATCCTGGGGGTCTACCACAGACGGAGCACCCACTGCCGGAAAAGATGGGAGGACATTTGTCGCTGGAGCAAGAAGACCGCCCAGCAGGGGATGGCCTCCCAACGTGGGAGGGGTGCCCGTCGCACCATGACCCCCCTGGTGTACAGGATCCTGGCGGTGGCCTACCCGGAGTTGGATGGGAGCTTGAGGGCATCACAGCAGACACAAGGCGGCGAGTACACTCTCATTCTGCTGATTTTGCGTGCAGTGGAGTTGTCTGGTTGGGGGAGGAGGGCTGTGGGTTCCCCTAGGCCAGGGCGAGTTCCGAAGGCAAGGCCCCTCAGTAAGGCAGGCCATATGGCACCTCAGCTCACCTCTGTAGAGTGCCAAGTACAGCTATTCATGCCCCTGTGTCATCTTTGTGTGCAGATGTCGTCAATAGCCTTGTAGGCCATTTCACAGGAATTGAACAGTGGAGCCCAAGAGCGCGGCGTAGGGTAGGGGGCTTCTGTGTCTGTCTTGTCTGCCAACGGTAGCGGTAGTCCATGCACTCAACATTTAATTCTTCTGTTGTCTCCCCCCCCCTTTTTGTGGTCTCCCTGTTCTTGTGTGCATTAGCATCATCAGGCGGAGGAGCAGTGGCACCGGAGCAGGAGGGAGCTGCATCCCACATTGCCCTGGAGGGTGATACTACGGACTCGGAATTCACCAGTGGGACGGAGGGCGAGGGGAGCTCCACAGCAGGGACAGGAGCTGACACCAGCAACACGGACTTGTCCTCTGATGGGAGCTCCCTTGTGGTGCCGGCAACATCTGTGCCCCCGCATCTACAGGTACAGCCGCCACTCCCCCTACCAGCACCGCCCTCCCAGCAGCCCCTCAGCCTTCACCCCATGCCCGCTCACCCAGGAGGGTGGGCATCACCTTCGCCCCAGGCACCTCAGGCCCCTGTCACCCCTGCTGCCCTCAGTGAGGAGGCCATTGACCTCTTCAGGTCCTTCACTGTTGGGCAGTCTACCATTTTGAATGCCATCCACGGTGTAGAAAGGCAGTTGCAACAAACAAATGCATTCCTGGAGGGCATTGATTCTGGTGAGGCGGCCCTCCACCGAGCTTTTCAGACTCTGGCCTCAGCACTGATGGCAGCCATTGTCCCTGTCTGTAGCCTCCCCCCTACAACTTCCTCCACCCAGACCCAATCCCCTGTACCTCTGCCTATCCCGAGCACACCATCAGACCAGCCTGCACACACCTCAACACACAAGGGAAGCTCAGGCAAACATAAGCACCACACATCCCACAGGCACTCACGCAAGCAACAAACACATGCAGACACACCAACATCCACTGCCTCCACTGTGTGTCCCTCCTCCTCGTCTCCCTCCTCCCTCCCAGTCTCGTCTACACTCACACCTGCATGCACTACCTCTACAGCCACTATGTGCAGTCACCACCCCCACTACCATTCACACGTCCCCTGTGTCCTCTCCCAGTGTGTCTGTGACACCCCCTCCCAAGATACACAAACGCAGGCACACACTCACCCAACAGCCATCCACCTCACGACAGCCTCCAGCGCATGCACCTTCACCCAAAGTCACCAAACGTACACCTACTACTACCACCACCTCTTCCTCCACTCCCAAACCCCCTCCAGCTACCCGTCCCAGTGTGTCCAAAAAACTTTTCCTGTCCACCCTTGACCTTTTTCCCACACTTCCCCCACCCCGTCCATCTCATAGGTCCTGAAGTTGCACCTCAGCCACAACATCTCCGGGACCAGTGGTGCCTGTAGTCATTGGTATGTGGAGTGCACAGGCCACCAGGACAGCCAGTGTGGCATTGAGCCACAGCACAGACTGTCCCTCACCTGTGAAGCATCAGAAGTTGGCCAGTGCCCGGCGGGAGAGGGGGAAGACTCCAGCCACCAAAGCCACTCCCAGGGGTCCCGTTGGGAGTGTGGAGTCAGCTGTGACACCTTCGAAGGTGGGGAAGGGCCACAAGAAACCCGGCAAGTCTGGGAAGAGCTACACGGCGGAGAAGACCGCCATCATCCCAGCTGCCCAGGAGGCCACCGCCAGCCCCAGCACAGCTGCCCAGGAGGCCACCGCCAGCCCCAGCCCAGCTGCCCAGGAGGCCACCGCCAGCCCCAGCCCAGCTGCCCAGGAGGTCACCGCCATCCCCAGCCCAGCTGCCCAGGAGGCCACCTCCAGCCCCAACCCAGCTGCCGAGGAGGCCACTGCCAGCCCCAGCCCAGCTGCCTAGGAGGCCACCACCAGCACCAGCCCCGCTGAGCCATGAAGGACCACCATCTCAATCCCCGCTGAACAGGGCACCGCCAACTCAAGCACCGCTGAACAGGGCACCGCCAACTCAAGCATCGCTGAACGGGGCACCGCCATCTCAAGCATCGCTGAACAGGGCAACGCCAACTCAAGCACCTCTGAACAGGGCACCGCCAACTCAAGCACCGCTGAACAGGGCACCGCCAACTCAAGCACCACTGAACAGGGCACCGCCAACTCAAGCACCGCTAGCCCATAAGTGGCAGGGGCACTGACGCAACTGGGTCCATCACGGGGGGAGTGATGCATTCTGGGCACCAGTCCCCCTCCAGTCCCCCTCCAGAACCAGTGGAGAGATCCATCCACTACCTCTGTCCTTCACAGGATGAAGCACTCTGGGCACCATGCCCCCTCCAGAACCAGTGGAGATTGTTATCCACTTGAGAGACTGTGGCTTTGCACTCCCCAGTATTGAACAGTGGGCAACCCACCCACTGTAGAAACTTGAGAGCTTGTGGCTTTGCACTCCCCAGGATTGAACAGTGTGCAACCCACCCACTGTAGAGACTTGAGAGACTGTGGCTTTGCAATCCCCAGGATTGAACAGTGGGCAACCCACCCACTGCAGAGACTTGAGAGACTGTGGCTTTGCACTCCCCAGGATTGAACAGTGGGCAAACCACCCACTGTAGAGACTTGTGAGACTGTGGCTTTGCACTCCCCAGGATTGAACAGTGGGCAAACCACCCACTGTAGAGACTTGTGAGACTGTGAGACTGTGGTTTTGCTGTCCCCAGGATTGAACAGTGGCCAACCCACCCACTGTAGAGACTTGAGAGACTGTGGCTTTGCACTCCCCAGGATTGAACAGTCGGCATGTGGCCCCCTCGTGGATTTGGCGTCATGCACTCAAACGGCTGAGGTGCCCCCCCTTTCTCTCCCCCTGAGGTGCCTGTTTTCTTGCTGTCTGATGCCCCTGCAGTGTTCTCTCCGTCATGGTCAGGGATCTTGTGTGGGCCTCGCCCATACCGTGTGGTCCCAGTGTTCCACTGACTTTCTTTGTGTACTACCTGGACTACTATGCCTGGTATATATTTTGTACATGGTGTATATATATATTTCTGCCTACTTGTTTGTAATATATTCCAATGGTTACACTCATTTTCTTTGGTCTTTGCATTCTTCGGAGGGGGTTTGGGGGTGTAACTGTGATGTATTGATATGCATTAGTGTGTGTTGTAGTGGGTGAGGGTGGGGGTGTTGCGTGGGTGTGTCCCTGTTTTTTCCTCCCCCCTCCCCTGTGTCGTAGGTGCAGTACTCACCGTGGTCTTCGCCGCCGGCGTTCGTGCTCCTGGTAGAGGAGCAGGAAGACTATCGCAGGTAGGATTTGGAGCTCCGGTTCCATGGTGTCCTCGTGGAGTATTTAGAGGTGAGCGTTTTCCCTTCGAAATTCCTGTTTCCGCCGAGTTTTTATCCGCGGTGAATCCGCCCCGGATAAGGTGGTGGATTGGCCTGTCAAAATAATGTGGGCGATACATTGTCTCCCGCCTGTCTGTTGGCGGTGTCCGCCGCGCTGTTTGTTTGTACCGCCGTGGTGGTCGGTGTGTTAAAGTGGCTGTCTTTGTTGGTGGGTTCCGCCACGGTCGTAATTGCTATTTTTTTACCGCCGGCCTGTTGGCGGTCTTACCGCCGCTTTAACACTGTCCGCCAGGTTTGTAATGACCACCATAATCTGTTTTCTAATAGGGTAAAGATAGTGGGGTATAACCGTAAACCAATGAGATTTAAGGGGATTGTACTACGAAAAAGGGATAAAAAACCCATTACACGGGGAGCCATTTAGGTGGGTTAGGGAATGCCATTGATTTTATCGAGAAACTTTGTCACTCTGTTTGGTGAGTTTGCTGATTTTCTTAGAACCACCCTCTTCCTTAGATTTGCCCATTTTACACTTTGCCTCCTTATGAGGGAAGTGCCCCTTTTGCCCCAGAACTTAGTTTTGACTGATGGCGAATCAACTGATGTCCTGAAGACGAAGACTGAACCTGAGTGCTGACCTAAACCTTGGAGGGTAACTATGACAATGAAATTGTGATGTGTCTGTTTGCTTTTCCTTTCTAGGTACCAACTGCTTACTTTTGACAGAGACCGTAGATAGATGTTTTCCAAATTGGTGTCCTAAATTTTTTTGCATGAAGCCCAACATGCCAAGGCTAATCAGTGGTTAGGACACGTGCTCACTAAACTGACTCAAATAGACAAACGACTGAATATATGCTTTGTTGAACCGACGCGTTGATGACTCTGCTAAAATTTGATCTATGTACACGCCGTGTTATGTTCAGAGTTGCCATATCGTGACTATGCTGTTTTGTTTCTTGGTGATGAGATTAACACATCTACTTTTAGAATTGTAACTAATAGGGAATAAAACTCATAAAATTTCTACTAAACTGGTGTGGTTGTTCATGACTGCAAGGTCATGGTGGTGTCTTGAATCGATTAATGTTTTTGACTAAAGTAAAATGCATTGTGGTAATAAATATTGATGACATTATTGACGTATGGATTGACATATTGATTTGCTATCTCGTCCTAACGTGTCTCTCGACTGGGTCAAAAGATTCATTGGCCTAAAACGAGTCCTAATGTGTAATAAATTATCATAAAGGGACGCGTTAGCAGTTCCAACGAGGTTTACAGGCATTGAACATCTAATGGGGTCCTCAATGTTTTTCTACTTAAAAATATCACTGTAGGATAATATTCAACTGCACAATATAGAATTGTGGAGAAATAAATTTATCAAAACGTTCTTTCACTGAATGAATTGTAAACAGTTTCATTTTAGCAGTATTGATATTGCTTTGTTTAATTATGGTAGACAATGAGAAATCTGTAACTTCAGTGCTGAGTGTCAGTCAGTACGAAAATAACATTTATGAGACGTCATAGATAGAAAACTCCTAGTAGGAGCAAATTAAAGGGGAGCCACGAGAGCGAAGAGGTTGAACTGGGGGACCTGTTGTACTTTGCCGAGTGAACCTAAAGTTCAAAACCTTGGTTCTGGGCCGACGTCTTGATGGGCATTCAGATTCTCAGGTAGCCGAAGCAGCAACTTGGGGACGGGCCACAGTGATTTATTTACTCATTTTGTTGGAAGCCTGGCATCATATCCCCATTGCTTACCTTAAATCTTCTAGGTCTTCTTTGTCCCAGTCTGTACTTAAAGTAGGTGAGCCTTTCCGCTGCAACAGTTCTGATATCCAATATAATTGGGATGAAAGACTAATCCTTAGAAAAACAGGCTCTGGTATTTGTTCATTTGCTTTTAACATATCCTACCTACAACTCATAATATCTTTTCAACCCACCCAAGACTCTTCCTAAAAATACCAAGCTATAAAAGCATACAATTTATTCTTCCATTTTGCCCAGTTCCCTTGATGAGGGATGGGAAGCAGACTTGGACAAGGAAGGCGAAGGGCCTCATTATGAGTCTGGCAGCCTGAAACCTGGACTGCCAGACCTGTGGAGAGGAGACCACCACAGAGCTGGCAGTCCCCCCGCCCTATTACAAAGTTTCTACTGGGCTTACTGGCAGAAACCTCTGAAATCAGAGCTTTCTGTAAGTCAGCCCAAGGGAAACTGTGCGGCGGCATTGGCATCGGCTGCCTATGAGCTGAGACCAATGTCGTCGTGCAAAGGGTGCTCCCAGCACCCTCGGAATCTGCACTGTAGCAGACAGTGTGCATTTTGAGGGTACTAGGCTGGTCGTGTGCAGTGCAGGGCCCCCCCTGTAACCCGCAGCACTGGGTTTCCGACAGCCTTTTCATGCAGGGTCCCGCAATGAAAAGGCTGGTGGAAACTGGACTTGTGATCAGTGCAGAGGCGCTGAACTCACCACCTCTGTGGCTGAGCACGCTGCAGCCTATCTGGAACCATGCTCCTGACAGGGAGAGCAGTCCCCTGGCGGTCCAACTATGAGGCTGGGATTCCCAAGATTGCCAGCCTTCTAAATAGGCCATAAGTTTTGGAGTAATTACGTTTATTAGTGAACACTCAGGACATTATGTCCTCAAGTGTCTTTCTTGTTCAAGTCCATAAATACAATCCATATCAAACAGGATGGATGAACACATGGGCCCTCATTCTGACCCTGGCGGTCGGCGGAGAGACGGCGGTCGGACCGCGAACAGACCGGCGGTATTAAAAATGGCATTCTGACCGCGGCGGTCCCCGCCGCGACCGACCGCCACTTCTCCACTCCGACCGCCACGGCGGTCATGACCGCCGGGCTGGAGTTTGCGCACTCCGGCCCGGCGGTCGTCCCAAGACCACCAAGGGTATTATGACCCTGCCTACCGCCGCGGTTTCTTGCGGGCGGGAACCGCCGTGCGAACCATGGCGGTAAGCACTATCGGGGCCAGGGAATTCCTTCCCTGGCACTGATAGGGGTCTCCCCCACCCCCCACTACCCACCCGAGTCCTCCCCCCACACCCTCCACCCCCCTGCCACCCCCCAGAGGTGGTACGAACCCCCTCCCCACCCCCAGCCCGACATGCACATACATGCACCCCGACATGCACACACCCCCAACATGCACATATACACACCCCCTACACACACATACACAACGGGGACACATACCCGCACACATACATGCAGACATGCGCACCTGCCGAACAGCACACATTACCCATAGACACAGCAGCACCCCCCGCCCGCATACACGCACTCACACACCCCCTCTACACACTCACACCCCCATGCACGCCCACATCACACAACACCCCCCCACCCCCTCCCCTCACGGACGATCAACTTACCTTGTGCGTTGGTCCTCCGGGAGGCGACGGGAGCCATGGGGAGGTGACCGCCAACAGAAGACCGCCAACAGAAGACCGCCACACAGAAATGTGGGTCGTAATTCTGTGGGCGGTGTTCTGCTGGCGTGGCGGTGGAGGTTGACCAGTCTCCACTTTCCCGCCGACCGCCAGTGTGGCTGCTGGCGGTTTTCCGGCGGAACGCTCCCAGCGGTCAGAATGCGCACAGCGGCATACCGCCGCGGTCGGCGGTCTTCACCGCGGCGGTAACTCGGCGGTCTTGCGAAAAGACCGCCAGGGTCAGAATGAGGGCCATGGTCATATAGCTTAATTAATCACTAAAAACTTTTAACAGAGAATCTGAAAATTCAAAGACCCAACAAATTCTCTTGAGAATCCTGAACATCCAAACAATAGAATATCATCCAAATTGAAACCCCTTTTCCTTCCACCTACAAAGATGCTACGCAATGTGATGATCGACCCTCAATTTCTTCTGGGACAGGGTCATCCTTGTACTGTTAGGCATTAATAATTGCACATCTAATACATTCACTTGAGGCTGGTGTTTTAGAGTTTTTCACCTTTTCAAGAGGACCATACGTGACCAAGGGAATATGAAGAACAAACATCTTTTATACAATGCAAATATACAACATGAACATCCAAAATGTGAATGGAAGACTCACCACCCTGATTCTCAAATGATGGGGCTGCAGAAGCTACTTCTTGTAAGGAATAGAAATGAGAAAATCCAGGGGTGGGCATAACATGTGTAATTATCTAAGAATATAGCAAGATTGTGCTTGAGTTACACAAAAAGAGTAATATGGCACTGGACAATATTTCTTAGACTAAAAATGCACCCTGGACTCGAGGACGCATTTTGTGCTAAGAAAGAGTGCTAAATGCAGCAGAACACGAAGCGAGAGCACGGAGGTCCACTTATTAAATGTGCTATATTACACAAGCAGAAGTAATCACATGACTATTGGTAATTTCACATTAAAGACTATTGGAGAATTACTAAAATTATTTCAATTACTCCAGTGTAATCAAAATTCCACCCAGACATAAAAGAAACCCTCCGAAAATTTCCAGAACTGTGTTGAAGAACTCCATAAAGACAAAAATAGGGATCAGAATATACAAAGGGATTTCATTCTACTAACCACTTGGCTGAAGTAATTGCCACCAAAAATACAACTGTATCTGTCATTTCATCGGTACAGACTTCAAGAGTTCAAAACAACTAATTTGTGATTCTCTGGACGGTAAAGGAAGACCAAGCACAGAAAATGGGAAATTACTCACCAGCCTGAGGTTGGGGAACCCTTAAACAGAGGGGATAGTAAAGGAAGTATGTGTTTATCACACGCCCAAGAATCTCTTAATATATTATTGGCAGCCCATTCCACATTACCTGAGGAGGGTTCTGGTCCATTTAAAAACTCATCTATTGAGAAATTAAATATACTAGAAGGATTGCAAGACCGTGGGGAATATTTATTATCCTTGCACCAATAGTTAGATCGAAATTTTAAATAATTAACTTCAATACATAAGCACATTCTATGATGGTGAGATATTTCTAATTCTCTAGAACAACCTCCCATTTGTAATTCCATCTCTTCAACCACCGTCTCATAAGGCAATAAGAATGCAGGATTTAATTTAAATAATTATAAACTTTAGGAAAGGGGGTAGAATTGAGAAGGTCAACAGAGGTTTGAATGTTGGTTTCATCAGAGAAGAAAGCCACGGGCAAGGTGGCCAAAAATAAGAGAGGACAGTTGGGATACTCATAAAAAAAGTTCCTCTGGTCATAAAAAAGGGAGACTTTTTACTTTCAAGCCTTTGCAATCTGATCTCTGTGACTATGAAGGGAGAAGAATACTGAGTAGGGAAGTAAATAGAGCCAACTATGGAGGACTCCACCCTGAGATAGGGCATAACTTCCTTACAATGAAAAGATCCTGCTTTACTAGTTTGCTAGTGAATCTTCTTGACCTGCAAAGTAAGCAACTTTGCAGAGAATAGATTTGACTCCACTCAAGCTCAAAATTGCTGTGCAAGGTAGCTAGCATTGGGACACCTTGCACACCCGTATGGCAATTAACATGGTATTTCGCCACATGGATGTCTACATGTGCTAAAAGAGAGTATCCTTCTGGTGAGGTGCAAACCCCTGAAGGCCTCGTAATATAGCTGCCTGCGCTCTTTATTAGGGGGCATGACAAGCCTCTGTCTTTAACCACTGTCATTGGAGGTGAAATATTCCAGGAAAGCACCACAGCCCAAGAGACTGACATTTGTGGTTAAGATCATTGGAACTAGGAGAACTGGAGACACTTATCTCTGATGATTCTCTTGAGCTAACAACCACTCTAGAGAGAATTGTATAAGGCACTGGTATTTTTGACTCATAATGTAATGACGTTGCATCCTGGTGAGCCAATAGATGCTGAAGATGTTACTTGTAGAGGATGGGAACACAAAGAACTACTGATGATGGTGATAAAACCCTGGACCCTGTAATGTTTGCTGGATAGTGCACCTTGGGACCCAAAGAGTTCCCAGAAGCTATTTTGCTGAGTAGGTAAAAGCTACACTTTTTCTATATTTAGAAGAAAACCAAGGCCCAAATGTACGAAGCACTGCATTAGCGATTATCAAATAGCAAGTTTTACCGAATCACTATTTGGAAATTGCTAAATGCAATGTAACATAGGATTCACAAAATGTTTTTAATTACCTAAAATTCGCAAGCTCAAATAGTGATTACCAAATAAAAATCACTATTTGGTCAGTGCAATTTGCGATTTTTGCATTCTGGAGCAGCTTGATGACGTCACGACTACGAAGTGGGTCAGTCCATGCTGTTTTCAGAAACCTGAGCCACAGGAGGATGCAGATTTTGTGAACTGAGCACTAGGGAGCCCGTTTGGAGTGCCACCCAGAGCCAAAATACACCATGGCCACTGAGAGGAAAGCAAATGATGCTGAAGGCAGAAAAAGGAAACTGAAGTTAAGTGAGCAGGAACTGGAAGTGCTCACTGAAGAGGTGGTGAAGAGCCATCACAAGCTCTTTCGGAAAAACTCAATCCATGTCCCAGAGTGAGAAACAAAAAATATGGACTGACATACAGGTAAAGATCAGCACAATGGGTGTGATGTAGTGCTCCATTGAGGAGATACACAAGTGCTGGCACAATCTACGTACACACGTGAAGGAGAGGGCAGCAACCAGGCTTATGGAGGCAAGGAGCACTGACGGAGGACCATCCACTCAGACACCATCCAACCCCTTTGAGGACATGGTGGAGGCAACTCTGCAGTTCAAAGCCATTGTTGGGTTCACTGACATAGACACCTCAGCCACACCAGGCACCAGCAAAGGTAAGGACAACAATTATTTAAATTACCATATGTGTAGGGAAAATTGTCCCCTACAGGAAATCAGCGTTAACACTCACAGATAAAAATGGTCCATGCCACACATTTCATGCAACCCAACAATGCCATTTGGGATTGGCAGTCCATACTCCAACAGTGAACCAAGACTAAACATTGCAGCATTGTGCATCCCCACACAGATAGACAAGACAAATGACAAGCGGAAAGACTATGGCCCTCATTACAACATTGGCGTTAAAAGCTGCGTACCGCAGTGCAGAAGACCGCCAACACACCGCCGGGGCCACGGAATTCCGCCACAGCTATTATGACCCACAGTTCGGAATCTGCCAAAAGTCAGACACCCACACAAGTCCGCCACACCAAAGGTCACTGATAAACTGGCGATAACAAAACCTCCACCGTCACGCCAATAGAAATACGCCCACACTATCACGACACACGAATCCACGCGGCGGTCTTTCAACCGCGGTATTCCATTGGCTGTACACACCGCCACGCTCAAAATACACACACTCTTACAAAACACAGCCACATTGGACAATTCAAAATACACACACCTGATACACATACACACACCACTCCCACACACCCATTACAATATAAAACACACACCCACATCACCCACAAACCCCTACGACAAAAAATTCCAAAAGAAGGCCAGAGAGAGACACTACCAGCAAGAACAACAGCATCCACAGGCTCACAACACCATCACCCACAGAACTTCCACGCACCTGATAGAACACCCCACTACATATCAGCACACTTATCACCACACACTCCACCCCACACATCACCTACACCACTCCATGTTAAGGCAAAGACACCCCAGGTTCTCGGAGGAGGAGTTCAGGGTCATGGTGGATGAAATCGTCCGAGTAGAGCCACAGCTATTCGGAGCACAGGTGCAGCACACCTCAATAGCAAGGACGATGGAGGTATGGCGAAGAATAGTGGACAGGGTCAACGCAGTGGGACAGCACCCAATAAATCGGGAGGACATCAGGAAGAGGTGGAACGACCTACGGGGGAAGGTGCGTTCCGTGGTCTCAAGACACCACCTGGCAGTTCAGCGGACTGGCGGCGGACCACCACCTCCTCCCCCACAACTAACAACATGGGAGGAGAAAGTCTTGGTGATTCTGCATCCTGAGGGCCTCGCAGGAGTAGGTGGAGGAATGGACTCTGATAAGACAAATCTTAATTATTACATCCCCCACCCTACCTGCATGCCAGCACATACCCCCACCCTCACCCCCAGCACCCCAACTCCTCACATATGTCCCAACATCACAAACCACCCATCCCAACACCAAGCCCTGCATGCAACAACAAAGCATGGACACACATCACTAAAGCATGCCCATTGCACATACCCATACAACCCCCTCAACCATCATCACACAAGGTCCCACACAGGAATGCAAGCACTGGGGTACACGGTCACCCACCCATTGCACACCATGACACACACAGTTGTCATAACCATCCTTTTATACCCCTGCAGGACCCCTACCCCACGTCACCGGACAGGAGGGCCCACACATGTCCACACCACCAACAGAAGAGGCCCACAGTGATGACAGCACCTCTGTCCAACTGGATCTAGATGACCAGCCCGGCCCATCGGGGAACTCGGGACAGTCGGTTCCCCTCACCCAGTCACAGGCCACCACAGAGCTTCCCCCCTATGGAAACACCAGCACAGCACCCACCCAGCGGGCCCATACCTCCATCCCCAGGACACGTCAATCAGCTGCGTGTCCACCACTACAGGGAACCCAGGATAACCCACCACCCCAACAACAACAGGGACCTGGGGGCAGTGGCAGTGGGCACACGGTCCAGGGGACGGAGGCACAGGAACACAGGGGAACTGGGATGGCTGCTGTGCGACATGGGGCGGACAGGCCAAGGGAACCCACTCTCCACGAGGCCCTCTCCTCCATCATGGGAGCCTACCACCACTCCCAGGAGACGATGGCAACGGTACTGGCCAAGTTTCAGGAGACCCAGCGCCTCCAGGAGGAACAGTATATGGGCTTCAGGGAGGAACTCAGAACCATCAGCTCCACCCTGGGCACCATCGTAGGGGTGCTGAAGGAACTCGTCAACACCAGGAGGGACACTGTGGCGCTACAAGGGGCCCCTGACACTAGCATGGACGATGAACTGCCCACCACCTCCGCCGGCGCTAGTGGACAGGACGCCCAGCACAGGACCACCACACCAGCACCCCACCCCCTGCAGAGGGAGAACCACGCCGCAAGCGGTCCCTGAGATCCAGGACAAAGACAGAGCACGATGCCAAGACCCCCGCCAAGAAATGAGACCACCCTGATTGTCATCCTACTGTCCCACTTTCTCACCCTGTCCATACTTTAACTGCCCCAGTTCCACTTCCTATGCCCATATGGGCAATGCACCTCTGAGACTAATAGACTGGACTCTGCCATGGACATTTCTCCGCCATCACCCCTCACCATTTCACTACCCCCTCCAATATTGAGCACTTAAATAAACACCCTTAAAGCACAAAACAATCTGGAGTCTGTCTGTGATTTCGAAATAGTGTATTAGCAATTACAATGACTAAATGCTCTTTCAATTGTAATGTCAACATACCTATGTCGCACAACTCTAGTCCATGAGGAATCTAAGCAGATGTCACACAGTGGGACCCACATCTGTGAAATCGTAAGAGAAAGTGACAACTCAGTGACCAGTGATACACTGGGTTAAAACGACAGACAGTAGAGATGTAGTAGTGTTAAAGTACATGTAGTAGGCAGGTCTGTACTCTTACCTGTGTCTCACTGGATATATTGCTGGATCACTGAGTCCCTGTTGTTCATGTCTTCTTCCTCTGCTTCCTCGTCTTCACAGTCCACAGGCTCCACAGCTGCCACAATACCGCCATCTGGACCATCCTCCTGCAGAAAAGGCACCTGTCGTCACAAAGCCAAGTTGTGAAGCATAGAGCAGGCCACGATGATCTGGCACACCTTCTTTGGTGAGTAGAATAGGGATCCACCTCTCATATGGAGGCACCGGAACCTGGCCTTCAGGAGGCCGAAGGTCCGCTCGATCACCCTCCTAGTTTGCCCATGGGCCTCATTGTAGCGTTCTTCTGCCCTTGTCCTGGGATTCCTCACTGGGGTCAGTAGCCATGACAGGTTGGGGTAACCAGAGTCACCTGAAAATGGTGAGGGACAACTGTTAGACACGCACTAACCTGGAAGGATATCCCCAGACCCAGACAACCATTCCCACTGACTTGCTTCCAAGTGCTCACCTAATAGCAACACACGGTGCCTCTGGAGTTGACCCATCACATAAGGGACGCTGCTATTCTGCAGGATGTAGGCATTATGCACTGAGCCAGGGAACATGGCATTCACATGGGAGATGTACTGGTCTGCCAAACATACCATCTGTACATTCATCAAATGATAACTCTTCTGGTTTCTGTACACCTGTTCACTCCTGTGGGGAGGTACCAAAGCCACATGTGTCCCATCAATGGCAACTTTGATGTTGGGGATGTGTCCTAGGGCATAGAAATCACCTTTCACTGTAGGCAAATCCTCCGCCTGAGGAAAAACGATGTAGCTCCGCATGTGTTTCAAAAGGGCAGACAACACTCTGGACAATACGTTGGAAAACATAGACAGGGACATCCCTGATGCTATGGCCACTGTTGTTTGAAAAGACCCACTTGCAAGGAAATGGAGCACTGACAGCACCTGCACTTGAGGGGGGATTCCTGTGGGATGGCGGATTGCTGACATCAGGTCTGGCTCCAACTGGGTGCACAGTTCCTCGATTGTGGCACGGTCAAGCCTGTATGTGATAATCACATGTCACTCCTCCATTGTCGACAGGTCCACCAACGGTCGGTACACTGGAGGATGACGCCATCCCCTCACATGTCCCAGCGGACGGTGCCTATGAAGGACAACAGCGGGCACAGACTCAAACAACTCAGAGGTACGTACCCACAGTTTACACAGAACACCATTCATACATAAAAGATGGCCTGTATGTGTGTAGAGTCTAGGCCTAGGTATGTGTGACGCAGTTGAAAATGGCGGCTGCCTGACCTCTAAAGTGGGACAATGGGATGTGAGGTAACTGCGCTGGCGTTATACACCGTCGCAGTAGGTGGTCGAAGACCGCAGCGCAATGTTGCATTGGTTAACATTGGACCCTATGGGTCCCAGGAGCCAATGACGATGTACGCCGGTGGTGAAGGTATGCACCGCCGCGGACGTGACCGCCACTTTCTCTCTGTTCAATCACTTGATACCTGATCTTTGACAGGAGAGGACCTACACTGCAAGTGCTGCTGTGACCTCGGTCTGGAAGAGACAATGGCTCGAGTGTCTGGGGAAAGGGCCCCTGCCTTCACATCGGAGGAGTTGGAGAAGCTCGTGGATGCGGTCCTCCCCCAGTACACGCTACTCTACGGTCATCCAAACAAACAGGTAAGTACACAGGGAGCATGTTGTATGGGCCATGCCTGTGTGGAGAGGGCTGGATGTAAGAAGGAAGGGGGGAGAGTGCTGCATACATGAAAGACGGTGAATGCATGTGCCACATGGCAAGGGTAGGGATGGGGGCCAATCACTTTGACGGTGCAGTTGGTAATAACTTTTCTTTTTCCCCTGTACATTTCATGTAGGTCAGCACCCACCAGAAAAAAGATATTTGGCGTGCCATCGCCAAGGACGTCTGGACCCTGGGGGTCTACCACAGACGGAGCACCCACTGCCGTAAAAGATGGGAGGACATTCGCAACTGGAGCAAGAAGACGGTGGAGGCTCAGCTGGGGATGGCCTCCCAACGTGGGAGGGGTGCCCGTCGCACCATGACCCCCCTGGTGTTCAGTACCCTGGCGGTGGCCTACCGGGAGTTGGATGGGCACTTGAGGGCATCACAGCAGCCACAAGGGGGTGAGTACACTCTCATTCTGACTTTGCGCGCAGTGGAGGTGTCTGGGTGGGGGAGGTGGGCTGTGGGTTTCCCTAGGCCAGGGCGAGTTCCCTAGGCAAGGCCCCTCCGTAAGGCAGGCCATGTGGCACCCTACCCCACCTCTGTAGAGTACTCCTAGTCATGCCCCTGTGTCATCTATGTGTGCAGATGTCGTCAATAGGCTTGTAGGCCATTACCCAGGACTTGAACAGTGAAGGCCAAGAGCGCGGCATAGTGCAGGGGGGCTTCTGTGTCTGTTGTGTCCGCCAACGGTAGCGGTAATGCATGCACTCAACATGTCTTTCTTCTGTCACCACCTCCTTTTTGTGGTCTCCCTTGTGGTGGCGGCAACATCTGTGCCCCCCGCATCTACAGGTACAGCTGCCACCCCCCCTACCAGCACTGCCCTCCCAGCAGCCCCTCAGCCTTTGCCCCATGCCCGCTCACCCAGGAGGGTGGGCATCACCTTCACCCCAGGCACCTCAGTCCCAGCCCCAGTCACCCCTGCTGCCCTCAGTGGGGAGGCCATTGACCTCCTCAGGTCCCTCACTGTTGGGCAGTCTACCATTTTGAATGCCGTCCAGGGTGTAGAGAGGCAGTTGCAACAAACCAATGCAATCCTGGAGGGCGTTCATTCTGGTCAGGCAGCCCTTCAGCGAGCTTTTCAGACTCTGGCCTCAGCACTGATGGCAGCCATTGTCCCCATCTCTAGCCTCCCCCCTCCAACTTCCTCCACTACAGACCAGCATGCACACACGTCAACACCCAAGGGAAGCTCTGGCAAACATAAGCACCACACATCCCACAGACACTCACGCAAGCATCACACACATGCAGACACACCAACATCCACTGCCTCCACTGTGTCCCCCTCCTCCTCGTCTCCCTCCTCCCTCCCAGTCTCGTCTGCACTCACACCTGCATGCACTACCTCTACAGCCACTACATCCCTCTCCAGCACACCCACCACCCCACCCCGCTCGAGTGCAGTCACCACCCCCACTACCATTCACACGTCCCCTGTGTCCTCTCCCAGTGTGTCTGTGATGCCCCCTCCCAAGATGCACAAACGCAGGCACACACCCACCCAACAGCCATCCACGTCACGACAGCCTCCAGCGCATGCACCTTCACCCAAAGTCACCAAACGTACACCTCCTACAACCACCACCTCTTCCTCCACTCCCAAACCCCCTCCAGCTACCTGTCCCAGTGTCTCCCAAAAACTTTTCCTGTCCAACCTTGACCTCTTTCCCACACCTCCCCCACCCCGTCCGTCTCATAGGTCCCGAACTAGCACCTCAGTCACAACATCTCCGGGACCAGTGGTGCCTGTAGTCACCGGAATCTGGAGTGCACTGGCCACCAGGGCAGCCAGTGTGGCACGGAGCCACAGCACAGACAGTCCCCCACCTGTGAAGCATCAGAAGTTGGCCAGTGCCCGGCGGGAGAGGGGGAAGACTCCAGCCACCAAAGCCACCCCCAGGGGTCCCAGTGGGAGTGTGGAGTCAGCTGTGACACCTTCCAAGGTGGGGAAGGGCCATAAGAAACCTGCAAGTCTGGGAAGAGCAGCACAGCAGAGAAGACCGCCATCATACCCGATGCCACAGAGCCCACCTCCAGCACAAGCCCAGCTGCCCAGGACAGGACCGCCAGCACCGGCCCACCTGCCCAGGAGGCCAGCACCAACCCACCTGCCCAGGAGGCCACTGCCAGCACCAGCCCAGCTGCCTAGGAGGCCACTGCCAGCACCAGTCCACCTGCCCAGGAGGCCACCGCTGGGCCATGAAGGACCGCCAGCAAAAGCCCCGCTGGGCCATGAAGGACCGCCACCAAAAGCCCCGCTGGGCCATGAAGGACCGCCAGCAACAGCCCCGCTGGGCCATGAAGGACCGCCAGCACTAGCCCAGCTTTGCCATGAAGGACCGCCAGCAAAAGCCCAGCTTTGCCATGAAGGACCGCCAGCAAAAGCCCAGCTGGGCCATGAAGGACCGCCAGCACTTGCCCCTCCTGGCCATGAAGGACCGCCAGCACTAGCCTTGCTGGGCCATGAAGGACCGCCAGCAAAAGCCCCGCTGGGCCATGAAGGACCGCCAGCAAAAGCCCTGCTGGGCCATGAAGTACCACCAGCAGCTGAGACCCTGCAATGGAGACCGCCATCTCAAGCACCGCTGCACAGGGCACCGCAGTCTTAAGCACTGCTGCACAGGGCACCGCCGTCTCAAGCACTGCTGAACAGGGCACCGCCGTCTCAAGCACCGCTGAACAGGGCACCGCCATCTCAAGCACCGCTGAACAGGGCACCGCCGTCTCAAGCACCGCTGAACAGGGCACCGCCATCTCAATCAGCGCTGAACAGGGCACCACCATCTCAAGCACCGCTGGCCCATGAGCGGCAAGGGCAGTGACACAACTGAGTCCGTCACGGGGTGAATGAGGCAATCTGGGCACCATGCCACCTCCAGAACCAGTGGAGATTGACATCCACTACCTCAGTCCTTGGCAGGATGAAGCACTCTGGGCACCATGCCCCCTCCAGAACCAGTGGAGATTGACATCCACTACCTCAGTCCTTGGCAGGATGAAGCACTCTGGGCACCATGACCCCTCCAGAACCAGTGGAGACTGTCATCCACTTGTGAGACTGTGGCTTTGCACTCCCCAGGATTGAACAGGGGGCATTCCACCCACTCTAGAGACTTGAGAGACTGTGGCTTTGCACTCCCCAGGATTGAACAGTGGGCAAACCACCCACTGTACAGACTTGAGAGACTGTGGCTTTGCACTCCCCAGGATTGAACAGTGGGCAACCCACCCACTGTAGAGTCTTGAGAGACTGTGGCTTTGCCCTCCTCAGGATGGAACAGTGGGCAACCCACCCACTGTTGAGACTTGAGAGACTGTGGCTTTGCACTCCCCAGGATTGAACAGTGGGCAACCCACCCACTGTAGAGACTTGAGAGACTGTGGCTTTGCACTCCCCAGGATTGAACAGTGGGCAAACCACCCACTGTACAGACTTGTGAGACTGTGGGTTTGCACTCCCCCGGATGGAACAGTGGGCATGTGGCCCCCTCGTGGATTTGGCGTCATGCACTCAAGCGTCTGAGGTGCCCCCCCTTTCCATCCCCCTGTGGTGCCTGTTTAGTTGCTGTCTGGTGCCCCTGCAGTGTTCTCTCCGTCATGGTCTGGGATCTTGTGTTGGCCTCGCCCATACCGTGTGGTCCCAGTGTTCCACAGACTCTCTTAGAGCACTACCTGGACTACTATGCTTGGTATATATTATGTACATGGTGTATATATATATTTCTACCTACTTGCTTTTAATATATTACAATGGTTACACTCATTTTCTATTGTCTTTGCATTCTTACGGGGGTTTGTGGGGTGTAACTGTGATGTATTGATATGCATTAGTATGTGTGTGTGTCCCTGTTTTTTGCCTCCCTGATCCCCTGTGTCGTAGGTGCAGTACTCACTGTGGTCTTCGGCGCCAGCGTTCGTGCTCCTGGTAGAGGAGCAGGAAGACTATCGCATGGAGAATTTGGAGTTCCGGGTCCATGGCCTCCTCGTTCCTCGTGGGGTGTGTAGAGGTGAGTGTTTTCCCTTCGGGATTCCTGTTTCCGCCGTGTTTTTATCCGCGGTGAATCTGCCCGGGAAAAGGTGGCGGATTGGCCTGTCATAATAGTGTGGGCGGTACATTGTCTCCCACCTGTCTGTTGGCGGAGACCGCCGCGCTGTTTGTCTGTACCGCCGTGGCAGTCGGAGTGTTAAAGTGGCTGTCTTTGTTGGCGGTTTCCGCCACGGTCGTAATTGCAAATTTTTTACCGCCGGCCTGTTGGCGGTCTTACCGCCGCTTTAACACCGACCGCCAGGGTTGTAATGACCACCTATGTCAGGGAAACTGTATACTTCAAAATTAAACTTTGAACTGAGACATTCAAAAGTAATTTGTAACTGAAATAATGATCATTGATGTTGCAGATTTTCCTGCACTACAAACAGCAGAACCAGAAACTGGGGGGAATGAGGAAAGTAAGCCACGGTCTGAGGTCAAAAACATTGTCTCCATACCACCCACAACACCTGCACAACCCAGATGCAAGGCAACAGTGGAAACTCTCACTGAGTTCAACCTGGAGTCCGATAACTTGACAGAAGACATGCATACACAACCTTCAGAGGATATACGCACCCTCAAACATCAGTCACTTTTCCAGTGCCAATACACTCCCCTCAGGAGATGAAGAGCAGATGTCAGGCAGACCTCAGAGGAAGGTGAGGGCCCATCTATGTTTGGAGGTCTAGAGGCATCAATGTTGAAGGTGTAGCACCTACAATGCAAGCACATGAAATCAATGCACAGGCAGTTGGTGTCTCTAAATCAGAACATGTGCCAGCTGAATGCAACAGTGTTGGAAGGACAGAAGGCAACAGCAGACAATTTAAGGTAGAAGATGATTGCCATTATTAAGAGCTCTGCACATTAATGCAGCAAGGCCATGTCACCCACCTTAGGCGCCATCACCAATTGATGGGTCGATTGGATGGGCTTAGTAGATATGCCCATCACCTCACAAATGCAACTGCTTTACTGTCACAATGTGCCACAGGCATGCAAGTGGAGATAGCACATTGCAGTGGAGATGCTGCACGGGGATTAGTGCAGGTTACCAATGCATTGGAAAACATGCAGACAGCCTGTATTGCTGAGAACAGCGACCTACGAGGTGGGGATAGTGAGGAGCTCTCTAGCCTCAGTAGTGTGATTGCTCCTGTGATGGAGTATAGGCGCTACAGTTCCAGACACAGTGCTGTCTCAGAAGCCTCAACAAGAGATGCCACTGAGCCCAATGACTGTTCCAGTGGAGTGCGTGGATGCAAAAAGTAATGGGGACATGTTCCAGAACTTGTTGTTTTTTGACTTTGCACTACTTATATCATGTTTATGGTGAAGCATTTGATTTGAGTACAGATAGTGCTTTTGGATTCCCTGTGTTGTATGCCCACATATTTGACCTGAAGTTATGGAAATAAATGTGAGACCTGTAGCAATAAGGAAAAATATGTGGCCTTACTTGCATCAAAAACAATTGCATGTAATTTCTGCACATCTCTGTCTGCCTTTTCCTCCTCTTGTTCCGTCTGAGGGAAGACAGAGTAGTAATGAGTCATCATCCTCATCGGACACCATATCTAAGGGTTCCAGAGGAATGCCTCTCAGTGTTGTGATGTTATGTAACATAGCACATGTAGCCACAATCTTGCAGAAGGTCTCAGGATTATATTGTAGGGCCAGCCACTTTTGTGCAGGCATCGAAAGTGACTCTTCAACAGGCTAAAGTTCCTCTCAATTATACTTCTCACCCTGCTATGCGCAGCATTGAAATGCCATTCACTTGATGTAGCTGGATTAAGTTGTGGTGTAAGGATGAAGAACCACACTGCATATGCACTATCTCTTACACTGACAGGAGTGAATATTGAGTAACTGTCATCTCTAACCTTATCTGTACACTATATTACATTGTTCTGTGATGATTTAACAAGTAGGTATTCTTCTCCAAACTCTCCACCAAGTAGCTATGTGTAGATTCCACTATGCTTGAATTTATAGAAGTCATGTGTGCTACCAGGGAATCTGGTCACTAAATCTGTGATGATGTGTGAGGCGTTGCAGATGACCTGTATGTTCATGGAATAGCTACATTTCTGATTTCTGTATATATATTTTCATTGGCTGATGGTAGACAGATTGCAACGTGTCCCATCAGTGTAGCCAATGATGTGTGGGAATTTGGCTACCTGATGCAATTTTAATTTTATGAGCTGCAAGTCATGTGGGGTGTTGGGGAATTTGATGTAAATGTTGGTAAACATTGCATTCAGGAATGCATGGAAGAAGCGTGAGAGCACTCTTGCCATTCGAGAAGAAGCTTTATCTTCCTCACTACAAGCTAGTGAGCTGAGGGATATGAAGGCATTTTGGGCTGTTGTCAACCATAACTACTTTGAGAAACCTAATGACTCCAACATTGACACTGTAATCCATGCCGATCTCTGGTTCACCTGCTTTGCAAAGCTTTATGAGAGCCCTCTCCCAGAGAGTTCTGATTGTTCTATCAATGATCAATCTGAGCCGCCCTTTGGGCTTCCTGTACATCCTCTTGGCAATAGCCAGGTGTCCAGCCAGGCATGTCCCAGGCCCAGATGGGATGCCTTTGGACATGTTCAAGGTACACACCCCATTGTGGGCACTGCTCTTGACCAATGACCTTAATGCAGCCTTAGCACCTGTTCTACCTAAAGGATGGTCCCATGCCATTACTGTTCCAATATTCTAAAAGGTTTTGAAAGGCGACCTGTAATGTTACTGTTCGTTACCCGTGATACATTCAACTGCCAAACTTATGCAACACATTTTGCTTTATCCCCTTCTGACTTGGGCCGATGAACACAATGTACTCTCAGAGGTTCAATTCAGCTTCCCCGTGTGTCGAGGCATGGTGGAGCAGTCTCTTAATTTATATCTTTTTTTAATTAAGTACAAGGTGGCTAGGAAGGGAAAGTTGTACCTGGATTTACAGAACTGAGTTCTGCTTTTGATTCTGCCAATAGGTTCAAGCTCTGGTCATACTAACTGATATGGGGGTTGACCAGTATTTTGTCAACTTTTTGATACAGTACCAATGTCCCAGTGATGTGTGGTAAACATCTATGCATTGAAAAGCAAGACTGAGTTGGCCCATCAAAGGGGGTTGAGAAGCAAAGATTATGCATTGCATTACATTAGCAGTTCTAAATTTAGTATACATTTAGGAAATATGGAGCAGCGCTTAGGTTTAGCAAATTAAGAATAGGTCAACTTGACACTAATACTATCGGCGATCTCATTCAGAAAAGAACAGTGTTACTGCATTTGCCTTTGCCTGTCAAAACATTTTTGGGGAGATTAATGATACCACTAATCTATTTTTTTATTCTTTTTATTTCTTACCTCAGCACCAAAGGGCAATAAGATGGCTTTGGGTGTGGGTCAGGGAGCCGGGTGTGCTACCACCAGTACTACAGCTGATAGATTTTCTGGCCTCAGTAAGTCCTCCTGTTAATATATTAATATAATCTCCCTAGATTTTACCTCTCCCTCTTTAGAATCATTTTCCTTTTTTTAACTGTGCCTGTCTCTCTTTTTTTCCTACCCCTATTTGTTGTATCTAAGCTTTGTTAAACTGTTGTCATCCCTACATTATCCTAGTTTTTTTCTATATTTCATGTTTCTGTAGCTACCTTCCTCCTGTCTGTACTAGTCTGTAGCTTTCTTCTGCTTTGATAGTAAGCTTTCCCTCTCCCCTTACGTATCTTGTGGGCTGGTACTGTATGACTTAGTGAACAGATTTTAGGACAGGTACTCTACTGTAAAGATTACATACCCAAGTAAGATATTCTATGCATGTTTGTTGAGAAGGCTTCCTTTTTCTTGCTGATGCTCAAATGGTAAAATTAGAGAATGGACTTGGTCGTAGTGGACCCCCCAATGTTGTATTGTATGTATTACCATTCATTTAGACAATAGCATACCATAGCAGCAGTTTCGATGACAGTGAAGCATGCCTGGAAAGTAGCATGAGGATGGTCCAATTGCATTTGCCAACCAAGACCATCATTGCACTTCAGTGACTCAGAGCCATCATAGCTCTGCCTCTCTTTTGTTAAGTAGTTTTGGTTGGCTTGACTACCTGGCTTTTCTAACATTGTTGACAACAAAATCCTCAAAGTGATATTTTTGACAGAAGAAGATAGAACTGTAGTGATCTTATGCAGTTGTGTTATGTTAAAAAATAATAATAATGGAAGGTGTATCTGGCATCTAAAATGTTTAATGTTTTTCTAGCCACACAGACCATCAGTGCCGGGGCCAGCGGCAGCACCTGTGGGCCAGAAGTGGTGATGGATAGAGGGGGAGAACATTTGGCAGGAGTGGCAGGCATTGGGAAGTCACATTGCTTGCTTATTGGCAATGACTACTATACTCACTGCAAAGGTGTCATGAAACCCCCACTTAAGCAGCTTAATCTTCTCTTCTGTCTGCAACTCAGCAGACAAAAGCTCAAATGAATGCTAAAAATGATGGGCTGATGGAAAAGGGAAAAAAGGATGGAAGGTTAAAAGAAAGGATGGGTGAAATGGTATGATTGAAAGGATGTATGAGAGGTTGAAAGGATGTGCAGGTGGGTGATACGAGGTACATAAGTGGGTGGAAGGGTAACTGGGTGAAAGGATGCTTAGGTAGATGAAGGGTGGATTGGTAAAAGGATGCTCAGGTAGGTTAAATGATGGGTGAAAAAATATGTGGGTAAGTGGATGCATGAGTGAAAGAATGGTTGAAAGGGTAGACAGGTGTATGTATTGATGGATGAGTGGATATATGAATGGATGTATTGGAATGGTGAAGGACGATGAGAGAATTAAACCTTAAATGGTGGGAATCAAAGGGTTAATAGAACAATGAAATGATGAATGAATAATTGCTTGGATGAAGAAACAAGGGAGCTCTACCGGAGAGAGACATGTTCACCTACTTCACTTGCTTGGTTATCAAAGCTTTGGGTCAAAGTAGGGGAGATTTTAATTTTCTGTCTACTCTGTTAACTCACTGTATTTGATACGCAAGGCATATACATATCATCCCACCCATAATCATTCATCACCTCCCTGCTCTGCTCATGGGATTTAGTCACCCATGACCTAACTGCAGCATGGTTAAAGTTGGCACTACAATGTTGGCTGTGCAATGTGTGCCTGCTTCAGTTACCACAGCATTTACAAACTTTATAATGCATTGAAAACTGCAAGGTGTTCCCTTCCCTCCCAGGACCCAGTCAGTCACCTCCTAGTTCTTCATTTCTTTATTCTATTCAAGTTCTTTCCCAGCCTACCAAAACAATCCATTGTTGGCATGTGGCACATTTTTCTGGCCACATGATTCATATATTTCATGGCTTCCATAGCAGAATTATGCCTGTTCAATTTTTTCCCTTTTCGATATTTGTTAACTACAGTGATTGACTAAACCAAAGCTTAAGCTCATAATGATGATCAGTGACACCCCATTATTCAATAACAAAACCTCTACCTACCTGGCCTGTTCCCTCTAACATACCCGGCAGTACAGTAAGTTACGTGGCCTTTCCTTACTGCCAAGCAAATATTTGTTGGAAACAATTTTTTGTGAAGGACGAGGCAAGAGTTGTGCAGATGGGATGCTGTGTGACGAATATGCCAAATACAATCTATACATCCCATTCATTTTCCTGTACTGCAGTGCTTTGTGTTTCCCACCATCTACGTATGGCAGACAGGATATACGCATTTTATAAGTGACATGTGTGATGTACTATCATTATTATTGTTCTGCCCCTTTGGATTTAGGGTGGAATTGAAAGGCATTTGGAGAAGAGTAGGGTCATTGGAACTGAAGAAAGGTAAATGACCATTACAGCTGCCCCAGCTGTAGACTGCACAGAGTAGCGAAGTACCCGATGCATAAGCTAGCATGCCGCCATTAATTTAGAAAAACAAGAATACTTGTACTCCATTGCGCATAATGCCTTACACATTCTTTTGACATACTGCTAATGCAAGAGACATGGGAAGTAAATTCAGTAGCAGTAGAAGATTTACTCTGTTTCAGTTCACCAGCTACCTCGTCCCATGCAGGGCAAGCATCAGGGGGTTTACCCAATATGTATTAACTTGTTGCTTGTTGCCATGTTGTAACTTTAAATGTGCCAAGAAAGGATTTTCAAGTGGTCTTATTTAAGGGGGATTGTTCCTCTTTATTTAATAAACATTTATAATAATGACTTTTGTAATGCTCCTAATCGACATTTCACAGGGCTATTTGAATACATTTCCTCTGTCGCAGAAATTGCAATCAACCAGGGTCATCAAATGTATGTATGCCTGGATGGAGATTTTAATGCCAATTTGCGAAATATGAAACACAGTAATGCTCATGTTGAGAGGGAGGGGGCGACCTGAGAGGCAAGGAATTGGGAGGATTCATTGCCCCGGCAGATCTATTTAATACAATGGAAATCTTAGGGGTAAACCCCCTAGGGTTTCTGGCATACAGGGGTAGGAATTGTCACTCTGTAATTGATTATCTTTTGTCTTTTCACAGGCATTTCTTTAGTATTTCGTAGCACAGTCATCAATACTAATTTTGGTGCTCATAACCGTGTCATTTTAGAACTTCTGTTTCCCTCCAGGAAGGTTTTCAAAATGGTGCCTGCCCTTGCTAATCTGAAAACGTCTACGGACACTCTTAGACTGTCTTGGAAACTGCCAGACCCATCTTTGTTTTTGGAGAAATTGATTTCAGGAAATTACAAGCTGGTCCTTCGGTGTTTTGCACCAGGAAATATAGTTAGTTTTTTTGTGGGCCTATGTGATAACTTTTGGCAGTCTTTTCAAAAGCCTATCAGAGCAGTGCCTCAAGTTCCTCATTGGTTTGATCACAAATGCTCTTATTTTAAATGTCTACTGTGCAAAGTATTGGCTGAGAGCCATGGAGATCCTGTTGTGGTTACCTCTGTGCGAAAGCAATAAAAAATAGTTACTAGACGGAACAAAGTTGTTACTCAGCAAAGGAAAGATCATATGCATACAGCTTGTACCAAAGATAGTAAAACGTTTTGGGAGCTGTCTCAATCTGAGGCTCTCTGGACCAGAAGATTACCCATATAAGCAGCCACATAAACAGCAAAGAATGGGTGGCACATTTCATGCAAATTTACTTCTCCACAGTGATGATCTCAAGTTGGCTGGCCTTGGGGCCTCTCTAAAGCTTGATATAATCTCCTTGCAGTAAGTTGCTATGGCCAGCCAGCAGAACCTGGGGGGAGGGGTAAAACCCCAGGGCCAGACAGGGTTCCAATAGATATAATTAAATGCAGCAAGGGTCTGTGGGCCCCTTTGTTGACAAATATCTTGAATAGTGTGATCCACACCGCTATCCCCAGTTCCTGGCTGTGCTCAGTCATTGTCGCGATTTTCAAGAAGCAGGATCATGCAAATCCTCCTTGTTATCATCCAATCTGGCTGATTAACATCCCAGCTAAGATCTTCGGGAGGGTACTCTAAAATAGAATACATGACTGAGCTATTGATATGCACAGAATAATGTTTGAATTTAAATTTAATAATTGGGAAATATACTGTGGCCAAACGGGTACTACTTTATCTAGCGTTCATGGACCTGTCCATGGCATTCGATTGCGTCAACAGGTCCAAACTGTGCAATACTTTAATCAAATTGGTATTAGATGCGGCTATGGTAAACATACTGGCCATGTTGCATACTAACACTAAAGGAAGGGTTAGGTGGTGCCAAATTGGCAAAGTATCAGATGAGTTTAGCATTTGGTGCAGAGTCCATTAAGGTTGTGTTCTTGTCCCACTGCTTTTCATCCCACATATTAATATTCTTAGTTCACATCTGATTATGTCTTCGCCAGATACCCCTAAGATCAAGGGTACTCCCCTTTCAGTATTACTTTATGCGGATGACGCTGTCTTACTGGCACACATGCTGAATGTTTAACGCAAGATAGACTACTTCTTTGTCTGCTTTATGGGTGATTTAGATCTGCAGACAAATTTTGCAAAATCATTTGTCATGATGTGCGGCCCTGTATTATATCAGAGTCAGCTCTAACGTGTTGGTTAGTTTGACTACTCTTTCCTATTTGGGTCTCACTTGTAGTGCAGGTGGTTCATGGGCTGTCCATATTTCCCAAAGCAGGGCAAAGTTTGCCAGGGCTTTTGGTTGCCTGTCAAGTAATCTTTGCCCAAAAGGCAGACGGGCATCGAAGCCCTTGTTACAAATTTACAAAACTCAATGTGCTGCAATCGCTCCATATGGGTTAGGTATTTGGGGGATTTCTGACTGCCCTTTCCTGCAAAAGGGAGGAAAACCATTTTTGCAGTAAAATTCTGGGTACCACAATTTTGACCACAAATTTAATTTCGCAGATTTGATTTACATTAGACCCCCCAGTTGTGGCTATCTGTTTGGTGCTCAGATGAAGAAGCATTAACAAAGGATATTATCTTCGACTGCTTAGTCTGTGATGAGGGCTTGTCAGTCCCTTGGCTGGCATATGTGAAAAGACCCTGGAGGGTATTGGCCTTGGTTATGCCTTTTCTGACACCTTGAGGTGTACTGCCTTAAACAAAAGATGTGCAGTCTTTATTATTAACCCAGTCTAAAGAAGACCAGGAAAAGATGGACTCTTTGAAGCCCACTGTTGCACTGTTTTTGCAACCAGTTACCTGTGGGAGACTGGAGGAAGTTAGGGGCATCTTTTGGTATTCCATTTTAGAACAGACACAAGCTGTGCTGTGCTTCCCCCTTGGGTATCTGTGTAATAATGAGGCAATAGCACTTTTGAGCCGTCTATGTTTCACTTTTTATTTTTTTTGTAATTTTTATACACTGTATGCGAAAACCTATCTTGTATGCTTTTTGAAGTCAAGAAATCTTAGGTCCTGTACAGAAGCATACAGTTTTCTTCAACAAATGCCAGACGAAGAGACACATCAATGTGTAGGCTTGTTTCTTCATGCAGCTGTATGCTCACATGGCAAAATGCATTTTTAACATTTCTATAACTTTTGCCGGTGAGGTTCAGCTTTTTAGTCTGCATCAAGGCAGGATTTGAGACTTGTGCTATATCCTATCTCATATATTTACTGTGTATTTGGTGTTGTTTTAGTGTTTTAAAACGATTAATACTCTTTTTATTGTGATAATTTCATCTATACCTTTATGACAGTTTTCTCTCGAATAAAGTTATTTGACTTGACTTGGCTTTACACATCAATGAGAAGTCATTAATTTTAATTTCCACACAAGGTCTCTGTTTATTTTTTTACTAGGAAATTCTTTAAAAGTAAAAAAAAATGTAATCTGGTGTTCTGTTATTCTGCCTTAATTCCTTTCAGGAGGTCAGAGCTTTTATGTGAGGCACGTGTGGTTAATAATTGGTCCTGTGACTCGTAATCAGTCACATTAAGTTCTAATGGTCCTAGGGGACTAAAAATACATTTTTAATGGGCCACTATCATTTTAAACAAGCATTTACACAGAGTGCAGTTTACAATTATTCTTTTTCTTTTTTTTCTTTCTTGATATATCTTCTACTGCTGGTCCACCCACACACCAGGAAACAGCAAATGCGGCAGCAGAAGTTGGAGGCCATCTGTGTGGAATATCAATGGCTAGTGGCTCAGCAGGAGGATGAGAAGGCAGCTGCCATTACTCTGGGCTCCAGTTCCTCCAGTAGCTGCCAGTGCCTCCAGCCTCCTGACAGTTACGTTGGCAGACACCCATCCATATTTAACCACCACTGCTGCCCCCCTTTTTGCTCAGACCACAATTTTCAGCACCGTTTCCTGCAGCATCTGGAGAACCTGGACTGCAGGATGGCAAGCATGGAGGGAAGCCTTGAGGAGCTCTGGACCTAGAGAAGAACACACTCTTCCAACACTTTTTTATTTTTTTTGTTTTGGTGGGAGGGACATTTGTTGTGGGTGGAGAGGGTGGTTGGAGGTAAGTTGAGTTTGGAGTTATTGTGGACTTTGGACATTTTTGAGTTGGACATTGGTTGGGGATGGGTTAATTTGTTTAGGGGTAGTGGTAGGTCTTTTATGGTTGTAGATGTTTTTTTTTTTTTTTTTAAAACAATTCAAGGAAAAATATTCTATTCACTGTAGTTTTTTTGTGTTTTACTTTTACTTTCCACTGTTGCCTTTTTTTCCCAGCCTGTTTTTTAATCTGCTTGCGTATCAAAGTGTATACATACAAGTTAGTTATAGTTAGTTATACCCATGTCACACTATCCTCTGTAACTGTATTATTGACCATTAGGGAGTAGGATATGATGCCATTGCCTGGATTGCCTACAAAAACCTAGATAAACAAGGAAGGAAAGTCAGTTTTGCAACAGAATTCAGTTGCTAACTAAACTGCTTTGTTTCACTTCATAGTGTTCTTACCTCAATAGATACATTGATGGCTGTTACTTCTCTCTATTTTCCAAAACTCACTGCATGGTTTCCCAAGGTATCTTGTTAACGGTGGTAGCAGTTGTAGCAGGCTAGAACTCTAACAGAAAAGGCGTCACAACAAGCAAGGTCCCACTCCCACCAAGGTGAGCTTCAAGTGTAGGATTAAGCAAAAGAAATTACCATCATAGGCAACTAAATTGAAAGAAAAACACAGAGCTAATGAGTTATATATTATTTATATCATACCGTTTTCAACGACTGAGACAGGACTACTACCACCTTGACACAGCAAAGAAAAGAATACCTGTTTTCATAGCAACAACTAGCAACAGTAACTTCTTCTGAGCAATGGGGAGCAATTAAACTAAAACTAAAGTTACAAAATCCTCAAGTCAGGAGAAGTAGACTCAGTGTCAAGAATAGAGTTGAAAAGGTAAGCATTTGCGCAACACTAGGCCTGAATGATGACATTGACAAATAATGTTCTAGATCCAAATTACTTTATGTGTGGATGGGTAAGTGGGGCTGGTGTTACCTATTGCTCAGGTAATAGAAGATCCCGCAGTGAGTTGGTGACATTTTTACTACATCCCTGTGTGTCCATTTATGGTGTAAATTGAGCCACCTCAATAAATCACACAGCCCAAGGGAAGAGGGTTAGGGGTTTGATGAATGGATGGGAAAGGTGATTTCGCTAAAGGTGTGACAAAGACAAACATTATACAATAACAAAATTCACCAGGGCAATGATGATCAGCACATCAACATTGATTTGTTGTGGATGGAAATGGTGAAATGATTATGACACAGTTCAGGTAAATCCATTGCAAACAGTCTTTCAGCCACAGAGACCCAAGGTATTATTATAAATCTAAATGTTCTATCATCTAGGTTTCAAAAATTACGAATTGTGGAGAAGGAAATTGACCCCCGTTCTAAAAATTATGTTTTTTAAAAGAAAAATGATAATGTATTGTCAAGTTTGGTGATGCATCTGCATTCTATTCAGAATATCTATCACTCTTGGGTGTCTGGCTGAGGCCGGTCCGGTAAGGTAAGCAGGAGTGCTATGGAGCTCTTGCCTTTCATGCAGGAGAAGAAGAAGCTTGTGGATTGTAGAACAGAAACAATATTGTAGAGTCAAGGAGAAGGACAGAAGGTAAGAGGAGTGTACCAACTACAAAGACTCAGATGCAGAACAAGAGCATAGACTGTCTCCAGTTATAGGCAACAGACTCCCCCACCCCAAGCACAACCACATAAGAAGAGTTTCACATTTGAGCCAGCACATACACTGAGCAGCATTTCCCAAATCAATGCAGCTCTCTCCAGTCCACAGAGCTAGGCTAGAGTAATCATAGTCATTGTTTCCTTTTGAAGTCCATAACATCCTTCTTCTGGCTGCAGTGTTGCGGTAGTCCTGACCTGAGTTCTTCCATCCTCCTCCTGACTCTGAGTAATGAATCAGTCTAACCCCCCAACCCGAGCGAGCTAGACCTGTATTGCACTACTGTTAAAGAAACAGAATTTAGGTATTTTATATAGATTTGTGTTCCTTAACTAAACTGACTGGACTGGTCTCTGAAGAACCAGAAAAAGGAGTGGACTCTGCAAGTAAATTTCACTACGTGTGTAAGAGTCAATCACCTTCAGGAAAAAGGACTACACTTCAGGCCCCAAACATTGCAAATCATTGACATCAAGAGCACAAATTAGTTGAACACCCTCCCCCACCATCCGCCTGCCACCATATCAATCAACAGTCACTCACAATCTCTCAATCATATACCATCACTCATTGGTGCAATAGTTACCTCTTCCAATCCAAGTATGGTGGTAAGTACACAATTGTATCTCCTTTCTTATGCAAGAAACACACTGGAATTTGAACATGGTCTAAATCAAATGATCTTCTGGGGCAGCTCTGATGGGTGTTGAAAAAAAGAAGGATAGGCATTGAAGGAAGGCAGGCATTGTGTCCAATGATCTGAAGGGAATAGGAATCTTCTTCACTGTACACTGGTCCAACTTCAATCCGACCATATATGTGCCTAAAAATGTTGGGTCTGCACAAGTCAGTCACAGACGTAATTTTCCAATAGCGATATCCTTTTATTTTTTTGGGCAAAGCAGTTTGATGATAAATAACTAAGAACTTCTGTTGTGGCCTACTCAGTCACCAATGTAGAGTTTGTCCTCAGACTCAGGTGGTTCACCCAGAAGTTGGTCAGCTAATCCACATGAGTCTGACCAATTACCCTCCTCCACCTCCTACTCCTGTGGTATTTGAGGAATGGTGTAATTGTGTGAAACAAAGTGTTGGTTCATTTTGATCATGGTCAATCTCTTTACTTTTTGAGGTGAAAGACTGACCCTTGTCACCATATCAACTATGCCATCTGCACTGAACACACACTCAGCAGATACTCTGGCCACCATACAAGCCTGATACTTTATTGTCAGCTTGTTGAGCTCTGGCCATATTGCCATATCTTTCTATACCAACACAACAATGGGATTTATCCACATAGACCTCTTTAGGGTCATCTGGATACTCCTGGAACATCATCTGAACTGTCATTGCTCCTGTCACTTGCTCAACCTCTTTTGCCTTTGCCTCTGCACTGGATGTAAGACCTGCAGCTTGAAATCAAGCCAATGCAGAGGTTGGGGACAATCCTTCTGCTCCTTTTATTGCCAGTTTTCATGTTGCTGGTGTTGACTGCTGTGAGACAACAGGACTGCCCTCTGAAGTTGAAGACGACACCCCAGAACATCTGCCCAGCAGTGGGACTCTAGTTTCCAGTCGTTCTTCTTCCAAGTCTCTGGCTTGCGCCAACAATCCACATCTTTGTCCTGTGAAAAATCCCTTCTGTAAAAGGAATAAATGGTGGCAGTATTTTTTGTACGACTGGATCAGGTATTGTGGCACAGATGTACTCTTTGGACAGCATAATGCCTCTTCAAAGTCTTTTATTAAAAATCAAGCAAAGGATTAAGCTCTCAACTAAGGCATGCCATTCTGCATTTTCATTCTCACCTGCAAACCTTTGAGAGACCTTCCTGTAGCAGTTGCAACAATGGGAGAGCTTGTCCTATTATACTGTCTTCATTGCTACCTTGCCATGTGAAAACCTCAAAAGGAAGTACAGTACCATATGTGTCAGACATTTGACTAGGCTCCATTTGTGAGCATCCATGGTCATGCTTTTCACAATTGCATCCCGTCCTCCTTGAATGACATTGTCATTAATCTGTCTGTGCTGTTCAAGCAGAAGTTACAACATGTAATAGGTTGAATTCCAATGTATTGGCACCTTTGGTAAAAGGGCATTAACTGGTACTCTATTAGCATAGAGGAGGATCGTCTCTTGCTTCTGGGCTTTAAAATAATTGCTAAAATGAGTGCAGATTACTCTGTAGGTGGTCAGTATGTTGCTGACTATGCCTTTGTTTATTTGATTAGGTCCTGCACAAGCAGGTTGATGCAATGTGCCAAACACAGGACCTTTAGATGCCACCACCTGCATGGCCTTAACTATATTACTGCCATTGTCTGTGCCAACAAATCCAGTTCTGAGACCTCTGGGTCGCAGCCATTCAAATGTCTTGGTGTTAAAATCTTCCAAGATATTTGCAGCTGTATGGGATTTCTCCATGGTGATCATAGCTGCTGTTGCATGCCACTGAAAGCTCTTAAAAGTTTCTTCAGTGCCAAAACCTGCAGATTGCTGTTGTCTTAACTCCACAGAAGAGATCCAATGTGCATTGATAAACATGTAAACAGTTGATTGACAACTGGCCCAAATGTATGTCGTCAGGTGGATAGTGTGAACAGCTTTCTGCTGTAAAGCATGTCCAACCAATTGCAGCATGTCATGATGTAGTGCTGGAAAAACAATGCCGGCAAAATAGGCTTGACTAGGAACCTTTCATTTCAGGCAGATGGCTGCTGCAAGTTATAAAATTCCCACTGCTTCCACAAAAGACAAAGAGCTAACATTTTAGCAAGCTTTCCATTGTACAAACGTGCCATTCGGTGGTTGCGGTCGTATGGCCACCCCTGCATGTAAGAGTAGACTGGATTGTTTTCTTTTCTGGTGCCACTGGCGCAGGTGACTTCCGAGAGGTAGGAGGTGGTGTCTCCATATGACTTCTGCATCATTTTGAGGTTGATGAGCAGGGTAATACTGGTGCACCGCTGAGGACAGAGCTACTTTGTGGAAAGATGTCAACCTTTGCTTCCTCATCACCTTCACCTCCCACTTTTACTGGAGTTGATTCCATTCTCTGCTCCCCCTGACCACCACCACCTGCAGCAACTTTTTTAAGGTGCTCCTCCTACTGGAATGTGTGATGTTTTTCCATATGGGTTGTTTGCCCTCCGGTACCATAGTGTGACCCTGGCTTACCTTGTAAAACATTTGCGTGGCAAATGGAGCATATTGCAATGTTATCTTCCTGCATGCTAATCAGAAAAAAAATCCCAAACTTGGGAGGGGAACTTTCCAAGTGTACCAGTGCCTGAAGAAGAACTGGAGCTAGGTGGGTGTGCTGTCAAGTACCTCCCTGAAGTGCATACTTCCACTGAGGTTGGGGTGAATGCAGGTCTCAGCGGGACCTTACAAATATAGGAGCAGGTGCTGGCAGTGGTACCAGTGCCACTTCCTTTGGAGCAGGTTAAATAGGAGGGGCAATGTTGGTATTATCTGGGCCAGCTTCCATAACAATGATTGGCTCATCATCCTCCTAATCCCCTTCCATAATTCTTAAGCTTTCAGGAACTTTCCTTTTTCCTTGCCTCTCCTGGTATGTTTTGGGCTCTGCAGGGGGGCAATCCATGTTCAGACTCTCAGAAGGGGTGCTTTGAGAAGATGGTGGAGTACCCTTCCTTTTTCTTGCAGGCAATCTGGAAACCAATGATTCTAAAAGAGAAGGTTCTTGCTCAGCCGAAAGCTCAAATTCCTATTCTGCTCCCACTTCCGCCAGATCTACTGTTGCTGGCTGTGACTGTTGTCCAATTTGGTCATTTTCCTGCAATGATTGTGTACTGCTTTGCGAAAGAGACAGATCCAATTCAACATCACTGCTCATTGTTGTCACTGTGATTGCAGTGACTGCCTCTCTGACAGACATGGGCTTGGGATTAGGTTAGGGAGGTGCTGTAAATGCAGTTGTGCTGCTCCCAGCATAGTGTCTGAGGGCCAGTGCAGTAGTTATAACTTTCTGGAAAAAGTTGCATTCGACACCCCAGTGGTAGATAGCTGCTTCTTCTCAATGGCCATTTGTTTGGCAGTACCTTTCTTTGAGGCCATCTTGAAGCTGTCAGTTGGCAGTGGTGCTGAGCTGCACAAGCGAGGTAGATTGGAGGCCTCATGCCACATGTTGTGTAGCCATGGATGTCACATTGTACAGGCCTTCTGTCTGGCAGAATTGCGGGTGAAGTCTGTTTCGCACCTAAAAGCAAACAAGCAAGAAAAACATTTAGTGAAATGTGGCATTGTTGCAGTTTAAATTAGTACAGACAAAGACAATATAATTTAGTGTGGTTGGTTGCTTAAGTTGTTTCCCTAAATAATTAACAATAGTGTATCCAACCATTCAAAAGTCAGACCACACCACCATATAATAAAAATGTAATATCCAGTAAGGATATCAACATACAGATGCATCTCCTTGCTTTACTCCACGGGAGACACATGTGGCAGTCAGGGAGGTGCATGAAAAAATGCAATAGTCTTTAAAAAATGAAGTCTGTTGTGCATGCTGGTTGAGGGAGAAATGGAATGATCCTTAAAAAATGAATGATGCTTGTCTGTTTGCACCTACTATGGCAAGCAGGGTGTCCAGGGCAAAATGGAATAATACTTAAAACCTGATTGCTGTTGCGCAGCTGTGTGCATATGGAAGTCAGGTTGAATAAAAATAAAAATACATTGATATAATATAATAAAAGCTTTGAAAATTGAAATAAAGGGTGGCTGCACAAAATGGCTGCCGGCCACATGGTCAACCAACAACAGCAAGCAAAAAGGCATAGCGAAAAAGGAAAACATGCAATCCTATGGCTAAAGCACACTGAATGGCTGCATAAAATAGCCACATGGTCAATCAACAGCAACAAGTGTGGAGGCAAAATTAAAAAAAGGGTCACACAAAAAAACAACTTGCACAGACCATTGGAGTAGAATATTCACTTGAAAACACCTTTTCCAGTATATGTAGCTGCTTCTTGAGTACAGAATTGGCTCGAGGTGCAGCTGTATTGGCTCATGCGTACCAGTGTCATGAAAAAGGTGCTGGAAGGTACCTTTGCAGCCTGAAGCTGCACTAGTGGACGCAAAAACTTGCATGGTCTTGCAAGCAACCGAAAAGTATTGTGGCGCTTACCAGTGCTTGCCAAAAAAAGTCTTGCAAGCGGCAACTGAAAAAAAAACACCATGCACCATTTATCTGGAACTCTGCATTACATGTGTAATGTGGAGTTCCCGATTTCTACCAACTGTACCAGCGGAGTGAATTTTTTCCACTCACCCCTACCTGCTATATGGGCATTGTTGGGGGGAAGCAATTGAAGCATCGGAGGACTCCATCACCTCCCCTACCATGACAGTACAGAGAGAGAAGCCCTGCATACTGTGGAGTGTGCCCAGGGGACACCCAAGAAGCTATCAGCAGCTCTAGTGTTTTACACCGGCAAGAACTTTAGGGTTGCCAACATGGCCTAAGTGGCAATCGAGACGCCAGGAGATGCTGACACCAGAGGAGCAGGAGAGGATGAGAACGAAGCTGAGAAGATCGGAACAGTGAAGCGGACAGAGAAAGGTGGGGAGCATTGAGAGAAGCAGCAGGATGCACCTTCCCTGTGTGCTCCAGGAGAGGCTTGGCTGTCCAAGGTATTGTCCCCACTGAGGGGCTGTTGGGTGCGGTAAAGGGGTAGGGGGAACAGGGACCTGTAAAACACCGAGTAAATGCAGTTGGTGCAGGAAGAGTTGCACATACCTTCCCCGACACAGACAGGGGCTGTGGAACTGAGGGAGCACTTCTCTCGGGCCTCACAAGCAGTAAGTTGGTTAGACCTTTAAGTCCGGGAACAGCCTGCTGCCACGAGAATCACACCATGTGTACAGGCGTTGTGTTGCTTCTGTCTCCAGGCCCCTCACTTGCACTTCCCTCCCCCCCATGTTGTTGTTCCTACAAACTAAGATGTGAACCCTTATCTGAGGAACTGTTTTTATTCATTACTCCTGAGGTCCATGGGTCCCCAAGGTGATTCCAGGTGACAGCAAGCTAAAGAAAGAGGAAAAGAGAAGAAAAAGAAAAGACATGTAAAATGCTGGACGGAGGGCTGTGACACAACAACCCCTTTACCGTATATTAAGAGACTATACCCATAGAGAGATACACAGTTAAGGAACTAAGGACAAAATAAAGTATTGTTGGATATGGAGAACTGCCTTGAGTGTAGCTTCTTTATGTCTTATTGTATCCCCTACCCCCACTTGGTGACAGGCATTAAAAGCCTACCTTTAGTGTAACAGGTAGGGTTAGACCTGACAGCCTTAGGGTGGTCATCCCCCACTTTTTCCTGCCTCCCTCTCCTTTTTCTACACTATTTTTACTGGTTTTAGGACTCTGCACACTTTACCACTGCTAACCAGTGCTAAAGTGCATATGCTCCCTCCCTTAAACATGGTAACATCCTCAATTTGCATGTTTGACTTACTTATAAGTCCCTAGTAAAGTGCACTACCTGTGCCCATGGCCTGTAAATTAAATGCTACTAGTGGGCTTGCAGCACTGATTGTGCCACCCACCCACCTCAGTAGCCCCTTAACCATGTTCCAGGCCTGCCATTGCAAGGCCTGTGTGTGCAGTTTCACCACCATTCGACTTGGCATTTAAAAGTACTTGCCAAGCCTTTAACTCCCCTTGTTCTACATATGTCACCCCTAAGGTAGGCCCTAGGTAACCCATAGGGCAGGGTGCTATGAAGTTAAAAGGCAGGACATGTGAATATGTGTTTTATATGTCCTGGTAGTGGAAAAACTCCTAAATTCATTTTCCACTACTGTGAGGCCTGCTTCTTTCATTGTCACAATTCACCTCTTACCACCGTTGGCTGAAGAACTTGAAGGAACACTCGGGCCATATTTATACTCTGTTTGCGCCGGATTTGCGTCGTTTTTTTTTACACAAATTCGACGTAAAACGAACTCCATATTTATACTTTGGCGTTAGACGCATCTAGCGCCAAAGTTCATGGAGTTTGCGTCATTCTTTAGCGTGGACACCTTCCTTGCGTTAATGATATGCAAGGTAGGCGTTCCCGTCTAAAAAATGACTCCGAGGCATGTGCGCCGTATTTATACTCCCGGGCAAAAATGACGCCCAGGAGTGGGCGGGTCAAAAAAAATTACGTCCAGCTGCTTTTGCGTCATTTTTTAGTGCCTGGTTAGGGCAGGCGTTAAGGGACCTGTGGGCTCGGAAGGAGCCCAGAGGTGCCCTCCCATACCCCAGGGACACCCCCTGCCACCCTTGCCCACCCCAGGAGGACGCCCAAGGATGGAGGGACCCATCCCAGGGAACTTAAGGTAAGTTCAGGTAAGTTATTTATTTTTTATTTTTTTGTGGCATAGGGGGGCCTGATTTGTGCCCCCCTACATGCCACTATGCCCAATGACCATGCCCAGGGGACAGAAGTCCCCTGGGCATGGCCATTGGGCAAGGGGGCATGACTCCTGTCTGTGCTAAGACAGGAGTCATTTCAATGGGGGTTGGGAGTAAAAAAAATGGCGCAAATCGGGTTGAGGCGAAAATTTTGCCTCAGCCTGACTTGCCCCATTTTTTGACGCCCAAGCTCCATTTTCCCCTACGCCGGCGCTGCCTGGTGTAAGTAATTTTTTTTGACGCACACCAGGCAGCTCCGCCGGCTAACGCCGGCTAACGTCATTGAATAAATACGGCGCCTGCATGGCGCTTCAGAATGGCGTTAGCCGGCGTTACATTTTTTGACGCACAACTGCGTTGGCGCAGTTGTGCATCGAAAAGTATAAATATGGCCCTTGGTCTTCTACTTTTTCTGGACTAGCCAAGATATGGGCTGCCCTTTCTAGTAGCCACGGTGCTGCTGCCTGAATAAGATAAGTAGAAAAGGAAAAGGAAAAGGAAAAAGGCATGCTGGGCAGAAGAAAACCAAAAAGGAAGACAACATGAACAACAAAAAAAAGAAGAAACAAAGATGGAGAAAAAAAAGAGAAAGGAGGAAATAAAAAAGGACATAATTCAAGAAGGTGAAAAATTGTGAATTCAGTGAGGGTGGCAATAACTGTGGTGCGACCCAGAGCATGAAATGTGCCTCCTGGGTCGCACAGCAAATTGGGAGGGCAAAACAACGAGCCGCAGCGGTGCCGACGTGCCGAAACTCGGACTGCCGGCCCTACCACTACTTTAGAAAGTGTTGCCGCGGTAGTGCGCTGCAACATTCATAGGCTAGCAGTAGGACTGCCCTCATATACTTTTTGAGTCATAGATTCTGATCTGAAATGTGTAACCAGGTCATATTTAGTATGGCTTGAATGGTAATAGAAAATCCTGCTTATTGGTGAGTTTGGATTTTATATTACTATTTTAGAAATTGCCACTTTTAGAAACTGAGCATTTATCTGCACTTAAAACCATCTGTGCCTTACAGCCTGTCTTCAATCAATGGCTGGGCTACGCTGGTTGACAGCTCCCTTGTGCATTTCACTCAGACAACCACAAACACAGGGCACTCAGCCACACATGCACTCATCTGCATATTGAATGGGTCTTCCTGGGCTGGAAGGGTGGAGGGCCTTACATGTCAAAGGCTAGTGGTCTGCCCTCACAACTTAGACTGCAAAACCCCCTGCTTGCTGGGACCCTGACAGACAGGACTGGCCTGAAAAGGGGCACTTGTGCATTTCAAATCCACTCTTTAAAGTCTCCGCCACTTCAAAGGCATTTTTGGGTATATAAACTGGGTCTCTGACCCCACCAACTCAGACACTTCTGGACCTGAACCTACAGTCTGTCAAGAGGAACTACCTGGTTGCCCAAAGGTCTCATCTGGACTGCTTTGCTGACAAGGACTGCTGCATTGGTGTTTCCCTGCTGCCCTGTTGGCCTCTGACTTTGCTGAGAAGTGCTCTCCAAGGGCTTGGATTGAGCTTGACTCCTGTATTCTGAAGTCTCAGGGCCAAAAAGACTTCATCTTTTCAGGAAACTCCCTGTGCGCTGAAAATTGATGCACGGCCTGCCTGATATGATGAACAGCCTGCTTTGTGACTGAGAAATCACCACACAGCTGAACCTGAATGACTCAGCCCGACTTCCCGAGTGGGAATTTGATGCAGTGCCTGTCCTGCGACTGAAAATTCGACGTATTGCCTACCGGATAGACGCAACGCCCATGCCTTTTATTACAGTGTAGGAAAGTACAATCTTTCTTGGCATGTTACCCCCATTTTTCAGTATGTTTTTGCCTGTCTCACTAGGACCCTGCTGGTCAGGACCCCAGTGCTCATAGTTGATGGCCTAATGTGTGTGTCTGTATAGTGCATAACTGTGTCACCGAGGCTCTGCTAATCAGAACCTCAGTGCTTATGCTCTCTCTGCTTTTCAATTTATCACTGTAGGCTAGTGACTTCATTTACCAATTTCAATTGGCTCACTGGACCCCCCCTTATAAGTCCCTAGTATATGGTACCAAGGTACCCAGGGCATTGGGGTTACAGGAGATCCTTATGGGCTTCCGCATTTCTTTTGCCACCCATATGGAGCTCAAACAAACCCTTCCACAGGCCTGCCACTGCAGCCTGTGTGAAATAGTGCACACACTATTTCACAGACATTTTCACTGCACTTAAGTAACTTCTAAGTCATCTATATGTCTCACCTTCACTTGCTGAAGGTTAGGTGCAAAGTTAATAAGGGTGAGGGCACCCCAGCACTCCGTCCTGTGACGCTCAACTCACTGAGTTGTTTTCCAGCAGCCTGGGACCTTCCTTTGTTGTGCTGCACCAACCACATTTTGCACCTCCTTTGTCCCTGTGTCCTAGGACTCCTGTGGGTGCTGTCTGGCATCCAAAGGGCTCTCTAAAGTGCTGAGAGCGCCCTCTTCCTCCTCAACCAGAGTTGAGGCCCCCAGGTCCCTGCTGTGTCCAGCCAATGCCATTTTGAAAACAAAACACATATTTGTCGTAACCAAGGCTTGTTGGCGACGTTCGACCCAAAATCATGTCTGCAACCATCTTCACTTTGTGGGACATCTTCTACATCATGCAGAAACCCGCTGGCATCTTCCTAGGGTGCATTCCTGTAGTCTTTGTCCAACTGGGGACTCTTCTTTTGCACCCTCGTCTGGGTTGGCAGGGGCTCCTGTCCTTCCTGGAACTTCTTTCAAATTCTGGACTTGGTCCCCTTCTTTTGCAAGTCTTCAGGTCCAGAAATCGAGCAGTTGTTGTTTGCAGACTTGGTTGGTTACTGCAATATCCTAATCACGAGGTGTAGGGTGTCCTAAGGAAACTTGCAGTACTTTACTCCTGCTTTTCTGGGCTCTAGGGTGGGGTAATTTACTTACCTTTACTGTATTCTTACTGTCCCAGCAATTCTGCACACACTACACTTGTCTAGGGAGAAATTTGTGATTCACATTCCACTTTCTTAGTATATGGTTTGTGTTGCCCCATACCTATTTTCTCCCATTGCATTCTACAGCATTTCCTATTGTCTGCACTATCCTATGTCTAATTACTTACCTTATTTTGGTGTCTAGTGTATATATTGTTTATAATACTTATCTCCGGAAGGAGAATTGCCTCTAAGATATTTTTGGTACTGTGTCACCCAAATAAACGACATTTGTCTTTGGTAACACTGAGTATTGTCTTTACTTGTGTATAACTACTGTGCAACTATAAGTGGTATTGCATGAGCTTTGCATGTCACCTAGTTCAGCCTAAGCTGCTCTGCTATAGCTACCTCTATCAGCCTAAGCTACTAGAACACTACTACTTCACTAATAAGGGATAACTGGACATGATATAAGGTGTAAGTACCCAAAGGTACCCACTACAAGCCAGGCCAGCCTCCTACATACAGCATGTCCAGAATTTCCCTGCTTCGTCTCTGGGTGTCAAAAAGATCCCCGCAGTGAGGAACCAAGACTGCATACTGAAAAATGACGCAATCCCCTTACTGCGTGGTAAGAAACAACGCAACGTCTGTGCCGCCTCACAAAATCTGATGCACACCTTATTTTTTCATGCGTCTCTTCCTCTGCGGTCTCTGTGCATGGTAGTTTTGACACAAATCAGGTACTTTGCGTAACCAAGAGACAACTATTGATTTTGACGATTTAAGACTCTTTTTTTAAACTTGCAAAAGTGATATTTCAACTTGTGCTTATGGAATCTTTGTCATTTTTACCTTATTTCATTCAGATAAATATTATCTCATTTTCTAAACCCGTTTGGTGTATTTTTGTGGTGTTTACACTGTGTTATTGTATGATTTATTGCACAAATACTTTACACATTGCTTTCTAAGTTAAACCTGACCACTCAGTGCCAAGCTACCAGAGGATGGCCACAAATAATTTGGATTGTTTGTTACTTACCCTGACTAGGACTGTGGTCCCTACTTGGACAAGAGTGTATACCTCTGTCAACTAGAGACCCCTTTTCTAACATGTAGAAATTAAAAAGAAAGGTTTAGACCTGTAAAAAGGGTGTTTTGCCAGGTCGAAATGGAGGCCTGGAGACATGCGTTAAAGGGCTATTACAATGGGCGCCACATTAAGTGCTGTATCCCACTAGTAGCGTTCAATTTACCATCCCTTGTACAGGTAGTACCATATACTAGAGACTTACAAGTATTTTAAATGTGCCACTTAGGTGTATAGAAATTTTACCACGTTACAAAAAAGAAGAGCACAAGCACTTTACCACTGACTGGCAGGAGTAAAGCGACAGAGGTTGGTGGCCAACAGAAACGGGTTCTACAACAGAAGGCACACATCTGGAGAAAAATCATGCAAAGGGTAGTATCATTAGGTTTGACCAGGTGTAGATTGTAACTTCTCATCTGGGTGCAGCAGTTGACACGGAACTCTCCTTTATAGTGCAGAACAACATCTAAGCTTAGCCTCCCTAATGATACAACATCGAGGAAGTGAAAATGACTGATATTTGAAGGATTGAGACACAGCAGGCTGCTACAGCAAGCAGGATCCTCACTATAGTTCTTTATGACAATGTAAAATGATCATCATAAACTGTGCGTTAAAGATAAACAGTCTAACACAAATATGTTACAATGTAACAAGGGATTCTGCAAATATGTAGAATAGATACAGTTTTGCATTAAGAAAATAGAATCTGAACCCCTTTGCTCTTCTGTTGGACAGTTTATGGTGCAACTATAGTAAAACCCCTTCCTTGTCCCTCCTGAGAAGGACGGAATGTTTCGTATATCAGTGATCAAATAAGAGGTTCTGCATTTTACATGATGTCATTAGCTGAAAGGGTGCATCAAAATAGACAGTGATGTACAATGCGGATGGAGGTTCCAAGGGGCATATTTATACTCTGTTTGCGCCGGAATTGCGTCGTTTTTTTTTACGCAATTTCGACGCAAAACTAACTCCATATTTATACTTTGGCGTTAGACGCGTCTAGCACCAAAGTCCATGGAGTTTATGTCATTTTTTAGCGTGGACACCTACTTTGCGTTAATGATATGCAAGGTAGGCGTTCCCGTCTAAAAAAATTACTCCGAGGCATGTGCGCCGTATTTACACTCCTGGGCAAAATTCACGCCTGGGAGTAGGCGGGTCAAAAAAAATGACGTACGGACGCTTTTGTGCCGTTTTTTAGCGCCTGGAAAAGGCAGGCATTAAGGGACCTGTGGGCTCTGAAGGAGCCCAGAGGTGCCCTCCCATGCCCCCAGGGACACCCCCTGTCACCCTTGCCCACCCCAGGAGGACGCCCAAGGCTGGAGGGACCCATCCCAGGGGCATTAAGGTAAGTTCAGGTAAGTGTTTTTTTTTTTTTTTTTTGTGGCATAGGGGGGCCTGATTTGTGCCCCCCTACATGCCACTATGCCCAATGACCTAGCCCAGGGGACAGAAGTCCCCTGGGCATGGCCATTGGGCAAGGGGGCATGACTCCTGTCTTTGCTAAGACAGGAGTCATTTCTATGGGGGTTGGGAGTCGAAAAAAATGGCGCAAATCGGGTTGAGGCGAAAAATTTGCCTCAGCCTGACTTGCCCCATTTTTTGGCGCCCAAGCTCCATATCCCCCTACGCCGGCGCTGCCTGGTGTACGCCGTTTTTTTTCACGCACACCAGGCAGCGCCAGCGGCTAACGCCGGCTAATTTTTTTGACGCAAAACTGCGTTAGCGCAGTTTTGCGTCAAAAAGTATAAATATGGCCCCAAGTATCTGTGATGGTGGGCTTGGATTCGCTAAGGTGTATAATAGTTGAAGCGCTAAAATTCTCTCAGTTTGAGAATGTTACTGTCCCGAGTCAAGAGGGCAGGGATCAACATTAGTTCATGTGGACTGGAAGCATACTTGTGCAAAACAACCAGTTTTTGAGGGCTCAGATAAAATGAATATCTTGGGATTTGGATGAAGTCGTCTTCTGCTAATGTCGATAGTTGTAAAAGGAGATCATCCGTTTTAAAGCACAGAAACCTCACTGGCTACTCTTGGTTTGATCAGGGAAGCCCTTGCATCTTTGGTTCATTAGTAAGACACCGGCAAGGCCCGATGCCTGCACTTGACTCCTCAGGAGAGCCATGCCCCATTTTCTGTTACAGAAAGACATGACATGGTCTTCTCCATACAAACCCGAACCATTTACCTCACTCTCGCATGAAACGTGTTCTGTCGCCGTTCTGCAAGTTTTTGTGGGGTGGAAGCGATCAATCTTCTAGACTGTCGTGGTTTTCCTGCCCCTCCTCTTCAATCAGGCCGCTCAGCGCAGGAGGCTACTTACCCGCCCAAACAAGGGGATGTCAGGACATTACAGTCCGGTATTTAAACAACCAATTCACTCACACCGGATCCAAATATTTGAACCCCTGAAAAAAAGTTCGTTCTATGTATGAGTTGAACGATACGAGCCCTGAAATGTATTATTCTTCCACATAGTCGCTCAACGTTTTGAAGAGAGCGTTTTATTCCTCGTTTTGATCGTTGTCCTATGTTACCAAATCTACCAAAAAAAGCTTTATCGAAAACAACTATTCTTTTGAGTGGTGCAACAAAAAGCATCGGAGCCATTATTTCTATTTAGCAATCCCACACTATCTAAAAATATGAAAAATATTTATTACTTTGCAGCACTCTGGTTGGCATTAGAACACGCAGAGGTGTGAAGTGTCTACTTCTATAAATAGAGGTTCAATTATTGCATTATTCATATTTCTAAATAAATGCCACTGCCATCTCTCCATTCTATGGCACTTAAAGCAATTTAACAGTATAAAAATTAGCATTGCAAATTACTTTTAAAAAGCTTTTAACATTTTAAAGATTTATGGTATTTAATTTTTCCGAATGGAAAAAAATCATTGACAGTGCATTAGTCAAGTGCAATTTCATGAGTGATGCTCCAAGGTATGTGAAGAACTGTAAGCAAAATGTTATTGCATTTTGTCAGATACCAAAAAGTTTTTGTGGACTTAATAAACACATTTGAATTCGGTTAATTTTGCTGAGAGTATATCAGAAGCTATCTTGTCTTTTTCTATTTAACTTATGTTTAGGAGTTTTTTACGAGAATTCAATGCTTTTAAAAAGTAGGAAAACTAAATCTAAACAGACCCATGCATTACCCTAATACCACCTGCTAACAACGTTGGTTCTCAGTCTCTATGCTAAAACGGATCAGGGCAAGAAACATATTTTTTTCATTAGAATAAATATAACATGACACTTTCATGAACTCCATGTGGTCAAATGGCCCAAATTGTCGACTTTACAACAGGGGATCCAGGTGTGAGTCCCATACTCTCCTCAAAGGGACTTATTCATAAGCATTTTGGGCCTTTGGTGCATAATGTTTTGTGACGCACCAGTGGAGCAAGCTGCAGACCCATATCTGCAAGGCCACGCAAGCCACTTTGTGTGGCTTTTCATGGCTTTGTATATATAGAGTAAGGCAATGCAGTGCAATTTGCTGTCAAAGAGCTTTGCATGGCTGCTGCAGTGGGTTTTACTACGCAACACCTGTGGGTTTTGACGCATTCCCAGATTTACAAGGATTTGTAAACCTGGGGATGCGTCAAAAGCCTATACTTCCACAGCAGAGGTGCAACAAGGAGAAATAACTGTTTGTGCACCTTATTTGTGCCTCTTTTTATGTGTGCTGCATTCTAAAGGAGGAAAACACCTCCATTGATTGTTTTTGTGTGGGAAGGTGTCCCTTCCCGAATAAAAACAATAATTCCAACAATGCAGATTGCGCAAGGGTGCCTGACTTGGCGCATGGCAGCCAACTGTGCACCAAAACTGTGGAAGAGGATAGGAATGTGCTGTACCTTATAAGTACAAAAAGAGCAGATGATGGACAGAATGCTGAACAATGCAAACAATCACCAACAGTCTTGGTTTAATCCTTCATTTTTTTGCTTATCCTGCCACCGCAGTTTGGACCCAGCCATATCAAATCAGTCTTGACACTGATCCCCCTGGGAACAGGCCAGCCCGATCTGCTATGCCTGGTCCTCCCATGACCAGAAACAAGCATCCTGGGACAGGTTTCGGAGTATCACCTGTCATCAGCCAGGCTAGTTTGATTCCAGTGGAGTAGTGAGCACAGGACCCACGTTTCGGGCTGGACTGCTCCCACGGGGAAAAGGGCCAAGACTGATTTACATATGGCTGTGTCCAATATTGGGTGTCATGGTTAGCAAAAGAAGGAGGGAGTTAACCCAGATCTGTGACTGGGGGTGAGTGTTTGAAAAGAGTCAGCACTCTATCCATCATCTTCTTGTGTTGGTATCTTATAGATACAGTGCATTCCTGCCCTTTTCTTTTGACACAGGGCAGCACAGCAAAAAGCCTTGTGGTGCTGGCCTGTGCCAAAATATTGTACATATGCCTCAAAGTCTGGAGTTTTTTAGGGAATTATTTAATCTCGGCTTCCCTAAAAGATAAAAGTTTGTTATGTAATTGGTTTCATTGTGTAAACCACTTGAATGTCCTTGAGCATCAGTTAAGAAAGTTTTGAGCTCTAAAAAAGCCAAGTCATTATTTAAATGTTATCTGTTGTCATTCGTTCATGGGTGAGATAAAGAATATATCTGTTCTAATTATGGCTCTGGGTAGTGCCGAGCGCCTGTACTTTTAGCTCAGATACTTAATGGTACAGCTCAGAATTTCTCAGAGTTAATATGTAAACTTTAGACAGAACGAGTTGAGTACAGAGTACAGAGTGAGACAATCGCTGCTCAGTGTTTCTGACTCATTGAGTTTAACCCCCAGGGTGACTGGGGCGAGCTTGTCTCGTACCGTCACACGGTTCCGTTGCGCCCGGGACGAGATCAGCTCGTCCTGCACCCAGCCCATGGGGTTGGGCGCTCCCCCCCTGTGGGTCTCCCTCCTAAACCCCCCAGTTGGGGATCAAAGGGGAATTTCTCTTCTGACTGGGAGGTGGTGTGGGAGAGGCATGAAAGGAAAGGAAAGACCTTTCCGCTTCCTTTCATGTCTCTCTCAGCATTTCTGCTGCCCAATCACGTTACCCACTAGATACCAGGGATTTTTAAAAAATATTTCAATAAGGGGAGCGTCCCCTTGGGCAAGGGTCACCCCCTAGGGGGCCATATTATTTTTAGACAATTGCTGCCCCCCCCGAAGCAGAAAATATCTAGACACCAGGGATTTTATGTGGAGAGCGACCCCTTAGGTAAGTGGCGCTCCCCAGCGGGGCAAAATATTTTGAGGCCATTTCTGCCCCCCCTCGGCCTAATATAACTCGGCTGATCATCCTCAGAGGGGGGCACAAACCCCCTAGACACCAGGGATATATATATATATATATATATATATATTTTTTTTTTACTTGGGGGGAGTGACCCCTTAGGCAAGTGTCGATCCCCGGGGGGGGGCAAATTATTTTTAGGTCATTGCTTCCCCCAGGGGGCCAGAAACCGGTATTCACCAGGGCTTTTTTTATACTTAAGCATAAGGGGAGCGGCCCCTTGGGCAAGGGCAGCTCCCCAGGGGGGCAAAATATTTTTAGGCCATTTCTGCCCCCCTGGGGCCAGAAATCCCCTAGACACCAGGGATATTTTTTTTGTTCATTTTTGTTTTTTTATATGTGGCGAGCGACCCCTTAGGCAAGGGTTGCTCCCCAGGGAGGCAAAATATTTTTAGCCCATTTCTTCCCAAAGGGGGGGCAGAAACCACTAGACACCAGGGATTTTTTTTTTATACTTATGCTTAGGGAGAGAGGCCCTTTGGGCAAGGGCCGCTTCCAGGGGGGGGGGGACAAAATATTTTTAGGCCTTTTCTGCCCCCCCCGGGAGCAGATTGGTCTATTATAATTGGGCTGACCTGCCCTGCCCCCGGGGGGGGTAGAAACCTCTAGACACCAGGGATATATATATTTTTTAGATTATTTTATGTTTTTATGTATGGGGAGGAAACGGAGGGAACCCTTAGGCAAGGATAGCTCCCTTGGGGGGGTACATTTATTTTAAGGCATTCCTGCTCCCCTTGGGGGCAGATCAGCCTATTTCCATTAGGCCGATCTGCCCCGGGGGAGGTGGCAGAAACCACTTAGCACCAAGGATTGCTGCATGTATGTGTGTTTTTGTTTGGGGGGCAGCCCCTTGGGCAAGGGTCGCTCCCCATGGGAACACATTACTGTTGGCCATATCTGCCCCCCTTGGCGGCAGATCAGCCTATTTTTGGAAGGCCCATCTCCCCCCAAGGGGGGCAGAAAGCCCACCAGAGACCAGGGAAGATTTCTTTCGACCCCCACTCCAAATAAACGGGGCCAAAGTTGTTCTGCCCACCAGTGGGCAGATGGTGAAATTACCTCTGATCCACACCCCAGGGGGGGAGAAAGTCTACTAGATGCCAGGAGATTACAAAAAAACAAAACATAGTGGGGTGGTGGCTTCCAACCAGTATGGGCCTGGTTATGCCACAGCCCCAACTGAAGGGGGTAAAAGTCTTTCAGCTCTCCCTCACACACGAAAACATCTTATCCCACAGCAAGTAAGGGGACATTTGATTATTTTGGGTTGTTGTTTTACATTTGGGGCATGAGGGCTTGGCTAACTCTAAAAATCGTCCCACTTGGAATGGTGAGGGCTGCACTTCTTGGACTTTGGGAATTTGCCATGTAGGAAAATCCACAAGACCTACACACATCTGAAAACTAAACATCTGGGTGATTCCAGGGTGGTGTGCTTCACATGCACCCCACACCATTTTCTTACCCACAATACCCTGCAATCCTCCAACTTATCTGGAAATCACACATTTTTCATATATTTTTGTGCTGGAACCTTCTGGAATCTGCAGGAATCCACAAAATTCCTACCACCGAGCATTGTCTCAACTACACCGATAAAAATTCTCCTGCACTTGTCAGCCTAAAAGTGTTTTTTTTTCAAACTGCCCTTTTGGACCCGCTTTGGTTCCCCCTCAATTGCAACATGTGTTTGGCTCTTCCCTGTCACAGACACTTCATCCACCTACACAAGTGAGGTATTATTTTTACCGGGAGATTGATGGGAACATTGGATGGTAGGAAATTTGTCCTGGTGCGATGTTCCTACACAGAAATGTGGGAAACATTTGATTTTTTTAGCTAAATTTGAGGTTTCCTGAGGATTCTGGGTAAGAAACATTGGGGGATCCACGCAAGTCACACCTCACTGGACTCCCTCGGGTGTCTAGTTTTCAGAAATGTCTGGGTTTGGTAGGTTACCTTAGATGGCTGCTGAGCCTAGGACCAAAAATGCAGATGCCACACCAGTAAAAACAAGTAGTTTTGTTTTTGATAATTTTGATGTGTCAAGATAGTGTTTTGGGGCATTTCCTTTCGCGGGCACTAGGCCTACCCACACAAGTTAGATACCATTTTTATCAGGAGACTTCGGGGAATGCTGGGTGGAAGGAAATTTGTGGCTCCTCTCAGATTCCAGAACTTTCTGTCACCGAAATGTGAGGAAAAGTGTTGTTTCGGGCACATTTTGAGGTTTGCAAAGTATTCTGGGTAACAGAACCTGGTGAGAGCCCCACAAGTCACCCCATCTTAGATTAGGTGTCTAGTTTTCAAAAATGCACAGGTTTGGTAGGTTTCCCTAGGTGCTGGCTGAGCTAGAGGCCACAATCTACAGCTAGGCACTTTGCAAAAAACACCTCAGATTTCATTGTAAAAATGTGATGTGTCCATGTTGCATTTCCTGTCATGAGCATTAGGCCTACCCATGCAAGTGAGGTACCATTTTTATCGGGAAACTTGGGGGAACACGGAATAGCAAAACAAGTGTTATTGCCCCTGTCTTTCTCTACATTTTTTCCTTCCAAATGTAAGACAGTGTATCAAAAAGACATCCCAGAAGACCCCGGAATTCAGAGATGTGCAAATAACCACTGCTTCTCAACACCTTATCTTCTGCCCATTTTGGAAATACAAAGGTTTCCTTGATACCTAGTTTTCATTCTTTACATTTCAGCAATTGAATTGCTGTGTACCCTGTATAGAATGAAAACCCATTGCAAGATACAGCTCATTTATTGGCTCTGGATACCCAGGGTTCTTGATGAACCTACAAGCCCTATATATCCCCACAACGAGAAGAGTCCAGCAGATGTAACGGTATATTGTGATAAAAAAATCTAACATCGCAGGAAAAAATTACAGAGTAAACCGTGGAGACAAATGGCTGTTTTCTTTCACCTCAATTTCAATATTTTTTTATTTCAGCTGTTATTTTCTGTAGGAAAACTTTTGAGGATCTACACAAATGACCCCTTGCTGAATTCAGGATTTTGTCTACTTTGCAGAAATGTTTATCTGTCTGGGATCCAGCATTGGTTTCACACCTATTTGTGTCACTAAGTGGAAGGAGGCTGAAAGCACAAAAAATAGTAAAAATGGAGTATGTCCCAGTAAAATGCCAAAATTGTGTTGAAAAATTGGGTTTTCTGATTCAAGTCTGCCTGTTCCTAAAAGCTGGGAAGCTTGTGATTTTAGCACGATGAACCCTTTGTTGATGCCATTTTCGGGGAAAAAAACATCAGCCTTCTTCTGCAGCTCCTTTCCCCCATTTTAGTTTAAAAAAACATTTTTCACGCTGTATTTTGGCTAATTTCTTGGTGTCCTTCATGGGAACCCACAAACTCTGGGTACCGCTATAATCCCTAGGATGCTGGAAAAAAAGGACACAAATTTGGCATACGTAGCTTATGTGGACAAAAAGTTATTTGGGCCTAAGCGTGAACTGCCCCAAATAGCCAAAAAAAGGCCTGGCACTTGAGGGGCAAAAGGCCTGGCAGCTAAGGGGTTAAAGCTCTTGCATAAACATAGAGATATTTTATGCTATATGTATGAGCTTCAAACATCGCATGCACAAAAAGAGGAGATGCTTGGCCCATCATGATATAATTCCGGGGACTGTATCAAGTTGGACTTTTCTTGTGCGGAACAGACTGCCTATTTTATGCACCTGTAGGGCATAAAACAAATTAATTTACCCCACTGTTTCGCTCAATGGGTGATTTAAAAATGGTGTTTTTGACACTCGTTCAGTGCTGTGCAATATTGCACTGAACCTCCAGGCTTTTATAATTGTAAATAAACAGTGAGATGGAGCATGTCGCTCTGCACCACCTGAGCACCCACGCATATCCTTAGTAGATAAGCCCCGGTTAATGTATTTTCAGACAGCACAGCACAGAAACAGATAGAGGCAAATATTGCTCACTGTACATGTGCTGGAAATATAATATGAACTCAATGAAATATCAAGTTAAATGAATTCTGCAGGTTAAATGAATTCATGCAGGCGCATGAAAAAGATGCTGCTCTGAGCTGCACCACAAAAGCCTAACATGAAACAGCCCCTGGATAATGTGCACTGTGAGAGTTAATTTGTGCACAGTAGGGTGTGGGAGCTTAGAAGGAATAAAACTACACAGTTGTGCGGCACTGCAGCACATGCATTTACAATGCATGTCTTTACCATGCATCTTTTACCACACAATGCTGTTACCACATGTCATGGGCCCAGGTGTGAGAAGTACTAGTCATGCCTTAGTCATTCCTTATCCCCCTCTTATAAGTGATATCAGGGATGTTGTTAACTTCTTTTCAACACAGTACCAGTTTGAATCATGTTATGCCTCTGAAACCTTGGGTAACTTGGCAACTCAGTTATTAACATAATGATCCTTGTATCTGAATAATTCTGATTGCCAGTATCCTGAATCCAGAACCAGAATCCAGATATCCCTGAGCTCAGCAGTGTCCTGAATAGAAAAATCTGAATATGCAGAAGTCCTGGTATTTCTCTCTTTTTCTCTCATCCCAACCCCCTTCCCCGTGAAAGCTCCTAGGGTTGCAGAGTGTCCTTCATTGCTGCCCTGTCAGTTCTCGTTGGGATTCAAGAATTATTGTCGCCCCATTGGAACCACCCGGAGTTCAGATGAGTGGCTTGCAACACCACACAGCCTTTACCATGCATATCTTTACAATGTAAGGTGTGTGAAAGTGGTTTTTAGTAAGGGCACCTAGAAATTAGGCCACAATCTCAAATACAATCTCAAATCACAATCTCAATTAAGGTTAAATCTAGGTCTCAATATATTAATCCCCACCAAGAACGGGTTTCCAGTGGGCTGACAGCGGTCAGAGCTGTGGTCAGCCATAGCCTCACAGAGTTCAGCACTGCCATGCTGATCATGAGTCCAATTTTATACCAGCCTTTTCATGGTGGGGACCCTGCCATGAAAAAGCTGGTGGAATCAAAGTATGCGGGCCACAGGGGGCTCCCTGCACTGCAAACAAAAAAGATGTGTTCAGTGCAGGGGCCACCCTGCCCAGCACCGTCAGAATGCGCAGTCTGCTTTGCAGACAGTGTGCATTCGAAGGGTGCGGGTGTGCTACAGTATTGGCCTTGGTTCCGTTAAGGAAGCCAAGACCAATATTGTAGCACTGTTCCCGCCAGGCTAACCGGCGAGAACATTGTAATATGATGTTCCCGCCGGTCAGCCCGATGGGAACATCGTAATTCGACGGGAGGTGAGGGATCCGGGTTGATGTCTGCCTCATCCCCGTGAGTTTGACCGTCGGCTTGTCCAACTGCCAAACTCATAATAGCCCCTTAGTCTCTTTTCTGGAGCTCTTTCTCTTTTCATTGAGTAAGTCTTCTCCTCAGGCTGGTTTGCAATAGGATGATGGAGACTTGGCTCAGCACAATGCCCCGGTCAGCTCCTGGAGGTCTCATCGACTGTAAATATCTCTGGAGCTTCAGCTGGACGAATCGGAAATTCAGGCCGGGTCGCGGTTCAACATCACGGCTCGACTCTTGTTGCTAAAATCTTCTCCAAATCTTCCCCACACTTCTGGATCTTCTTCCACAAGGCCTTTTTTGGGTATTGCAGTGTTCATAAACTTGGTCCAGGGTTCCTCAATACACCTGGTCAAATCCACCTGACACTTGTCAGCTGGGATCTTCTTGCAGGACTTAATGCAGGAGACTCTTGGTAGGTCCTTTACATCTCTTGCTTACAGGGCATTCATTCCTGAATCCTTAGAAGCAAACCAAAGACCTTTTTGTGATGAAGCCCAGAGTGTGCAGCAGGTGCAGTCCTTCTTGGTGCAGATCGGGGGTTCAGCAGGGCAGTCCTTCTTTTTCTAATTTCTTCCAGCACAGATCTGAGTTTGCTGGGCAGCTCTTCCACATGTATGTAGGTTTCTGGGTTAACAAGCGGGGGTACCCCAGACCATTGGGATGCAGGGTGCCAACATCTGTGATGACCATGTCCTGTGAAGTGTGGCATATTTCAATTGCAGAAAGCACGGTTTCTTAAAAATTCACAATGGAGAACATCTCTCCTGGAAATATAGGTCTGGCTAAGCCCACCCACAGATGTTGCTAACTTTACCTTACAGTCCCCTTCCAGCCCCTCTCCTAATCTAATTACAGGGGCTCCCATCGGGCTGATTTTAGGTAACTATAAGCAAAAGTTTTAAAACTCTCTCCCTTTATTCTAACTATTAATTTGATATCTTCAATGAGATTTCTAGATCACTTCTGCCAAAAGTAAGACTTTATTAATTTAAAATGACACTATCCCATGTTAGCCTATGGAGCTAATGCACTACAATTAGGAAACATGAAATTGCAGTTTTCACTCAGCAGGGTGTATACAATTTTTTTTGTAAAGTCTTGGATTATAATTACACTGCACCCTATCTTTGGGGCACCTACGGCAGACCTTAGATTGATTTATCTGTAAAAACAAAGTAGTTTAAGACTTTGCAAGCAATTTTAATTCCATAGACGTATTTGGGTTTCCTTTTATTTTTAAAGCAGCAAGAAAAGCAGGGATGTGTTGAGAATGACATCATGCACCACAGCAGTGTTCCTATAGGTGCCTTAACTCCACTGGGTCCAGTGCAGTGGCATAGAGCACAATAGCGTAGAGTGGAATGTCATGGAGTAGGACGGTGTACAGTGGAATAACATATAGCATATAGTGGAATGTCATACAGTGGAGTGTTGTGCAGTATGGTGACTTAGAGTGCAATAACATATAGTGGATTGTCTTAGAGTTTAGGGCCAGATTTATACATTTTACTGCAAAACTGCGCAAACACAGTTTTATGGGAAAAAGTATAGTGCTGGCTTGCGCCATTCCACAGCACCAGATAGGCGCTATATTAAATGAATGGCACAAATTGGAGCTAAACTTGGGTTAGCGTCTTAAAAAAATACACCAGCTGGGTGGGGGTGATGGTATGAAAAAATTCCTCTAACCAGACTAGTACCATTTCCTGGTGCACAACCACCAAAAACATGACTCCTGTCTTCGGAAACACAGGAGTCATGCCCACCACCCCAATGGCAAGCAAAGAGGACAATTGTCCCCATGGCATGCCATTGCACCATGTGCCATGCAGGGGGCCCAAAGTTAGAGCCCCCGATGGCACTTAAAAAAAATAAGAACATACTTACTTAAACTTACCTGGGATGGGGTCCCCCATCCTCTGGTGCCCCCCTGGTGTGAGTGGGGGTCTTCCTGGGGCTTGGGGAGGGCACCTGTGGACCCATTCCATGGTGTTTATTGATGGAAATAGGTTCAGGGGGCCCCAACACCTGGTCTGAACCAGATGTTAAATAATGGTGCAAATAAAGTTTTGCATCATTATTTTGTCCCTCCTCCAACCTGTGCGTCGCACGGTTGGGAATATGGGGCTATGGGAATAACACCATTTTTTAGATGGGAACGCCGACCCTGCATCTCATTGACGCAAGGTAGGTGCACACATCCAAAAAATTACGCAAACTCCCATATTTTGAAGTTAGACCTGTCTAACGTTAAAATATAAATATGGAGTCATAAATGTGGAGTTATAAATATGGAGTTAGATTTGCACGGAATTTGTGTAAAAAAATGACACAAATTTGGCGCAACTGAAGTTTAGATATGGGCTGTAGTGCATTAGAGTGGAATAGCAGATAGTGGAGTGATGTACACTGGAGTAATGTACAGTGGAATCTCATAGAATGTAGTGGTGAGAGTGAAGATGCGTGGAATAGAGCAGCGTAGCAGGGAATAGTGTATAGTGCAGTGACTTAGGCTGGAGTGGCATAGAGTAGAAAGGAATATGGTGGAGTGGCATAGAGTGGAGTGGGTTAGAGTGGAGTGAGGTAAAGTGCATTGACTTACAGTAGATGACTAACACTGGATTACTGTATAATACAGTGGCATAAGATGGAGTACAGTAGAGTGTTTGACATTGAGTGGAATGCCATAGAGTAGAATAGTGTAGAGTGGATTGTCCTACAGTGTAGTAGTGTACAATGCTGTGGTATACAGTGGACTGTGTTAGTGTGGATTGGTTTCAGTAGAATAGCATAGAGTGAAGTGGCGTACAGTGGAGTGGCATAGAGTGGAGTGGCATACAGTGGAGTTTTCTAGAGTTTACTGCATAGAATGGAGTGAAGTACAGTGGAGTGGCACAGAGTGGAGTGGCATTCACTGGTGTGGCATATAGTGGAATGGTGTCCACTTGAGTAGCGTGAAGTGGGTTAAAGTGGATTTGCATACAGTGGAGTGATGTACAGTATGGTAGCATACAGTAGACTGCCATAGAGTGGAGGGAGGTACAGTGCCGTGATGTACAGTGGAATAGCATAGACTGGAATGGCATAGAGTGGTGTGGGGTATACTGTAGTGGCGAATAGTGGAGTGTTGTAGACTTACCATACAGTGAAGTGTTGTAGAGTGGAGCAGGGTAGAGTGTAGTAGGGTAGATTGTAGTGGCATACAGTGTAATGGCATATTGTAGAGTGGCGTTAAAGTTGAATTGCATATATTAGAGTGGGATAACGTAGAGTGGCATAGAGTGCAATAGTGTAGAGTGAGGTGTTGTACAGCTGAGTTGAGCACAGTGGAATATTGAACAGTGTATTAGCATATAGAGTAGTAGCAGACAGTCGAGTGCCGTAGACTGGGATGTAGAGCAGTTGAGCACTATACAGTGGAATTTCATGCAGTGGATTGTGATACACTGCAGTGGCGTATACTGTTTGAGTGAGTGGAGTATAGTGGAATAGCATTGAGTGGAGTGTTATAGAGTGGAATGGTGTACTCTTGCGTGGCATACAGTGGAATAGCGGACACAGGAGTGGGGTAGAGTGGAATGATGTAAAGTGGTATTGAGTGAAATAGCCTGGAGTGGAGTAGCGTGCAGTGGAACAGCAGAGTAGAGTGGAGTGAGGTACAGTGTAGTTGCACACATTGGAATGGTATAAACTGGAGTGGCATAGAGTGTAGTGGTGTACAGTGTAGTGATGCACAGTGAAGTGTTGTAGAGTGAAATACTATTGTTCGAAATGAGGTACAGTGCAGTAGAGTAGACTGTAGTGGCATGCAGTGGAGTAACATACAGTGCAGTGGTGTAGAGTAGAATACGGTTCACAATTAATTGTAGACAGTGTAATGACATAGAGTTGAGTAGCGTAGGGTGGAATAGCATACAATTGAGTGGTGTAGAATGGAGAGTCATACAGCTGAATAGGATAGAGTGTAATAGGGTAAAGTGGATTAGTGTAGAGTAGAGAGGTATACAATGAAGTGGCATAGGATGGATGATGTACAGTGTATTAGCATACAGTGCATTGTCATGTAGTGGAGCAGAGTATATTGGAGTGCCTTACAGTGCAGTGGGGTAGACTGGAGTGAGATCCAACACTTAGGCACATTCCCACGTCAGGCCTATTTCATGGAACAGAAATATGTTTCTTATAAAAACATTGTACAGGCAAAGGAAAAACAGCAAAGTCATTCCAGCCAGGATATCCATCTACACTGTATGCCATTTCATTGCTGACCTCAGCCCTGTCTCAACCACCAGGCAAGGAGACGGCGGGTAGACCCCTATTTTTAGGTAATGGGGGTGGGTGCTCCTCTCATGGACTAAGTACAGACAGATTGGGCTATCACCACTATGCTCTTGCTTAGGAGTTAGGGGTTAGGTAGGATTCCTATTTACATGTTACTCCAATATGATTGGGTTGTTTATTTTCTTCTCACAGGTTGTCACAATCCTGTTCCTGCTATGTCTCACTGTTCTAGTAAACGCAGCCCATATATTTTATCCTAGATTGCAGCCGTTTCAATAAATGCCATGAAAACCATCCTGCATCTTTTCTTTGGCCTATGTGTATGTATGAGACCTTTTTCTAACAAGAGACAGGGGTGAGATTTTTTTACCATGGCTTCCCGGAGAAGTCACTGGGTGTCATGCGTCAGGCTGGCACAAATCATCTTTGCTTTCTATGTTTGGGTGAGGTGCTGTTATCTAGCCGAAAGGGTTGGGCTGACAGCTGCCAAGACAGTATAGGATTGACTCAGTCACCCACAAGCATTAGTGCTGCCGACCTAAATCCAGCAGTCTCATTCAAATAACGAGAGCCCTATGACACCATAGAGTGGATTGTTGTAGAATGGAGCAGGGAACAGCATAGTGGGGTAGGGTGTAGTTGTGTACAGTGTAATAGCATAATGTGGAGTGGCATAGAGTTTGAGAGTTATGGAGTGGAGTGGCATTCAGTGAAATAGCATAGATTGTAGTGGTGTAGAGGGAAGTGGCATGTTGTACTATTGATAATATTGTGACAGTTTGTAAACCTTTGCATCACATTATATCTACACCAGGTATAACATATGCAGGGAGGCGATCCCCCAGTAGGATGCACACAGGAATCGCGTAGTGAAATCTACAAGATGTAAAAATGTATTTTTTTATTTCCTATATGTATCTACAAGATTTCACTGCATCATTCTAGCATCATTTTTTAACGTCTGCTCAAGGGCAGGTATTAAAGTGATGCTAGGCTGTTTTAAATGGGCCTCCTCAAGCTTTGCTGGAGTAGTGCAACATTTTTGAGACTAGTCAAGCAAAGCTCCACAACTGCATCAGAAATTCTGGTGCAGCTGTGTTAACGAGTGCCATGGTGTACTGTATTGTAAATACAGCACTACCAGCGTGTTGTTAGGGGGCGCACGGTGACGCAAGAAAACTCATGCATTATGTTTGATGCGCCAGTTTGTTGTAAATGAGGCCCATCATTTTTAAAATACTTAGTTATATATTGTGCCATGGTATACCTTGGTAAGATGGCAGTATACTGTGGTACATGCACATGATAAGGCAATATGGATTAACTAATGGCTGTGTTTACCAAAGATAACAGACATCCATGTCTTTTTCAGCACATTTTGGTTGTGTTTTGTGTTTTGCTGCATTCTTTTCTTACAGTGTTAATAGGTAGAAAAAATGTATTTTTAATTTTCTATATGTTTTTACAGCATTTTGGAATTAAAAATTTTTAAGTACTGCAGTAATTTGAAGGTATTACCATAGAAGTGCAGACTTTTTACTGAAGTTTAAGTATATTAAAAATGGAAATATGTAAACTTTTTTCCCTACCTATTACCACTTTCCTAAAGTGGTAATAGTTAGGGGTAAATATATTACCTAATACTTACCTACATCTAAGGACAAAAAGCAGATCACAGGCAAACATTACCTAAATACAACAGGGCTGCCTTTACATTTTCTAAAGACAGTCTTTAGGCAATCACATAATGACTCTCTTTGCCATGTACCATACTAGTACTGCAGTGCTGCTGCGGTACTACAGCAACAACAGATATCACTGAGTATTTGGCCCTTATAACTTCATGGCCACTTAAAAACACCCCTTCCAATTGCAAAAAGATCATCTGGACATAATGATGTATGTGCATGGCAAATTTAATTAAAATCCATTCATCCATTTCTGCACGTGTTGAATATAAAAGTCTATGGAAAATACATTGAGGGACAAATCTGTTTTGGTACCTCCCCTTTTATCTTTCCACAATTCACCACAAAAAATTCAATCATCACAAAATGTAGAAAACACTATAGATCGGGAAAGTTTTGTGGAGCTTAATCAAGCGGGTAGAAGATTATTACGGAGATTAATAAGGACCCAAAAATCATAGAATTGCTATCCTTGGGAATCCTAATTAAGAGCGTAAGACTGTTAACTGTCATTCCTTTATTTTCATACACATTTATAGTTATTCACTAAACACAAACAACTGTTAAAGTAACTTTTATGTTTAGGTAAATTTGTTGGTGTCAACATCAATGTTTTAAACTAAAAAACATACTTTTACCAGTTATAATTAGCAGTGCAAACTATAACTTGCACCCCCACCATGCACTGCTTGTGACCTCACATATGATATTACGCATGACATGTTCTACGACATGATAATATCACCTGAGCTTTGTTATTTTTATGATATTGCCATTGAACTTCTTGTTTTTTTTTTATTTTTATTTATTGTTCTTGTTTTTCAGTGTCATGTTTTTAATCATGTGATTTTTAACATACTACTTCTGATCTGCTCAGTATCTTATGATTTTTTTTATGTTGTTTTTATGATGTGTTCAAAAGTCTAAATAAAGCTTATTTGACTTCACTGAACATCATTTGTGACGTCACGTATGATATCTGAAATGATATAATCGATGACATCACTGTTGTCATCAGCTAACACTCCCCCGTACACCAAACTCCATGATATGCAGTCTTCATTGAGCAAGGTGGGATGTTGGACATATGACTAGACCCATTCCCTAGGGCCATTTTTGGTCCATGTGGTCCACCTCCATGGACTGATTTTTTCCCCAGGGACCCCATCCCCTGCAGTCCAGCATGTTTGTTTAGGGAGGGGACATGTGGCTCCCCTCTTTGGACTGATTTCGGCTGCGGGGACACAATCCCCTGGGGTCTGGTACAATTTCTATGGAGAGGGTTCATGCAGCCCCCCTCCCTGGCAATTTGCAGCTCCAGGAACCCCATCTCCAGGGACCAGTACAATTTTTAATGGTAGAGGGGCATGTGGTCCCGTCCCCAGACAGATTTTGGCCTTGAGGATCCTATCCTCCAGCACTATGGAGGCCTCCTTCACGGGCTGATTTTAGCGTGGTGGACCCCATCCCCAGGGGCCCATCACTATAATAAAGGAGGAAGCAGCCCCCTCTAAAGTCCAATTTCAGCCCTAGGGACCCTATTCCCTAGTGCCTGGCACTATAGTGAACGGGGAGGTGGTATGTGGTCCCCCTTCCTGGGCTGATTTCAACCCTCTGGACTTCATAACCTAGGGCCCTCTGCATTTTATAGGGGGATGGGGAATGTGACCCCACCTCCCCAGGGTGATTTCAGCCCAAGGGACCCCATCCCCTGAGGCCTTGCTCAACACAAGGTGAGTGCTGCGGTGGCCATTCAGGGTACACACCATATCCTTGTTGGGGACACAATGGAGCCTCTGTGTCCCCCATGGCCCCCACATCCAGTGGGAGCCGGTATTGCCCCTGCTCACAGGGAACAGCTAATAATGCTGCTCCTTGCAGGCAGGAGCAATATTTAGATATGTTTCCCTGTCTGTATCACTGTGGGAAGGGAAAGAGATCTGAAGTTCACCCCCAGCAGGTGGAAGCATTTTTATAACTCCAACTCTGTGGGAGCAGTTTTAGTGTTTGCTCCCAATTGGCGGGATATATAAAACTGCGTCCACCAAGTGAGGGACAACACAGGTTTCCCTTCCCACATTGCTGTGCATAGTGAAACAACTATGTCCCAGGGGTGGGTACCCTGGAGAATGGCTACTGAGCTAGCTACAGTGCCATAGGTGACTCAGAGAGGAGGACCCTGCGGTCCCCTCCCTTAACGAAAATGGCCCTGGTAGGGGGGTCCTGTGGTCTTTTAAGGCTCTGGGGGGGGGGGCCACATGGTCCACTCCCCACTGTATGTATTTTTGGCCCCGGGGTTGGGCTCTACGGGGCCTTTTCAGGCTTGGAGAGTGAGATCATGTAGCCCCCTTTCTAGGTTGCTGTATATTTGGCACCAGGGTTGGGTTTTCCCAGGCCTTTAGAGGCAAGGAGAGAGAGGCATGAATTCCCCTTCTTCACAAAAATTGTTTTTGACCTGGGCTCATGTTAAAAAACACATCAGGACCACCATTATGTTTGTTTGTTTAACAAACAAGTGTCTTGCAAGATCACAAACATTTTTGCCAATTCTTTTCCTTATGGCCCCAGGGGAGGTGCATCAGAATCCCCCAATGTGACCTATGGGGTCAGGGTATCCCTACTCTGCCCCATGTGTCTTTTTTTTTTTTTACATAAAGTCAGCACAGGCGACCAAGTCCATAAGTTCTATAATGTCTACCAACAAAATTTTTCTCATGTTGTTGGCATCCAACCAGAGCGTTCGCTCTCACAAAGTCTAATTCTCGAGGGAGTGAGGGAGTGAGGGAGTGAGATGACACAAGGGAAATAAAGTTCCATCGGACAATCAGAATGCTCTATATTTAAATGAAGGGTCATATTCCAAAACCGGTCCCAGAATGCTTCCTTCCGGTCCAAGGAGGACCTGGCCTAGCAGTTCGGGCTCGACTGTTCCCATGAGGAACAGGGTCACAACTGTTTTGCATATTGCTGGGTCCAAACTGGTGGTGTTGTGGGCAAAAAAATAATGGATTAAACTCATATCTCTGTGACTGGGGGTGAATGTTTGCATTGTTCAGCATTCCATCTATCATGGGTTCTTTTTTGCTTTGTTTCCCTAAGTGGGAAAGGTATGCACAGATATGGGTCCCGTGCTCACTGCACCCCTGGATTCAAGCTAGCCTGGCTGATGAAGGGTTGTTGTGAAGTTATTTTAGTAGCTTTTACTGGCACGTTACTTTAGCCATAGGCCTGCAGATCGTGCTTTTTATCCTAGTAACAAATCATTTTATTTTCTGGGCAGGAACTCACTTTTGTGGTGATGTTTTATTTTCCTTTCTCTCATGCACTTTAAACACAGAAATGGTTTTAATTCCTTTTACTCTTGCAATCTCGTTCTTTGCTTTGCTCAAGGCTGTCTCCAATATGTTGTCAGTACGAAGTAGAACATTACATTCTTTGTCACTTCACAAGAAACATATGTGTTCTTACATTAGGTCAGGTTTCTCAGAACACCAGCTTTTTTATTATAAAACATTCCTCTGCCCCCTCACATTAGAGGGAAAATTCCTGTCAGAAAATTGCAACTGCTTTCTGTCACTTCACTGCAGCTGTCTGCTGAGACTTGGCATCTTTCCATTTACATGAGAGCGGACTCTCAGTAGACCAACACCCCTCTTCTCTACTATTATATACAAGTATGCAGTATGGTCTCTTCCTAGGGAACCTGAAAGGCAGATTATGGCTAACACTGCTGTGCTCTAGTAGTACTTTAGTGGAAATCCTGACACTTAGCACTCTGACACTATGGTGGGACTTTCCTTGTGTTTCACTTTCCTTGTCACCACATTGATATTATTTTGTTTTATCATCCTAATCATTGCAGTCCATGCTATTTTATCTAGAACACAGTTGACTCAATGTGAGACAAATGTAACTCATAGAAAATGATGAGATCTGTTGCACCATGATTTCCCTGAGAAATCAGAATGTCATGCGCAAGGCTACTAGAAATCACTGCCACTTTTAGGTGCTGGTGAGGTATTGCTAGCTGGCCGGAAGGGTTAAGCTCACATTTGTTCCATGGAGTGGAACTGGAATCAGCTCCCCACAGCCTGGTGGTGCTGTCACCTGAATTCAGCATTCTAATTTAGTATAATGAGAGGCAAACATGACATGGGGATGATACCCCGAAAAGGGTCAAAGGATGCTTGTTTCCGGTCCAAGAAGAACCTGGCCTGGCAGTTCGATCTGGCCTGTTCCCATCGGGAACAGGCTCAAAACTGATTTGCATATGGCTGGGTCCAAACTGGGGTGGCGTAGTGGACAAAAAAAGATGAATTAAACCCAGATCTCTGTGACTGGAGGTGAATGTTTGCATTGTTCAGCATTCCATCCATCATCTGTTCTTTTTCTAGCTTCTATCATTGAAATTGCCACTACTGTGAGAGTCTCTTGACTCTTGCAAGCCCAACTGACAAAATATACAGTTATATTTTACCCTTGATTTCTCAAAAACTACTGAATGGATTCACACTAAATCCCATAAAGTACACTCTTCTGACCAGGATCTCGTTACCTCTTATATTGGTGTAATTCCGTTCAGCAGTTTTTGCTGTAGCTATGCTTAAAGATGGCTAAGGAAAATAAAAGAGGATTTTGCTTTTTGGGACCCCCTTCTTTGTCAGCCCGCTTGACGGATCACCCTTAACTTTACCAGGAAGAAGCTGAGGTGGAGGCACCTATTTTTTTGGAGAGTTTTCTGAAAATTCTTGAAACGGGGACAACGTTCATAGAAAACCAACAAATACTTTGTCTATGGAAAAGCAGACCTGTCTATATCTATCAAATGTGTGTTTGTGTGTGTGTGTATATATATATATATATATATATATATATATATATATATATTCACTGAAAAAACAAAGGTTACAGGTATGTTAGAGGTAGGAAATAGAATTAGAAAAAAACATAGAAATTGACTTTGAAAAACAAAGGTTACAGCAATGTTATAGTTAGGCTCACATTGTAAACATACCAGACTATGGAAATTCACCTGTTATAGATAGAGTTATCTCAAGGAACTGTAACCCGCGCCCTAAGGTAACTATAACTCATGCCTACTCCATGCACAGTTTTTTCATCGAAAATGTGCTTGCAAATATTACACTGATATTATCAGTGATGTTATCAAAGATGTGATAAGTGCGTAATTTGTGGGGTAATTAGCAGTGCATGTCGAGAATGCATGTTATAGGTACCTTAGGGCATGAGTTATAGTTACTTGAAATAACTATAACAGGTGGGTTTCTATGGTTTGTTGCATTTAGAATGAGAGCCTAACTAGATCATCCCTGCAACTTTTTATTTTTCCAGTGAGTTTCTATGGCATTTTAATGTAAAGTAATTTTTATTACTATACTTTGATCCAACCACCAAAGGCTGTGTGCAGAGGTGCTTGCCGCAGGGGTCTGGCCTGTGGCCAGGCCCTGCAGCTAACTCCTGTAATAACCACACCTGCGTCACGCATCGCCTTTGGCCATGAGCAGTGGAGATTGGCTGCAGGGCCTGACTTGCAGCCAAGCCCTGCATCCAAACCTTATAATCAGCTAACCCCATGCTGTGCATGCCCTTTGGCCTTATGCAGTGGAGATTGGCTGCTATATGCTACATGCAGCCAAGCCACTATAACCACTCAACCTTGCACCATGCACAACCTTTGGTCATGCACATCGAGAGTTGTCCACAACCCCAGGTGGCCCAATCCCCAGGCCAATTTTGCCCCCTGGGACCCTATCCCCCAGGGCCCAGCCTTCTAAATGTATTTTTGGGGAGGAGGAGCACCAGGCTGACCCACTCCCCCAGCCATTTTCAGCCGAGGGGGCCCCATCCCCCAGGGCCTAGCATTAATACATGTTTTTTCTTTTGGGGAGGGGGGCAATGTGGCCCCCCTCCCAGGAGGACCTGGGCCCCAGGGACCCCATCCCAAAGGGCCTTGCCTTCTATTTTTTCTTGGTGGGAGGGGATTCACACAGCTTCCTCCCATGGCCAATTCTGGCCCTGGGGACCCCAACTCCCAGGTCCCAGTGTTAATTAATTAATTAATTAATGTATTTTTTCAAGGGAGGGGGCTGACCTCCCTGGGCCAATCACAGCCCCAGGAACGCCATCCCTTGGAGTCCAGCCTACACATTATTTGGGAGGGTGACCATGTACCCCCCCCCAGTCTGATCTTGTACTGGGAGACCCCATCTCCCAAAGCCCAGCTAAACATTTAGGCCCTCATTACAACCCTGGCGGTAAATGCCGCTTACTGCGGTGCAGAAGACCGCCAACATACCGCTGCGGCCGCAGAATTGAGCTACAGCTATTACGACCCACAGCTCAGAATCCACCATAATACAGACACCCACACAAGTCCACCACACTAAAGGTCAGTGATTAACTGGCGATAACAAAACCGACACCACCACGCCAACAGGAATACGCCCATACTATCACGACCCACGAATCAATGCAGTGGTCTTTCACTGCGGTAATCCATTGGCGGTTCACACCGCCGCGCTCAAAATACACACACATATACAAAACACAACCACATTGGACAATTCGAAATACACACACCTGATACACATACACACAACACACCCACACACTCACAACACTATAAAACACACACCCACATTACCCACAAACCCTTACTACCAGAAATTTGAAAGCAGGCCAGAGAGAGACACTACCTAAAACAACACCAGCATCCACAGACACACAACACCATCACTTACACAACATCCATGCACCTCAAACAACAAACACCAACACAACCCCTCACACATCACAACACACACCACCTTACACATCACCCACGCCACATCATGGCACCTCAACAACACCCCAGGTTCTCTGAGGAGGAGCTCAGGGTCATGGTGGAGGAAATCATCCGGGTAGAGCCACAGCTACTCGGATCACAGGTGCAGCACACCCCCATTGCAAGGAAGATGGAGCTATGGCGCAGAATTGTCGACAGGGTCAACGCAGTGGGACAGTATCCAAGAACTAGGGATGACATCAGGAAGAGGTGGAACGACCTATGGGGGAAGGTGCGTTCTGTGGTCTCCAGACACCAGGTTGCTGTACAGATGCCTGGCAGTGGACCCCCACAACTAACAACATGAGAGGAGCAAGTCTTGGCAATACTGCATCCTGAGGGCCTTGCAGGAGTAGCAGGAGGACTGGACTCTGGTAAGACATATCTTTATTACCATATCCCCCACCCCACCTGCATGCCATCACATACCCCCACCCTCACCCTCACCCCCATCACTCCAACACCTCACATATGCCCCATGATCACAACCCAGCCATCCCAATACCAAGCCCTACATGCAACACCAAAGCATGGACACCCATTACCAAAGCATGTCCACTACAGATACCCACACAGACCCCAAACCAACTATCACACAAGGACCAAGCCAAGAATGCAAGCACTGGAGTACAGGGTCACTCACCCATTGCACACAAAGGCACACACAGATGCAATAATCATGCCTTTACACCCCTACAGGACCCCTACCCAACGTCACCGGACAGGAGGTGCCAGACATAGCCAGTCCCCCCACAGAAGAGACCCACCGTGATGACAACAGCTCTGCAAAACTGGATTAAGATGACCAGCCCGGCCCATCAGGGACCTCGGGACAGTCGGTTCCCCTGACACAGTCACAACCACCACTGAACCTCCCCCTCAGGAAACACCAGCACAGCACCCACCCAGCCGGCCCATCCCTCTGTCCCCAGGACACGTCAATCAGCAGTGTGTCCCCCACTACAGGGAACCCAGGCAACCCCACTAACACAGGACGATCAGGGACCTGGGGGCAGTGGCAGTGGGCAGGGCACACAGTTCAGGGGAAAGAGGCACAGGACAACAGGGAAGCTGGGAGGACTGCTGTGCGACAGGGGGAGGACAGTCCCATGGAGCCCACTCTCCACGAGGCACTCTCCAACTTCATGGAAGCTTACCATCATTCCCAGGAGACAATGGCAACAGTACTGGCCAAGTTTCAGGAGACCCAGTGGCTGCAGGAGGTGCATTACCTTGGGATCAGGGAGGACTTGAAGTCCATTAACAGCACCCTGGTCACCATTGCAGGGGTGCTGGCAGACCTTCTCAACACCAGGAGGGACACAGTGGCACACCAACGGGCCACTGACACTAGCCTGGATGATGAACAGCCCTCCACCTCTGCCGGCGCTAGTGGACAGGAGGCACCGCCACATGAACAAGACACCAGCACCACACCCCCTGCAGATGGAGAACCACCCCGAAAATGGTCCCTGAGATCCAGGAACAAGACAGAGAACATTGCCAAGACCCCTGCCAGGAAATGAGACCCCCCTGAATGTCACCCTTCTGTCCCACTTTGCCACCCTGTCCATCCTTCAACTGCCATTGCTCCACTTCCTATGCCCCTTTGGACAATGCACCTGTGAAACAAATAGACTGGACTCTGCCATGGACATTCCTCCAGCATCACCCCTGCCCATTTTACAACCCCCTTCACTTATTTGCACAGAAATAAACACACTTCAATCACAAAACAATCTGGAGTCAGTCTGTGCTTTCACAAACGTGTAATTGCAATAACCATGGAATATAGCAATGTCAATTTACTTGTGCACATACCGATGTAACACAGCTGTAGGCCTAGAGGAAATGTAGCAGAGGGCACAAAGTGAGACCCACATCTGTGAAATAGAAAGGCAAAGTGACAAGTCAGGGTCCATACACTGAGTGAAAAAGACAACCTTATGCTAGCTCCAGAAATTGTATGAGATGTGGGAGGCAGTGACATGTTCTTACCTGTGTCTCACTGGAAGTATTGTATGATTATGTTGTTTCGGTTGTCGATATCCTCTTCTTCTGCCTCCTCTTCTCCACTGTCCACAGGCTCCACAGCTGCCACAAGACCACCAGCTGGCCCAGCCTCCTGTAGAAAAGGCACCTGGCGTCGCAAAACCAGGTTGTGCAGCATACAGCAGGCCACGATGATCTGGCACACCTTCTTTGTTGAGTAGTAGAGGGAACCACCTGTCATATGGAGGCACCAGAATCTGGCCTTCAGGAGGCCGAAGGTTCGTTTGATCACCCTCCTAGTTCGCCCATGTGTCTCATTGTAGCGTTCCTCTGCCCTTGTCCTGGGATTCCTCACTGGGGTCAGTAGCCATGACAGGTTGGGGTAACCAGTCACCTGCAAATATCGAAGGACAACGGTTAGACACACACTAACCCTTAGGGACAACCCCATACCCAGACACCTATTCACACTGTATTGGGTCCTTGGCCTCACCGAATAGCCACACCCGGTGCCTCTGGAGTTGCCCCATCACATAAGGGATGCTGCTACTCCTCAAAATATAGGCAGCATGCACTGAGCCAGGAAACTTGGCATTCACATGGGATATGTACTGGTCTGCCAAACACACCATCTTCACATTCATAGAATGGTAGCTCTTCCAGTTTCTGTACCCCTGTTCACTCCTGCGGGGGGGTACCAATGCCACTTATGTCCCATCAATGGCACCAATGATGTAAGGGATATGTCCCAGGGCATAGAAGTCACCTTTCACTGTAGGCAAATCCTCCACCTGAGGGAACACGATGTAGCTGAGCATGTGTTTCAGCAGGGCAGACAACACTCTGGACAACATGTTAGAGAACATTGGCTGGGACATCCCTGATGCAATGGCCACTGTTGTTTGAAAGGAACCACTTGCCAGGAAATGGAGTACTGACATGGCCTGCACTAGAGGGGGTATCTCTGTGGGATGGCGGATAGCTGACATCAGGTCTGGCTCCAACTGGGCACACAGTTCATGGATTGTTGCACGATCAAGTCTGTATGTGATAATTATGTGTCTCTCTTCCATTGTGGATAGGTCCACCAGGGGTCTGTACAGCGGAGGATGCCGCCATCTCATCACCTGCCCCAGCAGACGTGCCCTATGGAGGAGAACAAGGAGCAGAGAGTCAGCCAACACTTCATTAAGTGTCATTTCCATAAATGTATTAATCTGCAATGTAACTGTGAGTATTCCAGGCCTACATAGGTGTGACATAGTTATTATTAATGTCATTTGGCCCCCTGAAATGGCGGCTGCCTGACCTGAAAGGTGGGACAAGGGGATATGAGGTAACTGCGCTGGCGTTCTACACCGTCGCGGTGGGTGGTCGAAGACCGCGGCGCTATTCTGCATTGGTTAACATTGGGCCCTATGGGTCCGAGGAGCCAATGACGATGTACGCCGGTGGTAACGGTACGCACTGCCGTGGACGTGACTGCCATTTTCTATCTGTTCACTCACTTGCTACCTGACTTTCAACAGGAGAGGACATACACTGCAAGTTCTGCTGTGATCTGTGTCCGGAACCTAACATGGCTCGTGTCACTGGGGAAAGGGCCCCTGCTTCCACTGCTGCGGAGTTGGAGAGACTGGTGGATGGGGTTCTACACCAGCACCGAATGCTGTATGGGCCTCCAGACCAACAGGTGAGTACACTGTGAGCACAATGCAAGGGGCATGGATGCATGGAGTGCTGTGTGTGATGGCCTCGTGTAGGGGGGGTTGGTGGAAGGGTTCTGGGCAGCGTGCTGCATATATGGTGGGCAATGTCTGTGCATAAGGGGATGTGAGGACTATGGTAGGCCATGAGTGTAACAGGCCGGACGGTATGACTGATACCTTTTTTTATGTTTCTTTTTCTGCAGGTCAGCGCCCATCATAAAAAGGGTATATGGTGTGCCATTGCCAAGGACGTGCGGACCCTGGGGGTCTACGGCAGGCGGTGCACCCTCTGTCGGAAAAAGCGGGAGGACCTGAGATGCTGGGTAAGGAAGACAGCGGAGGCCCAGCTGGGCATGGCCTCCCAACGTGGAAGTGGTGCCCGTCGAACCATGACCCCCCTGATGGCCCGCATACTGGCAGTGGCCTATCCGGAGCTAGATGGGTGTTTGAGGGCATCAGAGCAGCCATAAGGGGGTGAATATAGTTTGTACATTATACTACTTGCGCGTAGTGGGGTGGTCTCCGGGTGGGGGATGTGGGCCTGTGGGTGCCCCTAGGCCAGGCCGGACATTGCAGGGTAGGTCCCATGTTGGGCAGGGGCTGATGAACACCACCTCCTACCAAGCTAGTAGGCATCCACTACTGGGCAGGGGTCTGTGAGTGTCAGGTATGTTGCTATTGGCGTTAGGTATTCCTGTCCTTGGGCTGATGACTAGTATTGTGACTGGTAGTGCTTTGCCTAGTACGTAGGGCTGTTCCCTGTGTGTGTGTGTGCCGTGTACGCCAACAGTGGTGTTGTTGCTGCTATTGGACCAAGTGTACCCTTTTTCCCCCCAGTTTTTGTTTTGTCACCCTGTCCTTATGTGCATTAGCATTATCTGGAGGAGGAGCAGAGGCACCGGCGACGGAGGGAGCTGCATCCCACAGGGCCCTGGAGGCTGTATCCACCGACTGGGAGGGCACTAGTGGGATGGAGGGCGAGGGGAGCACCACGGTGGAGACAGGAGGGGACAGTTCTGACAGTGATTCCTCCTCTGATGGAAGCTCCCTGCAGGTGGCGGACACCTCTGTACCCACCTCAACTACAGGTACCGCCGCCACCCCCCATACCAGCACCGTTCTCCCAGCAGCCCCTCAGCGAGTTTCCTGTGCCCGCTCACCAAGGAGGGTTGGTATCTCCTTCGCCCCAGGCATCTCAGGCCCTGCCCCAGTTAGCCCTGCTGACCTGAGTGAAGAGGCTTTTGACCTCCTGCGATCCATCTCTGTTGGGCAGTCAACCATAGTGAATGCCATCCAGGGGCTGGCAGCCCATTTGCAACAAACTAATGCATTCCTGGAGGGCATTCACTCTGGCATGGCGGCCTCACAGAGATCAATCCAGCCTCTGGCCTCCTCCCTGATGGCAGCCATTGTCCCTGTCTCTAGCCTCCCGCCTCCAACTTCCTCTACGCAGTCCCATTCCCTCAACCCAACCTATCCTATGCACACGTTCAGACCAGCATGAACTGAAGACAACACACAGGAGTGGCTCAGGCAAACACAAGCACCACACATAATCACCGAGGCACTCACACAAACAGCACCCAGATGCGGACATACCAACATCCACTGCCTCTACTGTGTCCCCCTCCTCCTCCTCGTCCATCACCCTCCCAGTAGCGTCTCCACTCACACCTGCATGCACTACATCCTCATCCACTACCCCCATCACCATCACGCCTATCACTACACACCCCTTACTGGCAGTCACCACCCCCACATCCATGCACACATCCCCTGTGTCCTCTCCTACTGTGTCTGTGCCCCCTCCTGCCAAAGTACACAAATGCAAGCCCTCAGGCACCCAACAATCATCCCCAGAACCAAGCATTGGGCAAACCACCCACTTGAGAGACTGTGGCTTTGCACTCCCCAGGAACAATAAGTGGGCAAACCACCCACTAGAGAGACTGTGGCTTTGCACTCCCCAAGACCCAGCAGTGGGCAAAACACCCACTTGAGAGACTGTGGCTTTGCACTCCCCAAGACCCAGCAGTGGGCAAACCACACACTTGAGAGACTGTGGCCTTGCACTCCCAAGGACCAAGCAGTGGGCAAACCACCCATTTGAGAGACTGTGGCTTTGCACTCCCCATGACCAAGCAGTGGGCAACCCACCCACTTGAGCGGCTGTGGCTTTGCACTCCACAAGACCAAGCGGTGGGCAAATCACCCACTTGAGAGACTGTGGCCTTGCACTCCCCAGAACCAAGCACAGGGCATGTAGCACCCTCCAGGACCAGTGGTGTTGTCTCATCTTCCGGCTGAGGTGCCCCCCTTTCTCCATCCCCCTGAGGTGCCTGTGTATTTTCGACCTGATGCCCCTGCAGAGTTCTCTCTGTGTTGTTGCAGGAGTCAAGTGGGGCCTTGGCCTATGTGGCCCACGGACATTGAGGACTGGGCAGTGTCCCTCCATTTGTATATACGTGTACACTGATTTTGATTTTGAAGCACAATTTTCTAGTATTTTATCATATTATACTCACTTTAATCAATTCCTTTTGTCCTTGCATTATTCCTGAGGGGTACGGGGTGTATATGTAATGTTACTGCATTTGTTTGTGTGTATGGTGTTGGTAGTGGGGGTGGAGGTGTTGCATGTTGCGTGTGTGTTTCACTCTCCTTTTCCTCCCCCCTCCTTTGTGTGCTAGGCGGCAGTACTCACCATGGTTGTCTTCGCCGGCATTGCTGTTCATAGTGCATGAGGAGGTATACAAGCATGGGGAAGATGTGTAGCTCAGGCTCCATGGTGTGGTGGTTCTTCCTTGGGTCTCCAAGGGAGAGTCCTTTGGATTCTGTGTATTGTTTCCGCCGTGCTTTTGATGTCGTTGGTACCGCCCCGGAAAAGGTGGCGGATAGGCCTGTTGTAATACTGTGGGTGGTACATTGTCTTCTGGCTGGCTGTTGGCGGTTACTGCCGTGGTGCTTGTTGCTACCGCCGTGACGGTCGGTGTGTTAAAGTGGCTGTCTGTGTGGGCTGTTTCCGCTCTAAATGAAATCTTTGCCCCACGGAGGTGGTGGTACCCGGGGCTGTGCGGGGCAAAATAGCTGCCCCCACATGGCATATTACATTGGGCTGAGGAGGTGGTGGATCCTGGGGCTAGGGGGGCCACATGCCCCCTGCACAAAGCTAAATATTTTTCCCAGGGAGTTGGGGGTCCCTTAGGCTGCAGGGGGCCGCCTAGCCCCCCTGAATAACATAATACAGTGGCCTTAGGGAGGTGGTGGTCCCCGGGGTTGTGAGGGTGGGTGCACCCCCCCTACATAACATATTACAGTGGACCTAGGGATGTGGTGGGCCTCGGGCTCTGGGGAGGCCACATAGCCCCCCTTCACAAAGCTTAATCTTTGCCCAGGGGAGGTTGTGGGCCAGGGGCAGCACAGGGGCCGCGTGGTCCCTAGCACAAAACTAAATCTTTACCCAAGAACATAGTGGTCCCGGGGGCTTCAGAGGGCCATGGGGCCTCCCTGCATAACATATTACATTGGCCGCAGGAACTTGGTGGTCCCCTGGGCTGCAAGGGGGCTACAAGGCCCTCATGCACACATCTATGGCCTCAAGTTATGGTAACCCTAGGGCACTAGTTATAGTTACTTGAAATATTTCTAAATATAACAGTTGAATTTCTATGGTTTGGTGCATGTAAAATCTGAACCTAACTATAAACTCCATGTAACCTTTGTTTTTTAGTGAATATGTAAAAATATCTCTCTCTATATATATAAAATTGTGGTGGTTGTGGCGTTTTTCTCCAGGTGTACTAAGGGCTGACCTACTATGGATCTTGCTAGACTGGGCACAGTATCCCTTCTACACTTTACTCTCAGTGGTAGCTTTGGTTGATCAATCAAGGCTCCCTCAGAGTGGGTGTAGATATAGGTGAGTAAACCTAACTCATAACCCAAAAAGCAAACGGTGCAAACAACAGATTTAACATTCAGTCAAATACTGGCTTTTCTAAGAAAAAGTTGTATTTTATTTCAACTCTAAACATACACAGAGACATATGCCACAACACAATCCCCCTTGAGGAATGGGCTCAAGTGGTTGTCAGGCGAATCCCTATCCCACCCTCCTTCGAGTAACATGTTCAGGGCTATTCCTCTTTCACTGGTGGCCTCATCAGGGAATGCAAACTACTAGGCTGTACTCACGATTTCCCTTGTGGTTCTTCAAGATTTCAGTTAAAAGTGCCTTTGATGAAACTGCAGGTGCCCGCAGCAAGGGCACTCACAAGATCAGCTCCTGCTCGGAGAGGGCGGACTGTTCGTGTTGCACTGGGTAGCATCAGATGGGCACAGACTCACTCTCTAGATTGGCATTGCTGCTCTCCCCAGCAATCAAAGCAGCTTACATGTGGTAAGTCAAGTTCTCAGAAGCAGGGAGAATTCAGTCCTTTGGCTGTTGACTGGAGTCACACAAGGGTGCATTGTCTTCCTTGGTGACCTCCTTGTCCACGGTTGGAGTCAGGGCAGATTCTTCAAAGTGGCTAGACCTTCCAGGCACAGCCAAACTTTAGGCCCGGTCAACAGACAAAGCTTTTGGTGACTTGGTCCCGGCAGGTCCACCTTGCACACGTGGTTGCTGCAGTACCTCCTTGACGCAATATAGACTCCTCAGGCGTAAGGTGTCCCACTCAGACATTCATGAGTGCTATCATGCTGGTCAGACAACTTCTTCATGGATGGCCTCATTTGGCGATGGGGTCATCCTAACAAGGCTGTGTGGGCTTGATGATCTCTGACCAATGCCAGATTCTTGGCTCAGTCAACAGCTGCCTTTCCTGGTATACGGCGGTAGTCTCAAACAGTCTTACACATGGGCTACGGCCCAGCTGGTGCACAGCTCAATAATTACACCTTGCACAGGAAGACCTCAAAGTATGGCTCTCCACTGGACCTCACTCCCTCCAACACTCACCTCTTTCTCACAGGGCACACTGGTCTAGGCATGCTGGCAGTCGCTGGGACTCCAGGGCAGGTGGTCTAGGTTTCCCTGGGTGATGGTCCCTCATCCAGCAGGGAGGCTAGCAAGCCATGTCCCCCAGTCCTGGTCATGTCCGGCTATTTAGTAGATAAAAAATGTTTGGGGACTCAACCTCCCCTTCTTATAGGCATTTTCCAAACACCAAGGGGGTCATTCTAACCCTGGCGGTAAAAACCGCCAGGGCGAATGACCGCGGTAGCTCTGCCAACAGGCTGGCGGTGCACCGCTGGGCATTCTGACCGCGGCGGTTCAGCCGCGGCCAGAAACGGAAAGTCGGCGGTGTACCGCCGACTTTCCGCTGCCCTTGAGAATCCTCCATGGCGGCGGAGCGCGCTCCGCCGCCATGGGGATTCTGACACCCCCTACCGCCATCCTGTTGCTGGGTCTTTCCCGCTGTGCTGGCGGGCGGCCTTTTGGCGGTTGCCCGCCAGCACAGCGGGAAAGCCAGAATGGCCGCTGCGGTCTTGTGACCGCGGTGCGGTCATTTGGCGGTAACCGCATGGCGGGCGGCGACCGCCGCCCGCCGCGGTTAGAATCACCACCTAATTGTGATTTAGGGCCTGGGCCTTTGAAGTATTATGTTGGAGTATTGCTTCTTTTGAAGTGGGCACTCCATTTCATCTTCCTTCATGAAAGAGGTCTGCTACAGCAGGCATGACTCTGAAGCTGATTGTCCTCAACAAAATTCATGTAAGTGATCATAGTTTACACCTGGATGTCAGCTCCAGTGATATGTGCATCAAAAGGGTAATCTCAGACCACTAGCCCTACTCTTTATCAATCAATCAATAAATAACTTTATTTCGGCTAAAAACCATAAAAGTATCCATTAGAAACCAGTTAAAAAGAAGAAGAAGAAATAAAACAAAAAATACCACATGATACATTGTGAAACCCTAAAATTCCTTCTAAAATGAATTGCAGATGCACAAAGTTATGAAAGCAGTACAAAACATACATCAGTCTTAAGACCTTATGGGCCTTTGCGTCTTAATTCCAATCGGTAGTCTGCTGCTACATTAAATGATTCTAATCTAAGATAAGTTTATTAAAACCCACAGTTATAACAATTCTCTGGTTCTTATGGCCCATGCATTTTGCAAGCACCTTGCAACTGCAAAGACTACCGTGTCGCTTGTATCACTTGTCAAGATACGTAATGATGTATTGCATTTCCTTATCCCCATTAACCTGCATAGACGAATGATCCACTTCTTCCTAGGAGCCAAATATCTAGGACAAAAAAACATAAAGGGGGTCATTACAACCTCGGCAGTCTTTTAACAAGACCGCAGAGGGACCGCCGTGCGGAAGACCGCCAATAGTGGCAGTTTGCCGCTCGGCGTATTATGACCGTTGGCTGCCCTCCGTAATTTTTCCGACGGAGACCCGCCAACAGCCATACTTGCGGGCGGTGGGGAAGTGGAGGTTGCTCCACCTCCACCGCCACGCCAACAGAACACCGCCCAGCTAATCACATCCTGTGATTTTGCGCGGCTGTGTTCTGTTGGCGGTGTGGTGTCGGCGGAGCTGCCCCCATGGCTCCCGTCCCCTCCCGGCGGATCGACGGAACAGGTAAGTCGATCGTCCGTTAGGGGAGGGGGGTGGGGGGGTGTTGTTTGTTGTGTGGGTGCATGGGGGTGTGCGTCTGTGTATGTAGGGGGTGTGTGAGTGCGTGTATGCTTGCGGGGGTGTTGTGTGTTTTGGGAATGCGTGTATGTCTGTGGGTATGTCTGTATGGATGTGTGCGTGTATGTTTGAATGTGGGTGTACGTGTCTGACTGTGTGTGTGGATGTTGGCATATACGTCGGTGTGTGCGCGTGTATGTGTGTTGGTGGTGCCTGCGTGCGTGTCGGGTGTGTATGTGTAAGGTAATGTCGGGGGTCGGGTGGGGAGGGGGGCCCTGCCACCTTTGGGGGGTGGCAGGGGTGGTGGCGGGTGTAGGGGAGGGAGTCGGGGTTGGGGTGGGGGAGACCCCTATCAGTGCCAGGGAAGGAATTCCCTGGCACTGATTGTGCTTACCGCCATGGATTTCATGGCGGTTCCTACCGCTGGAAATCCACGGCGGTACGCCGGGTCAAAATACCGGCAGCGGTATTGTGACGGCCGCCGGGCTGGAGACCCAGGTCTCCACCCCAGCGGTCATCTCCGCCCTGGCGGGCGGAAACGGAGAACCAGCGGATGACCATGACGGTAACCGCCATGGTCATGATTCCACAAAGTAAGACCGCTAGCCTGTTGGTCTTTAACACCGACCGCCAGGGTTGTAATGACCCCCAAAATGTGCAAGTGTCTCTGGGTGCTCCTGGCAAAAATGACAAGAGGTCAGATCAGATTGTAATCCTCCGTGCTCCATCTCGCAGTAAATGTCTTAAGAGGCAGAATTCCTAGACTAAATTTTATAAAAAGGGTTTTAGTGTGGGGGGTTTATGTTGTCCATATAGGCCTCGAACTTGGGGCTATATTTGTGGTCCAAAAACTGTAGCGTCCTGCTGCCTTGGTTATTTTTGGACCAAATTTGCACCAGGATAGTCTCCCAGTAGCACCTCCTTATGCGTGCTTTTACTTCCTTGGTCAAATTGCGAGGATCTCTCCACACCTCCTCCATTTTGAGGAATTTGCACGTTTCTCTAATATATTTAAACCAAGGGATTTTTGATGCGCAGTCATCCACTAAGAACTCATCTGTTGCTGTTTGGTAAGCAGACAAGTGTTCGGAAGTCCAAAGACAAACCCAGTACATAAGAGGTCTTAAAGCAATTTCATTATGAACCTTGTTTAGTGCTAAATCAAATCTAAGAGTATAAGAGGGGTACTCATCGGCAGCCGCAAAAAGTTGCGTATGAAGCAGTTTTCTACCGTCGGCAAACATCTAGACTTGCAGTACCCCCAAAGCTCAGCACCATAGGTTGAAGCAGCCACTGCTGCTGCTTTGTAAACTGGATAGCAGGTGAGATTTCCCCTTCCGAAATGTTGGCGATTTCCCTCCCTATCACTGCTGACCTCTGCCTGAGGACAGACAAGCTCTTCCCAATCTGTGCCGACCACTGTTGGTCATCTGCTAGTCTAATCCCCAGATAATAAAATTGCCTAACTCTCTCTCTACCGGTTGACCTGCTATGGTCATTATCCCCCTAAATGACTTATGCGGGTTGAAGACCATAAACTTTGTTTTGGTTGGATTTATTTCAAGGCCCCTCTTAGTATAGAATTTAAAAAAGCATCAAGTTCATTTTGTAGACCCATTGGGGTTTTTGAAATCAATAAGGTGTCATCCGCGAACATTAAAATGGGGCCAGAGGCTCCTGCTAGCTTTGGAGCATCATGGTGACAATGCATCAGCTGGTCCACCACACCGTTGATAAAAAAGATGAAACAATGTGGGGGCCAGGGCACACCCCTGCCTGACCCCCCTGTCGACGGGTATGGCTTCTGTCAGATCACCACCTTGAGACCAACGCACCTGGGCATAAGTACCCTCATGAAGATACCTAATCAATCTCAGCAATTCTTTGTCAAGTTGGTAGGTCTCCGGAACATTCCACAGTAAGGGGGTGATTCTAACCCTGGCGGTCGGTGTTAAAGCGGCGGCCAACCCGCCAACAGGCTGGCGGTCAAAAAAATGGAATTCTGACCCTGGCGGGAACCGCCAACACACACAGCCACTTTAACACTCCGACCGCCACGGCGGTACAAACAAACAGCGCGGCGGTCACCGCCAACAGCCAGGCGGCAGACAATGTACCGCCCACACTATCACAACTCACCAATCCGCCACCTTTTCCGGGGCGGGAGCACCGCCGATAAAAACACGGCGGAAACAGACTACGAACGGGAAAACTCACCACTACGCACTCCAGGAGGAAGGAGGACAGCATGGAACCCGAATTAAACATCCTACCTGCTCTCGTCTACCTTCTCATCTACCACGAGTGCGAAGTCCGGCGCAGACGACAACGGTGAGTACTGCACCTATGACACACGGGAGGGGGAGGACGAAAGGTTACGGCCGCACACATATGCGACCCCCCCCCCCAACTATGTACACACCAATGCAGAGCAACAAGTCACAGTGACACCACCCAAACACCCCTGAAAAATGCTATGACATAATCAAATTTGGAATAAATATTTATGTACCAAAAAGCTCCTGAAAATTATCGTACAACCATGAAAGATATTTACAAGAAAACAAATGATATACACATCAGTGTATAACTGAAGTAACAAGTCCTGCACATCCTACGAATTCATCATGTCCGTGGGCCAAAGTTTTGAGAAACAAGGGCAAAGCCCACACAGGAGACCTGAGTCCTTTGGAGAGAACACTGCAGGGGCATCAGATGTAAAAACTACAGGCACCTCAGGGGGAAGGGAAGGGGGCTGCACCACAGCCACATGAGTCCACGACGCCAGATCCACAAGGAGCCACCATGCCCACTGTACCATCCTGGGGAGTGCAAAGCCACAGTCTCTCAATGTCTCTACAGTGGGTGGGCTGCCCACTGTACCATCCTGGGGAGTGCAAAGCCACAGTCTCTCAATGTCTCTACAGTGGGTGGGCTGCCCACTGTACCATCCTGGGGAGTGCAAAGCCACAGTCCATCAGGTGGATGACAGTCTCCACTGGTCAAGGAGGAGGCCTGGTGGGCACAGTGAACCATAAACAGTGCTTGAGACGGCGGTGCCCAGTGGAGCGGTGCTTGAGAAGAAGGGCCCAGCGGAGCGGTGCTTGAGACGGCGGTGCCCAGTGGAGCAGTGCTTGAGATGAAGGGCCCAGCGGAGCGGTGCTTGAGACGGCGGTGCCCAGCGGAGCGGTGCTTGAGATGAAGGGCCCAGCGGAGCGGTGCTTGAGACGGCGGTGCCCAGCGGAGCGGTGCTTGAGATGAAGGGCCCAGCGGAGCGGTGCTTGAGACGGCGGTGCCCAGCGGAGCGGTGCTTGAGATGAAGGGCCCAGCGGAGCGGTGCTTGAGACGGCGGTGCCCAGCGGAGCGGTGCTTGAGACGGCGGTGCCCAGCGGAGCGGTGCTTGAGATGAAGGGCCCAGCGGAGCGGTGCTTGAGACGGCGGTGCCCAGCGGAGCGGTGCTTGAGATGAAGGGCCCAGCGGAGCGGTGCTTGAGACGGCGGTGCCCAGCGGAGCGGTGCTTGAGACGCCGGTGCCCAGCGGAGCGGTGCTTGAGATGAAGGGCCCAGCGGAGCGGTGCTTGAGACGGCGGTGCCCAGCGGAGCGGTGCTTGAGATGAAGGGCCCAGCGGAGCGGTGCTTGAGAAGAAGGGCCCAGCGGAGCGGTCCTTGAGATGGCGGGGCCCTCTTCAGCGGTGCCTATCTTCACGGCGGGGCCCTCTTCAGCGGTGCTCTTCTGCACGGCGGGCCCTCTTCAGCGGTGCCTATCTTCACGGCGGGGCCCTCTTCAGCGGTGCTCTTCTGCACGGCGGGCCCTCTTCAGCAGTGCCTATCTTCACGGCGGGGCCCTCTTCAGCGGTGCTCTTCTGCACGGCGGGCCCTCTTCAGCGGTGCCTATCTTCACGGCGGGCCCTCTTCAGCGGTGCCTATCTTCACGGCGGGGCCCTCTTCAGCGGTGCTCTTCTGCACCGCGGGCCCTGTTCAGCGGTGCTCATCCAGCAGGTCAAGGGAGCCAGACCTGGCCTGGACTCCCTGCTCAGTCGCCCTCGGACCGTGACGTTTCTGGACCCTTCGGGGACGGACTCCTGGCCTCTTTAGTGTCCTCCTTCCCAGCTGGGATGTGACATGTGGGGTCCACCTTCTCCGCGCTCCTGCTGCCCTTCCGTTCCTTTGATGGGGCTCTCGGGCCCTTGCCTCCCCTAGATGGTGTGGCTGGTGAAGTGGCCGCACATTGCTCCTTGGGGGCAGCCCTGTCAGTCCTCGCACGGCGGCCCTTGTTTTTGCGGGTCCTCTTCCCGGGGGGGGGGGGCTGGACGTGTCCTTGCTGCTGATCGATGTGTTACTGCTGGCAAAGGGTGGACTCCAGAACCCATGCACAACAGTGACACTCGAAGCTGGGCTGGTGGTGGCTGCGGTGCTCTTGGGACTCTTTGCAGATGGAGGGGGGAGCTCATCGGAGGGAAAGAGGTCAAGATTAGCCAGGAAAAGCTTTTTAGGTCCAAGGTAAAGGGTAGGAGAAGTGGAGATGGAAGTGGAGGAAGAGGATGTGGTTGTAGGAGAGTCAGGTGTGCTGTCATTGGGTGAAGGTGCAGGTGCTGTAGGCTGTTGTGAGGTGGATGTCTGTTGGGTGGGTGTCTGCCTGCGTTTGTGTGTCTTGGAAGGGGTGGTGACAGACACAGTGGGAGAGGACACAGGAGGGTGTGGTGGTGATGGAAGCACTGGCTGATGTTGGTGTGCATGCAGGTGTGAGTGTAGACGTCACAGGGAGGGAGGAGGGAGACGAGGAGGAGGGGGACACAGAGGTGGTTGTGACTGCTGGAATGTCTGCATCTGTGTGTTGCTTGGGTGAGTGTTTGTGGGATCTGTGGTGCTTGTGTCTGGATGAGCTGCTCTTGGGTGTTGAGGTGTGTGCAGGCTGGTCTGATGGAGTGGATGGGATAGGCTGAGGAACAGGAGACAGAGACAGGCTGGAGGCAGTAAGAAGAGGGAGGCTGGAAACAGGGACAATGGCTGCCGTCAGTGCTGAGGCCAGAGCAGTGAACGCTCGTTGATGGGCAGCCTGACCCGAATGAATGCCCTCCAGGCACGCATTGCTCTGTTGCACCTCCCTTTGCACACCCTGGATGGCATTCAAAAGGGTCGTCTGCCCAACAATGAGCGTCCTCACCAGGTCAATGAGCTCCGCACTGAGGGCAGCAGGGGCAACAGGGGCAGGGGCTGAGGTGCCTGGGGCGAAGGAGACGCGCGCCTTCCTGGGCGAGAGGGCACGGAGCGTAGGCTGAGGGGCTGCTGGGAGGGCAGGGCTGGTGCGCTGGGTGGCGGCTGTACCTGTAGAGGCGGGGGGCCCGGATGTTGCCGCCACCGCTAGGGAGCTCCCATCCGAGGACGTGTCTGAGTCGCTGGTGTCACCACCCGTCCCCGTTGTGGTGCTCCCCTCACCCTCCGGATCACTGGTGCCCTCGGTGTCTGTTCCTGGGCCCACCGGGGCCTTGTGTCCTGCAGCTCCCTCGTGCTCCGATGCCAATTCTCCTCCGCCTGATGATGCTAATGCACACATGCACAAGAAGATGAAGAAGAAGGGTGGGGGGAGAAAAACGAAGACCAGGTTGAGTGCATGCAATGTCAACACCGTTGGCGGAGAGGACAGACACAGGAGCCTCATGCACTAAGCCGCGCATTCGGGGTACACTACTCAGTACTACTGACTAGGACAACAGGCCAAGAGACGTCAAACGCGCACATGGGTGATGCTGGACCATCAATGGCTGTACTTGTCACCCTACAGAGGTGGGGGCCGGGGGCACAGGGCCATGCCTAAGGGAGAGGACTACACTACAGAAAGCGCCCTGGCCTAATGTCACCCACAGCCCTCCTCCCCCACCCAGACGCCTCCACTGCGCAGAAAGATAGGAGAATGTGCTGATACTCACCCCCTTGTGTCTGCTGTGATGTCTTAGAGCGCCCATCCAATTCAGGGTAGGCCACCGCCAGGATCCGGGACATCAGGGGGGTCATGGTGCAACTGGCACCCCTCCTAGGTTGGGAGGCCATCCCCAGCAGTGTTTCTGCGGTCTTCCTTGTTCCGCGGCGGATGTCCTCCCACCTCTTGCGGCAGTGGGTGCCCCGTCTGTTGTGGACCCCCAAGTTCCGGACTTCCTTGGCGATGGCACGCCAAATCTCGATCTTCTGATGGGCGCTGACCTATTTAACATGTACAGGTTGGAAAGGAGGAAATCATCAATGACCTGCATGTTAGATGTGATTGGCCCCCCCCACCAACTTTGCCATATGGCACATGCTCTCATCTGTCGTGCGTTGCACTCCTCATTCGCCCCCCACCCCACCAACTTACATCCACCCCAATCCACACAGGCATAGCCCAATCCATGTGCACCCGGTGTACTCACTTGTTGGTCTGGAGGACCGTAGAGTAGCGCATACTGGGGGAGGACCCCATCCACGAGCTTCTCCAACTCTTCAGACGTGAAGGCAGGGGCACTTTCCCCAGTCGCAGCAGCCATTGTCACTTCCAGACCGAGGTCACAGCAGCACTTGCAGTATAGGTCCTCTCCTGTGGATGATCAGGTCTCGAGTGATCAATCAGCTAGGAAATGGCGGTCACGCCCGCGGCGGTGCGTACCGCGGCGGTGCGTACCGCGACCACCGGCGCACATCGTCATTGGCTCCTGAAACCCATAGGGTTCAATGTTAACCAATGCGGCTTTGCGCCGCGGTCTTCGACCGCCTACCGCCACGGTGTGCCCCGCCAGCGCATTGACCTCACATCCCATTGTCCCACTTCACAGGTCAGGCAGCCGCCATTTCAAGGGCCTACATACCTTAATTTTGACTGCGACACACAGGCCTAGGCCTTGCATTGCCACACATACACGCCTTTCAACCCATTGCCATTCTTTAACTGTGCAAGCTGTCTGTACGTACCTGTGGTTTGCCTGACTCTGTGCTCCATGTTGTCCTTCCTAGGCACCGTCCGCTGGGACTTGCGAGGAGAAGGACGAATCCTCGCATGTACCGACCGCTGGTGGACCTGTCGACAATGGAAGAACGCCATATAATACTTCGATACAGACTTGACCGTGCCACTATCCATGAACTGTGTGCCCAGCTGGAGCCAGCCCTGATGTCCCCCATCCGCCAACCCACAGGGATTCCCCCTCTGGTGCAGGTTTTGTCAGTCCTCCATTTTTTGGCAAGTGGGTCATTCCAGACAACAGTGGCCATGTCATCTGGAATGTCTCAGCCTATGTTTTCAAAGATTTTGAGCAGAGTGTTGTCTGCCCTGATGAAACTCATGCGGAGCTACATCATTTTCCCAGAGGAGGGTGACTTGCCTACAGTGAAGGGTGATTTCTATGCCCTTAGACATATCCCCAACATCATTGGTGCCATTGATGGGACCCATGTGGCTTTGGTACCCCCAAAAGACGATGAGCAGGTGTACAGAAACAGAAAAAGTTATCATTCGATGAATGTCCAGGTGGTCTGTTTGGCTGACCAGTACATCTCCCATGTAAATGCCAAGTTCCCAGGGTCAGTGCATGACGCGTATGTTATGCGAAATAGCAGCATCCCCTATGTGATGGAGCAGCTACAGAGACAACGTGTGTGGCTAATAGGTGACTCTGGTTACCCCAACCTGCCTTGGCTACTGACCCCAGTGAGGAATCCCCGGACCAGGGCAGAGGAACAGTACAATGAGTCCCATGGGCGAACTAGGAGGATCATCGAAAGGACCTTTGGCCTCCTGAAGGCCAGGTTTAGGTGCCTGCATATGACAGGGGGATCCCTGATGTACTCACCAAAGAAGGTGTGCCATATCATCGTGGCCTGCTGTATGCTTCACAATCTGGCATTGCGACGTCAGGTTCCTTTCCTGCAGGAGGATGGTGCAGATGGTGGTGTTGAAGCAGCTGTGGAGCCTGCGGAGAGTGAAGAGGAGGAAGACTCAGAGGACGACACAGACAACAGGGACAGAGTAATAGAACAGTATTTCCAGTAGCACAGAGGTAATAATCACCCATGCCATTTTACATTTCCTGAAAGCCTCCTGCATCTCAACTTTGTCGATTTCCCCCCAGAACTATAAACATGATGTTTGATTTTCCCTTCCCTTTTCTGTGCTGTATGAGCCACTGCGTGACCTCGGCTTGGTTGGCCCATGGACTAATGCTAAGTTACCTCGGTATGTGTAATTCACAATGTTAAAAATACGTAATTGATATATAATGTGTCATACATTTGTAAATAAGACAGGCTGAGTCCTGATTGATTTCAGTGCAATGTGTGATTTATTATTAGTGCATAGATATTGGTACATGATAGTGAAACAGTGATGGGTGGGGGTGGAGTAATGTCCATGGCAGAGTCCAGTTCTCATTCTCACAGGTGCATTGTCCATATGCCTGTGGCAGGATGGAGCAGGGGCAGTTCAAGGTTTGACAGGGTGGCAATGTTGAACAGTGGGAGGACTTCAGGGGGTATGTGATGCTGGCGGGGGTCTTGACATCCTACTCTGTCGTTTTTTTTGATCTCAGGCTCCTTTTGCGGGGTGGTTGTTGTTCAGCAGGAGGTGGGGTTCTGGTGGGCTGTCGTTGTGGTGGGGCCTCCTGTCCACTAGCGCCGGCGGAGGTGGTAGGCTGTTCCTGTTCCTGGCTAGTGACAGGGGCCCTGTGTGATGCCACATGGTCCCGAAACGTGTCCTCTATACGGTTCAGGGCCTGGACTATGCTCCCCATAGCGGTTGAGATGTTGGTGAGTTGGTCGCTGAACCCCATGTAGCGTTGCTCCTGCTGTGCCTGGATCTCCTGGAACCTGCCCAGTACCGTCGCCATCGTCTCTTGTGAGTGGTGGTAGGCTGCCATGATGGTGGTGAGGGCCTCTTGGAGAGTGGGTTCCCTGGGCCTCTCCTCCCCCCCCTGTCGCACAGCAGCCCTCCGAGTTGCCCTGTTTCCCTGGGCCTCTGTCCCCTGGACGGTGTGCCCACTCCCACTGCCCCCAGGTCCCTGTTGTTGTTGGGTTGGTGGGTTACCCTGGGGGCCCTGTAGTGGTAGACACACTGCTGCTTGACCTGTCCTAGAGACAGAGGCATGGGCCCGCTGGGTGGGAGCTGTGCTGTTGTTCCCAGAGGGGGTTGGGTCTGCAGTGGCCTGTGTCTGGGTGAGGGGAACCGACTGCCCAGAGGTCCCCGATGGTCCGGGCTGGTCATCAGGGTCCAGGTCGACAGACCTGCTGTCATCACTAGGGGCCTGTTCCGGGGGTGGGATGGACATTTCTGGTCCCTCCTGACCGGTGTGTTGTCGTTCGGGTCCTGCATGGGGTAAGAGGGTATGGTTATTGTTTCTGTGTGTGCATTAGCTTGCGTTTTATGGGTGCCCTTGTCCCCCAGTGCTGGCATTCCCTTGGGGGAGGTGTTGTGAGGGTGTTTTGTGGGGGGGGGGATGGGTATGTGCAGTGGTCATGCTTAGGTGATGGGTGTCCATAGTTTGGGGATGGCATGCAGGGGTTGGTGTTGGGTGGGTTGTGCTGGAGAGACATTCTCAGGGAGGATGTGTGCTGGGGTGTTGGGGGTTAGGGTGGGGGTTAGCATGCTGGGGGGGGTGAAGTGGTTGGCCTTGTACTTACCAGAGTCCATTCCTCCATGTACTCCAGCGAGGCCATCAGGATGCAGGATGTTTAGTACCTCTTGCTCCCATGCTGTGAATTCGGGTGGAGTGGGTGGGGGTCCCCCGCCAGTCTTCTGCACTGCGATGTTGTGTCGCGAGACCATCGATCGCACCTTCCCCCGTAGGTCGTTCCATCGTTTGCGGATGTCGTCCCTATTTCTGGGATGCTGTCCCACCGCGTTGACCCTGTCCACGATCCGCTGCCAGAGCTCCGCCTTCCTTGCTATGGTGGTGTGCTGAACCTGTGAGCCGAAGAGCTGGGGTTCCACTCTTCTGATTTCCTCCACCATGACCCGGAGTTCTTGGTCCGAAAAGCGTGGGTGCCTTTGTGGTGCCATGGGGTGGTGTGTATGAGGTGTGGGGTGGTGTATGTGATGATGTGTGTGTTGGTGTGTGGTGCTTTGTGCTTCTATGTGGTGTGTGTGATGTTGTGGTGTGCCTCTGTGTGTCTGGCTATCTATTCTCTGATGTGTCTCTCTCTCCTTCGTCTCTGGTTTTTGTTGGTAGGGGTTTGTGGGTGATGTGGGTGTGTGTTTTATATGGTATTGGATCTGTGGGAGTGGTGTGTGTATGTGTTTCAGGTGTGTGCCTTTCAAATTGTCCAATGTGGTAGGGGTTTGTAAAGGTGTGTGTATTTTGACCGCGGCGGTGTGTACCGCCAATGGAATACCGCGGTTGAATGACCGCCGCGTGGATTTGCGGGTCATAATGGGATGGGCGTATTTCTGTTGGCGTGGCGGTGGAGGTTTGGTCTTCTCCAGTTTACCGCTGGCCGCTGATGTGGCGGACTGCAGTGGAGGGCGGATTTTTGGAGGTTTTGCTGTTGTGGGTCAGAATGTCCGTGGCGGCTGACCGCGGCCGCGGCGGTATTGTGGCGGCCTTCTGACTGGCGGTAAGCGGCTTTTACCGCCGAGGTCAGAATGACCCCCTAAGTCCCGTGGGACCATGTCAAAGGAGGTTTTTAAGTCAATAAAAGCCACATACAAGTGGCTCTTGTTAAGTGTCAGGTATTTCCGACAGAGGAGGTTAAACCTAAAGGCCTGATCTATTGTACTCATTCCTTTCCTAAATCCTGCCTGAAAGTTGGAAAGGATATGAGAATCCTCTATCCATGTCTGCAGTCTAATCAGGACCTGTTTATAGAATATTTTTTGGCTGACATCAATTAAGCGTATTGGCCTGTAGTTAGTTGGTTCTTCCCTTGACCCCTTTTTAAAAACAGGGACTATGATTGCTCCATTGCATGTGGGGGGAAGTCCACCACCCCTCAGTATCTCATTACTGAGTGCATTTAAATATAAAGACCAAGTTCTGGGTCGAGACAAATACAAGTCACCTGGGATACCCTCTAGCCCAGGGGCCTTCCCTTTGCATACTGTTTGGAGAGCCGAAGTTGTTTATTTTAGGGAGAAGAGGTCCAAGTCAAATTTTGATGATATAACTGACCCGACAGTTGATGTTTGAGAAATAGAAGGCCCCTTGTATTTTGGTAGGGGAACAATAGTGTTACTAATTTGGGCTGCTCTATATGGGTTTCCAAAATGTAGCACCCAGGTTCCTGGCTGAATTACTGGGTAGTTCTCCACGTTTTGGGAGCAACTTTTTCCTGCCACTAATTTCCAAAACAGTTTAAAGTCCTTCTCATGGAGTGCATCTACCAACCCTTTCCAGTATTTGGTTTCCCACTCTTTTTTAGCATTTTTCAATGCTGTTTTGTAAGCAGTCCTGGTTGCTCTTATCTCTCCGCAATTCCCTGCCTTCAGTGCTCCCAGTAACTGTATTTTGGCATGACGGCAGGAACTAGAGAACCACCTCATTGGTCTATCCCCAGTTTCTAACCGCCTCCTTACTACCTGGAAATATGGTCTTAGCCGATTGATCAAAGTGCTATGCAAGTTAATCAGATCAATCAGCACAAAATCGATATGCTTCAAAGGGAGGAGCTTCGATATGACTATTTTGTAAATTGATAACTGGAAATTTGCATCATCTTCCACCAATTCCCATTTAACATTTTTATGGTAATTTGTCATGGTTAGGGCATTACCCTTAACCCACTTAGTCAGTGTGTTACAGTTGAATATGGTGGTTGAGAAGGAAGTACACAGAGCTTGATGGTCGCTGTAATCGCGTGGACAAACAACCATATCAATAAAAGAATTCCAATGCTTGTCATCTAGTAGGACATAATCTAAGCAGCTCGAGTATGGACCTCTCCTATATGTAGGCAACGCCGGGGTGTCTGACTTTGTATTCCCATTTACTATTCTTAGCCCCTTTACTTTTATTAGGTCCTCTAATAAGTCTAGTGCTCCCCCTGCTTTCTTAGTTACAGCCTGGGCCGGCCGAGATCTATCCCATGAGTCTGCAAACTGGATTCCTTTTTGCTGATGGTCATCCTTGCAGTTCAGTTGCATATTATAATTTCCTGCAACAATTAAGCCCTGCCCCCCTGGTAGAAAGTTCAAGAAGTCTGTGAGAAAATTTAGAAGAACAATCTGGGTCCTTTGAAGGCCAGGCCTAACATAAATATTTACAAATACTATACAAACAGGCCCCCTTGGGCTGCTAAATTCAACCTCAATAGCTAGTATATCCCTAGTGGGGGTAAGTAGCTCCTTTGCCTTTGGGAACAGATCGTGTTTTAGCCAGATTATCAAGCCCCCTGATGCCCTGCCAGATGGTGATGGAAGAGCAGCCTTCTGAAAGGTCCAGTAACCTGCTCTGTTTATCGCAGAAGGGGCCCATGTCTCCTGCAATAAAATGATATGATGTTGATCTGTAAAGCTGCACCAATCAGGGTTAGTTATTTTTGATAGCACACCTGCCACATTCCAAGATAAAAATTTAATTAATGGGTCAGATCCATCCCTAATGTTTTGCAGCCTCTCTTTGTTCTCGCTTAGGGAGGATATTACTCCACAGTCCATCTCTTCTACTTGGTCGTTACAATATAATCCTGCCTCTGCTCCCACGGTACCCAATATCAGATTACTTAGGGCACAGGGGTCCAAAGCCTTTTTGCTGGGTATGTCGCCCCTCCCAGCCTTCGCTATGAGGGCTTTGCATCAATCCACAATTGAAGTTGGACTGCTCCTACAATCCCGTCTTGAAGTGCATGTACTGAGGGGCATTGAAATATTAGGTCTCCCTCTAAAAAACAGGTTAGCCATTGACTGGGGGATGGTTTGAACAAGGGACACTTGGGATGAAGTACCAGGTCTTGGTCTTTGATCGAGCGCCAAGAGACCCTTTACTAAGCTCTGGCTGTTCAATTTCAGCCCTATAAGGTCTGTTCCTGAGCAGTCTCTTGAATATCTCTGGACAGTTACTATATCATCCCTTATAATGGACCTACATTTCTTTACCCCCCTTATCCAGTGAATTACTTTATTTTTAGTGAGTCCCCTTGTTCCTTTAATCCATGCTTTAACTTGGGAATATTTGTCATGTATACATCATACTGACTGTGCATAGTCTGACTTTTTGGAGCACTTTGTGGGGGATCTATGTTTCTATTATCTAAAAGTTTATTTCTGCACACCTCATAGTTAGCTCCTCTTCTCCAATTTTTATCACATTTATTTGAGTCAGCCACAACAGGAGGTGCACATACTTCCCCTTGACAGTTTTGTGTTGCCACTCCAGCCCTCTTTCCCCTGTGTGTTCTTGACGTAAATTTTTCAGCTTGTTGGATTTGCTTAGGTAGAGGGATAGACTCAAATTTAGAAGAGGATTTCCTTATACCCCCAATTACGGCAGTTATGCCGTCCAACTTCTTGTGTATCATGTGACTGAAGGATGTCAGGTACTCTCTTAAACTCACTATTTCAGCTCTTATTTGTACTAGCTGTGCCTCAACGGGGTGTTCACCCTGAATTGCTAAATGTGTTAGTTGCTCTCCAGCTACCCTTCATACACTCCTCTCTATGCTGGGGGAAGCCAGGGAGGCAAGAGGTATAAAACGATTAGAGCAGTTTATAAGGGGTGGTACACTATCCTGCTGGCTGAACACACTCAATTTGGGGCTCTCTGCTAGGTTAGCTGAGGCTTCTAGCGTAGTAGGTTCTAAATGAGGCCCTTGCGGTGATGTTAGCAGTAGCTCTCTGTTTGCAGGGGTAAAAAAGGATTTTATGTCATTAGTTGCAACAGTGATCCCTCTCTTGGAAGACTTGGAAGGTTTGGTAGCTAACAAGCTCTCGACTTCCTCTATTAAATCGTCAATTTGCATCAAAGTGCAATTTTCAGCAGCGTGTCGAGGTACTTTCTTCGCCCCTCCCAGCCCAGTAGAGTTGCCTCTAGCTTTCCTCTTCCCCATCCTAAGTGACTATTTGGAATCCCTCAAGTTAGATAACACAAGGAAAAAGCAAAGGGGGCACAAAAACAAATTTATAAGGGGAAAGGCCCGCCCCCAACAGCCACAGACAGAATCCGGTGCTTTAGGAGATCAAGGTCAAGTTTATAGGGTCTTGATCCCACCCCCGGTAACCACAGACAAAATCCGGTGCTTGTAGCGTAAACACAAAGTCAAATTTATGGCTTCTGAAAATGGAACCCAGTGTCTCCCATGAAATGTACCATTGCAGATACACCCACTCAGTGTACATTAATAGCACACTGTCTATTCAGCACGTATACCTCTATGCATTGTGGCGTTACTTTTACACATGCATTCAGCACACTCACTCCATCTTAGTGCACTATTCATCACTGAAGCTTTTATATCTTTAACCAGGATGTGTTATTTCAATAAACACACTGCCAGCACACTCACTATGTGCGCGCTGCACAACACTTCACCCTTAATGTATTGTACTTCACTCAAGCACAGATACATCTAGCACATGCTGTCCTAGTGCATGTACTTCAGAGCACTACATCTTTAATTTAATATATTTGTCTCAGGCATTCATACACCCATTACATGTCCTAACCACACATACTGCTCAGTACTTCTCTATCATTGTACTGTGCCCTTCCCAGGCACACATACAAATAAGGCAGAGTGTACTCCTGTGCTATATCACAATTCACAGCTAACAGATACACACCTAAGGTGAGTTAAGCAAACAGCAACATAACTTTAAAGAAAGTGTCTAAGTCTGTAGGCCTCTCTCTAGTGACAAAGGGTAAAAAAAGTCCTATTCTGTTCACTACTTCCTGATGACTACATGGTATGCTGCCACCATGGCACTCATGCTGCTTAACTCCTGCTGAAGACAACAGCCTTCCACCACTATAAGGGTACCGGTTTGGGAGCTGCTCTCGGTCCAACAATACCGCAATCTGTGAGACAGGCCTATGTCATGGTTCACAATCATGATCTGTGTTCACGTATGACAAAAAAAACAGCATTAGGTTTCAGGCAACTGTACAATTGGGCACTCAGGGGTACAATTCTCTTACCGTGCAGACAGCTTTTCCATCCCAACACCTGTATATACTTACCATCATAAGATTGTGGTACTCAATATCATGGCTGCTAAATTTTGTAGCAGAATATTTTTGTGCACAATATTTTCACATAAAATGTGCAGCATTGTTGGATTCTGTCAGTAGCATTTCCAGGCCCTACAGCTAATGTGATTTACAGTCACCACATTACAGCTTACTCTTCTGCTATTGGCCAAGTGAAACAGCTGCAATAGCTCATTGTTTTTCTGACTCACAAAGCAATTTATACGAGTAAAACCAACATGTTTGTGAAATTCACCTGTGAATCCTTTTGCGCACCTGCAACGGAAGCCTTGCTGGTGTAATATGAGGTACTTAAGTTAAGACTCCAGATTTCCAGTGTGTATTCCAAGAAGTGTTCTAGGGTAGAGATGCTCTAGAAAGTTTGGAACCACTTACAGATAGAAAAGAGTTTGTGGATACTATAAACTATTTCCTTGCTATTCATACTCTGAAAATAGCAGTTTAACTAAGGTTGAAGGCAGGAGTAAATCCAGTTCCAGGGTTTTAATGAGGCTGGATCCCTCTCAAAACCAGTGGTGGTGCAGAGGAAGGTATTTTTATACAAGAAAAAATATGTTCCCTTTTGTAAAAAAAAAGTGCATTTGTTCAAATGTGAGTGAATTTGCCCATGAGTATTAGTGCACAGTGGACAATTACAAGTAAAGAAAACCCTTGAGTTTATCAATCAGAATTCACAAAACTTTTCTGGGAGTACATCTGGAAAATTTTAACCATCATATAATTACAGAAATAGTTTTGCAAATATTTGTGATTTTCTGATTTTTGTGGATTTGTATCCAAGCAAGCTCCTGAACTTGTGGGAGATGTTTCAGAAATGTTTTTAAAAACCAGGCTACTATTGTGTAGTTTAGGCCTGGGAGAAATTTGAATTACACCAGAGTAATCATAGTAATTTCAGTAGCCACACATAACTCTTGAAATGTGAAATTACTGAGATTACGTCATTATTCCAGCTTGGGTAATTAAGAGTAATTTGGAGCAAAAAATGTATTGCAGGAACACAAGAACAATGAACTAAAATAGAGAGGGGCTGCTGGCTACTGCTGTTCTGTAGAATTTACTATTATTTTCTTAGCACAAAATGCTTCATCCAGCCCATTTTGGACACAAGTCTGCATTTTGCACTTAAAAATTACTAAATGTTTGATTGCAGATCCCAAGTAATTACATATATTTACAAGTAATTTTGCAGTATTTATGCTAGACGGAACGACACCAGTTACACCCACCCATAGTGTGATCCTGAGGCACAAATACTAGGATGGTCAAACTTGAAAATGCAAAATATTAACAACTGGCTGGAATCAAAGCAAAAAGACACCTGTAGCAACCAATAAGTAGTCACTAAGAAGGCACACACAAACAAAACAGTGACTTGTAGAAGGAAACCTGGCCTCTCAAATTTTAAAGATGGGTAATAAGGTGGTTCAGGCCTCAAGTCCTTGGTATCTAGCCAATGAAGAGTAAAAAGTACTCTGGCATCTCATGGATGAATACTCCTAATGTGGTGAGAAGTGAGCACCGCCTCTGGCCTCTCCTCATTACACAAATAGTCTCAGGATACCTCAGTTCCACAGTGAGGAGCTAAAGAGAGGGTTCATGCAGTGCTTTAAATTGGCTGTTTCTCACCGATACTGAGTACTGGAACTTTTTCATTTTCTCCCCTCGAGTACTGACACTTATCCTCAAACAAAGAGAGTGCTGGTACTCATAAGAACCTGGTTGCGATGTAGGCAGCATTCCTTTCATCAAGGAACTCCAACCGTGGCAGCACCTTTAACACACACTGCATGGATGTAATCATGGTGGAAGCCTGGGCTGAACTGGCACAAGAGCACCAGAACAGCAGCTCCTGTCACCATGACACAGAGTGTGCTACTCTGCAAGTCATCAGAGCAGGGATGTGGCTACAGGAGAGCTTAGTTTATCCCTTGGTCTTACAGCGTGGGGACAGGGAGGTGGCTGTAACACTTAATATAGGGTGTGTCGGATGTATTGTTCAGGGTAGTGTCAATATACCAAAAACAGATCAAAATAAAGCTTGTGATTGCTTTTATCATTTCTAATCATCGCTTCACAACTGAATTGCCTATTTGCACGCACAAATATGGGATATCGCTACCTAACTCGCACATCCCCATTTTATCGACCTGGATGGAAGAGACGGTAAGTCTATTGAAAAATGCGATATGCGCTTTGAACAGAGATGTTTGCAGCCAGCGCTAAACCACTTAGGCTTTTATGTCACATGGATGTTTACAGTTGTATTTTTATCAAAAGCCAATAAATATAATGCATGGTTGCAATATATTATGCACTTTGAATGGACGACAAAAGCTGGAAAAAAGGCATTTTTCATCTATTTGGTGCTTCCTGACCAGGACTTTATGTCAATAGTCAAAGCTCAATTCAGGAAGACTGGCATGCCATTTGTACCGTCATGTGAAAGTTTGACAATTGAAAATGCAAGAATGCATATAACATTTACTATAGAAAGTATATAATGCATATAATATAAATTATCTAAGCTAACACATGTGGATTTAGCATTAGTGCTGCAAAGTAAGTCATCAAAAGATTATAAAGTGGTTTTGAATAATCCAACAAATGTTTTTTCATCAAGTGTGCTGTTTTAAAGATCATGGTGTGTATTTTAATCACACAGAGTGCAGACAGATCACCCCAATAGATACCTTATTCTTTCTAATATCACATCTGTAGCATGTTTACTCAGTTCATCACTCCTTTTTAACCACACATAATGGAATGTTGAAAGGCTGAGCCACCAACAGCAATATTGCCAGTGTCTCTATGTCAACATTTTTCATCCAGTGGCAGCTAGAGACAGAGAATACTCTGCTCGCTAAATATATACAGATTATGACCCTCATTACGAGTATGGTGGTCTTAGGACCGCCATGTTGGCAGTAGCGGTCGTACCGACAACAGGCTGGTGAAGAAAACTGCCAAATTATAACCATGGCAGTATTTCCAACAGACTACAGGCAAAGCACCACCTGCACCGCCACTGCAGTCAGTCCACCATGGACGATGGTAGCTGTCTGCAGGACGGCAAAGACCACGGTGGTCATTACAACCTCAGCTGTCATTTTGCAAGACCGCCGAGGGACTGCCGTGCTGAAGACCGCAAGTGCAGGCCGTTTTCCGCTCGGCAAATTATGACTGCTGGCAGCCCTCCATCCTTTTCCGGATGGAGAGCCGCCAGGAGCCATACTGGCGGTCGGCGGGGAAGTGGAGGTTGCTCCACCTCCACCCCCGTCAACAGAGCACCGCCCACCGAATCACGTTCTGTGGTACGGTGTGGCGGTGTTCTGTTGACGGGGTGCTGGCGGCGGAGCAGCCCCCATGGATCCCGACCCCTCCCGGAGGATCAACGGACCAGGTAAGTAGATCGTCCATTAGGGGAGGGGGGTGGAGGGGTGTTGTGTGTTGTGTGCATGAATAGAGGTGTCCGTGTGAGTATGTAGAGGGGATGTGTGAGTGCGTGTATGCATGCAGGGGTGTGTTGTGTTTTGAAATGTGTGCATGTCTGTCTGTCTGTATGTCTGAATGGATGTGTGCGTGCATGTATGTATGTGGGTGTGCGTGTATGACTGTGTGTGTGTCTGTAGGCATGTTCGGTGATATGTGTGCGGGTATGTGTGTTGGTGGTGTATGCATGCGTGTACGGTGTGTGTCTGGGTTGCTATGTTGGGGGTAGGGGTAGAGGGTGTGGGGGGAGGAAGCAGGGGTGGGAGTGGGGGGTGGGGGAGCGGGGGGTGGGGGAGCCCCCTATCAGTGCCAGGGAAGGAATTCTTCCCTTACCTCCATGGATTTCATGACGGTTCCCAACCCCATTAAATCCATTGCAGTCAGCCGGGTCGTGATACCGCCGGCGGTCTTGTGACGGCCGCCTGCTGGAGACCCAAGTCTCCAGCCCAGGGGTCATCTCCGCCCTGAAGGTCGGATCAGAGAAGTGGCGGTAACCGCTATGGTCATAATTCAATTTTTTTTACCGCCAGCCTGTTGGCCGTAAGACCGCCACTTCTTCACCAACCGCCAGGGTCGTAATGAGGGCCCATGTTTCCGCCAGACAGATTATGAGGCTGCACACCTCCAAGGTTTCCGACGCGGTCGCGCCACCACAAAAATAAAGGTGGAAACCAACTGTATAAAAGGAGACACTCACCTCCAGTAAGCCATATTCGTCCGGAGCTGCCATAGAACATCAATTACACATCTTCCCTCTGCTCCTGCTTGCCTAATGACTTTGGAACCAGTAACGTCAATGATGACAGCAACCATGAGTACACACACTTACCTGTCACTGTTGTAAAATGTTAAAGTACCTATGCACATACAACATACAAATTGGGAACGGGTGGCGAGGACAACACACATACGTAACCTAACACTGACATTCACACTCACACACAGCCACATACACACCCGCACATAAATAGTACACACACAACAGCCATCACACACACACGCACGTCATAAACAGACACCAACCCACAGAAACACAGCGCCAGCACAGACACGCAACACCACCAAACGACACTACTATACCACAATCGCAATACCAGCAAAGCATTGGCAAGCACCCAAAATAGACTCTACCCCTTGCCATATCATACATACAACACTACGTGCCAACACCAGGGAATGAATACACACAATCACATAATCACACAACCATCCAACACAGCATACAACATACCCCACAAACACATATAACAATGTATTTGACATACCATTCACACACACTCACGCACACAGTCCAACCACATAAAGGCACACAACACTGCAACTAACACATGTCAACACAAACACCACTCAATACCATCACAACAACATGTCCCCAACACACATGCCCATCACACAACACACAGCCATCGCTGGTGGACAATTGTTCTGCACACAACCAACATGCTGCCCAGGTAGCGCAACCACTGCTGACACACAATGTCAGCCAAGACCAAATTTGCCCTAAGTATAGAAATGCAAGACAAAGATATAACGTTGAAACCAACAACAGGTTGGTCTAAATATATATTATTAGTATAAATATACTAAAATGGTCCAAGGCCAGTACAAGAAATTAATGTGCAACATCCACACAGAGCACTTTTGTGCCCCAACTTGACTACTATGTAACCTCGCCAGGTAGGCGTATCAAGGGGGCAGGCAGGCACATGAGGGATTAGGAGGGTGCCAGAGGGGGCTGGGGAGGTTCGGCTTTCGATTGGGAGGGGGACCTTTGGGTTTTGGCTTTGGCCGGGGCCTTAAGACAAGGCTTAGGGGAGGGTTGGGTACTTTTAGGAGGGGTTGATTTCTAGGTGGTGAGGGTCATGGGAAGGTATTTGAGGTAGAAGGGCCGGACTTGGGGAGGGATACAGACTGTTTAGAGGTATCACAGGTAGGAGAGGAGTAGGGAAAATGGCAAACCCTAAGAGGAAAGCTTTCTTTGACAACATGGTGATGGGCATGGCAAAAGGGTTTTCGTGTGGCGGGAGAGGGAGTGGTTGTCTGAGGTGTTGTGGATATCTTGGGTGTATGTCTGTGCGAGGTATGCTTGTGGGTGTCTGTTGGGTGGTTGAGTGTGAGTGTTTATGTGTCTTGGGAGGAGGGGGGTGGAGGTGCTGGGAGATGGTGTGGTGGATGGATGACTGTCTGTTGGGGTGGTGACTACAGGTATGGTGGATGTGCTACATGTAGGCGTGTCTGAGGTTGTGGTGTCTACAGATGTGGTGACTGGGGTGGATGTTTGAGGGTCTACTGTTGTTCTGTTTGTGGGTAAGACAGGTGTAGTTTCTGGATTTGTGATTTTTGGTGTGGGGTCTGCAAGTGTGTTAGGTGTTGTGTCTGTGATGCTGGGGGTGATGGAGGTATCAGGGCAGGTTGTCACTGTTGATGTGTCTGCAGGTAAATGTTGCTTGTGTGCATGCCGGTGGTGTGGCTTGTGGTGCTTGTGTTTGTCTGAGCTACCCTTTGATGTTGAGGGGGATGCATGCTTGTCTGTCTGCGTGCTTTGGCTAGGCCGGGGAAGAGGGGCTTGGTATTAAGGAGAGGAAGGTAGAGGGGGGACAGAAGACAAAGCGTGATTGGCTGCCGTCAGTGTGGAGGCCAGAGCCTGAAAGGATCTCTATTGAACTTGAGTTCCAAGTCCCTGGATGGCATTCACGATGGTAGACTGACCCACAGACCTCAGGAGGTCAAAATCCTTCTCACTGAGGTACGCAGAGCTGACAGGGGCTTGGACAGAGGTGGCTTGGCAAAGGAAACACCCAACCTCTTGGGTGAGCAGGCACGGCCAAGTAGGTGGGGAGCTACAAGGAGGGCGGTGGTAGAAAGAGGGGTCGCAGACAATGATGGTGCATGGGTGGTCCCAGATAGGTCCTCCAATGCCAGGAAGTGTCCACTGGAGGAGGATTCCAAGGATGACGATGTAGATCCTATCTCCCCATGGCACTCCCCTTGCCCACTGGTTCCCTTGCTGTCAGTTGTCTCAGCAATCCGGTTCCCATGACAAGCAGCTTCCCCACTAGCCTGTGTCCCATTTCCTTCACCTAATGATGCTGATGCACACAAACAGAGAGAGGGAGGAAGAGGAGGGGAGAGGGTCATCACATACAACAGTAGGTATACATCTCAGTTCAAGTTAAAACCCTTTAGAGCGTACATCATGTCAAAATATGATACTTCAAACTACCCCCTTTGTCATCTGTCTCACCTACATCATAAGCCAAGTATTTAAGCACTACTTGACTATCGCATCAAATCACCTGTAACTCTAAGGCATCATACTTGTCATGGCCCAGCTAAAGCAAATATGTCATCCCCATAAATCTCATCACTGACCATCATCTTATCAGTCTAAGGAAAAGCAGGTGACAGATAACACTATATCATGCTTACTCTGACCCCGCACCTGCCCAGTCTATCAACAAAAGCTATATTCCATTAAAGGAAAGTCATCTCACTTCACATATGACACAGAACCTTCCCTTCCAAACATGGCTAGCAGATCATTCTGTACATACTTCACACTATGGCAACATTCCCTGTGGCAGTCCCATACAGTGTCCAGAGCAATTTGATATTCCATGTCTAGAAAATAGCTATGTAAACGATTTGTCAGGATTTCCTGCAGTCACTATTCAGAGACATTGTCAAATACACAACAACTCCATGTACTGCAATTTGGGGCTACCTAGCACACATGATACATACACAAACAATAACAGAGCATTTTAATAGCAACTCAACTATGGACAGTATAGAATTTGCTAGGAGGGCTCATAACATCCTACCTGACAAGCTGATTCAGAGCCACTGCATGACAATTTGAGAACACCGACATCACTTACAGCTGTCCTGACATGTGTTTCCAACTAGCTAAGTCCTGACTAAACCCGTACACAACTGAAAACCATTGTACACACAAAAGACACATTCATCTACACGACTGTCATCTTACTGAGATTCCACAACACCAACAGGTGTATCTGAAATGGAACTTCTGCTACACCATTAAATCAGGCTAATATGTGCTCAGCCAAATCCAAACATGCCCAAACAGCCCAGATCACGTAAGGTAAGTTTAGGAATAAATAGTCTGCTATACATGATCAGCCACAAAGTATTCATTTAGACATGTGGTAGACAGCTAATACTATATGTAGCACTCATAGGTATAGCATTGGCATATCTATCATTTGGCAATGCACATGGGCAAAGCGTCAAACAGCCTAGCCACCTGCCTTGCCTGGAACAAACTCATTGGAATACAAGTTATTTGCCAACATATCAATGTAATGCCAACAAACATTAATGGGCTAATAGGCAATGAGTCCCCCATTGTGGGATATCTATTCTATACAAGCTTCTCATAACCCATTGTATGATTATGACATGACAACAGGGACACCTTCTCATACCTCATAGGGACAATACTCTATTTTGGCCATACCAATTGACTAAATTGGATGCCAGTCTCACATGAAGTCTACAACTGTTTTAGGACACATGCTAAATAGGCCCTGTAACTAATTCAGGCCCAATTTTGCACATAGAGCTGATCCATTTAAATAGGAGTGGTCTGACACCTTAGATCTACATAACACACTATTTGGATGAATGGAGCTGAGGACACTAGGTGGGAAGGATGACACAGCAGCTTTCATACATTTATGGCTGGGTAGAGTCACACATGTGGCTCAGTCACATGCACATCTCCACATACAGCCATACATTTTGCTAGACACAGGTGATCAACATGTTGCCATGCACAATCCAATGGCCAGATCTCTTTTTCTATATTGGCAACTGGAGTACCATTTATTCAAAGTAGTCATCATACCTGTAGCACTTACAACTTGGTCTCAGCTGCAATACTGAGACAGCATAAACCAAACTATCAGAGGATGCAACCGTGAAAAATGAATTTGGCAGTATTTCACTGTTAGGACATGTAAAAGACATCAGTACATGTCCCACCTTTAACATACACTATACCCTGCCCATGGGACTACTTAGGGCCTACCTTAGGGATGCCTTACATGTATAAAGAGGGAAGGCTGCCTTCAGTGCATTAAAAGCTGTCTGGCAAGCCTCAGTCCAGAACACTTTCTTTTGTTGTTTCATGGAAGTTAACTGTGTTAAGGGAGCCACAATGGTGCCATACCTCTTAACACACCTCCTATAGTAACCTGTGAGACCTAAACATGCTCTCAACTCGGACAGGGTCTTGGGAGCCTCCCAAGCCAGAATGGAGTCAATCTCTGACCGTAGGGGTACCACCTCGCCACTTCTCATCTGGTGTCCCAAGTACACCACAGAACCCTTACCTATTTGGCATGTACTTGCATTAATAGTGAGGCATGCCTTCTGCAGGGCTTCTAACCCTTTGCAGAGGTATTGCAAGTGTTCCTCCCAAGTGGAGCTGAACACAGCAATGTCATCCAGGTAGGCTGCACTTAAGACATACAATCGAGCCAACACCTGGTTAACCAGACTCTGAAAGCTGGCAGAGGCATTTTTCATCCCAAAGGGCATCACCCTAAACTGGTAGTTCACATCTGGGGTAGAAAATGCAGACCTTTCCTTGGCCTCCTCAGTCAGAGAAATTTGCCACTATCCAGACGTTAAATCAAATGTGCTGAGGTATTTGACAGCCCTTATCCGATTAATGAGCTCATCACCTTGGGGAATGGAGTCCCTGGTAATCCTGAACCTGAGTTCTGGAGTGGAACCAGGAGCAGCAGCCTTTGAGACCAAGATAACAGGACTGGCCCAAGGGCTACTGGAAAAGTCAATAACCCCATAAGCTAACATTTTGGATACCTCATCCTTAATGCTGGCTCCAACTTTTTCAGGGTGACTTTGTCAGTCACCCTGTAAACTTTATGTTTCACAGGTGGACTGTCTCCAGTGTCCACATAATGTGTACACAAGTGCGTGACCCCTGGGTTCAAGGAAAAGAGAGAGGCAAACTGTCCCGATACCTGATGACAGTCTCTCTCTTGCTCTGGGGTCGGTGAGGGGGAGAGGTTCACACCCTCGCACAAACCCATCTTTTTCTTTGACAGACAGGAGATCAAGAAAAGGCTCACTCTCTTCCTCCACCACCTCATCTGTTACCAAGAGCATAGTCACTTCTATCCTCTCAAAGTGAGGCTTCACGTGCTTCACATGTAGGACCCTCAAAGGGAGAGTCCACACGTTCACCAGATAGAGGACATCACTCTTGCACTCCACCACCTCAAAAGGTCTATTCCATTTGTGCTGGAGAGCCGAGACTCCACTGAGGCCATCACCTACACTTTTTGTTCAGGATGAAACTCAACCAGAGTGGCATTCTGGTCATACCACTGTTTCATATTTTCCTGGCTTGCTTCCAGGTTCTTTCTCTCCAGCTACCTGAAGCGAGCACTCTGGTTCCTAAAAGCCAGCATGTAACTGAATACATCCTGGGGGGCTTACTGGAGGCCTTCTCCAAGCCTTCCTTAACCGGACTCTAAGTTCCCCTCAAAGGGTGGCCATACAAAAACTTAAAAGGGCTACATCCAAGATCCTTTTGTGGCATCTCCCTGGAGGTGAACAGAAGACATGGCCAGAGGATGTCCCACTTATGCCTCAAGGGCTCTGACAAGCCCATAATCATGCCCTTCAAGGTGCAGTTGAATCTTTTAACCAGACCGTTTACTTGAGGATGGTAAGGAGTGGTAAACTTGTAGGTTACCCCATACTCCTCCCATATAGACTTCATATTTGTAGATATGAAGTTTGTACCCCTATGAAATACCACTTCCTTAGGGAACCTCAAGCGGGAAAAAAAAAACATCAATGCACGTCCCACCACGGGTGTAGTGATTGATCTCTAAGGAATGGCTTCTGGGTACCAGGTCCACCATGACCAGGTTAAAATTGTTACCCATGGCTGTCTTGGGATCCAGAGGTCCCACAATGTCAGTACTAATCATTTCAAAGGGGGTGCTCACAATAGGAAAAGATTGGAGGGGACCCTTATTTTTCCCTCCACTTTTGCCACTTGCCTGGCAAATTTGTCAAGACCAACAGTGCACATCAGAGTGCCTGTGGTTTTGGGGCCAGTAAAAGTGGGTAACAAGGCTCTCAAAGTAGTTGTCCTGCCCCAAATGCCCAGCTTAAGGCACATCATGAGCCAAACCCAGTAGGAAGGCTCTAAAGCACTGGGGTATCACCAGCACACGGGCTGCCTCAGGCACACCAACCTTAGGCTCACTATATAGGAGGCCATCCTCCCAATACATCACATGTGAACCAGACTCCTTGTCAGACGCCTGGCCTGCAGCCTGCTGCAGCAAACCCTCCAGAATAGGGCATGTTTTCTGTGCCATACAGAATGCTTCCCTGGTGAGTCCCCCTTCCTGCTGCCACTGAGTCTGCTCAGGAACCTCCCCCAGTTCAGCCACTTGTTCTCCTGTTGGCTCTGGGGCATCCCCCTCAGGTTCAGGTTTTTCCAGGACCATGGGAACTTCTGGGGTGGGTTTCCAGTGCCCCTTGCCATTCCTCCTTCTGGCAGGCACCTGGGCCACTCTTTCAGGCTCCAGGGCCTCCTGATCACCTTGACGGGCTGCCATTGACTGGGTGGGGGCACACACCTACCCAGACAGACCCAACATCTCCAAGTGAGACCTGTGTTCCCCCTCCTTCCAAGAGGAATCCTCCAGGTCATTGCCAAGCAGACAATGAACAGGCATGGTTGGACTGACAGCTACCCTCAAGGAACCTGAGACACCCCCCTACTCAAAGAGAACCCGTGCCACTCTGAACAAGCGCTTTGAGTTGTCTACTTGGTGAAGTTCATGGGGAACTACCTGATCCTCAGACACCAGGTGACTTCTCACAGTAGTCAACTGGCTCCTGTGTCTCTCAGAGCCCCCACCCTCTGTCAATTGATGGTCACCCACTGCCTGTACTTTTTAGGATTCTCAGGGACAAGGATCCTCTATACCATCTCACTGTCTCCCAGTGAGACAATGGTCATCTCAGCTGGCTCCGACCCACCTGGAACCAACTCCTCCCCAAGCACTACACTGGCCAAACCATGTGACTGAGCACCAGTGGGTACCCGTGTGCACTTGGGACAATTGGGATCCCCCCTCACATGACCCACCTGGTCACATGAATAACATTTGCGGGGACACTTCTTTGCAAGATTTCCTGTAGAGACCCATGGCTTCTTTTCAACTGGGGGCTGGGAATCCTCACCCTGGGAATTAGGTTGGGGCCCTTTAGTGAACCCCCCGGGTTTACCCTTACCTCCCACTTTTTCTGATGAGGACCCTGCCCACCCTTGGCAGAGTCTCCCCATACTTCTTCTGAACCAGCGTGCTTTCCCAATCATCTGCTTCCTGAGCAAGCTTTCTGGGGTCAGTTAGCTTGCTATTAATTAGGGGTGCTGGCTCAGCTCTGGAAAACAAAGACTGTACAAGTCCTCCCAGGCAATTCAATTATAAAGCCCCTCATAAGTTGTTACCTTACTGCCCTTCACCCAACCATCCAGTGACCTGCAAAATGAGTTTACACACTCCAACCAGGTTTGAGATTCTTTCTTTTTGTAGGACCTACATTTGTCCTTGTACTGCTGAGTGGTGAGACCATATCTTGCGAGTAGGGCGGCCTTCATTATAGAATAAGTGAGTCCCTAAGGTTCTCCTAATGATGTCAGAGTGTCCCTCCCCTCTACCTCAAAGTGCTTCTTCCACAGACCCACCCCCAATGTACTTCTGGGCCCATGTTCATGTGGAGAGCTGACTCATACCCCTTAAATCACAGATAGAAGTCATCCTCTCTCTTGTAATCCTTCACCAGATCTTTAGGAATGCGCACCCTCCTCTCAGGCTGCACTGAGTTACTGCTGCCACCATCTCTACTAGACTCTGTCCTCTGATTCCGCCCCTTAAAATTAGCTCATGAGCCAAGAACATCTATTTCTCCTCTATGGTCAACCTTCTCTCTTCCATCTCCATTTTAAGCTTTTCTAACTCCAGCTGGTGCACCCTCTCTGCTTGCCTGTCCTGCAACTCCTCAGGGGTCAGACCGCTGGATGGCACACTGCTACCTGCCCTAGAGATGCTCCCCCCAGGCAGAACAGGTACATCCCCTTCATTATGAACACTCTGCACCTCCTCACCCTCATCCTCCTCCTCTGTGTGCCCTCCAGCCTCATTGGCTGCCACCCAGGCCCTCAATGCCTTTTGCATCTTCTCCTTCCTGGCAGAGCTCTTGATTGGGCAGGCAAATCGGCTTCAGTTGAGCCACTGTGTACTCCTCTTGTTTCTCTAACTCAAAAAAAGCCTTTGTAGCCACAGCTGGTGAATCCCCAGATTGAGGCAGGTTGATGAGTTAATTTGAAAATGCAAAGATCCAAAAACAATTCAGAGATTTAACAAGAGAAGTTCAAAAATACAAAAATTAGAAGCAGAAAAAGTCCAAAAAGTGAAAAACAAAAACAAGTAGCATGTGGTCCTGTAATGATCTGCACTAAAAACAATAGTGTACACTTAATCACTGTATGTCAAGTACAAATACAAGTTCTGGCCCACCACCGCAACCAATGTTAGAAATGGGGTCTGTGGTTGGCAGTCAGTTTGCACTCTGTCCAAGCAGGGAGCCTCACTCTAGTCAGGTCAATGAGACACACACTTAGGTAACCCCTGCTCACCCCCTTTCATAGCTTGGTACAAGCAGTCAGACTTATCTCAAAGGCAGTGTGTAAAGTGTTTATAGCAACACACAGAGTTATACAGTGAAAACACTACAAAATGGACACCACACCAGTTTAGAAAAATAGGCAATATTTATCTAAATCAAACAAGAACAAAATGACAAAAATCCAGCAAACACAAGTAAAGTTATACATTTTCAAAATAATAGAATCTTACCCTATAGAAAATAATTGAAACGCTGGAGTTACACAAAGTACCAGGTTTGCGTCAAAAATAAAACCGCACAGGCGAGCATGCGTCGAAAAAGTCAGCAATGTGTCATTTTCTCACTCGCAAGTGAGACAATGCATCATTTTCTGGACCGGGCACCATGGGTCCAGGCAGGTTTACGTTGATTTTGACATCACGTGATCATGCCTCAGAAATCTGGCCTCATGGTGATGGAAAACCGCACTGCGTGGGGTTTCCATAGTTTTGAGCAGCCACAAGTGGGTGTTGCGTAGTTTTACCAGCCGTGATGCAGGTGATGCATTTATTTCCTAGCCGCGATGTAGGTGGTGCGGCGATTTCAGCCACAAGGCAGGTGGAGTGTTCTTTTTACAGCCACGTTGCAGGTGGTGTGTCAAATGTTTCCCAGCACGGCATCTTGGGCACAGATTTCAGCCTTTTTATACCAGATTCACCTTTCAAGGACCCAGGGACTGGATAGGGCACCACTTGGCAGGGCAGGAGTTCCATCAGAGAGTCCAGGTGCTGGCAGAGGAAGTCTTTGATGGTCCTGAAACTTCAAAACAGGAGGCAAGCTCAATCCAAGCCCTTGGAGACACTTTACAAGCAGGAATATACCACAAACAACAGTCTTTGTCCTCTTTCAGGCAGAAGCAGCAACTGCAGGCCAACCCAGTAGAGCACAGTCACAGGCAAAGGGGCAGTACTCCTCCTCCAGCTCTTCAGCTCTTCTCCTTTGCAGAGGTTCCTCTTGGTTCCAGAAGTAATCTGAAAATCTGGGGTTTTGGGTCCACTACTTATACCCCTTCCTGCCTTTGAAGTAGGCAAATTTCAAAGTGAAGTTTTACACAAGATCCTGCCTTGCCCAGATCTGGCCCTGGACACGCACCACGGGGTTTTCGATTGTATTGTGTGAGGGCAGGCACAGCCCTTTCAGATGTGAGTGACCACTCCTCCCTCCACTCTAGCCCATATGGCCCATCAGGATATGCAGGCTACACCCCAGCTCCCTTTGTGTCAATTTCTAGAGGGGAATCACAAACAGGCCGACTGTCAGTCTGACACAGACAGGGAATACACAAACAGGCAGAGTCACAGAATGGTTTAAGCAAGAAAATGCGCACTTTTTAAAAGTGGAATTTACAAAGTGACAATTTAAAAACCAACTTTACCAAAAGATGTATTTTTAAATCGTGAATTCAGAGACCCCAAACTCCACATCTCTATCTGCTCCAAAGGGAAACTGCATTTAAAGTTATTTAAAGGCCAACCCCATGTGAACCTGTGAGAGAGGCCTTGCAACAGTGAAAAACAAATTTGGCAGTAGTTCACTGTCAGGACATGTAAAACCCATCAGTACATGTTCCACCTTTAACATACTCTGCACTCTGCACATAGGGCTGACTTGGACGTAACCTAGGGGTGCCTTACATGTATGCAAAGGGAAGGTTTGGGCATGACAAGTGGGTACACTTGACAGGTCGAATTGGCAGGTTAAAACTGCACACACAGACACTGCAGTGGCAGGTCTGAGCCATGTTTACAGGGCTTCTCATGTGGGTGGCACAACCATTGTTACAGGCCCACTAGTAGCATTTGATTTACAGGCCCTAGGCACCTTTAGTGCACTGTAGAAGGGTCTAACTAGTAGATCAACATGTCAATCATGGAAAAGCCAATTACGAATTCACCTGAAAAACTATCCACAGTTAAAATGCAGTTATTATGAGAAATTTAACCCGAAACACCATAACTATACTTTAACCTTTGGTTTTCTACCATTTTTGTAAATATACATTGTGATGTTAGAACCATTTTTAGTCATCTTCTTTGCTTAACCTTTGTTTTTTCAGTGACTTTTTGTCATGCACAAATGTCTTAAAAAAATGAAACGTGTAGAATTAACATGTAGACCTTAGACGAAAATGCTATGCTTTTTATTACAAGTAAAACAGTAGGCTGACACATTTGCATGTGTTAAGCTTGAACAGCTGAACTAGCATATACTTTCAAAGCTGTCCTAGGTTAAGAATGTGAAATGTTAAACTTTTGACATCCTACTATGATAAGAAAACAATGGCTTATGTAAAAGAAGTTAGGTTTGAACTTCCCATAGGCATATTTTCCATAGAATACAATCATGTATCGAAATGTTTTAGTTTAATTCTGCAAAATGTTTCTAAGCATACAGTGATTTACTTTAAAGAATCAAAATGTAGTTTGTGCTTTTGTAAAATGATGAAAAACTTATCCATGGAAATGATGTTTGTCAACCAAAGTAAATGATGAGAGCCCTCATGCACATATACAAAGTAGTTGATAAACCTGATTCACTTAAATATTGTTGTCTGAAGGCTATTGTATTCTTGGTGAGATAATGACTAAAGGCCTGATTTAGATCTTGGCAGGAGCAAATACTCCATCACAAATGATACAGACATGCTGTCCTCCCTATTACTATTCCATTATATCCTATGGGGATCTTAATACAGCGTACGGGATAGCCTTCACTTTTGTGACAGAGTATTCCCTCAGGCAAAATCAAAATCAGTCCCAAAATGCTCCTGTTCCCCTGAAGACAATGATTGCAGATGGACTAGACATATTTATTTTGACAGTGGCTTATATTTACTAAACTAACATCACTATAAAGATGTTATGTTTGTATTGCTAATGTGTCCCTGTAAGACTTCCATTTTGTGTATTGGGTTTTCTGGCAACATCAGATTTGTAGTCGTCTCTCCTCTCTTGAACATCTTTAAATAACAAAGGAATCTGCATCTGTGATACCATCAACAAAACAAAGACCACAACATGGTTATCAATCACACAATAAGACTGTTTTCAAAATAACATAAGTATGTATATTCTGTTGCACCTTTTAACATCGAGTTACATTCAACGTTTACTTTCTATAGTTGCCACAGTTAACGCCCAAAATGTCCAAAAGGAACAATTAACAGATCATTATTCCACTACCGCATTTCCTTTGTTTTAAAGTATTAAAAGCAGAGCGGTTTACATTTTATTTTAGCATTTTTGAAAGGCCATCCATTTAACGACTGTATAACTAAAATGTACATTACCGCATTGCCGTTTTTCCACAACTTTCAGCATTAAGAGTAAAACAAAAAACATTTCATTTATTTTGAATGTCATGCAAACAACCATTCAAATGATGCATTTTCGAAATAAAGGGCACATTACTGAGAAAGTGCAGGAGATTAATAAAGTAAATGCATCCATATCTAGAGTTTTACATGCAGCGTGATTTTTATCCCATAAAAAATTCATACAACATAGTTTATTATTGGCATAAAACCCAAGCAAGAAGTCACTTTTTAAAATCTATATTGTAAACGTAATTTGCCTTTCGATATTTCCTTGTTTTCTTATTTGAAACGCGATATAATATTTATTAAAGACAATGCAGGGAACAACATCATTAAACGGCAGGCCTAACCACAAAGAAAAATTAAATTATTTGCCCTTCGTTTTTTAAATTGTGATACCAGCACATTTGAATAAAACATTTGCCATCTCACAGAATTTCATTTCTATTCTGCAAGATAGCCTTCTCATTTTTCTCAAAACAGCCATATTCAGGATTGTCAAAAGATGAATGGTCTCTGGGGTTGGGTTGTCATGAAAGGTAAGATCAAACCAACAGAAAAAAACAATGAGCTTGTACAACAGGCCAGCTCAGTCAAGCAGTGATAAAAGCAGTGGCAGCCATCCCAAAGTTTTGTGACAGGCTTCATTTGTCTCATGGTAGGCCTTGTTCTAATGTCGTCTGCCATGCCTTCCCGTCATCCTTTGCTGTGCTGCAGCCACTCCTTCAGGTGCAGCACGGGTCATGCGTAGGGTTAGCAAGCGCGAGCACACCAGGGCTTGTTTTTCAAAATGAATTTGACTTTTAGGAAAAATTTGTAAGTCAAGCACCCAAGCAGGCATCAATTGCATTCTCTCTGCCAGAGAGCTGTCACTTTATGGGAAAGTTAAATTTGTCACAGAGAAAGGAAATTTCACTATCGTCTGTTTAAATAAGTTAGCGAGCAGGATGGTTTCCCATGTGTTTTTGCTGGGGCAACCAAATGGATCAATCATTTTATGCCCTGAAATACCAATTTATTATCCATGCAGGAGGCCTTAGATTCAATCTGTGCCATGTCTGGAGTGTCAGGTCAAATAACACGAGCTGTCATCAGTCCCTATAAAGGGAATTATTTGGCTCTTATCATCAAATTTTATTAATATGAATATTACTGGACTAAGTAATTATGACTTTCATTAAGCCAATGCCATTATGAATGAGTATATGACAAATTGTTGTTTAGTAGGTTGGTGCTGAAGAACCGACTGCCTGCATGTTCAATGGGCTAAACAATTACGTCACTAGCTGTCACTATGTACGACTAGCAATAAGAACTACGTTTAAGTACCACTAATGAATACCTGTTTCCATTGCGCACACAAAAAGTGAACTAAGTGAATGAATAGTACTAAACTCGATATTAGTGATTTTATTATAATTGGAAAAATGAAATGCTGAGCGTTCTTGGTCATGAATGTATAAATGCTGTGCTGATTACTAGTTGGGTGCTCGGTGTATTATGCTGCAGATGTGAAATGTTAAAACAAAAATAAATGTTTTCCCTCACTCATAATTAAACATGTTTCCTTTTGTTGTGAAAGACAATGCATTTCTCCTCGTTATGAATCAATTGACTACAACAAATCTAAATCCACTCATCTTTTTCCACTTGTGCCCTCATTAGAAATGATGGGGGTCATTCTGACCTCGGCGGTAAAAGCCGCTTACCGCCGGTCAGAAGACCACCACAATACCGCCACGGCCGCGGTCAGCCGCCACGGTCATTCTGACCCACAACTGCCAAACCTCCAAAAATCCGACCTCCATTGCAGTCCGCCACATCAGCGGCCAGCGATAAACTGGAGATGACCAAACCTCCACCGCCACGCCAACAGAAATACGCCCATGCCATTACGATCCACAAATCCACGCGGCGGTCTTACAAACGCGGTAGTCTATTGGTGGTACACACCGTCGCGGTCAAAATACACACACCTTAACAAAACACTACCACATTGGACAATTTGAAATACACACAACTGATACACATACAAACAACACTCCCACACATCCAATACAATATAAAACACACACCCACATCACCCACAAACCCCTACTACCAAAAATCAGAGACGAAGGAGAGAGACACACATCAGAGAATAGAGAGCCAGACACAGAGAGGCACACTACAACATCACACACACCACATAGTAGCACAAAGCACCACACACCAACACACTCATCCCCACACCTCATCCACACCACCCCATGGCACCACAAAGACACCCACGCTTTACGGACCAAGAACTCAGGGTGATGGTGGAGGAAATCCTAAGAGTGGAACCCCAGCTCTTCGGCTCACAAGTGCAGCACACCACCATAGCAAGGAAGGCGGAGCTATGGCAGCGGATCGTGGACAGGGTCAACGCGGTGGGACAGCATCCCAGAAATAGGGACGACATCCGCAAACGATGGAACGACCTACGGGGGAAGGTGCTCTCGATGGTGTCGCGACACAACATCGCGGTGCAGAAGACCGGCGGAGGACCCCCACCCACCCCACCAGAATTCACAGCATGGGAGCAAGAAGTATTAAACATCCTGCATCCTGAGGGCCTCGCTGGAGTACCCGGAGGAATGGACTCTGGTAAGTCCTATCTCATATACTTCATCCCCCCCACCCCACCAGCATGGCAACCCACACCCCCACCCTCACCCCCAACCCACCATCACACATCATCCCTGAGAATGTTTCCCTAGCACAACCCACCCAACCCCTCACCGACCCTTGCATGCCACCACAAACCTTGGACACCCATTACCTAAGCATGACCACTGCACATACCCATCCCCCCCACAAACCACCCTCACAACACCACCCACAAGGGAATTCCTGCACTGGGGGACAAGGGCACCCAAAAATCGCACGCTTTTTCACACACAGAAACAATAACCATACTCTCTCACCCCATGCAGGACCCGAACGCCAACACACCGGTCAGGAGGGTCCTCAAATGTCCATCCCACCCCCGGAACAGGCCCCCAGTGAGGACAGAAGCTCTGTCGAACAGGAACCTGATGACCAGCCCGGACCATCGGGGACCTCTGGGCAGTGGGTTCCCCAAACACAGACACAGGCCACAGCAGACCCAAACCCCCCTGGGAACAACAGCACAGCTCCCACCCAGCGGGTCCATGCCTCTGTCTCTAGGACAGGTCAAGCAGCGGTGTGTCTGCCACTACAGGGCACCCAGGCTAACCCAACACCCCAACAACAACAGGGACCTGGGGGCAGTGGGAGTGGGCACACCGTCCAGGGGACAGAGGCCCAGGCAAACAGGGCAACTCAGAGGGCTGCCGTGCGACAGGGGGGGGAGGAGAGGCCCAGGGAACCCACTCTCCAAGAGGCCCTCACTACCATCATGGGAGCATACCACCACTCCCAAGAGACGATGGTGACGGTACTGGCCAGGTTCACCGAGATACAGGCACAGCAGGAAGAACGCTACATGGGGTTCAGCAACCAACTCACCACCATCGCTACCGCCATGGGGAGCATGGTCCAGGCCCTCAACAGGATAGAAGACACTTTGCGGGACCATGTGGCACCACACAGGGCCACTGTCACTAGCCAGGAATAGCCTACCACCTCCGCCGGCGCTAGTGGACAGGAGGCCCACACACAACGACAGGCCACAAGAACCCCACCTCCTGCTGAAGAACAACCACCCCGCAAGAGGAGCCTAAGACCCAAAAAAAAACCAGAGTAGCATGCCAAGACCACCGCCAGCATGAGTTACCCCCAGAAGTCATCCCACTGTCCCACATTGCCACCCTGTCCAAACTCAAACAGCCCCTGCTCCATCCTTCCACAGGCATATGGACAATAGACCTGTCAGACTGCGAACTGGACTCTGCCATGGACATCACTCCACCCCCACCCATCACCGTCTTCATATAATGTACCATTATCTAAGCGCACAAAATAAAACAATTATTGCACAGAAAACCGTTTGGAGTCATGCTGTATTCTCAAAAAATCGTACTACACATAACAGTTCACAATATGTGATGTCAGTTAGTGATGACAACATACCAATGTCAATACGCTGTAGTACATGGCCAAACCAAGCAGAAGTCGGGCTATGAGTCATTAAGCACTGAGAAGGGAAGGGAAAAAGAATATGTTATTTAAAAGAGCTGGGGGGAAATACATAAAGTTGAGATGCATGAGGCTCTAAGTAACTGGGAAATGGCGTGGCTGAACCTTACCTGTGTGCTACTGAAAATACTGTTGTATGACAGCTTCCCTGTTGTCTGTTTCCTCACCGTTGTCTTCCTCCTCTTCACTCTCCACAGGCTCCACGGCTTCTACGACCACCATCTGGACCATCCTCCTGCAGGAAAGGCACCTGGCGTCGCAAAGCCAGGTTGTGAAGCATACAGCAGGCCACGATGATGTGGCACACCTTCTTTGGTGAGTACATTAGGGATCCACCTGTCATATGCAGGCACCTAAACCTGGCCTTCAGGAGGCCGAAGGTCCTTTCAATGACCCTCCTAGTACGCCCATGGGCCTCATTGTACCGTTCCTCTGCCCTGGTCCTGGGATTCCTCACTGGGGTCAATAGCCACGGCAGGTTGGGGTAACCAGAGTCACCGATTAGCCACACACACTGTCTCTGTAGCTGTTCCATCACATAGGGGACGCTGCTATTACGCATAACATACGCGTCATGCACTGACCCAGGGAACTTGGCATTTACATGGGAGATGTACTGGTCTGCCAAACAGACAACGTGCACATTCATAGAATGGTAATTTTTCCTATTTCTGTACACCTGTTCATCGTCATTTGGGAGTACTAATGCCACATGGGTCCCATCAATGGCACCAATGATGTTGGGGATATGTCCAAGGGCATAGAAATCACCCTTCACTGTGGCCAAATCAGCCTCTTCTGGGAATATGATGTAGCTCCTCATGAGTTTCATCAGGGCAGACAACACTCTGGACAGAATCTTTGAAAACATAGACTGAGACATTCCAGATGACATGGCCACTGTTGTCTGGAATGAGCCACTTGCAAAGAAATGGAGGACTGATAGAACCTGCACTAGAGGGGGAATTCCTGTGGGTTGGCGGATGGGTGACATCAGGTCTGGCTCCAGCTGGGCACACAGTTCATGTATAGTGGCTCGGTCAAGTCGGTATCGGAGTATTATATGGCGTTCTTCCATTGTCGACAGGTCAACCAGCGGCCGGTACACGGGAGGATTCCTCCTTCTCCTCGCAAGTCCCTGCGGACGGTGCCTAGGAAGGACAACATGGAGCACTGAGTCAATCAACTCACAGGTACGTACAACACAGCTTGCACAGTACACAAAAATGTTTTGACTGCTATTTTTGTATGTGTGCAAATGCAAGGCCTAGGCCTGTGTGACGCAGTAGAATTTAAGCCATGTGGGCCCTTGAAATGGCGGCTGCCTGACCTCTAAACTGGGACAATGGGATGTGAGGTCAATGCGCTGGCGTGGCACACCGTGGCGGTAGGCGGTCGAAGACCGCTGTACGAAGTCGCATTGGTTAACATTGAACCCTATGGGATTCAGGAGCCAATGACGATGTGCGCCGGCGGTACGCGGTACGCACCGCCACGGGCGTGACCGCCATTTTCTATCTGCTTAATCACTCGAGACCTGATCATCCACAGGAGAGGACCTATACTGCAAGTGCTGCTGTGAACTCGGTTTGGAAGTGACAATGGCTGCTGCGACTGGGGAAAGGGCCCCTGGCTTCACGTCTGAAGAGTTGGAGAAACTCGTGGACGGGGTCCTCCCCCAGTATGCGCTACTCTACGGTCCTCCAGACCAACAGGTGAGTACACTGAGTGCACATTGAATGGGTAATGCCTGTGTGGAGTGGGGTGGCTGTCAGTTGGTGGGGTGGGGAGAAAATGAGGAATGCAACGCATGACTGATGAGAGTATGGGCCACATGGCAAGGGTGGGGAGGGGGGGCATGTACTCCAAACATGCAGAAATGTGACGTTTTCTCTTTCCCACCCTGTACATGTCAAACAGGTGAGCGCCCATCAGAAAATCGATATTTGGCGTGCCATCGCCAAGGAAGTCCGGGCCCTGGGGGTCTACACCAGACGGGGCACCCACTGTCGGAAGAGGTGGGAGGACATCCGCCGCGGAACCCGAAAGACCGCTGAGTCACTGCTGGGGATGGCCTCCCGACCTAGGAGGGGTGCCATTCGTACCCTGACCCCCCTGATGTCCCGGATCCTGGCGGTGGCCTACCCTGATTTGGATGGGCGCTTGAGGACATCAAAGCAGACACAAGGGGATGAGTATCAGCACATTCTCCTATCTATACGCGCAGTGGAGGCGTCTGGGTGGGGGAGGAGGGCTGTGGGTGACAGTAGGCCAGTGCGCTTTCTGTAGTGTAGTCCCCTCCCTTAGACATGGCCCTGTGCCCCCGCCCACCACCTCTGTAGGGTGCCAAGTGCAGCTATCCATGGTCCAACATCACCCATGAGCGTGTCTGTTGTCCCTAGACCTGTTGGCCTAGTCATAAGTACAGAGTAGTGTACCCCAAGTTCGCGGCTTAGTGCATGAGGCACCTGTGTCTGTCCTCTCCGCCAAGGCTATTGACAAGGCATGCACTCAACTTTGTTTTCTTTCTCCCCCCACCCTTATTCTTTGTTTCTTGTGCATTAGCATCATCAGGCGGAGGAGAATTGGCGTCGGAGCACGAGGGAGCTGCAGGTCACCAGGCCCCGGTGGGCACTGACACAGACACCGAGGGCACCAATGATCCGGAGGGCGAGGGGAGCACCACAACGGGGGCCGGTGGAGACACCAGCGACACGGACACGTCCTCGTTTGGGAGCTCCCTAGCGTGGGCGGCAACATCTGTGCCCCCAGCAACAACAGGTACAGCCGCCACCCAGCGCACCAGCACCGCCCTCCCAGCAGCCCCTCAGTCTTCGCTCTGTGCCCGTTCGCCCAGGAAGGCGCGCGTCTCCTTCGCCCCAGGCACCTCAGCCCCTGCCTCTGTTACCCCTGCTGCCCTCAGTGCGGAGCTCATTGACCTCGTGAGGACGCTCATTGTTGGGCAGACTACCCTTTTGAATGCCATCCAGGGGGTGCAAAGGGAGGTGCAACAGAGCAATGCCTACCTGGAGGGCATCCATTCGGGTCAGGCTGCCCATCAACGAGCTTTCACTTCTCTGGCCTCAGCACTGACGGCAGCCATTGTCCCTGTCTCCAGTCTCCCTCTTCTAACTGCCTCCAGCCTTTCTCTGTCTCCTGTTCCTCAGCCTATCCCATCCACACCATCTGACCAGCCTGCACACACCTCAACACCCAAGGCCAGCTCATCCAAACATAAGCACCACACAACACACAAGCATTCACCCAAGCAACACCCAGTTGCAGACATACCAACAGTCACTACCACCTCTGTGTCCCCCTCCTCCTCGTCTCCCTCCTCCCTCCCTGTGACGTCTACACTCACACCTGCATGCACACCAACATCAGCCAGTTCTTCCATCACCAGCACACCCTCCACTACAGTCCTCACACGTGCAGTCACCACCCCCACTGCCATTTACACGTCCCCTGTGTCCTCTCCCACTGTGTCTGTCACCCCCTCTTCCAAGACACATAAACGCAGGCAGACACCCAAACAACAGCCAACCACCTCCCGACAGCCTACGTCTCAGTCACCTGCACCCAAGGACAGCACACCTGACTCTCCTACAACCACATCCTCTTCCTCCACTTCTATCTCCACTACTCCTACCCTTTACCCTGGTCCAAAGAAATATTACCTCTCAAATGTTGACCTCTTTCCCTCCCCTGACCCACCCCCTCCATCTGGGAAAAGTCCCAAAGGCACCTCAGCCACCACCAGCCCAGCTTCCAAGGTACAAGTGGTGCATGGAATATGGAGTCCACCCTTTGGTGGCAGTGACACTTCACTGAGCAGCAAGGGGACTGGCAGCCCCCCACCAGGCAAGAGGACCCGGAAAGTGAAGGGCCGCCGTGAGCGGACTGAGACGGCTGCCCCCAAGGAGGTGACTCAGGCCACTTCACCTGCCACAACAGCCAGGGGAGGCAAGGGCCCGAGAGCCCCATCTAAGGAGCGGAAGGGCAGCAGGGCGGAGAGGCCAGCCAGTAGGAGCGCGGAGCAGGAGGGCCCCACACGCCCCATCCCGCCTGCAAGGGACGACACCAAAGGGCCCAGGACTCTGTCTCCGAAGGGGCCTGACACTGCACGTTCGGAGGGCGAGTGAGCAGGTTGTCCAGGCCAGGTCTGACTCCCTACACTGACTGGAAGAGCACCGCTGAAGAGGGCCCCGCCGTACAGAAGAGCACCGCTGAAGAGGGCCCCGCCGTGAAGACAAGCACCGCTGAAGAGGGCCCCGCCGTGCAGAAGAGCACCGCTGAAGAGGGCCCCGCCGTGAAGACAAGCACCGCTGAACAGGGCCCCGCCGTGCAGAAGAGCACCGCTGAACAGGGCCCCGCCGTGCAGAAGAGCACCGCTGAACAGGGCCCTGCCGTGCAGAAGAGCACCGCTGAACAGGGCCCCGCCGTGCAGAAAAGCACCGCTGAACAGGGCCCCGTCGTGAAGACAAGCACCGCTGAACAGGGCCCCGCCGTGCAGAAGAGCACCGCTGAAGAGGGCCCCGCCGTGCAGAAGAGCACCGCTGAACAGGGCCCCGCCGTGAAGACAAGCACCGCTGAAGAGGGCCCCGCCGTGAATACAAGCACCGCTGAAGAGGGCCCCGCCGTGAAGACAAGCACCACTGAACAGGGCCCCGCCGTGCAGAAGAGCACCGCTGAAGAGGGCCCCGCCGTGAAGACAAGCACCGCTGAACAGGGCCCCGCCGTGCAGAAGAGCACCGCTGAAGAGGGCCCCGCCGTGAAGACAAGCACCGCTGAACAGGGCCCCGCCGTGCAGAAGAGCACCGCTGAAGAGGGCCCCGCCGTGAAGACAAGCACCGCTGAACAGGGCCCCGCCGTCTCAAGCACCGCTCCGCTGGGCCCTTCCTGTCAAGCACCGCTCCGCTGGGCCCCGCCGTCTCAAGCACTGCTCCGCTGGGCCCTTCCTGTCAAGCACCGCTCTGCTGGGCCCCGCCGTCTCTAGCACCGCTCCGCTGGGACCCGCCGTCTCAAGCACCGCTCCGCTGGGCCCTTCCTGTCAAGCACCGCTCCGCTGGGCCCTTCCTGTCAAGCACCGCTCCGCTGGGCCTCGCCGTCTCAAGCACCGCTCCGCTGGGCCCTTCCTGTCAAGCACCGCTCCGCTGGGCCCCGCCGTCTCAAGCACCGCTCCGCTGGGCCCTTCATCACAAGCACCGCTCCGCTGGGCCCTTCCTGTCAAGCACCGCTCCGCTGGGCCCTTCATCACAAGCACCGCTCCGCTGGGCCCTTCCTGTCAAGCACCGCTCCGCTGGGCCCTTCCTGTCAAGTACCGCTCCGCTGGGCCCCGCCGTCTCAAGCACCGCTCCGCTGGGCCCCGCCGTCTCAAGCACCGCTCCGCTGGGCCCTTCCTGTCAAGCACCGCTCCGCTGGGCCCCGCCGTCTCAAGCACCGCTCCGCTGGGCCCCGCCGTCTCAAGCACCGCTCCGCTGGGCCCTTCATCACAAGCACCGCTCCGCTGGGCCCTTCCTGTCAAGCACCGCTGCGCTAGGCCCCGCCGTCTCAAGCACCGCTCCGCTGGGCCCTTCCTGTCAAGCACCGCTCCGCTGGGCCCCGCCGTCTCAAGCACCGCTCCGCTGGGCCCTTCCTGTCAAGCACCGCTCCGCTGGGCCCTTCCTGTCAAGTACCGCTCCGCTGGGCCCCGCCGTCTCAAGCACCGCTCTGCTGGGCCCCGCCGTCTCAAGCACCGCTCCACTGGGCCCTTCCTGTCAAGCACCGCTCCGCTGGGCCCCGCCGTCTCAAGCACCGCTCCGCTGGGCCCCGCCGTCTCAAGCACCGCTCTGCTGGGCCCTTCCTGTCAAGCACCGCTCCACTGGGCCCTTCCTGTCAAGCACCGCTCCGCTGGGCCCCGCCGTCTCAAGCACCGCTCCGCTGGGCCCTTCCTGTCAAGCACTGCTCCGCTGGGCCCCGCCGTCTCAAGCACCGCTCCGCTGGGTCCCGCCGTCTCAAGCACCGCTCCGCTGGGCCCTTCCTGTCAAGCACCGCTCCGCTGGGCCCCGCCGTCTCAAGCACCGCTCCGCTGGGTCCCGCCGTCTCAAGCACCGCTCCGCTGGGCCCTTCCTGTCAAGCACCGCTCCGCTGGGCCCTTCCTGTCAAGCACCGCTCCGCTGGGCCCCGCCGTCTCAAGCACCGCTCCGCTGGGCCCTTCCTGTCAAGCACCGCTCCGCTGGGCCCCGCCGTCTCAAGCACCGCTCCGCTGGGCCCTTCATCACAAGCACTGCTCCGCTGGGCCCTTCCTGTCAAGCACCGCTCCGCTGGGCCCCGCCGTCTCAAGCACCGCTCCGCTGGGCCCTTCATCACAAGCACCGCTCCGCTGGGCCCTTCCTGTCAAGCACCGCTCCGCTGGGCCCTTCATCACAAGCAACGCTCCGCTGGGCCCTTCCTGTCAAGCACCGCTCCGCTGGGCCCTTCCTGTCAGGCACTGTTCAGGGTTCACTGTGCCCACCATGCATCCTCCTTGTCCAGTGGGGACATTTATCCACCTGATGGACTGTGGCTTTGCACTCCCCAGGATGGCACAGTGGGCAATCCACCCACTGTAGAGACTTTGCGAGACTGTGGCTTTGCACTCCCCAGGATGGCACAGTGGGCAACCCACCCACTGGAGAGACTTGAGAGACTGTGGCTTGGCACTCCCCAGGATGGCACAGTGGGCATGGTGGGCCCTTTGTGGATCTGGCGTCGTGGACTCTTGTGGCTGTGGTGCCCCCCCCTTCCCTTCCCCCTGAGGTGCCTGTAGTTTTGTCACCAGATGCCCCTGCAGTGTTCTCTCCAAAGGACTCAGGTCTCCTGTGTGGGCTTTGCCCTTGTTTCGCTACACTTTGGCCCACGGACATGATGGATTCGTAAGATGTGCAGGACTACTTGCTTCAGTTATCCACTGCTGTGTAAATAATTTGTTTATCAGAAGAAAGTTTTGATGGTTGAAAAATAATTTTCTGAGACTATTTTGTTCATAAATATTTATTCTCAATTTGGTTATGTGATTGTATTTTTTACGGATGTTTGGGTGGTGTCACTGTGACTTGTTGCTCTGCATTGGTGTGTACATCTTGGGGGGGTGGTGGGGGTCGCATATGTGTGTGCCCGTAACCTTTCCTCCTCCCCCCCTCCCGTGTGTCGTAGGTGCAGTACTCACCGTTGACGTCTGCGGCGGAGTTCGTACTCGTGGTAGATGAGCAGGTAGACGAGAGCAGGTATGATGTTCAATTCGGGTTCCATGCTGTCCTCCGTCCTCGTGGAGTACGTAGAGGTGAGCGTTTTCCCGTTCGTAGTCTGTTTCCGCCGTGTTTTTATCGGCGGTGCTCCCGCCCCGGAAAAGGTGGCGGATTGGTGAGTTGTGATAGGGTGGGCGGTACATTGTCTGCCGCCTGCCTGTTGGCGATGACCGCCGCGCTGTTTGTTTGTCCCGCCGTGGCGGTCGGAGTGTTAAAGTGGCGGTCTTTGCTGGCGGTTCCCGCCAGGGTCAGAATTCCATTTTTCGGACCGCCAGCCTCAGAATCACCCCCTATGTGCTAAAACCACATATAACTTTTCGAACATGCAGACACTATGGAGTGAATGAGCATTTCGGATATGGACATTAAAGCAAAACTCAACGGCGGTATTAGTATTACTGCCTACGGAAGTAGCATATGTGCTAATCTTGCATTCATTGCTATTTGCGTCTCATAGCAAATTTGGGCATACACATAGGGGCAGACTCACAACCCCATAGATCAGCCTTAACACCACCTTAGTCTAATTTTTATGGTGCTAAGAAGGCGTTAAGGTGGCCGTTCCCCCGTGCCATATTTACAAAGTGGCACAATGCCTGCATTATGCCACTTTGCAACCCCTTGCACCACATTATGCCTGCATCAGGCATAATTTATGCAAGGGAGGCATACCCACTCAGGGAGGCCCGTATAAATGGTGCAGTGAAATTTACAAGATTTCACTGCACCTTTTTTTCGTCATTTGTAATGCCTGCTCAGGGCAGGCGTTAAAGTAACGCTCCCATAATAATCTATAGGCCTCCCTGTGCTTTGCTGCACTAGCATCAACATTTATGATGCTAGTACAGCAAAGCACCACAACAGCATCAACAATTTTGACTCTGATGTGGTAACGACTGCCATGGTGCACTGTATTGTAAATACGGTGCAACCATGGTGTCGTTAGGGGCGACAAGAGGGACATAAGAAAAATGGTGCCTCAAGACCAATGCACCACTCTCTTGAAATCTGTCCCTTCGTGTGCATGCACTGATCATGCCACTTGGTAAAAGGGAGGAAGTGATTGGAGCAGATTTAAGTGTAAGGGAACTTTGAGGGGGTATCCTTGAAACTACACCACACTCTGCTGCATGCAAGGGTGCAAATACAGCCCCACTGTGATCCACTAAGCCGCCATGGGCAAGAAGGCATCACACCACTGCACAGAAAAACAACTGGAACAATACAGTGACATCATCCCTTTGCACAGTTATCCAGCAAAATCGAACCACAAAACCTTCATCCACGAGATCTGTTAGGCAAAGAGAAGGCTTTTTGAACTGGGAACTTGTTTCACGTTGATTTGGTAAAGGAGGCCAGCTTTCCAAACACTCCATGCTTATAATCTAACTTTCAAGGTGCACACCAACCCTGAACAACCGTAAGAGCAAAGGTAAATATTGTGCCGCCTACACCTGTGAGGTGAACATTAAGCTGAAACCATTTTAACTGGAGTGTCCAGGAAAGTAAGACAAACCACTTGAGCAGAACCACAGGCTAAGGCACCTTGTTAAAATGGACCTCATGTAAAATTTTGAGGGTATCAGCCGAGTTGTGGAGGATGAAGGCATCTCGCGTCCATGTTGGTGAAATGTATGTACAGAAGACAAAGCACACGCGCAGAAATTTAAACTACACCAGAATGCAGCACTGTCCATAAGGCTTGGAGTAAATAAACCCAAGGTGTGGTGATAATGCATTTGAGATTGGATGTGGTGGGTGGCAATAGGTACCAGTTAGGCTAAGTTTGCTATTTTATGTTGCCAGAAGAGGGACACCAGTAATGTTACTGAGGAGAAAAGAGAGTATTGCAGATGGCATTTGGACTTTCAAGTAGACAGAAGAGCTCAGATTAAGTACTACTAAATGTAAGTAACTTAAGGACTGATTTGGAGTTTGTCTAACAGGGTACTCTGCCATAAACATGGCAGAGTGCCCTATATATCAAATACTCAAAAGGTGATTGGAGGAATGCATGCAAAATGTCTTACCACTGGCAATTGCTCGGGTTGCCTTCCACGCATCTTTCTTTTGCCCACCACGCTACCTCAGTTTGGACCCAGTCATATGCAAGTCAATCTTGACCCTGCTTGATTAGGAGAAGTTCATCTCAAACTGCAAGGCCGGGTCCTCATTGAACCCAAACACAATCAAACCCAAGAATGACTTCACACTGATTGGGGCTCTTCAGTCAGGTGTAGCATGGTTCCAGTGGCACAGTGAGCACAGGGCCCACAACTGTTTCACCCTTGCCACTTAGGTGGTACATCAAAAACACAAAAGTTGACGGAAGGGATGCTTACAACCTGGCTAACCAGTTGCTCAGTGTGGCATTCCATCTCCTAGTAATTTTGCCACCTCAGATGATGGCAAGGATTCTTCCCATTACCTTTTGTATGCTTGAGGTCACCTGTTTTCCCTTGACCACAGCAAAGTTAAAAGTTAAGGCTGACTGAGATGGAATACAGGTCTGATATAGGGACCCGGTTCGCCCAGGGAAAACTTGTTCCCTTCAGAATTAGTCTGTGGGATGGAAGTCAAATATCCTTAGTGGGGCAAGGCAGGAGGTTGTGGCTGAAGAGGGCTCCATGACCTCAGATAGCCACTGGATGAGGCCATTTGCTTTCTGTGAGAAAGCTCCAAGCTGGAGAAATTTGAATTTTGCAGCCAGAGAAGGAACCTCATTGGCTGGAACCTTTTCACATCTTCACTTGATGAAGATTTCTACTGCCTGACTTAGGCACTCTTTTAGAGCTCAGATTCTTCCAGTGAAGCAAGGCTGAAGGCTACAGCTGACGAGGGCTCCCCAGACTGGACACCTTCTTTGCAAAGGGCCTGTAGTTTGGATTTTTTTACTCAGCGGCGAAGCACCTTCAATGGATAAACTTGGCAGACTGGTCTCGGTCCCCCATTGCAAAAAGTTAGCAAAGGGTTTAAGTTCCCTACTACAGGGAACAATAGGAGGAGTACACTTTGATATCTGCCAAAAGCCTTGGACCTTGAGGTCAGAAAATGGGGGTCAAGACTCACTCAAGCAAAGGCCAGCAGCAGGGTCTACTACAGGTCCAATTGTAACTGATCACCTTGGCAGTTGCAGTAAAGCCCTCTGGAAACTTGCTGTGTCCCTGTAGCTCGGACAGGAGGTCAGCCAAATGACCCTTGCAAGCACTTCTGGGGTTCTGGAGTTCTGAGCTCAAAGCAAGCAGGGGCAGTCTTTCTTCAAGCTCTTCAAACAGCAGGGCAGTCCTTTATAGGGCCAGGAGTGTTCTAAGGAGGATGCAGGGGTTGCCATGTTTATGCTCAGTGCTAGCCTGTGGGGGTGGGAAATACCTGGCCACTCCCTTTCCAATGGGTTGTAAGTTCCCAGGAGTGACCCTATCCACCTTTGCAGCAGCCCATGCATGTTTTACTGTAAACTATCCCACAGTGCCCTTCTCCAGATAAATCCAAAATGGCAGGGCATTTCTTCCCCTGGTCAGATTTCCCTGTGCCCATCCAGATGTGTGCTTATGATAATTGGCAAACCCTCTGTTGTGATCACTTCAAACCATTGCTGGCACAGCTCCACCATCCCATTGGGTTTGGAACCCAGCTGAGTAGGAAAACAAATTAAGGAAGGCCTAGTTGTGAGCTACATCTACCAGTGCCATTAAGGCACACCCTGAAGGTGAGAAGGTGCTGGGTACAACAGCCTAAGCCATCCTGGTCATGGAAAAAAAACACCTCTCCATATCCAAACCCTTTGCCACTGTCTGGAAGCAATGCACATCACCATGAGGGAAGTCTTTCAACAATTAGGTTGAATCAGGCACTGGCAAAAAGTTTGGCTTAGGAAAGAAAAAAGACAACATTCTAAATGTGTCATTCTCAAAAGAGAAATATTAAAACAAATCTTATTATTGAGTTGGATTTTAAATTACTTTTAATATGGGTCTTTGAATCATATTTAGCTTCTTCCAAATGGATACAAAGCATTAGAAATTGTTATAATGTAACCCAATATTTTCCTATGGGAGAGCCAGACTTGCTACAGGGAAAGTCAACGTTGCATGTTTTTCGCTGTCAGGACAAGTAAAACTGTGAATATACATGTCCAACTTTTTAGATACCAAGCCCCCCCCGTCCTATGGGAATTTAGAGCTTACCATAAAGGTAACTTAAAAGCACAATAATTGAAGCTTTAGGAATGACAGAAAGGTTCTGTTTGCCAGGTTAAAGTAGCAGTTTACCACTGCACACAAATGTTGCAAGGGCAGGCCTCAAGACATTTTTCACTGCTACTAAAGTGAGTGGCATAATGAGTGATGGGGCCCACTTGTAACAATACATCTACATACCCTAGGTTCATGCAGTACTGTAGGGTATTACAAGTAAATTAACTGTGCCAAAATTGGTGTATATCATTTTCCACAAGAGAGCACAATCACTTTCACAGGTTCAGCAAGAGCATGCAAAACGTTTGGGTGACCTTACAGAAAGCACAGATTTCTAACACTGGCCTTGCATGCAGCTTTCTTTTTTGAAGGAGTCTTCTGAAGCAGTTCACCTTGTAATAAAAGGTCATTAAAGATGAAGAAGGTTGGATCAACATCTAACAGGGAGAGGGAATATAGAATGAGTCCTGTGGAATTCCTCATGTGACATTAATGACAGAAATAGATTGGGGCAATATGGCTGACACAGGCATTGCCACATGTGATGGAGAATTATCCTTAGATGTTCAAATCCTCAAGAAGTGATTCTTATTCTTAGACCTAAGTGACTGATCTTTCAAGCATTCTAGGTCTTTGATTGTTCTACTCATACAGACAGAGTGTTCATTATCTTCTCTTTCATTCTCAAAAGCAGAGGTCTCATTATTGCAAATATTCACATTGTTAGTACACAGTTCTATCAGTATTGCCTGACGCATTATCTGAGCAGAGTTCCTATCTACATGTTCAGGTGTTCCAGTGGCCCAAATGAACCATCCAACATCCCTGAAAGTCCTGACCCCATCTGCAACTAATCATATTGCGATGGAATGTCCATTTTCCACACTGTGTATTAACCAAAAGCTTTTTTGCTGCCTAACTCTTCTTCCACCAGGTTTCTGTAATGCCATCCTTGCTTGCACCCGGTATTTGAGAGCTCACAATAGGATTTAAAGTAAACTCGGTCAATAGCTTAGTCTTAATGCTTTTTATTTGGATGTTTACTCAGCCTGGACGTTGGGTCTGCTCTATGTCCCCCTTGTTCGATTCGATCCATTTCAATTTTTTTACAGGGTGTCTGCTTTCTGGAATTAACCATAGCTGTAATTCCCTTAAGCATTTTGGGGAGTTTCCCTTTCTTCTAACGTGTTTGCTCTCAATAGGTTTGTACTCTTGCATAGATGTCACATAAATTCCTATTTCGTATTACTAGTGCAGAGCTCAATAAACATAAACTCTAGGCTAAAGCTTAATGGATTAAAATCCAGTGGAGACAAGTGCCAAACAATCAGGAGCTCAAAGTATTTGGAATATAATTATTCAGGTCTCTTGCTCCTAATTGTAAAACCCCCGCAGCTAATTGGCATCACACATTCAGTCATTACTCCAACCCTCACCTTCCTACCTCTTTTAGATATTATAATATTCAGTTTCTTCTCTGGCAGAAGCTGGGGCATAAGGCTGGGATTTAGTTCATCATTGAGGATCGAAGGTCAAACCATGACAGTGGGTTGGGATGGAGCAGAGGAACAGCTATTCTTAATGCTGCCTCACATCTCTTTTAGCTGCTGGTTATTTTAATTTCCATATTACCTACCATAGTGGCACATCTGTGTTGTACAGGACTGCACACTTGTGACCTGCAGCAAGTCGACAGGCACCCAAAGGCCTAACAAATGTCTTTCCAGGCCCACTCCTTGTCTGATCAAGACTCTCAAAACATCTGCAACAATGCTGCTTTTCACCCCTCTGGTCAGACCAAATTCCTCAATCATTGTATTTTGGTCTTCCAGTCCTCTAAAAGACACAGCTGACCCCACCAACCAGCCTACTTCCAGCTGGCATTTCTCACTGATGCCTTCACCATGATTACAGAAGTGACAGCAGAAGAGCTAGGAAGTAAGCAATCATCCCACTTAACTCTTGTCGGTCATTATTCCCTGTGTAGATGTATGTGTTTGACATACACAGCTACAACAGGTTGTAATTTGTTGGGATGTGAAGAATCTGTCCCATGTGTGTTGTCAGTCCGCAGCTCTATATATGTCTTTTGGTCAGGGAGTGAGTGTACAAGTGCAATACGCTTATCAGTAACACTCACTGCTGGTGAATCTGTTCATTAAGATTCAAAGGTGAATGAGTGCCCATCCACTTGTGAACCATCTCGAGGCAGCACAGATGTCATGCTATCTCCATTAACACCAGCAACACTTACTGTGTCTGTCAGATCCATTTCTGGATTCATTGGTTAATTCTTCAGGCCCAAAAGACCAACAATGATGATACTTCATGCTGATATTCTCACTTAGAAATTCTTTACTAGGGCTTAACCCAAAAAGGAGTGATACATGAGGTAATAAAAGAAACTTTTCTATAACTGCGGATTGATGTTTGAGGTTCAGAAGACTGCTGATGCATAAACGTGCCTAGAGAGGTGGCTCCTCCGTTAAAGCAGAGGAGTGTTGCCCTAATGCTGGGAGCCAGCAGATGAAAAATAAAATGATAATAAAACATTCTTATTATCATTTTATTTTTTACTGACTGGATGCTGGGCTCAGTCTAGGGTGGGACGGAGCCAAACTCTTAAGGAAGAATGATGAGCATGGCTAGCTGTTTGAGCACTGCCAAACCGACACGCACACTTGGATTTCTCCAAACTCAAGCTCTCTTGTACTTCTAGGTGGAGAAGAGTCACAGGCTCCTCATCCCTATGAGAGGGGCAAAACAACCCACTCAGAAAATCTTGGTGCTTCTCTCATGCTGAGTAATAGCATTACCAGCATGAGAGCAGCATCTGAATTGGGTGGGAAGCCTGTGTAATGTGGCCCATGGACCTCTGGAGCAAAGGAGCACTGAGGTGTCGAACGGCAGGTAAGTACTTCATTTTTTCTTATAAATTACCTCCTTGCAGGCCCACCTCTTTGTATTGGCAGCAGCTACTACTGCCCACCTAAGCATCTGTGGAGGAAGTCCATCATACAGCTGCTCTACCTCATCGCATCCAGACTGCAGGCAATGGTTGACAGGGTCACTAGTATTCCACCACAGACCATGCTCCTGGCCATGCCACACATGCTGGCTTCTGGGTCCTTCCAGCTTGAGTGTCAGGTTTTTTGCAGCCATCCTTCTCAGCATTCCTCCCCTCTGATGTGGATGCCATTATCTAGCTCACATTCCACCACATCCTCTTCCCTAACACCCATCAATTGCAGCAGGCTATCAAACAAGGCTTCTATGCCATTGCTGGCTTTCCACATGTGCTGAGTGTCATGGACTACACACATGTGCAACTCTTCCCTCCTGCTGATACTGCCCATATATACCGTAAGAGGAAAACATACGCTGGCTGTGTACTTGATACCTTCATATTCCAGCACTACATCTTCAACCAACGATTCCAGGATGGGCAATATGGAAATGGCCTACTTGTAGGCAAGAAACTTCAACCTCATAGATACAATAAAAATAGACATAGGGGAAGCAATACACAGATCTCTATCTGCCTGCACAGATATGGACTGCAAAATGAGGGCTGTTCCACAACATGTACCATGCTTCAGTTTACATAGGCAATGCAAATCACCCTGGCATACTTGTGAAGACATCTTAAGTTTTGCTCATGTTGCATGATGTAAAGGCACACAGCCATGCATGGCAGGCAAGAAATCTGCCCAACATCACTGTGTGAAGGGAAGTTGTACGATGTACTCTGGGGATGTTCACATGTAACATCTCACATTTGTGATGTGTAATGCTACCCACATACAGCACTCACCATGCCTCTGTAGCATCAGCCTTGGCTGTAACTTGCTCCACACACACAAAAACCATCCTGAAAGCAAAGAAGAACCCCTACAACCCCTGATGCAAGTGTGACTGTGTACTCCCTAGGCAACTTGTATGTAAGTCTAGTCAGAAGGAACTAGAAAGTTCAGGAGGCCCCAAGTGTTGTATACCAGTTCCCCTTTCTCACAGATGTTGTACAGTGCAGGACGTTTTGTAGCTGAATTGCAGAGGACCACACACAAATCTTCAGAATGAGTGATGTGTGCACAAATTGGGCACAATGCTATCATACATGTACACAATGTTCCCCCACTGTGACATGCTACCATGGATTGGGAATTGGCAGTGGTGACATAATGTCACTCATTTGAGATGTGTGAGTGCATACGGTATGGATGGCAGCATGCCAACTGCCCTGGACAATATTACACATCCAAATGCCTGGGTCAATAAAATATAGGCCAACATACCAACATCGGGGGATGACCATGGACCTATGCATGTGTCTGTGTCAGCCATGTCTGATATTTTTCCACCAGCCTAGGCTAGTTCTAAAAAAAGATTCACATCCACATAATTTTGCTCCACACATGTAGTGTGAACACATAGGGGGTTATTCTAACTTTGGAGGAGTGTTAATCCGTCCCAAAAGTGACGGTAAAGTGACGGATATACCACCAGCCGTATTACGAGTTCCATAGGATATAATGGACTCGTAATACGGCTGGTGGTAAATCCGTCACTTTTCCGTCACTTTTGGGACGGATTAACACCTCCTCCAAAGTTAGAATCACCCCCATAATATTGAGTGAACTAGATTGATGGGAATTAGCCACCACAAAGATCTGCTGCAGGAATATGACAGTCAGGATGTTGATTTTCATGATGTATCTCCTCAAGCACTGCATTTGACATAACATAGAGAGAATGAACAGGCCCCTCTAAACAGCAATGCACCAGCATTATTTGATACATCATGTGGTCATAATTGGGAAAAGGGCATGACAATAACATTACACACGGCACATATGGGCAGGACTGTTGATAATACATTAACCCCAATTGAAGACACTGGGGGTCATTCTGACCTTGGCGGTAAAAGGCAGTTACCGCCGGTCAGAAGACCGCCATAACGCCGCCGCGGCCGCGGTAACCCGCCAGGGTCATTCTGACCCACAACTGCCAAACCGCCAAAAACCCGACCTCCACTGAAGGCCGCCACATCAGCGGTCAGCGATAAACTGGAGATGACCAAACCTCCACCGTCACGCCAACAGAAATACGCCCATGCCATTACGACCCACCAATCCACGCGGCGGTCATTCAACCGCGGTATCTCATTGGCGGTACACACCGCCGCAGTCAAAATACACACACCTTTACAAAACACAGCCACATTGGATAATTCAAAATACACACACCTGATACACATACAAACACCACTCCCACACAATCAATACGATATAAAACACACACCCACATCACCCACAAACTCCCACAAATCGAAATTCAGAGACAAGGCGCAATACACAGAGAGAGAGCACAGGGAACGCAAACCACAACACACACAGGAACCCAACATCATCCCCCACACTACATCTACGCACAAAACACCACACACCACTACACTCATCACCACAAACACCACCCCACACCCCATCCACACCACCCCATGGCACCCCAAAGACACCCCAGGTTCTCGGACCAAGAACTCAGGGTCATGGTGGAGGAAATAATCAGGGTAGAGCCCCAGCTCTTCGGCACACAGGTGCAGCACACCACAATAGCCAGGAAGGCGGAGCTATGGCAAAGGATCGTCGACAGGGTCAACGCTGTGGGACAGCATCCCAGAAATCGGGAAGACATCCGAAAGCGCTGGAACGACCTACGGGGGAAGGTGCGGGTGATGGTGTCAAGACACAACATCGCTGTGCAGAAGACTGGCGGCGGACCCCCACCCACTCCACCCGAATTCACAGCATGGGAGCAAGAGGTCTTGAACATCCTGCATCCTGAGGGCCTCGCTGGAGTAGGCGGAGGAATGGACTCTGGTAAGTCTAATCTCAACTACTTCACCCCCCCAACCACCAGCATGCCAACCCACACCCCCACCCTCACCCCCAACCCCCCAGCAAATATCCTCCCTGCTAATGTCTCACCAGCACAACCCACCCAAACCAACACCAACCCCTGAATGCCAACACAAACCATGGACACCCATCACCTAAGCATGACCACTGCACATACCCACCCCCCCCCCCAAACCACCCTCACAACTCCTCCCACAAGGGAATGCCAGCACTGGGGGACAAGGGCACCCACAATTCGCACACCATGGCACACACAGAAGCAATAACCATACTCTTTTACCCCTGCAGGGCCCGAACGCCAAGACACCGTCCCGGAGGGTCCAGAAATGTCCATCCCACCCCCAGAACAGGCCCCCAGTGATGACAGCAGCTCTGTCGACCTAGAACCTGATGACCAGCCCGGACCATCGGGGACCTCTAGACAGTCGGTTCCCCTCAGGCAGCCACAGGCCCCAGCAGACCTACCCCCCTCTGGAAACCCCAGCACAGCACCCACCCAGCGGGCCCATGCCTCTGTCTCCAGGACAGGTCAAGCAGCGGTGTGTCTACCACTACAGGGCACCCAGGGCAACCCAACACCCCAACAACAACAGGGACCTGGGGGCAGTGGTAGTGGGCACACAAGCCAGGGGACAGAGGCCCAGCAACAAAGGGGAACTGGGAGGGCTGCTGTGCGACAGAGGGAGGACAGGCCTAGGGAACCCACCGTCCAAGAGGCCCTCACCACCATCATGGGAGCGTACCACCACTCCCAAGAGACAATGGCGACGGTCCTGGCCAGGTTCCAGGAGATCCAGGCCATGCAGGAGGGCCAGTACATGGGGTTCCGGGAAGAACTGCGCAGCATCAGTTCCGCAATGGGTACAATCGTGGTAGCACTCAACCAGATTGTCACCACATTGCGGGACCATGTGGCCCCCCAAAGGGCCCCTGCCACTAGCATGGAGGAAGAACAGCCCACCACCTCCGCCGGCGCTAGTGGTCAGGAGGCCCCGACACAACAGCAACGGCCCACCCGGACCCCACCCCCTGCAGAACATGAACCACCCTGCAAGAAAGGCCTGAGATCGAGGAAGAAGACAGAGTAGGATGTCAAGACCCCCGCCATGCACGGATCCCCCCGGATGTCATCCCACTGTCCCACTTGTTCACCCTGTCCAACCTTGAACTGCCCCTACTCCACCTTCCACAGGCATATGGACAATGCACCTGTGCGAACGTGAGTCTGGACTCTGCCATGGACATGCCTCCACCATCACCCATCACCCTTTTTGAATTATACCCCAATTTTTGCACTTCAATAATCACAAATATTGCACAAAAACCATCTGGAGTCTGCTATTTATTTTTGTAAACCAAATGTATTCGATATAACCAACCAAAAATGTCCAAATACATTGTGATGACAACATACCAGTGTCACACAGCGGTAGTCCATGGGGAAATAAACCCGAGGGCACTCCGTGGGGACCACATCACTGAAATAGGAAGGCAAATTCACAACTAAGTTACCATACATTGGGGTGAAAGGTCAGACAGTAGAGAGCCAGTACTGTTACAGATATAATAAAATGCAGGAGTAGATTCTTACCTGTGTGTTACTGGAAATACTGCAGTATCACTCTGTCCCTGTTGTCTGTGTCGTCCTCTTCGTCTTCCTCCTCTTCACTCTCCGCAGGCTACACAGCGGCCACAACACCACCATCTGGACCATCCTCCTGCAGGAAAGGCACCTGACATTGCAAAGCCAGGTTGTGAAGCATGCAGCAGGCCACGATGATATGACACACCTTCTTTGGTGAGTACATTAGGGATCCACCTGTCATATGCAGGCACCTAAACCTGGCCTTCAGGAGTCCGAAGGTTCTTTCTATAATCCTCCTAGTACGCCCATGGGCCTCATTGTACTGTTCCTCTGCCCTTGTCCTGGGATTCCTCACTGGGGTCAATAGCCAAGGCAGGTTGGGGTAACCAGAGTCACAAATTAGCCACACACGCTGTCTCTGTAGCTGTTCCATCACATAAGGGATGCTGCTATTTCGCATGACGTACACGTCATGCACTGACCCTGGGAACTTGGCATTTACATGGGAGATGTACTGGTCAGCCAAACAGACCACCTGGACATTCATGGAATGATAACTTTTCCGGTTCCTGTACACCGGTTCACTCCTGCTGGGGGGGACCAAAGCCACATGTGTCCCATCAATGGCACCAATGATATTGGGAATGTGTCCAAGGGCATAGAAATCACCCTTCACTGTAGGCAAGTCACCCACCTCAGGGAAAATGATGTAGCTCCGCATGTATTTCATCAGGGCAGACAACACTCTGGACAACACCCTTGAAAACATAGGCTGAGACATCCCAGATGAAATGGCCACTGTAGTTTGAAATGATCCACTAGCCAAAAAATGGAGTACTGACAGCACCTGCATTAGAGGCGGAATCCCTGTGGATTGGCGGATGGGTGACATCAGGTCTGGCTCCAGCTGGGCACACAGTTCCTGTATAGTGGCAGTGTTGAGTATGTAGGTGAGTATGACATGTCGTTCTTCCATTGTCGACAGGTCCACCAGCGGTCTGTACATGGGAACATTCCTCCGTCTCCTCACAAGTCCCAGCGGACGGTGCCTAGGAAGGACAACATGGAGCACAGAGTCAATCAACCCACAGGTAAGTTCCCACAGCCTGCACAGTACACAAATCTCTCTGGATTGAATAGCTTGTATGAGTGTCGATGCAAGGCCTAGCCATGTGTGACGCAGTAGGAATTAAGCCATGTGGGCCCTTGAAATGGCGGCTGCCTGACCTGTGAAGTGTGACAATGTGAAGTGAGGTCATTGCGCTGGCGTGGCATGCCGTGGCGGTAGGCGGTCGAAGACCGCGGCGCAAAGCAGCATTGGTTAACATTGAACCCTATGGGTTTCAGGAGCCAATGGCGATGTGCGCCGGCGGTCGCGGTACGCACCGCCGCGGTACGCACCGCCGCGGGCGTGACAGCCATTTTCTCTCTGCTTAATCACACGAGACCTGACCATCCACAGGAGAGGACCTATACTGCAAGTGCTGATGTGACCTGGGTCTAGAAGTGACAATGGCTGCTGCGACTGGGGAAAGGGCCCCCGCCTTCAGTTCCGAAGAGTTGGAGAAGCTCGTGGACGGGGTCCTCCCCCAGTATGCGCTACTCTACGGTCCTCCAGACCAACAGGTGAGTACACGGGGCCAATGCATAGTAGGCAATGCCTGTGATGAGTGGGGTGGATGTACGATGGAGGGGAGGGGAGTGAATTACGAATGCATGGCACGACAGATGAGAGCATGTGCCACCTGGCAAGTTTGGGGAGGGGGGGCCACTCACATCGAGCATGCAGAAAAGTGATGATGTTTCTTTTCCCCCCCTGTACATGTCACATAGGTCAGCGCCCATCAAAAGATCGATATTTGGCGTGCAATCGCCAAGGACGTCCGGGCCCTGGGGGTCCACAACAGACGGGGCACCCACTGCCGCAAGAGGTGGGAGGACATCCGCCGCGGGAGCAGGAAGTCCGCCGAGGCTCTGCTGGGGATGGCCTCCCAACCTAGGAGGGATGCCAGTCGTACCTTGACCCCCCTGATGTCCCGGATCCTGGCGGTGGCCTACCCCGATTTAGATGGGCGCTTGAGGACATCACAGCAGACACAAGGGGGTGAGTACCAGCACATTCAGCTATATTTGGGCGCAGTGGAGGTGCCTGGGTGGGGGAGGAGGGCTGTGGGGATCCCTAGGCCAGGGCGATTTCTGTAGGCTAGGCCCCTCCGTGAGGTATGGTCCTGTGCCCCCGCCCCCCACCTCTGTAGGTTGCCTAGTAACGCTATTCATGGACCTGTGTATTCTGTGTGGGCAGTTGTCGCCCATAGGCTTGTAGGGCATGTCCCAGGGAATGAGTAGTGTACCCCAAGTGCGCAGAGTAGTGCAGGGGGCTTCTGTGTCTGTCCTTTCCGCCAACGGTGTCCCCAATGCATGCACTCAACTTGTCTTTATTTCTCCATCCCCCCCCCCATTTTCTTTGTTTTTCGGTGAATGTGTGCATTAGCATCATCAGGCGGAGGAGAAGTGGCATCGGCGCAAGAGAGCTGCATCTCACATGGCCCCGGAGGGCCATGCAACGGACTCCGACATGACGAGTGAGACGGAGGGCGAGGGGGGCTCCACCACGGGGACCCGTGCAGACGTCAGTGACACCGACACGTCCTTGGATGGGAGCTCCCTTGCGGTGGCGGCAACATCCGTGCCCACCGATACTACAGGTACAGCCACCACCCAGCGCACCAGCTCCGCCCTCCCAGCAGCCCCTCGGCCTTCGGCCCGTGCCCGCACGGCCAGGAAGGCGGCCATCTCCTTCGCCCCAGGCACCTCAGGCCCTGCTCCAGTCACCCCTGCTGCCCTCAGTGAGGAGGTCATTGACCACCTGAGGACCATCATTGTTGGGCAGTCTACCCTTTTGAATGCCATCCAGGGTGTGGAGAGGGAGGTGCATCAATGCAATGCATACCTGGAGGGCCTTCATTCGGGTCAGGCTGCCCATCAGCGATCGTTCAACGCTCTGGCCTCAGCACTGACGGCAGCGATTGTCCCTGTCTCCAGCCTCCCTCTTCTAACTCCCTCCACCCAGTCCCACTCCCCTGTTCCTCTGCCTATCCCAGCCACACCTACAGACCAGCCTGCACACACCTCAACACCCAAGGGAAGCTCATCCAGACATAAGCACCACAGAACACACAAGCATTCACACAAGCAACATACAGATGCAGACATGCCAACTGCCACTACCTCCTCTGTGTCCCCCACCTCCTCGTCTCCCTCCTCCCTCCCTGTGACGTCTACACTTACACCTGCATGCACACAACCATCAGCCAGTACACCCATCACCAGCACACCCTCCACACCAGTCCGCACACGTGCAGTCACCACCCCCACTGCCATGTACACGTCCCCTGTGTCCTCTCCCAGTGTGTCTGTCACCCCCGCTTCCAAACCACACTAACGCATGCAGGCCCCCAACCAACAGCCATCCACCTCACGTCGGCCTCCAGCCCAAGCACCTGCACCCAAAGACACCAGACTTGACTCTCCTACAACCACACCCTCTTCCTCCACTCCCATACCCACTCCAGCTACCCTTCCCATGGCTCCTAAAAAACTAATCCTCTATAAACTGGACCTCTTTTCCTCACCTGACCCACCCCCTTCTTCTCGTTAGAGTTCCAAGAACACCTCAGCCACCACCAGCCCAGCAACTCCCAAGAACGTCGTGGCTGGTTTTTGGAGTCCGCCCTTTCCTTGTGCAGGGACATCGGCCAGCAGCAAAGGCACAGCCAGCCCCCCCCCCGGGAAGAGGAGCAAAAAGCTGAAGGGCAGGCGCGACAGGCCTGATACGCCTGCCCTCAAGGAGGGTAGCCTTGCACCGTCACCTGCCACATCGGGTAAGGGAGCCAAGGGCCACGGAGAGTCTGCCAAGGAGGGCAAGGGCAGCAAAGCGCAGAAGGCAGGGAGCAGCCGACCTGGCCATGAGGGCCCCACCAGCCCCATTCCGGGGGTATCGGAGGAGACCCAGGGCCCCAGGACTCCATCACAGGAGGGCCCCGCAACGGAAAGGTCCGATGCTGACTGAGCAGGAAGTATTGGCCAGGTGTGGTTCACTCAAAACACAAGACAGGCACCGCTGTACAAGGCCCCGCCAAGACAGGCACCGCTGAACAGGGCCCCGCCGTGAGAAGCACCGCTGAGCAGGGCCCCGCCGTGAGGAGCACCGCTGAACAGGGCCCCGCCGTGAAGAGCACCGCTGAACAGGGCCCCGCCGTGAGATGCACCGCTGAACAGGGCCCCGCCAAGACAGGCACCGCTGAACAGGGCCCGCCTTGAGAAGAACCGCTGAACAGGGCCCCGCCAAGACAGGCACCGCTGAACAGGGCCCCGCCGTGAGAAGCACCGCTGAACAGGGCCCCGCCAAGACAGGCACCGCTGAACAGGGCCCCGCCGTGAGGAGCACCGCTGAACAGGGCCCCGTCGTGAGAAGCACCGCTGATCAGGGCCCCGCCAAGACAGGCACCGCTGAACAGGGCCCTCCTGTCAAGCACCGCTCCGCTGGGCCCTCCTGTCAAGCACCGCTCCGCTGGGCCCTCCTGTCAAGCACCGCTCCGCTGGGCCCTCATCTCAAGCACCGCTCCGCTGGGCCCTCATCTCAAGCACCGCTCCGCTGGGCCCTCCTGTCAAGCACCGCTCCGCTGGGCCCTCATCTCAAGCACCGCTCCGCTGGGCCCTCCTGTCAAGCACCGCTCCGCTGGGCCCTCCTGTCAAGCACCGCTCCGCTGGGCCCTTCCTGTCAAGCACCGCTCCGCTGGGCCCTCATCTCAAGCACCGCTCCGCTGGGCCCTCCTGTCAAGCACCGCTGGCCCATTGGCAGGCCCGGTTCTGTGTCGGGCAGGGCTTCACAAGGCACTCTGCCCACCATGCCTCCTCCATGACCAGTGGACTCTGTAATCCACCTGATGGACTGTGGCTTTGCACCCCCCAGGATGGCACAGTGGGCAATCCACCCACTGTAGAGACTTGAGAGACTGTGTCTTTGCACTCCCCAGGATGGCACAGTGGGCATGGAGGCCCTTCGTGGGTCTGGCGTCGTGGACTCATGTGGCTGAGGTGCCCCCACTTCCCTTCCCCCTGAGGTGCCAGTATTTTATTTTTGTGATGCCCCAGCAGTGTTCTCTCCAATGGACTCGATCTTGTGTGTGGGCTTTGCCCATGTGTTGCTGCACATTGGCCCACGGACATTTGGACTTTGCTAAACTGTGCCGGACTTTTGCTACTTGTATATATATAGTTCTAGATGTGTATTAATTCTTTATATATTGGCAAGTTCGCTATACTTAATTATTGATATAATATAGTTCTATTTTTACAATCATTGCCTTTTGTCTTTGCATTTTTGTTTTGGGGCTTTGGGGGTGTCACTCTGACTTTTCAATCTGCATTGGTGTGTAGGTATTTCGGTGGGGGTGAGGGTGGGGGTGGGTGTGTGGCATATGTGTGTGCCCATAACCTTTCCTCCTCCCCCCTCCCCTGTGTCGTAGGTGCAGTACTCACCATTGTCGTCTGCGGCGACGTTCGTGATCCTGGAAGAAAAACAGGAAGACAATGGCTGGGAGGATGTGGAGTTCCGGTTCCATGCTGTCCCGATTCCGTGTGGAGTGTGTCGAGGTGAGCGTTTTCCATTGGAAAGGTCTGTTTCCGCCGTGTTTTTATCGGCGGGGCTCCCGCCCCGGAAAAGGTGGCGGATTGGTGAGTTGTGATAGGGTGGGCGGTACATTGTCTGCCGCCTGGCTGTTGGCGGTGACCGCTGTGCTGTTTGTTTGTGCCGCCGTGGCGGTCGGAGTGTTAAAGCGGCGGCCTGTGTTGGCGGTTCCCGCCAGGGTCAGAATACCTTTTTTTGGACCGCCAGCCTGTTGGCGGGTTGGCCGCCGCTTTAACACTGACCGCCAGGGTCAGAATGACCCCCACTGTTTTGTTGTCATACATTTCAGCTGACCAAGGATGTGGCATCCAGCAGTGGGTGATGACACAATTTCCCAACCCACAGACAGAGCTGGAAAAGGCCTATAACCATGTGCACATCCGCACATGGAATATAGTTGAGGGAATCTTTGGCGTGCTCGAGGCCTAGTTTCTCTGCCTGGATGTTTCTGGGGCTAGAGTGTTGTATTCTCTACCCCTCGTCTGCAAAATCATGTTGGCATGTGCAATACTGCACAATATATGTGGGTGGAGAAATGTCCCCTGGGATGAAGAACTGGAGGACCCAAGGAAAGGGAAAGAGGATAAGCAATCACATGATAGGGACATACAGATCACTGCTACAGGTACACGTATATGTGCCCACATTGTCCAGAGTTTCTTTTCATGAGCACGTGACTGAAGGTATGATCATTTCAAATGTAAAAAAATGATTTTACTTAACACATGTCTTTGAGTTCATGTCATAGTTAAAAACAACTTACCCACATCCAGGAAACCATTAGTAGGCCACAACATGCGTCAATCAAGTGTGAACACTGGTAACATCCTCAAACTACCAGACACAAAGCACTGATCTCTGAAAAGTGTGGTGTGGAATGTTTGCATTGCCTGCAGAACAAAAATGTTGGTTGCACTGAAAACACTCATAACCGCCAAATAACTGTTGGAACAAAAGAAACCATACAGATTTAAATCACTATTTGATGCATTAGGGCCAAACTGTATGCCAAGGTCTGTAAATAGTAGTCAGAAACTGCAACAGTAGATCAGTGTGAGACATAGGACAACTCAATTGCAAAAATATTTATTTAACTGATGACAACTCACCACGTCTCCATCATTTGCACTCACATGTCAGACAAATAGCAAGAGTATCACAGAGGAGATTACATCTGTATGTGTAGGACAGTGTTGCTCAAATCACTCATCATCTTACATGTATGCCAAACAATATCATAGCATGTCCCTTAATGTTGGCAATGTGTATGAGTCAATCAGGACACAGAATAATTTCTATATGGATGTGGGCCCATTAGCTGGCATGACCATTCAGCCAATCCACCCTACTCACTGTGCAGCTGACAAAGCATATAGTCTGAAGCTGTGGGTGAGTACTCATCACAAACAAACTCATACAGAAGCCCAGCAGAGTCACATTCAGGTCTTAAACAGGATGTTCTACATTCAGAAAAGGACTTCCAGAGTACACAGGTACCACTTCAGGAGTCAGGATATGTTTGGGGGTCAATTACTCTACTCCCCACCAATGGCAACTGAACACATCCTAGTGTGCCGAATATTGCAGAATACAGGTGCTAGACATAATCTCTCATGGCCCAGTGACAAAGAGGAGCAGGAAGAACTGGATGATGAGTATGGGAAGAGGAGGAGCAAGCACACAATGTACCATCAATAGCAGCAACATTGGTGATGTACCATTGTGAGAGAACAGGGCTGATTGCAGAGGCCCATTAACTTTTTGCCCCCATTTTCCACTTTTTGCTGGTGTTTTCCTGACTCTGATGGTGCCCTGGGTACTGCTAACCAGTCCCAGGGCCTGTGCTCTGTGTAAAATCAGTATGCAAATTAGGCTAATTATAATTGTCTAAGTCAATCTACCTATAAGTCCCTAGTATATGGTAGGGCATGTAGGTTTAGGGACCCGAGCATAGGTAGTGCACCCGTAGGTGCACTGCTGAGGTGCCAAGTGTCATTTTAAAGTCAGGCCTGCCTTGCTGGCTGCTTTGAAATTAAAGTTATATGAAAATTCGACTTTGGAATTAAAAGTAGTTCCAAAGTCTTAAACTACCTTATTTGTACATATAAGTCACCCCTAAGGTGTACCATATGTGCCCCTAGGGCTGGGTGCCATGTAACTATAAGCAGGGACCTTATAAAAATAGTTTTATTAGCCCTGGTGAGGTAAAACAGCCAAATTTGTTTTTCCCTCATTGTAGTGAATGGCATCCATAGGCTAGAATAAGGAGGCTTTATTTTAATTTTAAAAGTCCCCTTAAGTAACAGATACAAAGAGTTTGGAATCAAATTAATTGTTATAATAAATCCCACAACTTCCAGTTGTGGGATTTAATATAACTTGTTCAGGTAAAGAGTTTTAAACTTTACCTGAAAAGTTGCCAACTTCAGCCCAGCAGTGTTTTTGCTGCTGTGCTCTGATTGGCCAGGATGCCTCAATGAGGTGCGAAGTGGCCTGGCTTCACACAAAGAGATGTGCCTTTGGGAGGAGATCTCCCCTCAGCAGATGGTGAAGCAGGAAAGGGGAGGGCTGCCAAACTGGTCTTCAAAGGCAAAGAAGGAAATTTGGAGCAACCCAGCAACACCCCCACATCCTGCAAACCCAGACAATTAGGTGCCACCTTGATTAGATTAGGAGAGGGCAGGAGAGGCGTGTGTTTGGGATATTTAGCCACACCAGTGGGTGGGCTCAGCCAGATGTAACCTCCAAAAATCACTTTCAGCCATGATGGATTTTTGAGAAATGTTGCACCCTGGGATTGATTTTTGCCACACTTCCCAGGATGTGTTATCACGGGGGAAGGACCCTGCACCTGATTGGAGAACAAGGACCCCCCTGTTTTTCCCCCAGGAGCAGGGATAAAACTGACAGACCTGCACCCACACTTCAGATCCCTATCAGATTCCAACAAGGAAGAACTACAGGAGAAGAAGGACTGCCCGCTGGACCCCTGACCTGCACCTAGACATTACACTCTGGAGGACTGCACCAGCTGCACACTTGGGCTTCACCACTAAAAGGACTTTACCTGTCTTCTACAGCTTCAAGAAGGGACTCCCTGTTTGCTACAGGTACAAAGGAGCTGCCCAGAGTCCCCTGCATCAAGTCCTGCAAGCAGAACCCAGCTGGCCAGCGTCCAGTGGCCATTTGAGGATTTTGACCAGGTACATTCTGGGAACTGTAGTCCCGACTCCCAAGGAGCAACTCAGAGTTTCTGGAACCTTGGATCAAGCTTTGGACACTTCAAAGACACAAAAAGGATTTCTGGAAGAAGATCCAGACGTTTGGAGACGTTTGGAGCAACTCCATAAGTTGAAGAGGTGCATTGTGGGAGTTGTAGTCCCAAACCCCAAGAGGCACACCAGAGCCTTTGAACCCTTGACTGGTGCTGTGGACCACCTTCCTGAATCAAAAACTTCTGAAAGTAAGTGTGACAGTGTTACCTCATGGGTGGCCTGAACTCTGGACTTTGTTCCTTTCCAGTGTGACCTTTTTTAACCCTTTGAGCACTAGTTGCTTCTATGCGCTAGAAAGCATGAATTATTTAAACATTCATATCTCCGGTTCTCCTTATCCGATTTTATTTGTTTTGGTGTCATTTTAAACATAAACATATAATCTATTTTTATAAATTGACTTTGGATTTTTAAACTGTTTCCTGTGTTTTATTTAAATACTGTTTTGTGATATTTGTGTGCTTTACACTCTGTCTCCTAAGTTAAGCCTTGTCGCTCATTGCCAAGCTACCACGGGTTGAGCTGGGTTTAATTTACTGAGACCTAACTGGACCTAAGTGGAGGTTAGTGGCCTATTGCTGAGTGTAGGTACTTACCTGCCCTTACCAATAACCCATTTTCCAACAACCATATACTAGTGATAGTGTGGTACATGCATGAATGACTCTCAGAATGTTAGAAGAGCATGACTACAAGAATCATTGTACCTATGTAACAAAACACATAGGGACATATTTATACTCCGTCTGCGGCGATTGTGCGTCAAAAATTTTGACGCACAATCAGCGCAAACGTTGCCCCGTATTTAAACTTTGACATCTGAGCCCGCGGACGACAAAATTCCGCCGTGTGCGTCATTTTTTGGATGCGGCAACCCGCCTTGCGTTAATTATATGCAAGGTAGGCGTTCCCGTCCAAAAAATGGCTTAAACGGCCGTGCGTCGTATTTATGCTTTCGGGCAAAAATGACGCACGGCCGGGAGGCGGAGCCAGAAAATGACGCACAGCCCGATTTGCGTCAAAATTAACGCCTGGGTCAGGGCAGGCGTTAAAATGGGGCAAACACACCTGTATTTAATCAGAACACACAGAATCAACAGCAGAGCAGCAACAGGGAGCCATGGAGGTGATACTAATCCAGCGTGCACGCAGACGCAGAGCCCAGCAGCAACAACAGCAGCTACAACAACACCAGCAGGGACCCCAAAGGCAGCGCAGAAGGCAGGAGAGGATATTCCGCCCAAGAACAACCCTTCAGGGCCTCAGGGAACACAACATCATACAGAGGTACCGGTTGAACTGGCAGGCCATTCAGCAGCCGCTGCGAAACATTGAACAGCAGTTGGCCCCCACTTTGGTGACACCCCACACCATCCCAACAGAAACAAAGCTGCTTGCCGTACTTCATATGCTGGCAAGTGGCTCTTTTCAAACAACTGGTGCCCTGGTTGGCGGAATATCACAACCATCATTCTCCGCCTTTTTGCCCAAATTACTGGACGCCATCATTCGACTGACACCTGCCACATCTGCTTCCCTAACACACTGCAGAAGCAGCAGGAAACTAAACAGGGGTTCTACGCTATCAGTGGCTTCCCACACGTCCTTGGTGCAATCGACTGCAAGCATGTACGCCTTGTGCCACCTGCTGCAACTGAACACCTCTACTGCAACAGGAAGCACACACATTCCATCAACGTGCAGGCCATTGTCGATCACCAGGGATTGATCACCAACATCGTGGCTAAATATCCTGGGAGTGTACATGACTCATACATCTTCCGTCACTGCACCATCAATCAACACTTCCAGGATGGACGGTATGGCAATGGACTACTTATTGGTAAGTACAAAAACCTACATATATATATACACTGCACAGCAACCCTCTAGGACACACAACACATACACCACAACAGCAACATGTCGACAGAAACACACTGAGGTCGTGACATCGCTAGCCATGTTTCTTAAGTCACCATTGAACCTGTCACACATCGGAATTTACTGTACAGCCTAATGTGAAGACGTCATTGAGTGTGGTTGCCGAAATGTCACATTGCAAATTGTAAGTGTCCCAATGACCTTTACATTAATACATTGCATAAGTCTAAAGGTACGGGATGTCCAGGGTACTTTGATATGAACGTGTTAACAACACTTTCAATTTTAACTGTGCATGGAACTATCATCTCACCCCCAGTGAAGACACACGGACACCTGTATCACAAGTCACAATGCTAGGGAGGGCACACTGTACTGCAAATCCCAAAACATACTGCTGAAAAACGGTTAGCAGACAAACACTTGCTCAGCCAAGGAGACAACACAATGCAGATGGTATAGCCTACAAGCATAGGATGTCACATTAGTACACAAAAGAGTCACAGACAACACAAGACAACTACTGCCATTAAAGGTCTTTTCAATAGTGCCATCTACATCAACATGATCCTATTCATTTTCTCTTGCAGCTGATCAGGGGTATGGCATCCAGCCATGGATCATGACACCATTTGGCAACCCGAGTACAGCTGCAGAGCGTGCATACAACGAGGCCCATAGGAGGACATGCAGCATTGACGAGCGCATTGACGAGCGGCATCCTCAAGTCAAGGTTCCGCTGCCTCGACATCACTGGTGGTAGCCTCCTATATTCCCCCGAGATGGTCTGTAGGATCATCCTCACATGTGCAATATTGCCCAACATTTGCATCAGAAGAAACATTCCCCTCCTGGAACCAGAGCCACACATGCCTCAAGAGGAGGAAGAGGAGGATGCTTGCCTGCAACAGGAGGGGGAACTACAGAACACCCCTGCTGGTATACGCAGGCGGCAACAGATTGTAAATAATTTCTTCTGAATATGTTCACCTTCACCACTTTAGTTAACTAATTTAAATAAACACCTATTATAATCACCATATCATGGTCTGTCTATTCCTTTTTACACACCTTCATCTCTACTTATCAGAATAAGAGTGTTGCCTCATGGAGCATTGCTGAGATACTGAGTAGGACACGGAACATCCCAGAGCTAATGTGATGCCTAACATACAATGGTCACATACACACACACTCTTAATGACATATATCATGTACATATCTCCTTGGAAGGCCAATAGCAGAGGACCACAACTATTTCACACATACATGTTGAAAGCAAGGTCCAACGCAGCATATGGCACAAAACTATGACACCATCACTCAATAAGGGGAAAACAAGCCTCATACATGGGGCAGTCAATGTGCTTTGGCATCACTAACAGGAATGTCTGACAAGACCCTTGACAGCAGTTAGTCCAACTGCATCCAATATTTGCAAGGAATATCTGTGACTAGAGTTCCATAGAAGCAGAACATAGACAGCACAAGTGCCACACATAAGACACGCATTGCGCACATGACATTCCATGCACATGTCAGCCCATTTCCTAACTCCTGACACAACCATGCACCTGGTCACAACCAACCTGTCGGAAGAGGTCCCTGGAATACTAAGATGTGTACCCTGATAATACCTCCTCTACACACACACACCAACATTAGCAAACCAGTGTGCTACACCCTTTCCTAAGGTATGCCATTGTCATTGAACACCTGACTGCATGGACGTCAGGTCAATTTATACACTGACTTCTAGTTTCAAAGCCCTGTTAGCACATGTAGATTGCTTCCCTTTGTGAAAATGTCTGTTGGCCCTTAGAATGCAAGTCTCACCTACAGGACTGGTGAAAAACAGATGCAGCCCACACCTGTTATCACCTCCATGCACACCACCCATTTAAAAAAGCACTGCCCCTGATGATGCCTGGAACAGCATAGGAGTCGCCATTATGTCAAATACACCGTCAACCATTGATACTAATTAAGCAGTGTAACACATCCCTTGGGTTCATTTGTCACCTTCAAAAACACTGGACGTACACAGATTGACATGTCAACTGTCTAGTTTGTCCTCCAAACAGTCTCAGTCAGACCACTGATTATGTAACTTGTCCAGTAGCTGGCTCCTGAATCATCTTGCATTCTGTCAGCCTGACTGGCAACTGTCTGTGCGTCACACTAAAGTATCCCTGTGTCTACATATGTACCACACTTGCGTTAGCAAACCTGCCATTCATCAGGGGGAACTGGGCATGGGCTTCTTCCATGCATACACAAATACATTGTATAGCATCATCTGCCTTTTAACTGTACCATTTGAGTTACATCCTCTTGGAAATGCAAAATTCATGGCCCATCCCTTGTCTGTTTTGCATATATGCATGAATGACAAAGTGTGACAGTGTCCCAGGGTCATACGCAGGGATTGGGTACGGGGCTTTCAGCACAACCAGCAACCTCTGATAATGTACATGACTAATACACAAATGTCAGAACCATGACAGTTGACACACAGCATCACAGTGCACACAACATAGTGATGGGCTGTGTGTGGTGAATAGCTGCGAGAATAAACAGCACAGAGGCTATGATGTTCCCAGATGCAGTGGGAAGTGCAGAGGCCAACCTGTGTACAAATGTTGTAATCACACCAGCAGGAACATGACAATTGAGACATTATCTCACTCAGCACACCAAGGTTGCCCTGTTGACTGTCTGATTACACGTCTTTAGTGACAGGGTGGGACCATCCACATGTTGGTTCATATGTCCACATCTACTTTACTCACATTGATCAACAAAGGATACTCAGTAGTTACAGGAATAGCTGCCACTGACTCATGATGAGTCCTGGTCCGAACTGTGACAAATTACACCCCAAACAGTCTACAAGATCATCATTGGACCACACACATGTACAAGACACCTATGTGCAATTGATCACTGGACATATGTGGACATGTGCTGTCTTGTATGCTGGTCCACCACAGCCACTTGATAGTTGCGCCTTACTTCTATGGCCTCAACTGTGGTGTCATCATACATATGAGATTGACCCTTGTCTGTCTGTGCAAACAACATGGTACCCACTTACTCAATGCATGTGTATGACTCACTGTGGGATTCATCAACTAGTGCCTAGGAAGCTCTTACCAATACTCTAGGACATAGGATGTAGAAATTGTGGACCTTTGACATGAACATGCGTCTGCCATCCATCTGGTGCATGCTATGTCACATGTGGTGTCTACGTGACCCTAAAACTTGGAAGTATACTTTGCGGGTGTTGTTACATGTATGACTAACACATGCCCTTGCTCATTCCAATTTTTACTTGCATCTTAGGGTTGGACACATGGACGTCACATTCATACAACCAAATGTACAATAATGCTTCATGTGATATACACACACACTTGGTCAACCAACAAATTAGTTGTCAAAGCACACACTTTGAGCCAAAGGCAATTAGGTATTGTACATATGTGCGTCACATTGCTATCCTCTCCTTATGGCACACATGCACAATTTGTGCCACACATATATGTAGGCCACACTTATGACCATCTATGACGTCAGCCAACTGTGAACATACTGTGAAGGGTGTAGTGGATGATGTTCCGCTGCAGTATGATGTCACACATGTGAACATACACCATCAACACCATACTGTCTTCAATTAGCTAAACTCTGATGTGTTCCAAATGTAAAATAACCAAAAAAGAAGTAAAACTGCCCCAAACTAGTTAATGCACTGTAATTTTGACGTCCCTAGCGGTGTGCGTCATTTTTTGTTTACCAAAACTGTATTTGCATAAATTTTTTTGACGCACAGGAGTGAAATTTAGCCCGCATCCAGATATTTGTACAGTCCATGTATCATTATGTGGATGCGGGGTAATATTCACGTCTGTGCATCAAAAAAAATGACGCAAATATAGTTTTGTGCAACAAAAAATTACGCATAACGCGAAAAAGGCGGGACTTTTCATACAGGAAGTGATGTAATAGGACATCCTGTTTACAGATCATGTACAGTGGGTGTACTTTCACTTTGCAGTCTATGATCCTTCTAGACTGTGGGGCTGTGTAGAGAGTGTTGCCCAAAGATTTTGTGCTGTATTAGTCCTGTGTGCTATCTGTAAAGTCCTTTTGTGAAATAAATATTGTTTTTTTATACTGTAGTACTGGGTTTTGTCTACATTTGTCCATTTATCTTGTGTATTTCTTGCTTGTGGGAGTCTGCTGTGGGTAGTGTTAGTTTGGGGATAGTTGGGCTCTTTTAGTGTTTAGGTTTACTTTTTTTCTGTCTTTTTACCCCTACTTTCACCCATTTCCCCTTTCTATTTCTTTTACCCCTATTCCTTCTCTCCAATTATAAGTATGTCTGGTAGGCCATGTCTTGGCAGGATGGGGGAAGAGGAGTTGGGGGCCTTCATCTGGCTGGTGACACATTTCTTGCCACTCATGATCCAGGCAGGGGGAAGGGTCCAACAGGGGTACCCGACAGAGGCGCACAGAATCCGGTGGGGAAAGGTGCTGCATCACCTGCAGCATGTGTATGCCAGCCAGAGGAGTGACCACCAGCTGAAGCACCGGTGGGCTGACCTCATCACCAGGGAGCAGGATCTCTTGGACCACCTGGGAATCATGATTGGTGGCACTGTTGGTGAGTACGACTATTGTTATTGTGCACGATTAAATGCTCTGTAGTGACATCAGTGGATTAGTGCAATGTCTGACAGCTAGCTTGATGACTGTGTGTAATTTTGGGGAAATATAAGGGGATCATTGATGCACTATGGCAAGGATCACAATTGCTAGCTGTCAGGTAGCACGTGCTCAGCAAACCTACAGGTAACTTTACCATGAAGGAAATTGGTGCGGCCTTTTTGTCAGCACAGCTAACAAAATAGGAGCCAATCATGTCTATATAGGGTATTATTGACAGAGAAGTACAGATGTACCAACATTTAGGCCAACAATGTTGACACAATTGCTAGACTGACTTTAGAATCACTACATGATGCTGAAAATGAGTGCTGCCTTCACGTCAATTAATAATAGCAAAGTGGCTCAAACATTGGTCTCATGTTAGTCTGGTGAGTGTGGAAGGAAAGCGTTCACAGAAGTACTATGAATGTGTGGGATTATTGTGTTTCTTGATCTTTTTGGATACATGTCAGTTAATGAATTGAAAACATTGTGAAAAGGTGTAAGGTGCCCTCAGCTAACATCTTAGGATGTTAGTTGGAATCGGTTGAGCCACAATCCAAATATGGATGGCAGTCCAAGTGTATGCACATGGCTTCACATCTCCATGGTTGGTGCAAATCACCATAGCTGGGCCACATCAATTGACTATACTATAACAACAGGATGGCTTACAGGAGTCCCTGCCCCTCCCTCTGTACATTGGGCCTATGTGCACTAAATGTGTCATGGCCACAAGGCATGTTTGACTGGTAATGCAGTCCTCAAGTAACCAGGTGTTGGATGTTTCTCTTGGATGCACATGATGAGACGATTACACTCCATATTTTTTAGTGCTCACCAATTATGGGGCAAGTTTGCAACCACATGATAGTTAGGGCCAATGTATGTGTGCAGATATGTGTGTAACTGTCACAGGAGACCAATGCTATGTACAAGTTGGCCGTGAAATATCAGATGCAGTACCATCATGTCTGAATGGCTGCCATGTCCTTATTCAGCCTACACATTGTAAATGATTATGAAATTGTTGCACTGTGCACAGATTTTGAGCACATTTCTTTCTTCCATACCTTACAGGTGGACTGGCGCTCTACACTGTGGGAGAGGTGGCGACATTTGAGGACCCGGACCACTACAGTAAGTGTTGATATGTCTGTTATGTGTTGTGTTTGCTGGTTATGGACTCGTGTGAGTTGGACGCATAGCAAGGTGTGATGCGTTGGGCAAGTTTTTCACTTGTTCCATGAGTGGGAATGCAGTTCTCACATGTTTTGAGTTAGCCAATGCGTATCCAATGGTATCATGTAGGGATTGTAGGACATCCCTGTAGGCCCCACTGTGAGTACAGGGGATAGTCATGTCTCTGACACTTGTATCACCAAGATTCGCAATGGAAGTCAGCCCCTATTTAGTCAGCCTGTCAGACCCACATTCTGTAAGATTGGTGGAGCTAAGAGCTTCCCAATAGACATCTGCTTCACTATTTACCTACGTAAGTTTGAAACAGTAGGTAGAACCTCCTAGCAGCATGTACTTCCACATGTAGTGCATCAAGTCTGTGGAACCTGAGTGTAATGGCCTAGGTGTGCATGCAATTCATGATCATGGGTGTTCTAGCAACTCTGTGTCTGATGTAAGTTAGGCCTCACTGGAAGTATATGTTGTGTACTAAGTTGTGATTTTCCTGACATGTCTGACCCTATGAGTGCTCTAGGGTTTGCTGACTCCAAATTGTAGATAGACCTTACCTGTGGTGTGTCTGTAGAGAAAAACATGTGTGGATTAGCCTATACACTCCTCGGTGTACATGTTGTTGGCAAATTATAGTTGGGTATCCACCGCCCCCCCTCAAACACGGCCATGGGTTTGTGAATGGGATACCTAATATTGATGCTACCAGTATGTTACACATACATGTGAATAAGTGACGGTATGGTTGCATAGTAGTATACACACTCAGGTTTGGCACTTGGTACTATACTGGACAGTCCAGTTACAACTTGCAGACCATGTGGCTTTAGTTTTGCTTTCCGTACACTGACATTTGTAGCCCAGCTCTTGGTGGAGGATATGCAGCATGATTCTTAGATGTTAACTGTCAGAACTCAGATTGCAAGTCAAGGCCAGTTGTTACCCATCTTGTGGGTTATGGATGTGCTTTTTGTGATGTGACCTTTGTTGTCTGGCCTACCATGTACTTCCTCAGGGACATTCGATGCTCTGTATCGTGATATGAGCTGTTAGAAGTACAGTAGATGTAATGTCTGATTAACTTGCTGTGCCGTTTCACACAATGCAGTTACTAATGTGGCATATCTGCATTTGTCTTCACAGCAGCTAACATGACTCCAGACCAGATCAGTGAATTTCAGCGTCGGGCCATGCAATATCAGCACATCCTGCTGGTGGAGTCAGGGTTCCGGAGGATGGCCCGGCGATATCGCCATGAATGTGCCTCCGGGGCATGGCGAGCCTTCCCACAGGGTGGGCCTACTGTGCCCACCACAGCCACGACAGAAACAACCACCATTCAGAGCCAGGTGGCCCCACCCACAGCTGCCTCTGTTGATTCTACATCTGCTGGACTTCCTGGCCCCAGCATTGCCACCGGTGCAGGACAGCCCACACAGACCTCCTCCACCGGTACCTAGACTGCCACTGCTCCAGCTGTTGACCCTCCAGCCTTCAATAGACTTGAACACAAGATAAACAAAGTGCTGCACAAGGTGAGCCACCTGAGCCGGGGCGTGCAGCACATTAAACGGCAGGTCAAGGATATGAAGAGGACCCTCCGGAGGGCCAACCTCTAGACAGTTGAATAGATGGACATGATACCCTCCCCTCCCTCCTCTTTCCTTGTTCTTATAGATAGTGGGCTTAGGGGGCTTAGTGTTAGGTTAGTATAGGCTGTTAGTTCAGTCAGTGTTAGTGGGTGGGGGGTAGGTGCTTGTTTCTTTTTTGACTTATTACATGTGTGGGTGGGTGTGTGTTGGGCTATGTTGGGATTCTTGTGTGTAAAAAAAAAAAAAATGAAAAAAAAAAAATATATATACCAAAAAAATATATATTTGTTTAGGATAGTATAGTATGTGTTTAGTTTAGTATGTGTTGTCCTCAATGTGTCCCGTCTCATAAGGGAGGTGGGGGGTAGATGTTTAGAACATTTCGTTACATGTGATAAGTAAATGTAGCTTAGGTTAGTTAGGGACAGTTGTGGGTAATGAGTAGTCAAGGTAGATTAGGGTAGGTAAGATTTTTCCTTCAGTTTCCTCATCTATGGTTAGCTTTTAATAAATATTTGGTTACCCCTTAATAGTATGTGTTGAATGGTACTTGATCGTGGGTTTGGATTCCGTGTACATCTCTTTTGTACTATAACATCTGTGTCCAATGCTACAAACAAATCCCAACTGAGCTGTACGATTGGCAGCTAACCCAGAGCTACCTTGCAAAGTGTCTGCCCTTTGTTGCAACCACCAATCACAGTTAATATGGTTCCCAATGTGTTTCTGTTGATAAGTGTGTTTTCAAAGTCACTAACAGTGCTTCCAGACTTGATATTGGGGAAACAGTTTTAGGTCTGACTGCAGTGTGATGATCATGCACACCCTTATAAGATGAGTTCTCATTGGCAATCTTGTATTCTTGTCTTCATGACCCTCATACCTCATTTGTGACACAGTTCGGCATGATTACCTATTTGTATGTTAACTCAGACATCTTCATTTGTGCTATTTTTGTTTGTATTTACTTAGATTAGTGTGGCATGTTTCTTGTGTTATTTCTGCATGTTGACAACATTTAGCAGGCACTATTTGATGACTTAGTTATCCCCTGAGGAAGCATTCTTCTGTCCTACACAGCATGGTGGTGTTTGGTTTCTCACTTCATCATATTATTCCCTCAGGATGGGCAGAGTATGATGCAATCATGGTCACTGTGCAGATTTCTCTAACTACATAATATCTGGACAGTTGTATTGACAAGCTACGTTATTTGACAGTAGGGACATTTCAATTATCTACTGCGCAATTGATATGTCACTTTACCCAGAGACAGATTTGTTGTGTAAGTGCTATTTATTGAAAAGTGCTGTAGTGCTATATGTACATTGTCCATGATTGTGAGTCCATTATAGTGATATCTTCCATTGTGATCCAAAACAAGGGTTTACCAAAATGCTTTGGTCATGCTGGGGTTGCTGTTTCAGACACTGCAGAGGGACAGACTTAGCCAATGAGTAGGAGAGAGACAATCACTGGGCTGGGTAACAAGATATACAGTGGTTAGCAGAACAGTGCTTGAGTACAGTTGTTGTAAGACTGTCATGTTTCAAAACGCAGGACTTTGGTAATAGTTGGCCATGTGACAGGGACTAGTGCTTCCGGGTCATTTTCCTTTTGAATGTGATCTGTTCCATGTCTTCTTCTTCTGATGTGTGTGTTGCCTGCTTTGTCCTTGTTGTTGTTGGTTGTGAAGGGGCAACACACACCTCAGTGTTAGAAGACATGGAGTCAGACATCCTGGTCGCTGCTCCCTGTGAAGGTCTTAAGGGCAGTACTGCTGCAAGGAGGGCTTGCTGGTTCTTGAGAATAGCAGCCACATCACAATGGTAGGGAGCCAGGTCGGCCCTGAGGGGTTCAATGTTGCATTTGTGCACGCGTTGACAGGATTGCTGTTGTAGGTGTTGGGTCAACTGTATTACAGCTGTGCTGATTTCCTTCTGGGTTTTCTGCAGTTCCTGCAAGATAGACGTTAGGGCTTGCATAGCTGCTGCCTGATCTGCAAATGACATCATGCATGAACGCACCCCCTCAAGGCTGGCTGCCATAGTTTGCATCCCCACCCACACCTCCTTGGCCAGCTCCCGCTGTACTCCAACTACAGTTCTCTCAAAGCTGGTGCCAGTATCGTCTGAGTCCTCAGCTGTATTGGAGCTGGCAGGTCTTACATTTGGGGTGGTGGGTGGTTCCTCTGCGAGGGCTGCTTGTTCTGTGCTCCTCCTTGTGACTGAAGGTGGGGTCTGGAGGGTTTCAATGACCTTTTGGATAGTCTCCTGGGGAATGTTTATCGGCTCGTCATCCATGTCATCAGGGAAATCTGGGACAGGCATATCAGCAGGAGATCCATCTTTCTCTGCAATGAAACAGGGTACAATTAGTGTGTCTGTGTTGTGGCAATTTTGATGTGACGTGCCTGCCTTTTGATGAATTGACTTTGTGATCTTGTTTTGTATTAATATCTGCAGTCCTTCAGATGGGCATTGTTTCAGGCCTATGGCCCACCTGTGTGTCACATGTATGTTATTGAGTTATCAGACTTGTCAGCCTCATCGCCTCTAGGTGTTGGTTTATGCTGAATAGAGAATTGCCACCTTCTTGTCCTACTTGACCCTCCGTGTATATCCATTCTCATGGTGAGACCTTTCACTAGCTGTGGGTGTTCTGATGGCCCTGGCAGCACACTTAACAATCTGGACCTGCCCCAATCCCTGATCGTTCACATCGACTTAAATGTAATTGACATGTTGCATATCCTATGCATGGCAATGTTATGATCCGATATGGATGTTGACATTGTTAATGTGTCCTGCTGATGTTGGGTAATGTGTGTTACATTGGATTGCCCTGATAGTCGTATCAGTGTCCTATTTCGTCCTCTGACTGTGCAGGTGTATTTCAGTGACCAGTTACATGTGTCCCCTCCTCAATGCTGTTGTCTGAGCAGTATGACATTTGGGATGTTGCCTTGTTGCTCAGGCACAGGATGGACCCTGACATATGCAGCATGGGTGTGTCCTTAGTGCTGTGTCGCTCCTATTGTTGTTTACTTTGGCTGATGTTTGCGACAACTATGTGCATTGACATTTGAGTGTACTGGGGCCTTTGTCTTGTTTCAGGGGATTGTTGCAGACGTCATCCTCACCCCCTAATTTAGGTGTGTATGTTCCATGGGGAGGTTACTGCCATTGGCTACTTGAGCTGCACACAGATCAGAGGTGGTAGTGGCAACTGTTGTCGCAGTTACATTGCAGTTGTTGGTATGGCTAGAGAATTGCTAATAGGGCCCTAGTTAATGTAGGGGGTATGTTGGCTGACGAGTGCCAGGATGTAAGTTTGACGTAGCGGCCTTCCCTCCTGTCGTGGCTTTCCCTTTGCTCCATCGTTGGCATGACAGCATGCCCCCATGGGACTGTTGTTGGTGTTGTGTAATGGTGTGCCCCAGGTCTTCTCAGAACGGGCCATACTCCCATGCCGTGCCCCTTTACCCATGCCACTCCATGTATTAGATGACTTCCATGCATTTAGTGGTCGGTATCCCCCCCATTCTCACAGTTGACATTATTGCATTATAATTCCCCATGCGACTTACCCTGCATGTGCGTTGTCTCCTGGTAGTCTGCGCTGTCCTGTCCTTGAATCCCTGTGATGATCTCCTCAGGGATGACGGCTGTGACCATCTCCTCCATTTGGTCCAGGGCCTCCTGGTGTGCTGTACTCCCCCCTCCAGTCTGCAGTGCTGCCTTCCTGGTCCTTGCCATCTTTTCCTTGGTCCTGTGTTTGCAGTCATGCCAGCGTTTCTTGCACTCGATGACTGTTAGGGTACTTCAGCCACACTGTTAATCTTGTCGACAATTTGTTGCCATATAGCCTCTCTCCTACTGATTGGCAACTTTGATGTGACAAACAGTTGGTGCTGGTGTTCCGTCACCTCTTTAACCAGGATTTCCTGCTCCTCTGCACTGAAGCGACACTTTCTTTTCTTCTTAAAAGTGTCCTGGTTCTTGTGTGCGTCCTCCTGGCTGGTTCCTGGTCTGCTGTCATCTTCTTGGGGTCTGTAGTGGCATCTGGGATCCATTTTGGCTCTTCTCTGGTGAAATGGCTGTGTTAGCTGTGTTTTTGACACTATTGCGTAAAAAAAAACGGCGCATATCCGGTTTGCGGGTCGTAAATCGACCCACAGTCATTTCCGCCGTGTTAACGTCTTTTTCCTTTACGACTTGACGCCACGGTGTGTGTAAAAAATAATGACTCCCACCTGTTGTTTGCGCCGCTGTGCGTCAAAGTATAAATCTGACGCCCGCACGGCGCACCAAAATGTCGTTAGCCGGCGTTAATGTTTTTGACGCAAAACTGCGACCATCTGATGGCACAAGACTCTAAACAATATCCATGAGGCCATGCAAAGTCCACCTGTGTGGCACATCATGCACTCATACGTATGGAGTAATGGAATGCACTCCAAGTACCTCACAAGTGTCACTTATTTTCATGGGTGTATTGGATGGATATTTTCAGTGCATCAGTAATGGACAGCCCACATGGATTGCCTGGATGACCATTGGAAAAATGTGGATGTCAACATACGGCTGTAGAAGAGACTCACATACCCACAAAATCTGCTGTCCTTTGGCATCACAGTTCATTCAACATCATCATGTACCTGTACCATCCTTGGCCCAGTACAACATGGCCAATGTGAACTACAAATGCAGGACTCTTTGAAGCAGATGGGCCAAGGTCACATCAATTGATAAATCTTTGTTTATGTTCTGCTGGGAATGCGGACATGTTTGGGACTGAGCCTGATCAACATAAGACCTATTACCTGTCACAAAGTTGAAATATATGGGGATTGCATGTGTACACTCACTGTACATTGCCTTGCTGTCCTTAGGATGTCTGATGCCACTCAAAGGCATACATGGTGTGAAAACCATGTAGACCACAAATCATGTGAAATTGACTTGTTAGGGCACCTTCACATGCTAACCAATTTTGAAATGGTGCCTTAAGGGCAACCATATCTTCACCAAGTTCTGTGTGCTTTTAGTAGTGTAGGTGCACATTGACCCTTTACATACACTTAGTTGTACCCCAGAGTCCCTGCAAATGGCTAGAGGTGCTGCACATGTATGTACTGACTCATAAAAAAGCTGTATTTTACAGACACTCATACTGGCTGTGGCAGCAACAGAGCATGTGCCCTCTTGTGCAGGGGAGTGTGGGCCCATGCTATTGTGATGATCACCTGATTTGGACTGTATGCAGTCTGTAAGATGTGGGGCCAGGTGCAAAGACAATCTCTAGAGGTGAACTGGCAGTGAGTCCCCTGATGAGAGACGGAATATGTTAAATTCCAACATTCATACATCCCTTCACATTGGCTATCACAACACTTGGCTGCAAGGGGACTATAACATCCCCATGATGCCAGACAGCCTGCTAACTGCACCTTGGGACACAGCACAGATTGGCAGATGCATGCGCTGTTACAGATGTGGGTGTGTTGCCCACAATCCAAGGCAAGTCCATGACATCCCTGGGTGTAATCTAAGCAATGGAATCAAGTACATAGTTAACACATGGGACAACCATTCTAAGGTGTGCTGTTAACCAAACACAGGAATTGTGCCCTTTGCGTAGTCTGATCCTAGTAACTCATGTACTTTCACCTATGTACACTCACAAAAACACTCATTGGACTCATGGAAAGACAGGAATGTTGCAAACACAACTATTCACAGGAAAAACAGCAATCCATATAATTCTTTATATGCGTTCCACATCACACCATACAGAATTCCACATATAACAGTCATTGCATCAGGAAAAATAGATGCATTGTCCCAGTGCATACTTTCACTGCCATCGCTTCAACCAAAAATGACTCTTTCTATCCGAGTTGTCAGAATTTACTTATGTTGCTTTGTGATGCATCATGTAAAATCCACCCATTGGTGTGAAGCTTCAAAAAAAAGACTAATTGGCTGAAAATATGCCACATCCACCTAGGAAGTGATGCAATGGATCAGCCATACTGTAAATTAGGAAATGTGAAGTTACTTTCACTTTTTCTTCCACTCATAGTCTTTGTGTCTGTGCTTAGGAGAGGTTGTGTTGTGCTGTTGGTGGAGAGAGGAGTGCTGTTTTTTAAGTCTGTTGTGCTGTCTTCTTTCCCTGTTGTGTCCCTGACGTCTGACTTGTCCTTTGTAGTTGTATTTTGTGTTATATTTGACTGTGTATTGTCGGATATTTGTCCTAGGGGTAGCTTAGTTCTTAGGGATAGTTTGGGATGGTTTGTGGTATTTTTATTTTGTTGACAATCGTGAGTCTGGGTTAGGACATGTCCGGGAAGGGAAGGGCCAAGAATCTGAGTGTGGATGAGTTTGGAGGGTTCCTCTGGCTGGTGACCCACTACCTTCCAAACATGGTGGCCACGGGAGGTCGTGCAATACAAGGTTACAAGACAGAGGTACACTGGCTGCGGTAGGAGCAGGTCCTCTTCCACATGCAGCACATCTTCGAGGTGGAGCGGACAACCCACCAGCTGAAACATCACTGGGCAGACTTCATCAGCAGGGAATGTGACCTCCCGGACTACCCTGGGATTGAGGTCAGTGGAACTGTTGGTAAGTACACATTCTTATGGATGACTCTTAGGATTGCACTTGCATTTAGATGTCTGCTAGTCATAGGGCCTCCATTACTAAGTTAGAATTCAGGGCAGGGCTGCAATTCACATATTTGCACCAACTTGCATTCATAATAATTGCAGCAATGTGCTATAACTATGACATATGGCACATTCCTGTCCTTGTGCCCTGTGCTGGCAAGATTTTGTTGATGAGCAACAATGCAGTCACCCTTGTGCCATGGTGCAAAGGTACATGCTTGACAGGGATGAGTGTTCCTCTGCAGAAAAGGACACCTTCCTTCCCATACACAATTATCTTTTATGTTTTCTTTCTTCTTTTTTGGCTGTTGAAAGCAGGACACATAGGAAGATGAAAAATGTAGAGAAATCATGTATGTTATTCCCATTGGGCCATTGTGATGCTACCCCTGGGGTATTGTTTGAATATGATGCATTCCAGCCTTGTGATCATGGCCTGGATCACCTTTCTGGAGAAACTTCACAGAAGGGTACTCTGGTGGTGTAGGGTGACACTTGGACTTGTAAATAAGGGTCATGGTGTCCGTGGTTCTCATATGTCAGGGCAGAAATGCCATCACAGCCCCAAGCCGCCATTTTAGAGACAAAGCATGACACAAAGAAGTCTGAATACCTGGCTGTCATGTACTCACACTGAGCAGTGTCCCTAGCATACCTGTTGGAAACTTTCTCTGTTAGCACCACAGGGCGCGTCAACAGTTCTGCTGTGGGCATCATGAGGAAGTGTGCACATTTACAATACAAGGCATGCTTCCAGAGCATATATCAACCTGGGCCGCCCTGGGGGATGTGCTTTAGCAGGAGCTATACTATTTTGAGACACTTCAGATGCTCATGTCTCATGTAAATGAGGCATGATGTATGTGACTCTGTACATAGTTCCTAACATGCAGACTGTCATACATCTGTATATGTCACACATTTATGTAGCTGATTTCAGAATGTTGAGGCTTGGGAATGGACAAGACATGTATGTTTAGTGTCTATGACTATGCAGCTATGACATCTACTGATGTCTGTGAGATGAGGGGACACAGATGTCTGATTAGTGTTGTATGTAGCATAGTCATGTATGTGTGATGAAAAGAGTAATGCAAGGGTATTGCTGGTTGTAGCTGAGAGTGTTCTGTGAGTCATGTAGGGGCAGAGTGCCATTACACTCAGCTAGCTTTGCAAAATCTTGGGGTACTGAGTCATCTGGGAGCCTTCAACAATATACCTAAGACATATGTATGTTTCATCATATATGAGTACAGGTCAGCCAGGCCTACCAATGTATGTCATTGAGACATGTTAAATGGGCTATTTGAGTTGTGACAATCAGAAGGGTTCTATGGCCACAGTGCAATGTCTCATGTTATGTCTTGCAGGTGGACCCGACCCTTTCACCACTGGAGAGGTTGAAAGTTTCAATGGCCACGATGCTACCAGTGAATGTCATCCTCTATATCTAATGGGTAATGCAAGGATTGTGTGTCCGATGTATTCTGTGTGCAATGCCATTTACAAAGTGCATGTAGACAAAATCAAATACCATTTGCTATACATGTATATGAACAGTAAGGTATAGGTTGTGTCAAGTATGTACATTTGCATCTGACTAATGTTAAGGAGGTTCTGATTGCTATCACTGAGGGCCCTCATGTTTGCTGGTATGACCAAAGAGCAATGATCCCAGTGCCAGGATCTATGAACGTAAGTGGTCGTTGGTTCATAGGTGAACATGGTAGGGGTTGTATACCTACCAAAAGAATTTCATATGCACAGATAGGCTGTTGTTGCTCACAGTACAATCTGGGTCTGATGTGTATATCTAACCAGCACAGGGATGATGAGTCAAAACGCAGTGATGACAAGGTCCTACACATCTATGCAGGTTGGCAATATGTGGTTCACAAAACATGTTGCTGCTGTGTGTGCATTGGAACATGACAGTAATTCATGTTCTTACAGGACAGTAAACCTTGCAAATAAGGCCCTAAGTGAGCAGGACAGAGGTCAATATACCATTCTTGGAAATGCAGCTGATTTACCCAATCATGTGGTGTGATACCCCATACACTTTGTTGGTTAAATCAACATTGCTATCCCTGTCATCTTCCCCGATCTGTCCATGTGTGTTGGACCAGAGGAATGTGTGTACACCATTATCATATAACATGCCAATACCTAATCCACCTTCAGATAGTGCTGGCCCTGATAGTAGCTAGGATGCACTAAAGCAGGTTCATACAATGGACAGCATTAGCCATTGCTATCCCAAGATCTCTGTGAGATGAGAAGTAGGACATGCATGAACACACCCGTCAAATGGCTGTACTGAGTGCTGGTAAACAGCATGGTGACATGAATATTGGACATGTATGTACAGGTAATGGGCTGCATGGCGGGACACATCTAGTTACTCGGGGAGTATGCAAGAAGTCGTGACATGGCCCACTGTGTCCTGACAGGAGTTGACATAGAAGTTGTCTCTTTCATCTCTGTGTGATGTGAGTGAGCTATCCACCCTCCATTCTCACATGTGATACCCCATACACTTTGTTGCTTTGATCAACATTGCTATCCCTGTCATCTTCCCCAATCTGTCCATGTGTGTTGGACCAGAGGAATGTGTGTACAGCATTATCATATAACATGCCAATACCCAATCCATCTTCAGATAATGCTGGCGCTGATAGTCTCTAGGATGTACTAAAGCAGGTTCATACAATGGACAGCATTAGCCATTGCTATCCCAAGATCTCTGTGAGATGAAAAGTAGGACATGTATGAACACACCCGTCAAATGGCTGTGCTGAGTGCTGGTAATGGATTCAAGGGCATTGGAGGATGCAGAAGGCACATTGATGATCAATACCACACAATGGGTGTGTCATACCATAGTCGCAAAACTGCATTGTTCTTATGCATACTAAGTGCTGACATGGTCATGCCTAGATGTCCCAAGATGGAACATTGCTATTATGCCCCATTAGCTTAGCCTTGGTTCCTTGGCCATAACAAATATGGTGTGATGGGTACTGTGCAGATGTATGTTCACTTCGACCATCAAACGTATTTGGGATTTGTGAAGTGCAACATGTGATGCCTGTATATAGTATTTCTATGGCATTGTTGATGTTCATTTGCCAATTTAACCTTTGAACTGCATGTTTTCTTTACGATTACACAGCCTAGAAGTGGAAGGATAAGGTGAGGGCAGAAAGGTATTTCCACATATGTAAGGTGTGCAAGGGCCCTTAAGAGGATGGCGAAGACATTTGAAAAAGAGAGAGCCTCAGGGTCCTGGATTACCTTTCCCCAAGGGGTTCCAACATTGGAAGGAGCAACCAAAGGCAAGGTTCAGGCCACAGATAAGGGTGGGACTGAAGGCGCAGGTCCATCAACCTCCACCTCCACTCAAACTGCCCCATCTACATCCCATGACACACCACAGGTGCTGCCTACTGACTTTGATCATGACATGTGAAAGGAATTTGTTGACCTGAAATACTGTGTCTCCATCATAAAATGAACATGATGCTCATCCTGCTCTGGGAAATAAAGCAAGGAGTCACAAAACCACATGGAGCAGGATAAGCAAAATGGACCCTTACATCCCTTCCCCTTGTAGATATTTGTTTTTATAGTTGAGTTTTTTACATACTTCAGTTTAGATAAGTATGGGCCAGATGTAGGTAGCCTTTTGTGCCTCGCAAACGGTGAAAAAATGCTGTTTGCGAGGTGCAAAAGGCCTCACGCGATGCAGAAACACATTTTGCGAGTCGGTACCGACTCGGAAAATGTGTTTCTGACTCGCAAATAGGAAGGGGTGTGCCCTTCCTATTTGCGACCGCATCGCTATGTAGAGTTGATTTGTGACCGCGAAAGCAGTCGCAAATCAACTCGCAGTTACCATCCACTTGAAGTGGATGGTATCTCATTCGCAAAGGGAAAGGGGTCCCCATGGGACCCCTTCCCCTTTGTGAATGCAAACAAAAATATTTTTTCAGAGCAGGCAGTGGTCCTAAAAAGGTTTCGGTATTGTTTCCATTTGCAGCTTGTTTTCCTTTAAGGAAAACGGGCTGCAAAAAGAAAAAAAAAAAATGCTTTATTCAAAAGCAGTCACGGACATGGTGGTCTGCTGTCTCCAGCAGGCCACCATCTCCGTGAGTGCCTAGACTCGCTGTGGGGTCGCAAACTGCGACCCACCTCATAAATACTTATGAGGTGGGTCTTTGCGACCCCATAGCGAGTCGCAGAAGGTGTCTGAGACACCTTTCTGCATACCAGTTTGCGAGTTGCAAATTGCGAGTCGGAAGGACTCGCAATTTGCTAGTCGCAAAATGGTTTGTACCTACATCTGGCCCTTAGTGTGGTGTAGGTTAGTTGTAGTACATTGTAGTTTTAATTGGTGTGGGTACTTTTTTAGGGCTTTGTTTTTATTAGGTATTTTTAGTGGGTGATGGTTTATGTTTAGGGTATGTGTTTATAGAACAAAAATACAAAAAATACAAACGTTTAGAAAAATAAAACATATATCTTCGTTTAGGCCTAGATGTTTAGTTAGTTTATGTATACCTGTAGTTACTGTGGTCTTTGTCTGCAGATGTGTTTTAAGGGGAGGGGGAGGTTGATGTTTATCATGCAGGTATCAATTAGTATAAGGTAGTGTATGTTAGGTTAGGATAGTTAGATTTGGTAGTTTAAGTTGATTTAGTTACATATTTTTGGTTTTATTACATAGTATTGTTTCCTACATTAGGGATTCCATCACAATTTACTGTCTAGGAGTTAGCATGTCTGGACAGATTATGTGAGGTACATGTCTTTGGCTGTGCCAGCAGTATTTGGCAACATGTGTGACTGGGTGAATTCCCTGTGGGCAAGTACCTGTCAGGTTGGCAATGGAATCACATCAGCTATCTACAAACATCTTTCAGCAATGTACGTGACAATCTGGATGCAAATGGATGCACATCTGAAATTAGGTATCCATATGCAGTTGATCTGTTTTTATAAGTCATGGTGCGCGCAATGGTAGAATGTTGTTGTTATTGCACTCTCCCTAATTCTGGGATTTGTTACTCACACACTTATGCCTGCCTCTCACAGACTCACACTCGCATCATTTGGTTGTCACATCAATGTTAACTTGTTGCTACTATCCATGCTTAGACTAGCCACATGTGGTGTGAGTAACATCAGCAGTCACAGTGACAGCATGGTCCCTTTTGCACTACATGCTTGGGAGAATCAGGAACTGCTTGATAGTCAACATACATATCATATTCATCAAATATGTTTCACTCAGTCTGTGTGGCTTTGTCTCTGTCTCCAATCCACACATATCCCTTTGGCAAGTAGTTAGTCTATTTGCTACACACAAGGCAACATGTTGATATTGGTCCAGCTTCAGATACACTTCCAACACAATGGTTGTAGTTAGAAATTTTATTTAAATGGACAAATGTACCTGATGTATTGATGTACATTTCATGAGACAACAACTCCAACAGGTTTATCAAGCCATTGGATGTCCAGATAGAGTCCTTGGGGGTGTACATGTCATGGGCCAAGTTTTGGAGATTAGTGCTTCAGTGAGGAGAGGACCTCATTGCCATTAGAGAAGATTGGCCACAATGACATTCCACATATGTGAGAGGTCAGCAGTGGGAGAGTCAAATTGAGGATGGTGCCAGTTGTTTGTACACTATCATGATCTTAAGTGCAGAGCAAAGGAGAAAGTGGGTATGTGCCAAAGGGAAATGCTACCAGGCAGTTTTCCTGGTGAAAGATGTTCTTTCCACATCTTCGTCCTCTAATGTATATAGTGCCTGTCATGACAGGGGTGTTGTAGGTGTTGAAGTAGAAGGAGGGACCCACACATCAGGGTGCTGAAGATGTGGATCCTGTGTCCATGGTACCTCTCATCCGTGGCAGCACATGAGGCAGCACAGCAGCAAGGAGGATCTGCATGGTCTGCAATAGAGCAGCAAGCAATGTAAAAGTGTTAGGTGCCCCTGCTGGCAACGAGGGAGTCCTGCTTCTGCTCCGTGGACGACAAGACATTTGGTATTGCCCCCAATCTGTTGGCAACCATGCTGGTGCCACTTTGGTTGGGAATTTGCTCATGCCTCCACCTCATGACAACAGCGATGTCAGCCAGAGACTGCTGGAGGCCACGAAGAGGAGAGTAGGTGCCTCGTATGGCAGCTGAGTTGTTCTTATTTAGACTGAGGCATCTATGGACTGCTTCTAGGGCACCCACCATGGTCTCCATCCCCACCAGCACCTGATTTGACAGCTCCCGCTGGACTTCTAGCGCCGTTTGTTGGAATGTAAGTCCATGATCTTGTGAGTCCAAGGCTGTGGGTGGGCTGGCAAATGCAGTATGTTGGATGTTGGGCAGATCATCTGGAGACCCTGTACTTCTATCTAGCCTCCCCGTGACCGGAGATGGTGTCTGTATGGCACCGGCGATTTGTTGGACGGTATCCAGATGTATGGTTTGCAGCTGGTCATCCACATCATCAGAAAAGTCTAGGCAGTCAGCTGGCTAGGAAGTATATGTTCATCCTCTGCAATAAAATAGAGATATGTTTATGGTGATCTCTGCTAGATGTTGACATGCGTAATCAGGTTTACAATCAAGGATACCAAAGGATCACTTTCAGTGCCTCATTTACACGGCTGTTGTAGCACACTGGGCAACCGGAGTGTCATAGTTCTTGATGCTCTGGTCCCACATTGTGCAGGCCCCGTATTTGCAAGGCCACATCTTATGTAGCTTGTCATTTCCCTCTAAATATGTACCCCTTTCACGCATTATACTGCGCAAAAGGTGAGTTCCATGTGTGTTGTTGTAGGTATTCCCAAACAACAACCATGAAATCCAAAGGAATCTGACGTATTCCCAGTTTTAGATGTCTGGAAATGTGTCAGATTACCACACCACTTCAGGAGTGGATTTGAAGTAGTGAAATGCAGAGAAATTACATTTTTGTCCTCATTTGTTCCTCTTTCAATGTGTGCTGCATTCTAGAGCTCACATAGAAAGTGGAAGACAGCATTCATGATTGTTTATGTTCAGAAAAGTGTCCCTTCCTGCACATGAGCAATTATCCCTGTAATGCGGGCACCCCTACACCATGGTGCAAGGGTGCATGTGTTGGTGCTACACAATAGTTCATGCACCTTCACTGAGGAAACTAGAGGGATGCATCACATTTTGGTAAATACAACTCATCCCTACAATTTCAAAATGATGCAGAGCAGCACAACAAGCTGGCTTGCAGCACCTCATACATGGGGCCCTGAGTAGAACAATGATGTGTCGCACACTTGTTGAGTATGGTATTAATGCACAGTTTCACACTATTTAGGTTACAAATGGATTGTTTGCACAAACACTGTGTACCTGCTCGGAGTGGATGGGCCCTGTCCTCTTAGCTAGTTTAGCTCACTTATATTTCCCCCTAACATCCTCATGTGTGTTGTCTATCTGCAGAGTTTCACATGTCATGTGACTCAGGGCCACACCATAGTATGTGTACAGACCTCCTCAGTTGGTCCATTTTTGGGTCCCTGGTACAAGGGTAAGTGGCATACAGTGATCCTACCCAGATCATACATTCATTCTCACATGCCTACAGCACACCAATCATGCATGACCATATCCAGTGGTACTTTGTGTTGTTTTGTTATAGAAAGCAATTGTTAGTGCCTCACCCTACATTGTATTGATGGTGTGATTAGTGTGAAGTCCTACATCTGAATCCCACATCAGAAGGCCACCCACTTCAGCCTGTGTTCTTTGATGGGTCCTATCATTTGTTCTGGATAAGTGTTTTTCTTGGTATGTCTTGTCAAGTCCCTGGATGACATCCTCCAAATTGTACATGTGGCACCTTGAGAGAAAGTTGCACCATGCTCCCTCCTGGCATGTGCTACATGCTCCCCCAGTCCACATGACATGTACATTGTAGTCCCCCATTGGGCTTTTCCCTCTCATCCCTTCCCAGGTTTGCCACAAGCATTGCACAGTCAGACCCAGTCACACATATGTATTTATGTAGGTACCATGCAGTACACATGTCCATTCCACTTCCCCTTTATGCACAGTATCCCCATTCACACCAAATGTACTTTTGCTATGCACAGTTAGCACCTGCCATGCAGAGCAGTAGCAGTGTCCCACCATGCCCACACATAATCATTAGTATGTACACACATGGTCCAATGGCGTGCATTTCTTAGAGTGCCCCCCCTCCAATTGATTCTTTGAGATGAGTTCCTGTCGTTCCCTTCCATGGTAGCTGACAACTGCCTGCCATGTCAACTGGGGACAATATAGTTTCATGCAGGGTACAATAGACATGTCTCTTGCCATGTCACTATGTGGGGAAACCTCCCATCACCCACACCTGCCCTCTCTCAGATGAGTTGTTTGTCCTGTGACACAGCCATTCCATTCAGAGGATTTACATTTTAGATTAGTGTGCATAGGTCAAGTGAGGCCAAGTAGCTACATGGTGTAAGGGTGCCTGCGTTAGAGCTAGGCAGCAGTTTGTGCGTCATTGCTGAGGAAAGTACAGGGATGCATTGAATTTTAGTACATATGATGCATCCTTCCACGTTCTAAATGACACAGCATGGCACAGCTAGCTGGCTTGCTGCACTGCATCATTTCCTCGTACATAAGGCACAATGTGGGGTAAATGTGGACTGATGCTTCTCTTAACACAATGGAGCAAGGTGATAGTTCAGGACTGGCCTAAGCAAAATGTCAGAGGTCAGTGTGCATCACATCTCTTTGCTGTTTAACCAAAGGTGTGCCAGCTGTAGGAGGCTGGCCTGGTTTTTAGTGGGTACCTAAGGTGCTTACACCTTATACCAGGTCCACGTATCCCTTATTAGTGAAATGTAGGCAGTGTTCTAGCAGCTTAGGTTGTCTAGGGGTAGCTGTAGCAGAGCAGCCAAGGCTGAACTAGGAGACACGCAAAGCTCCTGCAATATCACTACAGTTATACAATACTTATACATAATAAAAGACAATACTCAGTGTTACCCAAAATAAAGGTACTTTATTTTAGTGACACAAGGCCAAAAAGATCTTAGAGGCAATACTCCTTCCGGAGGTAACTATTATACACAATATATACACTAGTAACCAAAATCAGGTAAGTAAACAGTCATAGAATAGTGCAAACAGTAGAAAATAGAATAGATTGCAATGGGCCTAGGGGCAACACAGACCATATACTAAAATAGTGGAATGCAAATGTTGAATTCCCCCCTAGGCAAGTGTAATGTATAGAGGGGTGCTGGGAGTGTAGGAAAACATCAACGGTAAGTAAAACACCCCACCCCAGAACCTAGGAAAGCAAGACTAAAATACTGCAAGTTTCCTCAGAACACACTGCAAGTTGTGATGAAGAATTTGCAAGAACCAATCAAGACTACAAGCAACAAATGATGGATTCCTGGACCTGAAGACCTATGGAGAGAGGAGACCAAGTCCAGAGGTCAAAGAAAAGACGAGGAAGAACAGGAGCCCCTGCTAACCTGGAAGAAGGTGCAAAAGTGGATCCTCCAGTTAGAAGAAGAGTACAGAAATGCACCACAGAAGATAGCTGCGGGTTCCTGCTTGGTGCAAATGATGTCCCACATCGAGTTTTTGGATGCAGGCTGTTTGCATCACTGGATTCCACTAACAAACCTTGGTTCAAGCAAATACATGGTTAGTGTCAAATAGGAGCTTCCTGGACCCAGTAGGGACCTGGTTTCTCAACTCAGACTGAGGAGACAGAAGGGGCTCTCAGCACTTTAGAGAGCCCTCAGAAGACGAGGCAGCACCCACGGGAGTCCCAGAACACGTGGACAAAGAAGTTGCAAAGTGTAGTCATCGCAGCACTACACTGGAGGGTCCCATGCCGTCTGAGAACAACTCAGAGAGCTGTGCATCACAGGATGGAATGCTGGGGACTTAGGCTATGCTGTGCATGAAGAACTTTTGGAAAAAGTGCATAGAAGCCCAGGAAGCGGCAAAAGATGTAGTGCACAATGCTACTGTCGCAGCACAGGAAGGCAAGCTCTTACCTCCACCATATTGGGACAGCTGGACCTTGGACAGTCTGGGTCACTTCGGTCCACCACCTGTGTTCCAGGGAGCATGCTCGTTGTCAGGGGAGGAGTCCCAGAGTACTGGTTGTCATCACAGAAGGGTGCCTGCGGAAGCAGGGAAGTGACTCTGTCACTCCACTGGAGATTCATTCGGTTCTTCTGGTGCAGGGTGAAGACAGGCAGTTCTCAGAGCATGCACACCTTGGAAACTATTGCAAATGATGGCTAGAGCTCAAGTTGCAGGTCACAGGAGTCATCCTGGATACTTTGTTGCAGTTACAGCAGTTCCTGGAGCAGTCCGCAGTTGATCCAATGGTCAAAAGCGGAAGATGCAGAGGAGGATGCAGGAGCAGAGGAGTCCTGGAGGAATCTTGCAAACCGAATCTGAGGAAACACCCAGAGGAGAGAGCCTAAAAGCCCTGATAGGGGGATATCCTACCTCCCCAGGTATGTACCTCTCAGGAGGGGTCTCTGACATCACTTGCTGGCACTGGCCACTTAGAGGTCTCCAGAGAATCCCCACATCTTGGAATCCAAGATGGCTAACACCAGGGGCACTCTGGAGGAGCTCTGGGCACCACCCCAGGGGTGGAGATAGACAGAGGAGTGGTTACTCACCTTTCCTTTGTCCAGTTTCGTACCAGAGCAGGGACTGGGGGTCCCTGAACCGGTGTACACTGGATTATGCAAGGAGGTCACAGTTTGTGCCCTTCAAAGCATTTCCAGAGGCCCTGGGAGGATACCCCTCCCTTGCCTGTAACACCTATTTCCAATGGGAAAGGGTGTAACACCCCTCTCCTAAAGTAAATGCATTGTTTTGCCTTTTAGGGATTGAGCTGCTTAATCTCCAGGAGGGCAGAAACCTATCTGTGAGGTGGCAGCAGCTTGGGCTGCAGCGGAAACCTCAGAGGGCTGGTTTGGCAGTACTGTGGTTCCATGGTGGAGCCCTCAGGGTGCATGGAATTGGGCCCCCAATACCAGATTTGGATTGGGAGTTTAATTTCACAATTTTAGACACCTCACATGGACATATTCAGAGTTACCATTGTGAAGCTACATATATGTATTGATATATACATAGTGCACGCTTATAATGGTGTCTTCGCACTCACGAAGTCCGGAGAATTGGCCCTGGAGAACGTGGGAGCACCTTTGCTAGTGCACGGGGGCCCTCACACACAGTAACTTTGCACCTAACATCCAGTAAATGAAGGTTAGACATACAGGTGACTTATAAGTTACATGGTGCATTGAAAAATGGCTGTGAAATAGTGTGTGCACTATTTCACTCAGGCTGCAATGGCAGTCCTGAAGGAGTGTCTGTATGAGTTCCTTATGGGTGGCAAAAGAAATGCTGCAGCCCATAAGCATCTCATTGAACTCCAATGCCCTAGGTACTGTATGCTAGGGACTTATAAGGGGGGGTCCAGTGTGCAAATCAGAATTGGAATATGGAGTCACTAAACTATAGTGACACATTTGGTAAACAGAGACACCATAAGCACTGGAGTTGTGGTTAGCAGAACTCCAGTGACACAGTCAAGCATACTGACAACATATATAGGCCACAAACTATGAGCACTGGGGTCCTGGCTAGCAGGATCCCAGTGAGACACTAAAAACACAATGACAAACAGGTAGAAATTGGCGGTAACATGTCAAGAAAGATGGTACTTTCCTACACAACACCCCCCCAAACGAGGGACAATAAGACTAACCTTGTCCAGATGAGTCTTCAATGTCTAAGTGGAAATATCTGGAGGGTCCATCTACATTAGAACGGTTACTCCCAGGTCTATGTTCCACTGTAAAGTCCATCCCCTGTAGGGAAATGGATCATAAGAGAGGTTTGTGGTCTGTCTGAAGTATGAAGTGAGTCCCAAATAAGTATGGTCTCAACTTCTTCAGGGCCCAGACCTCAGCAAAGGCCTCACTATGACTGACCAATGCTTTTCTCTATTGGTCATCCTTCTACCTTCTTATAAAAGCAATAGGTTGATCCTGGCGCTCTGAGTTAAGTTGTGAAAGCACTGCCCCAAACCCCAGTTCATATGCATCTGTTTGAACAATGAATTGTTTAGAGTAATTTGGGCTTTTTAGGACAGGTGCAGTACACATAGCCCGCTTGAGCTCCTCGAAAGCTTTTTGACAGCTGGCTGTCCACAATACCTTTTTAGCCATATTTTGTTTTAGAGGTGAGGTAATTAAGAGGGGAAAAAATTGAGCCATAGGCCCTCATTCTGACCTTGGCGGGCGGCGGAGGCCGCCCGCCAAAGTCCCGCCGTCAGGTTACCGTTCCGCGGTTGAAAGACCGCGGCGGTAATTCTGACTTTCCCGCTGGGCTGGCGGGCGGTCGCCTTCAGACCGCCAGCCAGCCCAGCGGGAAAGAGGCTTCCACGATGAAGCCGGCTCGGAATCGAGCCGGCGGAGTGGAAGCTGTGCGACGGGTGCAGTTGCACCCGTCGCGTATTTCACTGTCTGCGCAGCAGACAGTGAAATACATGTAGGGGCCCTCTTACGGGGGCCCCTGCAATGCCCATGCCAGTGGCATGGGCACTGCAGGGGCCCCCAGGGGCCCCGCGACCCCCCCTACCGCCATCCGGATCTCGGCGGTCCGACCGCCGGGATCTGGATGGCGGTAGGGGGGGTCGGAATCCCCGCGGCGGTGCAGCAAGCTGCGCCGCCGCGGAGGATTCAATGGGGCCGCGGTACACTGGCGGGACCCCGCCATTGGTGCCGGTCTGACCGCGGCTTTACCGCCGCGGTCGGAATCCCCATTGGAGCACCGCCGGCCTGTCGGCGGTGCTCCCGCGGTCCTCCGCCCTGGCGGTCAAAGACCGCCAGGGTCAGAATGACCACCATAGTTCTTAATGAACCTCCTGTAATACCCAATGAGACCAAGAAAGGCACTGACCTGGGTCTGAGTAGTAGGGGGAGCCCAGCCTAAAATAGTCTGTATCTTCCCCTGTAGTGGTTCAATCTGTTCTCCACCTACCAGGTGGCCCAGATAAACCACTTCCCCCTGCCCTATCTGGCATTTTGAAGCATTGATAGTGAGGCCTGCCTTTTGCAGGGCCTCCAAAACGTCCCACAGGTGGACCAGGTGGTCATCCCAGGTGGAGCTAAATACAGCAATGTCATCTAGATATGCTGCACTGAATGCTTCCAGACCTTGGAGGACTATGTTCACAAGCCTCTGTAAAGTGGCAGGTGAATCTTCAGAGGAAAGGGCATAACTGTAAATTGATTATGCCCTCCAATGGTTGGAAATGCAGTTTTTGGTTTAGCATCCTCTGATAATTTGATTTGACAATACCCTGCAGGCAAAGCAAAGGTGCTTAAATACTTGGCAGATGCCACTGTATCTATGAGCTCATCCGTCTTGGGTATAGGGTGAGCATCTGTTTTTGTAACTGTACTGAGCCCTCTGTAGTCTACAAAAAAACAAATTTCTCTCTTTCCATCTTTACTATGAGGTTTGGGGACATGCAGCACCACTGGGCTGGCCCAGGGAATGTCTGAGTGCTCAATAACATCTATGTCCAACATTTTCTGAACCTCAGATTTAATACAGTCCCTGACATGGTCTGACAATCTTACTTTGGACAGGCAAACTGTCTCCAGTATCAATGCTATGTTCACACCAAATAGTGGTACCAGGTGTGAGTGAACAGAGTTCAGAACATTTGCCTAGTAAATTCTTACAGTCCTCCCTCTGCTCTGCTGTAAGGTATTCTGCAAGTGCAACTCTTTAACTAAGTCATCAGCTTCAGTGTTGGAGAAAAGTTCAGGGAGAGGGTCACTCTCTTCTTCTTGCCCCTCATCTGTGGCCATGAGTAGGGTCAAATCTGCCCTATCATAGTAGGGTTTAAGGCGGTTGACATGAAGTACCCTGAGGGAACTTCTGGCAGTGCCAAGGCCTACCAAATAGGTGAACTCACCCTTTTTTTCCACAAAAAGATGTGGTCCACTACATTTGCCTTCGAGTGCTCTTGGTGCCACAGGCTCCAAAACCCACACATTCTGTCCTGGGTGGTACTCAGTCAGGACAGCCTTTTGGTCATGCCATTGCATTTGAAGCTCTTGGCTGGCCTGAAGGTTCTTAGTGGCCTTTTTCCTGTACCCAGCCATCCTTGATCTTAGGCCTTGTTTAGGGGGCTTTAAGGGTTGCTCCCACCCCTCTTTGACAAGAGCCAGGGGACCCCTAACAGGGTGACCAATTAGGAGTTCAAAGGGGCTGTAGCCCACTCCTTTTTAGGGTATCTCCCTGGAGGCAAAAAGGAGGCATGGCAGGAGGACATCCCTTCTCCTTCTGAGTTTTTCAGAAAGTCCCCCGATCATGCCTTTGAGAGTTTTGTTAAATCTCTCAACCAGTCTATTTGTTTGTGGATGATAGGATGTAGTGAATGTATAGGTTACACCACACTCCTTCCACATAGCTTTTAAGTATGCAGACATGAAGTTACTACCCCTGTCTGATACTACTTCTTTAGGAAAGACCACCCTTAAAAATATTCCCAGGAGTGCCTTTGCCACTAAAGAGCTGTAGTGGTCCTTAAGGAGATGGCTTCTGGGTATCCTGTGGCATGGTCCACTACCACTAAGATGAGCCTGTTACCAGAAGCAGTTAGAGGGTCAAGGGGCCAACAATGTCAACCCCTACCCTTTCAAAGGGCACACCAACCACTGACAGAGGGATGAAGGGGGGTGTTTGGGGGGCCACCAGTTTTGCCACTGGCCTGGCAAGTCACATAAGGGCGACAAAACCCTTTTGTGTCCTCTGACATGTGAGGCCAGTGAAAGTGAGGGACAAGTCTGTCACAGGTCTTACTTTGCCCTAGATATCTAACCAAGGGAATATAATGTGCTAGAGTTAGGAGGAATTCCCTATACTGCAAGGGAATGACCAGTCGCCTGGTAACACCAGGTTTTGGGTTTCTTGCCTCAGTGTAAATGAGATTGGTCTCCCAATAAACTCTATGTGAGTCAATGATATCCCATTTTGCTGTTTGACAGCTTGCTGTCTTAGACCCTCTAGTGTGAGACAGGTCTGCTGTGCCACACTCAGTTCCTCCCTGGCAGGCCCCCCTGCACCCAAGAGCTCAGATGTGTCAGCAGCCTGAAGCTCCTCTGGTGTAGGTTCTGCACAAGGGGTTGACTCCTCCTCATCAAAAGGTGAATCTTCTGGAGAGGGAGGGATAGTGGACAATGGTTTGCCCTTTCTACCGCTGGTTTTTGGGAACACTTGGTTCTTTGTTCCAGGATCCAAGTTTCCCTGTCCTCTTTGCTTCTTGGCCTGAGTCCTGGTAAGAGCAAAAATGTGGGCCTGGAATGCCCAGCATGGCTGCATGGGCCTCCAACTCTACTTCAGCCCAAGCTGAGGTTTCCAAATCATTGCCCAATAGACACTCTACAGGTAAGTCAGTGGATACCACAACCTTTTTAGAATCAGTAAACACCCCCCAGTTGAGATTCACAACAGCTATGGGGTGGCTAATAGTGTTGTTATGGGTGTCATTAAGTTGGTACTGATGACTAAGTAGGTGTTGCTCAGGGGCAACCAGTTTCTCCATCACCATAGTGACACTGGCACCTGTGTCCCTGTAGGCCTCAACCTGAACACCATATATTAGGGGTAGTTGCTTGTACTTATCCATGTTAAGAGGACAAGCAACTAAGGTGGCAATGTCAATGCCACCATCAGAGACTAAATCAGACTCAGTGGTCTCCGTAACTAGAGCAACCCCAACTATATTACCAAAAGTGAGCCCAGCTACAGCATTTGTTTGGCTATTTGTAGAGTTTTTCCTACCACTACTTCTATTACTAGGGGCACTAGTGGAATCAGTGGGGGTTGTGATGGTGAGAAGCTTGATGTTTCTCTAGGGAGAAGGGGGATCACTTGCCCAATGGCCATTATGCTTACATAAATAACACCAAGGATTTTTCTGATGGTTAGAAGAGGATTTGGGCCAACCACCCAAGAGGAATTTTGTGGGCCTGATGAAGACTCTGACTTTTTATCTTTGCCCCACCCTTGTCATGTGACTTACCATCCTTCTTATTGCTGTCCTTGTCACCCCCTGTATGAGCTTTCCGGCTCGCCCTTGTTCTGACCCATTTGTCTGCCTTTTTACCCTATTATTGGGGAGATGTCAGATCTGAGTCCACAAGATACTGGTATAACAAATCAGACACACATTTGTTAAGAATATGCTCTCTCAAGAGTAGATCATATAAGCTTTCATAATCAGACACCTTGATGCCATGCAACCAACTGTATAAGGCCTTCACTGAACAGTCCACAAAGTCTATCCAATCTTGTGAACACTCTTTTCTGTTTTTTTTTTTTAAATGTATTTATTTATGCACATTTTTAAACAGACAACAACAGCCCCAGGAGCGAGACAAATACATACAGTGATAATCCAGCAGTGTACATACATTTACCATTGGAGTCAGCCAAGAATGTGATACAGCAAGAATAGACTCCTATCGTACCCAAATCATCAGATTCCAGTCAATGTCTTTTGTACTGAACAAGGGGAATAGCATTAAATCACACCGCAAGGATAGAATCTGAATGGTGTCACTCTCCCAGGGCAGAAAACCCAACAACAACACCAACAAGATAATGATGGGGGCTGCAGGGCAGCCACATGCAGCAGGATCTCCAACCAGACAACTCACAAGGTGCTGACAGGTAACAAAAAGACAAACCTCCACGTGCATGACCATTCAGAGGAAGACAAGCAAATCGCTTTTCAGTTATGGGACTCCAAAAAGGAGCGAAATGGTGCCCCGATGTCCTTAGGGCGAGAACACTCAGGGGCCAGCTCCCAAAAGGTCGATAATTGCTCCTGACAAAATACTGCATCAAGCAGCCAATCAGCCCCGCGAAGGGCCCTGACTCTTCCCCATCACATCGCCACTCTTCTTTTAGCCAGCAAAAGCAGCATTCCCACCAGTCGGCGCCACACCGGCGGCACCTCATCCATCAGTCCAAGCAGCGCCAACACAGGGGAGAGAGGCAGATCCAAGCCAGTCATTCCCGCTATCGCCTGCATCACCTCCATCCAAAAGGCTTGCAACTCTCCACAGTTCCACGCTAAATGCATGAAATCGGCATCCGGCGCGCGGCACCTTTCACATTGTGCATCTGCACACAGCCCCATAGCATGCAAACTGCGGGGAGTGTAATATAAACAATGTAAAAAATTATTTAAAGTGAATAAGCGTGCAGTCGATAATTCGGTGACAGCGCTCTCATGTGCGCACAGCAGCTTCTCCACATTGCCTCAGAAATATCCTCCCCAACACATCCAGCTCCCATTTAGCCTTAGAAGCCATGACGACATCGCTCTGCTGTTCCTGCAAGCACCTATATAGCTTGGTAATGAGTCTACGAAGCGATTGCGCGTGCCACAGCATCTCCAGCGCCTGGCAAATCTTTGGCATCGCCGGGGGGCCAGCAAATCGCACACGGAGCATAGCATAAACATGTAACACATATAACCAATGCAACGCATTTTCGGCTCCAGCGCTAAGCGCCACCTCAGGCGAAATCAAGCGCTCACCCTCGAACCAATCTCCCAACGATGACAGGTTGGAATCGACTAGGAAGTCTTGCAACCGTACATCCCGGGACATCCTCTCATCAGCAATATCTAACACCGGCAACGCAGGAGCAAAAGGCTCACATGAAGCCCGACCGGCGTAGCAAAGCCACCCAAGTTCCGGAAGTGCACGCAACTGTGTCCACCCCCCGAGACTTGGGCCGAGACATGAACCCAAGTACCCTCGGCAACCTATCCGGCCACACCTCGTCACTCTCATGTGCAAGATGAGGTAAGCACTTCATGGGGCGGATCCAGTGGTATGTGAAATGGGCCTGTGCACAATAATAATAAAGCTCCAGGTCGGGGGCAGCAAGACCCCCCATCTCAAACGGCAGCGTCAGCTTCTCCCAAGCAATCCTGGGCTACCCACCCGCCCATACCAACTGCACCAGCGCCGATCGAAGACGCCGCAAAAAGCCCACAGTAAGCACCAACAGAAGTTTAACAAATAGATACAGGAATTTTGGCAGCACGACCATTTTTGCAATGCCAATGCTCCCAATAAGTGACAGCGGCAACAAGCGCCACCCCTGTCCTCTAGCCAAGCTACCAACTTGCCATAATTGGCAAGCCAAAGGGTTTCTACGTCACAACTCAGCCAGACTCCCAAGTATCTAACGGGCCATCCGCCCATTTAATGGGGTATCACAACAAAAAACTCACAGTCCCAGCGGTGAGGGGTAGCACAACCGATTTAGACCAGTTTATCATTATGCCAGAGAAGGCGCCAAAGCGGAAAATCTCATTAAACAGGACATCAAGGTTCTTGCTCGGCTCACGCACATACAACACAATGTCATTGGCGTACATCGAAATGAATATAGGACACTGTCGGAACGGCAGCCCCCTACTGTTAAGGTGCTGCTGCTAAAAAGCTGCCAACGGCTCCATTGCGATTGCAAAAAGCAACAAGGACAAAGGGCATCCCTGGCGGGTCCCCCGGGCCACCGGGAAGAGGTCAGAAATGTTACCATTCATCCACAACCGAGCGACAGGGTCGGTATACAACAAGCAAATCAGCTTCACAAAAACACATGCTCATGCCCACGCTGCCCAGGAGCGCAAATAAATATGACCAAGCCAAAGAATCAAACGTCTTTGTGGTGTCTAAAAACACCGCAGCAGCTTCCTCCTCCACCACAAGGCAGCCCAGCACCGCAAAGAATGTGCGCAAACTATGCATCGTCGACCGCCCCGGTACAAACCCAGACTGGTCTGGGAGCACCAGTTGCTGCATCAATGGCTGCAGCCTTGCCGCTATCAGCTTAGCTAATATTTTATTGTCCACTTTGATCAAAGAAAGCGAGCGATATGAGTCACAGCTATGGGGATCCTTTCCAGGCTTAAGGATCGTGACAATCAACGCCTCCCGAAGGGAAGCAGGAAGAGCCCCAGTCTCCATCGCCTCAGCATAGACCTCCAGCAAGTAGGGGGCCAAAATATCAGAATACTCTTTATGGAAAGCAGGAGTTAAGCCATCTAATCCCGGGGACTTGTCACCAGGCAGTCCGCTAATCACCGCCTTAACCTCTTCCACTGAGAAGGGCTCATCAAAATAAGCTCTATGTGCATCTTCGAACCAGAGCAAACTAATCTCTGAAAAATAGGCCTGCGCCGCTTCAGAGTTCAGCTCGGTGGGTACTGAGTACAAATCTATAAAATATCTAGTGAAAACCTTCATGACGCCCTCCTTCCCTGCCACCCGCTCACCCTCCAGCCCATTTATTTCTGTGACATAGCCACTAGCCCAGGGTTTGCGCAACATGTTCGCCAGCGTTCGCCCGGCTCTGTCTGCCTCCCCGTAGTGCCGAGCCCTTGCATATTTCCCCAAAAAGCAGACCTCCCACAGGGATGCCTCTTCATATCGAGAGACCGTGCCCCGTAAAGCCGCCAACGTGTCGCCAGCCCAGTCCACCACCAATTTCACCTCCAGCTCAGCAATTTGCGACTCCAACTCAGCCAGCTCCCGACGCAATGCACAAAGCACTCCATGTTGCTTAGAAAGACATACTCCGCTAATAACCACCTTAAAAGCCTCCCAGAGCGTCCCGGAAGAGCTCACCGATCCACTATTCTCATCAAAAAATTGTAGGATAGCCTTGCGAACCTCCTCACGAAATGTTGCATCCCGGAGGGCCCTCTGCGCCAAACGCCAGACAAATGCGGCACTCGGGCAAGGAGCAAGGAGCCCTCCCACCCCCCCAAAAAGGAGATCAAAAGCCCACAACATAGTAAGAGGACTCATCCAGGGGTCATAAGGCTAGCCACCCACTCGCCAACCGAGCAGACGAGCAGGAGAGGGCAGAGGGCTAGTGAAGCAGTTATAATGACAGGGCAGCCCATAGAAGGGAAAAAAAGGAACCACAAAAGTATCGTCGGACGGGCACCAAGGCCTACTGATACTCCAGCCCCAAGGGCAGTCAGTCAGTGTCACTGAGGTTCGCTCCCTCCGAGCCAGGGTCATTCGTCCCCTCAGTTGAAGACCTCCGGGGGATTGTCTTAACAAACTTAGCCGCCAGTTTTGGGTCCGTAAAGAAATGCAATGTGCCACCATGCTGTATTCAGAGCTTTACTGCATAGATAAGAGAAAAATGAGTGGAAGTCAAACTTAGGGAGTACTTAACTGGCAGAAACACCCTGCGTGCCGCCTGCACACTTGTAGTGTAGTCTGGGAAGAAGTGCAACTCTGTGTTCCTATATATCACCGGCTGTCTCTCTCTAGCCAGCCGCAGCACAGCGTCTCTATCGCGATAGTTCAATAGTTGGAAAATAATGGGTCACGGCAGGGTCCCAGGGGGAGGCCGGGGTCCAAGCGACCTGTGAGCCCTCTCCACTACCAACATTCGGGAGAGCTCACCAGGAAATAAGTCTGCAGGCATTTTCTCCATGAAATCCTCCATCCTGCCCATATCCGTGGACTAAGGGAGGCCACTCACCCTAATGTTGTTGCGCCGAGACCGCGCTTCCAAGTCTTCGTTTTTATTCCTGATTACCTCCTGCACCCGCTCCATCCGCAACAAGCGTTCTCGCTCGCCATGCCGCTGATCTTCTAGATCCGAGGTGCGCGACTCAAGCGGCTCAAAACGAGCATTATGGTCATTCACCCTGGCCCTAATGCGGTCCATGTGCTCAGTTAAGTGGACCAGCTTAGCATCTATGCCTGCCAAGCTACTCTTAAGATCCAAAAACATAGACTTAACTGAAGAGTCTAAGGACCCTTCCTCCATCTGCACCTCCCCAGACTGCGATGCAGGCACACCACCCTTCCTCTTGCCTCTATCAAAAGAAATCTTTGCTTGGCGCTGCTCCTCCTTTCCCATAGTGTCCACCGCCAGAAACCACAGTAAGTAGCGGACCACTGTGTTCCAAAGAAGAGAAAAAAGCCACACAAAAAGTTTGCCTCCGGGGATGCGATGCACAGATAAACTCCAAGAACAAGTCGATGCCTGCCAACCGCCAGCCCCTCACTCCCAGTTATAGGCCCTGATTCTGACCTTGGCGGACGGCGGAGGCCGTCCGCCAAGGTACCGCCGCCAAATGACCGCACCGCCGTCAGAAGACCGCGGCGGCCATTCAGACATTTCCTCTGGGCCGGCGGGCGCTCTCCAAAAGAGCGCCCGCCGGCCCAGAGGAAATGCCCCTGCAACGAGGACGCCGGCTCAGAATTGAGCCGGCGTAGTTGCAGGGGTGCGACGGGTGCAGTTGCACCCGTCGCGTATTTCAGTGTCTGCAAGGCAGACACTGAAATACTTTGCGGGGACCTCTTACAGGGGCCCCTGCAGTGCCCATGCCATTGGCATGGGCACTGCAGGGGCCCCCAGGGGCCCCGCGGCACCCCCTACCGCCATCCTGTTCATGGCGGGTTTCCCGCCATGAACAGGATGGCGGTAGGGGGTGTCTGAATCCCCATGGCGGCGGAGCGCGCTCCGCCGCCATGGAGGATTCCCCGAGCAGCGGAAAGTCGGCGGGAGACCGCCGACTTTCCGCTTCTGACCGCGGCTGAACCGCCGCGGTCAGAATGCTCGTGGGAGCACCGCCAGCCTGTTGGCGGTGCTCCCGTGGTCGGTGGCCCTGGCGGCCACCGGCCGCCAGGGTCAGAATGACCCCCATAGTCTCCGAACACCTTCAAAGCTGGCTGCTCACCTCCCAATTGACAGCAAGTATGAAGCAAAGTTCCATGCAGGCCTTCGCAATCTCGAACATGCCGTCTTCAGCATCCAAAAAAAATCACCAAGATGCCAGTACAGCAAGAAAAATGCCAAGATACAAAAAAGGCCCAAAGAAGGCTCTCCGGCCCAGCCCAGCCGGCCATGGGTCCCTCAAAGGCACCCCAGCAGGCACCCACTACTAGGAGGCCCAGGGCGAGCCCAGCCCGATCACAGGCCCCCGCAACAGAGGAAGACCTCACGATCACCAGGCCCGGGGGCCCCCACAGCCAAAGGCCCGCAGACAGGCCTGCCCCTGCAGGCCACCATCAAGCCAGTCCCGCTGCGGGCCGCAGATCCCGCCAAAGGCGGATCAGGCCTCTCCGGGCCGCGCAGCCCAGCATCCGCACATCACAGGGTCACGAGGGCCACAGAAGCACAGGCCGCAGCCCGATGAGACCGCCGACCTGCTCCCCAAGGCAGCACCTCTTCCGCGGCCTGCACCAGCCAGCTCACAGTAGCTGCTCCCCCGGCATGCTCCTAGCGGCACGCGGCCGAACACCAAATCCGGGCACGCCTCGAGCGCAGCAGGCCCGACACCAGCCGAGCCCGCCTCCACACCGCCGGTCGTCGCAGGCCTCGATCAGCCCAAATTTCTGGACGAGCGGGTGCACCATCCCAGCCAGCAAGCCACCCGGCCAGGGGAGCGCTAATCCAGCCGCTCCGTCAAGAGAAATGAAAAAAGAAAGCCCTAAGCCCAGCAGTTCCTCACTGAGTGACGGCCATCTTGCCCCCCCTCTTTTCTGTGGTTTCTCTGAACTTAATCCTATATTGTTCAGTGGTTAAGCCAAAGCCATCTGAGAGTGCAGTCTTCAGAACATTGTAATTGTCTGAGTCATCTTCTCTGAAAGTAAGGAACCTATCTCTCCCCTCGCCAGAGAAGAACAACCACAGATTAGCAACCCAATGTACCTGAGGGACCCTCTGAACGTTACAGGCCCTCTCAAGTGCAGCAAACTACTTCTAAATGTCATCCTCTTCCTTGTAAGGGGGGACAATTTTGTGCAGGTTTCTAGAGTCAAATGTGTGCTCTTTAATACTGAAACTTCTAAAACTACTACTGCTGCTGCCACAATGGGGAACTGGCCCCAACCCCTGCCTTTCCCTTTCCACAGCTAGGGATTCCCTACCTAAGGCCAACAGTTGCTGCTGGAGCCTCAGTCTGGCCTCCTCCAACCTCAGCTTTCTGAGTTCCCTATCTAGGGGCTGGTCCTCAGGGTTGTATGTGTGGGACACTTCTGACACAGAAGTGACATGGGAATGGGCAGAGGTTGACCTTTCCCTAACTTGTCTTACTCTAGTTATTGGCCTCTAGGTGTGAAGGGTGCCCTACCTGTGTGTGACCCCTTCCCTCTACCAGCTAGAGATTTGTTAAGGGAAAGATCTGTGGAAGGACCCTCTCCTGGATCTTCAGGACCCTCTCCTGAATCTACCCGGTCAGAATCTCCCTCTACCTACCCCTCTGTTTGTACATGACCATCAGGATGCTCCTGGTCATCTTGTAAGAGGAGGTTCAAGAGGACATCCTTATTAGGGTTCTTCCCAATCCCTAAGCTTCTTTCTAAACAGAGACCCCTGAGACTTTTGAAATTAAGATTTTCATAAGTGGTCTTGACAACCCTGGGAGTAGCCCCTATAGAAGACATATGGGGTCATTACGACCCTGGCGGTCATGGACCGCCAGGGCCGGGGACCGCAGATGCACCGTCAACAGGCTGGCGGTGCATCCAGGCCTATTCGGACCGCGGCGGTAAAGCCGCGGTCAGAAAAGGGAAACCGGCGGTTTCCCGCCGGTTTTCCCCTGGCCTGAGGAATCCTCAATGGCGGGATTCCGACACCCTTACCGCCAGCCTGGTTCTGGCGGTTCTGACCGCCAGAACCTGGTTGGCGGTAACGGGTGTCGTGGGGCCCCTGGGGGCCCCTGCAGTGTCCATGCCAATGGCATGGGCACTGCAGGGGCCCCCTAACAGGGCCGCACCAAGATTTTTAGTGTCTGCATAGCAGACACTGAAAATCGCGACGGGTGCAACTGCACCCGTCGCACCCTTTCCACTCCGCCGGCTCCATTCGGAGCCGGCATCCTCGTGGAAGGGGGTTTCCCGCTGGGCTGGCGGGCGGCCTTCTGGCGGTCGCCCGCCAGCCCAGCGGGAAACTCAGAATTACCGCGGCGGTCTTTTGACCGCGCAGCGGTATTCTGACGGCGGTACTTTGGCGGGCGGCCTCCGCCGCCCGCCAAAGTCAGAATGAGGCCCATAGTGATAGAAAAAGTTACAGACAAGAGTAAAAAATTAGCAAACTATTACACCTAACCTTTTAGAAAAAAATAAAAACTTTTCAGAACTTTGTAAACCCTTTAAAAAGTTTGGAAACACTTTTTGGAAGTGAAAAAATTACTGCTAAGTATAATTGTATATAGCTCTAAGTATTGGAGTACACTTTTTTTGTGAAAAGCACTAGTGACAAAGTGGTAAAGCAATTGCAAGTACTTATCCCACCGCTGTACCGCCAATGTAGGAGGCTGACCTGGTTTGTAGTGGGTACCTAAGGTACTTACACATTATACAAGGTCCAGTTCTCCCTTATTAGTGAAATGTAGGCAGTGTCTAGCAGCTTAAGCTGTCTAGGGGTAGCTGTAGCAAAGCAGCCAAGGCTGAACTAGGAGACATGCAAAGCTCTTGCAATACCACCATAGTCATACAGTACGTATACACAATAAAAGACAATACTCAGTGTTAACAAAAATAAAGATACTTTATTTTAGTGACACAATTTCAAAAATATCTTAGAGGCAATACTCCTACTGGAGGTAAGTATTATACACAATATGTACATTAGTACCCAAAATCAGGTAAGTAAACAGTCATAGAATAGTGCAAACAGTGAAAAATACAATAGATTGCAATAGGCCTAGGGGCAACACAAACCATATACTAAAATAGTGGAATGCAAATGTTGAATTCCCCCTTAGGCAAGTGTAGTGTGTAGAGAGATGTTGGGAGTGTAAGAAAACACCAAAGGCAAGTAAAGTACCCCACAACAGAGACCAGTAAAGCAGGAGTAAAGTAGAGCAAGTTTCCTCAGAACACACTACAAGTTGTGATGAAGAATTATGCAAGAAGCAAGCAAGACTCCAAGCAACAAATAAAGGACTCCTGAACCTGAAGCCCTATTGAGAAAGGAGACCAAGTCCAGAATTCAGTGAAGAGTCCACCAAGAACAGGAGGCACTGCCCACCTGGAAGAAGGTGCAAATGTAGATTTTCCGGTTGGAAGAAAAGTACAAAAATGCACCAAAGAAGATAGCTGCTGGTTCCTGTTTGGCGCAAGAGATGTCCCACGTTGAGTTGTTGGATGCAGGCTGTTTGTGTCACTGGATTACTCCAACAAGCCTTGGTCCATGCAAGTATGTGTTTTGCGTCAAAAAGGAGCTGCCCGGACCCAGAAGGGACATGGGGGTCTCCATTTGGACTGAGGAGACAGAAGAGGATCTCAGCACTTCAGAGAGTCCTCAGAAGACCGGGCAGCACCAACGGGAGTCCCAGGATACGTGGACAAAGGAATTAAAAATGCGGTCATTGCAGCACTACACAGGAGGGTCCTACACGGCCGGAGAAGAACTGAGAGAGCTGTGCCTCGCAGAATGGAGTGCTGGGGAACTGGGCTAGGCTGTGCATGATGCACTTTTGGAAGAAATGCACAGAAGCCCAAGTTGCTGCTGAGGACGCAATGAGAAGGGGTACTGTCTGGCATGGGGAGGCAATCTCTTACCTCCACCAAATTTAGACAGCTCGACCTTCAGACAGTCATGGTCACTTTGGTCTAGAACCTGTGTTCCAGGGATCACGCTCGTCAAGAGGAGAGGAGTCCCAGAGTACTGGTTGTCATCACAGAGAGGTGTCTGCTGAAGCAAGTAAGTGACTCCTTCACTCCACAGGAGATTCCTACAGTTCTTCTGGTGCAGGGTGAGGACAGGCAGTCCTCAGAGCGTGCACACCTTGGAAACTGTTGCTGGCTGCAGCTGAAGTTGCAGGTCACAGGAGCCTTCCTGGATACTCTGTTGCAGTTACGGCCGCTCCTGGAGCAGTCTGCAGTTGATCAGATGGTCAGAAGCTGAAGCAAAGGATGCAGAGGAGTCCTGGAGGAATCTTGCACACAGAATCTGAGGAATCACCCAGAAGAGAGACCCTAAATAGCCCTGAGAGGGGATTGGCTATCTACCCCGATATGCACCTATCAGAAGGGCTCTCTGATGTCAGCTGCTGGCACTGGCCACTCAGATGCTCCTAGAGGATCCCCAACCCTTGGAATCCAAGATGGATAACAGCAAGGACACTATGAAGGAGGTCTGGGCACTACCCCTGGGGTAGTGATGGACAGTGGAGTGGTCACTCCCCTTTCTTTTCTCCAGTTTCGTGCCAGAGCAGGGGCTGGGGGTCCCTGAACCGGTGTATACTGGATTATGCAAGAAGGTCACCGTTTATGCCAGAGGCCCTCGGAGGATACCCCTCCCATGCCTGTAACCCTTATTTCCAATGAGAGAGGGTGTAACACCCCCCTCCTAAAGGTAATGCATTGCTCTGCCTTCCTGGGATTGAGCGGCTCAATCCCCAGGAGGGCAGAAACCTGTCTGGGAGATGGCAGCAGTTTGGGCTTCAGTGGAAACCTCAGAGAGATGGTTTGGCAGTACTGGGGGTCCTTCGTGGAGCACCCAAGGTGCATGGAATTGCTCCCCCAGTACCAGATTTGGATTGGGAGTTCAATTTCACAATTTTAGACACCTCATCTGGCCATATTGAGTTACCATTGTGAAGCTACATATATGTATTAACATATATGTAGTGCACGCTTATAAATGTGTCCCCGCACTCACGAAGCCTGGGGAATTGGCACTGGACAACGTGGGGGCACCTTTGCTAGTGCAAGGGTGTCCTCACACCCAGTAACTTTGCACCTAGCCTTCAGTAAATGAAGATTAGACATATAGGTGACTTATAAGTTACTTAGTGCAGTGAAAAATGGCTGTGAAATAGTGTGTGCACTTTTTCACTCAGGCTGCAATGGCAGTCCTGAAGGAGTTTTTGTATGAGCTCCTTATCCGTGGCAAAAGAATTGCTGCAGCCCATAATGCTGCATGGAACCCCAATGCCCTGGGTACCTAGGTACCATATACTAGGGACTTATAAGGGAGGTCCGGTGTGTCAATCAGAATTGGACTATGGAGTCACTAAACTGAAGTGACAAATTTGGTAAACAGAGAGAGCATAAGCACTGAAGTTCTGGTTAGCAGAACTCCAGTGACACAGTCAAGCATACTGACAAAACAAATAGGCCACAAACTATGAGCACTGGGGTCCTGGCTAGTAGAATCCCAGTGAGACACTAAAAACACACTGCCAAACAGGCAGAAATTGGGGGTAACATGCGAAGAAAGATGGTACGTTCCTACACTGGTGTGGACATACATGAGTGGTGTTAGTCAGGAAGAGTTCTGCAACTACATATGTGCAGATGAGATGTGTTAAAAAGCATATATATTTATTGGTGAGTTCAGCACTATGTGTGTCTCTGCGGTTTTGTGTTTTTCTAGGTGGGTTTCACTCTACGAAATCCAAATGCCAGGTAAAATCAGTCTACAATTTTCAATGAATCAAACTATTCTGTTAGTAAAAGCAGTGTGCCGCCTGTTGAGAAAAAATATTAACATGAATTGCTTTACACAACCCAGAAGACCAATTTACAAACATTGAACATATAACAGATGAGGATAAAGCGTCCTTTGAATTTCTCTTTTTGTGTGTCTTATTTGGATGAGTCAAACAGAGTTGTATTTCCTTCCATTACTTACTGATAATGGCATTGCTTCTAGTCCTTCTCCCTCACCTTCCTTCTATATGTATGAGGCTCTCTTGCTTCCAATAGACCAATCCCCTAAATAATAAAAGCACCTCCCACACCCTACACCTCCTGTATGTAAACAAGCAAGATCAAGAACTCAGTTGTTCTGTACTGGGAGGGCGGGAGGTAACCGGAAGGAAGACTAGGGAGAAGGGTTATGAGTAAGACCATTAACGGTAAGTAATGGAAGCATTTACTCTCCATCCCTCCCTCACCTTCCTTCTATACATAGCAAAATAAAAATGGACACATGAGTTTCAATCACACCCAACTTTAATATAGTGTAAAAAACATGCATGCCTCTATTCCTTCATAGAAGACATAACTCTGTGAATCAGAACATTATCTAGACCCTCCAGCTCGGCAAACCTATAATGATGAACAAATGTGGAATGCATAACCCAAGTTGCAGCCCCACAGATTTCCATAATGGAGGTTCCCTGAAACTCAGCCACCATAACAGCCATACTGCATGTGAAATGTCCCTGATCCTCGGGAACAGAACAACATAATTCACCTCATATTCCAAAAGAATTAAAGAATGTATCCATCTACTCAAAGTAGTTGTAGATGGCTTCTCCACTCTTTTAGCTGGTCCAAAATTCACAAACAACGTGTCCCCTTTCTGAAATGACCTCCCTCCCTCCAGATACACTAGAATAGAATGCCTCATGTCCAAACAATGTAATATGCACTCCTCCTCTAGGGAAGGTGCTGGGCAAAACTCTGACAAAGCCATCTCTTGACCAGCATGAAAAGGTGAATTGACTTAAGAACAAATGATGGCACTGGAACCAACACAACTGTATCCATAAACATCTCACAAATAGGATACTTGCAGGATAATACCCCCAGCTCACCAAGGCGCCTGTCAGAGGTAATTGCCACCAAAAAACAAGTCTTAAATGTCAAATGATTCACATCCCTCTGAGTAAAAGGGTCAAATGGAGGACAAGTTAAACCATGTAACCCAAACTGAAGATTCCAAGTTGGGAAGGAACAACCTGAACTAGGAAGCAAATTCACCAACCCATGGAAAAATCTCGATAGCAGACTTTTGTCACCTTTCAGATTCCACCAGGAACAACTAAAAGCCTGAATAGCAGCCCAGTGATCCCTCAAAGCGGCCACCATCAAGCCCATGCTAGCTGCATTCTGTAAAAATGACATCACCAGAAAAAGACCGCCCAAGATAGAGTCCACCTGTTTCTTCAAACTCCAAGTTGAAAGAGCATTCCCATGCCTAGCATAGGAATGGAAAGCAACATACTTACAAGGTAAGGGCTCACTTTTCAGGCAGCCTCAAACCAGCTAAAACAGTCTGTTTAGTCTCCAAGCCATCAAGGATAACCTGTTCAGGGACCCAAGGGGAAACAACGGAAAGTTGAGAGGAGACAGGACAACTAGCAGACTCCATTCTTCACCCTTCTTTAACAACTCCAGGAGAGGAAACCAATTTGCTCAGGGCCAACGAGGGGCAATTAATATCACTTGAGATCTCTCCCTCCTGATCTGCACCAGAAAGGACCTGCTCAATCAAAAGGTTGGAAAGGCATAGCTCAAAGAGTGAGGACACGAACATGTCAGACCGTCTAACACCCATGCCTGAGGACACTCCCCCCGTTGTACAAAATATCCGTCCCTTCGCATCTCCGGGAGAAGCAAAGAGATCAAGTTTCGACTGACCCAACCTCTGAACAAGGAGATCGAACAGACTTGAGTGCAGAGAAACATTTCTGTAGGATCGAACGTCCCTGCTCAGAAGCTCTGCCTAGACATTTTCCTCCCTTGTATGTAATGAGCAGTTACAAACTGAACAGACCCCTGAGCCCATGCAAAAATGTTCTGTGCAAGCAAATTCAGAGCATTTGACCTGGTGCCCAGCTACCTGTTGACATAAGACTTTGTCACCAGCTTGTCGGTCCAAACCAGAACTGTGTTCCCCAACAGAAATTCCTGAAAACGAAGAGGGACAAGCAGAACAGCCTTCAAGTCCCTCTACCTCTGAGACTCCTGCAGAAGACAGAACCCCTGAACCTGATTGGAATTCAGCTATGCTCCCCAGCCTGAAAGGCTGACTTCTGTTGTCAGTATTACCAGAACTGTTGGAGATAGGGGAATCCCCTCTTGAGATGATCTCGATCCAGCCACCATAACAGATCTCCGTAGACCTGGGCCTACATCCGGATGTGGGACTGAAAAATAGGCAAACCTGGCGACCAATGGGAGAGAATCCACCAGACCAGGTTGGGCAGATGAAACCTGGCCCAAGACACTAGGGCCACAGTGTAACCCAAGTGACCCTGAACCCACAACCCATTCATAGCCCTTGGAGCCAGCTGAGCAAAAAAATTCAGAATCTGAGCCTGTAAGCCATCAACCTCCATTCATCAGTGTCAACAGTGTCACAAGCACTCTGAGAGTCTGGAAATGTGCCCCTATGAACATCAAGGCCCATATTTATACTTTTTGACGCAAAACTGCGCTAACGCAGTTTTGCGTCAAAAAAATTAGCGCCGGCTAACGCCATTCTGAAGCGCCATGCGGGCGCCGTATTTATTGAATGACGTTAGCCGGCGTTAGCCGCCGGCGCCGTCTGGTGTGCGTTAAAAAAAACGACGTACACCAGGCAGCGCCGGCGTAGGGGGATATGGGTCTTGGGCGTCAAGAAATGGGGAAAGTCAGGTTGAGGCAATTTTTTTGCCTCAACCCGATTTGCGCCATTTCTTTTCACTCCCAACCCCCATAGAAATGACTCCTGTCTTAGCAAAGACAGGAGTCATGCCCCCTTGCCCAATGGCCATGCCCAGGGGACTTATGTCCCCTGGGCATGGTCATTGGGCATAGTGGCATGTAGGGGGGCACAAATCAGGCCCCCCATGCCACAAAAACAAAAAACACTTACCTGAACTTACCTTAATGTCCCTGGGATGGGTCCCTCCAGCCTTGGGTGTCCTCCTGGGGTGGGCAAGGGTGACAGGGGGTGTCCCTGGGGGCCTGGGAGGGCACCTCTTGGCTCCTTCAGAGCCCACAGGTCCCTTAACGCCTGCCTTTTGCAGGCGCTAAAAAACTGCGCAAAAGCTGCCGTACGTCATTTTTTTTGACCCGCCCACTCCCGGGCGTGAATTTTGCCCGGGAGTATAAATCCGACGCACATGCCTCGGAGTCGATTTTTTAGACGGTAACGCCTACCATGCATATAATTAACGCAAAGTAGGTGTCCACGCTAAAAAATGACGCTAACTCCATGGACTTTGGCGCTAGACGCGTCTAACGCCAAAGTATAAATATGGAGTTAGTTTTGCGTCGAAATTGCGTAAAAAAAAACGACGCAATTCCGGCGCAAACAGAGTATAAATATGCCCCCAAGTCCTGAGATGGAGTCAGTGAAGATTGTTTGCTATTTATCAGAAAACCATGCTCCTGAAACACCTGCAAGACCCTTCCCACATGTTCCGCTGACTGGGCCGCGCTTGCAGATTGGTCCAACACAAACATTTATTCCTGCTGCATGAAGATTCACCACCAATAGAGCAAGAATCTTTGTGAACAGCCTGGTTGAAGTTTTGAGTGAAAATGGGAGCACACATAACTGGAAATGCTATTCCCCTACCGAAAACATAGAAACTGCTGAAAGGGAATTGCATTAAGAATGTGAAGGTAGGCATCCTGCAGATTCAGGGAAGCCAAAAAATCTCTTAAACCTATCAGCGGCAGGATAGACTAAACTGTTAACATCCAGAAGTGAATGGTCCTTGTCCATGAGTTCACCCATTTAAAGTCCAGAACAGGCAGAAATTCCCCTAACACCTTTTGCACAAGGAACAGGATGGAGTAAGCCCACTCTCCCCCTTCCATGGAAGGAACCCTGTAGATGGCCTCTTTTGCTATCAGGTCCATGACTCCACGCAGAATAGCATGCCAGAATGGTAGTCTGCTGGATGCCAATATCTAGGAGAGTATACTCGAACTCAATGTGACAACACATCCAATATCCACTGATCCATCCCATTCCATTTCCACACCTGCTAGAAGTGCTGAATTCTGGCCCTCATAGGTAAAACCCCAGGAGAGTGATTGTCTGGAGCCTTTCTGAGATGCTCCCTTCTGAGTTGTGACAGTGCGCTTCAGAGAAAAAAGAGGCTGAACTCTCTTTCACTAATAACAGGAATGATGTGCCTCATACTTTGGATAGGATTTAGAGGCTCTAGAGGAGTTAGAGGCTCAACCTTTCTCCACTGAAGATAACGTCTTTATGGTAATGCATACTTTCTCTCCCTGAATGGTTTGGAAATCATTGTAGGCAATTGTTTCCCAAAGAGAGACTGTCCTTCAAAAGAAATCTTCATTGGAGATGCCTTCTCCTCTGGGACCGCCGTCCACTGCTTTAACCAGAGAGATCTCCAAGCCACAATTAAGGCTCCAAACGACATAACAGAACACCGAATAATATATGAAGAACTATCTGCAAGAAATTTTGCCTGTTGTTCCATAGCTGCTAAGTGGACTGAACATTCCAAACCCTCCTTCACAACCACATCCAGTGTTTTGAAGTCCTGAACCAAGGATTGTGTTGAATATTCTGAAAAATGGTGGCCTTCAGTGCCAGATGCTCTGTTGGAAAAGCCATTTTAATACCAGAATCCACCTTCTTATTAGTCATATCAGTGGGAAAACAATCATCAGGATTTATGGCCGTTTTACCAATAAGAATCTCCAAAATAGAGTCTAGGTAAACTGCATAGAGAAGAGCGTTTTCTCCCTCTAAAAAATAGAGCTTCTGTAGGAACCAAGGAGCTAGAATCTTATTTACATCCTTTCACTTTCTCATTACCAAATCTTTCACTTGACCTTGAAATGGCTTGGCAAACTTAGAGTGATTAACACACTGAGGAAGCAAAGCATCTCCCTCATCTGCTGCTTGAAAGGACAGAAATCCAAAGTTCCCCTACACATGTACCAGAATAGCCCACATCTTTTCCTAGGACAAATATTTTTCCCCAGAAGAAGTTGATGGTGACTTTATCTCTGAGGCTGAAGAGCCTACATCCAGCAAAACAGTATTTGGCGTAGCAGCTTTCCCAGGCTTAGGTGGATGAGCTGAAGAGCCTTAGACACACTCAGCTCTATCATGTCCTGGACCTCCTCTCTAGACAAGTGAAGCACAGTCCCTACAAAAGGACCCCACACCTGGGGCCATTTGGGAGGGAGTGAGCCTTCCCCTCTGAGGAAGACGTGGTAGTAGCCAAGACATGGCATCAATTTGCTGCTCCTTTCCATTCCATTCTCACACCAAAATGAAAACCACCAGAGCAGAGCCTATCAATGCATTCACCGGCACCGCAACCCAGTGAAAGGGGAGAAGGCAGCACATCCAAAAACCAAGGCCAATCAGTAGATAACATGATTGCTCCCCCCCAAAAAAAATAGATATAGGTCCCTCAAAGCTTATCACCCTTAGAGGAAGAATCCAGCTCTCCCCAACAGAACCCTTTGCTCCACAACGCTGCCGACCTCGAAGAACATCCTCAGCCACCATCCCACCACTGGACTCTGCACCAGCCCTGCCAACAGCATCCCCTATCCCACCACACAGAGGAAGATAGAAACTGCTGCTTTGACCAGCCATCCTCCACTGTTGAGCTCCGCCCTCTGCAGAAGACAAGACGTGATGTTCTCCAGGAAGAAGAGGTAAGTCTTGTATGGAGACAATAAAAGAACAGGAGATATAGAGGGTGAAGGGGCTTTTATTGTAGAGGGATGGGGTCTACTGGAGGCAAGGAAGCCTCAAAAGTATATAAGGAACGTGAGGGCGAGACAGGGAGGTGATGTATTTTACCCTTGACAGATATTTGGAAATGTTGAGTACAAGGGGTAACATTACGATTGAAATCAAAGAGGAAGAACCTATGAGATACACTGGTTTATTGAAACCACAAGCATCATCAGTGAACCCTAAAGTAAGATCATGAAGAAGTCTCTTGCGTCTCATTTTAGTGGCTAATGGAATAAGAGACATAAAAATGTACCTTGGTATAAGACTCATGCTAGCTCAAGAGCCTCTCAATCAAAGAACAATCTTTACAGGCCAGAGAATAGAACTGAAGAAATCTATCGGAAAGTTATCTTTGTAAACAATCTATGGAAACAATGACCAGTGAGTAGTGGTAGCAGATCATTTAGAAACTGAGGAGCAAGACCTTCTCAAAGTTTCAATGAAATAAATGTTTCAATAGATTAGTTGGCATGAGCATGGTATAAATAATTGCTGGTGATGTTTTAGAAGTAATAGTCACCAGACCATATACAATCGTGAAATGGAATGCATTGAATGAATTAATGACTTTAAGAGTTTTCTTTGAAACAAGATAGTAGTCCTTTCTCTCTGAGAATAAAGGGAACAGCCCACAACATAGCTTTCACATTCCAAAAAAAATGATTAAATCATTGTTTATAGTATACATTGTAGCACAAATACACACTTCTGTTGGTGGTGAAGCCCAGAGTGTGCAGTCTTTTAGGGTGCAGTCCTTCTTGGTACAGACCAGGAGTCCAGGAGGGCTGTCCTTCTCAGGGATCTGAGTTGCTGGGCAGCTTTTCCACTTTAATTCAGGTTTCTGGGCTACCAAGCAGAGAAGCACCCATGACCAAGGGTGTGCGGGGTTCCATAATCCCTGATGACTACTTCCTGTGAAGTGTGGCACATTTCAATCACAGAAAGCACTGTTTCTCAAAACTCAAGATGGAGAAAATCTTTCATGGAGGTTCAGTTCTGGCTAAGCCCATCCACAGGTGTGGCTAATTTTCCCCTACACTCCCCTTCCAGACCCTCTCCTAATGTAATTACAGGGACTTCCATCTTCCATCTGGCTGGAGGTGCAGGAAATGGAAAACATCTGGTTTCTGTCCCAAGTGTCCTTCCCTCCTTTGAAGACCAGTTTGGCCAATCTACACTTATCATGCTCTGCCGTATGCTGCAGCAGTTCTCCTGCCACCAGATGGTTCCTTTGTCTCAACTCAGGCCACCACATACCTGATTAAAGTAGCTTGGCTCAGCCTGGCGAAGGCTGATCAATCAGGAACGTCTACAACAGGGTTGATTTTAGGTAACTTTAGGAAAGAGTTCTAAAACTATTTCCCTGTGATAGGTATATTAAATCTAACATTGGTAAATTGCTGGATGTATTCTAACTGTTAATTTGATACCTTGAATGGCCTTTGTAGCTCACTCCTAATCAAAAGTAAGAATGTGTTCTTTTAAAATAAAGCCTTCCCATGTTAGCCTATAGAACTAATGCACTACAATGGGGAAAAACAGAATTGGCAGTTTTCCCACACCAGACATTATAAAATGACTTTTATAATATCCCTGCTTATGATTACACTGCACTAAAGAGGTGACATATATGAAAAAATAAGGTAGTTTAAGTACTGTTAATTCATTTTTTTTTAAGTTGCCAACAAGGCAGGGCTGGCTTTAAAATGGCATCAGCCACCACCTCAGTGTACCCATGAGTGCCTTAACTCCAAAAGGGTCCCTAACCTACATGTCCTTGTAGGAGGCTGACCTGGTTTGGAGTAGCTACCTATGGTACTTACACCTTATACCAGATCCAGGTATCCCTTATTAGTGAAATGTAGGCAGTGTCTAGAAGCCAGGCTCTCTAGAGATAGCTGTGGGTGAGCAGCTAAGGCTTCTCTAGGAGACATGCAAAGCTCATGCAATTCCACTGTAGTCACACAGTACTTACACCTATGAAACAAAAAACACTCAGTGTTACAAAAATATAGGTACTTTATTTTGGTGACACAATTGCCAAAAATACCATAGAGACTATACCCCCTTAGAAGGTAAGTGATACACAGATTACATACACAAGTATGCAGGAGTAGGCATAAAAACATTTGGAAAGTGCAATTAGTAAAAATCACAAGAGTTAGAAATGTGCCTACGGGGAACACAAATCGTATCCTAAGAAAGTGGAATGCAAATGTCAGATTTCCACCTAGGCAAGTGTAGTGTGTAGAGGGGAGCAAAGAGTACTAGAAAACCCCAAAGGTAAGTACTAAAACCCACCCCAGTGTCCAAGAAAGCAGGTGTAAAACACAGTAACTTTCCCAGAATGCACACAGAAACAAAAAGAAGAATTATGCAAGAACCAGAAGAGACTGCAAGACACCAACAGCGGATTTCTGGACCTGAGTACCTGTGGAAGAAGGGTACCTAGTCCAAGAAGCACAGAAGAGTCCAGGGAGAACAGAAGCCCCTGCCAACCCAGACGAAAGTGCAAACGAAGAATCCCTGGTCAGTATTGGACCCAAGAAGACTGAGGGGGTCATTCTGACCTTGGCGGTAAAAGCCGCTTACCGCCGGTCAGAAGCCCGCCACAATACCGCCGCGGCCGCGGTTAGCCGCTACGGACATTCTGACCCACAACTGCCAAACCTCCAAAAATCCGACCTCCACTGCAGTCCGCCACATCAGCGGCCAGTGGTAAACTGGAGATGACCAAACCTCCACCGCCACGCCAACAGAAATACGCCCATGCCATTACGACCCACAAATCCACGCGGCGGTCTTTCAAACGCGGTAGTCCATTGGCCGTACACACCGCCGCGGTCAAAATACACACACCTTTACAAAACACTACCCCATTGGACAATGTGAAAGACACACACCTGAAACACATACACACACCACTCCCACACACCCATTACAATATAAAACACACACCCACATCACCCACAAACCCCTACAACAAAAGATCTGAGACGAAGGAGAGAGAGACACATCAGAGAATAGAGAGCTATACACACAGAGGCACACTACAACATCACACACACCACATAGAAGCACAAAGAACCACACACCAACACACTCATCACCACATACACCACCCCACACCTCATCCACACCACCCCATGGCACCCCAAAAGCACCCACGGTTTTCGGACCAAGACCTCCGGGTCATGGTGGAGGAAATCATAAGAGTTGAACCCCAGCTCTTCGGCTCACAGGTGCAGCACACCACTATAGCCAGGAAGGCGGAGCTATGGCAGCGGATCGTGGACAGGGTCAACGCGGTGGGACAGCATCCCAGAAATCGAGACGACATCCGCAAACGCTGGAACGACCTACGGGGGAAGGTGCGCTCGATGGTGTCGCGACACAACATCGCGGTGCAGAAGGGTGGCGGCGGACCCCCACCCACCCCACCCGAATTCACATCATGGGAGCAAGAGGTCCTGAACATCCTGCATCCTGACGGGCTCGCTGGAGTAGGCGGAGGAATGGACTCTGGTAAGTCTAATCTCAACTACTCCATCCACCCTACCCCACCAGCATGCCAACCCACACACAGACACAGGCCACAGCAGACCCAACCCCCTCTGGGAACAACAGCACAGCTCCCACCCAGCGGGCCCATGCCTCTGTCTCTAGGACAGGTCAATCAGCGGTGTGTCTGCCACTACAGGGCACCCAGGCTAACCCACCACCCCAACAACAACAGGGACCTGGGGGCAGTGGTAGTGGGCACACCGTCCAGGGGACAGAGGCCCGGGGAAACAGGGCAACTCGGAGGGCTGCCGTGCGACAGGGGGGGGAGGAGAGGCCCAGGGAACCCACTCTCCAAGAGGCCCTCACCACTATCATGGGAGCATACCACCACTCCCAAGAGACGATGGCGACGGTACTGGCCAGGTTCACCGAGATCCAGGCACAGCAGGAGGAACGGTACATGGGGTACAGAGAGGAGCTCAGGAACATCGCTACCGCCATGGGGACCATAATCCAGACCCTCAAAAGGATAGAAGACACGTTGCGGGACCATGTGGCACCACACAGGGCCCCTGTCACTAGCCAGGAACAGCCTACCACCTCCGCCGGCGCTAGTGGACAGGAGGCCCCACCACAACGACAGGCCACCAGAACCCCACCTCCTGCTGAGGAACAACCACCCCGCAAGAGGAGCCTGAGATCCAAAAAAAAGACAGAGTAGGATGCCAAGACCCCCGCCAGCATGAAATACCCCGTGAAGTCATCCCACTGTCCCACATTGCCACCCTGTCGAACCTTAAACAGCCCCTGCTCCATCCTTCCACAGGCATATGGACAATGCACCTGTGAGACTGAGTACTGGACTCTGCCATGGACAATACTCCACCCCCACCCATCACCGTTTCACTATCATATACAAATATCTAAGCACAAAAAATAAAAATAAAATTGCACATAAAAAAGTTTGGAGTCATGCTGTATTCTCATCAACAGTATTACACATAACAGTTCAATATATGTGATGTCAATTAGTGATGACAACATACCAATGTCAATACGCTGTAGTTCATGGGCAAACCACGTAGAAGTCAGGCTCTGAGTCAGAAAGCACTGAGAAGGGAAGGGAAAATAAACAAGTTTGTTTAAAAGAGCTGGTGGGAAATACAGAAAGTAGAGATGCATGAGGCTCTAAGTAAATGGGAAATGGCGTGGGTGAATCTTGCCTGTGTGCTACTGAAAATACTGTTGTATAACAGTTTCCCTGTTGTCTGTGTTCTCCCCGTCGTCTTCCTCCTCTTCACTCTCCACAGGCTCCACGGCTTCTACAACACCACCATCTGGACCATCCTCCTGCAGGAAAGGCACCTGACGTCGCAATGCCAGATTGTGAAGCATACAGCAGGCCACGATGATATGGCACACCTTCTTTGGTGAGTACATTAGGGATCCACCTGTCATATGCAGGCACCTAAACCTGGCCTTCAGAGGCCGAATGTCCTTTCTATGACCCTCCTAGTTCGCCCATGGGCCTCATTGTACCGTTCCTCTGCCCTGGTCCGGGGATTCCTCACTGGGGTCAATAGCCACGGCAGGTTGGGGTAACCAGAGTCACCTATTAGCCACACACGGTGTCTCTGTAGCTGTTCCATCACATAGGGGATGCTGCTATTACGCATCACATACGCGTCATGCACTGACCCAGGGAACATGGCATTAACATGTGAGATGTACTGGTCTGCCAAACAGACCACCTGGACATTCATAGAATGGTAATTTTTCCTGTTTCTGTACACCTGCTCATCGTCATTTGGGGGTACTAAAGCCACATGGGTCCCATCAATGGCACCAATGATGTTGGGGATATGTCCAAGGGCATAGAAATCACCCTTCACTGTAGGCAAATCATCCTCCTCTGGGAAAATGATGTAGCTCCTCATGAGTTTCATCAGGGCAGACAACACTCTGGACAAAATCTTTGAAAACATAGGCTGAGACATTCCTGATGACATGGCCACTGTTGTCTGGAATGAGCCACTAGCCAAAAAATGGAGGACTGACAGAACCTGCACTAGAGGGGGAATTCCTGTAGGATGGCGGATGGGGGACATCAGGGCTGGCTCAAGCTGGGCACACAGTTCATGGATAGTGGCACGGTCAAGTCGGTATCGTAGTATAATATGGCGTTCTTCCATTGTCGACAGGACCACCAGCGGTCGGTACACGGGAGGATTCCTCCTTCTCATCGCAAGTCCCAGCGGACGGTGCCTAGGAAGGAGAATATGGAGCACAGAGTCAATCAACTCACAGGTACGTTCACCACAGTACACGAAAAGGTATGGATGGCTATGTTTGGATGTGTGGCAATGCAAGGCCTAGGCCTGTGTGACGCAGTTGAAATTAAGCCATGTGGGCCCTTGAAATGGCGGCTGCCTGACCGGTGAAGTGGGACAATGGGATGTGAGGTCAATGCGCTGGCGTGGCACACCGTGGCGGTAGGCGGTTGAAGACCGCTATACGAAGCCGCATTGGTTAACATTGAACCCTATGGGATTCAGGAGCCAATGACGATGTGCGGCGGCGGTCGCGGTACGCACCGCCGCGGTTCGCACCGCCGCGGCCGTGACCGCCATTTTCTATCTGCTTAATCACTCGAGACCTGATCATCCACAGGAGAGGACCTATACTGCAAGTGCTGCTGTGACCTCGGTCTGGAAGTGACAATGGCTGCTGCGACTGGGGAAAGGGCCCCTGCCTTCACGTCTGAAGAGTTGGAGAAACTAGTGGATGGGGTCCTCCCCCAGTATGCGCTACTCTACGGTCCTCCAGACCAACAGGTGAGTACACTGAGTGCACATTGAATGGGTTATGCCTGTGTGGAGTGGGGTGGATGTAAGTTGGTGGGGTGGGGAGAAAATGAGAAGTGCAACGCACGACAGATGAGAGAATGTGCCACATGGCAAGATTGGGGAGGGGGGGCATGTACTCCAAACATGCCGAAATTTCACGTTTTCTCTTTCCAACCCTGTACATGTCTAACAGGTGAGCGCCCATCAGAAAATCGACATTTGGCGTGCCATCGCCAAGGAAGTCCGGGCCCTGGGGGTCTACACCAGACGGGGCACCCACTGCCGCAAGAGGTGGGAGGACATCCGCCGCGGAACCCGAAAGACCGCCGAGTCACTGCTGGGGATGGCCTCCCGACCTAGGAGGGGTGCCAGTCGTACCCTGACCCCCCTGATGTCCCGGATCCTGGCGGTGGCCTACCCTGATTTGGATGGGCGCTTGAGGACATCACAGCAGACACAAGGGGGTGAGTACCTGCACATTCTGCTATCCTTAAGCGCAGTTGAGGCGTCTGGGTGGGGGAGGAGGGCCGTGGGTGACACTAGGCCAGGGCGCTTTCTGTAGTGTAGTCCCCTCCCTTAGACATGGCCCTGTGCCCCCGTCCCCCACCTCTGTAGGGTGCCAAGTACAGCTATCCATGGTCCTGCATCACCCATGTGCGCGTCTGTTGTCCCTAGACTTGTTGGTCTAGTCAGAAGTACTGAGTAGTGTACCCCAATATCGCGGCTTAGTGCATGAGGCACCTGTGTCTGTCCTCTCCGCCAACGGTATTGACAAGGCATACACTCAACTTTGTTTTTTTTCTCCCCACCCTTATTCTTTGTCTTCTTGTGCCTTAGCATCATCAGGCGGAGGAGAATTGGCGTCGGAGCACGAGGGAGCTGCAAGTCACAAGGCACCGGTGGGCACTGGAACAGACACCGAGGGCCCCAGTGATCCGGAGGGCGAGGGGAGCACCACAACGGGGACCGGTGAAGACACCAGCGACACGGACACGTCCTCGTTTGGGAGCTCCCTACCGGTGGCGGCAACATCCGGGCCCCCCGCCTCCACAGGTACAGCCGCCACCCAGCGCTCCAGCTCCGCCCTCCCAGCAGCCCCTCAGCCTTCGCTCCGTGCCCGCTCGCCCAGGAAGGCGGGCGTCTCCTTCGCCCCAGGCACCTCAGCCCCTGCCCCAGTTACCCCTGCTGCCCTCAGTGCGGAGCTCATTGACCTCGTGAGGACGCTCATTGTTGGGCAGACTACCCTTTTGAATGCCATCCAGGGGGTGGAAAGGGAGGTGCATCGGAGCAATGCCTACCTGGAGGGCATTCATTCGGGTCAGGCTGCCCATCAACGATCGTTCACTGCTCTGGCCTCAGCACTGACGGCAGCCATTGTCCCTGTCTCCAGCCTCCCTCTTCTAACTGCCTCCACCCTTTCTCTGTCTCCTGTTCCTCAGCCTATCCCATCCACACCATCAGACCAGCCTGCACACACCTCAACACCCAAGGCCAGATCATCCAGACACAAGCACCACAGGACACACAAGCATTCACCCCAGCAACACCCAGATGCAGACATTCCAACAGTCACTACCACCTCTGTGTCCCCCTCCTCCTCGTCTCCCTCCTCCCTCCCTGTGACGTCTCCACTCACACCTGCATGCACACCACCATCAGCCAGTGCTTCCATCACCAGCACACCCTCCACTATAGTCCTCACACATGCAGTCACCACCCCCACTGCCATCTACACGTCCCCTGTGTCCTCTCCCACTGTGTCTGTCACCCCCTCTTACAAGACACATAAACGCAGGCAGACACCCAAACAACAGCCAACCACCTCACGACAGCCTACGCCTCAGTCACCTGCACCCAAAGACAGCACACCTGACTCTCCTACAACCACATCCTCTTCCTCCACTTCCATCACCACTACTCCTACCCTTTACCTTGGTCCTAAGAAATATTACCTCTCTAATCTTAACCTCTTTCCCTCCCCTGACCCACCCCCTCCATCGGTTAAGAGTCCCAAGAGCACCTCAGCCACCACCAGCCCAACTTCGAGTGTCCAAGTGGTGCATGGCTTCTGGAGTCCACCCTTTGGCGGCAGTGACACTTCACTGAGCAGCAAGGGGACATCCAGCCCACCCCCAGGCAAGAGGACACGTAAACTGAAGGGCCGCCGTGAGAGGACTGAGACGGCTGCCCCCAAGGAGCCAACAACGGCCACTTCACCTGCCACAACAGCCAGGGGAGGCAAGGGCCCGAGAGCCCCATCTAAGGAGCGAAAGGGCAGCAGGGCGGAGAGGTCATCCATCAGGAGCGCGGAGCAGGAGGGCCCCGCAAGCCCCATCCCGCCTGCAAGGGACGACAGCAAAGGGCCCAGGACTCCATCCCCGAAGGGGCCTGCCACTGCACAGTCAGAGGGCGAGTGGGCAGGGTGTCCAGCCCAGGTCTGGCTCCCTAGACTTACTGGAAGAGCACCGCTGAAGAGGGCCCCGCCGTGAAGACAGTCACCGCTGAACAGGGCCCCGCCGTGAAGACAGGCACCACTGAACAGGGCCCTGCCGTGCAGAAGAGCACCGCTGAACAGGGCCCCGCTGTGCAGAAGAGCACCGCTGAACAGGGCCCCGCCGTGCAGAAGAGCACCGCTGAACAGGGCCCCGCCGTGCAAAAGAGCACCGCTGAACAGGGCCCCGCCGTGCAGAAGAGCACCGCTGAACAGGGCCCCGCTGTGAAGACAGTCACCGCTGAACAGGGCCCCGCCGTGAAGACAGGCACCGCTGAACAGGGCCCCGCTGTGAAGACAGGCACCGCTGAACAGGGCCCCGCCGTGCAGAAGAGCACCGCTGAACAGGGCCCCGCCGTGCAGAAGAGCACCGCTGAACAGGGCCCCGCCGTGCAGAAGAGCACCGCTGAACAGGGCCCCGCCGTGCAGAAGAGCACCGCTGAAGAGGGCCCCGCCGTCTCAGGCACCGCTCCGCTGGGCCCTTCCTGTCAAGCACCGCTCCGCTGGGCCCCGCCGTCTAAAGCACCGCTCCACTGGGCCCTTCCTGTCAAGCACCGCTCCGCTGGGCCCCGCTGTCTCAAGCACCGCTCCGCTGGGCCCCGCCGTCTCAAGCACCGCTCCGCTGGGCCCTTCCTGTCAAGCACCGCTCCGCTGGGCCCCGCCGTCTCAAGCACCGCTCCGCTGGGCCCTTCCTGTCAAGCACCGCTCCGCTGGGCCCCGCCGTCTCAAGCACCGCTCCGCTGGGCCCTTCCTGTCAAGCACCGCTCCGCTGGGCCCCGACGTCTCCAGCACCGCTCCGCTGGGCCCCGCCGTCTCAAGCACCACTACGCTGGGCCCTTCCTGTCAAGCACCGCTCCGCTGGGCCCCGCCGTCTCAAGCACCGCTCCGCTGGGCCCTTCCTGTCAAGCACCGCTCCGCTGGGCCCCGCCATCTCCAGCACCGCTCCGCTGGGTCCCGCCGTCTCAAGCACCGCTCCGCTGGGCCCTTCCTGTCAAGCACCGCTCCGCTGGGCCCTTCCTGTCAAGCACCGCTCCGCTGGGCCCCGCCGTCTCAAGCACCGCTCCGCTGGGCCCCGCCGTCTCAAGCACCGCTCCGCTGGGCCCTTCCTGCAAACACAGTTCACGGTTCACTGTGGCCATCATGCATCCTCCTTGACCAGTGGAGCAATTCCTCCACCTGATGGACTGTGGCTTTGCACTCCCCAGGATATGGCAGTGGGCAATCCAACCACTGTAGAGACATTGAGAGACTGTGGCTTTGCACTCCCCAGGATATGGCAGTGGGCAATCCAACCACTGTAGAGACATTGAGAGACTGTGGCTTTGCACTCCCCAGGATATGGCAGTGGGCATGGTGGCCCCTTCGTGGGTCTGGCATCGTGGACTCATGTGGCTGAGGTGCCCCCCCTTCCCTTCCCCCTGAGGTGCCTGTAGTTTTGTCAACAGATGCCCCTGCAGTGTTCTCTCCAAAGGACTCAGGTCTCGTGTGTGGGCTTTGCCCTTGTGTTGCTACACTTTGGCCCACGGACAAATCGTTAATACGTAAAATGTGCAGGACTGATTTCTTCAGTTGTCCACTGCTGTGTATATAGACTTTTTAAATGTAAATATTCCTGCTAGTTGACCAATACTTATCGGAGGCTATTTTGGACATAAATATTTATTGTCAATTTTGAAATGTCATTGCATTTTTTACGGGGGTTTGGTTGGTGTCACTGTGACTTGTTGCTCTGCATTGGTGTGTACATATTGGGGGGGGGGTTGCATATGTGTGTGCCCGTAACCTTTCGTCCTCCCCCCTCCCGTGTGTCGTAGGTGCTGTACTCACCGTTGACGTCTGCGCCGGAGTTCGTACTCGTGGTAGATGAGCAAGTAGACGAGAGCAGGTATGATGTTCAATTCGGGTTCCATGCTGTTCTCCGTACTCGTGGAGTGCGTAGAGGTGAGCGTTTTCACATTCGTAGTCTGTTTCCGACGTGTTTTTATCGGCGGGGCTCCCGCCCCGGAAAAGTTGGCGGATTGGTGAGTCGTGATGGTGTGGGCGGTACATTGTCTGCCGCCTGCCTGTTGGCGGTGACCGCCGCGCTGTTTGTTTGTCCCGCCGTGGCGGTCGGAGTGTTAATGTGGCGGGCTGTGTTGGCGGTTCCCGCCAGGGTCAGAATTCCATTTTTTGGACCGCCAGCCTGTTGGCGGGTTGGCCGCCGCTTTATCACCGACCGCCAGGGTTAGAATCACCCCCTGAGTCGGGTTCCTGGTTGGTGGAAGTGATGTCCCATGCTGGATAGAGGATTGCAATCCGGTTTGCGTCGCTGGAGTCCGCCAACAAGCCTTGGCACACGGGAACCTCTTAGTTAATGGAAAATGGCACTGCCCGAGACCAGGAAGGACCTGTGGACTCTACCCAGTAGAGGGAGTCAGAGGGGGATCTCAGCAAATCAGAGAGCGCACAGAAGGCCATGCAGCGCACACAGGAGTCCCAAAGCACAGTGACAAAGAAGATGCAAAAAGAGACCCACGCAGCACTACAACAAAGGCTCCCACGCCGCCAGAGAACCACTCAGGAAGCTGTGCGCCAGATAGAATAGAGTATTGGGAGCTAGAACTGCAAGATGCATGAAGAACTTTGTGGAAGAATGCCAACAAGCCTTGGCAACTTCAAAACACTCAGTACACAGGGTAGTCTTGCGTGTGGAGACAAGCTCTTACCTCCACCAAAGTTGGACTGTGGGGAGTCAGGACTGTCAGGACCACTTCAGTCCACTACCTGTGATGCAGGATCCACACAGCTCATCAGGAGAGGGGATCCACACAGTCGGTCATCGTTGAAGTTGGTGCCTGCTGAAGCAGGGGAGTGACTCCTTCACCCCAAGGGATATTCCTTCGCTCTTCTGGTGCAGGCAGAAGGCAGGCTGTCCTCAGATGATGCACGACCAGGAAATAGTTGCAGTTGCTGGCAGGAGCTGAAGATACAATGTTGCAGAAGGCATCTTGCTTCTTTGTTGCAATTATTAGAGTTCCTGGAGGGTCCTTATGCAGTTTCTTTGGTGAGAAGTTGAAGTGGAGGATGCAGAGGATTCCTGCTGGAGTCTTGCAATCTGAATCTGAAGAACCACCCAAAGGAGAGACCCTAAATAGCCCTGAAAGGGGGATTGGTCAGCTAACCAGGGAAGCACCTATCGTGGAGGGCTCTGACGTCACATGCTGACACTAGCCACTCAATTGCTCTCAGAGATCCCTTCAAACCTTGAATCTAAGATGGCAAAACCTGTGGACCCTCAGGAGGAGCTCTGAGTACCACCCCTGGGGTGGTGATGGACAGGGGAGTGGAGTTTTGTGCTAGAACAGGGACTGGAGACCCATGAACCAATGTAGACTGGATTATGGAAGGAGGGCACCAAATCTGCCCTTCAAAGTATTTCCAGTGGCTTGGGAAGGCTTCCCCTCCCATGCCTGTAACACCTATATCCAAAGGGAGAGGGTGTAACACCCCTCTCCCAAAGGAAATCCTTTGTTCTGCCTTTTTGGGCATGAGCTTCTCAAGCAACAGGAGGACAGCAACCGGTCTGTGAGGTGGCAGCATCTGGGACTGCCTGGTAAATCTCAGAAGGCTGTAATCGCAGTATAGCGGATCCACTAAGGAGCCCCCAGAGTGCATGAGATCATACAACCAATGCTTGCAAAAGCATAGGCTTATGATTCTTACATGTTGGATACCAAACATGCCTAAGTTCGGAGTTACTATTATGTAGCTGGATATAGGTAGTGACCTATGTCCTGTACACATGTAAAATGGCATCCTGCAAGTCCGGCAAAATGGTCCTGGAGGTCGTTGGGGCACCTCTGCTATTGCAGGGGTACCCTCACACAAAGGTACTTTGCACACTGCCCTCAGGGCTGGGCAACCTGCTATAGGGGTGATTTATAAGTGATCTGGTGCAATGTAAATGGCAGTGAAAGGGTTCATGCACCTTTTAATGCAGGCTGCAATGGCAGTCCTGCAGAAGCCTTTGTATGGGCTCCCTATGGGTGGCAAAATATATGCTACAGCCCATAGGGATCCCCTGGAACACCAATGCCCTGGGTACCTAGGTACCATATACTAGGTACTTATAAGGGGGCAAAAGCCAATTGTGGGTGAAATACTGTGTCAACAGTATCCTACAACCAATTCTAAGGGAGAGAGCATAACTACGGAGGTACTGATTAGCAGGATCCCAGTAGACACAGTCAAACAAACCGACAAACAGGCCAAAGGTAGGGGTAACCAAGCTAGAAAGAGGCTACCTTCCTACAGTCCTACCATATACTAGGTACTTACAGTTAGGTTACCAGAGCCAAATATAATTATGCCTAATTATCATATATCTTTTAACCCATTCGCTGCTCCATAAGGTTTTGTCCACATAAACTATCCACTCTAAACTTGTGTCCTTTTTTCAGACATCATAGGGATTCCAAAGGTACCCAGGGTTTGTGAATTCCCCTGAAGAGGACTAAGAAATGAACCAGATTATAGATAAATTTAGTTTTTTGGGGAAGAGAAAGTGAACAAAGTGCTGCAGAAGAGAGTGCCTTTTTTTTGCTGCAAATGACATCAACAAAAAGTTTGCAGTGCTAAAATTATCATCTTCCCAGCTTTCAGGAACAGGGAGACTTGATTCAGAAAACCAAATTTTCTAACAAGGTTTTGACATTTTTACTGGGAGATAGTCAGTTTTCCCTATTTTTTTTGTTCTTCCAGCCTCCTTTCAGTTTGTGGTGGAAACAGGTGTAAAACCCATGATGGATCCCAGAGAGCTCTACCTTTCTGAACATTAGACAAAATTATAAATCCAGCAAGGGGTCATTTGTGTAGATCCTTCAATGTTTTCTCAATGAAACCAATTGTAGGAGGCTGGCCTGGTTTGTAGTGAATACTTAAGATACTTACACCTTATACCAGGTCCAGTTGTCCCTTATTATTGAAATGCAAGCAGTGTTCTAGCAGCTTAGACTGTCTAGGGGTAGCTGTAGCAGAGCATCCAAGGCTGGACTAGGAGACATGCAAAGCTCCTGCAATACCACTATAGTTGCACTGTAATTATACACAATAAAAGACAATACTCAGTGTTACCAAAAAAAAAGGTACTTTATTTTAGTGACACAAGACCAGAAATATCTTATAGGCAATACTCCTACTGGAGGTAAGTATTATACACAATATATACATTAGTAACAAAATCAGGTAAGTAAAAAGTCACATAATAGTGCAATCAGTAGAAAATTCAACAGATTGCAATGGGCCTAGGGGCAACACAAACCATGTACTAAAATAGTGTAATGTGAATGTCGAATTCCCCCCTAGGCAGGTGTAGTGTGTAGAGGGGAGCTGGAGTGTAGGAAATCACCAAAGGAAAGTAAAGTACCTCACCCCAGAGCCCAGGAAAACAAGTTTCCTCAGGACTCACTGCAAGTCGTGATGAAGAATTATGCAAGAACCAAGCAAGACTGCAAGCAACAAACAATGAATTTCTGGACCTGAAGACCTGTGAAAATAGCCGACCATGTCCAGAAGTCGAAGAAGAGTCCGGGAAGGAAAGGAGCCCTTGCCAACCTAGAAGAAGTGCAAAAGTGGATTCTCCGGTTAGAAGAAAAGTACAGAATTGCACCAAAGAAGATGGCTGCGGGTTCCTGCTTGGTGCAAGAGATATCCACATTGAGTTGTTGGATGCAGGCTGTTTGTGTCCCTGGATTCTGCCAACAAGCCTTGGTTTAAGCAAGTACACGGTTTGTGTCAAAGAGGAGCTGTTTGGACCCAGGAGGGACCTGGGGGTCTCAACTCGGACAGAGGAGACAGAGGGGGCTCTCAGTACTTCAGAGAGCCCTCAGAAGACCAGGCAGCACCCACAGGAGTCCCAGAGTACTGGTTGTTGATGCACAGAGGTGCCTGCTAAAGCAAGGAAGTGACTACGTCACTCCACAGGAATTTTCTTCTGTTCTTCTGGTGCAGGGTGAAGACAGGCAGTCATCAGAGCGTGCACACCTTGGAAACTGTTGCAATTGCTGGCTGGAGCTGCAGTTGCTGGTCACAGGATTTGTCCTGGATACTTTGTTGCAGATACAGAGGTTCCTGAAGCAGTCTGCAGTTGATCCGACGGTTAGAAGGTTAAGCAGAGGATGCAGAGGATTCCTGGAGGACTCTTGCAAGCTGAATCTGAGGAAACATTCAGAGGAGAGACCCTAAATAACCCTGAGAGGGGAATTGGCTACCTACCCAGGTATGCACCTATCAGGAGGGGTTTCTGACATCACCTACTGGCACTGGCCACTCAAAGGTCTCCAGAGGGTCGCCACACCTTGGAATCCAAGATGACTAACTCCAGGGACACTCTGGAGGAGCTCCAGGCACCACCCCTGGGGTGGTGATGGATGAGGGAGTCATCACTCCCCTTTCCTTTGTCCAGTTTCGCACAAGAGCAGGGACTGGGGGTACCTGAACTGGTGTAGACTGGATTATGCAAGGAGGGCATTGTTTGTGCCCTTCAAAGCATTTCCAGAGGCTCAGGGATGATACCCCTTCCATGGCTGTAACACCTATTTCCAATGAGAGAAGGTGTAACACTCCTCTCCTAAAGGAAATGCATTTATCTGCCTTCCTGGAATTGAGTGATTGGGAGGGCAGAAACCTGTCTGTGAGGTGGCAGCAGCTAGGGCTGCAGTGGAAACCTCAGAGAGCTGGTTTGGCAGTACTGGGGGTCCATGGCGGGGCCCCGAGTGAGCATGGGATTGGCTCCCCAATATCAGATTTAGATTGGTGGGTCAATTCCATGATCTTAGACACCTCACATGAACAGATTCAGAGTTACCATTGTGTTGACATATGTGTAGTGCACGCTTATAATGGTATCCCTGCACTCATGAAGTACGGGGAATTGGCCGTGGATGATGTGGGGACACCTTTTCTAGTGCAAGGGTACCCTCACACATAGTAACTTTGCACCTAGCCTTCAATAAATGAGGGTTAGACACATAGGTGACTTATAGTGTGTGCACTGTTTCGCTCAGGCTGCAGTGGCAGTCCTGAAGAAAGGTTTGTATGAGCTCCTTATGGGTGGCAAAAGAAACGCTGCAGCCATTGAGGATCTCCTAGAACGTCAATGCCCTGGATACCTAGGTACCATATAATAGGGACTTATAAGGGGGGGTCCAGTGTGCCAATCAGAATTGGAATGCGGAGTCACTAAACTGTAGTGACTAATTTGGTAAGTAGAGAGAGCATAAGCACTGGAGTTCTGGTTAGCAGAAGTTCAGTGGCACAGTCAAACATACTGACAACACATATAGGCCACAAACTATGGGCATTGGGGTACTAGCTAGCAGGATCCCAGTGAGACAGGCAAAACACACTGGGGTAACCATGATAGAAAGAGGCTACTTTCTCACATGAATGTTTTCATTTGTAACTTCTCATCACAATGACTGATTGACAAATCCTATATACCATTATATCTGCAGGACTCATCTGGTTGTGGGGATATATAGGGTTTGTGGGTTTTCCAAGAACTCGAGATACCCAGAGCCAATAATCGAGCTGCACCTTACAATGTTTTTTCATTGTGTAGCGGATAAAGAGCAAATCATATGATAAAATATAAATAGTGAAAAGTAGGTATCAAGAAAACCTATGTATTTCCAAAATGGGCACAAGAAATGGAATTTAGAAGCAGTGGTTATTTGCACATCTCTGAATTAGTGGGTACCCATACTAGCATGTGACTGAAAGGGTATTTCATAAAATTACTTCTTTCTTACACATTGTCTTACATTTGGAAGGTGAAAATGCAGAGAAATATAATTGGTAATAACACTTGTTCCACAAAATGGTACCTCACATGTGTGGGTAGACCCAGTGCCCGTGACAGAAATTGGGCTAAAAACACAACATGAATGTATCAATATGTTCTGTGCAAAAACTACTTATTTTTAGCAAAGTGTGTAGCTGTGGTTGTTGGGCCCTAGTTTGTTGTAGTTAGACTCTCGCTCCTAGGCGAGGCTGCTGGTCGAGGGTTGACAGCACTTTTGTTTGTAGGCAAATAGGCAAATCCAACAACAAGTCGAAACTGTCAGCACAACCCTTCCGGCTCAAAAGCAGTACCTCACCAAACCCCAAACAGTAAAAAGTGCTTTCTGGCAGCCTTATGGATGCACCCTAGGATGCTGCATCTCAAGAGAGTCAAGGTGGAACGGACATTAGCCTTTTCTCACGTTAGCAATAAGTCTCAATCACACGCCGGCAATGAAAGAGATGCAGGAAAGTTTTCAGTAGGTTTATTAAGAAGACTGCAATCCACGATAAAATGCATAAGCTGCAATGGTTGGCATAATGATCAATGCGAGAAGCAGAATTGTAAAGATGAGAGTTGTGAATGCAAAGACCCTCACCATCTTGCAATAACTATGAAATGTAAAATTCCCTAAAACCCAAGCATGGAGAACCTAATCTCTAACCTAACAAGAGCTAGGTGTGGTAAACCTAATCTGCTAGTACCAGGTCCATGAGAAGCAACCCCAACCCTTGTTACTTTGGAATGAGGTCTAGCTTACACTTCTTGGTGACACGAAGGCTAGGTCTGCATCAAGGCAATGTGCAGCATAGAAGGCATCAATAGCATCTGCTCGGAATCCCTCTGATAACATTGTCTGTGTTTATGTATTTATACAGATCTTGTAGGACCTCTGGCACAGGTATATTTCCAAACAATTGATAAGGGGGCAGGCTTGTGGCAGCAATAATGTAAATAATGATGTTCCTGTTATACGTTAGTGGGAAAGGGACATGATGTGAATACCTGTGTATATCACTTGGTTTTGACACTGATAGTAACACCTTCACAGAGTGGCACTGATAATGTAAATCATAACATTGCTCTAACTCTAAACAGAGGCAGCCATCTTGAAAGGGTCAATAAAAAAAAATAGGTTAAGACACAGCAGACTAAGTAGGTTAAAAATCAATAGGTGATAGGGGCACAGGCCTTCAAGCAGAAAGGCTAAGCTTAACTCCTGAGACCCATTAAAACTAAACAGGATCCACTACACCCTCTCCATTGCTGGAACAAAGATGATGCCATAATGATGACACCATAGAAGGTGCATGAGTCCAAGCTAAAATGTTCTGAGCTAAAAACATCCAAAAATATATATATAATCTTATTAGCAACTAGCTGAAAACATACAAAGGAATAACATGTCGACCATGACAACCACAGCAGGCCAAAGGTAATTTGGCATAACTTTAAAACTTTAGAAGAAAATTAGCTAACAATAATCGTGATCTTGAAAAATGTCTCTGGAGTCATCGAATGGGGGCGCATCCAGTAATGACTCCACAATATGAGATGTCAGAGCAAGAACAGGATTGGCAGACGTGGCCACGGAGCAGAAGTGTGCAGAAGCCTCAAGTGCAGGATCACCCACGAAGGCAGCACCATCCAAAGTGCCTGAAAGAGCCAAATAATTTACCCAGGGTGGCTCATAGGTGGCTTCACGACTCCGTCTTAGTCTCACAGGGCATGGCCGTGAATGAACGCTCATCAGGGACATCAGCAGTGCCTTGTCCACAGGAGGCACTGGTCGAATAGCAAGACACACTTATGGTAGACACTCGAAGAGGCAGCAGGTGCAATGAAAGACAAGTTGCACACACTACAGGACTGGTCAAAATGACAATGACCAACTATGCTCCAATTCGTCCAGCAACGGATCACCAAAGAACTGCACCATGCAATTACAGCTTAGCTGAGAAGGCACAACCACTGCGTATTAGTAACAGCAACAGCAGTATCCCGTCAGTCAGCTCCAAACTGACCGGAAAGCCACTAAACACACTTGAAAAGAGATGAATGACTCCAAAGACAGTCTGGAAGATCGAAATTAATCTAGACCCCACAGCCTTAAAGAAATTTACAATCCCAGTAGTGCTCGAAGCATTGAATATTCTGGAAACCAATTCTCCAAACTGCTTGGGTAAGTTGGTATTTAATAGGAATTGTATCTGTGATGATGATCCTGCTATCTGGTGAGCATACGTCTTTCTGGCCAATGTCAACACTACTTGTTTTCGGAAAAGTAGCTCCTTTAAGGGCATATTTAAGAGCCCCTAGTGCCACCTGATCATCACTTTTCATAACACTCTGGTGGTGCTTTGCTCTGAGCTGTATTTACACGGTTCCATTAACCCATTTTTTGTGGCTTAAAGCCACCTTTGTAAATACGACCCCTTCACATGCAGCACTTTGCGTGGAAGGGATGTACAATGGGTGTTGCTGTTGTTGTTGTAAAAGCCTCTGCATATAAGCAAAATGTTAGTGGAGTATTAGCTTATGGAGTGATGAAGTATTTCTACAATTTTGTATCATTGTTGCACGTTCTACACTTTAGTTAATGATCAATATTTTTTGTAACAGTTGAGGGGTTATTTACAAAGGTCATTTACACTTGTGAGTAATTAACATGTGTACATTTACTACTACACTTTGTATCAACTTTATTACTTCAGACTATTTACAAAGTCTGGTTGTAAAATTACTACAACATCTAGGTTTAGTCATCCCCACCCTCCAGACAAGATAATAATCGAAACTGCTGAGTGTAAAGTTACTACTGCCAAATACGATTATAAATAGGTCTGGCACCATACATAGCCATCCATTGATAGTGCAATTCCCATTCATAGAAAATAATGGAGGGACTTAAACTAAAACTCCATAAAACTAATGTCAACTCAAATATTTAAATATAAATATTATTTAGTTAAATAAATAATTAAAAATGAAACAACGTTTATTTATTGTAACATATTTTATTATTAACTGTAACAATTATAACAATTACTTAATTTCACTTATAACAATAAATACATTGATCAAAAACATTTTTAAATTCAATTAAATTAAATTAGCTTTAATTAATTCTATACATGGTTAATTCTTAACATATAATAAAAATACATTTTTTCTTTAGTTTTTTTAAATGTAAATTTAGAAAAACAATTTTAGTTTAATCTAATATATTTACATATTTTAATTTGTATTGCTGAGGAGTTTTTTTTCTTTCTGCTGTTACAAAATAAATACAATTACTTTAAAATGATATTTAAAAAAATAACTTTACTAGTTTTTTCAAAGCAAATAAAGTTTATAAATGTTCCTTATACTGTACCATACAGCACATGGAATGGTTTCCAACATTTACCTTATGAGATTGCTGCCCACTTATTAAAGTATAGGGAAGCATGTAAAAGTTTGTTAAACTGTGAATAGGAATGAGCTTACTTTTTGGTGGGTGGGCGAATGCTACTCCATGTTCACTGCCCTAGCCCTACCTTGACCCCTCCTTACTTCTCTCTAAACTCTTCCCCTTTAATCATAAATATTCCCAATTGTTTTTGCCACTCCTCCATCCCTCATCATTTACTACTAAAGCATATACCTGCAGGCACGGAGATTCTACAGTTCAGGTAGAGATGTCCACAAATAATATGATAGACAGGCAGAGGCGTAGTCCTCTAAACGTTGTTTGTGAAAAGTATTTTGTAGTAGGCTTGTAGTACTATTATTAATGTACCACAAAGTGCAGTCTAACTACTGACAAACTGAGTAAATGGGCTGGTGTCATTGGTTTCTCCTATGTAACTTTCAATGAGGGTAAGTCTGTCCTGATTGGATACAAATCATGTTTGTATTCAGCAGCAGAACAACACTTTGCTCTCACTGTGAAAATTCTCACTGCTGTTCCGATGGCTATCATTAAAGAAAGACCACTGGCCCAGGGGAAACGCATCATTGTTGTAACTCTAATTCCAGTCCTTGAGGTTGTTACCAAAGCCAGCGTTCCAAACGCTAGAGCATTACATCCATGTTGGATTCAATGGGCAATGTCTTTGACATTCACTGATGTTGACTATATCTTTGACCGAAAATTACAAACTCAAGACTTTTTGCAATATGAACTAGAATATCCAGTTCCCGCAAATACACTGCCCATTGATCAATATCAAAGAGTCATGTACACTGATGGCTCGGCACAACCTACAATTGGCACAAATCATCAATACTCTGCTGCATGCGCAGTCCTAAGTGGTTACATGGAGGGTCATACATTTTGTCCCCAACTTACTTACACGCAAACCCTAGGGAATTGCACAGCATAACTAGCAGAGCTAAAGGCTCTGGTGATGGCATTGGAACATAGAGATCCTGCACAGCTAACACTGATTGTGAATTGTATTATTGTGTCCAGTCCTTCAATGCATACCTGCATTACTGGTGCCAGAATGGGTTCAGAGATTCCAAAGGCAACACCATCAAACACAGGCTTCTGTGGGGGAAAGTAGCGGATCTGAAGGAAATGCTACCAAACGTCCATGTTGTACATACACTTGGACACCAGCGCATTGGAATACAGGTTACTGGAAATACACTGGCAGATGAAGCAGCCAAATCAGCAGTAGCTATGGGTTCTGTTGCTGCAGTAACTCGTTCTGGAACGAATCCAGACGATGACACATGGGCTGCTGTGAAAGCCACGGCTGAAGGCACGCCTTATCTGAAAGTATTTCGCGCTAAATATTCCTATCGAATGGGAGTCTTTCTTGACGCAGAAGTAAAATTACCAGGGGTGGGAGTTTGAGTATTTCCCAGTAAAGATAATAGACCAGAGTTGATTAAAGCAGCATATGAGGGGGTTGCATCTGCCCATGCTGGTGTGGCAGCTACAATATCATTATTGCAAGCACGTTATTGGTGGTCAGGTCTATTTAAGCAGACCAAGCAATATGTATTTTGTTGTGACATCTGCCAACAAATTAAGGGCTTCACTGTCAAATGACCACTACAGACACCCCTCCTAATTTCCAACAAACCATTACAATGTGTATACTTGGACCATTGTGGTCCCCTAACACTGGACAATGTATAAAAATACACTTTAGTCACTGTTGACTCTTGCTCCAGATTTCTGTGGGTGTGGCCACAACGCTCGGCTGACGCCCTGACTTTTATTAAAGATTTGCAAGTCTTTATCGCCCCCAATGCAGTTGCGGCTTTTTACTCGGACCAGGGCCCTGCTTTTGCCTCATTGGCATTCAGGGACTGTTAGAAAGTAGTCTCTTTCTAGCATGGTTACCCTCACTTTTGGCCTGTTTGTGAGTGTGTGTCAGTGTGTTTTTACTGTCTCACGGGGATCCTGCTAGCCAGGGCCCCAGTGCTCATAGTTAAAACTCTATTTGTCAGTGTTTTGCCTGTCTCACTGGGATCCTGCTAGCCAGGACCCCAGTGCTCATGGTTTGTGGCCTAATGTGTGTGTTGTCAGTAGTGCTTAACTGTGCACTGAAGTTCTGCTAACCAGAACTTCAGTGCTTATGCTCTCTATGCTTCCAAATTAGTCACTATAGTTTAGGGACTTCATATTCCAATTCCAATTGGCATCGCCCTTATAAGTCCCTAATGTAAGTTACTTAGGTACCCAGGGCATTTGGGGTTCCAGGAGATCCTTATGGGCTGCAGCATTTCTTTTGCCACCCATAAGGAGCTCAAACAAACCCTTTCACAGGCCTGCCACTGCAGCCTGGGTGAAATAGTACACCCAGTATTTCACAGCCATTTTCACTATACTTAAGTAACTTATAAGTCACCTCTATGTCTAACCATCATTTACTGAAGGCTAGGTGCAAAGTTACTAAGTGTGAGGGCACCCTTGCACCAGCAGAGGGGCCCCCACACTGTCCAAGGCCAATTCCCCAGACTTCATGAGTGTGGGGATACCATTACATGCATGCACTACATATAGGTCAATACCTATATGTAGCTTCACAATCGTAACTCCAAATATGGCCATGCAAGGTGTCTAGGATCCTGTAATTTGTCTCCACATTCTAAATCTGGTATTGGGGGGCCAATCCCATGCATCCTGGGGGCTCCACCATGGACCCCCAGTACTGCCAAAACCAGCTCTCTGAGGCTTGCACTGCAGACACAGCTGCTGCCACCTCACAGACCGGGTTTTGCCCCGCTGAGGTCTGTGCAGCTAAGGCCCAGGAAGGCAGAACAAAGCGTTTCCTGGTGTTACAGGCATGGGAGGGGTAGACTCTTAGAGCCTCTGGAAATGCTTTGAAGGGTGCAGATGGTGCCCTCCTTGCATAGGCCAGTCTACACCAGTTCAGGGAAACCCAGTCCCTGCTTTGGCATGAAACTGGACAAAGGAAAGGGGAGTGACCACTCTCCTGTCCATCACCACCCCAGGGGTGGTGCCCAGAGCTCCTCCAGTGTGTCCCTGGCAATAGCCATCTTGTTTTCCAAGGTGTGAGGACACTCTGGAGATCTCTGAGTCGCCAGTGCCAGCAGGGGACATCAGAGACCCCTCCTGATAGGTGCATACCTGGTTAGGTAGCCAATCCCCCTTTCAGGGCTATTTAGGGTCTCTCCTGTGGGTTCCTCTTCAGATTCAGCTTGCAAGCTTCCACCAGGAATCCTCTGCAACTTCAGCTTCAACTTCTGACCTCGGATCAACCGCAGACTGTTCCAGGGACGGCTGTAACAGCAACAAAGTATCCAGAAAGGCTACTTTTCTTCTGCAACTTCAGGTCCAGCCAGCAACTGCAACAGTTTCCAAGGTGTGCACATTCTGAGGACTCCCTGCCTTCACCCTGCACCAAAAGAACTAAAGGAATCTCAAGTGGAGTGAAGGAATCACTTCCCTGCTCCTGCAGGCACCTTCCAAGACAAAGACCCACTCTCTGGGACTCCTCTCCTGCAGACGAGCATGCTCCCTGGAACACAGGTGGGGGACCCCTTCAACCCATATTGTCCTAGGGCCCAGCTGTCCAAATTTGGCCAAGGCAAGAGCTTGCCTTTCCGGTTTGCGACAGTACCCCTGTACTCAAGAACTATTTGCAAGAATCCTTTGTGCACAGTGTGGCCCAAGTTCCCAGCACTCCATCCTGCAACGCACAACTTGCTGAGTTGTTCTCCAGCTGGTGGGACCTTCATTTGTATTGCTGCAGCAAACCGCTATTTTCACCTTCTTTGTCCCCATGTCTTGGGACTCCTGTGGGTGCTGCCTGCTCATCTGTTGGTTCCCTCTAGTGTTGGGAGCCCCCTCTGCCTCCTCAGTCTGAGTTGAGGCTCCTAGTTCCCTCCTGGGTCCAGGCAGCACCATTTTGATGCAAACCGTGACTTTGCTTGAACCAAGGCCTCTTGGACAAATCCATCACTGCAACTTGCCTGCATCCAACATCTCAACGTGGGGCATCACTTGCATCATGCAGGAACCAGCAGTCATTTTCCTTGGTGCTCTTCTGCAGACTTCTTCTAACTGGAGAATCCTCTTTTGCACCATCTTGGCAGGGGCTCCTGTCCTTCCTGGAATCTTCTGCAACTTCTGGTCTTGGTCTCCTCTCTTCACGGGTCTTCAGGTGCAGACATCCACCAATTGTTGCTTGCAGTCTTGCTTGGTTCTTGCAATAAATCTTATCATGTTTTGCTATAAATATTATGGGCACCATTTCATTCACAGAGCGAGTAGCCCAAAGACTATTATTAATTACACACAATGGGAACATTGTCCAACTCCACAACAAGGTAGTTCTAAAATGTATTCTGAGAAATGTGCATATTTTTCTCGGCACAATGTTAAAAATGCTGAGTCATATTATTTCAAATTGCCATTGATCGAAAATGTACATATATTATTGACATATACGAAATTCATATATTCAGATTCCTTTGTTTCCTGGTTGGCTATAGAAGACTATGAATATTGGCTGAAGTCGATTGACTTAAAAAGTATGTGGAGAACAAAAAATGAGCAAATAAGGGGAAGGAAGCTTTATTTAGAGCATGCCTGACACCTGTTCAAATGATATTTTTAAATGAAACTGTACAACAGACAAGCTGTTTAGGCTTAGAAAAAATTAATGAATTGAATGTGCTCAGTATTCCTGCCCCTGCAAATTTTTACAGTATATAAATGCGACTGAAGATCAGTTTGATGAATGGGTCCAGAATGGCATGTTTAATGCTTCACTTTCATGTCTTGGTGGGTGGTTATTGTGGCCAATAGATACCAATGGGTGTCATAAATATTTTATAAACTCCACAGGGATGTTTTAGAACAAGTAGGCTAGACCCTCGCTATGTGTCATCCGAGCATGAGGGTATAGTAACAACATACAGTGTGGGGAAACTATGCGAGCAATGGTTAAAGAGTTTCTCACTAGATGCTGTTAGAGATCACCTCAGTCTCCTGTCTAATAATACTGACTTACAGGATTTCCCGTTAGGCCCCAGAAAACATTGCAGAAAGCGCTTCTTATATGCAGTCTATAATGAAATTTGGAAGCTTTCTCAACAAGAAGCTGCTGCCCGGTTAAGGCAAATAGATCAGGAGGCATTAGCTGTTGTAGATAATGAGATTAATACCCTGTCCGACCAGATATAGACTTTAAACCATATTGTTTCTTTTTGCAATAGACATAATACAAAGTGACATGTCTTCTTTACACCATGGACAGAGTCAACTAAGGTCCATTATGCAGTTGGGTTGGACCCTACCAACACTGAAGGCAGGTCACGTTCCCTGGCAACACGTTAGCCAGGGAACATATTCTCCGACAGAAGGGACATATTTTCCACATTTAATTTAACGCGACAACAACAACTAATGGCAAAGAAAGACGCGACTTATATCATGTTAAATATAGAGAAATTAGAAAAGTTGCGTTTTACTGTGGCTGAAATACCATCTGCTGAGTGGTTAATACACTAGGGGGGTCATTCTGACCCCGGCCGGCGGCGGTAGCCGCCGGCCTGGCTGGGACCGGCAGAAGACCGTACCGCGGTCAAAAGACCGCGGCGGTCATTCTGGGTTTCCCACTGGGCTGGCGGGCGACCGCCAAAAGGCCGCCCGCCAGCCCAGCGGGAAACACCCTTCCACGATGAAGCCGGCTCCGAATGGAGCCGGCGGAGTGGAAGGTGTGCGACGGGTGCAGTAGCACCCATCGCGAATTTCAGTGTCTGCTGAGCAGACACTGAAATTCAAAGTGGGGCCCTCTTACGGGGGCCCCTGCAGTGCCCATGCCATTGGCATGGGCACTGCAGGGGCCCCCAGGGGCCCCACAACACCCCTCACCGCCATCCTGTTCCTGGCGGTCGGAACCGCCAGGAACAGGATGGCGGTGAGGGGGTCGGAATCCCCATGGCGGCGCAGCAAGCTGCACCGCCATGGCGGATTCCCATGGGCAGCGGAAAGTCGGCGGTACACCGCCGACTTTCCGTTTCTGGCCGCGGCTGTACCGCCGCGGTCAGAATGCCCGGCGGAGCACCGCCACCCTGTTGGCGGTGCTACCGCCGACCCCGACCCCGGCCCCGGCGGTCCTTGACCGCCGGGGTCGGAATGACCCCCTAGGTCATTAATGTGCCTATTTCAACACTTCAGTTCACGTCCTGCTTAAAACACATTCTAGTAGGCAGATATGAGAGGCTAGGAGATAGTTACATCCATGAGGTGCGGGAGCTACCCTTCTTGTCCAAATGTCTCAGTGGCATGAAAGAGGTCTTTCTTAGCGGTAGTAAATGTGAGACTTCTGTCAGCAATTTGAGGTTTGTAAACAGCTTTCCTTGCATGGGAATGTAACGCTTCAGCAGTGAACTTGGCTTGTTATCTGAAGGGAGTCCCAGACCCCTTGATTGGACCTGCGTTCCAGGTGCTCTCGAATGGCAGCTATGTCCTCCTCAATAGTGAGAACTGATGTGGGATGTGAGCCGAAATAGTTTATGTCATTTCGGTATCTAAGATTGTTACATGCTGCGGGAACGTACTTTTTCCTCCTACACGACAGAGGGAAGTAACCAAGATTTTACCTCATAATGCTACTTCAAATGTGAATTTTGGCAAGTTGAGCAGACTCAAGGCCTTATTGTTTCAAAAACATGTGGCGCTCACATCTGCACGAGAGACCTATGTGCTTCAAGTTGCAAGGTCATCAGTAGAGATACTGTCCCTTTTAAGTACCAACTTTCTGTGACACTTTATTGAGCTTGTGGGACCAATATTTAATGCATCCAATACTACTGGAATTGTTGGGCTGTTGGTTCTGGTTTCGTTCACACATTCTTCTCTATGTGTGGCTTAATACCATCAGCCATCCACTCAATATTCTCCAGTATTTTCGGGGATTTCTGATAACTTTGGCTATAATAGGTGGCATTTTGCTGTTGTTACTTTTTCTGCGCAACTGCTGTCCTGCCACAACAAGGAGGACTGAAAGCGCTTCCACCAGTGCAGGTGTCGTGAACGCATGATGTAGTACTTTGGAGCATCACTCCTGGAGCAATTGGAGTGTGACTGGTCCCTGTCATTCAGACCTATTTTGTATTGTGTGCAGCCCGTGTTTCGGTGCCTCTGGTGCTTGTTCAAACATGCACTGAAAGGTTGTCTTTATACGCATCACTTGCTTTCATTGAATGCTGATCTGTTGATGTTCTCGCTAAGGGCTCATTACCAGACATACGCATTGAGGGTGCGTTTGCTATGGGAAGCTGCTTATGAGTTGCCCTTCATAGAGGATGCAGCTCTAAGCTCATTGTTGGGCATACCACGGAATGCTGCTGCATTGGCTGGAGCTCAGGCTTTTGAATACGAATGCTCTTTGGTTTGCCTTCGCAATGAACTTCCTACTTTACCACCTGCCGAAGTGGAAGATTTCCTGTCTTCAATAATCCTAGATTCAATTTGCCATTTCCATGATGACTCTGACTTTTGAAATTCAGCCTTTTGGCACCACACTTAACATTTTAAATTGTCCTTTTAATACATGCTCAAGTGTCTTTTTAACTTGTCATTATTGATATTCTTATATATATGCCTTAGGTTGAATTTTAGTAGCTGTTATACATAATTAGGCTTTGAACCACCTTTGAACCGGCAAGGGGAGGGTGTTGTGTAGCCATTTTAGTTACAGCTTTATACAAGTTCTTTTAGTGAACTAGGCCTGCCACTGTGCACTTTAACCTAGACATATTTTATTCAGCTTTGTTTCATTATTTTAACAATAGCTACATTTGCGGTCTTCTTTTATTTTCTCTATCTAGCTGTTCTTTGCCTAGGCCAGCACTGCGTTCTTAAACAAGACATTTATTTCACTCTGTGCTTTTCTCAAGGCTGCAGTGAGATAGGTTGCCAGCAAACGTGATACACTTTGTTTCTAGTGTTCATAGGAACAATCACACTCTTACGTGGGGAGCCTTTCTTGGAACATTAGCTGTTTTATTATAAAAACACTACTTTGACCCATGTATGTGAGAGGGCGATTCCAGTCATGTGACCATGACTGTATGCTGATTGCTGAGTGCTTCGCTGCATCTGCTTATGTAGATAACAGGTCACTTGCTTATGTATGAGGGATGACATCTTCCCAGGGCAAACTGAAGGGCAGAATTAGAGCTTAACATGCTGTGGTCTAACTTAGCCTAGATAGGAGCTATTTTAATGACTCTAGTGGCAATATGGTAGCGTTATATCTTTGTTTCACTCTCCTGGTCACAATTTTAATCCTGTCATGCTTCATCACCCTAGTTATTGTAGTACATGCTTTATTATCTAAGATGCAGTTACTTCAATAAAACCTTATTGAAATATATTCTGCCACTGATTGTCCATGTATATGTGAGACCAATGTAACTGTGAGATACAGATGAGATCTGAGTGACCATGATTTCCCTGAGGAGTCAATTGTGTCATGCGCTCGGTTGCCCAATCATCCCTGCTCTTGGGTGGAAATGAGGCACTGCTAGTCAGCCGGAGCATAACCCAGATTAGGCCGACAGGTGTCACCTGTAGTGGGTTCAGACTCAGTCCCCCACAGTGCAAGTGATTCTGCCATCCAAATCCAGTATTCTCATTAGAATAATGAGAGTTTATGCGACAAACTAATCCCTTCTACACACAAATGTCCATCATACAACACAAACCGTACATCTTTCAGACAAAACCAAAGGCCACAACCCCACATACTGCCTAAACAACAAAGGTAGCCCAAGCAGAACACACACACACACATACAGGCACACAACTACTGTCCGCCAGGAACAACTACATACTACGGGAAGAAATGCATGAAAAAGATGTAACGAGGAAACTAACAATTATTAAAACCATGATCATGGAAAAACAAAGGCTGTAGGCCAGTCCTTCTATAAAAAGTCTCAATGCACACAGTGCACATATGTGTGCCTCAAACATGACTCCTGACTGCCATGTAACCTCCACAGGTAGGGGCATCTATGGGGCAGGCAGGCACCTTAAGAGTTATCTGGGAGGTGAAGGGGGGCTTTGGGTTTGGGTTTTGGAGAGGGGTCTTTTGGATTTGGCTTGGGAGGTGGGGTTGGGCCTGGAATTAGGTTTAGGAGAGGGTTGGCTTTTAGGGTGAGGGTTAGACTTCTTGGCAGGGAAGGGGCATGGGAACTTGCAGAGGGGGCAGGGGAGGTCTTGGAGGTAGTAGTGCCAGACTTGGGGAGGGACACAGACCATTTAGGGGTATCACAAGGTAGGAGAAGAGCACGGACAAGGGCAAACTCTGAAAGGAATTATTTTTTAGACACATGGGGATGGTCATAGCAAAAGGGTTTGGGTGTGGAGGGAGAGGGAGTGGTTGTATGAGGTGTTGTTGTGGGTGTCTTGGGTGCATGTTTGTGCAAGGTATGCTTGTGGATGGTGGGTGTCTGTTGGGTGGGTAAGTGTGACCGTATATATGCCTTGGGAGGAGGTGCTGGGAGATGCCGTGGTGGGTGGGTGAGTGTCTGTTGAGGTGGTGATTGCAGGTATGGTGGAAGTGCTGCATGTAGGCGTGTCTGTGATTGTGTTGTCTGCTGATGTGTGACTGGGGTGGATGTCTGAGGGTCTGCTGTGGTGCTGTCTGTGGATAAGATAGGTGTAGTGGCTGGATCTGTGAATGTTGATGTGGTATTTCATGTGTGTCAGGTGTTGTGTCTGTGATGCTGGGGGGCTTGGGGGTGTTAGGGCACACTGTAACTGTTGATGTGTGTGCAGGTGAATGTTGCTTGTGTACATACCAGTGGTGTGTCTTGTGGTGCTTGTGTTTGTCCAAACAACCCTTGGATGTTGAGGTGGATCCATGCTTGTCTGCCTGTGTGCCTTGGCTGGGTCAGGGAAGAAGGGTTTGGGATTGGGAAAAGGAAGATGGAGGGGAATGGAGAACAAAGGGTGAGTGGCTGCCACCAGTGTGAAGGCCAGAGCCTGAAAGGGTCTCTGTCGGCCAGCCAGTGCACAGTGAATGCCTTCCAGGAACGCATTGCTCTGCTGTATCTGAGTTGCCAGTCCCTGAATGGCATTCACGATGGTCGATTGACCCACAGACATCGACCACAGGAGGTCAACAGCCTCCTCATTGAGGGCAGCAGGGCAGATAGGGGCAGTGGCAGAGGTGCCTGCAGCAAAAGGGGATGCCCACCTTCTTGAGTGAGGGGGTACGGTCAATAGGGTGGGATGCTACAGGGAGGGCAGTGGTAGTAAGGTGGGTGGCAGACATAGATGGTGCTATACTATACATTCTGATTAGAAACCTCTACATGACAACATCTAAACATCTACATCACTGAAAACTGTCCAGACATGTGAATCCTATTACCTTAGTACAGAACTATCACTTACATAATCAATTATTAATGTGACCATGAATGACACATACACCTAGAGTCAATGACATAGCTAAATCCTTATTGGGATGACAGGCTCCGATGAAGTTTCCTTCTATTTCAGTACACAGGATTACTTGGCCCTGTTACCCATCTGTCAGACCCAATGTTGCACATAGAGCAAGCTCCAGTGGAATAGGACTGGTCAGAGACCAAAGAGCTATACAACTTACCAATTCGGTAAATGGACTTGGGAACACTAAGTGGAAAGGATGACACAGCAGGTTACACATATATATGGCTGAGTAGAGTTACACATATGACACAGTCACATGTGCATCTCCACATGCAGTCATACTGTTTGGTTGCCATAGGTGATTAACATGTCCCTATACACAATACAATGCCCGTATCCATGTTTCAATGTTGGCAGCTATAGTAGTATGTCTTCCTATGAGCCACATTACCTGTAGCACTTACCACATTTTCACTGCTGAGATACTTAGACATAATACACTTAACTGGCAGAGGCATGTATCTGGGTTCTGTTAGTACTTACCCCCTTGTGGTTGCTATTCTGCCCTCAAATGCACAACAAACTCAGGGTAGGCCATTGCCAAAATGCGGGCCATTAGGAGGGTCAAGGTCCGACAGGAACCCCTCCCTCATTGGGAGGACATCCCCAGCTGGGCCTCTGCAGCCTTCTGGACCCAGTGTCTCAGGTCATCCCACTGCTTCCTACAGTGGGAGCTCTGCCGGCTGTGGACCCCCAGAGTCCGCACTTGCTTTGCGATGGTACACCAGATTCCCTTTTTTGACGGGCATTGACCTGCATAGATGACACAGACAAAAGGAATAAGTCATGGCCACATGTACCATACCAACACAAGTGGACAGAACACTTCAGAGACAGCAAGTAGGCAACCATTCCCATCCTCTCTGTCTACACTCATGCACTATGTAGCATCTTCATGCATCAACACCTTCACTACTTTACATTTCAGGTACACCATCAGACACTACACCTTTCACACATTGGTATATCATTGGACTCACCTGCTCCTGTGGTGCACCATATAGCTGTTCATACAAGAGTAGGACCTCCTCCACAAGCTTGTCCAGCTCTTCAGTGGTGAAGGATGGGGCCCTATCACCTGCAGGACGTGGCATGATAGCTTCCAGAGGCAGTACGCATCAGCTCAGGTAGGGGAGGTCTTGCTGGCAGCAGTGACAGGACTCAAGTGAGCAAAACTGCAGAAGATGGCAGTCGCTTCTGCCACGTACAGGACCGTCACCGCCGGTAGCAATGTGTTGCAATGGTAATTTGCACCTCGGTTGTGACTGCCTACCACCATGGTGACTTGCATCAGTGAAATTAGGTCACTTCCACTTGTCCAGTACAGTAGGTCAGGAGCGTGCAATTTTAAGCGCATTTCATGTATGGAAGAGTTTTGTAATTTGTGTCATAAACTATGCCCTTTATTGTGAAGTATATCTATAAGTACTGCCTAAATGCTTAGTTGACTATGTGTGCATGTGAGCAGTAAAAGCTATGTAACTGAAGGACATGTGGTGATAGCAATGTACACCTATTCTCAGGATCCTATGTGCGTTGTAAACGTAGATAATGTGCCACAATATGTGTATGATATGTCAAGCCAGTTTCACTAACAAATACTATAACAGATGAATATATATGTATAGTACATAAGGTACTTGAGGGTATGTGCACCAAGGAGAGTGTCATCAGATGCATATCTATTTGCTGTACTATAGATGTCAGAGGTTGTAACGGACCTCAAGAGCAGATAAGTGTGACTTGTATTTGGACATTTACATGATGGGTGCATGCTTCATGTCACATACTATATTTACATGTTTTCACTTAGTTACACTGCCTGAGGAGAGGAAGACAACCACAGTGTACTGTCCACTTCTAGACCTGTACGCCATGGAGGAAAGACATACTATTCAGACATATCAGCTGAATTGGCATACTATCATGGATCTTTGTGATCAGATGGAGCCAGATCTGCTGCCTACCATTCACAATCCTTATAGCATACCTCCCATCGTTCAAGTTATGTCAGTCCTACAGTTCCTTGCCACTGGGTCCTTTCAGAATACAGTGGGCCTAGCTGAAAGGATGTCTCAGCACATGTACAGTCTGGTTTTGAAGGATTTACTGTGTGCATTGCTGAAACACCTGGACAGCTATATCAGTTTCCCCAACATGAGGATTTGGCCTATGTGAAGGCAGAATTTTTTGCTATGTGACACATTCCACATGTGGTTTGATCCATAAATGGCACCCATGTAGCCTTAATGCCCCCCCAGTGCCAATCAACTGGTGTATAGAAACAGGAAAAACTACCACTCCATCAATTTTCAAGTGGTGGGTCTGGCAGACGAGTACATTTCACAAGTCAGTGCTAGGTATCCTGGATCAGACCATGATTCCTTCATAATGCATAACAGCAATGTCCCACTGCTGATGACACGACTCCCCACAGAAAGGGCCTGGCTGGTTGGTAAGTTACAACTGGAATGTGTGTTTGTAAAGTATGTCTCCTGCCATCACAATGTTAGATGTCCCACACACATGGTTGTGCTCTTCTACCAAATTGTTTACAGGTGATACTGGCAATCCTAACCGTCCTTGGTTGTTGACACCAGTGAGGCATCCAACCACACCAAGGGAAGTCCACTACAATGAGGCCCACGGGAGCACAAGGCGTGTTGTGGAGCCGACTTTTGGGCTCCTGGAAACAAGATTTAGGTGCCAGTACATTTCAGGAGCAGCTCTCCTCTACTCACCCAACAAGGTATGTCAAATAATAGTTGCCTGCCGCATGCTCCACAATCTTGCCCTAAGACGTCAGATACCATTAATACCAGATGGGGGGAAAGGAAAGACAGCATAACCTGCGAGTGGAAATGCAGATTTTCCAGGTGATGAAGAGCCAGAGGAAGGTGAAGCAGGAGACTCCAGGGCAAATCTCAGCAATCAGTACTTCAACTGACTAAAAGATATGTGATGTTTACTTAATGTTGTGATTTACTTTTCTAACCTGAAGTTGATGGGTGGCATGGCACCTCCTTTATTTCATCATCTGTGGGGCTTTCAGTACATTCAATGCCTATGAGTGAGTTGTGCAGGCAGACTACAAATGTGTCTTTCTTACAGGACCGAATGGTCTACAGTATCATTTTTTTTATAGCAAGTGCAGTATCACACTTGTGGACATGACTTCTCTGATTTGAGGTATGTTTACTGCTATATCCTATCCCTTATCTCTGTCAGTCACGAATTTGCTGAGGTGCTGTTTGGCTCATCAACCTTGGCAAGTGGCAGACAGTATCAGAAGCAGATGGGAATTGCATGCAGACATGATAAGTGGACATGGCTGAAACCAGGGACTAATAGTTATGAGTATGTGGAGTGTAACTAACAGTGTTAGACTGTCAGGGCACTGGGGTGGTAATTTATTTTCTTGGCAAGTTCATCTGTAGGATACAGGAGGTGGTAAAATTGTGTCATTTGTGGCTCCATTGTGTCTGGCTTGTGTAAATATAGGACCATAGCCTCTTCCATCACAATGGTTTCTGTTGTATGTATTCTTACTTGAACCTAGCTGTCAGAGTGCTCCTACTTTGCAGACTAATGTGCATGTCACTGTTGAATAACTTAGGTGAGTGACAAGCCTACAGGGATGTGACCAATATAAGGGAGTGACCCCTGGACTGGTGACATCAGTACTGATATCTCTCTGTAACATGGGATGTGAATATTTGGAAGCTATGGTAGGGGTATGTGATACTTCTTTACCAGGTGACACAAACGACCATTCTGTGTGCCTCCTGCCTATAGGAAGACAAACATGACCCCAAATTCTGTAACCTGTAGTTTAGCATTGTCTGACACTTTAGCAAACATCCTCCCAGTTATGCTCTTTGTGCTGTTTGTATACTATCAATACATGTGTGTAGATGTAGTTTAGAACTTTTTTGGAATCTGTCCATGTTATAATTCTGATGTAATGAGTCCCCTGCTGATAGAGTCCACGTGTGATGTTCATAACAAAGGGTGTACAATACAGAGGACTTTGGTGGTCATTACAACCCTAGTGAATGGTGTTAAAGCGGCAGTAAGACCGCCAACAGGCCGGCGGTAAAAAATTAGCAATTATGACCGTGGCGGAAATCACCAAGAAAGACAGCCACTTTAACACTCCGACCGCCACGGCGGTAAAAACAAACAGCGCGGCGGTCACCGCCAACAGACATGCGGGAAACAATGTACCACCCACACTATTACAACCCACCAATCTGCCACCTTTTCCGGGGCGGATTCACCGTGGATAAAAACATGTCAGAAACAGGAATTCCGAAGGGAAAACACTCACCTCTACACACCCCACAAGGAACGAGGACACCATGGCACCGGAACTCCAAATCCTACCTGCAATAGTCTTCCTGCTCCTCTACCAGGAGCACGAACGCCGGCGGCGAAGACCACGGTGAGTACTGCACGTATGACACAGGGGAGGGGGGAGGAAAAAACAGGGACACACACGTGCAACACCCCCACCCTCACCCACTACAACACACACACTAATGCATATTAATACATCATAGTTACACCCCCCAACCTCCCCGGAAGAATGCAAAGACAATAGAAAATGAGTGTAACCATTGTAATATATTAAAATCAAGTAGGCAAAAATATGTATATATATATACACCATTTACAAAATATATACCAAGCATAGTAGTCCAGGTGGTGCTCCAATTAAGTCCGTGGAACACTGGGCCCACACGGTATGGGCGAGGCCCACACAAGATCCCCGACCATGATGGAGAGAACACTGCAGGGGCATCAGAGAGAAACTAAGCAGGCACTTCAGGGGGAGGGAAAGGGGGGCACCTCAGCCGGTTGAGTGCACAACACCAAATCCACGAGTGGGCCACATAACCACTGTTCAATCCTGGGGAGTGCAAAGCCACAGTCTCTCAAGTTTCTACAGTGGGTGGGTTGCCCACTGTTCCATCCTGGGGAGTGCAAAGCCACAGTCTCTCAAGTCTATACAGTGGGTGGCTTGCGCATTGTTCCATCCTCGGGAGTGCAAAGCCACAGTCTCTCAAGTCTATACAGTGGGTGGGTTGCCCACTGTTCCATCCTGGGGAGTGCAAAGCCACAGTCTCTCAAGTCTATACAGTGGGTGGGTTGCCCACTGTTCCATCCTGGGGAGTGCAAAGCCACAGTCTCTCAAGTCTCTACAGTGGGTGGCTTGCCCACTGTTCCATCCTGGGGAGTGCAAAGCCACAGTCTCTCAAGTCTATACAGTGGGTGGGTTGCCCACTGTTCCATCCTGGGGAGTGCAAAGCCACAGTCTCTCAAGTGGATAACAGTTTCCACTGGTTCTGGAGGGGGCATGGTGCCCAGAGTGCTTCACCCTGCTAAGGACAGAGGTAGTGGATGGATGTCTCCACTGGTTCTGGAGGGGGCCTGGTGCCCAGAGTGCTTCATCCAGCTAAGGACAGAGGTAGTGGATGGATCTCTCCACTGGTTCTGGAGGGGGCATGGTGCCCAGAGTGTTTCATCCTCCTAAGGACAGAGGTAGTGGATGGATCTCTTCACTGGTTCTGGAGGGGGCATGGTGCCCATAGTGCTTCATTCTGCCCGTGACAAAATCAGTAGCGTCAGTGCCCTTGGCGCACATGGGCCAGCGGTGCTTGAGGTGGCGGTGCATTGTTCAGCAGTGCTTGAGACGGCGGTGCCCTGTTCAGCGGTGCTTGAGGCGGCGGTGCCCTGGTCAGCGGTGCTTGAGGCGGCGGTGCCCTATTCAGCGGTGCCCTATTCAGCGGTGCTTGAGACGGCGGTGCCCTGTTCAGCGGTGCTTGAGGCGGCGGTGCCCTATTCAGCGGTGCTTGAGACAGCGGTGTCCTGTTCAGCGGTGCTTGAGACGGCGGTGCCCTGCTCAGCGGTGCTCGAGACGGCGGCGTCCGGTTCAGCGGTGCTTAAGACGGCGGTGCCCTGTTCAGCGGTGCTTGAGACGGCGGTGCCCTGGTCAGCGGTGCTTGAGGCGGCTGTGACCTGTTTAGCGGTGCTTGAGATGGCGGTCTCAATTGCAGGGACTCAGCTGCTGGCAGACCTTCATGGCCCAGCGTGGCTTTTGGTGGCGGTCCTTCATGGCCCAACATGGCTTGTGCTGGTGGTCCTTCATGGCCCAGCGGGGCTTGTGCTGTCGGTCCTTCATGCCCAGCGGGGCTTTTGCTGGCGGTCCTTCATGGCCCAGCGGGGCTTGTGCTGGTGGTCCTTCATGGCCCAGCGGGGCTTTTGCTGGCGGTCCTTCATGGCCCAGCGGGGCTTTTGCTGGCGGTCCTTCATGGCCCAGCGGGGCTTTTGCTGGAGGTATTTCATGGCCCAGCGGGGCTTTTGCTGGCGGTCCTTCATCTCCAAGCGGGGCTTGTGCTGGTGGTGGCCTCCTGGGCAGCTGGGCTGGTGTTGGTGGTGGCCTCCTGGGCAGCTGGGCTTGTGCTGTCGGTGGCCTCCTGGGCAGCTGTGCTGGTGCTGGCGGTGGCCTCCTGGGCAGCTGGGCTTGTGCTAGCGGTGGCCTCCTGGGCAGCTGAGCTTGTGCTGGCGGTGGCCTCCTGGGCAGCTGGGCTGGTGCTGGCGGTGGCCTCCTGGGCAGCAGGGATGGTGGTGGTCTTCTCCGCCGTGCTGCTCTTCCCAGACTTGCCGGGTTTCTTGTGGCCCTTCCCCACCTTGGAAGGTGTCACAGCTGACTCCACACTCCCACCGGGACCCATGGGAGCGGCTTTGGTGGCTGGAGTCTTCCCCCTCTCCCGCCGAGCACTGGCCAACTTCTGTTGCTTCACAGGTGGGGGACTGTCTGTGCTGTGGCTCCGTGCCACACTGGCTGCCCTGGTGGCCGGTGCACTCCAGATTCCGGTGACTACAGACACCACTGGTCCCAGAGATGTTTTGGCTGAGGTGCTAGTTCAGGACCTATGAGACAGACTGGGTGGGGGAGGTGTGGGAAAGAGGTCAAGGTTGGACGGGAATAGTTTTTTTGACACACTGGGACGGGTAGCTGGAGGGGGTTTGGGAGTGGAGTAAGAGGTTGTGGTTGTAGGAGGTGTTCGTTTGCTGACTTTGGGTGAAGGTGCATGCCCTGGAGGCTGTCGTAAGGTGGATGGCTCTTGGGTGGGTGTGTGCCTGCGTTTATGTATCTTCGGAGGTGGCGTCACAGACACACTGGGAGAGGACACAGGGGACGTGTGAATGGTAGTGGGGGTGGTGACTGCACATGAGCGGGGTGTGGTGGTGGGTGTGCTGGAGAGGGACATAGTGGCTGTAGAGTTAGTGCATGCAGGTGTGAGTGTAGAAGAGACAGGGAGGGAGGAGGGAGATGAGGAGGAGGGGGACACAGTGGAGGCAGTGGATGTTGGTGTGTCTTCATGTGTGTGATGCTTGCGTGAGTGCCTGTGGGATGTGTGGTGGTAATGTTTGCCTGAGCTTCCCTTGTGTGTTGACGTGTGTGCATGCTGGTCTGTAGGTGTGCTTGGGATAGGCTGAGGTAGAGGGGATTGGGTGTGGGTGGAGGAAGTTGGAGGGGGGAGGCTAGACACAGGGACAATGGCTGCCAGCAGTGCTGAGGCCTGAGTCTGAAAAGCTCGCTGAAGGCCCGCCTGACCAAAATGAATGCCCTCCAGGAATGCATTTGTTTGTTGCAAAATGGTAGACTGCCCAACAGTGAGGGACCTGAGGAGGTCAATGGCCTCCTCACTGAGGGCAGCAGGGGTGACTGGGGCAGGGCCTGAGGTGCCTGGGGCGAAGGTCATGCCCACCCTACCGGGTGAGCGGACAAGGGACGAAGGCTGAGGGGCTGCTGGGAGGGCGGTGCTGGAAGGGGGGGTAGCGGCTGTACCTGAAGATGGGGTGACACAGATGTTGCTGCCACCACAAGGGAGCTCCCATCAGAGGATGAGTCCGTGTCGTTGGTCTCAGCTCCTGTCCCCGCCATGGAGCTCCCCTCGCCCTCCATCCCACTGGTGAAGTCTGATTTCGTAGTGTGGCCCTCCATGGCCATGTGGGATGCAGCCCCCTGGTGCTCCGGTGCCACTGCTCCCCCACCTGATGATGCTAATGCACACAAGAACAGGGAGACCACATAAGGGGGGGGGGACGACAGAAGAAAGACATGTTGAGTGTATGCATTACCGCTACAGTTGGCGGCCACGACAGACACAGAAGACCCCTGCACTATGCCACGCTCTTGGGCTCCACTTTTCAATTCCTGGGAAATGGCCTACAAGGCTATGGACGACATCTGCACACATAGATGACACAGGGGCATGACTAGGTGTAGTTGTCACTCTACAGAGGTGGGGTGGGGTGCCACATGGCCTGCCTTACGGAGGGACCTTGCCTACGGAACTCGCCCTGGCCTAGGGAAACCCAAAGCCCACCTCCCCCACCCAAACCCCTCCACTGCGCGCAAAGTCAGCAGAATGCGAGTGTACTCACCCCCTTGTGGCTGCTGTGATGCCCTCAAGCGCCCATCCAACTCCGGGTATGCCACCGCCAGGATCCTGAACATCAGGGGGTCATGGTGCGACGGGCACCCCTCCAACGTTGGGAGGCCATCCCAAGCTGAGCCTCCGCCGTCTTCTTGCTCCAGTGGCGAATTTCCTCCCATCTTTTCCGGCAGTGGGTGCTCCGTCTGTGGTAGACCCCCAGGGTCCGGACGTCCTTGGCGATGGCACGCCAAATATGTTTTTTCTGGTGGGCGCTGACCTACATGATTTGTACAGGGGGAAGAAAAAGTTATTACCAACTGCACCGTCAAAGTGATTGGCCCCCATCCCTACCCTTGCCATGTGGCACATGCACTTACTGTCATTTCATGCACGCCGCACTCTCCCCCTTCCTTCTTTCATCCACCCCTCTCCACACAGGCATAGCCTATACATCATGCTCCCAGTGTACTTACCTTTTTGTCTGGGGGACCGTAGAGTAGCATGTACTGGGGGAGGTCCCCGTCCATGAGTTTCTCCAACTCCTCCAATGTGAAGGCAGGGGCCTCTTCCAGACCGAGGTCACAGCAGCACTTGCAGTGTAGGTCCTCTCCTGTTGAAGATCAGGTATTGAGTGATTGAACAGATAGAAAATATCGGTCACGTCTGCGGCGGTGCGTATCGTCACCGCCGGCGTACATCGTCATTGGCTCCTGGGACCCATAGGGTCTAATCTCAACCAATGCAGCATTGCGCCGCGGTCTTCGACCGCCTACCGCGATGGTGTACAACGCCAGCGCAGTTACCTCACATCCCATTGTCCCACTTTAGAGGTCAGGTAGCCGCCATTTCAGGGGCCCACATGGCTTCATTTTCAACTGCGTCACACATTCCTAGGCCTAGACTCAACACACACACAGGCCACTTTTTGAGTATGAATGGTGTTCTGTGTAAGCTGTGGGTACGTACCTCTGAGTTGTTTGACTCTGTGCTCGCTCTTGTCCTTCATAGGCACCGTCCACTGGGACATGTGAGGAGATGGCGGCATCCTCCGGTGTACCGACCGTTGGTGGACCTGTCGACAATGAAGGAAAGACATGTGATAATCACATACAGGCTTGACCGTGCCACAATCCAGGAACTGTATACCCAGTTGGAGCCAGACCTGATGTCAGCTATCCGCCATCCCACAGGAATCCCCCCTCAAGTGCAGGTGCTGTCAGTGCTCCATTTCCTTGCAAGTGGGTCTTTTCAAACAACAGTGGCCATAGCATCAGGGATGTCCCAGCCTATGTTTTCCAATGTGTTGTCCAGAGTGTTGTCTGCCCTGCTGAAACACATGCAGAGCTACATCGTTTTCCCTCAGGTGGAGGATTTGCCTACAGTGAAAGGTGATTTCTATGCCCTGGGACATATCCCCAACATCATAGGTGCCATTGATGGGACCCATGTGGCTTTGGTACCCCCCCACAGGAGTGAACAGGTGTACAGAAACAGGAAGAGTTATCATTCGATGAATGCACAGATGGTATGTTTGGCAGACCAGTACATCTCCCATGTGAATGCCATGTTCCCTCAGTGCATGACGCTTACATCCTGTGGAATAGCAGCATCCCTTATGTGATGGGTCAACTCCAGAGGCACTGTGTGTGGCTATTAGGTGAGCACCTGGAAGCTAGTCAGTGGGAATGGTTGTCTGGGTCTGGGGATATCCCTCCAGGTTAGTGTGTGTCTAACAGTTGTCCCTCACCATTTGCAGGTGTCTCTGGTTACACCAACCTGTCATGGCTACTGACCCCAGTGAGGAATCCCAGGACAAGGGCAGAGGAACGCTACAATGAGGCCCCTGGGCGAACTCGGAGGGTGATCGAGCTGACCTTCGGCCTCCTGAAGGCCAAGTTCCGGGGCCTCCATATGACAGGTGGTTCCCTATTCTACTCTCAGAACTGGGTTGTTGTGTGAGGTGTGAGGTGCGTGGAAATTATGTGGGTGATGGTGTTGTGTGCCTGTGGATACTAGTGTTGTTGATGGTGGTGTCTCTCTCTGGCTTTCGTTCGTGATTTGTGGTCGTAAGGGTTTATGGGTGATGTGGGTGTTTGTTTTATATTGTTTTGAGTGTGTGGGAGTGGTGTGTGTATGTGTATCAGGTGTGTGTATTTCGAATTGTCCAATGTGGCTGTGTTTTTTGGAGATGTGTGTGTATTTTGAGCGCAGCGGTGTGTACCGCCAATGGAATACCGCGGTTGAAAGACCGCCACGTGGATTCGTGGGTCGTGATAGTGTGGCCGTATTTCTGTTGGCGTGACGGTGGAGGTTTTGATTTTGCCCGTTTATCACTGACCTTTGGTGTGGCGGACTTGTGTAGGTGTCTGAATTTTGGCGGATTCCGAACTGTGAGTCATAATAGCTGTGGCGGAATTCCGCAGCCGCGGCTGTATGTTGGCAGTCTTCTGCACGGCGGTAAGCGTCTTTAACCACCAATATTGTAATGACCGCCTTAATCATAATAGAGTTGACATGCATTACTACTGCACATGGTTGATAAACGACACATACACAGGACCTGTGTTTGGGTGTCATTTATTTTGTACATTAAGGAATATATGTGACTAGCAACTAAATGTATCACAGACTTAACAGTGAAGGGTTCAGTCATGGTGGTTGGAATCATGAGGGTAGCTGCTATACCATTAGGATACACAAGTCCAGTGTCCTTGCAAAAAGGGAAAATGGAGATTGGTTACAGAACAGTCAACAGGCTGTATATGTGGCACACAAGGGGAACAAGTCAGGAGAGATTAACTTCCTGGCAGTGGGTTTGGTCTTGGCATCTGCTTCTGCTGGATAGCTTAGTGAATGTCCACGTTTGCGCAGGGGGAGACCTCAGCTACAGAGGGTGGGGTGTCTGATCTATGTCCTTCCCCTAGCAGGGCCTCAATTCCACTATCAGCCGCAGATGTTGAAGGGCCTGAAAAAAAAGTCATTACTAGTGGAAGAGGCATGTTTTCGTGTAGCAGACCTACTCAGGGTAGTGTTAATGTCCCTCATCACCCCAGCAATGGAAGCCAGGATGAAATTTTGAGCCTGCCGCTGCTGCATGACTTCCTGGTGGTTGTCCCTCTGCAACCTTTGGATTTACCTCAACATGGTGATTACTTCATCATGCCTTGGGAATTTTGGTAGGTTCCTAAGACTTGGGAGATTGTTTCCTGGACAGTATTGTCCCTTTGATTTCCTATTCTCTGGCCCACAGCATCCCTCCCATACACCCTACCCCCACATACCTGTGCCCTTGGCACAGTGTACCCACTCTCAGTGGTGGCAGGACCGATCATTGTCAAGGGTGACAAGAGGAGACTCCAGTACCTGTACGGTGGGGCACACAATGGATAGAACTGTCCTTGGAACACAGGTTTGGGGTAAATGGTTGCCTATATCGTAGATGCAACAGGGGTGGTAGGAGTGGATGTGGTCAGGGTAAGGCTGACATTTGCTGACTGACCAGGTGTCCCTGATGAGCCAGGTTTGTCGTCATTGTCCAGACATCCAGGGGTGTTGTACTCACTGGGGCCTTCATTCAGAGGGGTAGTGACAGTCTCTGGTATACTGTACATGGTGATGCTGGCAAAGTTACCTGTGGGAGAAGTGGAACACAGAGTTCAGGTTAAATTGGGGGTATTATTGCAGTTATGTGAGCTGCAGACAGTGCCTTAACATGATCTCCAGCAATGACATTGACAGCTGCTGCACAGCATAACTTAGTACAACATAAAACTCTGTGACTTCAATTCCATTTACCATGCTTAGAGTTGTTAGACTATATTGATAGTGATTGTACTGCTGATGCCATTGCCGTTCACCTCTGTTACCTAGTGAACTGTCTGGGCTATTAGATAGCACAAATGAGAGCTGTCAATGTACATTTGTGTCATTGTAGGGACACAATATGTGAGTAAGCAATGGACCTGTATCTGGATGTACTGCATGTGCATCCACTCAGCCATCTGATTTTCCATTGCAGATGAGTACATTTGTAGCTTAGAAATCTTTAATCTGAAGCCATTATGAATGGGTGGGCACTCACCTATAAGTGTGTTTTGCTTAGTATAATAGTGTAAGTGATCCATTGCATTGCTGTCATTGCCATACACTGTTTCACACTAGAACATTCCAGATGGTTTAGATAGGATGTTTGTTTAACATGCACAACATCTAATAATTGGTGCTCTCTCCGGGTTATCACAATGATGGGATATTTCATTCTGGGAGTTGTGCTGCTATAATTAGCCTGTACTTCACATGCCATTTCCAAGGGCTATGGGGTCAGGTGAATTTAGTGGACATATGACATGTGGCACGTCAGAGCGGGGTATTAGGTGATTTGGACAGCGGTGTAGTGGGTGGTGTGTTAATGATGGAGGGATAAATTGTCGAGGGAGCTAGCAGTACCTGACAATTGAGTGACATGAATATTGTGATGACTTACCCTACTCCACTCCCAAAGTATTCCTGTCACGCCCTCAGGGTTGGGAATGTCTAGGACCTTCTTCTCCCAAGATGTAAAAGTGGGGGGTGGAGCCCAGCACCAGTTTTGAGTACTGCCAGCTGGGGCCTGGATGCCATGGAACATACCTTCCCCCTGAGGTTATTCCACCTCTTCCTGATGTCCTCCCTTGTGCATGGATAGCTGTCTACAAAGTTTACCCTGTAGACTATTCTTTGCCACAACTCAATTTTCCTAGCTATTGAGATTTGCTGGACCTGTGCTCCGATCAGGTGTGGCTCTACCCTGACAATTGTGTCCACCATGACCCTCAACTCCTCATCCGTGAAACGTGGGTATTTTTGTGGGGACATATTAGTGATGGTGAAGATGGTGTAGTTGTGTTCAAAGTGAAAGGCTGCAGAAGAAGGTAAATGCTGAGATGTGGGTGCTGTGACGTGAGTGGTTGACAGTTGTTATGTGTTATGTGTTGAAGTAAAATGTGTGTTGAGTATGTTGTGCAGGTGTGTGATGTGTGTGTGTAGTGGAATGTTAAGAGGTACCTATTCTTACTTTTTGTTTCTGTGTAATATGTAGGTTGTCTGTGGCTGTGTGTGGCGTTCTGGTTGCAAAGGATTGTTGTTCATGTAGAGGTGTGTTATATAGTGCAGTGTTTAGGTGTGTCGGGTTTGTGGATGTGTGTCAGGTATGGGGTATTCAAACTATCCAATGTGGTGCTGTGTTCAGTGTAATGCGAGTAGAGACCGCTGCAGTTCACACGGCCAATGGTTTTCTACCATGAAAGAACCGTTGTTGTGATTTGTGGATTGTAATCTAATGGGAAGATTTTTGTGGGGCTGGAGGTGGTACCGCCTCTTTTCTGTCCTCCTGTGACCTGAAGTTTTGGAAGATTTGGCTGTTTTTTGACAGACTTCACAGTGTATCTCTTAATATGACAGTTGGTTTACTGATAACATGGCAGTCTTTTGATGGCCGCCACCCCGGTGGTCTTGCCAAAAGACCATCAGACTACTAATGAGGCCCAATATGTTTGCTATTTGCCAAGGTTAGTATAAGCAAAGTGATAAATACAAACCTTTTTACAATTCTAAGCAATTTATGAATGTCACCTTTACTTTGAATTTTGGTCTGCAGTACAGATCTTGTTCCAAATGCGTCTCACACATTCTTTCTCCAAAATATATTATTAGAAAGAAAAGTACATGATGAAGCATGACTGGTCGCTTCTATCAAACTGTTGGAAGTATTTGTATTGCTCACCGTTCAGATCCTCACTTCTATATGGAAGTCCTCAGCCATGCTCTCTTTTTATATATGGCAGATGTTAATGTACCATAAATGCAAAGAGTAGAGTCAAATCTGCCACTTCATTGGAATACAACATATTTGTTAAAAAGTTGCTAACTTAGCTTAGTATATATCATTTTAATTTTCTACTGAACCAAGGAGAAGGAAATCTAAAAAATATGCAGTGTGAAGCCTGAGAAAGCTGCCTTAAATGATATGACTATCCTGCCTGGCAAAATATTTACTATGAAGTTAAAATCCTGCATATTTCTCCTGCTCCTCAATTAAACATTTCCCATTTTTCAGTGGAGTTATTTTCTAAAATTTACGCTCATGAAAGACTAGTTTCCAAATAAAATGATTTGTAGAATATCAAACTGATGTGTGGGAGACATATGGGAGACAATTCTGCTCCTTCCCATCTCCTGCTGGTGTCTTGAGTTATGTTTGGACACAAGGTATGTCCTCTGGTTCAATTTTCTTCTGAGATAGCAGTCAGGAACATTTCACAGAGAACAATGTGTGCTCATTCAATGCATTCAATCCAGTTTCTATGTGGTACATTGTTGACAAAGATGTGATTATGAGAGGGCATTATGTGAGACACAATCGTTAGCTGGAATTAATAGATATTGTTTTCCAAAGAGCTTTGAGGCAGATAGGCATGAACATTTAGATTAACTTGTATAGAGAAGAGGCAGACAGAATGTAGAAGGAAGCAGAGGTTGATTTAAAAAAACATAAGTGATGAAAGGTACATTTTTAATGCAGGAGAAGTTTTGCATACAACTTATGAATGTAAACAGGTTGAAAGAAACAGTTTCCAATTATCTTCCAAAGGAATACAGCTTACACAATCTTTATAGAGGCATTCCAAGAGGGACACAGATACTTCTCACGGTAACAAAGGAAGTGGATTGCTTGTTGAGACCCCTTTAACCCGAGCCGTGTGACAAATAAGAGTCTCTTTTTATGCATCCACTACAGCATATTTAATACTATATAGTATTGTTTTACTTAATGCTAATTATATGCAGCATAAACAGTATATATATATATATATATATATAAATATATATAATTATATATATATATATATATATTTATATATATATATATATATATATATATATTTATATATATATATAATTATATATATATATATATATTTATATATATATATATATATATAATAAAAATATGTTATGTTAACACTGACAAAGTTAAAAATAGAACAAGGCAATTGATAGAGAGATTGCAGCAACCATGAGCATATTCATTGAATGCTTGTGACCCATTCAGTGACTGGTTCAGAAGGTTCTGTCTCCTGCATTTACTTGAAGATCACCCCCACAGAACAGAAACCATGTCTAGCGGAATGGAAGTGTATGGGGACATGTTCCCCTTTCAGGATCCACCTTGTCTCGTATTTCCCACCCATATTGTCAACCTTGGAATGTGCACTCCAGTTTCTGTGACTAAATGTGGAATATGAGTGTGATTTCTATAAGTTCTCTTTTTAAACCATTTATCTGTATAAATGACAGGGTTTCATGCTTCACTCAAGTCTCATTCCTTGTTATTCTCGGTTGGTAATCTTATTTTCTCTTGCTTTTACACCTGGTTTAATTGTATTCAAAAAAGGATTTGAAGAGCATTTGCATAGTATTTCAGGTGCCTGTCTGCTGTCATGTTGGGAACTGCACTATAACGCAATGTTCCTATATTTCATCTACCTGAAGGTCTAATATTATTTTGGGATTCTTCAGTATTGCTTTCTTCAAATGCATATGTGGGTGTGTGTTGTTTGTGTGTGTGGGGGGGGTTGTGTGTGTTTTGTCTGAGATTTTAACTATTGAATAAAAAGCTTAATATATTGGGCAAAAGATATGTTTGCATGTGGCAGCCACTTACTGAATTAGAGATTCTGCTATCTTGAGTTTTCTAAAGAAGTTGACAAATGCAATTAAGGATCACTGGCTCATATAATTTAATCAGTTAGATTCTGCATACAACTTTTGCAATTACTTTATCATTTTTTCAGTACTTATTCCTTCTGCCTGATGTGCATTAGCATACTTGAACAAGAAGGAATTAAAATGTTCAATTTCCATTTTAGTTGATATCATTTTAATGATGTTTTTCAAAATCCTTATAGATCAGCAATACTCAATAGAATGTTAATGTCAGTTGTAATTACTGTTTTGTCTAACATTTCATAATCGGGTTATTGTTTTGCATGAGGGCTTAAATATTCCACAGCTGTAAACATCAGACATTTACTTGAGATCTGAACAAAATGTTTATTGGATGCTAGAATCCACCTGAAACCACATGATATTGTTTCTTGTCTTTTCCAACCTGAAGGCTACCTGTACCTTAATGAATGAAGGTTTCTATGGCATCCCTGTTTGCAATGTCCCCGATTTATCTAAGTTGAACACACCTTTTATCTTCTTCTTTGATATATTTTCTAAGGTAGATAAACTGTATTTAAGAGACCATATTTTGCGATCAATTAAAAATTACAAAAAGGAGTTACACAAAACCTTCGCAGAAAGGGCATTGGGTAATGAGTGTACTGTGTTGAGAACAGGAGATGTCATACTTGTTTAAACTTAAAATTCACTTACACTCATATTGTCCTTTATATTTTCATTATTTACAAATCACTGTCCCTGTTTATTAAAAACACAGAAGAAAAATCAGAAATGTACATTTTAACCATTACTTGTAATTAAGTGACTATGTTGCCCACATCGTCACTGGAAGATCCTATGTCACCATGTCCCTTCATTAAACTAAAGAATTGTGTGATTAAAGAAACAAACACTCTTAGACAGATTCACAAAGCTATCTAAAATGTTTCAAATGAGAAACCTAGAAAATATTCTAATGTAGACTTAAGGTCATTCATGATTTGTTATAGATGTGTAATGCAGGTAAGTGAGTGAGACATGTTATGTTATTTTATGTTATCTTATGGTATGGTATGGTATGTCATGTTGCATAATGTCACATTACGTCATCTATAATGATGTCACTTTATGTTATGTGGATTTTTAGTGTACTCTATCTGTGGGAGGGTATCCTAGCACTGAGCAGGTGTGACTCTAGTCACCCCAGGGCCTTGCACAGCACCTGGCACCTGCTTTCGTCCATACCCTAATGTTTTAAAAGAGAATGAGTGGCAACATCCTTCACTGGTTTGGCTCCTACATATCCAAATAACCCCAGTTTGTTAACATGGAGCTTCCTATCACCTGTAGAGTTGTCCAGTGTTTCATCATGCCCACCTTCATCTTCAACTTCCACATGGGGCCATTGAGAACATACTTAAAAATAACAAAGTCAAAATACACCAACATGCTCACAAAAAAACAAATCTACTTAAAATTGCCCTAAAGATATGTATATATAAATCATACAAGGTTGTAGTGCAACGTGTGTCGGCCATGGACTCGGCCTTTCTCAAACACAAAGGATGCCATTACAAAACAGATTAAAAGAGTTACAAAAACACAAGGGGCCACGTACGAATATTTGAAATTGTGATTCCCTAACTGTGATTCCCTGTGAATCGCAATTAGGAAATCACAATTCCAAACGTAAGAAACTCCATTGAGTTTCTTTTGTGAATAGACATTTTTCATTAATATTAATGAGGTAGGTCGCAATTTGCGACCCACCGGGAATTGCAAAAATCACAGGGATGGTGGCCTGCTGGTATCAGCAGACCACCATGTCTGTGATTGCTTTTAAATTAAGCAATCTTTTTTTTTAACGCAGCCCGTTTTCCTTAAAGGAAAACAGACTGCGCTTAAAAAGAAAAAAATGAAATGTTTCAGTTTCATTTTTTTAAGAGTAGGAAGTGGTTCGTGAGACCACTGCCTGCTCTTAAAAACGTTTTGGCATGCTTTCCCTTGGGATCCCTACCCCTTTAGGAATGGGTTAGCACCAATTGGAAATTGGTACTAAGTGCGATTGTTTTGCAACCGCATTCACGGTCACAAAAACAATCATACATACCATTTAGATTCGGTATTAGGAAGGGACTCCCTGGACACGCCCCTTCCTAATACCGAGTCACAAAACCCAAATTGCAATTCGGTAACAAGTTACCGAGTTGCAGTTTGGGCTTTGTACATTCCCAAAAGTATTTTTCTAGTCGCAAATGGGCCGATTCTGTGAATCAGCCCGTTTGCGACTAGAAAAATGCTTTGTACATCTGGCCCTAAGTGAGCAAAAAAACTGATAAACATGGAAGATCTACTACCAAGCCATTCCTTAGCATTGGTTAATGCTTTTCATTATGAATTATACAACATAATTTAAACAATACCCTGCATGTGATAAAGTCTTTGATTCAAGGAGAATGGTACAAAAAGAAATAAAATTAATAAATAAATGAAAAGTGCAAACATAAACTCTAATATCTATATTAATTCATTATCAAGCTAGGTTGTACATCATGATCCATACACCTTTCCTGCGAAACATACGCACAGCAACCTCCCTGGTCATGCATCTTTAATTATCACACTGAACTCTTACCATGAATTCATCAAGCCTCAAAATAAAATCATGGGTAATCCACAAGTGGGTAACCCAATGTAAATTCTTAACCTGCCCCACATGGCATATGGTAAAAATACATTCCCACGACCTACCAATACATCACTCTCAAAATCAGAAGCCCTACCATGCTACGTTACGAAGGGCTATAACACCACCTACACCTACAATTGCTGGTCCGCCCTAGTGACTGGGTTTGGCATGACCAGCTAGGTTGCTAGGTGTGAGAGGTGTAATTTATGCAGGAAAGGTGTATAATCTGGTGTAATGAGATGCAACACTTGATATATATATATACATATACACACACACACACACACACATATATATGTATGAACATTTATATATATATATACTTTCTATAGCCTAAGGGTGGTCAACTAACGCGAGAAAAGTACCTCCAGTCCCTGGGTTCAGGTTGAGAGCAGGAGACATACCAGGCGTCTTCATAGACAGGTCACACTGATTTTTTCCTTCTTATATTCTTTCTGTCATTTTCTAGATCTAGAGTAATATGCTGAGCTGGTTATGAGGTACAATTTTATCCAGTACATTAGTTTGTGTAGACAGTGTGTGTACTCTATTCAGGATTTCCACTACCAACCATCACACTTTTACTTTTGCAATACTTTTAGCTCCACTTGGACCTTTGATAGAAACTAGGCTTGGTCATCAAAATAAAAGTGAGCCTCATTAGCAAATCAGATATCTACAAATGTGACCCACATTATAGGGCAACAGTTTTGAACTTGTAAAGACATTGGCCCTCATTATGACTTTGTCGGTCTATTACGTAGACTGCCGAAGTCACCGCCGTCATCTGACCACCTGTGTTGGAAGTCTCAAGACCACCATATTATAGCTGCTGGCTGCTCTCTGCCACTATTTGGCACGGAAGCCGGCAGAAGCCATGCTGGCGGTTAGCGGTCTAGTGGAGCTTGTTCCACCACCACGTCACCACAACACATTCTGCTGTATTACAACATTGTAAACGGTGTGGTGGTGTTGTGTTGGTGGGGTGCTGATGGCTGAGCAAGCGCCATGGACCCCATTCCCTCCCGAACGACCACCGCGACCACCAGGTAAGGTGATTGTCCAACAGGGGAGGGGATGTTGAGTATTGTGTGTGTCAATAGGGGGGTGGGGGTTATTGTGTGTGTTTGTATGTGTGTGTGCAAGCGTCTGTGTGCTTGTGTGAATGCGTGTATGCAGGGTGTGGAGGGAGTATGTATGCATGTATGCGGGGGTGGGCGGACTATGGGGGTCATTTCAACCTCGGCGGTCTTTTCACAAGACCGCCGAGGGACCGCCGAGCTGAAGACCGCTCAGCGAATTATGACTGCTGGCAGCCCTCTGTCCTTTTCCGGACGGAGAGCCGCCAGCAGCCATACTGGCGGTCGGCAGGGAAGTGGAGGTTTCTCCATCTCCACTGCCTCGTCAACAGAACACCGCCCACCGAATCGCGTTACGTGATTCGGTGTGGCGGTGTTCTGTTGACGGGGTGCTGGCGGCGGAGCAGCCCCCATGGATCCCGTCCCCTCCCGGAGGATCAACGGACCAGGTAAGTTGATTGTCCATTAGGGGAGGGGGGTGGGGGGCATTGTGTGTTGTGTGCGTGCATGGAGGTGTGCCTGTGAGTGTGAAGAGGGGGTGTGTGAGTGCGTGTATGCATGCGGGGGTGTAGTGTGTTTGCAAATGTGTGCATGTCTGCCTGTATGTATGTCTGTATGTATGTGTGCGTGTATGCCTGAATGTGGGTGTGCGTGTATGACTGTGTGTGTGTCTGTTGACACGTTTGTTCGTGTGTGTATGTTGGTGGTGTCTGCATGCGTGTCGGGTGTGTCTCTGTGTAGAGATGTCGGGGGTAGGGGTGGGGAGGGGGGTCTTGCCACCTTTGGGGGTGGCAGGGGGGTGTCGGGAAAGGACTCGGGGTGGGGGGTGGGGGAGACCCCTACCAGTGCCAGGGAAGGGATTCCCTGGCACTGATAGTGCTTACTGCCATGGATTTCATGGCGGTGCCCAACCCCATGAAATCCATGGCAGTCAGCCGCTTCATGATACCGCCGGCGGTCTTGTGACGGCCGCCGGGCTGGTAGACCCAAGTCTCTAGCCCAGCGGTCATCTCCGCCCTGGCGGTCGGTTCGGAGATGTGGCGGAGGACCATGGCGGTAACCGCCATGGTCATAATTCCAATTTTTTTACCGCCAGCCTGTTGGCGGTAAGACCGCCACTTTTCCGCCAACCGCCAGGGTTGTAATGAGGGCCTATGTGTACATTTATGCAGGGGTAGGGGTATTGTGGCCGTGTGTGCATGTGTGTGTGAATGAGTGAGTGTAGATGTGTGCATGTATGTAAGTGTGGTGTGTGCGTGCATAGATCGGAGTGGGAGGGTCACTACGGGGTTCAGGGGTTGGTGGTGAGTACGGGGACCGGGGAAGGGGAGTCTCTGCTTGGGGGGTGGGGGTGTTCTGATGGGGTCAGTGGCTGAGGGGGCCTCCTACATGCAGTTGGGAGTTGGAGAGTCCTGTTGTGGTGACAGGAATTAATATTCCTGTCACCAGTATCTTTATCGTCAGGGATTTCGTGGAGGGGCTGCTGCCATGGAATCCCTGGCAATAAAGATACTCATTATACCAAGGGCAATGTTGGTTGAACCGCCAAGTCGAAGGTGGTCAGCCTTTGGCCAGACGGTCTCACCCCCCTAGCATTATGGGGGAAAAACTGGCTGCGATGGAGCCAGTTCACTGCTGCAGTCATTATGTGGCGGTCCTGCACAGCCATGCTTTTGGCAGCCCAACCGCAACTGCAGGTGTGGCAGGACAAGACCGCCAAGGTCATAATGACCACCATAATGTATAGGGGCCTTATTACGAGTTTCACGATCCCTGGACTGCCATGGCAGCAGCAGCGGTCCGACCACCGTCGGGATGGCGGTCAGACCGTCATATTACGAGTCATGAGGGTCAATAGAACAAAGACCACCATGGTCCTGCCAGCACCACCAGGCAATGCAGACCACCATGGTCACGAGGCAGCACAAACAGGCCAGCTGAGGCAGTGTTTCCACCGGACATATTACGAGGTTGCACTCCAGCAACGTGAGCATGGTGGGCCAATCACCATATTTCAGAAGGTGAAAACAGACAGGATAAAGGGAGACACTCACCTGCAGGCAGCCTTACACATCCGGAGCCACCTTGGAGCCCATCATGCACGTCCTGCTGCTGCTGCTGATAGTCAAAGGACCCGCAAATCAATGCTGCAATGGGCGCTACTGACCAGAAGTGTACACACCTACCTGTATCATTAACCTTAAAACAGATTGTTGTGCTGGTGTCCACATCATATGGGGGCACGCCACGGGCATCAAGTGCAAGTTAAATCATGTGCACAGTCCGAGACATACCTTAGGATGAACACATCTACAGTCACAATACATCCTCTTTATGGCACTACTCAAAAACACATGGCCATACATCTCAGGCACAGAAATAGTGAAGCCTACACAACATTGTCTGACACATCAGCAACAACACACAAACATCACATATACAAATATAAGTCACACAGTTACATTTCACTCTGGCCAGGGACTGTTGTCACATACAACCCACAATTGTATCTATATGACATGGAACACACCAAAACTACCATTAAACAGCCCTGCATTGGACACACACATCAGACACACCATAGCACAATAGAAGGACAATGACATGCACAATACACAGAGAGACAAATAGACAAAGAACACTATGCTAACAATACCTGAATAAAAGGGATGGGGCAATCAGGAACACATTAGAAAGGATGCTGTACTGGGACGCATGTCACTTTGCACAGGCCCCTCAAACAACATGTGCACAGGAACTGGCCCTACATGTGTCACAGGGACAAACAGTACGAGACCCAAATGTCATGCACATCTGCACAATGTGGAAGCACAAGTCAACAAGCACAGACAACTCCAACTGCATGGGATACACATCTACAAAAAGTAGCTGCAAGGAACACACACGTAAACGGACACATGCACAGTCCATTGTAAACAGGGATAGCACAACTTAAAACACTCCATTTCTGCACAAACAAAACTCAAGCTGGCACACATCAGATGAATACGTAAGCCATATCATGGGGCAAATCTAACATCACATGTGCTCACATCTGACAACACAAGATGAAATACTTACCATAACAAACAGTACACAATGCCATGACATCACCATTGCCTTTACACCCACATATCCATACACTAAACATATACCCTCCTCTTGGGCGACAACAACACTGCCCACAAAGTCAGATACTGCAAATGACCGCAAATGGAATAAGAAGCAGGCTGAGACACACACAAGTGTGAGAATGCAACACAAATCACCAAGAAACTACATTAATGTAGAAAAGGAATTGCAGGACAAATATGCACCCAAAACAAGATCAATCTGGTACAACTCTTTGGGTTTATTCCAGAACCAGATAGGAAATGTCCAAGGCCATTGGCCAGTCCATAATAAATTGTCCATGCACATTCATGTGCTCACAATTGACTCTCAGTACTGCCAGGGAACATCCCTAGGGGGAGTCAGATATTTGGAAGGGGTAGGCTTCTTCTTGGTGGAGAGATGTATGGGTGTTTGCAGGGGGAGGCCGGGGAGGCCTTGGAGGTGGAAGGGACAAGCTGAGAGCTGGAAGGGTGCCTCTTGGGTTTGGGATGGGTTGGAGGCAACTGAAGAGGGGACGGTCATCAGAAGAGGGTTGAGATTTGGATGTTGAGGGAGTGGTTGTATGCTGTGTTGGTGTGATTGTCATGGGTGCATGCTTCTGGGAGTACGCTTGTGTGTGGTGGGAGTCTGTTTGGTAGGTGAGTGAGTGTGTTTGTTTGTCTTGGGGGTATGGGAGGTGGGGGTGCCGGGGATGGAGTGGTGAATGTGTATCTGTCTGTTGTGGTGGTGACTGCGGGTATGCTGGATGTGGTAGATGTCTGTGTGCCTGTTATTGAGGTGTCTGAGGGTGTGGTGCTTGCGGTGGATGTCCGGGGGTCTGCTTGGGTGATATCTATGAGTATGATGGGTGTGGCATGTGTGTCATTGACTGTTGCTGTGGTGCCTGTGGGTATGCTGGATGTTGTGTATGTTACATTGGGGGAGGTGGGGGTGTCCAGATAAGTTGTGACTGTTGTGTCTGTCGGTGGCTGTTGTTTGTGTGCATGCCGGTATGTTTGTAGTGCTTGTGTTTGTGTGTACTCCTCTTGACTGTCGATGTGGATGCCTGTGAATTTGTCTGTGTGCTTTGGGCAGGTAGGGGAAGGGGGAATTTGGATTAGGAAGACAGAGTTGGAGTGGTGATGGAAAGTGGGGGGGGTGACTGGCTGCCATCATTGAGGATGGCTTTCTCAAAGATGGCAGCTGGAGCCTGAATAGATCTCTGTAGGTGAGCCTCTGCACCATGAACGCCTTCCAGGAATGCATTGGTTTATTTTAGTTGGGTAGCCAATCCCTGGATGGCATTCACAATGGCTGACTGATCCACAGAGGTACTTCTCAGGAGGTCATTAGCTTCTTCACTGAGGTCAGCAGGAATAACAGGACTGGGATAGAGGTGCTTGTGGTGAATGTGATGCTCACTTTCTTGGGTGAGTGGGCATGGTCAACTGGGTGGGGAGCAACAGGAAGGGCAGTGATAGAATGGCAGGTGGTGAACAAGGATGGTACAAGGGAATGCCCCTCCACCATGAAAGAGTGTCCACTGAAGGAGGAATCTGATTATGTTGAGGATGTAGATCTAGTCTCCACCATGGCACTCCCCTCGGCCTCCAGGCCACTGGATACCTCTGTGTTGGTAGTGTCTTGACCCGCGGTCCTATGGCCAGATGCTTCCCGCTCAGCTCTGCCCCATCTACTCCACTTGCTGGTGCTGATGCTGCCAATACAAAGAGGAATAGGGTTAGCACATGACCATGATCAACTCTGATTAGCAAACCTTGCTATGATGTCAAGTAGGTCCAAGCAATAAACTCCAACTAAGTGGCCTTACATGTGCCATACCATAAGCATGCATGCCATCTGAATTATCAACAGTTGCCCACAGAAAATCTCAGACAACTACAATTGCCTGGCTGAATTTGTCCAATCACAATAACAACTCCACAAACAGGGGACATTTATCACCCTCAAAGCTTTTCCCCATGGAGCAGATCTTAGTCACTTGTTGGCATACATTGGTAGGCCAATGCAAAGTCCATTTCCACCGATCCCACGCAAGGGCATGCATACATCTATTTGTCAAATATATAATGACCCAACACTAAGAAATGATGCTTCAAAATGTAGTCATGTAGATGAGAAACATACAATAGCGTGGAGAAGGTGCCATCACATACCCATGTCACACTGCAAACATTTCAGTAATGTACACTTCACCGAGAGATATATTTTTAGCCGTGAATTTCCCTCCTAGTCTGTGCCAAAAGACTGCATAAAGTCCCACCCTCTTTTTTAAGTAAAAAGGTTCGATACACCTCAGTGACTATCCAGAGTGTATTTAGGAGACTACCTAATCTGTCTCTGTGGTTTAAATTGTGTTTAGAAAGTATCTGCATCACCTGTTTTTGCCTTGAAAAAGCCAAATATCTGAGTACCCAAAAAGCAGTATTACAGTGTTCTTGCAATGTCTCTCTTACCTGGAAAGTAGACTCTGCTAGCTTGGATGCGTGGATTCAGCCTGTCCAAGTCAATGTTGAATAGAGTAGCAGTTCCCACCTTCCTTCCCACAGGGACTTGGGCTGGCTGATTGGCTCTCTAACACCCAGGCAACCTGAGCCCTCCTCTAACATCTGCACTGGGGCTTTAAGATTGTGGAGGAAACCCCAAGACAACCACCTCCATTGTGTGAGCCCAGCTTTCCCCTGCGACCTAATACAGCCCAGTGATCAAGGAATCCTAGGAGACCTAGGTAAGGAGCCCCAGACTTTTCTGAGAAATCTTATATGTTAAAAAGTATTTTGTACTGTTACCCGTGCCTGTTTACTATAGGCTCCCTGTGTTTCCGGCAGCTTGACCTTTTTAACCTGCTGTTTGTTTTTTTTTTTGCCGTGAATGTTTTTTAATTCCCTCCTAGTTTGTGTCAAAAGAATGAATAAAGCCCCCCTCTTTTTTAAGTAAGAAGGCTCAATGTACCTCAGTGTTTAGGAGACTGATTATTCTCAAAGTGTGTTTAGGAGACTGATTAATCTGTCTCTGTGTGTTAAATTGTGTTTAGAAAGTATCTGCACCAACAGTTTTTGCCTTGAAAATGCAAATATCTGAATGCACGACAAGCAGTATTTCATTGTTTTTGCAAACTCTCTCTTACCTGGAAAGTAGATTCTGCTAGCTTGGAAGTGTGGATTCAGCCTGTCTGTATCCAAGGAGAGTCTGAATAGAGCAGCAGCTCCTTCCTCCCTTCCCACAGGGGCTTTCTGATTGGCTCTCTAACTCCCGGGCAACCTGAGACCTCCTCTAACACCTGTACTGGGGCTTTAAATTTGTGGAGGGAACCCCAAGACAGTCAACTCCATTTTGTGAGCCCAGATTTGTCCCTGCGCCCTAATATAGCCCAGTGATCAAGGAATCCTAGGAGACCTAGGTAAGGAGCCTCAGACTTTTCTGGGAAATCTTGTTATTTGTTAGAAAGTGTTTTGTACTGCTACCCATGCCTGTTTAATGTAGGCTTCCTGTGTTTCAGGCAGCTTGGCCTTTTCAAACTGCTGTTTTTTTAAGCTGTGACTGTTTGAAATTTCCTTCCTAGTTTGTGGCAAAAGACAGCATAAAGCTCCCCCTTTTTTAAGTAAAAAGGCTCCAAGTGGCTATCCAGAGTGCGTTTAGGAGACTGCTTAATCTTTCTCTGTAGTATAAAATGTGTTTAGAAACTGACTGCATCACCTGTTTTTGCCTTGAAAAAGCCAAATATCTGAGTGCGCGACAAGAAGTATTTCAGTGTTTTTGCAATCTCTCTCTTACCTGGAAAGTAGACTCTGCTAGCTTGGAAGTGTGGATTCAGCCTGTCTGTATCCAAGGAGATTCTGAATAAAGCAGGAGCTCTCTCCTCCCTTCTCATAGGGGCTTGGGCTTCAGTTAACTTGGCCCTTATATAAGTTTCAATTGGTTGTTGCATATGTTGTCGTGATTGGTTGTTGGGATTAATATTTCTATTGGCTTAAGGATTGTTGATGTTATGACTGGTACTAGGGTTGAGATTGCTTTTGGTTCTTGATTTTAGGGTTGGTGTTGTGATTGGTACTAGGGTCGAGATTGCTATTGGTTCATGTTTTTATGACTGGTGTTGTGATTAGTATTAGGGTTGAGATTCCTATTGAGCCTTGTTTTTAGGGTTAGTGTTGTGATTGGCACTAGGGTTGGGATTCCTATTGGTTCATAGTTTTAGTGTTAATGTTGTGATTGGTTGTTGGGACTAGGGCTGTGACTGGTTGATAGGGCTGGATCTCCCATTGGTTGTGTGGTTTAGAGTTACAAATCTGATTAGTTAGGGTTAGGACTAGGTTTCTATTGGCCAATAGGGCTTTTTAAGACTAGGGCTCAGTGCATCTCAGCCCGGGCTGAGAGGCTAAGGGGGTGATTCTGACCGCGGCGGACAGCGGTCGCCGCCCGCCACGCGGTTCCCGCCGAAAGACCGCGGCGGTCATTCTGGCTTTCCCACTGGGCTGGCGGGCGACCGCCGAAAGTCCGCCCGCCAGCCCAGCGGGAAACACCCTTCCCACGAGGACGCCGGCTCAGAATTGAGCCGGCGGTGTGGGAAGGTGCGACGGTTGCAGTTGCACCCGTCGCGAATTTCAGTGTCTGCTAGGCAGACACTGAAATTCTTTTTGGGGCCCTCTTATGGGGGCCCCTGCAGTGCCCATGCCATTGGCATGGGCACTGCAGGGGCCCCCAGGGGCCCCGCGGCACCCCCTACCGCCATCCTGTTCCCGGCGGGAGAACCGCCAGGAACTGGATGGCGGTAGGGGGTGTCAGAATCCCCATGGCGGCGGAGCGCGCTCCGCCGCCATGGAGGATTCTCAAGGGCAGCGGAAAGTCGGCAGGACACCGCCGACTTTCCGTTTCTGCCCGCGGCTGAACCGCTGCGGTCAGAATGCCCAGCGGTGCACCGCCAGCCTGTTGGCGGTGCTACCGCCGACCTCCGCCATGGCGGTAATTACCGCCAGGGTCAGAATGACCCCCTAAGTGTTGAAAGGCTAAGGACATTTGCCTGTTTGGTACTGGTTGGGCCTAGGGCCAGAAATGCTGCCCAATTTTCCATTTACCAGAAAGGATCTTACTCCCTACATATCCATCAACATGCAAAAACATTACCAGCAAAGACATCCAAGTCTTGCATCACAAAGTGACCTCATACAGATTGCAATTTCTCATCAATCAACATAAGACCCCACATGCCACACCTATACACATATCGACCACACCTACAACCGTAACACACCTTCATTCTCACAGCAAACACTACTCTGTCCATTCCCACTAACACAACCTGCCATCGTCCACCCAACACAAAACCCGATAATACATTACTTTCAACCATCTAGATTCACACTCCCTGTCCATACAAACTAACAGCACTATCCTTTATTTGCTCCACAAAGACCCCCTTTTATTATGACAATACCTAAACCCAGCCTTCCAACAAACCATCTACAAACACCCTGCCCTTCTCTTCACCAATTACACACAACCATACAATCCTTACACTCTACTCTACCACACATATTACTTCTTCCAGTCATCAAAACTAACACAAACACCCCTGACCCACATCCATCTCCTTTTATACATCCCACACACTCTTCTCCAAAACACATCAACACCTCACGTAATATTCTAATATCACTCACCAGCACTTACTCACATGCAATTCCTTCACAGAAAACCACTACATTTATATCTCCTCGCAGTAGTCTACAAAAACAAAACAGACTACACACATCATCACATCAAAATAACACAAACTTCTAAAATAATTTCCCTCATGACTACACAAAGAATACAAATCCTGACAAATCTTTACTCCTACATTCTCACTTTGCACAAACATCTACCACCCCTAACCCATGCTCCTTCCTCACTAAACAGACGCAAACAAAATAAACAACATACCACTCTTAACAACTTTACATCCCCTTCTCTATTACATAATAAGGCTTCTCTACAAAAAAAAGTACACTCTTCATGTCTCTCTCAGCCACCAAGTCCACCATCAGCACACACAGTTACAAGAAAATGCCTCCTAAGCCTGCTGGAAGAGGAACACTATATTGAAAAACAGAACTATTGTAACCCTCCCACAGCTATCACAACTAACAACGCACCTGCTAAAAGTTCAAAATATATGCCCACTCTTCTCCCAAACAAAACAACACTGCCACTAACACACATTTTCTAAATTGCCTGCTCAATCACTCTATAAAAACAAACACCACATCTATGACCTGCTCACGGACATACAACCTGACTTACTGTTCATGACAGAATCATGGTTGGGATTTGACATGGGCCCAGTGCTGCATGAAGCTGTTCCTCTGGGCTATCAAGCCATCACATAAAACCTTCTAGGCAAGAGAGGAGGTGGACTAGCTAATATATTCAAACAAGCAATACATCTCAGTAAAACAGACATTTCCATACAAGGGTTTGAGGTCCTCCTCACCAGATGCAACCCTACATCAACGTCCTCCTATAACTTTCTCCTCCTTTACAGAACTCCACCTAACAACTAAACATTCCTAGACACTTTTCTAGATAAAGTCGCAAACCTTATAACATTATACTCAAACCTATGCATTCTTGGGGACCTAAACATTTGGTTTGACAAACCCAATATGCCCAATCCAAAAGCTATCACCATTGGCCTAGTCGCATTGAACATACATAAGATTGTACACAATGCCACACACATCGCTGGACAAATCCTAGATGTCATTTTTACAAAGCCTGAACTAGTTACTGTTCATAGCATCACGCCAATCACATGGTCAGACCACCATTTGATAACTTTCTGACATAAAGCACCACAAATCAACACACCCCATAGCAACTTACATACATGCATCTATCGACCATGGAGAAAACTCAATTTTGAAGACTTAGAAACACAACTAACAGCCAACACGGATCTAGATGCAATTAACTCAATTACAAAACTTTATGAGTGGTGTACGAGGGGTGGGTGTAGTGTGATGCGAACAGAACGGAAACAAGTTGGAATATATGGGTTTTTAGTTGAAACTTATTTTTTCTCTGTATGTCTTCTTTATGCAGTCTGTTAGATTCAAGACTCAATCCGTTCTTCTCTTCTCTTTAGGTAGGCCTTCCAGGGGCTGGGTCTCCGTTATCTCCGAAGAGGTAAAGATCCAACGTTGTCGGGTTGGCCAAGGAGGAGGAATGGAAAAGAGAAAAGGAAAAGTAAGTCGAATATTTTAGGGCTATTGGTATAGGTGCGGTGAGGGTGAGGGATGTTGGGGTGACCACCAATTCCATACAAGCTCTCACCTAAAAGTGTTGTACTTCCGGTCTCCACTGACTTCCACAAGCTGATAAATAACTAAGAGAAAAATAAAGGAGAAACAATTAGCAGACAGTGATAGGATGACTGTTATCTTCACTGTCCTCCTGGTGCCCTAGTGTTGTGGGAAAGGGGGGGGGTGTATGGTCCCGGTCAGAGGAAAAATGAGAGAGGTGAAGTAAGCGAAAAGGGAGAAGAAAGAAAACAACCTGGTTGTAAAGCCGATATCTAAAAGATGAGGTAGTCTTTTCTTCCACCAACAACCAAACTGAAATAGAATTACCACCAAAGAAGAAAGGGAAAAGGAAAACATACAAAAAAACACATATATATACACATATATCCAAGGCAGTCTTTTCTACTCTCGACCTCCACACTCCACTGGTAGAGAGAAGGATGACCCGTCTAGCCCTTTCTACCTCCAGCTCCCTCCTTCCTCCCGAGGATTGCCCAGTAGCGGGTATGGAAGCAGGAACATACCTGCCTTAGCCACGCCCCCCTGGGGACGTGGTGTACGATGGGTTCTCTAGGGGACTCCGTGCCTCGCGTATTCCGCTGTTCGCCCTCTTCGTCTCCTTTGTTTTCCATCTCTGGACGTTTTTGTGCCGGTCTTTCGCTCTTGTTCCCCATCTCTGCTGCACAGCCTGCCTGCGTCAGTTGTCCTTCTTTTGCCTTTAAGGAAACCCAGACATCTGGGTTTCCTGACTCTTCCGTTTCCGGGTTATCCCGGGCGATGCCCCCGGGGCACCCTTCAGTCGACATGTCAGGACCGCGAGTACCAGGGGGGGGAGAGTCACCCGGCTACATATCCCTCCCCTAGAGAGGGACTGTTGGAGTTCAGAGCACATAGGGCATCGCAATAAGTAATCTGCAGTACATTGTTGATGTCCTGGGATATGTTGCACCTGAAAGGAAAAGGGTTGTAGTTCCATGAACCAATGTAGAATGCGGGTATTAGTGTTTTTATGATGAGACAACCAAGTAAGGGGAGCATGGTTGGTATATAAAGTGAATGGGTATCCTAGAAGGTAATATTGAAGATTTACAATGGCCCATTTGATGGCTAAGCTCTCCCTCTCGATTATAGGATAACGTTGTTCATGAGGTAGGAGCTTTTGACTGATGAATACAATGGGATCGTTATTATGAGACCCGTCTTTCTGGAAAAAGACGGCTCCGATACCTACATCTGAAGCATCAGTTTGGAGATAGAATGGTTTACTGAAGTCTGGGCAACATAATACCGGTTTGGTGGTGAGACTCTGTCTTAGGGTATTATAGCTACTAAGCTGGGCCGGTGTCAAGGATGTTATCTTCACCGGCAGTCCCTTCCTCAATAGATCGGTCAATGTGGCGGCTAAGGTAGAATAATGGGGTATAAATCCTCTATAGTACCCTACTAGTCCAAGGAAGGAGCGCACCTCCCTTTTGGTGGATGGTATAGGTATTTGTAGAATAGCTTCTATCTTATTATTTTGAGGCTTGATTTGTCCCTTTCCTATGTAGTAGCCAAGATATGCAATTTCGTTGCAGGCTAGGTGGCACTTTGAAGAGTTGGCAGTGAGGCCAGCAGTATAAAGTAGGTGGAATATATTGCCTAGATGAGTGAGGTGTGTCTCACAAGATTCACTATAGACCACTATGTCATCTAAATATGCACCAGCATAATCACTGTGGAATCGCAATAGCTGGTCCATAAGTCTCTGAATTGTTGTGGGGGCCCCATGTAGTCCAAATGGGAGCACAGTGAAATGATAGAGACCTGAGGGTGTGGAGAAGCCTGTTTTTTCTCGATCCTAGTGTGCCGAAGGTATCTGCCAGTACGCTTTGGTCAAGTCCAGAGTGGACATGTAACAGGCCTTTCCTAATCTTTTTAACAGTTCATCCACTCGGGGAATTGGGTAGGTGTGAAAATGAGATATAGCATTTAACTGCCTAAAATCAATACAAAAATGAACAGAGCCATCCGGTTTTGGCACCAGGACGACGGGGGAGCACCACAGACTTACCAAGGGGTCTATTATCCCCATTTGCAGCATTTTCTTTACCTCTTGCTCTACTAAGTGTTTCTGGGCTTCCGGGATACGATACGGTCGGAGGCGAATGACCTTTCCAACTGGGTTTTTGATTTTGTGCTGGGTCAAACTGGTTCTTCCGTGTTTTGAGGAGAAAAACCCTTCATGCTGATGAAGGAGGGTGTTGAGTTGTTCTTGTTGATGTGGTAGTAGTGAAGGATTTATCTGGGGTTTGTCAGAACCCGAACATTGGTCTGTAGGACAAAGTTCAATACCTAGTTCCTTCGTTGGGGTCACAAGGAACCCAGTGGACACAGACGAAAGTGGTGCTTCTGGGTTTTCCAATTTTTTTAACAGACTAATATGATGGATTTGTGTCTTTCAAGGATTTTTTGTCAACTCAACCAGATAAGTAACAGGTGTTATGGCCTTCACTACCCTATAAGGTCCTTGCCACTTGGGTATCAACTTATTGTCTGAACTAGGGACTTGATCATCTGGTTGTAACTGTCTTAGTTTAGTACCCTGGTCATGATAGTTTCTGCTTTTCTTAGGCCTTCTTAAGATGTGCTTGCACATCTTCCCACACCATCTGCATTTGGGACTTTAGTTGTTGGGTATACTCTAGTATGGCTTTTTCTCCCCCTTCTCCTCTTCCCAAAGTTCTGCTGCCATATCGAGAAGGGTCCGTGGTTGATGCCCGAAGACCAACTTGAGTGGGCTATGGCCGGTAGAGGCCTGGACATGAGTCCTTATTGTGTACAAAACTAGGGGTAGCTTCTTATCCCATTCTATCCAGGACTCAGAAATGTTTTTTTTCAAAAGGGACTTAAGGGTACGATTAGACATCTCTACCAGACCGTCTGTTTGTGGATCGTACACAGAGGTCCTTAGATGCTGAACTCCTATGATCTGGCAGACTTGGGTCAGTAGATTGGACATGAATGGGGTTTCTTGATCTGTCAGAATCTCTTTTGGGAACCCTACTTGTGAAAAAAAAACAACCATAGCATGAAATAGTTCTTTGTAGTTGTGATGGAGAGTGGTATGGCTTCCGGGTATCAACAACCATAGCATGAAATAGTTCTTTGTAGTCATGATGGAGAGTGGTATGGCTTCCGGGTATCGGGTCGCATAGTCCACTAGGACTAGGATGTAGGTGTACCCCTTTGATGAAGGGATGAGGGGTCTCACTAAATCCATTCCCACTCTCGAGAAAGATACATCAATGATGGGTAATGGATATAAGGGTGCTTTCTTTTTGGTGCTGGGGTCTATCATCTGTCATCTAGGGCATTGTAGACAAAACCGCCGAATGTGGGCATATACTCCAGGCCAATAGAACCAGCGTAAAAAGTATTCTTCAGTTTTTTTCCTGCCAAAATACCCCCCTCCCATCTGACTATGAGCTAAGTGGAGTGCTTGGATACAATAGGATTCGGGAATTACTAGCTGTTTCTTCTCTCGATTGTTATAATTTGTGACTCGATACAGGAGACCTTTTTGTATTACAAAATAGGGACCCAACTCGCCTGTGATCTCATACTTAGCTGCCTTCCAGGCATTTTGGAGGGTGGAGTCCTCCCATTGGCTGCTGCGGAAAGGGGGTATGGAAGTGACTGCTATTGTCCGTGTGTCCGCTGGTTCCTCTCTCTTTTCTTTCAACAGGTATAACTTCTTTCTTTCTCTTTTCTCTTTCCTACTAGGTTTGTATCTCTCGGCTCCCGCTTTTATGGGGGTCTCTGAAAGTGGTGCCTCTTCCCACCATAACTCCAGTTGGGTCTTTTCTTGTACACTGTTCAGCAAGTCAGTGAAATGTGTATAGTCAGTACCCACAATACACTCTTCTACTAAGTGGTCAATGACTCCAATTTCTACTGTGTCCCATCTTCCTTCCCACTCGAGGAAACAGAAACCAGTGGATAGTCTCTCAGCTCCCAATGTATTCAACAGATAGAAATGACCTTCTGGAAGGTTTCAGTGTTTGGGTCCACTAGACCGGCACTAATACCGGATTGGCTATAGCCGGAGTCTACCAAGACTGTGATTTTGTGGCCATTAACGATTATTCCTTTGATGTATTTGGAATTTTCCCTCCCTGTATGCAAGACTCTGCCTCGGGTAATGCCAATCTCCATGGGCTCTGGCTTCTCCTCTTTGTGGGGGCACATTTGGGCGATATGGCCCCACTCTCCACAGCTGTAACACTGAGGCTGATGCGTTGGGAGCTTTTCACTAAGTCGGGGATTATGGGCCTCCTCTGTGTTTCTCCGTGGTGTAGACCAATAGAGAGTTCCTAGCGGTCGGTTGACATGGCTGAAAGCCTTTGACGGATCAGGTCTAAACTCCGTTGAACGATGGTACGTGGAAGTCAGGTCAATTGCCATAGTTGTATCAATGTTGGGGTGTTGCTTGATCCAGTTACGGGTAACAGCAGGTAACGCTTCTAAGTATTGTTCTAGGAGAATTGTCTTTATAATATCTTCTCTCTCCATCCCAATAGGCACTAGCCACTTTAGTCCCAGATTCCTTACTCTATAATATAGGGCCCAGGGATTCTCGGACGGACACCACTTAGTCTTCCTGATTTTAAGCCTGTAAAATTCAGTATCATACCCAACATGTTCTAAAATACTTTTCTTGATCTCCGTGTATGGGGTGGTTCCGGCTGGATTAAGTGCTTGGTATGCCGTCTGGAGATTGCCCGTCAACAACGGTGCCACGTACTGTCCCCATCTGTCTTCTGGCCAAGTAGCAGAGGTAGCCACTCTCTCAAGATTTGTGATGAACACGTCAGGATCTTCACTTTCTGGATATTTTTGAAGGACCGAGCTGGGGAAGTTACAGTGGACTTTGGTGGCAGCTATAGTGTCCGTAAGCTTTTGTAACGCAGTCTCATGTACCAGCTGGTTATTTGCGATTATAGTGGCCTGGCTCGTAAGGGCACTGTGGAGGGGTTCTCTATCGGCCCCAGCTTCCCTCTGGTGTTCTTCCCAGATGACTTGGAGATGGCGTTGTCCCTCCGCTAATTGCTGTATAATGTCCTCAATTGATGGTTTCACCTCCATGGGGACACAGGCTCTTTTTATCTCTCTGTCCGCCGCTACTTATGATCCCACTTCTGACACCACTTTACGAGGGGTGGGTATAGCGTGATGCGAACAGAACGGAAACAAGTTGGAATAAATGGGGTTTTAGTTGAAACTTGTATTTTTCCTCTGTATATCTTCTTTATACAGTCTGTTAGATTCAAGTCTCAATCCTGCTTATATTTGACATCTGTTCTTCTCTTCTCTTTAGGTGGGTCTTCCGGAGACTGGGTCTCCGTTATCTCCGAAGAGGTGAAGATCCAACCTTGTCGGGTTGGCCAAGGAGGAGGAAAGGAAAAGAGAAAAGGAATAGTAAGTCAAATATTTTCAGGCTATTGGTATGGGTTAGAAACGGGGAGGTATGGTGAGGTGTGAGGGATGTTGGGGTGGCCACCAATCCAATACAAGCTCTCACCCAAAAGTGTTGTGCTTCCGGTCTCCACTGACTTCCACAGGCAGATAAATAACCAAGAGAAAAATAAAGGAGAAACAATTAGCAGAGAGTGATAGGAGGACTGTTATCTTCACAGTCCTCCTGGTGCCTTAGTGTTGTGGGAAAGGGGGGGCGTACAGGCCCGGTCAGAGGAAAAACAAGAGAGGTGAGTAAGCGAAAAGGGAGAAGAAAGAAAACAACCTGGTTGTAAAGCCGATATCTAAAAGATGAGGTAGGCTTTTCTTCCACCAACAACCAAACTGAAATAAAATTACCACCAAAGAAGAAAGGGGAAAAGAAAACAAACAAAAAAAACATATATATACACATATATCCAAGGCAGGCTTTTCTACTCTCGATCTCCACACTCCACTGGTAGAGAGGTGGATGACCCGTCTAGCTCTTTCCACCTCCAGCTCCCTCCTCCCTCCCGAGGATTGACCGGTAGCGGGTATGGGAGCAGGAACGTACCTGCCTTAGCCATGCCCCTTCGGGGACGTGGTGAACAATGGGTTCTCTAGGGGCCTCCGTGCCCCCGCCTTCCGCTGTTCGCCCTCTTCGTCTCCTTTGTTTTCCGTCTCTGGACTTTCTTGTGCCGGTCTTTCGACCTCGTTCCTAGTCTCTACTGCACAGTCCTCCCGCGTTAGTTGTCCTTCTTTTGTCTTTGAGGAAACCCGGACATCCAGGTTTCCTGACTCTTCCGGTTCTGGGTCATCCCGGGAGGTGCCCCCGGGGCACCCTTCAGTCGACCCGTCAGTACCGCGAGTAGCCGGGTGGAGATTCACCCGGCTACAAGTGGCTACAGGAAGCTTTCAATATTCTGATACCACTCAGAAAAACTAAACAGGACAAAAGAAAACCAACAGCTTGGAAAAACATTGAACTTAAAAAGATAAAGCAACAAATCAAAAGGTTGCATCGGACCTGGCTCAAAACAAACAATACTCAAGACAAACTTGAGCTACACACACTTAACAGAATATACAAATCATCAATTGAAAAAGCTAAAAAAAAAGGTACTACTCAGACAAAATTCAAAATGTTAAATCTGCAACCAAAGAATTTTATAAAATTCTCAATGAATTTTGAAAACCTAAATGCATGGAAGAAAGTCATCCTACTACTCAAGATTTCACAAACAAACTGGCAACTCATTACACAACCAAGGCAGACAAATTGCACTCCTATTTAAAACAGAAGAAAACCATCAGCACCAGCCACTTTCCTAAAATCCCCTCCAAGAATAAACAAACCCAGCCTCTGCACTCCTTCAAACAAATATCACAAGGTGAATTTATGGATTTGGTCCAAGCAAGCAAACTTCTGGTTGCCCTTCTGACCCTTGTCCACCACACATCTTCAAGAACATTCTTTTATCTACTTCTGCTGCCACACCTGTAAGGAGAATCATCAATAACTCTTTAACTACAAGAACTTTTCTTGAAGACCTGCAGAAGGCATACATACGCCCATTAATAAAGAAAACAAATGTAGACCCGCAGGACCCCAGCAACTACAGACCAATTACAAATGGACCTTTCCTGGAAAGCTGAGAGAAAGGGCAGTATTCACCCATTTGTCACATTTTATTGAAGACAACTCCATACTTTTAGACTACCAAACTGGATTTCGTCCAGGAAGAGGTACTCATAGCAATCTGGGATGATCTTAAAAACACATTTGACCACAATGGAGGTGCTGCACTACTTCTCTTGGACCTCTTGGCTGCCTTTGATACTGTTGACCATGACACCCTAATTCAAAGACTCCACAAAGCTGGCATAGAAGGGACTGCTCTTGACCGGATTACATCCTACCTTGAAAACAAAACTAATATTATCTATTCTCCCCCCTTCTCGTCCAAACCCTACCTCACAAAAGCCGGGGTCTCGCAGGGATCAATCATCCCACCTATTTTTTCAACAGCTGAATGATGTAATTACCAGAATTGATCAATGATTTTCAACTCACATCCTACAAGTATGCAGATGACACACAAATACTACTTAAATTAGAATGCCCCAAAGTCATTGAAAACTCACAAATATTCACTTGCCTCAGAGCCCTTGATCAGTGGATGACATGGAACGATCTTAAACAAAATTCTTCCAAAATGGAAATACTCAAATGTGGAGACTGGAAAAATTATGACCCACTGTGCGCCTGGCCTGACGATCTCGGACCACCTCCTCAACTATCCATGGAAGTTAAAAACCTTGGAATTACCATGGACTCCAAATTAAAAATGAATGCCCAAGCCGACAAATTAGCATGATCAAGCTTCATCAACTCGATGACTCTGCAACGCATCTTCCCCTGCCTCAGATTTCCACACAAGGTGCAGGCTACTATCTCTCTTGTACTATCCAAACTGGATTATGCCAATGGCCTCTACCATGGATCATCTGTCAGAAGATCCACCTTAAAGCTGCTTTGTATCACCCACAAAGCTATACATGGAACAGGGCTGCTTTTCATTACAAACAAATAACCAAATACATTCAACAAAGAAAGCTCAGCTCAAGATTGGCACCCCACCTTAGAACACCACCATACAAGAATAAGACAATGGGTGGTACATCCTTCTTTGTTGAAGCATCCAAACTATGGAATTCATTGCCCCCAAATATAAGATCCACGGATGACAATCTTGCCTTTCAGAAGACTACTCAAGAGTTGGCTCTTTCCTTCATAACCACCATATTCAAACAGCAATGGACTGCACATGCCTGTAATGATAAATATTTATAGTCTGATCATGTGTATATTCTACATATGAATAGTTCTTTAAGAGATGTGTATCATTACTATTTCATAATAATAAATTACACACAATAATAAAATCCACCACTAATTCCTCTTGGGTTCTGGAGTAGCGTCCTACTTGCCAAAAAGCGCTTCAACACCTCGTCAGGGATAGTAAGCGATGTATAAATACAATTACAATTACAATATTTGTCCCATTTGAGTCAAAGAGGGGGTAATAATGTTTCCTAGATAGGTCATGCATGTGACATAGAAATGTACACTGTAGACATAATGGGCCAGATGTATCAAAGCTTTCTGCATTCGCAAATGGTGCGAATGCCCGTTTGCGAACAGAAAAAGCCATTTCAGAATATATCAAAGGCATTCTAAAAGCAATTTTAAGGAATCGCTAAAATAGCGATTCCTTAAAATTGCGACCTTGTTTAGAGAGTCGCAAATTGCGTCTCTCTAAATAAGAAATCACAAATAAGGAATCCTTATTTGCGATTTCTAAAGCACATGTAAGAAGCAATTCCTTAATGTGAATTTGGCACTAAGGAATTAAAAAATGCATTTAAAATGCATTTTTAAAATGTACATGTAAAGCACACATGCCCTTTTGGCATGTGTGCACCTTACATGTCCTAAACAACGTTTTGGGGTGCAGCAGAGGGGGCTTTAGACCCCCATCACCCTGGGGTTTTGCATTTCCAAAATTGCGATTTCCAGTTTGGAAATCGCAATTTTGGAAATGCAAAAAATTCGCAAATATGGGCCTACAGGCCCATAGGTGCGAATGGGGCCGGTATCGCAATTTGCGATTCGGTTATAGCATTTGCGATATTTAAGAAATCGATATTACCGAATCGCAAATGTGATACATTGCATTTTGCGAATTAGAAATAGCGATTTCTTAACAATCGCTATTTCCGACTCGCAAAAGGCATTCTTGATACATCTGGCCCCATGTCTAATATGGCAGGGAGAGATGTCCCAAAATACAGAGCACAATAAACCAGCAGGACCCAGAGTAATCTCCACTAATGTCTGGCACCTCACACAATGAGTTTCTCTGAGTGTTTCAGTAGAAGCCATTAGTCCTTTTCATGATGGAGAGACACATGAGTTGCAATGACTTGTAAAAGGCCCTCAACATGTTGCCCAATGGGAGGCTGCATCATTGTCCCCATCTTGGTCATGCAAACCCAGATGTCTGTCTGTGGATGAATGCGTGTACCCAAACATGTGTCCAAAACAAAACTGCAAGTCACTCCAAGATGCATGTCAACAGTCAGGGCACATTCCTTAACTATTACACATTTGCAGTGTAGTTTTCCATCCAATACCACATCAAAGTCATAACTATTCACATTGTGGCTTAAAACGCTAGGGTTACCTGTCATGTCCCTCATTGCATTGGCAGTTGTATATGCCAAATTGCATATTAATTTACGTACTATGACACATGAGGGAATGTGTCAGTGTTGGAAAGTGGATTATTGGAAAGGGCAGGTAAGTACCTACACTTAGCAATAGGCCACAAACACTCACAAGGTCCAGTCAAGGTCTCAAAAAATTAATCCTGGCTCAACCCTTGGTAGTTTCGCAATGAGCATTTAGGCTTAACCTAGGAGACAAGTGTGGAAAGCATTTAATATCACCCAAACAGTAAATAAGTGAAACATAAAAATCTAACACCAATTTATATACATAGATTATATGTTTATCTTCCAAATGACATTAAATTGACAAAAATATAATAAAAGGAGCCTGAGATATGATTTTTTAAAGATTTATGGGCTGATAACGAATTTGTCGGTCCGTTGACTGACATATTGGTTTCGGTGGTCCGACCGCCAACAGTCTGGTGGGGCGGACTGCTGTATTATGAGTTTGCTGGTCAAGGAAATCGGAGACCGCCAGCTGTCTTCTGCCATCGTCAGGCAGCACAGACCACTGCAGTCTTCTGGAGGCACCAACAGGCTGGTGGAGACCATTTTTCTGCTAGACCTATTACAAGGTTGCACACACCCAGTGTGACCACTGCAGGAAGCAAAATTCTTCAAAAATCCAACATGGCTGGAAGTAATTTTGCAGGTTATATCTGGCTGAGCCTACCCACTGGTGTGGCTAAAAATCCAAAACACACCTCTCCTCTGCCCTCTCCTAATCTAATCAAGAGGGCACCTAATTGTCTGGGGTTGCAGGATATGTGGGAGGTCCTGAGCTGCTCCAAATGTCCTTCTCTGCCTTTGAAGACCAGTTTGGCCGCTCTCCCCCCATCCTGCTTCACCATCTGCTGAGGCAGATCTCCTCCCCCAGGCACATCCTTTGTGTTCAGCCCAGGCCACTTCACACCTCATCAAGGCAGACTGGCCTGGCTGCCAGAGGCTGGCCAATCAGAGAAGGGCAATACAGAGCTGAAGTTGGTAACTTTCGGGGAGAGTTTTAAAACTCTTTACCTGAACTAGTTATATTAAATCCAAAATTAATTTGATAGGAAAACTAAAGATATCTGGCACTTAAGAGGGGTTTGTTAATTAAAATAAAGTCTCCCCAGTTTAACCTATGGAGACAATTCACTACAGTGAGGGAAGACTGATTCAGCTATTTTACCTCACCAGGCATTATAAAACAATGTTTATAAGGTCCCTGCTTATAGTTACATTGCACCCAACCCTAGGGTTGGGTGCATAGGGCACACATTAGGGGTGACGTATATGTAAGAATAAGGTTGTTTAAGACTTTGGAAGTACTTTTAATTCTAAAGCTGAATATGCATATAACTTTAGTGTAAAAGCAGCCAGCAAGGCAGGCCTGCCTTTAAAATGACACTTGGCACTTCAGCAGTGCACCTATGGGGGCACTACTTATGCTGGTGTCCCTAGACCTAAATTCTACCATATACTAGGGGCTTATAGGTAGATTGACATAGCCATTATATTTAGCTTAATTTGCATACTCAATTTATATAGAGCACAGGCCCTGGGACTGATTAGCAGTACCCAGGGCACCATCAGAGTCAGGAAAACACCAGCAAAAAGTGAAAAATGGGTGAAAAAAGTTAGGGGGCCTCTGCAATCAGCCCTGTTCTCTCACAATCAACACTGAATATTATGCATTAAACATATACATATATATATATATATATATATATATATATATATATATATATATATATATATATATGTTTTGGGTTAAGGAGGGGGGATTTGGAGTGGGAAGAGAAAGGTGGTGGGGGGTATGGAAGACAAGGGGTAACTGGCTGCTGTCAGTGTGGATGCCAGAGACTGAAATTATCTCTGTAGGCAGAGATTGCACTGTGATTGTCCTCCAGGAACGCATCGCATTGCTTGAACTAGCTTGTCAGTCCCTGGATGGCATTCACAATGGCCATCTGACCCACAAGGATCGACCTCAGGAGGTCAATATTCTCCTCACTGATGGCAGCAGTGCTGACAAGAGGTGGGGCAGAGGTACCTGCTGCAAAGGAGATGCCCACCCTCTTGAATGAGTGGGCATGGCCAAATGGTTGGGGAGCAACAGGAAGGGTGGTGATAGAATTGGGGGTGGTGGCCAAAGACGGTACTGGGGTAGACCGCAATGAGTCCGCTACCACTTGGTAGTGGCTACTGGAGGAGGAATCTAATGATGTGGAGCCAGATCCAGTCTCCCCGTGGCACTCCCCTCACCCTCCGGGCCACTGGGTCCCTCGCTGTTAGAAGTCTTGTGACCTGAGGTCCCGAGGCCAGATGCTTCCCTATTTGTCTCTGCCCCGTCTTCTTTGCCTGCCAGTACTGATCCGGCAAAAAGAAGGTGAAGTTGGTCATAACATGTACATGATGACACATCAGTCACAACTCTGAGAGACAAAACAAACCATCTTGTCAAGTGGCTCACAGCATGAAGTGACAACAAGTGGCATCATCATGTGCCAATACAAAACCATGCATGACTTCTGGAATCACAAAGGTAACACATGAGCAAATCTTGGTCTCACATAGCTACAATAACATGGATGATGTTTAGCTACCACTCTAACCATATCACAACTAGGTGACTACTCCACATCAAACTTGTGCCACATGCAGCCTACCACATGGAACCAGTAGCCAGAAATTGGATACCATTGTAAGGTACCCTACAAATTACACTGACACAAGCCTATGCACACATCCAACTTGCACCAATATGATGTCTCAACAGTAAGTTATGTTGGTACAGAAAGGCCGACAACACTGGTTCAAACATGCCATACTTGGATTAGGTAATATAGAAATATCAATGTCACTATGGACACCTCACAGAAATGTACAGCTCCACAAGTCACACCTTTCCATAATGAGTCAAGGAGGTAGGTCTCCCAGATGTGCACCACATGTGTTTTTTTATGGAACAGCAATGAAGTCAGGCCCCAAACCTCATGGAAAGATGTCTCCAGAATATACACATGAATTGTCCTGTTAGACCCAGGATATCCCCTGTCAACGTCCTACACCCATTTCCATGTTCAATTCTGAGTGTGCTTGTAGTAGACAACTGTACTGTGCAGGAAGGAGGGGGACAGACCTTGCAATCACTATCAGGAGGCTACTAAATCTTGTGGCAATGAGAACCAAAATCACCACCTACATTTCAGACATGAGAAACATGGCATCTGTCTGTGGATGAATCCCTGTCCCCAAACACATGTCTTGCGAACTTCACTACAAGTCAATCTAAGATGCATCCATACAGTCAGGGCACAAATCCCAAACAACAAACAGGGGCTGTGGATCAAAAACCAGCATACCACATCAAGGGTACAAATCAACATCAAGTGGATTAACACCCTGACCTGTCATGTCCATCATAGCTACAGCAGTTAAACATGACTAATGACATATTATGAGGCATGAATGCTTCTGTCTTACTTCATATGATGATGACACAGTCCTTTCTGGTGCATCACAGTAACTGGGCAACCATTGCAGGTGTAACATAACAACAACAGGACCCCATGAACATATTTACAACATCATGCCATATGCATGGCTAGCACATGCCATACATCTAATGCATAGATATGTATCCTATTGGGGATGGAGCACATGCAAAAAGGTTGGAACAAGGTATGTTTACCACACTGACACACATCAGCCATGACAATGCAAATTCCCCACTTACTGAAGGAAAATTGTATGCTACAGATGCCAAGGTTTTACCATGTAAGTCATGTCACATGTATGATGGACACCCATGCATCACATACTGCTGTGAGGCACCAGCACCCAAAATACAATACAGAACATGTGCGCCTGGTTTGCAGATGCCAATCTACACATAGCCCTAGACACATGACAGGGGACAGTGAGACACATCCTACTTACCTTTGGACTGAAACATTTGTCAGGTATAATCTGTTGTTGGACACTAACAACCACCAGGGCAGTTAAAACAGAATATCTGAACACTAAACACAGTCATATCTGCTCCATGCTGGGCAATCTAACTGAGGGTTCACCATAGTTTAGTCCTAGGTCCCAGCTCCAAAAGGATGAGCACACCAGTTGGAAACACATGGCCCATCACACTAATTTAATCCCAGAGGATATGCGACACATGACACATGCTACATTGTCAGAGGGGCCAGTCTGTCCCACACTCAATGACCTGCTAAAGGTTCAATAATCACTCTTCCATGTACTCACCCCTTGTGGCTGCTGTGCTGGCTTCACATGCCCATCCGCCACAATGCGGGCCATTAGATTGGTCATGGTCTGAGGCCACCCCGTCCTCGTTGGGAGGACATCCCCAGCTGGGCCTCTGCAGTCTTCTGAGCCCAGCGTCTCAGGTCCTCCCACCTCTTCGGCAATGGGCACTCCACTGGATCTAAACCCCCAGGGTCACACCTACTTGGTGATGGCTCTACAAATCTCATTCTTATGATGGGCGTTGACCTGCATGATATGCAAATTACAAGACAGAATATTATGTCCACAAGTCCCATACAAAATGGCTGAGTCACATATATGTCAATGCACGTAGCTGATGACATCCTGTTCTGACCATCCTGTCTACCTGTTGCACGTAGCATGCATTGGACTAAGGGACATGACTGCAAATACTCCACATTAGGGTGCACTACATACTCCCCAGCTCAGGCCCTGCATTGACCAGATAGAAAAGCAGTGACTTTCGTGGGACATGAGCTAATCACATGACATTGACCAAGAACACGATGAAACACATCTCACAAAATGGCAGTTGACAGGTAAAGCACACTGCAAACAATGTAAAAGAATCCACTACCTCTAAATGTCTCCCGCTGTATACAGTCCTGACATGTTACAGCAAGCCTACATACAGACCCATTGTGTTTCAACCACATTAAAGGGAGTGACATGTTGAGCACTCAAAGAGGTTAGCCTGTCCATGTGTGGACATGTGCAGTTACAGATGCAGGCACATGCTTCTTCTGATGGTGGTGGTCTGTGTGTCACATCAACCTTAAGGTACACACATCGTCACAAAACCTATAGTACTGAAGGAGAAACCTGGCCATGCAATGTGCACGTTCTGCTTCATAACCATAATCACGGAGTCCAATATCATGGCACATCACTCAACAGCACACTGCCAGCAGATGTACAATGTCCAAAATAAAGGGTGCCTGCACTGGACACATCAGAGCTGGATGAAAGAGACAACAGGGCTGTGGGATCAAAGGATCTGGCAAGGCTATGTGACACACATTGTCAGAGATTAAATTAGTACAACAGTCCAGTCACAGATTATGACCCTGCCCTAAATGCAATTCACATAGTAATCAGTGGACATGGGCTCAAGAAGCTGCATATTGGCAGTGAGACATTATTAGGCACCATCACATGCTTTCCAGGGGTACAGGGAGTGGGCAGTGTCACACTTGTAGCGGAAAAAGTAATCAATACCAGCCCAGATGTCCAGGTATAGGGTGAGCGACTGTCCATAGGCCCCCTTCTCTGCAGGCTGAGCAGACACACCTACACAATACACCATGTCCAAAATATCACATGCATCACAGTATAACATGTAGCCTACAGCCAATTTACATTGGCTGCCAATGTGCAGAGCTGAGGAACATAGTGAGTCATTACCTGGCTTCAGAACAACAATCAACAAGGCCAGATGTGGCTAGAGATCACTGTGCAAACGCAGACAGAGTTCAAATGGTAGTCAACCAACACATGCAACATGCATTCAACCCTGCTGCTGTCATGCAGCCACATGTGACTACACATTACAAACATCTTGTGGCAAGATTACACTGAGGATGGCTGTCACAACACCTCACCTAGCCATGTGCATCAAACGCAAGACACTGCCATTGGCCCAAGACTGCCTCAGGCAGCAATGTTATGGTATTGCAGTATGTGTCATGGTAGCATTCGCCTACCCCCAATACGACTTCCGCCGTTGGTCGCAGGCGGTTTCTAATGTCCAGTGGAGTAGATCAGGCAGCTGCCATTTTAGAGGTATACAATGCAATTACACTATAGATTTTGATGAGTCACAAGTATAAAAATGATGTCCAGGTGAATATTGAGTACTTGCCTTGTCCTGTCATGTAGGTCAATCGTTTCGGTTATCATGTAGGTATGTGGTCCTGCAGATATGACATTATTGGGGGCACAGCCACCACCCTCTCCCCCATGTGTAATCCAGGATTTGGGCCATTGAATCACAGACAGTTCATGGAGGGAGTGATTTGGACATGAGGTTGCTGTCCAGATAGAGGTTTTGTACATATATGAAGGTAAGCAAGGCATTAACGTTTCACAAATGAGCAAGTGTTAACCTTGGTGTGTGTTGTGTATCATGTTTACAGTGACTCGTATGATACATTTCATATCTGACATGTATCATATAATTTTCTAAGGACACATTGAGTGACAGCATTTTTTCCTTTTTGGCCCACATATTTACCGTGAGAGTAGAAGTATCAGACACCCTCCTATGTACCGTCCAATAGCAAACTTGCAGACCATGGAGAACAAACATGTCATACATATCTACCACCTGGATAGGCAAACGATCATAGATCTCTGTCGTCAGATGGAGCCAGATCTGATGCCTGCTATACATCATTCAAATAGCATACCACCCATAGTACGTCATGTCCTGGCCACAGGGTCCTTCCAAAACACTGTTGCCCTATCTGCTGGGATGTCCCAGCATATGTTCAGTTTGTTGTTGAAGGATGTTCTCTCAGCATTGTTGAAACACCTACACAGCTACATTTGTTTTCTTCAACATGAGGATTTTGCTTATGTAAAAGCAGAGTTCTATGGTTTGGCACACATCCCACATGTTGTGGGAGCCATTTATGGTACCCATGTAGGCCTGGTTTCACCCTATGGCAGTGAACTGGTCTATCAGAACAGAAAAAACTCCCATTCCATCAATGTCCAAATAGTCAGTTTGGCAGACCTCTATATTTCTCAAGTGTGTTCCCAGTACCCAGTTTCAGTCTATGATGCCTTCATCATGCGGATGAGTGCAATTCCCCAGCTGATGACACAACTGTACCCAGAGAGGGCCTGGTTAGGTGGTAAGTAACATATGTCATGGGTGTTTGAATGTTATGTCTGCTTCTAGTGAGACTTTGCTCTGGACTGATGGTTGCACGCATGTCACATTTCTTTACAGGGGATTCTGCCAACCCAAACTGTCCCTGGTTGTTGACACCGGTGAGGAACCCAACTACACCCGGGGAAGTCCGCTTAAACGAGGCACATGGAAGAACACACTATGTCGTGGAGCTGGCTTATGGGATCCTGAAGGTAAGATTCCGTAGCATAGACAAATCAGGTGGAGCCCTCCTCTGTTCACCTGCAAACGTTTGTAAGATCATTGTGGCCTGCTGTATTCCCCACAACCTTGCCCTAAGGATAAACATCCTATAAATCCCTGAGAAGGGGGAGCTGGCAGTGGCACCAGGTGAGCCTCCTAAAATGCCAAGTGAGTATGACAATGATGAGGATGAAGGGGGAGAAATGCTGGCAGATCTCATCAACCAGTACTTCTCTTGAATGTAAGTAAGTGATGTTCTGTGATCACTGTGACTGCCTGGCATACTGTAGGGAGTCAAGATTTTTGGAGAAGGGTATCTTTGTCACCATGAGACAGGGCATCTCATGATATGCATCATACAGGCCAGGTTTGCCGGCTCCATCAGAAGTGAAGATATGCCTTTCTTGAGGATCTCCTTTGTTTGGGGCAGTCACATTGTACTTTCAGAGAAACAACAGAAGTTTAAAATTACTTTTGTGTCTCCAGTAAGCCTTTGCCTGCCTAAACTCGCTGTATATCACTTTTTCCTTCCAGGTCTCTTCATCAAGCCATCCCCATGTGGGCATTTCAGAGTTGTGTCATTGGCAGGTGGCTGTAGCTGGTCTGACATGGGAAGGAGATATGGAATTAATCCAGGTACTGTTTGTTGAAAATTTGGGTTGCGTAATTTCCATGCCCAGGTTGCCTGGACAGTGAGAGAAAGTTATCAGAGCTACAGACTAGACCTCTTTGCCCTGGTGTGTTGGTCCAATGGCTTCCTTTGTGTGATCATGCGGCCTTGTAACGTGTCATCCTGTGCAATCCATCCATTCTACCTTCACATAGTGTTAAGAATGATCCTGTATGTCTTGTATGTAGATGTTGATGTGTTTTTTCATTGCAGGCCATAGTGCCTGTGCCATAACACTGACATAGTTGTGTAACATGCCACTAGATATCTACCCACTATAATAGGATGGGCCTTTTGCTAGGGACTGTTGTATTGTCCTCTGTCTGTGTCATGAGGCATGTTAAGTGGATAGACCTGGTTTTGGTATTTGATAAGGGTCCAGCTGGTGGCAACATCCACCAATCTGTTTGCATATACTACAGGCCAGGGTCTGAAATAACCCTTTCTTTTGTTACCAGGGGGATGGTACTTTAAGATATCTAACCAGAAGCAACAATGTTTACTCATTAATGCCAATAACAGTCCAGACATAATTGCAGCCTATGGACTGTACAGTTTAAATAACAGTTTTGGTGTGAGTGACCACTTTTGTTGTTGTTTTTCTAGTAATCCTCAGCCTCACACTGCCTATGACATATCCCTGCTTACATTTCCATCTTAAGAATACCTCATTTGCATCACATGAATTTCATATTGTACATCCCACAATGAAGAAAAAACACTATTAGGCAGTGATTGTGTGCTAGTTGTGTTTATTCTCATGTGCTCTGAACATAAAGCTGGAACTATTTTTTCTTAAAGTCAGATAGTGAAGGGATCAGTCATGGTGGATGTAATCATTGGGGTAGCTTCCACAGCATTAGAAGTCCTAAGTCCAGTGTCCTACTATCCTGAAAAATGGATAGTGTTTGAAGAACAGTCCCTTCCTGGCAGTGATTGAGGTTTTGGCAACTGCACCTCCTGGATGTTTGAGTGGACGTCCCCGCTTGCAAGGGGTTCTTCAACTACAGAGTCAGGGGTGTCTCTAGGCAGGTCCTTCCCCTGGCAGGGCATCCTTTCTACTGGCTGCTGCAGAGGTCAGAGGGGTAGATGTTACTAGGCCAATGTAAGGGTCTGGTGTTGTTCTCCATCCCTGCTCAGGGTGGAGTTCATGTCCCTCAGCACCCCTGCTAGGAAGGCCAGGGTGGCATTGTGCCCCTCCCACTGTTGCAATATTTCATGGTGGTAATCCCTGTGCAGCTGCTTGATCTCCCTGAGCTCGGTGAGTACCTGTCTAATCATGCATTGGGATTGTTGGTGGGCTCCTAAGACTTGGATGATGGTGTCTTGGCCAGACCCATCCCCAGCAGCCTCATGTCTCTGGCCAAAACCATCCCTCCCACATACCCTACCCCCGCATGCAAGTGCCTTTGGCAGAGTTAGGACCCTATCACTGGGCCCAGGTCCATCATTGTCAGAGTTGTCTAGATGTGACTCTTGTACCTCGACTGGGGGAGGGGACACAAGATTGTTGATTTTGTCTTAAAGACATAGGTTTGGAGGCGACTGGCAGCATCTGAGACCCTCACAGGTGAATAGCCACGCTATATCTCACTCTTGAGGGCTTGAGGTGACAGGCCTCAGCCCATGGAGCAGGTGGAGACTCTGGGCATAACCTGATTTACTGGCAGAATGATTTCCTATATAGTGAGCCTAAGGCTCCGGGTACTGGGGCAGGATGTGTGCTGGTGGTCCACCAGGGTTACAGGGCCTTCCTACTGGGTTTGGCTCATGACATACCCCTAGCAGGACATTTAGGGCAAGATAATACCTTTGCCAGGATTGTCCCTCAGTTCTATTGGCCCCAAATGATCCCACATCCTATTGTTGGAACCCCTTTGAAAGGGTGGGCATCGATGTCATTGGTCTATTGGACCCCAAGACAGTCCTAGCAACAGGTTCATATTGGTCTTGGTGGACAATGCCACACACTACCCAGAGGCAATTCCTCTGAGGATGGTGACTGCACCTGTGGTGACCAGAACTTTGATGGGGATCTTTAGCCATGTGGGGTTCCCCAGAGAGATAGTGTCTGACATATCTGCATACATAAAGTCCATGTGGGATGCATGTGATGTAACTTACAAGTTCACCACACCCTATCACCCTCAATCTAATGGTCTAGTTGAGAGATTCAACATGACCTTGAAGGGCATGATTGTACACCTACCTGAGGCCATGAGGCATAAGTGGGATGTCCTCTTGCCATGCCTTCTCTTTGCTTACAGAGAGGTGCCACAGAAAGGGATAGGGTTCAGTCCCTTTGAACTCCTCCATGGCTACCCTATTAGGGGACCTCTAAGCATTCTCAAGGAGAGGTGGGGGAAAGCTCCCAGGAAACCCCTCCAGGATGTGGTCAGCTGCATGTTGGCCCTCCGCAACCAGATGTACCTCTTCTGGAAAAAGACCAAAAGAGAAAATTAAACACTTGTATGATCAGCCTGGTAAAAAAGTATGGGTCATGGAACCAGTAGAGCCCAGAGCTCTCCAGGAACACTGGACTGGCCCATACGAAATAAAGGAGCGTAAGGGGAGGCCACTTATTTAGTAGACCTCAAGACCCCTAGAAGCCCTCTAAGGGTGTTCCATGTAAACAGACTCAAGCCTCACTTTCAGATAAGACAGATGAGGGTGCAGAGGAGGAAAGTGAACCTCTCCCTGACCTCCTCCCTGCAAGGGAATGTGATTGGTCAGTGAAGGGTATCAACCTCTCTGACTCCCCGACCCTAGACCAGCGAGTTGACTGTTACCGGTTACGGGCACAGTTTCCTCCCTGTTTTCCATCACCCCTAGACTAACACATCTGTGCGTCCATGACATTGACACAGGAGACAGTCCCCCTTTACAGAACAAAATGTACAGGTTGTCAGACAGTGTGAAGGTCAGAATCAAGCAGGAAGTTGCCAAAGTGCTGTCTTTAGGGGTGATTGAAACCTCTAACAGTCCCTGGTACAAGCCCAGTGGTACCAAAGACTGCCCCACGAGGCGCCAAACCAGAACTTCAATTCTGTGTAGACTACTGAGGTCTCAGGCTGATGAGCTCATTGATGGGGTAGGTGCTGCCAAATTCCTCAGTACCTTTGATTTGACATCAGGGTCCTGGAAGATTGCCTTGACTGAGGGACTGATGGGGCAAAAGAGAGGTCAGCATTCTCAACCCCTGAAGGACATTACCAATTCCGGGTGATGCAGTAAGTACCAGATTGGTCACAGTTCCATGGTGCATTTGGGACACCTGATAGGTGGTGGCAAGGTGCAGCCCCTCCAGCCAAGATTGAAACAATCATAGCTTGGCAACCACCGAAAACCCAAACTCAAGTGCACCTTTGTTGCCCCCTTAACTGAGTTGACTTATAAGAAACAGCCGAGGTTGGTGATCTGGACAGGGGCTTGTCAGAAAGCCTTTGATTCCCTCAAGGAAGCCATGTGCACAGCACCTGAGCTCAGGGTCCCCGATAACTCCAAGGAATTCATAGTGCAAATGGATGCTTCAGAGCATGGTGTAGGGACAGTTTTAGCACAACTGTATGAGGAGAGCCTAGATCAACCAGTAGCCTTCATTAACAGAAGGTTACTTCCATGGGAACAGAAATGGAGTGCCACTGAAAGAGAAGCATTTGCTATGGTCTGGGCACAGAAGAAGCTGGAACCATACCTATTTGGGACTCAGTTCCGGGTTCAGACAAACCACAGGCCCCTCAGATAGCTCATGCAGATGAGGGGTGACAATTCTGAACTCCTGAGGTGGTCAGTCTCCCTACAGGGTATGGACTTTATGGTGGAGCATTGCCCGGGGGCTGACCATGCCAATGCTCATGGTTTATCCAGATTCGTCCGTCATAGTGATGAGAGCTCCGAAGGCATTGGGTAGCTCTCCCCATGTTGGCTCTGGCATTCTTAGGATGGCCATCCCCCAACTTTTTACCTGCCTCCCTGTTTTGGCTGATTTTAGGACTCTGCACGCTTTGCCACAGCTGACCAGTGCTGACCAGTGCTAAAGTGCATGTGCTCTGTCCCCTAAACATGGTAACATTGGTTCCAACCCAAATGGCATATTTAAATGTACCTGTAAGTCCCTAGTAAAGAGCACTACATGTGTCTAGGGCCTGTAAATTAAAAGCTACTAGTGGACCTGAAGCACTGATTGTGCCAACCGCATAAGTAGCCCCTTAACCATGTTTCAGGCCTACCATTGCAAGGCCTGAGTGTGCAGTTTCACTGCCACTTCCACTTGGCATTCAAAACTACTTGCAAAGCCTTAAACCCCCCTTTTTATACATACAAGTCACCCCTAAGGTAAGCCCTAGGTAGCCCATAGGGCAGGGTGCTATGTAAATAAAAGGCAGGACATGTACCTATCTGTTTTATATGTCCTGGTAGTGAAAGACTCACAAATTCGTTTTCCACTACTTTGATGCCTGTTCCTCTCATAGACTAGCATTATACCTGTCCACATTTACTTTCAAGTGGTAGATTCTGATCTGGAAGGAGTAGCCCTGTAATGTTTAGTATGGCCAGAATGGTTATAGAACTCCTGCTTCCTGGTGAAGAAAATCTGATGCCGCGCTTTATTTTCAATGCATCTCCTCCTCTGCGGCCCCTGTGAGTCATTTTTTTTTTTTTACACATCCCAGGCACTGTGTGTTTCAAGGATACAACCACATAATCTTAAGGATTGAGGCACTTTAAACCCTTTAAAAAGTGATATCTCAACTTTTGCATATTGGATATTTGTTGTTTTTATCTTATTTAATTCAGATAAATATTATCTATTTTTCTAAACCTGGGTGGTGCATTGTTGTGGTGTTTTCATTGTGTTACTGTATGAGTTATTGTACAAATACTTAACACATTGTCTTCTAAGTTAATACTGCCTGCTCTGTGCCAAGCTACCATAGGGTGAGCACAGGATCATTTGGATTGTGTTGTGACATACACTGACTAGGATTGTGGTCCCTACTTGGACAGGATGCATACCTCTGCCAACTAGAGACCCAATTTTTAACAGTGGCGAACTCCTGCATGTGGCACAACCTGAAATGTAACCCCCTTGTAAATCTACTATTCCACAAATACATATGTGCACATGTATGTGAGGGAATACATGTAGGTGGCTGGCCTGGTTTGTAGTGGGTACCAAAGGTAATTACACCTTATACCAGATCCAGTTATCCCTTATTAATGAAATGTGGTCAGTGTCTAGAAGCCAGGCTGTCTAGAGGTAGCTGTAGCAGAGCAGCCAAGGCTGCACTAGGAGACATGCAAAGCTCTTGAAATACCACTGTAGTCACACAGTAATCACAAATGTGAAAGAAAATACGCAGTGTTACAAAAATAAAGGTACTTTATTTTGGTGACACAAATGCTAAAAATACCTTAGAGACTACACTCCCTTAGGAGGTAAGTAATATACACAATATATACACTAATATCCAAAAACAGGTAAGTACACAATCAGAAAACAGTGCATATAGGGAAAAACACAATAGGTTGCAATGGGCCTAGAGGGAACACAAACCATATACTAAAATGGTGAAAAGCAAAAGTCGGTTTCCCACCTTGACAAGTGTAGTGTGTAGAGGGGTGCTGGGAGTGTAAGAAAACACCAAAGGTGAGTAATAAAACCCACCCCAGAGCCAAGGAAAGAAGGAGTAAATCACATTAAGTTTCCTGAAACACAGAAGTTGTGAGAGAAGATAATGCAAGAACCAGAAAAGACTGCAGAACACCAGTGATGGATTTCTGGACCTGAACACCTGTGGAAGAAGGGGACCAGGTCCAAGAAGCACAGAAGAGTCCAGGGAGAACAGGAGCCCCTGCTAACCCAGATGAAGGTACAAAAGAAGAACCACTTGTGAGAAGACAATGCCAGTTATGCACCCAAGAAGACAGATGCGGGTTCCTGCTTGGTGCAGAAGATGTTGCATCCCGGATGGATGATTGCATTCTGGTTTGCGTTCGATGGATTCCGCCAACAAGCCTTGGCACATGCAAAGCAGAAGATGGTGCTGCCCGGGACCAGGAAGGACCTGGTGGCCTCTACGCAGGAGGGGGAGACATCGGCAGCTCTCAGCAACTCAGAGAGCCCACAGAAGGTCAGACAGTGCAGGCAAGAGACCCACCGCATGGGGACAAAGAAGGTACAAATGGAGGACTATTCAGCACAACACAAAAGGATCCTATGCCGCCAAAGAACCACTGAGGAATCTGTGCGTCACAGGAAGGAGAGCTGGGGCATAAGCTGTGCTGTGCATGAAAAACGTCTTGGAAGGTCGCACACAAGCCTTGGCAACTGCAAATCACGCTGTGCACGGGGGTACTGTCTTGCGTGGGGAGGCAAGATTTTACCTCCACCAAAGTTGGATAGCTGGACGTTGGGACTGATGCGGTCACTTTAGTCCACCACCGGTTTTGCTGGATCCACGCTCGTCATCTGGAGAGGGGTTCCATGATACCAGTCATCACTGCAGAGAGGTGCCTACTGAAGCAGGGAAGTGACTCTGTCAGTCAGCGGGAAATTCCTTCAGTTCTTACGGTGCAGGCTGAAGACAAGGTAGTCCTCGGAGGATGCACAACTTGGGTACTGTTGCAGTTGCTGGCAGGAGCTGAAGCTGCTATTTTGCAGAAGTCGTCTTTGCTGCTTTGTTGCAGTTTGTAGAGTTCCTGGAGGGTTCAGTTGTTGTTCCGTCGGTAGAGGATGAAGTAAAGGATGCAGAGGATTTCTGCTGCAGTCTTGCAATCCGGATCTGAAGAAACACCCAGAGGAGAGACACTAAATAGCCCTGAAAAGGGGATTGGTCACCTAACAAGGCAAGCACCTGACAGGGGAGGGTTCTGACATCACCTGCTGGCACCGGCCACTCAGATGCTTCCAGAGTGCCCCACCACCTTGGAATCCAAGATGGCAAAACCCAGGGACACTCTGGAGGAGCTCTGAGCACCACCCTTGTGATGGTGATAGACAGGGGAGTGGTCACTCCCGTTTCCTTTGTCTAGTTTCGTGCCAGAGCAAGGACTGGGGCTCCCTGAACAGGTGTAGACTGGATTATACAATGAGGGCACCATCTGTGTCATTCAAAGCATTACCAGATGGTCTGGGCGGCTACCCCCCATGCCTGTAACACCTATTTCAAAAGGGAGAGGGTGTAACACCCCTCTCCCAAAGGACATCCTTTGTTCTTCCTTCCTGTGTTTGAGCTGCTCAAGCAACAGGAGGGCAGAGACCTGTCTGTGAGGTGGCAGCAGCTGGGGCTGCCTGGAAAACCTCAGAAGCCTGGTATGGCAGTACTGGTGGTCCACTGTGGAGCTCCCAGAGTGCATTGGATTGTGCAACCAATACTGGAATCAATATTGGGGTACCATTCTCAGTTGTTGGACACCATACATGGCCATATTCGAGTTTATCATTGTGAAGCTGGACCTAGGTATTGACCTATGTCCAGTGCACGTGTAAATTGCCATCCCCGCACTCATGAAGTACAGGAAAATGGTCCTGGACAATGTGGGGGCACCTCTGCTAGTGCAGGGGTGCCCTTATACACAGGTACTTTGCACCCAGCCTTCAGGGATGGAAGGTCTGAAGTATAGGAGGTTTATAAGTGACCTGGTGTAGTGAAAATGACTGTGCACTCTTTCACACAGGCTGCAATGCCAGTCCTGTAGGAACCTTTTCATGGGCTCCCTATGGGTGGCAAAAGTAATGCTGCAGCCCATAGGGATAACCTAGACCCCCGTGCCCTTTGTACCTAGCTACCATACACTAGGGACCTATAAGGGGGACCAGTATGCCAATTTGGAGTGAAATACTGGGTTACCCATATGTAAGGACAAATTTGGAAACATTGAGAGCATTAGCAGGACTTCAGTGTCACTTTCGAAAACAGTGAAACATACTGACAAGCAAGCCATAAACCACAAGCACTGGGATCCTGGCTAGAAGGATCCCAGTGACACAGTAAAAACACGTTGACATCAGGCAGAAAGTGGGGGTAATATGCCAAAAAGAGAGTACTTTCCTACAAAACATGTCATCCCATCTACATAGACAGACCATGCATGAAACTGCAGCTTACAAATGTTTTCTAAAGAGAAAGAGACACAACCTGGCATGTAGGTACAAGGAATGTTGGCAACAGTGATGGCACATAATCATGTCAATAGACATTCCCCATTTACCAAGGGGAAGCAGTGATCTATATCTGTATCCAAAGAACAAGGTAAGCCCTTTCACATGTATGTTGTATACCTTCACATTGCAGACTGCAGTGAGGTACAAGCATGCATTATACACTAAAGAAAACAAGCTTCTGGGTGGCAGATGCCAACATACACATTTACATAGACATATGGCTGAGGTCAGTGATCCATCACCTACTTACCTTTGGCTTGGAACACTGAGGAGTTGTGGTATGTTGCATAGAAAATACACACTCTAAAAGCACAAACAGTACATGATTGATGATTGTACACAGTGACATGGTGTCCTGTCAGAGCAAGTGGTTTGAGGATTCCACCCAGTTTTGTCCTTGGGTCCCTGGTACAAGAGGCAAGGCACATCCGTTTAAAACACATGACATGTCAACACAAACAATATCTCATCTACTGTGTGACACATGGCTCATCCCTAATTTTCAGGTGGAGCTGTCAGAACCTCACTCAATCACTTGGCAATGTGATGGCAGGAATATTCTCTGTACTCACCCAGTTTTGGCTGCTGTGCTGCCCTCAAACGTCCATCAAGCTCTGGATAGAACACTGCCAGAATGTGAGCTATTAGACAGGTTATGGTCCGATGGGCACCCCACCCACATTGGTAGGACAGCCCCAGCTGGGCCTCCACGATCTTCCTGGCCCAGCGTCTCAAGTCTTTCCACCTGTTTCTGAAGTGATGGTTCTCCGATTCCCTTAATTTTGATGGGCGTTGACCTGCATGGATGCAAAAGACAAATTAAGAGATCATGATCCCAAGTTTCAACACAAATGGTTGAGTCACATATATGTCAGTTACATCAAGCTTGAACTTTTCAAATGTGTCAATACTACCCAAGTGTGACACATACAAGCCACAAAATACAGGGCCATGACCACAGACATACATATCTCAATCTGCAGAGCAACCCACCACTCTGCACAGGACCTATAATGACTAGTCAGGTTTACTGACATCTTATGGGGCATGCTCTAGCAACCTGACTGAGATGTGGGCCACTATGAGGCACAATACAATTATGTGGCTTCTGAAGAGTAGACTCCTTAGACATGAATGGACCAATACATCCACATTCTGTGAGAATGACTCCCTGCATACAGTCCCTACAGGCTACTGCAAGAGTACAAACTCAAATATTACACATGGGTGACAATGAAGGAACTGGCATGGTGGGTACGGAAGGTGTCTAACCTGTCCATGTGTGGACATTTGCAATTGCAAATGAAGACTCATTCCACTTCTAGGGTAGGGGTTCTGTGTTATGTATCTGTACCACAGGACACACTCTTGAACATATGTATCCATCCTACAGAGATGGCATCCAACAGACAAAGGAATGCATTGTCCAGTTTCTGATATGTAACCAAGCTACCCAGTCAAATATCATGGTCTCCCCTGAATCAACATACTGTCTGCATTGTGGAAATGTCAGTTATGCAATGAGCCTGCACAGGACATATATGATCTGTAGGAAGATGACAACAGGGCTGTGGTAGTAAAGGACCTGTCAGGAGTCAGAGAAACACATTGACAATGATGCTAAGTGCACATCTGTCACAGTTCAGTAACCCACCACTGTACCCATTCCTAATCTCATCAAAGGAATGAGGCATTCTGGGCAGCATATTCCAACAGGGAAACATCACTTACATCTTGGTGAATGCAACGACAACGCATATGCATCTACCACGCATGGCTTTACCACGCATGCCTTTACCCCGAATATACCTTTACTACGCATGCCTTTACAACGAATTTCATTGTAAAAGCATGAATGTTAAAGGGGTATGTGTGGTAAAGGTTTTAAAGGTAAGGAATTAAGGGCCAGATGTACTAAGCAGTTTTGCCCATTCTGTGTCTATGGGAAAATGTGTTCGTACATATGGCCCTAAGTGGGTTTTGGGGTGGTAAGGGCATTTTTAGGTTTTAGGGTGGGTATGGGTTTTGGGGTGGTAAGGGCATTTTGAGGTTTTAGGGTGGGTATGGATTTTTGGGTGGTAAGGGCATTTTTAGATTTTAGGGTGTGCATGGGTTTTGAGTGGTAAGATTATTTTTAGGTTTTAGGGTGCGTATGGGATTTGGGGTGGTAAGGGCATTTTTAGGTTTTAGGGTGGGTATGGGTTTTGGGGTGGTAAGGGCATTTTGAGGTTTTAGGGTGGGCATGGGTTTTGGGTGGTAAGATTATTTTTAGGTTTTAGTGTGTGTATGGGTTTTGGGGTGGTGATGGCTTTTTTAGGTTTTAGGGTGGGTATGGGTTTGGGGGTGATAAGGACATTTTTAGGTTTTAGGGTAGGTTTGGGTTTTGGGGTGGTAAGGGCATTTTTAGGTTTTAGGATGGGCATGGGTTTTGGGGTGGTAAGGGGTGTTTAGGTTTTAGGGTGGGTATGGGTTTTGGGATGGTATGAGGTGTTTAGGTTTTAGGGTGGGTATTGGTTTTGGGGTGGTAAGGGCATTTTTAGGCTTTGGGGTAAGGGGTGTTTAGGTTTTAGGGTGGGTATGGGGTTTGGGGTGGTAAGGGCACTTTTGGGTTTTGGGGTGGGTAAGGGTTTTGGGGTTGTAAGGGCATTTTTAGCTGTTAGGGTGGGTTTGGATTTTGGGGTGGTAAGGGCATTTTTAGATTTTAGGGTGGGTATGAGTTTTGGGGTGATAAGAGCATTTTTAGGTTTTAGGGTGGGTTTGGTTTTTTTTGGGTGGTAAGGGCATTTTTAGGTATTAGGGTGGGCATGGGTTTTGAGGTGGTAAGGGGTGTTTAGGTTTTAAGGTGGGTATGAGTTTAGGGTGGTGAGGGGTGTTTAGGTTTTAGGGTGGGTATGGGTTTTAGGTTTGTAAGGGCATTTTTAGGTTTTGGGGAGGTAAGGGGTGTTTCGTTTTTAGGGTAGGTATGGGGTTTGGGATGGTAAGGGGTGTTTAGGTTTCAAGGTGGGTATGGATTTTGGGGTGGTAAGGGCACTTTTGGGTTTTGGGGTGGGTAAGGGTTTTGGGGTTGAAAGGGCATTTTTAGGTTTTAGGGTGGGTTTGGGTTTTGGGAGGTAAGGGCATTTTTAGTTTTTAGGGTGGGTATGGGTTTTGGGGTGGTCAGGGTATTTTTAGTTTTTAGGGTGGGTATGGGTTTTGGGGTGGTAAGGGTATTTTTAGATTTTAGGGTGGGTATGGGGTTTGGGGTGGTAAGGTTACTTTTAGGTTTTAGGGTGGGTATGGGTTTTGGAGTAGTAAGGGCATTTTTAGGTTTTAGGGTGGGTATGGGTTTTAGGGTGGTAAGGGCATTTTTAGGTTTTAGGGTGAGTTTGGGTTTTGGGGTGGCAAGGGCATTTTTAGGTTTTAGGGTGGGTATGGGTTTTGGGGTGGTAATTTTTTTTTTAGGTTTTAGGGTGAGTATGGGGTTTGGTGTGGTAAGGGTTTTTTAGGTTTTACGGTGGGATATGGGTTTTGGGGTGGTAAGGGCATTTTTAGGTTTTGGGGTCGTGAGGGGTGTTTAGGTTTTAGGGTTGGTATGGGTCTTGGTGTGGTAAGGTCATTTTTAGGGTTTAGGGTAGGTATGTTTTTTTGGGTGGAAAGGGGAGTTTGTGTTTTTATGTGTGTGTATATATATAAATATACGTACATGTGGTCTCACATAAACAACAATCATGAAAAAGGGACGTCAGTGAATGGCTGTAATGTCACCTCACCTAGTTCTGTGCATCAAACACAGGGTGGATCAGGGAACACAGAAAACACACACACCACAATGTGAATGAACTGAACATATGGCACTGGCCACCAATACCTGCACATTGACTCTCTCATTGATACCTACAGACACATGAGCATTCAATCTGGCACACATGGGCACAATCTAGCCTGTGAGGAGGGATAGGATGGTAAAGTACACAGAAAACTGTGCACCAGAAGCACTTACCTGCTACTCTGGTGCAACATAGAGCTCCACATGAAGGGGAAGGACCGCAGCTACCAGACTCTCCAACTCCTCTGGTGAGAAAGCTGGGGCCCTATCGCCTGCTGGATTTGGAATGATTGCTCCCAGAGGTTGTATACTGCACCTCGGTTGTGGAGGTGTTGCTGGCAGCAGTGTCAAACGTTAAGTGAGGGATTTTGCAGAACATGGCAGTCATGTCCACCACATACATGGTCGACATTGTCACGACCCAACAACTCTGCCTAATTTGTCAACATCCTGAGGGGCATTGTTTTAATCATGTGTGTGTAGCCCCACTGGGTTGCTTGGAACTTCATTGTACGGTCTGCATTTCAGGATAGATATTGTCAATGTTTGATATGTACTTGATGTTACCAATGCTTGTTCCACTATATAGTTATTTTCATCAATGCTTGTTGAACACATGTGACTGTGTCAAGTCCTCCTGCTTCTAAATGTGTCAGGTTCACTTGTTTATTGGTTGCCAGGCAACCACCACACCCCCAAGTTCTCCAGGGAGCAGCTGCCTCGTGTTTTCAAAGACAAGTCATGCTGGCTATAAATAGTCTTGCTGTGCACATGACTCTGCTTGGATTTGTTCCTGTCTGGCAAGGAAAGCCCTCTGCACTCCAGAATTCCCTCCAGGCCCCACCTGCTGCCCTCTTGACTTGGCTGTAAGCAAAGAGCCTCAGCAGAAATCTTCTGGTAAGAACACACTTCTGTCAGCTAAGTGGAGCATGCTGTCTGGAATCTGTTTGTGTAGAATTTTATTATGGTTGCTTTGTTTTTTGGAGAAAGCTGAAAACTGAGACTGATTGCACTCTAGCCTTCTTGAGACTTTGAAAGCCCTCTTCTAAGGACACAGACATGATTTATGAGTGGGGCCTTGATGAGGGTTGAATAACAAATGTAGCGTGTGGGCCCTCACAACTTTTTTTTTTAACTGAGAACTGTGACAGAACTATCCTCCTCTTGTTTATTTTTGTACTAGTAGTAATTCTGCAATTCAGTGCTAGGATTACTTTATGTGTGAGTTTACTTGCTTTTGATATTGCAACTCATTTTATGTTTGTTTTACCATAGAAAACCTAATGTGAAAGTGCAGATCCGTGAAAGAGACTTGCAGAACTTCCAAATTTGTTTAGAGAAATTCAGATTTCATCACCTTTTGTGTATATTAATCTGTGAACAAGAGAGAAAGGGCCAAGTTGCTAATATTACCAGGTGAATGTGCTGTGATAACCATATTAGATGAATTAAATGAGTTCAGTGCATGCCTTTTTGAATGCTGTTTAATGAGACCAGTGCATACATTATTGAATGTTGTGAATCAGTCTCTTAATAGCAAATAGCTTCACCAATACCGTATTTCATTACAGAAAGGCAACTTCCAGGGGTTCCACTGACAGTCCTCTATAACTCAAAGAACTGCACTCAGCTGGACCTGGTGAAAAGGAGTGCAGTACTTCTTTCTCTCTTTTTCTGAATTCCCTTTCCTTTTGGGGCACCTGCTGGGGCTCCTGGTGCAATCAGCAGCACCAAGAGGTGTCTCAGGGGTTGAAAGAACAGTCATTGCCCCTGCAGACATGCCTGGTTTTCAGGTGAGTGGCTGCACCCCAACAGTCACCACCGGCAGACACAGCCAATGGCCCTCAACAACCACTGGCAACGTCAGCCTATGGCTGTGTCTGACGTGCAACTGCCTACAGCCATGACGTCTTCTGCCGGTGGTCACGGCTGGTTTCTAATGTCCAGTGTCCAGTGGAGAAGGTCAGGCAGCAGCCATTTTAGAGGCCTGAAAGCTGGATTGGGCTTTAAAAACTGTTTCACACCTAAGAAAATGTTGTTTTGTGCACAAAAGCCTGCTTATCCTGTCTTCTCATGTCCGTCCTACTACTCAAAACTCATTGTGACATGTTGCAGGTCACAGATGGCAATATACAGTGAGGCACAGTCCACCCACATCAAAGGTCATGTGTAATGCACAATTTTGATCTAGGTCCAGACACATGATATGTACAAGTGGAAAACCAAGGGGGTAACATGTGACCGGCGTGTCATCAACTGCTGTGATGTGTACTGTTTGCCATGTCCATCCCTTCCAAATTGTTTTGATGCATGTTATCCTTGACATGCATAATGTATGTTGCTTTGGGCACAATGTCTAATATCAGAACACATGCCTTGTCATATACAGGTATCCAGGAGAGCGAGGGTGTGACAAATACCAGTCTAGCGTCCATTGCAAGACCTTCAGATCATGGAAGAATGCAATGTCATACTCCCCTATCATCTGAATCAGGAAACAATAGTTGACTTATGTTGTCAGTTGGAGCTGGATCTGATGACAGATATTAGTTTTTCAACCAGCATACCACCCATTGTTCAAGTCATATCAATGTTGCACTTCCTAGCCACAGGGTCTTTCCAACATACAGGCCCTCATTATGACCCTGGTGGTCAGTGATAAAGTGGCGGTAAAACCGCCAACAGGCTGGCAGTAACTCCCATCAAATTATGGCCATGGTGGTGATATCTCCGGTAGACAGCCAATGTACCACACCAACCGCCAGGGCAGAAACAACAGGCACCACAGCAGTAGCCACCTACAGCCAGGCAGAAGACAAAGTGCTGACCTGCAGAGGCAATACTAGCAGGAGAACACCATCAGCCAGTAACACAAATGGCCCACCATCCCCATTTCCATCACCATTGGCACATACATAGCCCAGCACACAACATGTACACTGCAAAGAAGACATTCACCGACCCCCCTTACACGAGGCCTTCACACACACAACTCCATGCATTTATGCCACATGCATCATGCCCACAGTGTACTCACCTGTTGGTATGGAGGCCTATACAGCAGTCCGTACTGGGGTAGGACCCCATCCACCAGTCGCTCCAATTCCTCTGAAGTGAAGGCTGGGGCCCTTTCCCTGGTCACACAGGCCATGGTAGGTTCCAGGCACAGGTCACAGCAGCACATGCAGTGTAGGTCCTCTCCTATGGAAGGTGAGGAAACAAGTGAGGAATATGATAGAAAATGGTGGTCACATCCATGGAGGTGCATACCGTCACCACCGGCGTATATCACCATTGGCCACTGTACCCCACAGGGCCCAATCATAACCAATGAGGAATTGCACGATGGTTCACGACCGCCTACCGCCATGGCACACGTCAGCAGCATTACCTCACTTCCACCTGTCCCTCCACACAGGACAGGTGGATGTCATTTTGGGGGGGGAGCAGGCCTATGGATTAATGCTGCGTCACAGGATAAATACGCACATACTTCACAGATTGCACTGTCCCACAACATGTTTGCAGATTGCGGACTGCTGTTGTGGCTCCATTGTTCAGTTTGTGACATCTTCCTCACTCCTTTGTCCCTTAGATACCTACTGCTGCAGATGAATAGGAGATGGAGGCATATCCCTGTGTACAGACCCCTGTGGGTACTTGGCTACACTGGAGGACAGGCACATTATACTCACCTATAGAGTGGACAGGGCCACAATCACAGAGCTGTCTGCCCAATTGGAGCCTCGCCCGATATCTACTATCTTGTGCAAGTGCTATCAGTTCTCCATTTTCTGGCAACTGGTTCTGTCCAAGTGATAGTGGGCTTGGCAGCAGTAATGCCACAGCCAAGGTTCTCAAATGTGCTGACAAGAGTGTTGTCTGCCCTGATAAATCACATGTGCAGCTACACTGCATTCCCCCAGGTTGAGGATTTGGCCACTGTGAAGGCTGGATTCTATGCAATGGGACACATCCCCAATATAATTGGTGCGATTGACGGAACACATATTGCATTTGTCCCCCCCGCCAGAATGAACAGGTGTTCAGGAATCGTAAGAGTTTCCACTCCAAGAATGTGCAGATGGTGTGCTTGGCGGATCAGTACATCTCCCACGTCATTGCTAAGTATCCTGGGTCAGTGCATGAGGCCTTTGTCCTGAAGAATATCAGCATCTCAAATGTGATGTCCTGACTACAGAGGGACAGGGTGTGGCTTATAGGTGAGCCCTGGTTCCCACCCAGTATATGTTGGTGTATGCCTATAGTGTTGGCCAGATAGGATAGTATGTGGCTAAATGTTGTCCCTCAATATTTGTAGGTGACTCTGGTTACCCAAACCTATCATGGCTGCTAACCCCTGTGAGGAATGCCAGGACAAGGGCAGAAGAAAGTTATAATGAGGCACATTGGTGAACCAGAAGGATCATTGAAAGGACCTTTGGCCTCCTGAGGGCCAGGTTCTGGTGCTTCCATCTGACAGGTAGATCCCTGTGCTACTCGCCCAAGAAGGTCTGCCAGATAGTAGTGGCATGCTGCATGTTGCACAACCTGGCCCTCAGATGACATGTACCTTTTCTGCAGGAGAAGGAGACTGGAGATGCCTCTGTGGCAGGAGTGGACCCTGTGGACAGTGAGGATGAGGAGGCAGAGGATGAGGATGTGGACTACACAACATCTGTGATCCGTCAGTATTTCTAAGGACACACAGATGAGACGGTGCAACTTTATATTTCTATGACTTTTGTTGTATTCTGTGTGGCACTGGCATGCTGGTATTTCCAACTTCTTTGCCCACTTACTGTTACCTCTGGATATTCATTTTGCAGATGTCGGTGATTTGACAAATACTCTTAGTGTGATCACAACAGCTAGCTGCAGGTCATTAACTATATGCTCATCCTATGTACAGTTCATTTGCAATGGTTGTCGCTGTTTCAATCAATACATATTTGAAATACATGACATAATCAAAGTCAAATTTTATCCAAGGGTGTTTATTTTAGTGCTAATATATAGAGGGAAAAGTGCAATGTGATGGGGTGATGATGGAGGAAAGTCCAGGGTATTGTTCCAGTCTGTTCGTAGCACAGGTGCATTGTCCATGGGGACATAGGAAGGGGAGCAATGGCAGTTCAAGGTGGACAGGGTGACTGAGTGGGACACAAGGGGGACAATCAGGAGAGTCTCATTTCCTGGTGGTGGTCTTGGCAAGTGTCTTTGGCTTCTGTCTGGTTCACAGGGAATGTTTGCGGATGGTTTACCTTCTGCAGGGGGAGGAGGTGCTGTTGGACTGTTGGTCCTGTGGCGGAGCCTCCTGGCCACTAGCAGCAGCGGAAGTGGAGGGCTGTTCAGATGACTGGCTAGTGGCAGGGGCCCGCTGATGTGACACTACCTCCCTCATAATGTTGACCATGTCTGCCAGCACCCCTGCTCTGGAGATCAGGGTATTGTTAATGGCCTGCAAGTCCTCCCTGATCCCCTGATACTGTAGCTCCTGCAGCCATCTGTTCTCCTGCACATTGTCTAGGATCTGGCCCATCGTGTCCTGGGAATTTTGATAGGCTCACAGAATCTCAAGGAGTGCCTCCTGGACAGTCAGTTCCCTGTTCCTGTCCTTCCCCTGGCACACAGCAGTCCTCCCAGTGTCCCTGGTGGCCTGCGCCTCTGTCCCCTGAACTGCGTGCCCACTGCCTCCAACCCCAGGCCCCTGATTGTTTTGTGTGTGGGGGTGACCTGGGGTCCCTGTACAGGTGGGCACACTGCTGATTGACGTGTCCTGGGGACAGAGGTTTGGGGACGCTGGGTGGGTGCTGTGATGTTGGTTCATGATGGGGGAGGCTCTATGGTGATCCGTGAATGGGCTTGGGTGACTGGCTGTCCAGTGGTCCCTGATAGGCTAGGTAGATCGTGCAGATCCTGAAGACCAGAGTTACTGTTGTCACTGTGGGCCTCTTCTGTTGGGGAACTGGATTGTGATGGCACCTCCTCTCCAGTGACATTGGCTGGGGTACCTGTGGGGATGTAACTGATTTATTATGCTTTATGTGTACGACATATATTGTACATCCGTGGCTTCCCCTCTATGGTTGGTGTTGCCCTGCCAGCTTTTATTTGTGTATGTCGGTGTATGGTAGTATTGTTAGTTTCCCTATGCCGTGCATGTTTTAGTGATGAGTGTCCATGCAGGGCTGTGAGGGGTGTCCATGCATTGGTAGAGCATGCAGGACTTAGCATTAGGATTAGTGTGATGTGATGGTGGAGTGTGTGGGATGGAGATGAGTGATGGGAGTGAGGGTGAGGGTGTTTGATGGCATGCAGTTATGGGGGTGATAATTGTTGAAAGTTGACTTACCAGAGTCCAGTCCTCCCCCAACACCAGCATTGCCCTCAGGATGCAATATTGCCAGTACCTGCTCCTCCCATGGTGTGAGTTGTAGGGGAGGAGCTGAGGGTCCACCGCCAGTCCTCTGTATAGCGAGCTGGTGTCTTGCTGCTATAGAACGTACCTTCCCCCGTAGGTCGTTCCACCTCTTCCTGATATTGTCCCTTGTTCTGGGGTTCTGTCCCGAGGCATTGACCCTGTCCACGATTCTCTGCCATAACTCCATCTTCCTTGCTATTTATATTTGCTGCACCTGTGCTGCAAAGAGCTGTGGCTCTACCCTGACAATTTCCTCCACCACAACCCTTAACTCCTCCTCAGTGAAACAGGGGTGCCTTTGTTGTGCCATGGGTGTTTTGTAATGTGTTGGGGTGTGTGATGTGGAGTGCGTGAGGGGTGTATGGGTGTGCGTGTTGTGTGGCTCTAGTTGTCGCATTAGTCTTGGTGTCAGTCTTGTGCCAATGATTTGTATTCATAAGGGTGTGTGGGTACTGTGGGAGTGTGTTTTATAGTGGTGTGGGTGTGGTGTGTGTATGGGTGTCAGGTGTGTGTTGTTTGAATTGGCCAATGTGGTGTTGTTTTGTCTGTGGGTGTCCATTGTGAGCACAGCGGTATGTACCACCAATGGTTTACCACCACTGAATGTCTGCTGTGGTGATTTGTGGGTCATAATGTGATGTGCGTTGTTCTGTCGGTGTAACAGTGTAGGTTTTGGGACTGCCAGTTTATGACTGACCTTTGGTCTGACAGGGGTCTTTGGACAGATAGACACTGGGCTGGTGAATGGAGTGACAGTGAAGGTTGCAAAAGGTGAGCAGAGAGCATGCATGACATAACATTTATGTGACATTGTTAGAAATGAGGTCTTCGATTGGCAGCAGGTTACCGCCTGTCCAGGCAATGACCCTCACTCTAGTCAGGGTAAAGGAGAATCACCCTCAGCTAACCCCCGTTCACCCCCTTGGTAGCTTGGCTTGAGAAGGCAGGCTTAACTTCAGTGTTCTCGGTGTAAAGTATTTGTACCAACACACAGTAACTTAATGAAAACACTAGAAAATGACACAACACAGGTGTGTGTCGAAAAAGGTGATGCATTGATTTCTCACCCGCAAGTGAGATCATGCGCCATTTGTCCTTCTGTGGTCTGGTCGGCTTGCATCGATTTTCCTCTCCGCAGGAGAGCGATGCGTCAATCCGGGCTGAGTGGTTTGTGCCGTTACCAGCGTCGCATTGGTTCTCTGGCTGTGAGCGTCAGCCTCACAGCTGCTCTGCAAGCACTGTGTCACTTTCAGCAGCGGAGTCGGCAGCACATCGTTTCTTCAGCCGCGTCTCGGAGGTTGCGTCGGTGCGTGGATTTTCAATGTTGGTCTGCCAGCTTCACCTGTCAAAGCCCCAGGAACTGGATAGGGCACCACTTGGCAGGGCCGGAGTCTCAGCAGAGAGTCCAGGAGCTGGCAGGGGAAGTCTTTGATGGCCCTGAGACTTCAACAACAGGAGGCAAGCTCAGGAAAAGCCCTTGGAGATTTCTTCACAAGTAGGAATGCACAACAGAGTCCAGTCTTTTGCCCTCAATATGACAATGGTGGTATAGACCGCCTGCCACCGTGGCGACGGCCGCCAAAATACCATCACCACGGCTACCAGCCATGCGCCATATTATGACCGTAGCCGGAATTCTGCCAGAAAGATGGCGGAATTCTGGCTGCGGCCATGGCAGCGGATGGCAGTAAGGTGGCACTGCTGTCAGCAGCAGCAGCACCACACCAGTAGACCACTGCAGACCGTATCATGACACATGATACGGCCTGGTCTTGTTCTGTTGGTGCACGCTGCTGCTGGCAGCAGTGCCCTGTCCTGTCTCCTGCTGGAGGACCCACTGAGATCAGGTAAGTCAGGTGTTCTGACATGGGAGAGGGGTGGAGGTTGTTCTGTGTGTGTGGGGGTGCGTGTGTGTATGTTGGTGCGTGCATGTATGCGGGTGTGTGGCATGTGGAATGTTTGTGTGCATGTATGTATGTCAGTGTGTGTGGATGTGTGTGTGAATGGGTGTATGCATGCATGGGTGAATGTGGGTATGTGTGTGAATGCATGTGTGTGATGGGGCGTACATTTGCGTGTATGTCGTGGGGGGTCTGCAGAGGGGGGGTAAGGGAAACCTGGGGAGGGGGGCAAGGAAGACCCCTATCAGTGACAGGGAAGGGATTCCCTGTCACTGATAGTGCCTACCGCCATGGTTTTTGTGGCAATAAGGAAGGAACAACACCATGGAGGTAGGCGGGGTCATAATCCCACAGACGGGCTAGTGACGGCTGCCTGGCTGGAGACTGAAGTCTCCAGCCCGGCGGCTGTTACCGCACTGAAGGACGGAGTGGTACATTGGCGGTTTGGCAATACCGCAGTCCGCCAGGGTCCTAATGATGGCCTTTGTCCCCTTTCACCAGACAGAAGCAGCAACTGGAGGATAGCTCCACAAACAACAGTCACAGGCAGGGCAGCACTTCTCAGCTCTTCTGCTCTTCTCCAGGAAAAGGTTCCTCTTGATGTCCAGAAGTGATCTCAAGTCTGTGGTTTTGGGTGTGGTTCTTATACCCATTTTGGCCTTTGAAGTAGGCTTACTTCAAAGGAAAGTGTCGCTTGGTTTTGTGAAATCCTGCCTTGCCCAGGCCAGGCTCCAGACACACACCAGGGGGTTGGAGACTGTATTGTGTGAGGGCAGGAACAGCCCTTTCAGGTGTGAGTGACCACTCCTCCCTACACTCCTAGCACAGATGGCCCATCAGGATATGCAGGCTACACCCCAGCTCCCTTTGTGTCACTATCTAGAGAGAGGTGCAAACAGCCCAACTGTCAAACTGACCCAGACAGGGAATCCACAAACAGGCAGAGTCACAGAATGGCTTAAGCGAGAAAATGTTCACTTTTTAAAAGATGCATTTTCAAACACATATGCGGTCATTACAACATTGGCGGTAAAAGCAGCTTACCGCCGTGCAGAAGACTGCCAACACACCGCCGCGGAATTCCGCCACAGCTATTATGACCCACATTTCGGAATCCGGCAAAATTCAGACACCCACACAAAGTCCGCCACACCAAAGGTCAGTGATAAACTGGTGAAAACAAAACCGACACCGTCATGCCAACAGAAATACACCCACACTATCACGACACACGAATCCATGCAGCGATCTTTCAACCGCGGTATTCCATTGGCGGTACACACCGCCGTGCTCAAAATACACACACTCTTACAAAACACAGCCACATTGGACAATTTAAAATACACGCACCTGATACACATACACACACCACTCCCACACACCCAATACAATATAAAACACACACCCACATCACCCAAAAACCCCTACGACCACAATTATGGAGAGAAGGCCAGAGAGAGAACAACAGCATCCACAGGCACACAACACCATCACCCACAGAACTTCCACGCACCTCACACAACACACCACTACATATCAGCACACATATCACCACACACTCCACCCCACACATCACCTACACCACCCCATGGCACGGCAAAGACACCCCAGGTTCTCGGAGAAGGAGCTCAGGTCATGGTGGAGGAAATCGTCCGGGTAGAGCCACAGCTATTCGGATCACAGGTGCAGCACACCTCCATTGCAAGGAAGATGGAGCTATGGCGAAGAATAGTGGACAGGGTCAACGCAGTCGAACAGCACCCAAGAAATCGGGAGGACATCAGGAAGAGGTGGAACGACCTACGGGGGAAGGTGTGTTCCATGGTCTCAAGACACCACCTGGCGGTTCAGCGGACTGGTGGCGGACCCCCACATCCTCCCCCACAACTAACAACATGGGAGGAGCAGGTCTTGGAGATTCTGCATCCTGAGGGCCTTGCAGGAGTAGGTGGAGGAATGGACTCTGGTAAGTCAAATCTTAACTATTACAGCCCCCACCCTACCTGCATGCTATCAAATACCCTCACCCTCACCCTCACACCCAGCACCCCAACTCCTCACATATGTCCCAATATCACAAACCACCCATCCCAACACCAAGCCCTGCATGCAACAACAAAGCATGGACACCCATCACTAAATCATGCCCACTGCACATACCCATACAACCCCCTAAACTATCCTCACACAAGGTCTCACACAGGAATGCAAGCACTGGGGTACACAGTCACCCACCCATTGCACACCATGACACACACAGATGTAATAACCATCCTTTTATACCCCTGCAGGACCCCTACCCATCGTCACCGGACAGGAGGGTCCACACATGTCCACACCACCAACAGAAGAGGCCCACAGTGATGACAGCACCTCTGTCCAACTGGATCTAGATGACCAGCCCGGCCCATCGGGGACCTCGGGACGGTCGGTTCCCATCACCCAGTCACAGGCCACTACAGACCTTCCATCCTCTAGAAACACCAGCACAGCAACCACCCAGCGGGCCCATACCTATGTCCCCAGGACACGTCAATCAGCTGTGTGTGCACCACTACAGGGAACCCAGGTTAACCCACTACCCCAACAACAACAGGGACCTGGGGGCAGTGGTAGTGGGCACACTGTCCAGGGGACGGAGGCCCAGGAACACAGGGGAACTGGGAGGGCTGCTGTGCGACAGGGGGTGGGCAGGCCAAGGGAACCCACTCTCCACGAGGCCCTCTCCTCCATCATGGGAGCCTACCACCACTCCCAGGAGACTATGGCAAAGGAACTGGCCAAGTTTCAGGAGACCCAGCGCCTGCAGGAGGAACAGTATATGAGATTCAGGGAGGAACTCAGAACCATCAGCTCCACCCTGGGCTCCATTGTAGGGGTGCTGAAGGAAGTCCTCAACACCAGAAGGAACACTGTGGCACTACAATGGGCCCCTGACACTAGCATAGACGATGAACTGCCCACCACCTCCGCCGGCGCTATTGGACAGGACGCCCCGCCACAGGACCACCACACCAGCACCCCAGCCACTGCAGAGGGGGAACCACCCCGCAAACGGTCCCTGAGATCCAGGACAAAGACAGAGCACGATGCCAAGACCCCCGCCAAGAAATGAGACCACCCTGATTGTCATCTACTGTCCCACTTTGTCACCCTGTCCATACTGAAACTGCCCCAGCTCCACTTTCTATGCCCATATAGTCAATGCACCTGTGAGACTAATAGACTGACTCTGCCATGGACATTCATCCGCCATCACCCCTCACCATTTCTCTACCCCCTCCAATATTGAGCACTTAAATAAACACACTTAAAGCACAAAACAATCTGGAGTCTGTCTGTGATTTCGAAATAGTGTATTAGCAATTACAGTGGCAAAATGCTCTTTCAAGTTTAATGTCAACATACCTATGTCACACAGCTCTAGTCCATGAGGAATCTAAGCAGATGTCACACAGTGGGACCCACATCTGTGAAATTGTAAGGGAAAGTGACAACTCAGTGACCATACACTGGGTGAAAACAACACACAGTAGAGAGGTAGTAGTGTTAAAGTACATGTAGTAGGCAGGTTGGTATTCTTACCTGTGTCTCACTGGAATTATTGCTGGATCACTGAGTCCCTGTTGTGCATGTCTTCTTCCCCTGCTTCCTCGTCTTCACTGTCCACAGGCTCCACAGCTGCAACAACACCGCCATCTGGACCATCTTCCTGCAGAAAAGGCACCTGTCATCGCAAAGCCAAGTTATGAAGCATACACCAGGCCACGATGATCTGGCACACCTTCTTTGGTGAGTAGAATAGGGATCAACCTGTCATATGGAGGCACCTGAACCATATGGAGGCATCTGAACCTGGCCTTCAGGAGGCCGAAGGTCCACTCGATCACCCTCCTAGGTCGCCCATGGGTCTCATTGTAGCGTTCCTCTGCCCTTTTCCTGGGATTCCTCACTAGGGTCAGTAGCCGTGACAGGTTGGGGTAACCAGAGTCACCTGCAAATGGTGAGGGACAACTGTTAGACACGCACTAACCTGGAGGGATATCCCCAGACAACCATTCCCACTGACTTGCTTCCAGGTGCTCACCTAATAGCCACACACGGTGCCTCTGGAGTTGACCCATCACATAAGGGATGCTGCTATTCCGAAGGATGTAGGCGTCATGCACTGAGCCAGGGAACCTGGCATTCACATGGGAGATGTACTGGTCTGCCAAACATACCATTTGTACATTCCTAGAATGGTAACTCTTCTGGTTTCTGTACACCTGTTCACTCCTGTGGGGGGGTTCCAAAGCCACACGTGTCCCATGAATGGCACCTATGATGTTGGGGATGTGTCCCAGGGCATAGAAATCCCCTTTCACCGTAGGCAAATCGTTTGGTAGGTTTCCCTTGATGGCTGCTGAGCCCAGGACCAAAAAAGCAGGTGAGCCCCCTGCAAAAATAGGTCGTTTTGTATTTGATAATTTTGATGTGTCCAGATAGTGTTTTGAGGCATTTCCCATCGCGAGCACAAGACCTACCCACACAAGTGAGGTACCATTTTTATCAGGAGACTTGGGGAAATTTGTGGCTCCTCTCAGATTACAGAACTTTTTGTCACCGAAGTGAGAGGAAAAAGTGTTTTATTTGGCAAATATTGAGCTTTGCAAAGGATTCTGGGTAACAGAATCTGGTGGGAGCCCCACAAGTCACCCCATCTTGGATTCCCCTAGGTGTCTAGTTTTTAAATATGCACAGGTTTGGTAGGTTTCCCTAAGTGCCGGCTGAGCTAGTGGCCAAAATCCACAGGTAGTCACTTTAAAAAAAACACCTCTGTTTTCTTTGGGAAAATGTGATGTGTCCATGTAGTTTTTTGGGGGCATTTCCTGACGCAGGCACTAGGCCTACCCACACAACTGAGGTATCATTTTTATCTGGAGACTTGAGGGAACGCTGGGTGTAAGGAAATATGTGGCTCCTCTCACATTCCAGAACTTTATGTGACTGAAATGTGAGGAAAAGGAGTTTTTGGCCATATTTTGAGGTTTGCAAAGGATTCTGGATAACAGAACCTGGTGGAAGCCCCACAAGTCACCCCATGTTAGATTTCCCTATATATCTTGTTTCAAAAAATGCACAGGTTTGGTAGGTTTCCATAAGTGCCGGCTGAGCTAGAGGCCAAAATCCACAGGTAGGCACTTTGCAAAAAACACCTCTGTTTTCTTTGGGAAAATGTGATGTGCCCACGTTGTGTTTAGGGGCATTTCCTGCCACGGGCACTAGGCCTACCCACGCAAGTGAGATACGATTTTTATCGGGAGACTTGGGGAAATGCTGGGTGGAAGGAAAGTTGTAGCTCCACTCAGATTCCAGAACTTTCTGTCACTGAAATGAGAGGAAAAAGTGTTTTTTTGCCAAATGTTGAGGTTTGCACAGGATTCTGGGTAACAGAACCTGGTGAGAGCCCCACAAGACACCCCATCTTGGATTCCCCTACGTGTCTTGTCTTAAAAAATGCACAGGTTTGGTAGGATTCCCTAAGTGCCGGCTGAGCTAGAGGCCAAAATCCACAGGTGGGCACTTTACAAAAAAAAACACCTCTGTTTTCTTTGGGAAAATGTGATGTGTCCATGTTGTGTTTAGGGGCATTTCCTGCTGCGGGCACTAGGCCTACCCACACAAGTGAGATACGATTTTTATCGGGAGACTTGGGGAAATGCTGGGTGGAAGGAAAGTTGTGGCTCCACTCAGATTCCAGAACTTTCTGTCACTGAAATGAGAGGAAAAAGTGTTTTTTTGCCAAATGTTGAGGTTTGCACAGGATTTTGGGTAACAGAACCTGGTGAGAGCTCCACAAGTCACCCCATCTTGGATTCCCCTAGGTGTCGTGTCTTAAAAAATGCACAGGTTTGGTACGTTTCCCTAAGTGCCGGCTGAGCTAGAGGCCAAAATCCACAGGTGGGTACTTTGCAAAAAAAACCTCTGTTTTCTTTAGGAAAATGTGATGTGTCCACGTTGTGTTTAGGGGCATTTCCTTCCACGGGCACTAGGCCTACCTACACAAGTGAGGTACCATTTTTATCGGGAGACTTGGGGAACGCTGGGTGGAAGGAATCTTGTGGTTCCTCTCACATTCCAGAACTTTCTGTCACTGAAATGTGAGATAAATGTGTTTTCTTAGCCATATTTTGAGGCTTGCAAAGGATTCTGGGTAACAGAACCTGGTGGGAGACCCACAAGCCACACCATATTGGATTCCCCTAGGTCTCTGGTTTACAAAAATGCACTGGTTTGGTAGCTATCCCTAAGTGCCGGCTGAGCTAGAGGCCAAAATCCACAGGTAGGCACTTTGCAAAAAACACCTCTGTTTTCTTTGGGAAAATGTGATGTGTCCATGTTGTGTTTTGGGGCATTTCCTGTCAAGGGCAATAGGCCTACTCACATAAGTGAGGTATCATTTTTATCAGGAGACTTGAGGGAATGCTGGGTGTAAGGAAATGTGTGGCTCCTCTCACATTCCAGAACTTTCTGTCACTGAAATGTGAGGAAAATGAGTTTTTTTGACATATTTTGAGGTTTGCAAAGGATTCTGGGTAACAGAACCTGGTGGGAGCCCCACAAGTCACCCCATCTTGGATTCCCCTAGGTGTCTTGTTTTAAAAAATGCACAGGTTTGGTAGGTTTACCTAAGTGCCGGCTGAGCTAGAGGCCAAAATCCACAGTTAGGCACTTTGCAAAAAACACCTCTGTTTTCTTTGGTAACATGTGATGTGTCCACTTTGTGTTTAGGTGCATTTCCTGCCACGGGAACTAGGCCTACCCACACAAGTGAGATGCGATTTTTATCAGGATACTTGGGGAAATGCTGGGTGGAAGGAAAGTTGTGGCTCCACTTAGATTCCAGAACTTTCTGTCACCGAAATGAGAGGAAAAAGTGTTTTTTTGCCATATTTTGAGGTTTACACAGGATTCTGGGTAACACAACCTGGTGAAAGCCCCACAAATCACCCCATCTTAGATTCCCCTAGGTGTCTTGTTTTAAAAAACTGCACAGGATTGGTAGGTTTCCCTAAGTGCTGGCTGAGGTAGAGGCCAAAATCCACAGGTAGGCACTTTGCAAAAAACACCTCTGTTTTCTTTGGGAAAATGTGATGTGTCCATGTTGTGTTTTGGGGCATTTCCTGTCACGGGCAATAGGCCTACTCACACAAGTGAGGTATCATTTTTATCGGGAGACTTGACGGAACGCTGTGTGTAAGGAACTGTGTGGCTCCTCTCACATTCCAGAACTTTATGTGACTAAAATGTGAGGAAAAGGTGTTTTTTAGCCATATTTTGAGGTTTGCAAAGGATTCTGGGTAACAGAACCTGGTGGGAGCCCCACAAGTCACCCCATCTTAGATTCCCCTACGTGTCTTGTTTAAAAAAATGCACAGGTTTGGTAGGTTTCCCTAAGTGGCAGCTGAACTAGAGGGCAAAATCCACAGGTAGGCACTTTGCAAAAAACACCTCTGTTATCTTTGGGAAAATGTGATGTGTCCATGTTGTGTTGAGGGGCATTTCCTACCGCGGGCACTAGGCCTACCCACACAAGTCAGATACGATTTTTAACAGTAGACTTGGGGAAATGCTGGTTGGAAGGAAATTTGTGGCTCCTCTCACATTCCAGAACTTTCTGTCACTTAAATAAATGAGAGATAAATGTGTTTTTTTAGCCATATTGTGAGGTTTGCAAAGAATTATGGGTAACAGAACCTGGTGGGAGCCCCACAAGCCACCCCATATTGAATTCCCCTAGGTGTCTAGTTTACAAAAATGCACAGGTTTGGTAGCTTTCCCTAAGTGCCGGCTGAGCTAGAGGCCAAAATCCACAGATAGGCACTTTACAAAAAACACCTCTGTTTTCTTTGGGAAAATGTGATTTGTCCATGTTGTGTTTTGGGGCATTTCCTGTCACAGGCAATAGGCCTACTCACACAAGTGAGGTATCATTGTTATCGGGAGACTTGGGGGGACGGGGGTGTAAGGAAATTTGTGGCTCCTCTCACATTCCAGAACTTTCTGTCACCGAAATATGAGGAAAAAGTGTTTTTTTTAGTCAAATGTTGAGGTTTGCAAAGGATTCTGGGCAACAGAACCTGGTGAGAGCCCCACAAGGCACCCCATCTTGGATTCCCCTAGGTGTCTTGTTTGAAAAAATGCACAGGTTTGGTAGGTTTCCCTGGGTGCCGGCTGAGCTAGAGGCCAAAATCCACAGCTAGGCATTTTGCACAAAACATGTCTGTTTTCTTTGGAAAAATGTGATGTGTTCCTGTTGTGTTTTGGGGCATTTCCGGTCATGGGCAATAGGCATACCAAAGCAAGTGAAGTATCATTTTTATGGGGAGACTTGGGGGAACACTGGGTGTAAGGAAATTTGTGGCTCCTCTCACATTTCAGAACTTTCTGTCACCGAAATGTGAAAAAAAAGTGATATTTTTATCCAAATGTTGAGGTTTGCAAAGGATTCTGGGTAACAGAACCTGGTGAGAGCCCCACAAGTCACTCCATCTTGGATTCCCCTAGGTGTCTTGTTTTAAAAAATGCAAAGGTTTGGTAGGTTTCCCTAAGTGCCGGCTGAGCTAGAGGCCAAAATCCACAGGTAGGCACTTTGCAAAAAACACCTCTGTTTTCTTTGGGAAAATGTGATGTGTCCACGTTGTGTTTAGGGGCATTTCCTGCCGCGGGCACTAGGCCTACCCACACAAGTGATATACCATTTTTATCGGGAGATTTGGGGAAATGCTGGGTAGAAGGAAAGTTGTGGCTCCACTCAGATTCCAGAACTTTTTGTCACCGAAATGAGAGGAACAAGTGTTTTTTTTGCCAAATGTTGAGCTTTGCAAATAAATCTGGTTAACAGAATCTGGTGGGAGCCCTACAAGCCACCCCATATTGGATTCCCCTAGGTGTCTGGTTTACAAAAATGCACAAGTTTGGTAGCTATCCCTAAGTGCCGGCTGAACTAGAGGCCAAAATCCACAGGTAGGCACTTTGCAAAAAACACATCTGTTTTCTTTGTGAAAATGTGATGTGTCCATGTTGTGTTTTGGGGCATTTCCTGTCACGGGCAATAGGCCTACTCACATAAGTGAGGTATAATTTTTATCAGGAGACTTGAGGTGTAAGGAAATTTGTGGCTCCTCTCACATTCCAGAACTTCCTGTCACTGAAATGTGAGGAAAATGTGTTTTTTTAGCCATCTTTTGAGGTTTGCAAAGGATCCTGGGTAACAGAAACTGGTGGGAGCCCCACAAGACACCCCATCTTGGATTCCCCTAGGTGTCTTGTTTTAAAAAATGCACAGATTTGGTAGGTTTACCTAAGTGCCGGCTGAGCTAGTGGCCAAAATCCACAGGTAGACACTTTAAAAAAAACACCTCTGTTTTCTTTGGGAAAATGTGATGTGTCCATGTCGTTTTTTGGGGGCATTTCCTTACGCAGGCACTAGGCCTACCCACACAACTGAGGTATCATTTTTATCTGGAGACTTGAGGGAACGCTGGGTGTAAGGAAATATGTGGCTCCTCTCACATTCCAGAACTTTATGTGACTGAAATGTGAGGAAAAGGAGTTTTTGGCCATATTTTGAGGTTTGCAAAGGATTCTGGATAACAGAACCTGGTGGAAGCCCCACAAGTCACCCCATGTTAGATTTCCCTATATATCTTGTTTAAAAAAATGCACAGGTTTGGTAGGTTTCCCTAAGTGCCGGCTGAGCTAGAGGCCAAAATCCACAGGTAGGCACTTTGCAAAAAACACCTCTGTTTTCTTTGGGAAAATGTGATGTGCCCACGTTGTGTTTAGGGGCATTTCCTGCCGCGGGCACTAGGCCTACCCACGCAAGTGAGATACGATTTTTATCGGGAGACTTGGGGAAATGCTGGGTGGAAGGAAAGTTGTAGCTCCACTCAGATTCCAGAACTTTCTGTCACTGAAATGAGAGGAAAAAGTGTTTTTTTGCCAAATGTTGAGGTTTGCACAGGATTCTGGGTAACAGAACCTGGTGAGAGCCCCACAAGACACCCCATCTTGGATTCCCCTACGTGTCTTGTCTTAAAAAATGCACAGGTTTGGTAGGATTCCCTAAGTGCCGGCTGAGCTAGAGGCCAAAATCCACAGGTGGGCACTTTACAAAAAAAAAACACCTCTGTTTTCTTTGGGAAAATGTGATGTGTCCATGTTGTGTTTAGGGGCATTTCCTGCTGCGGGCACTAGGCCTACCCACACAAGTGAGATACGATTTTTATCGGGAGACTTGGGGAAATGCTGGGTGGAAGGAAAGTTGTGGCTCCACTCAGATTCCAGAACTTTCTGTCACTGAAATGAGAGGAAAAAGTGTTTTTTTGCCAAATGTTGAGGTTTGCACAGGATTTTGGGTAACAGAACCTGGTGAGAGCTCCACAAGTCACCCCATCTTGGATTCCCCTAGGTGTCGTGTCTTAAAAAATGCACAGGTTTGGTACGTTTCCCTAAGTGCCGGCTGAGCTAGAGGCCAAAATCCACAGGTGGGTACTTTGCAAAAAAAACCTCTGTTTTCTTTAGGAAAATGTGATGTGTCCACGTTGTGTTTAGGGGCATTTCCTTCCACGGGCACTAGGCCTACCTACACAAGTGAGGTACCATTTTTATCGGGAGACTTGGGGAACGCTGGGTGGAAGGAATCTTGTGGTTCCTCTCACATTCCAGAACTTTCTGTCACTGAAATGTGAGATAAATGTGTTTTCTTAGCCATATTTTGAGGCTTGCAAAGGATTCTGGGTAACAGAACCTGGTGGGAGACCCACAAGCCACCCCATATTGGATTCCCCTAGGTCTCTGGTTTACAAAAATGCACTGGTTTGGTAGCTATCCCTAAGTGCCGGCTGAGCTAGAGGCCAAAATCCACAGGTAGGCACTTTGCAAAAAACACCTCTGTTTTCTTTGGGAAAATGTGATGTGTCCATGTTGTGTTTTGGGGCATTTCCTGTCAAGGGCAATAGGCCTACTCACATAAGTGAGGTATCATTTTTATCAGGAGACTTGAGGGAATGCTGGGTGTAAGGAAATGTGTGGCTCCTCTCACATTCCAGAACTTTCTGTCACTGAAATGTGAGGAAAATGAGTTTTTTTGACATATTTTGAGGTTTGCAAAGGATTCTGGGTAACAGAACCTGGTGGGAGCCCCACAAGTCACCCCATCTTGGATTCCCCTAGGTGTCTTGTTTTAAAAAATGCACAGGTTTGGTAGGTTTACCTAAGTGCCGGCTGAGCTAGAGGCCAAAATCCACAGTTAGGCACTTTGCAAAAAACACCTCTGTTTTCTTTGGTAACATGTGATGTGTCCACTTTGTGTTTAGGTGCATTTCCTGCCGCGGGAACTAGGCCTACCCACACAAGTGAGATGCGATTTTTATCTGGATACTTGGGGAAATGCTGGGTGGAAGGAAAGTTGTGGCTCCACTTAGATTCCAGAACTTTCTGTCACCGAAATGAGAGGAAAAAGTGTTTTTTTGCCATATTTTGAGGTTTACACAGGATTCTGGGTAACACAACCTGGTGAAAGCCCCACAAATTACCCCATCTTAGATTCCCCTAGGTGTCTTGTTTTAAAAAACTGCACAGGATTGGTAGGTTTCCCTAAGTGCTGGCTGAGGTAGAGACCAAAATCCACAGGTAGGCACTTTGCAAAAAACACCTCTGTTTTCTTTGGGAAAATGTGATGTGTCCATGTTGTGTTTTGGGGCATTTCCTGTCACGGGCAATAGGCCTACTCACACAAGTGAGGTATCATTTTTATCGGGAGACTTGACGGAACGCTGTGTGTAAGGAACTTTGTGGCTCCTCTCACATTCCAGAACTTTATGTGACTAAAATGTGAGGAAAAGGTGTTTTTTAGCCATATTTTGAGGTTTGCAAAGGATTCTGGGTAACAGAACCTGGTGGGAGCCCCACAAGTCACCCCATCTTAGATTCCCCTACGTGTCTTGTTTAAAAAAATGCACAGGTTTGGTAGGTTTCCCTAAGTGGCAGCTGAACTAGAGGGCAAAATCCACAGGTAGGCACTTTGCAAAAAACACCTCTGTTATCTTTGGGAAAATGTGATGTGTCCATGTTGTGTTGAGGGGCATTTCCTACCGCGGGCACTAGGCCTACCCACACAAGTCAGATACGATTTTTAACAGTAGACTTGGGGAAATGCTGGTTGGAAGGAAATTTGTGGCTCCTCTCACATTCCAGAACTTTCTGTCACTTAAATAAATGAGAGATAAATGTGTTTTTTTAGCCATATTGTGAGGTTTGCAAAGAATTATGGGTAACAGAACCTGGTGGGAGCCCCACAAGCCACCCCATATTGAATTCCCCTAGGTGTCTAGTTTACAAAAATGCACAGGTTTGGTAGCTTTCCCTAAGTGCCGGCTGAGCTAGAGGCCAAAATCCACAGATAGGCACTTTACAAAAAACACCTCTGTTTTCTTTGGGAAAATGTGATGTGTCCATGTTGTGTTTTGGGGCATTTCCTGTCACAGGCAATAGGCCTACTCACACAAGTGAGGTATCATTGTTATCGGGAGACTTGGGGGGACGGGGGGTGTAAGGAAATTTGTGGCTCCTCTCACATTCCAGAACTTTCTGTCACCGAAATATGAGGAAAAAGTGTTTTTTTTAGTCAAATGTTGAGGTTTGCAAAGGATTCTGGGCAACAGAACCTGGTGAGAGCCCCACAAGGCACCCCATCTTGGATTCCCCTAGGTGTCTTGTTTGAAAAAATGCACAGGTTTGGTAGGTTTCCCTGGGTGCCGGCTGAGCTAGAGGCCAAAATCCACAGCTAGGCATTTTGCACAAAACATGTCTGTTTTCTTTGGAAAAATGTGATGTGTTCCTGTTGTGTTTTGGGGCATTTCCGGTCATGGGCAATAAGCATACCAAAGCAAGTGAAGTATCATTTTTATGGGGAGACTTGGGGGAACACTGGGTGTAAGGAAATTTGTGGCTCCTCTCACATTTCAGAACTTTCTGTCACCGAAATGTGAAAAAAAAGTGATATTTTTATCCAAATGTTGAGGTTTGCAAAGGATTCTGGGTAACAGAACCTGGTGAGAGCCCCACAAGTCACTCCATCTTGGATTCCCCTAGGTGTCTTGTTTTAAAAAATGCAAAGGTTTGGTAGGTTTCCCTAAGTGCCGGCTGAGCTAGAGGCCAAAATCCACAGGTAGGCACTTTGCAAAAAACACCTCTGTTTTCTTTGGGAAAATGTGATGTGTCCACGTTGTGTTTAGGGGCATTTCCTGCCGCGGGCACTAGGCCTACCCACACAAGTGATATACCATTTTTATCGGGAGATTTGGGGAAATGCTGGGTAGAAGGAAAGTTGTGGCTCCACTCAGATTCCAGAACTTTTTGTCACCGAAATGAGAGGAACAAGTGTTTTTTTTGCCAAATGTTGAGCTTTGCAAATAAATCTGGTTAACAGAATCCGGTGGGAGCCCTACAAGCCACCCCATATTGGATTCCCCTAGGTGTCTGGTTTACAAAAATGCACAAGTTTGGTAGCTATCCCTAAGTGCCGGCTGAACTAGAGGCCAAAATCCACAGGTAGGCACTTTGCAAAAAACACATCTGTTTTCTTTGTGAAAATGTGATGTGTCCATGTTGTGTTTTGAGGCATTTCCTGTCACGGGCAATAGGCCTACTCACATAAGTGAGGTATAATTTTTATCAGGAGACTTGAGGTGTAATGAAATTTGTGGCTCCTCTCACATTCCAGAACTTCCTGTCACTGAAATGTGAGGAAAATGTGTTTTTTTAGCCATCTTTTGAGGTTTGCAAAGGATTCTGGGTAACAGAAACTGGTGGGAGCCCCACAAGACACCCCATCTTGGATTCCCCTAGGTGTCTTGTTTTAAAAAATGCACAGATTTGGTAGGTTTACCTAAGTGCCGGCTGAGCTAGTGGCCAAAATCCACAGGTAGACACTTTAAAAAAAACACCTCTGTTTTCTTTGGGAAAATGTGATGTGTCCATGTCGTTTTTTGGGGGCATTTCCTTACGCAGGCACTAGGCCTACCCACACAACTGAGGTATCATTTTTATCTGGAGACTTGAGGGAACGCTGGGTGTAAGGAAATATGTGGCTCCTCTCACATTCCAGAACTTTATGTGACTGAAATGTGAGGAAAAGGAGTTTTTGGCCATATTTTGAGGTTTGCAAAGGATTCTGGATAACAGAACCTGGTGGAAGCCCCACAAGTCACCCCATGTTAGATTTCCCTATATATCTTGTTTAAAAAAATGCACAGGTTTGGTAGGTTTCCCTAAGTGCCGGCTGAGCTAGAGGCCAAAATCCACAGGTAGGCACTTTGCAAAAAACACCTCTGTTTTCTTTGGGAAAATGTGATGTGCCCACGTTGTGTTTAGGGGCATTTCCTGCCGCGGGCACTAGGCCTACCCACGCAAGTGAGATACGATTTTTATCGGGAGACTTGGGGAAATGCTGGGTGGAAGGAAAGTTGTAGCTCCACTCAGATTCCAGAACTTTCTGTCACTGAAATGAGAGGAAAAAGTGTTTTTTTGCCAAATGTTGAGGTTTGCACAGGATTCTGGGTAACAGAACCTGGTGAGAGCCCCACAAGACACCCCATCTTGGATTCCCCTACGTGTCTTGTCTTAAAAAATGCACAGGTTTGGTAGGATTCCCTAAGTGCCGGCTGAGCTAGAGGCCAAAATCCACAGGTGGGCACTTTACAAAAAAAAACACCTCTGTTTTCTTTGGGAAAATGTGATGTGTCCATGTTGTGTTTAGGGGCATTTCCTGCTGCGGGCACTAGGCCTACCCACACAAGTGAGATACGATTTTTATCGGGAGACTTGGGGAAATGCTGGGTGGAAGGAAAGTTGTGGCTCCACTCAGATTCCAGAACTTTCTGTCACTGAAATGAGAGGAAAAAGTGTTTTTTTGCCAAATGTTGAGGTTTGCACAGGATTTTGGGTAACAGAACCTGGTGAGAGCTCCACAAGTCACCCCATCTTGGATTCCCCTAGGTGTCGTGTCTTAAAAAATGCACAGGTTTGGTACGTTTCCCTAAGTGCCGGCTGAGCTAGAGGCCAAAATCCACAGGTGGGTACTTTGCAAAAAAAAACTCTGTTTTCTTTAGGAAAATGTGATGTGTCCACGTTGTGTTTAGGGGCATTTCCTTCCACGGGCACTAGGCCTACCTACACAAGTGAGGTACCATTTTTATCGGGAGACTTGGGGAACGCTGGGTGGAAGGAATCTTGTGGTTCCTCTCACATTCCAGAACTTTCTGTCACTGAAATGTGAGATAAATGTGTTTTCTTAGCCATATTTTGAGGCTTGCAAAGGATTCTGGGTAACAGAACCTGGTGGGAGACCGACAAGCCACCCCATATTGGATTCCCCTAGGTCTCTGGTTTACAAAAATGCACTGGTTTGGTAGCTATCCCTAAGTGCCGGCTGAGCTAGAGGCCAAAATCCACAGGTAGGCACTTTGCAAAAAACACCTCTGTTTTCTTTGGGAAAATGTGATGTGTCCATGTTGTGTTTTGGGGCATTTCCTGTCAAGGGCAATAGGCCTCCTCACATAAGTGAGGTATCATTTTTATCAGGAGACTTGAGGGAATGCTGGGTGTAAGGAAATGTGTGGCTCCTCTCACATTCCAGAACTTTCTGTCACTGAAATGTGAGGAAAATGAGTTTTTTTGACATATTTTGAGGTTTGCAAAGGATTCTGGGGAACAGAACCTGGTGGGAGCCCCACAAGTCACCCCATCTTGGATTCCCCTAGGTGTCTTGTTTTAAAAAATGCACAGGTTTGGTAGGTTTACCTAAGTGTCGGCTGAGCTAGAGGCCAAAATCCACAGTTAGGCACTTTGCAAAAAACACCTCTGTTTTCTTTGGTAACATGTGATGTGTCCACTTTGTGTTTAGGTGCATTTCCTGCCGCGGGAACTAGGCCTACCCACACAAGTGAGATGCGATTTTTATCTGGATACTTGGGGAAATGCTGGGTGGAAGGAAAGTTGTGGCTCCACTTAGATTCCAGAACTTTCTGTCACCGAAATGAGAGGAAAAAGTGTTTTTTTGCCATATTTTGAGGTTTACACAGGATTCTGGGTAACACAACCTGGTGAAAGCCCCACAAATTACCCCATCTTAGATTCCCCTAGGTGTCTTGTTTTAAAAAACTGCACAGGATTGGTAGGTTTCCCTAAGTGCTGGCTGAGGTAGAGACCAAAATCCACAGGTAGGCACTTTGCAAAAAACACCTCTGTTTTCTTTGGGAAAATGTGATGTGTCCATGTTGTGTTTTGGGGCATTTCCTGTCACGGGCAATAGGCCTACTCACACAAGTGAGGTATCATTTTTATCGGGAGACTTGACGGAACGCTGTGTGTAAGGAACTTTGTGGCTCCTCTCACATTCCAGAACTTTATGTGACTAAAATGTGAGGAAAAGGTGTTTTTTAGCCATATTTTGAGGTTTGCAAAGGATTCTGGGTAACAGAACCTGGTGGGAGCCCCACAAGTCACCCCATCTTAGATTCCCCTACGTGTCTTGTTTAAAAAAATGCACAGGTTTGGTAGGTTTCCCTAAGTGGCAGCTGAACTAGAGGGCAAAATCCACAGGTAGGCACTTTGCAAAAAACACCTCTGTTATCTTTGGGAAAATGTGATGTGTCCATGTTGTGTTGAGGGGCATTTCCTACCGCGGGCACTAGGCCTACCCACACAAGTCAGATACGATTTTTAACAGTAGACTTGGGGAAATGCTGGTTGGAAGGAAATTTGTGGCTCCTCTCACATTCCAGAACTTTCTGTCACTTAAATAAATGAGAGATAAATGTGTTTTTTTAGCCATATTGTGAGGTTTGCAAAGAATTATGGGTAACAGAACCTGGTGGGAGCCCCACAAGCCACCCCATATTGAATTCCCCTAGGTGTCTAGTTTACAAAAATGCACAGGTTTGGTAGCTTTCCCTAAGTGCCGGCTGAGCTAGAGGCCAAAATCCACAGATAGGCACTTTACAAAAAACACCTCTGTTTTCTTTGGGAAAATGTGATGTGTCCATGTTGTGTTTTGGGGCATTTCCTGTCACAGGCAATAGGCCTACTCACACAAGTGAGGTATCATTGTTATCGGGAGACTTGGGGGGACGGGGGGTGTAAGGAAATTTGTGGCTCCTCTCACATTCCAGAACTTTCTGTCACCGAAATATGAGGAAAAAGTGTTTTTTTTAGTCAAATGTTGAGGTTTGCAAAGGATTCTGGGCAACAGAACCTGGTGAGAGCCCCACAAGGCACCCCATCTTGGATTCCCCTAGGTGTCTTGTTTGAAAAAATGCACAGGTTTGGTAGGTTTCCCTGGGTGCCGGCTGAACTAGAGGCCAAAATCCACAGCTAGGCATTTTGCACAAAACATGTCTGTTTTCTTTGGAAAAATGTGATGTGTTCCTGTTGTGTTTTGAGGCATTTCCGGTCATGGGCAATAGGCATACCAAAGCAAGTGAAGTATCATTTTTATGGGGAGACTTGGGGGAACACTGGGTGTAAGGAAATTTGTGGCTCCTCTCACATTTCAGAACTTTCTGTCACCGAAATGTGAAAAAAAAGTGATATTTTTATCCAAATGTTGAGGTTTGCAAAGGATTCTGGGTAACAGAACCTGGTGAGAGCCCCACAAGTCACTCCATCTTGGATTCCCCTAGGTGTCTTGTTTTAAAAAATGCAAAGGTTTGGTAGGTTTCCCTAAGTGCCGGCTGAGCTAGAGGCCAAAATCCACAGGTAGGCACTTTGCAAAAAACACCTCTGTTTTCTTTGGGAAATTGTGATGTGCCCACGTTGTGTTTAGGGGCATTTCCTGCCGCGGGCACTAGGCCTACCCACACAAGTGATATACCATTTTTATCGGGAGATTTGGGGAAATGCTGGGTAGAAGGAAAGTTGTGGCTCCACTCAGATTCCAGAACTTTTTGTCACCGAAATGAGAGGAACAAGTGTTTTTTTTGCCAAATGTTGAGCTTTGCAAATAAATCTGGTTAACAGAATCCGGTGGGAGCCCTACAAGCCACCCCATATTGGATTCCCCTAGGTGTCTGGTTTACAAAAATGCACAAGTTTGGTAGCTATCCCTAAGTGCCGGCTGAACTAGAGGCCAAAATCCACAGGTAGGCACTTTGCAAAAAACACATCTGTTTTCTTTGTGAAAATGTGATGTGTCCATGTTGTGTTTTGGGGCATTTCCTGTCACGGGCAATAGGCCTACTCACATAAGTGAGGTATAATTTTTATCAGGAGACTTGAGGTGTAAGGAAATTTGTGGCTCCTCTCACATTCCAGAACTTCCTGTCACTGAAATGTGAGGAAAATGTGTTTTTTTAGCCATCTTTTGAGGTTTGCAAAGGATTCTGGGTAACAGAAACTGGTGGGAGCCCCACAAGACACCCCATCTTGGATTCCCCTAGGTGTCTTGTTTTAAAAAATGCACAGATTTGGTAGGTTTACCTAAGTGCCGGCTGAGCTAGTGGCCAAAATCCACAGGTAGACACTTTAAAAAAAACACCTCTGTTTTCTTTGGGAAAATGTGATGTGTCCATGTCGTTTTTTGGGGGCATTTCCTTACGCAGGCACTAGGCCTACCCACACAACTGAGGTATCATTTTTATCTGGAGACTTGAGGGAACGCTGGGTGTAAGGAAATATGTGGCTCCTCTCACATTCCAGAACTTTATGTGACTGAAATGTGAGGAAAAGGAGTTTTTGGCCATATTTTGAGGTTTGCAAAGGATTCTGGATAACAGAACCTGGTGGAAGCCCCACAAGTCACCCCATGTTAGATTTCCCTATATATCTTGTTTAAAAAAATGCACAGGTTTGGTAGGTTTCCCTAAGTGCCGGCTGAGCTAGAGGCCAAAATCCACAGGTAGGCACTTTGCAAAAAACACCTCTGTTTTCTTTGGGAAAATGTGATGTGCCCACGTTGTGTTTAGGGGCATTTCCTGCCGCGGGCACTAGGCCTACCCACGCAAGTGAGATACGATTTTTATCGGGAGACTTGGGGAAATGCTGGGTGGAAGGAAAGTTGTAGCTCCACTCAGATTCCAGAACTTTCTGTCACTGAAATGAGAGGAAAAAGTGTTTTTTTGCCAAATGTTGAGGTTTGCACAGGATTCTGGGTAACAGAACCTGGTGAGAGCCCCACAAGACACCCCATCTTGGATTGCCCTACGTGTCTTGTCTTAAAAAATGCACAGGTTTGGTAGGATTCCCTAAGTGCCGGCTGAGCTAGAGGCCAAAATCCACAGGTGGGCACTTTACAAAAAAAAACACCTCTGTTTTCTTTGGGAAAATGTGATGTGTCCATGTTGTGTTTAGGGGCATTTCCTGCTGCGGGCACTAGGCCTACCCACACAAGTGAGATACGATTTTTATCGGGAGACTTGGGGAAATGCTGGGTGGAAGGAAAGTTGTGGCTCCACTCAGATTCCAGAACTTTCTGTCACTGAAATGAGAGGAAAAAGTGTTTTTTTGCCAAATGTTGAGGTTTGCACAGGATTTTGGGTAACAGAACCTGGTGAGAGCTCCACAAGTCACCCCATCTTGGATTCCCCTAGGTGTCGTGTCTTAAAAAATGCACAGGTTTGGTACGTTTCCCTAAGTGCCGGCTGAGCTAGAGGCCAAAATCCACAGGTGGGTACTTTGCAAAAAAACCCTCTGTTTTCTTTAGGAAAATGTGATGTGTCCACGTTGTGTTTAGGGGCATTTCCTTCCACGGGCACTAGGCCTACCTACACAAGTGAGGTACCATTTTTATCGGGAGACTTGGGGAACGCTGGGTGGAAGGAAATTTGTGGTTCCTCTCACATTCCAGAACTTTCTGTCACTGAAATGTGAGATAAATGTGTTTTCTTAGCCATATTTTGAGGCTTGCAAAGGATTCTGGGTAACAGAACCTGGTGGGAGACCCACAAGCCACCCCATATTGGATTCCCCTAGGTCTCTGGTTTACAAAAATGCACAGGTTTGGTAGCTATCCCTAAGTGCCGGCTAAGCTAGAGGCCAAAATCCACAGGTAGACACTTTGCAAAAAACACCTCTGTTTTCTTTGGGAAAATGTGATGTGTCCATGTTGTGTTTTGGGGCATTTCCTGTCAAGGGCAATAGGCCTACTCACATAAGTGAGGTATAATTTTTATCAGGAGACTTGAGGGAATGCTGGGTGTAAGGAAATTTGTGGCTCCTCTCACATTCCAGAACTTTCTGTCACTGAAATGTGAGGAAAATTAGTTTTTTTGCCATATTTTGAGGTTTGCAAAGGATTCTGGGTAACAGAACCTGGTGGGAGCCCCACAAGTCACCCCATCTTGGATTCCCCTAGGTGTCTTGTTTTAAAAAATGCACAGGTTTGGTAGGTTTACCTACGTGCCGGCTGAGCTAGAGGCCAAAATCCACAGTTAGGCACTTTGCAAAAAACACCTCTGTTTTCTTTGGTAACATGTGATGTGTCCACTTTGTGTTTAGGTGCATTTCCTGCCACGGGAACTAGGCCTACCCACACAAGTGAGATGCGATTTTTATCAGGATACTTGGGGAAATGCTGGATGGAAGGAAAGTTGTGGCTCCACTTAGATTCCAGAACTTTCTGTCACCGAAATGAGAGGAAAAAGTGTTTTTTTGCCATATTTTGAGGTTTACACAGGATTCTGGGTAACACAACCTGGTGAAAGCCCCACAAATCACCCCATCTTGGATTCACCTAGGTGTCTTGTTTTAAAAAACTGCACAGGATTGGTAGGTTTCCCTAAGTGCTGGCTGAGGTAGAGGCCAAAATCCACAGGTAGGCACTTTGCAAAAAACACCTCTGTTTTCTTTGGGAAAATGTGATGTGTCCATGTTGTGTTTTGGGGCATTTCCTGTCACGGGCAATAGGCCTACTCACACAAGTGAGGTATCATTTTTATCGGGAGACTTGAGGGAACGCTGTGTGTAAGGAAATTTGTGGCTCCTCTCACATTCCAGAACTTTATGTGACTAAAATGTGAGGAAAATGTGTTTTTTAGCCATATTTAGAGGTTTGCAAAGGATTCTGCGTAACAGAACCTGGTGGGAGCCCCACAAGTCACCCCATCTTAGATTCCCCTACGTGTCCTGTTTAAAAAAATGCACAGGTTTGGTAGGTTTCCCTAAGTGCCGGCTGAACTAGAGGGCAAAATCCACAGGTAGGCACTTTGCAAAAAACACCTCTGTTATCTTTGGGAAAATGTGATGTGTCCATGTTGTGTTGAGGGGCATTTCCTACCGCGGACACTAGGCCTACCCACACAAGTCAGATACGATTTTTAACTGTAGACTTGGGGAAATGCTGGTTGGAAGGAAATTTGTGGCTCCTCTCACATTCCAGAACTTTATGTCACTTAAATAAATGAGAGATAAATGTGTTTTTTAAGCCATATTGTGAGGTTTGCCAAGAATTATGGGTAACAGAACCTGGTGGGAGCCCCACAAGCCACCCCATATTGGATTCCCCTAGGTGTCTAGTTTACAAAAATGCACAGGTTTGGTAGCTTTCCCTAAGTGCCGGCTGAGCTAGAGGCCAAAATCCACAGATAGGCACTTTACAAAAAACACCTCTGTTTTCTTTGGGAAAATGTGATGTGTCCATGTTGTGTTTTGGGGCATTTCCTGTCACAGGCAATAGGCCTACTCACACAAGTGAGGTATCATTGTTATCGGGAGACTTGGGGGGACGGGGGGTGTAAGGAAATTTGTGGCTCCTCTCACATTCCAGAACTTTCTGTCACCGAAATATGAGGAAAAAGTGTTTTTTTTAGTCAAATGTTGAGGTTTGCAAAGGATTCTGGGTAACAGAACCTGGTGAGAGCCCCACAAGGCACCCCATCTTGGATTCCCCTAGGTGTCTTGTTTGAAAAAATGCACAGGTTTGGTAGGTTTCCCTAGGTGCCGGCTGAGCTAGAGGCCAAAATCCACAGCTAGGCATTTTGCACAAAACATGTCTGTTTTCTTTGGAAAAATGTGATGTGTTCCTGTTGTGTTTTGGGGCATTTCCGGTCATGGGCAATAGGCCTACCACAGCAAGTGAAGTATCATTTTTATGGGGAGACTTGGGGGAACACTGGGTGTAAGGAAATTTGTGGCTCCTCTCACATTTCAGAACTTTCTGTCACCGAAATGTGAAAAAAAAGTGATATTTTTATCCAAATGTTGAGGTTTGCAAAGGATTCTGGGTAACAGAACCTGGTGAGAGCCCCACAAGTCACTCCATCTTGGATTCCCCTAGGTGTCTTGTTTTAAAAAATGCAAAGGTTTGGTAGGTTTCCCTAAGTGCCGGCTGAGCTAGAGGCCAAAATCCACAGGTAGGCACTTTGCAAAAAACACCTCTGTTTTCTTTGGGAAAATGTGATGTGTCCACGTTGTGTTTAGGGGCATTTCCTGCCGCGGGCACTAGGCCTACCCACACAAGTGATATACCATTTTTATCGGGAGATTTGGGGAAATGCTGGGTAGAAGGAAAGTTGTGGCTCCACTCAGATTCCAGAACGTTTTGTCACCGAAATGAGAGGAACAAGTGTTTTTTTTGCCAAATGTTGAGCTCTGCAAAGAAATCTGGTTAACAGAATCCGGTGGGAGCCCTACAAGCCACCCCATATTGGATTCCCCTAGGTGTCTGGTTTACAAAAATGCACAAGTTTGGTAGCTATCCCTAAGTGCCGGCTGAACTAGAGGCCAAAATCCACAGGTAGGCACTTTGCAAAAAACACCTCTGTTTTCTTTGTGAAAATGTGATGTGTCCATGTTGTGTTTTGGGGCATTTCCTGTCACGGGTAATAGGCCTACTCACATAAGTGAGGTATAATTTTTATCAGGAGACTTGAGGTGTAAGGAAATTTGTGGCTCCTCTCACATTCCAGAACTTCCTGTCACTGAAATGTGAGGAAAATGTGTTTTTTTAGCCATTTTTTGAGGTTTGCAAAGGATTCTGGGTAACAGAACCTGGTGGGAGCCCCACAAGACACCCCATCTTGGATTCCCCTAGGTGTCTTGTTTTAAAAAATGCACAGATTTGGTAGGTTTACCTAAGTGCCGGCTGAGCCAGAGGCCAAAATCAACAGTTAGGCACTTTGCAAAAAACACCTTGGTTTTCTTTGGGAAAATGTTATGTGTCCGCGTTGTGTTTAGGTGCATTTCCTCCTGCGGGCACTAGGCCTACCCACACAAGTGAGATACGATTTTTAACAGTAGACTTGGGGAAATGCTGGTTGGAAGGAAAGTTGTGGCTCCACTCAGATTCCAGAACTTTCTGTCACCAAAATGAGAGGAAAAAGTGTTTTTTTTGCCAAACGTTGAGGTTTGCACAGGATTTTGGGTAATACAACCTGGTGAGAGCCCCACAAGTCACCCCATCTTGTATTCCCCTGGGTGTCTTGTTTTAAAAAACTGCACAGGTTTGGTAGGTTTCCCTAAGTGCCGGCTGAGCTAGAGGACAAAATCCACAGGTAGGCACTTTGCAAAAAACACCTCTGTTTTCTTTGGAAAAATGTGATGTGTCCATGTTGTGTTTAGGGGCATTTCCTGGCGTGGGCACTAGGCCTACCCACACAAGTGAGGTCCAATTTTTGTTGGGAGACTTGGGGAACGCTGGGTGGAAGGAAATTTGTGGTTCCTCTCACATTACAGAACTTTCTGTCACTGAAATGTGAGATAAATGTGTTTTTTCAGCCATTTTTTGAGGTTTGCAAAGGATTCTGGGTAACAGAACCTGGTGGGAGCCCCACAAGACACCCCATCTTGGATTCCCCTAGGTGTCTTGTTCTAAAAAATGCACAGGATTGGTAGGTTTACCTAAGTGCCGGCTGAGCCAGAGGCCAAAATCCACAGTTAGGCACATTGCAAAAAACACCTCTGTTTTCTTTGGGAAAATGTGATGTGTCCACGTTGTGTTTAGGGGCATTTCCTGCGGCGGGCACTAGGCCTACCCACACAAGTCAGTAACGATTTTTAACAGTAGACTTGGGGAAATGCTGGTTGGAAGGAAAGTTGTGGCTCCACTCAGATTCCAGAACTTGCTGTCTCCGAAATGAGAGGAAAAAGTGTTTTTTTTGCCAAAGGTTGAGTTTTGCACAGGATTTTGGGTAACAGAACCTGGTGAGAGCCCCACAAGTAACCCCATCTTGGATTTCCCTGGGTGTCTTGTTTTAAAAAACTGCACAGGTTTAGTAGGTTTCACTACGTGCCGGCTGAGCTAGAGGCCAAAATGCACAGGTAGACACTTTGCAAAAAACACCTCTGTTTTCTTTGGGAAAATGTGATGTGTCCATGTTGTGTTTTGGGACATTTCCTGTCACGGGCAATAGGCCTACTCACACAAGTGAGGTATCATTTTTATCGGGAGACTTGAGGGAACGCTGGATGTAAGGAAATTTGTGGCTCCCTTCACATTCTAGAACTTTATGTGCCTAAAATATGAGGAAAAGGTGTTTTTTTGCCATATTTTGAGGTTTGCAAAGGATTCTGGGTAACATAACCTGGTGGGAGCCCCAGAAGTCACCCCATCTTAGATTCCCCTACGTGTCTTGTTTAAAAAAATGCACAGGTTTGGTAGGTTTCCCTAAGTGCTGGAGGAGCTAGAGTCCAAAATCCACAGGTAGGCACTTTGCAAAAAACACCTCTGTTTTCTTTGGGAAAATGTGATGTGTCCATGTTGTGTTTAGGGGCATTTCCTGCCACGGGCACTAGGCCTACCCACACAAGTCAGATACGATTTTTAACGGTAGACTTGGGGAAATGCTGGTTGGAAGGAAAGTTGTGGCTCCACTCAGATCCCAGAACTTGCTGTCACCGAAATGAGAGGAAAAAGTGTTTTTTTTTGCCAAATGTTGAGGTTTGCACAGGATTTTGGATAACAGAACCTGGTGAGAGCCCCACAAGTAACCCCATCTTAGATTTCCCTGGGTGTCTTGTTTTAAAAAACTGCACAGGTTTGGTAGGTTTCCCTAAGGGCCGGCTGAGCTAGAGGCCAAAATCCACAGGTAGCCACTTTACAAAATACAACTCTGTTTTCTTTGGGAAAATGTGATGTGTCCATGTTGTGTTTAGGGGCATTTCCTGCCGCGGGCACTAGGGCTACCCACACAAGTCAGATACGATTTTTAACGGTAGACTTGGGGAAATGCTGGTTGGAAGGAAAGTTGTGGCTCCACTCAGATTCCAGAACTTTCTGTCACCGAAATGATAGGAAAAAGTGTTTTTTGCACAGGATTTTGGGTAACAGAACCTGGTGAGAGCCCCACAAGTCACTCCATCTTGTATTCCCCTGGGTGTCTTGTTTTAAAAAACTGCACAGGTTTGGTAGGTTTCCCTAAGTGCCGGCTGAGCTAGAGGACAAAATCCACAGGTAGGCACTTTGCAAAAAACCCCTCTGTTTTCCTTGGGAAAATGTGATGTGTCCATGTTGTGTTTAGGGGCATTTCCAGCCGTGGGCACTGGGCCCAACCACACAAGTGAGGTACCATTTTTGTTGGGAGACTTGGGGAACGCTGGGTGGAAGTAAATTTGTGGTTCCTCTCACATTCCAGAACTTTCTGTCACTGAACTGTGAGATAAATGTGTTTTTTTAGCCATTTTTTTGAGGTTTGCAAAGGATTCTGGGTAACAGAACCTGGTGGGAGCCCCACAAGCCACCCCATATTGGATTCCCCTAGGTGTCTAGTTTGCAAAAATGCACAGGTTTGGTAGCTTTCCCTAAGTGCCGGCTGAGCTAGAGGCCAAAATCCACAGGTAGGCACTTTGCAAAAAACACCTCTGTTTTCTTTTGGAAAATGTGATGTGCCATGTTATGTTTTGGGGCATTTCCTGTTACGGGCAATAGGCCTATTCACACAAGTGAGGTATCATTTTGATCAGGAGACTTGAAGGAACGCTGGGTGTAAGGAAATTTGTAGCTCCTCTCACATTCCAGAACTTTCTTTCACTGAAATGTGAGGAAAAGGTGTTTTTTAGCCATATTTTGAGGTTTGCAAAGGATTCTGGGTAACAGAACCTGGTGGGAGCCCCAAGTCACCCTATCTTGGATTCCCCTAGGTGTCTTGTTTTAAAAAATGCACAGGTTTGGTAGGTTTACCTAAGTGCCGGCTGAGCCAGAGGCCAAAATCCACAGTTAGGCCCTTTGCAAAAAACACCTCTGTTTTCTTTGGGAAAATATGATGTGTCCACGTTGTGTTTAGGGGCATTTCCTGCAGCGGGCACTAGGCCTACCCACACAAGTGAGATACGATTTTTATCAGGAGACTTGGGGAAATGCTGGGTGGAAGGAAAATTGTGGCTCCACTTAGATTCCAGAACTTTCTGTCACGGAAATGAGAGGAAAAAGTGTTTTTTTGCCAAACGTTGTGGTTTACACAGGATTCTGGGTAACACAACCTGTTGAGAGCCCCACAAATCACCCCATCTTGGATTCCCCTTGGTGTCTTGTTTTTAAAAACTGCACAGGTTTGGTAGGTTTCCCTAAGTGCCGGCTGAGGTAGAGGCCAAAATCCACAGCTAGGCATTTTGCAAAAAACAGGTCTGTTTTCTTTGGAAAAATGTGATGTGTTCCTGTTGTGTTTTGTGGCATTTCCGGTTATGGGCAATAGGCCTACCAACACAAGTGAGGTATCATTTTTATTGGGAGACTTGGGGGAACACTGGGTGTAAGGAATTTTGTGGCTCCTCTCACATTCCAGAACTTTCTGTCACTGACATGTGAGTAAAAGGTGATTTTTCGCCATATTTTGAGGTTTGCAAAGGATTCTGGGTAACATAACCTGGTGGGAGCCCCACAAGTCACCCCATCTTGGATTCCCCTAGATGTCTTGTTTTAAACAATGCACAGGTTTGGTAGGTTTACCTAAGTGCCGGCTGAGCTAGATGCCAAAATCCACAGTTAGGCACTTTGCAAAAAACACCTCTGTTTTCTTTGGGAAAATGTGATGTGTCCACGTTGTGTTTAGGGGCATTTCCTGCCGCAGGCACCAGGCCTACCCACACAAGTAATGTACCATTTTTATCGGGAGACTTGGGGGCACGCTGGATGGAAGGAAATTTGTGGCTGCTCTCTTATTCCAGAACTTTCTGTCACTGAAAAGTGAGATAAATGTTTTTTTTTTAGCCATATTTAGGTAACAGAACCTGGTGGGAGCCCCACAAGCCACCCCATCTTGGATTCCCCTAGGTGTGTAGTTTACAAAAATACACAGTTTTGGTAGCTTTCCCTAAGTGCCGGCTGAGCTAGAGGCCAAATTCCACAGATAGGCACTTTGCAAAAAACACCTTTGTTTTCGTTGGGAAAATGTGATGTTTCCATGTTGTGTTTTGGGCAATTTCCTGTCACAGGCAATAGGCCTACTCATACAAGTGAGGTATCATTGTTATCGGGAGACTTGGGGGAACAGTGGGTGTAAGGAAATTTGTGGCTACTCTCACATTCCAGAACTTTCTGTCACCGAAATATGAGGAAAAAGTGTTTTTTTTGTTGTCAAATGTTGAGGCTTGCAAAGGATTCTGGGAAACGGAACCTGATGAAAGACCCACAAGCCACCACATCTTGGATTCCCCTTGGTGTCTTGTTTGAAAAAATGCACAGGTTTGGTAGGTTTCCCTAAGTGCCGGCTGAGCTAGAGGCCAAAATCCACAGATAGGCACTTTGCAAAAAACACCTCTGTTTTCTTTGGGAAAATGTGATGTGTCCATGTTGTGTTTAGGGGCATTTCCTGCCATGGGCACTAGGCCTACCCACACAAGTGACTTACAATTTTTGTTGGGAGACTTGGGGAACGCTGGGTGGAAGGAAATTTGTGGTTCCTCTCACATTCCAGAACTTTCTGTCACTGAAATGTGAGATAAATATGTTTTTTTAGCCATTTTTTGAGGTTTGCAAAGGATTCTGGGTAACAGAACCTGGTGGGAGACCAACAAGTCACCCCATCTTGGATTCCCCTAGGTGTCTTGTTTTAAAAAATGCACAGGTTTGGTAGGTTTCCCTAAGTGCCGGCTGAGCTACAAGCCAAAATCCACAGGTAGGCACTTTGCAAAAAAACACCTCTGTTTTCTATGGGAAAATATGATGTGTCCACATTTTGTTTAGGGGCATTTCCTGCTGCGGGCACTAGGCCTACCCACACAAGTGATATACAATTTTTATCGGGAGATTTGGGGAAATGCTGGGTAGAAGGAAAGTTGTGGCTCCACTCTGATTTTTGTCACCGAAATGAGAGGAAAAAGTGTTTTTTTTGCCAAATGTTGAGCTTTGCAAAGATATCTGGTTAACAGAATCTGGTAGGAGCCCCACAAGTCATCCCATCTTGGATTCCCCTAGGTGTCTAGTTTTCGAGAATGGACAGGTTTGGTAGGTTTCCCTAGGTGCCGGCTGAGCTAGAGGCTAAAATCCACAGGTAGGCACTTTTAAAAAAACACCTCTGTTTTCTTTGGGAAAATGTGATGTGTCCATGATCGTTTTTTGGGGCATTTCCTGTTGCAACCACTAGGCCTGCCCACACAATTGAGGTATCATTTTTATTGGGAGACTTGGGGGAACGCTGGGTGGAGGGAAATTTGTGGTTCCTCTCTCATTCCAGAACTTTCTGTCACTGAATTTGAGGAAAAAGTGTTTTTTAGCCATATTTTAAGGGTTGCAAAGGATTCTGGGTAACAGAACCTGGTGGGAGCCCCACAAGTCACCCCATCTTGGATTCCCCTAGGTGTCTAATTTTCAAAAATGTGCAGGTTTGGTAGGTTTCCCTAGGCGCCGGCCCGGACGAGAGTCCGAAATCTACAGCTAGGCACTTTGCAAGAAACACGTCAGTTTTCAATGTAAAAATGTGATGTGTCCATGTTGCATTTCCTGTCGCAAGCATTAGGGCTACCCACACAAGTGAAGTACGATTTTTATCGGGAGACTTGGGGAAACACAGAATAGAAAAACAGGTGTTATTGGCCCTTGTCTTTCTCTAAATTTTTTCCTTCCAAATGTAAAATAGTGTGTAAAAAAGACGTTGATTTGAGAAATGCCCTGTAATTCACATGCTAGTATTGGCACCCCAGAATTCAGAGATGTGCAAATAGCCACTGCTTCTCAACACCTTATCTTGTGCCCATTTTGGAAATACAAAGGCTTGATACCTATTTTTCACTCTTTATATTTCAGCAAATGAATTGCTGTATACCCGGTATAGAATGAAAACCCATTGCAAGGTGCAGCTCATTTATTGGCTCTGGATACCTAGGGTTCTTGATGAACCTACAAGCCCTACATATCTCCACAACCAGAAGAGTCCAGAAAATGTAACGGTATATTGCTTTCAAAAATCTGACATCGCAGGAAAAAGTTACAGAGTAAAACGTGGAGAAAAATGGCTGTTTTTTTCACCTCAATTTCTATATATTTTTATTTCAGCCATAATTTTCTGTAAGAGACCCTTGTAGGATCTAAGGAAATTACCCATTGCGGAATTCAGAATTTCATCTACTTTTCAGAAATGTTTAGCTGTCTGGGATCCAGCATTGGTATCACACCCATTTCTGTCACTAAATGGAAGGTGGCTGAAAGAACATCAGATCGTAAAAATGTGGTATGTCCCAGTAAAATGCCAAAATTGTGTTGAAAAATTGGGTTTTCTGATTCAAGTGTGCCTGTTCCTGAAAGCTGGGAAGCTGGTGAATTTAGCACCGTAAACCCTTTGTTGATGCCCTTTTCAGGGAAAAAACACAAGACTTCTTCTGCAGCCCTTTTTCCCCTTTTTTTAAAAAAACAACAACATTTTCGCTGTATTTTGTCTAATTTCTTGGTCTACTTCAGGGGAACCCTCAAATTCTGGGTACCTCTAGAATCTCTAGGATGTTGGAAAAAAGGACACAAATTTGTTGTGGGTAGCTCATGTGGGCAAAAAATTATGAGGGTGTAAGTGTGAACTGCCCCAAATAGCCAAAAAAAGGCCTGGCACTTGAGGTGGAAAAGGCCTGGCAGCGAACGTGTTAAAAGCCTAGGCACATTGATTATGGATACTGAGGAAGTGAAACAATAGCATATCCAGTGTGTCATGGACCCTAGAGTAAGAAAGAAAATGGGCCCACTGCTGCTATTTGATTATAAAATACAGCTACATTCAGGACAAGTAGATCCATCAGACTTATAGGCATCGGTGCCACTGCACCTGCTGCACTATCGGGAAGCTATGCCCCTGAAGTGAAACAGCTACATGTACTTAGATTGCAATTTTGTGCGCTTGCATGCTTTAGATGTTCTTGTTATGTTCACCTCTGATAATTTCTACAAAATTGGCACAGAACAGTTAGAAAAATGGGATTTCTCTGTGTAAATCACTTGAAGGTAGACCCAGATCCCTGTTTAATGCTAGAAAACGTTGTTACGCCAGGAGGATAAGAGTTCATAAACGCTCTGTTCTTTCACGAATCTTACCAAGATCAGTGACGTGAGTGACAGAACAAACGGAACAGGACCTTTTTTAAGCGAACATTAACTACACGGCCTTGTCAGGAACAGAGATGAGCTGAACAACGTGTTAACGACTGTACTCGCCAAACCGCTCATCTCACCAGGATCTGGGGACACTTGGCAGGTTACCTTCATGTTAAAAACTACTTGAATGTCGTCCATCAACGGGACGGCGGACATGTGACAGATAGTGCAGCGAGTAAGGGAAGATAACCTTGCCATACACTTTTGTCATTTTGAAAGAGGCATTGCATTGATTTCCTGGTCTATAAATAAAAATATCTCAGCCTCTTCTGGAAGAAAATGTTAGCTTTCAGTCTCTGTCACTGGAAAAATGCAGCGTATCCGTTAGACTTTCAGAACTCCTCGGTGGATGTGTATGGTAAACGAGCTGCTTGAGGGTTGTTATTATTAAAGTAAGTTATAGTTAGCTGTGATTATTACGGGTGTTTTTTTTTATTTCCAAACGTTAATATTGTCACTGAGACACTGAGAAATTCACCTTACTATAACCTTACTTTAAACTTTGTTATTTTCTTCAGTGAATATGGGTGTGTCCATATATACATACACAACACTCCAAAGAAAGAAGTGTAATGCACACTCAGGACATCAGGAAATATAAGTTGCCCAACAGTTTAATCAAACCAAGAAAAAACAACGCATTTCGGCTGAAACTCATAGCCTTGATCACGTGCCATATATGTGTGTATATGTGTGTATATGTGTGTGTGTGTGTATATATATATATATATATATATATATATATATATATATATATATATATATATATCAATCAGAACAAATCCCTTTGAAGGTTAGAGTGACACATAAAGTATGCAAAAACGAAAAGAGAACTCTGGGTAGTTCCCAAGTTTAGATGGAGAGCAGCTCCAGTAATGAGCACCCTGCATCACCAGCTACACTCTAGATTTGCTCACCTCAAATGTCTGCTTATCTAGCATGGGATCAGCACAGTGCTATCCACACTGATCTAGATAGGGACAAAGTTTTTTGCCATTTGTACAGCAAAATCTTTAAGCATAGGATTGACACAGTGTCATCCTTGCCAAGCTGTAAAATGACAAAAGCTATTCACCACTCCACTTAAAGTAGTACTGCTTAGGACTGGTAAAATGCCATCCAAGCCAACCTAAAATGAGTAAAAGCAACTCCTAACACATGTTTTGCTCTCATTAGAGCTTTTCAGAGGGGTTTAGCATTCTCCAGACACAAGAGAGCACCCAGTATAAGTCAAAACAAATCCCTTTCAGGGTTAGAGTAACACATAAATTATGCAAAAAAGAAAAGAGAACTCTGGGTAGTTCCAAAGTTTATGTGGAGAACAGCTCCAGTAAGGAGCACCCTGCAACACCAGCGACAGTCTAGATTTGCTCACCTCAAATGTCTGTTTATCTAGCAAAGTTTTTAAGCATAGGATCAGCACAGTGCTATTCACGCAGAGCAAGATAGGGACTAAGGGGCATATTTATACTCTGTTTGCGCCGGAATGGCGTCGTTTTTTTTTTACGCAAATCCGACGCAAAACGTACTCCATATTTATACTTTGGCGTTAGACCCGTCTAGCGCCAAAGATCTTGGAGTTTGCGTCATTTTTTAGCGTGGACACCTACCTTGCATTAATGATATGCAAGGTAGGCGTTCCCGTCTAAAAAATGACTCCGAGGCATGTGCGCCGTATTTACACTCCCGGGCAAAAATGACGCCCGGGAGTGGGCGGGTAAAAAAAAATGACGTCCAGCCGTTTTAGCGTCATTTTTTAACGCCTGGTCAGGGCAGGCGTTAAGGGACCTGTGGGCTCGGAAGGAGCCCAGAGGTGCCCTCCCATGCCCCCAGGGACACCCCCTGCCACCCTTGCCCACCCCAGGAGGACATCCAAGGATGGAGGGACCCATCCCAGGGAACTTAAGGTAAGTTCAGGTAAGTATTTTTTAAATATTTTTTTTGTGGCATAGGGGGGCCTGATTTGTGCCCCCCTACATGCCACTATGCCCAATGACCATGCCCAGGGGACAGAAGTCCCCTGGGCATGGCCATTGGGCAAGGGGGCATGACTCCTGTCTTTGCTAAGACAGGAGTCATTTCAATGGGGGTTGGGAGTAAAAAAAAATGGCGCTAATCGGGTTGAGGCGAAAATTTTGCCTCAGCCTGACTTGCCCCCTTTTTTGGCGCCCAAGCTCCATTTTCCCCTACGCCGGCGCTGCCTGGTGTAAGTCATTTTTTTTTAGGCACACCAGGCAGCTCCGCCGGCTAATGTCATTCCATAAATACGGCGCCCGCATGGCGCTTTGGAATGGCGTTAGCCGGCGTTAAATGTTTTGACGCACAACTGCGTTGGCGCAGTTGTGCGCCAAAAAGTATAAATACGGCCCTAAGTATTTTGCCATTTGTACAGCAAAAATCTTTAAGCATAAGGAGGCACAGTGTTATCCTTGCTGGGCTGTAAAATGACAAAAGCTATTCACCACTCCAGGTACAGTATTACAACTTTAGACTGGCTTTGACTCCCTATGCCACTTAAAAAAAAAAATGAAAATACTTAGGGGCATATTTATACTCCGTTTGCACCGAATTTGCGTAGTTTTTTTCGACGCAAATTAGACGCAAAACTAACTCCATATTTATACTTTGGCGTTAGACGCGTCTAGCGCCAAAGTTCATGGAGTTAGCGTCATTTTTTAGCGTGAACACCTTCCTTGCGTTAATGAGATGCAAGGTAGGCGTTCCCGTCTTAAAAAATGACTCCCAGGCATGTGCGTGGTATTTATACTCCCGGGCAAAAATCACGCCCGGGAGTGGGCGGGGCAAAAAACCCCGCATTTGCGCCTCTTTTTAACGCCTGGGTCAGGGCAGGCGTTAAGGGACCTGTGGGCTCAGCATGAGCCCAGAGGTGCCCTCCCCTGCCCCCAGGGACACCCCCTCCCACCCTTGCCCACCCCAGGAGGACACCCAAGGATGGAGGGTCCCATCCCAGGGAAGAAAAGGTAAGTTGTGGTAAGTATTTTTTTTAATTTTTTTTTGTGGCATAGGGGGGCCTGATTTGTGCACCCCTACATGCCACTATGCCCAATGACCATGCCCAGGGGACATAAGTCACCTGGGCATGGCCATTGGGCAAGGGGGCATGACTCCTGTCTTTGCTAAGACAGGAGTCATGTTAATGGCGTATGGGCGCCCAAAAAAAATGCCGCAAATTGGGTTAAGATGATTTTTTTGCCTCAGCCTGACTTGCCCCATTTTTGGACGCCCAAACGCCATTTTTCCCTACGCTGGCGCTGCCTGGTGTACGTCGTTTTTTTTCACGCACACCAGGCAGCGCCGGTCGGCTAACGCCGGCTAACGCCATTCAATAAATACGGCGCCCGCATGGTGCTTCAGAATGGCGTTAGCCGGCGCTAATTTTTTTGGCGCAAAACTGCGTTAGCGCAGTTTTGCCTCAAAAAGTATAAATATGGCCCTTAGGGGCATATTTAAACTCTGTTTGCACCGAATTAGTGTCATTTTTTTTAACTCTAATTCGGTGCAAAACTAACTCCATATTTATACTTTGGTGCTAGACCCCTCTAGCACCAAATTTATGGAGTTAAAGTCATTTTTTGAAAGTGGAGACCTACTTTGCATTAATGAGATGCAAGGTAGGCGTTCCCGTGCAAAAAATGACTCTATGGCCTTAACGCCATATTTAGGGGCATATTTATACTCTGCAGCATATTTATACTCTGTGTGCACCGAATTAGTGTCATTTTCTTTTACTCTAATTCGGTGCAAAACTAACTCCATATTTATACTTTGGTGTTAAACCCATCTAGCACCAAGACCCTGATTTAAACTTTTTTTTGCACCGCATTAACGTCATTTTATGACACAAAAGTGGCGTAAACTTACAAAATATTGGCCCTTATTTATACTTTTTGCTGCAAAACTGCACTAACTCAGTTTTGCACCAAAAAGTTTAGCACCGGCTTGCACCATTTCTGTGCACCAGCCGGGCACCATATTTATGGAAGGGTTCATGCCGGTGCAAAGGGTAGGCAAGAGTTTAAAAAAATGACTTTAATCGAGTGGGGCTGGCAGTATAGAAGAAGAGGGTTTAGCACCAAAAAATGGCATTAGGGAGGTTAGAGTAAAAAAAAAATGACTCTAACCAGATTAGTGTCATTTTATGGTGCTAAACCTACCATGCCACGTGATTCCTGCCTTCGAAAAGGCAGGAGTCATGCCCACCACCCCAGTGGCCAGCACAGAAGACAGGGGTCCCCTGGGCATGGCCATTGCACCCTGTGCCATGTATGGGGGCCCATTTCAGGGCCCCCTATGGCACTTTCAAAAATAAAATGCACTTACCTGTACTTACGTGGGATGGGGTCCCCCATCCTCGCAGTCCCTCTAGTGTGGGTGGGGGTACCCCTAGGGCCTAGGGAGGGCACCTCTGGGCTTGTTCCATGGTGTTCCACCATGGAAATAGGGCCACAGGTCCCCTAACGCCTGCCCTGACCCAAGTCTTAATTTTTTTTTTGACCCCTCCTCCCTCCCTTGCACCATTTTTGCATGGGATTATAAATATGGTGTTGAGGCCATAGAGTAATTTTTTTGCACGGGAACGCCTACCTTGCATCTCATTAAGGCAAGGTAGGTTTCCACTTCCCAAAAATTACTTTAACTCCATAACTTTGGTGCTAGAAGGGTCTAGCACCAAAGTATAAATATGGAGTTAGTTTTGCACTGAATTAGAGTTTAAAAAAATGACGCTAATTCAGTGCAAACGGAATATAAACATGCCCCTTAGCGTCAAAAAATGATGCTAATCTGGTCAGAATCATTTATTTTGACTCAAAACTTCCTAACGTAATTTTTTTTTTAAGCTAACCTACCCTTCGCACCGGCTTGCACCATTCCATAAATATGGTGCCCAGCTGGTGCTAAAAAATGGTGCAAGCCGGTGCAAAACTTTTTGGGGCAAAACTGCCTTAGTGCAGTTTTGCACCAAAAAGTATAAATAAGGCCCTTGCTGTAGATGGGTTTCCCCATCCATAGGTGTCCCCAGGGGTGGGTAAGGGTGGAAAGGGGTGTCCCTTGGGGCAGGGAAGGGCACCTGTGTACTGCTTCCATGGTCTCTGACCATGGAAATGAGCCCGCAGGTCCCCTAACGCCTGCCCTGACCCAGGTGTTAAATAATGGTGCTAAACAGGCTTAGCACCATTATTTAAGGCTCTCCTCCTACCGTGTGCCATTTGTGCACGGGAGGATAAATAAGGGGCAAATGCCTTAGAGTCATTTTTTTGCATGGGACCGCTTACCTTGCATCTCATTAACGCAAGGTAGGTTTCCATGTCCAAAAAATGACGCAAACTCCATAACTTTGACTCTATACGGGTCTAGCACCAAAGTATAAATATGGAGATAAATTTGCACCGGATTTGAGTAAAAAAAAAAAAAAACACAAATCCAGAGCAAACAGAGTATAAATATGCCCCTCACTTTGTTCAGAATTACAAGAAAATAGTGTTAGTAACATTATCCCAAATGTATGCTTTTCCGATTGGTTCATGAGAGCCCCACAGGAAGTACTGCACCCTTGGCATCCAAATAGGGGATTCTGTGTTCAACTCCCATGAGCATCCCGTGAGAGTCATCAATTTGTGAAAAATAAAAACGCATTTTAATGATTCTCTTACCTACTCCCACTCTGCTTACCTGCCCATGCTCATGCAGGCAGGGAAGGCATGCTTGCGCCCACACACCACAGGAGTGAAAATGCTCATGCATGGTGGGAGCAAACATGTTTTCCTGCTCATGCTTCTGCAGCAGGGAAAATACTGTGTCCTGTGGGTTGGCTCTCCAGGACAGTCTCTGAGCCAGCCCTGGGGGATTGGATCCCCACAGCCTTCTAATGCTTGGGGAGGGTCCGTTCACATGTCCTTCTTCCCTCTACTTATACTTTGGTCCAGGAGATATTGTTCCCAGGGCCCATTTGAGCTCTGGAAGGGTCCTTGTCCCATATGGTTTGTCACCAGGAGATGGAGTCCTCAGGCTTAGTTGGGCTCGAGGGTGGGGCCTCGTACCCCCTCCACTTCAATAAAGTGTTTGACCTTCTGGAATGATATCCCCAGGGCTGCTTCAGGCTAAGGTAAAGGGAGGTGGGCAAACCCCCCTCCCATTTTATTCACAAGTTGGGCCCACAGTATGGAATACCCAGAGCACAAAATGGGCTCATGGAGGGGGGTCCACTCACACCCTCTTCCTAAATATTAGTTTAAAACACGGCAGGTCACCATTTAAATTTTTTCCTGAATCCGGTAGGAGTCCCATGGGATCCAGCAAGGGATAGGGGCAGGGCAGAGTATCCCTACACTGCCCCAATACATATGTTTTTTTAAGCATTTTAAGACAGCGGACTAGGTCCGTAAGCCCTATAATGGCTTACAGCATAATTTTTCTTCATGTTGCTGGCAGCCAATCAAAGTACTCACCCTTTTCTCCAATGGGAGTGAACTTAACCCAAGGAAAACAAGCTCCTTGGGCCAATCAAAGTGCTCTGTTTTTTAAAATTGGGTTTGAGGGATTCTGGCAAGAGACCCCTGAACCAAATTGTCCAGATATACAAATATTTTTGGAACTTAATATTTTCCAAACAAATGAACTGATTAACACAAATCACACAAGTATGCAGTCCGGTCCAAGATCCAGCTTCTCGACAAATTTGGTGTACTTCCGTTCATCAGTTTCTGTGGTAGTGCCTCTTAAAAATGTAAATAGAAAATGCATGGGGATTTTGCATTTTAGGATCCCATTTTTTCTTGGCCCCCACTTGATGAACCAACACAAAACATTCCATGTGCATACTAGGCAGAAGAGAAAAACTTTAAGGAAAGTTTGGTGAGGATTCGTCAAAAGGGACCAAAGTTATTAGTAAAACAAAAAAGGCATTTTCTATGAAAATTCTGACCTTTCACTATCCTCCTAAATGCAATGATGATTGTTGATTAAAAGCGGCTACTATATTATTACCATTGTAGCATTTTAAAAATGAAATTGTGTGGCATGGAAATATTTCTTATACTTTCTAAAAATGAATTAAAAATTATTATTGAAAAGGTATACTACACAATTGTTTGCCATTAACAAGCGTGCATTTGAAAAATGAGTATATTAGTCGTCCTTTACCGATTACATTTTTTTTTTCCTTTTTCTTAATTCTTAGAAAGGTAAATTCCATATGTCAGAATATGGAAGGCTTCTGATTTCTTTAATGGGTTTGTCTTTTCTCCTTGTGAATGAAGTGCAGTGCTGAGCCATTATATCGGAGGAGTTCGTCTTAGCCTAGTCTCATTTCTCATACTCTTGTCAAGAGAAGCCAATACTGCCTCTCATCACAGTGATCGATTGAACTATTATCACTATGTGACAACCGACGCTAGTGTTGTTTGTAAAACAGATGAGTCAGCTTTATTGATCTTATGATGTGCGGGGCTGGATACTTCTGTGATGTGACAAAGTCGGTGACATTTTCTCTTTATAAGGTCACTCCAGATCAACATTAGGACTTCTTTCCCGATGAGCAATGCTCTGATTTAGCATGATATGACAGTCAGGGTACTGAAAGAAAAGCAAGGATGGCTAATTCTAATTCCATGGAATATGTTCAAGTGCAGTGCCTGCACGTACACAAGAGACCATCTGATTTCATGAATGTGCTAATTGTTTGTTTTTAAAGAATCGGATTTCATCCATTCAAAAGCCCTTTTCAATTAATTAATAAATATTTGTTTCCTGTATTGCTGCACATGATGAGCAAGTTGAATTTTTTTTCTACTCGTTTGGTAAGGTCACTGTGGCCTCCATAAAATTTGTCTGAAAGCCAGGGCAGGGATTAATAATTTCAGCTAGTATCACTCTGTGAATTAACAGGTATCATGAATTAAACTCCCCAGAATGAGGAAGAACCTGACATAGTCAGTATCACCCTGGCCTTTTACATAGATTTTCCACTATTTCAGGAAGTTTAACTCTGAGGGAGCCCAGGCAGCTTCAATGGGTAGAGTTTGGGGAGTATGTGTGGTAAATGGTGAAGCTGTCTACTCTCTGGTAGAAGTATTGTCTGCTCCCTGGTAGTGCTGAACAGGTGTGGACCCTCCGCTATGGCGGTTGAGCATCCCCCCACTGCTAATAAGGCAGCTGATAATATATTATCGTTTTATTTTTTCGCTGTCTAGGGCGGGGCCAGCATTCTCCGTGTCAGGAGGAAGGCAGAGAAGTGTTGCACTTGAAGAGGCATATTTAAGAAAAGTGGTGCTGCACACAGTGCAGCGCCACGTTTCTTTCACCCCTTAGCACCCCGTGTGTGCCATATTTAAAATACGGTAGTTAGGGGACTAGCTTTTGAATTTTTTACGCTAGTCTGGCGCTTTGCAGGATTAGCATAAACAATTCTGACGCCAATCCTGCAAAGCAACCAGAGGCCAATTTTAAGCAATGGAAGCCTCTGCGGGCTCTGAGCAGGTGTTAAAAGTGCCAAAAAAATGTGCCATTTTTGGGCGCTGGCATGAAATAGCTCAAAGGGTTACAAAGTGACGCAGTTCATGAATTGCACTACTTCGTGGCGTGGCGTTGTTGACCTTCTAACACCACATTAGCATAAGAAAATTACACTAATGTGGTGCTGAATGGAGCTAGGGGCTCCTAAGTATGCCCCTAAGTGCCAATGTCAGTTTTACCGGCCATCTGAGGACTGCCAAACTGACATGCCCACTCAGAACTCTCCACCCGAGCTGTATTTCACAGCCAAGTGGAGACCAAGTGCAGGCTACCACTCTTTCCCTGAGCAGAATTTCAGCCTGCTTAGGCCAATCCCTGGGCTTCTCTCATGCTGTGACACAGCATGAGAGAAGCGTGTGGGGAGGAGAGCAAACCAAACACCGAGGAAATGGAAGCGGCAGAGAAGAGGCAGCAGGTCAGAGCAAATTATTTTATTATTCCCTTTGCTATGCGAGCTGTCCCAACAGCCCTGCCTGGTAGTAGCCTCCACTGTACAGAAGGAGGCAGAACAGAGCCGGGCTGTTCCACTGTTGCAGCCCCTGCCAATCCCTCCTAGACATAATTATTCTAGGTCGGATCTTCACTGAGGTAAACAGAATGTACTGGTGCATGCAGCCGATGGGGACACTGCACCCAGTAACTCACAGTGAGGGCGGATGGAAATCAATTGCAGCACAAATAACGTGCAGAAAACATACCAGTGTGAGAAAAAAGACCTGTTTTCTTGCTGATCATATTCGAGATAAGCATTCCCTCTGTATATATCAACAAAATATTGTTTTAAATATATATACATATATTTAAATTTATTGTGTACAGTGATTCTAAAAAATATGTACAAGGTCCAAGATTCAGCTACTGGTCCTTATGAATGTCAGTATTTACATTTATTAATGCTGCCTATTTTCGCTTTTATCTCATGCATCTTTCTTCCACCTACCTTTGTTAATATTTGCACAACTTTCTACTCCTGCTCCTTGCTCTCATTTTGTTTTTTTGTGTTTCTCTATCATACTCTTGGTCGACGTCTAATGATGAAAGAAGTTCCAAAGATTAGTACTGACGACCACCCCATGAAAGCACAGACATAATTTAGCAATCCAAGTTGTGGAGAACAGTGCTTCTTTTTCAAGCCGAGATGCCTTTCACAAAGTGGTGGCTGAAAGGAGTACTCCTTCCCTGTTTTTATTTTATGCACATTAAATACAGTTTCAGTTAGTGATTATTTGTAAACCTAGCACTTAGCACTTAGTCACGAGCTTGGAGAGAAGCTTCTTTGCTATTGAGAACAGCCTATCGTTGCATTTATGCTCATTTAAGGCCTACTCTCAAAAGTAAATTTACAAGTGAATACATCTCAGACAAAAGCCACCTTAGATCTCAGTCACTGTAGTGGAGATCTCCCTAAAAATATTTATTTTTACCATAGAACTATTAAAATATATTGTTAAAGCACTTTACCACTTCAAAATAAATTTTTGCATAATCATTAAATATTTAAAACATATAGATTCATTTATTAATTTTCACAAAATAAAGCACCCTAATTAGTAATTGTATTCGTAAGTAATATTTAATAAATTTAATTAAACATTGTTTTCAAGTGATCTAAATCATATTTTATGTTTCAACGAATATTTAATTAAGTTTAATTTAGTTAACTGTTCATTTTTAAAAGAATTAAACATTAATATTTTATTTTGTGTTATTTTTCAGACTATGGGCTTTATCATGAGTTGGGCAGGCGAACCACCACAACTCCAATACGGTGGTGATGAGGAGGCTGTCAAGGCAGTGGCCTCACCACTGTCGTATTACGATGTGTCCAATAAGCTGACTGGCAGAAACGTCATACTACAACGTTTCCGCCTGTCAGTCCTCAGGGAACCAAGGGTGATGCCATCAAACATAGCACCCTCGGACTATGCATTAGCAGACAGTGTGCATATTGAGGGTGCTGGCAGGGGGCCCTTGCACTGCCCATAACATTGCCATGGGCAGCGCAGGGGCCCCTTGTGGCCCCTAACTCTGCCTTTCAACCAGCCATTCCATGGGAGGGACCTGCCATGGAACTCCTGGCAGAAAGGAAAGTCATGATCAGAACAGCAGTGCTGAACCACAGCTTTGACCACGGCCAACCCGTTGGGATCCTAGCGGACACAGCAGTCTCCTGACGAACAGACGACCAAGATTGTAGTGTGGCAGTTGGGTCACCAGGACTGGGGCGGTCCAACCGCCACTGCAGGTTTGGCTGTCCAAGGACCGCCAAACTTGTTACGAGGCTCTAACTATATGTTCACACTGTGAGAAAAATGTATAATTATTTGAGGTGGTGGTGAGACCTTCCTAATTAATAAAGTCACTAATCCGTATCAAGTCCAGCTATGTTGGTTTAATTCAAATTTTATCTCAATCCTCGGTAGTATGGCACAGAACATTCAGGCATAACTCGGAGGAAAACAAGTGTAAAACATTTATCAGTACTGCTAGAGAAAAAAATTCTATCATAACTTTTCATGACCTCACATAATGCAAACATCCTATGCTGACAAAGAAAGTTGTATTTTTCTATTCTTTTAAACTGCTTGACCTGCATTGGAATCTCAAAACCTGCTAAGCTAATCTTAAGCTTGCTTCTTTATGAATCAGCATCTAGTATGAAAATGCGTGTGAAAGGAGATGACTTATTGTGATCACACTTAAAACTTACATGAATTATTTTTCTTTCAGTGACCTAGTGGCTGAGAACATGTCTTGATGTTGTATTACAGTTATGTGTACTATAAAATGTATCATGTATTCAGAACTCTCTTTGTTTAAACTTTCAATCCTGATGGAAACTGCTACTGACTCACGATCATCAAATTTCCTGAATGGCTGATCTAATACTTTATCTGAAGAAATTGTCAACAATTATACATCATAGTGTTTCATATAAATTTGTCTCAAGGAAAAAACAGTAGCAGACTCTCAAAAAGCAGACTCTTTCTTTCTCTGTTGCTTATGGAAACTGAGCCAGACCATTCTCTATCACTCTCTGGCTAAAGAGGCTGATACTTTACTCTTTATGAGTTTGATAGCTTCACTTGCTAGACTGACTCTCGGTTGCTTGTTTCTTATGATATTTTATATTACACTGCTTGATCCTCTCTGACTCAGATGATTTTCTGTTGCTGAGCCTTCAATAATATTCTTCTACGAGAAACTTTCAGGAGTCACTCGACTTCAATGTACTTACTTCATTTAGAATTAAAGAATAGGGATCAGATTTATGGGAGACGCTTTATGCTAAAGAAAAAGAAATATGAACTAATGATAAATAAAACCTTTAAAATATAATTACAACTCCCAACATTAACTCTTGAGAAATAGTATCTGATTAATACCATTTGTATTGATGTTTGACTTGCAGTTTCTAACTTCCCCAGCTTATTTCCCCTATTGGATATTCTAAGAGCTGGGCGATTTAATAAAATTTAGGATCATCCGCTCTCCCAAAAATCTGTTAGCAGAGTTAAATGACAACGGTAAAGAAACTGAAATAATTAAAAAGTGGCCAAAAATTAGATAAAGCTGATTGCCTAGAACCCGATTGCAGAGACTGATGGAGTGCAGGTTCTGAAGCGGTTGCAGAATGCGGTTCAAGAGACTGATGAAATTGACGGGTATGAGTATCAATGGGGTGATGAGCCAAAATTGTGATGATTATTGTGAATTATGTACTTATGAATTTCATTTACTTATCGCTGTTTTGAATTGCATTCCATATGTTACATGCGCTCTGTGAAAAAGATAAGCGGTAATCAGACTAAGAAGTAGTCTAACATCCTGGTATAAATACATGAGCGATAGTGATTTTCTTGTCTGCCAAGAGAAGTGTAAGTCATGAGACATTATCAGCTACATAAATGGATAGGGATGTAACAAATTGTTGTGGTTGTACTAAATTGATTGGTGTTTGTGAAACCTGATGTGCATAGGTGACACAGCACTGATTAAATGAGTTTCTCACAAGTGAAGAACTCATCATTGTGAGTGGAAGATACTTTTTGATTGAGAATTGGATAGTGCAACACAAGCTTCCGATTGTTGGTTGAACATTTATTTTTTCTTTCCATGAAGTAGACAAAGGGCCTCATTACGATCCTGGCAATTTAATGACCCCCAGGGTGGCGGTCCCAGCGCCATATTATGACCGCGGCAATAGCGCCGCGGATGGACTGCCAGCACCCCCATATTTAGTCCACATGATGGTCTGACAGTGCTGGCGGTCATAATTCTGCCAGGGCAGCCCTGCATAGAAAGATAGACAGAGAGATTGATAGATATCACTTTAAAAAACAAAGGTTAATGTAACACTATAGTTAGGTGAATATGTCAGTGATAACATTAACATTTCGAACTAAGTAAAAACACAGAAATTCACAAGTTATGGTTGGCAGCACTAAGTATTAAATGTGCCACCGCCATACACTGCTTATAACCTTACATATGACATTACTAATGACATGTTCAATGACATAATTTATGACATCACTGATGACATCTCAAACTACATCATTGATGACATAACTGATGACACTATCCAATGAGTGTACTAGTTTGTTTTATAGTTTACATACTGGTGGGTAAGTACCACATTACTTGTTTTTGGAAAGTGGATTATTGGTAAGGGCAGGTAATTACCTACACTTAGCAATAGGCCAGTAACCTTCACTTAGGTCCAGTTAGGTCTCAATAAATTAAACTCCGCTCAACCCTTGGTAGCTTGACAACGAGTGATAAGGCTTAACTTAGAAGACAAGTGTGTAAAGCATTTAAAAATTACAAAACAGTAAATAGGTAAAACACAAAACACGATAAAAATCCAACACCAATTTATAGAAACATATTATATTTTTATATTTAAAATGCAACCAAAATGATTAAAATTGAATAAGGGAATCCGAAGATATGAATTTTAAAAGAATTAATGGTTTCTAGTGCATAGAAGCAACTAGCGCTCAAAGGGTTAAAAAAGTCACACTGGACAGGAACAAAGTCCAGAGTTCAGGCCACCCACAAGGTAACACTATTACACTTCCTTTCAGAAGTGCTTGTTGATTCAAGAAAGTGGTCCACAGCATAAGCCAAGGGTTCCGACTCTCTGTTTTGCCTCTTGGGGTCTGGGACTACAACTCTCACAATGCACCTCTTCAACTTATGGAGTTACTCCAAATGTCTCCAAACTTCTGGATCTTCTTACATTGGTCTCTTTTTGGTCCTTGAAGGGCCCACAACTTGATCCAAGGTTCCAGAAGCTCTGAGTTGCTCCTTGGAATTGGGACCACAATTCCCAGAATGCACCTGGTCAGAATCCTCAAATGGCGACTGGACGCTGGTCAGCTGGGCTTTGCTTGTAGGACGTGATGCAGGGGACTCTGGGCAGCACCTTTGTACCTGTAGCAAAAAGGGAGTCCCTTCTTGGTGCAGTAGAAGACAGACATTGTCCGTTTAGTGGTGAAGCCCAAGTGCACAGCTGGTGCAGTCCTCAGAGTGCAGTGTCCAGGTGCAGGTCAGGGATTCAGCAGGGCCGTTGTTCTTTGTCCTGTTCCCTGTAGGTATTTGAGGTGTGGGTGCAGCTCTGCCATATTTACCCTTGCTCCTGGGTGGAAAGCAGGGGGGTCCTGGTTGTCCAATCACAGACAGGCTCCTTCCGCTTTTGATGACCACTTCCTGAGAAGTGTGGCAAAAATCAATCCCAGGGAGCAACATTTTTAAAAAATCCAACATGCCTGAAAGTGATTTTTGGAGGTTAGATCTGGCTGAGCCCACACACTGGTGTGGCTAAAAATCCTAAACATGCTCCTCTCCTGCCCTCTCCTAATCTAATAAAGATGGCACCTAATAGTCTTGGGTTGCAGGAAGTGAGGGAGGTCCGGAACTGTTAAAAATATCCTTCCCTGCTTTTGAAGACCAGTTTGGCTGCTCTCCTCCAATGCTGAGGCATATCTCCTCCCCCAGGCACATCCTTTGTGTATAGCCCAGGCTACTTCACACCTCATCAAGGCAGTGTGGCGGCCAGGCTGCCAGAGGCTTGTCAATTACAAAAGGGCACTACAGAGCTGAAGCTGGCAACTTTCAGGTAGAGTTTTAAAACTCTTTACCTAAACTAGTTATTTTAAATCCAACAACTGTAAGTTGTGGGGGTTATTATAACACTTAGGGGGTTATTACAACTTTGGAGGAGGTGTTAATCCATCCCAAAAGTGACGGTAAAGTGACGGATATACCACCAGCCGTATTACGAGTTCCATAGGATATAATGGACTCGTAATACGGCTGGTGGTATATCCGTCACTTTACCGTCACTTTTGGGACGGATTAACACCTCCTCCAAAGTTGTAATAACCCCCTTAATTTGATACCAAACGTAAGGTATCTGGCACTTATGGGGACTGTGTTAGTTAAAATAAACTCTCTCCATTTTAGCCTATGGAGTCCATTCACTACAATCAGGGAAAAACAAATGTGGCTATTTTAACTCACCTAAAACAAATAGGTGGTCATTACAACCCTGGCGGACGGTGTAAAAGGTGGGGTAATACCGCAAACAGGCCGGTGAAAAAAAAAAGGGAATTACGACCCTGGCGGTAACCGCCAACAAAGACAGCCACTTTAACACTTCTCCCGCCACGGCGGTACAGACAACCAGCGTGGCGGTCACCGCTGACAGACAGGCGGGAGACAAAGTACCGCCCACACTATTACAACACACCAATCCGCCACCTTTTCCGGGTCGGATTCACTGTGGATAAAAACACGGCGGAAACAGCCTTTGCTATGGGAAAACGCTCACCTCAACACACTCCACGAGGAACGACGACTGCATGGAGCAGGAACTGCAAATACTACCTGCCCTTGTCTTTCTGCTCCTGTACGAACAACAGTGACGTAGGCGCAGAACATACCAGTGAGTACTGCATCTACGACACAGGGGAGGGGGGAGGTAAAAGTTAGGGGGACAGCCACCAAACACCCCCACCCCCACCCTCGCATATTACAACATACACACCAATGCAGTCAAAAATATCACATTAACAACCCACAATCCCCCCGGAAGAATGCAAAGACAAAGCGAGATCCGTTCAAATATTGTAATGTGCCAATATACATGTCATATAAAAATATACTGAATCATATCTCAAAATCTGTCATATTTATATATACAATACAAGAAGTAGTGCAGATATGTACACAACAATGTCCGTGCACCAACAGTCCAAAAATGCATGGGCGAGGCCCACAATAGATACCTGACCAAAATTCGAGAGAACACTGCCGGGGCATCAGATTGAAACACTACAGGCACCTCAGGGGGAAGGGAAGGGGGGGCACCTCAGCCACATGACTGCAAAGCCAGATCCACGACAGGGCTCCATGCCCATTGATGTATCCTGGGGAGTGCAAAGCCACAGTCTCTCAAGTCTTTACAGTGGGTGGGTTGCCCACTGGGCCATCCTGGGGAGTGCAAAGCCACAGTCTCTCAAGTCTCTACACTGGGTGGCTTGCCCACTGTGCCATCCTGGGGAGTGCAAAGCCACAGTCTCTCAAGTCTCCCAAGTGAGTGGGTTGCCCACTGGACCATCCTGGGGAGTGCAAAGCCACAGTCTCTCAAGTCTCTACAGTGGGTGCGTTGCCCACTGGACCATCCTGGGGAGTGCAAAGCCACATTGACGCAAGTAGATGCAGTTCTCAACTGGTACTGGGTGGGACTGGTGGCCAGACTGGATGAGTCTCCCCGTGAAAGTTCCTGTCCTGTCACTGTCCCAGCTGTACATGGGAGAAGGATGCCTGATGTGGCGGCCTATTCATATCCACACGGTGTTTGCCCTGATCAGCGGTCTTCACCATGGCGGTCTTGGCCTTGTTCAGCGGTGCTTTGCCATGGCTGGCTATGGACTGTTCAGCGGTCTTCACCATGGCGGTCTTGGCCTTGTTCAGCGGTGCTTTGCCATGGCGGTCTTGGCCTTGTTCAGCGGTGCTTTGCCATGGCTGGCTATGGACTGTTCAGCGGTCTTCACCATGGCGGTCTTGCCCTTGTTCAGCGGTGCTTTGCCATGGCTGGCTATGGACAGTTCAGCGGTAGCCTGAGATGGCGGTTCAGATACTGACATTGGTGTGTTGATTGACGAACTCCACACTGGACATTGGGGTGTGCCATGACGAACTCCACACTGGACATTGGGGTGTGGCATGACGAACTCCACACTGGACATTGGTGTGTGGCATGACGAACTCCACACTGGACATTGGGGTGTGGCATGACGAACTCCACACTGGACATTGGGGTGTGGCATGACGTTCCATCATCGCCCAGCGGGGCTGTGGGATCCTGGTCCCTCCTGGGCACTGACTCCGGCAGTGGTCTCCTGACCAGTAACAATACTTGGGCCCTCCTGGGCACTGACTCTGGCGGTGGTCTCCTGACCAGTAACGACGGTGCTGGTGGTTGTGTCTGGAAAGCCGGAAATGATGGTGCACTTCTCCGCCGTGACACTCACAACAGGCTGGGCAGACTTCCTCGGAACCTTCTCCACCTTCTTTGGAGTTACAGCTGACTCACCAATCGCCTTCGATCCCATTTCACTTGTTGTCCCACCAGGAGTCTTGACACGGTCCCGTCGTCCACTCTCCAATTTCGGTGCCTTTACAGGGGTTGGGCTGACAGTGCCTTGGCTCCGGGTCCTACTGCCTGCCCTGGTGGACGGTGCACTCCAAAAACCTGGAACACGCACCACTGGTACTGGAGGCTTTCTGTCTGAGGCGCTACGATGGGACTGATGAACTGGAGGGGGGGTGGGGGCAAACAGGTCAATTTGACAGAGGGACAGTTTCTGACGGACACTGGGATGGGTAGTTGGAGGGGGTCTGGGAGTGGAGGTAGAGGAGGTGGTTGTAGGAGGTGTCACTTTAGGTGTTTTGGGTGCAGGTACTGGAGGCTGTCGTGAGGTTGATGGATGTTGGGTGAGTGATTGCCGGCGTTTGTGTACTTTGGGAGGGGGCTTCACAGACACACTGGGAGAGGACACAGGGGACGTGTAAATGGCAGTGGAGGTGATGAGTGCAGGGGAGCGGCTTGTGGTGCTGGGTGTTCTGGTGCGATTCATGGTGCCTGTAGATGTGGTGCATGCAGGTGTGTGTGTAGACGAGACTGGGAGGGAGGAGGGAGAAGAGGAGGAGGGGGACACAGTGGAGACAGTGGATGTTGCTGTGTCTGTATGGGTGTGATGCTTGTGTGAGTGCCTGTGGTATGCGTGGTGCCTATGTTTGCTTGAGCTACTTTTGGGTGTTGACTTGTGTGCCTGCTGGCTGTAGGTGTGCTTGGGATGGGCTGGGGTACAGGGGATTGGGTCTGGGTGGAGGAGGTTGGAGGGGGGAGGCTGGACACAGGGACAATGGCTGCCATCAGTGCTGAAGCCAGAGATTGCAGGGTTCGCTGAAGGACAGCCTGACCAGAATTAATGTCTTCCAGGAATGCATTACTGTGTTTCAACTCTCGTTCTACACCCTGGATGGCATTCACAATGGTAGACTGCCCAACAGTGAGTGACCTGAGGAGGTCAATGGCCTCCTCACTGAGGGCAGCAGGGGTGACTGGGGCAGGGCCTGAGGTGCCTGGGGCGAAGGTGATGCCCACCCTCCTGGGTGAGTGGGCACGGGACACAAGCTGAGGGGCTTCTGGGAGGGCGGTGCTGGTAGGGGAGGTGGCGGCTGTACCTGTAGAAGTGGGGCGCACAGATGGTGCCGCCACCACAGGGTAGCTCCCATCGGTGGACGAGTCCGTGTCGCTGGTTGGTGATCTGGTGGCCGACGTGAAGCTCCCCTCGTCCTCCGTCCCACTGGTGAATTCAGAGTCTGTGGTGTGGCCCTCCATGGCCATGTGGGATGCAGCTCCCTCGTTCTCCGGTGCCACTGTACCTCCGCCTGTTGATGCTGATGTACAAAAGGACAGGGAGAGCAGGAAAAGGGGGGAGACAGAAGAAAGAGAGTTTTAGTGCATGGCATACCGCTACCGTTGGCGGAAAAGACAGACGCAGCAGCCCCATGCATTACGCCGTGCTCCTGACCTCTGCACATGCTATTTCTGGGATATGGCCTACATGGCAATGGTAGTAATCTGCCCACATGGATGGCAAAGGGGCAACTATACAACAACTTGCCTCTGTTTTGAGCTGGGGTAGAGTGCCACATGGCCTACATAACGGAGGGGCCTTGCCTACCTAACTCGCCCTGGCCTAGGGACACCCACAACCCACCACCCCCACCCAGACACCTCCACGGCACGCAAAGTCCATATGATGAGGTAGTACTCACCCCCTTGTGTCTGCTGTGATGTCCTTAAGCATCCATCCAACTCCGGGTAGGCCACCGCCAGGATCCGGAACATCAGCGGGGTCATGGTGCGACGGGCACCCCTCCCACGTTGGGAGTCCATCCCCAGCTGAGCCTCCGCCGTCTTCTTGCTGCAGCGGCGAATGTCCTCCCATCTCTTACGGCAGTGGGTGCCCTGTCTCAGGTGGGCCCCCAGGGTCCGGACTTCCTTGGCGATGGCACGCCAAATGTCCCTCTTCTGGTGGACGCTGACCTACATGACATGCACAAGGAAAGAGGACAGTCATTACCTACTGCACCGTTGTTGTGATTCCCCCCCTCCCAACTCTATCCCTGTGGCCCATTCATCCCCATGCATAACTGTTCTATGTACTCTGCCCCCTTCCCTCATCCACCCAAGCCTAGCCCATCCAACGTGCTCCCTGTGTACTAACCTGTTGGTCTGGAGGACCGTAGAGTAGCGTGTACTGGGGGGGGGACCCCATCCACAAGTTTCTCCAACTCCTGTGCAGTGAAGTCAGGGGCCCTTTCCCCAGACGCAGCAGCCATCGTCGCTTCCAGACCAAGGTCACAGCAGCACTAGCAGTGTAGGTCCTCTCCTGTCGAAGGTCAGGTATCTAGTGATTGAAGAGATAGAAAATGGTGGTGACGTCCGCGGTGGTGACGTCCGCGGCGGTGCGCATCATCACCGGCGGCGCACCTGTTCATTGGCTCCTGGGACCCATAGGGTCCAATGTTAACCAATGCAGCATTGCGCCGCGCTCTACGACCGCCTACCGCGATGGTGTCCAACGCCAGCGCAGTTACCCCACAATCCCATTGTCCCAGTTTAGAGGTCAGGCAGCCGCCATTTCAGGGGCCCACATGGCTTCAATTACTACTGCGTCACACATACCGAGGCCTACACTCAAAACCTTTCCCTGATGGGTTAATTGTCTGTTGTAGTCTTGTGTGTGACTGTGGGTACATACCTGGAGGAATGCTGACAGTTTCTTCGCTGTTGTCCTTCTTAGGCACCGTCAGTTGGGACATATTGGAAGATGGCGGAATCCGCCGGTGTACCGACCGCTGGTGGACCTGTTGACAATGGAAGAGCGACATGTCATCGTGACCTACCGGTTTGACCGTGCCACTATCCAGGAACTATGTACCCAGTTGGAGCCAGACCTGATGTCACCAATCCGCCATCCAACTGGAATACCCCCTGACGTGCAGGTGCTGTCAGTGCTGCATTTCCTTGCAAGTGGGTTTTTTCAGACAACAGTGGCCATGGCATCAGGGATGTCCCAGCCTATGTTTTCCAACGTCTTGTCCAGAGTGTTGTCTGCCCTGCTGAAACACGTAAGGAGATACATCATTTTCCATGAGGTGGAGGATTTGCCTACGGTGAAAGGTGATTTCTATGCCCTTGGACATATTCCCAACATCATAGGTGCCATTGATGGGACCCATGTAGCTCTGGTCCCCCACCGCAGTAATGAAAAGGTGTACAGGAACAGGAAGAGTTATCATTCCATGAATGTCCAGATGGTCTGTTTGGCAGACCAGTACATCTCGCAGGTAAATGCTATGTTCCCTGGCTCTGTGCATGACGCCTACATCCTGTGGAATAGCAGCATCCCTGATATGATGGGTCAACTCCAGAGGCACCGTGTATGGCTATTGGGGGACTCTGGTTACCCCAACCTGTCATGGCTATTGACCCCAGTGAGGAATCCCAGGACCAGGGCAGAGGAATGGTACAATGAGGCCCATGGGCGGACTAGGAGGGTGATCGAGCGGACCTTTGGCCTCTTGAAGGCCAGGTTCAGGTGCCTCCATATGACTGGTGGATCCCTATTCTACTCACCGAAGAAGGTGTGCGACATCATCATCGCCTGCTCCATGCTCCATAACTTGGCATTGCGACGCCAGGTGCCTTTTCTGCAGGAGGATGATCCAGATGACAGTGTTGTTGCAGCGGGGGAGCCTGGGGAGCCTGTGGACAGTGATGAGGAGGAAGCTGATGAAGATGAAAACGACAACAGGGAGTCAGTCATACAGCAATATTTTCAGTGAGACACAGGTGAGTACATTTTCATGTTTCACATATTATTACCTTTCACACGTCTACCTCTATCCTGTACCTACATTTCACTCCCTATTTGTTAACTGAGTTGTCCCCTTTCATTTCAGTTTCACTATTGTGGTAACCTACGTGTCAACAGCTTGCACCCTTGAAAGGCTTGTGATGTGTGACATTGGTATGTTGGCTTTCCAATGGGTAACCTTTTTTAACACTGTAATTGACAATACAAAGTTCAAAATCATTGACTGACTCCAGTTTTATTAGTGTTTCAAGGGTGTTTATTTAAGTGAATAACAATGAAGGGGGCATTGTGAAATGGGGATGGGTGATGGTGGAGGAATGTCCATGGCAGAGTCCAGTCTATTAATCTCACAGGTACATTGCACATTTGGCAATTGGAAGTGGAGCTAGGGCAGTTCCGATTTGGACAGGGTAACAAAGTGGGACAGTGGGCGGACGATCAGGGTGGTCTTATTTCCTGGCGGGGTCTTGCCATCTTGCTCTGTCCTGTTCCTGGATCTCAGGGCCCGCATGCATGGTGGTGGTCCGTCTGCAGGGGATGGGGTGCTGGTGTGTTGGTCCTGTGGCGGTGCCTCCTGTCCACTAGCGCCGGCGGAGGTGGTGGGCATTTCATTGTCGTGGTTAGTGTCAGGGGCCCCTTGGAGTGCCACGGTGTCCCTCAAGGTCTTTTGAATGTCCGTCAGCACCCCTACAATGGTGCCCAGTGCGGAGCCGATGGTCCTGAGCTCCTCCCTGAACCCCAAATACTGTTCCTCCTGCAGACGCAGGGTCTCCTGCAACTTGGCCAGTACTGTTGCCATCGTCTCCTGGGAGTGGTGGTATGCTCCCATGATGGAGGAGAGGGCCTCCTTGAGAGTAGGTTCCCTTGGCCTGTCCTCCCTCTGTCGCACAGCAGCCCTCCCAGTTCCCCTGTGTTCCTGTGCCTCCGTCCCCTGGACCGTGTGCCCACTACCACTGCCCCCAGGTTGTTGTAGGGGTGGTGGGTTCGCCTGGGTGCCCTGTAGTGGTGGACACACCGCTGATTGACCTGTCCTGGGTAGGGATGTTTGGGCCCGCTGGGTGGGTGCTGTGCTGGTGTTCCCAGAGGGTGGCAGTTCGGTGTTGGGCTGTGGCTGGGCAAGGGCAACCTACTGTCCTGAGGCCCACGATGGTCCGGGCTGGTCATCAAGATCCAGTGGGGCAGAGCTGCTGTCGTCACTGTGGGCCTCTTCTGGGGGTGGAGTGGTGTTGTCTGGACCCTCTGGTGTGGTGACGTTCCTTCGGGTTCCTGCGGGGGTATGAGTACATGATTATTGCATGTGTGTGTTTCATGATGTGCAATGTTTGGGTGTGTGTGTACCCCAGTGCAGGCATTCCTGTGTGGGGGCTTGTGTGGTGATAGTTGGGGGGTGTTGTGGGTCTGTGCAGTGGGCATGCTTTAGTGATGGGTATCCATGCTTAGTTAGGTCATGCAGGTTTTGGGGTTGGGATGGGTGGTTGGTGTCATGGGTAGATAGGTGAGGATTTGGAGTAATAGGGGAGGGTGTGAGGGTGGGGGTGTGTGATAGCATGCAGGTAGGGTGGGGGATATGATAGTTGAAATTTGACTTACCAGTGTCTGTTCCTCCAACGACTCCTGTGAGGCCCTCAGGATGCAAGATGGACAAGACTTTCTCCTCCCATGTTGTTAGTTGTGGAGGATGAGGTGGGGGTCCGCCGCCAGTCCGCTGTACTGCGATGTGGTGCATGGATACCGTGGAACGCACCTTCCCCCGTAGGTCGTTCCACCTCTTCCTGATGTCCTCCCTATTTCTTGGGTGCTGTCCCACAGCGTTGACCCTGTCGACTATTCTTTGCCATAGCTCCATCTTCCTGGCTATTGATGTGTGCTGTACCTGTGATCCAAATAGCTGTGGCTCTACCCGTAGGATTTCCTCGACCATGACCCTGAGCTCCTCCTCGGAGAAGCGGGGGTGTCTTTGGCGTGCCATGGGGTGGTGTGTGTGGGGTGGTGTATGTGTTGATGAGTGTGGTGAGTGTAGTGGTATGTGGTGTTTTGTGCGTGGGTGTTGTGTGGGTGATGGTGTAGTGTGCCTCTGTGTGATGGGGTTCTCTATTCTGTGCTGTCTCTCTCTGGCCTTCTCTCAGAAATTCTGGTCGTAGGGGTTTGTGTGTGATGTGGGTGTGTGTTTTATATTGTATTGGGTGTGTGGGGGTGGTGTGCGTATGTGTATCAGGTGTGTGTATTTCGAAATGTCCAATGTGGCGGAGTTTTGGAGCTGTGTGTGTATTTTGAGCGCGGCGGTGTGTACCGCCAATGGAATACCGCGGTTGAAAGACCGCCGCATGGATTCATGGGTCGTAATAGCATGGGCGTGTTTCTGTTGGTGTGGAGGTGGAGGATTTGTTTCCGCATGTTTCTCGCTGACCTTTGGTGTGGCGGACTTGTGTGGGTGTCTGAATTTCGGCGGATTCCGAGATGTGTGTCATAATAGCTGTGGCGGTCTACCGCGGCCGCGGCGGTGTATTGGCGGTCTTCTGCATGGTGGTAAGCGCCTTATACCGCCAAGGTCGTAATGAGCCCCATAATGTTTATACTGCCCCTGCTTATAGTTACATGGCACCCAAACCTATGGGCACATAGGGCACACATGAGGGGTGGCATATCTAAAAATAAGGTAGTTTAAGACTTTGGAAGTACTTTTAATTCCAAAGTCGAATTTGAATATAATTTTAATTTAAAAGCAGCCGGCAAGACAGGCCTGCCTTTAAAATGACCCTGGGCACTTCAGCAGTGCACCTATGGGTGCACTACCTATGCTGGGGGTCCCTAAACCTACATGCCTTCCCATATACTAGGTACATATAGGTAGTTTGACATAGCCAATTATAATTAGCCTAATTTGCATACTCATTTCACACAAAGCACAGGCTCTGGGACTGGTCAGCAGTATCCAAGGCACAATCAGAGTCAGAAAAATACCTGCAAAAATTGAAAAATGGGGGAAAAAAGTTAGGGGCCTCTGCAATCAGCCCTGTTTTCTCACACTTGTCCACCTAATTTTGTATAGCATGTGTCCAGCTAATGGATGTAAGTGTTTTCAAAATACATCTGCTCCTAATGCACCATAGGGATGTGGAGGGAATCTTTGTATTCAAGAGTAACTCTGTGTTCAGGTGACAGTTGACTTGGGTTCATTATGTTCCACACAAGCTTTTTGGTTCTGCAGAAAAAAGATTTCAACAGGAGTAAGAATGTACTTATTAGATACGAAAATTTGTAAACAACCTTGAGCTTTTTTCAGCACAACAATTTCCACATAACTTATAAGACTGTGTGCATCAGTTACTAACCTATATTCATATTCTTCTTTTGCTTGAGGAGTTGGGCTATCCTTAAAGTTTTTATAACAGTATGAAGAGTGTAGGTAGTAGGATGTTTCTTGCCTTCAGATTTTGGTTATTTTTAGCAAATAATGTATTTTTCTCAACCGCTGCATAGAGTGTACACTGTTCCTAGATACTTTTTATACTCTGTGGTATGTTTCCTATGAAAGTGTTATTATTTGCAAACTGTGTGGTATATAGTAAACCCTCTCTATAAAGTAAGCACTGTTTATAGTACCCAGTTCTCTACTGATAGTAACTTCATTTCTCAATGTAGATTGGTGAGTTTCAGGAGTTTGATACAGATAAAAGCTGTCCATAGAAAGTCATTTGTTTTGGAACTGAGATTCACTATTTTTAGAAACTTAGCTTTCTCTGAACAGTTGTATATAGATTCAACACCATACTCAAGTCAAGTCAAATAAACTTTATTTGGCAAAAGGCCATAAAGGCATAGCACAAAAATTAAACATACTATAAGATTAAAAGATACAATCCACAAAAAACAACTAAAAAGAGAATATCACAAAGACAACAAATACATGGCAGGTGCGCCTAAACTGCAGAAGTCAACCTCAAAGTAAATTATACACTATGTTACATATTCATTTCGAATCTGGAAGGCTGCAGTTATAAAATTTAGTATAGAGTAACACAACTTCCATGAGCCTAGGGACTGCAGGTTCTCTGTGAAGTCTTAGATTTGATGCATGCAGTAGTGGGACCAGAAAAGTGTGTCTTGGCTGTGAAAACAGAGTGCAAAATAAGATAAGAAGACTAGTGCTATGTATCAAAAAGCCATCCCACTTGCAAAGCGGCAGATCCCGACTCCAGACTCCTGCTGTGGGAAAAGTAAATTTAAATTGCAGAGTTGCAAGCCTAAAAGTTATTAACCAATTCTGGTGGGTGGAGTTATCAATCCTAAGTATGTCCCATCCTTCAAGTTGTGGAAATGGAGGCATACTTGATGATGGAACCTTTGACCTGAACGGATTCTAAGTGTGTATTTCAGCAGTAGTCCAATAAACACTGTTTAAGGTGTTGCTTATGCTCTCGCTTTATCATGGAGGGGTTATTGTACAGATAAATGAGGCCTAATATGTTAAGCGTGTTTTTTACCATAAGAAAGCCATAGGATCTGAGTGGCTATATCTACTGATAGATGGTTGATTATGCATGATTTAGTCACTGCAGTTTTTGGGGGCACCCCAAATTTTTACCCAGAGGAGTAACTGAGCCAGGCTAATCAGATCCTCCAGATATGTCAGCCCTGCTTCTTCATCGTACTCAATGAGAGATTCAGCCATAAGCAGTGTGGGGTCAGCCATAGAGCCTGGCTCTGGGGACTCCATCCCCTAGGGTCATTTGTTTTTTAATTAAAGGGGAGGGGGAATGCAACCCCCCTCCCAGGGTCTTGTTAGGCTCTAGGGACTCTACCCCTGAGTGCTAATTCTAAAGATAAAAAAGGAGGCTTTGCGCCCCCCCATTCCCTGAACCTCTTTAGACCATGGGAACCCAATCCCCCAGGGCCGTTTCTTTTAAAGGCGGGGGCCATGCAGCCTCCTTCCACCTCCTCAGCTGAATTCGGCCCCAGGGACTCCGTCATAAATTCTTATTTTATTACCATACATAAATGCAACACCCTGTTGCACATGCCCTTCAGCTGTACGGGGTGGGGAGTTTGCTGCAGGGCCTGGCCTGTGGACAGGTCCTGCAGCCATACTGCCTCCATAAAGCCAACTCCTGCTGCACATGGCCTTTAGCTGTGCACATTGTGAGGTTGGGCATTGGGCCTTACCCAGGGGACCCCATCCCCCAGGTCCACTTGTTTTTTAATTAAAGTGGAGGGGCATGCAGCCGAGTCTTGTCAGGCGCTAATGGCCCCACACCAGTGCAAATTCTAAAAATAAAGGAGGGGCTTTTCTGCCTCCTTCCCTAAACCTATTTAGACCCTGAGAACCACATCCCCTAGAGCTGAGTATTTTATTAAGGGCAGAGGGACAGTGCAGCCCCCTCCCTGAGTCATTATCAGCCGGGGCACATGGCACCCCTCCCTGGGCTGATGTTGACCTCGGGACTCCATTCCCCGAGGAGTATGTTTCTTGTTTGAGGCCAGGAGGCATGAGGCTGCCTTTCTGGGCCTATTTTGATCCCAGAAACCCCATCCCTCAGACTCATTCATTAGGGCCCACTGCAATTTTTATGGGAAGGGGCATGGACCCACCTCTTCAGGCTGATTTCTTCCCTACAGACCGTGTCCCACAGGGCCTGAGGATATTTTAATGGGGGGTGGGGCACATGGCCCCCCTCCCTAGGCTGATTTCGGCCTCAGGGACCACATGCCTTGAGCCCAGAGATATTTGTAGGGGGAGGGAGGCATGCTGCCCCCATCACTGGGGTGAGTTCAGCCTTAGGACCCACTCCCCCTTGGTTCCAGGAAGTCCATCCCCCAGGCCTGGTAAAATTCAATAGAAAGAGGAGGAGATGAGGCCCCTCTCCCTGGGCCAATTTTGGCCCCTGGGAATCCCATTCCCTGAAGTCAGCTATAATTTTTAGGGTGAGGGGGCATGCAGCGCATTTCTCTGGGCTGATTTTTGCCCCGGGGACCCCATCCCTCAGACCTGATGATATTTGTAGGAGAAGGGGGGCATGTGACCCCCTACCCTGAGCAAACCTTAGCCCCAGGGACCCCATCCCCCGGGTCCCAGCAATAATTGTAGGGGGAAGTTGCCATGCATCCCCTATCCCCAGCTGAATATGGTTCCCGGGATCCCATCTCCTGGGGCTGAGCAGCATTAGGGTTGGGTGCCCTGGTGTCCACCATTTTGTATTTGGGTCCACGGGCGAGCCCCAAGGTCCCTGCTGCCTCAGGCAGGTCCCCACATCCAATAGGAACAGGCATTGCTCCCATGCTAATAATGCTGCTCCCTCTGAGCAGGAGCAATATTTAGATCACTTTTCCTGCCTGCATCAATGCAGGCAGGGAAACAGATCTAAAGAATAGTCCCAGTAGGTGGGAGCATTGTTGAAGCTTGTGCCCACTGGGAGCGTTCTTGGTGTTTACTCTTGCTTGGCAGGGGATTTAAAAATGCTCCTACCAAGTGAGAGCGAACCCAGGTTTCCCTACTCAGACCCCACCCTAGTTGCTTACATTTTGGTAAAAATTATATGCTGCTTGGGGTCTTTTGAGGCTCAGGGATCCAGGCCATGTGACTCTTCTCCCCATATAAACAAATATTGGTCCTGGGGTGGGCTTCCCATGGCTTCTGGAGGCTTGGGGAATGGGGCCACGCAGCCACCCTACCCTTTATGAATACAGCCCTAGGGTCGGGCTCCCTCAGGCATAAAGATAGTGAATGGCCCAGCTGCCATTTTATTATACCATGGGTGTCCCACAGGATTGCAGCATTTTTTGCCAATCGTTTTTTTCTTTTTGACCCCTAAAGGATTCTCTTGGGGTCCTCCCATGGGCCAATGTGGTCAGGGTATTCCTACCCTGCCACCCTTATATTATTTTGTTTTTTAAATTCAGGACAGGGGACTAACATCATGATTTAGATATTTGTAGAGGGTTTACTCCATCACAACGGTAACAGATATCCCATCAGCCAAAATGCAATTCCATAGGAAATAATGTGATTCAGATTTCGGCGACCAGGATGTCCATCTTTGTTGTGAACGATTAACCTGTGCGCCAATATCTAATTCACGCACTAAGTCCTTGAGTCCTGTACTGACCGACAGCAATATTTTTCTCATTTTGATGGTAGCCAATCAGAGCACTCACTACTGCAAGAATCAGACTCCTAGGGGAGCGAGATGGCCCAAAAGAAATAAAATTCTCTTGGCCAATAACAAGGCTCTATTTTAAAAGCAGTGCTCCTGCAAGATTCTCTCAAGATTATCGTAGACCCAAACATCCAGATATACAATTACATTTGTCCTTTAATCAAAAATTACTGAATTACACAATAGCACACAAAGCCCAATCTGAGAACCAAGATCTGGCTTTCTGTCGAATTTGGTTCAATTCCTTTGAGAAATTTTTTCTATTTAAAGGAGCCTATAGAAAATAGATGGGGATTTTGCATTTTGTGGCCCTCCATTTTCCTCAGTCCCTGCTTGATGGGTCACCCTGACTTTCCAGGAAGGAGCTGAGGTGGATGATCTTTTTTTTAAATGTTTTGTAAAAAAAATATATATGGAGCCGTTTCTAACAAAAAGGGCGTCACGCACTCACAGGGTGTTGGAAATAAAACTGTAGTTTATTCAGCCACAACCAGCCCCAAAATGAAAATCAGGCAGATGCGTTTCGGCTTTCAGCCTTTCTCAATGCTATAGACGCCAAATGCTCACAGTCCTTTAAATATGTACATCACATGATTGACCAAAACAATTCCAACATCAACAATGGACTGACAAATGCAGCAGCCATCTTTAAATTGGTTGTTGCTCCCAATGTGGCATACTAACATTGCTTATTGTGCCTTCTATACTCTGCAATCCATTATTATTACTACTTTCATCGAGTATCTTGGTTCATAATTCATTGTTGTAATTGTAGAAGAAATTATCTCGCAAAAATAAAAATTCTAATTAAATACAGAATTTGCACTCATGCATTAATTGTGTAGTTATGCTTGTGGTAAAAGATATCGCTATATGCATTTATCTAATACCACATTACTATGCCCTGTTCCTTCCCTGGTTGAATCAAACATTCCAATATGTATTATAGACATTGTGGCCCGTATTTATACTTTTTTTAGCGCCGCATTTGCGCTGCTTTTTGACGCAAAACGGCGCAAACCTACAAAATACAATGGTATTTTGCAAGTTAGCGCCGTTTTTGCGTCAAAAAACTACGCAAATGCGGCGATAAAAAAGTATAAATATGGGCCCGTATCTACCATTTTTAAATCATTAGGAGGAATTACTTTCAATCCCTTTTGTTCTCTGATGCTCAAAAGTACAAAGAAATTAATTTGCCAAATCGTGCATGCCTAATGCATCCATTACCACTATGGCGTTTCCTCCAAGATTATCAGTGCGTCCTTTTTTCCTATTTATCATTTACTAGATGGCAACTACTCAATTTGATCAACCATCATACCAGCCTATATTGCCCTGGATTGGCTTAAATCAGCTCCCATGGCTCTTCATCACCCGTTCCCATGTAATGGGGTGTCTCATCAGTGATCAACCAACGTGAGTCTACAAATCCTCATCCATGTTCAGTTCTAAGGGTGCCAGGATCTTCAATTTGTAATGTAGTGGGATTCAAGTTATCTCAATTTTGGAACTCTTTCTCCCTCTCTCTCATCTCTGCTCACTTGATCAATGCAAAAGAAATGCAAGTAACTTCTATTGCTATTGTGTTCAGTCTGAAAGTGCCTTGCCACCTGAAATGTGGCATCCTGATTTACAATCGCCCTCATATGTTCCAAGATCCTTTTCTTGGCTGTATGTATTGTACTGCCCACATACATCTTTTTGCAAACACACATTATACAGTAAATTACATAATCTAAGTTACAAATCAGGTATTTCATGAATGATCTTCACCCTCTCCCCTGGAACTTCATAGTCCTCTACCTTATAGCTATACTTGCACACTTTGCATTGAGTACCAGGATAAATTACTCCCTTCTCTTTCAATTGACTGTGTAATAATAAATCCTTCAAAGAGGTACTTCTTCTGTATGTTATCTGTGGAGCCCGGGAAAGAATAGGATCTATGATTCTATCTGTTTGGAGAATGCACCAATTCCTTTTCATAATCATGCAGAAATCTTTGGAATCATTCGAAAAATTGGTTATCATCCTGGAAATCTTCCATTCTCATTGTTGGGAACAAGTTTTTGATTGGTTACCAATAGACCCTTCCTATCTACCATCTGCACATTTTGGGCTACTTCTTGTAGTAACTTCCTGGAATAGCCCCGTTTGCAAATCCTAAAGACTTTCTCTTTCAGCCTTCTCATACTCAGTTGGCGAGGAGCAATTGCGCTTTCTGTGTAATAATTCTCCACAGGGGATACTTTCAAACAAAGGCCCTCATTACAACATTGGCAGTAAAAGGCGCTTACCGCCGTGCAGAAGACCGCCAAAACACCGCTGCAGCCGCGGAATTCCGCCACAGCTATTATGACCCACATCTCAGAATCCGCAGAAACTCAGACACCCACACAAGACCGCCACACCAAAGGTGTAAACTGGCGAAAACAAAACCTCCACCGTCACGCCAACAGAAACATGCCCATGCTATCACGACACACGAATCCACGCAGCGGTCTTTCAACCGCGGTATTCCATTGGCGGTACACACCGCCGCGCTCAAAATGCACACACATCTCCAAAACACCGCCAAATTGGACAATTACAAATACACACACCTGATACACATACAAACACCACTCCCACACACCAAACACAATATAAAACACACACCCACATCACCCACAAACCCCCTCCGACAAAAAATTAGAGACGAAGGCCAGATAGACAGAGAGCACATCAACTGAGAACCCCATCACACAGAGGCACACAACACCATCATCCATACAACATTACACGCACAATATACCACACACCACTACACATCACCACACACATCAACACTTACACCACCCCACACATCACCCACACGACCTCATGTCACGCCAAAGACACCCCAGGTTTTCCGAGGAGGAGCCAGGGTCATGGTGGAGGAAATTCTACGGGTAGAGCCACAGCTATTTGGCTCACAGGTGCAGCACACCTCCATAGCCAGGAAGATGGAGCTCTGGCAAAGAATTGTGGACAGGGTCAACGCTGTGGGACAGCATCCAAGAAATAGGGAGGACATCAGGAAGAGGTGGAACGACCTACGGGGGAAGGTGCATTCAGTGGTATCCAGGCACAACATCGAGGTACAGCGGACTGGCGGCGGACGCCCACCTCCACCCCCACAACTAACAACATGGGAGGAGCAAGTCTTGACCATCATGCATCCAGAGGGCCTCAGAGGAGTCGGTGGAGGAATGGACACTGGTAAGTTAAATCTCAACTATTATATCCCCCACCCTACCTGCATGCCATCATACACCCCCACCCTCACCCCCTCCCCTATCACTCCAACTCCTCACTAATGTACTCATAACACAAACCACCCATCCCAACACCAAGCCCCGCATGCAAAAACAAAGCATGGTCAGCCCTCACCAAAGCATGCTCACTGCACATACCCATAACAACCCCCTAACCATCATCACACAAACCCACACACAGGAATGCTTGCACTGGGGTACAAAAACACCCACCCATTGCACACCATTACTCACACACATGCACTAATCATGCTCTTATATCCCTGCAGGACCACTACGGAACATCACCACGCCGGAGGGTCCAGACATCTCCACTCCACCCACCGAAGAGGCCCACAGTGACGACAGCAGCTCTGCCCTACTGGATCCTGATGACCAGCCCGGACCATCGTGGGCCTCGTGACAGTCGGTTTCCCTTGCACAGGCACAGCCCAACACTGACCTTCCACCCTCTGGTAACACCAGCACAGCACCCACCCAGCGGGCCCATACCTCTGTACCCAGGACACGTCAATCAGCGGTGTGTCCACCACTACAGGGAACCCAGGATAACCCTCCACCCCAAAAACAACAGGGACCTGGGGGCAGTGGTAGTGGGCACACGGTCCAGGGGACGGAGGCACAGGAACACAGGGGAATTGGGAGGGCTGCTGTGTGACAGGGGGCGGACAGGCCAAGGGAACCCACCCTCCACGAGGCCATCTCCTCCATCATGGGAGCATACCACCACTCCCAGGAGACGATGGCCACAGTACTGGTCAAGTTTCAAGAGACCAAGCGCCTGCAGGACGAACTGTATTTGGGGTTCAGGGAGGAGCTCAGAACCATCAGCTCCGCCCTGGGCACCATCGTAGGGGTGCTGAAGGACATACAAAAGACCATGAGGGACACCGTGGCACTCCAAGGGGCCCCTGACACTAGCATGGATGATGAACTGCTCACCACCTCCGCTGGCGCTAGTGGACAGGACGCCCCGCCACAGGACCACAACACCAGCACCCTACCCCCTGCAGACGGACAACCACCCCGCAAGCGGTCCCTGAGATCCAGGAACAGGACAGAGCAAGATGGCAAGACCCCCGCCAGGAAATGAGACCACCCTGATTGTCCTCCCACTGTCTCACTTTGTTACCCTGCCCCGATTGGAACTGCCCCATCTCCACTTCCTATGCCCATAGGGGCAGTGCACCTGTGTGACTAATGGACTGGACTCTGCCATGGACATTCCTCCACCGTCCCCCATCACCATATCACTACCCCCTTCCATTTTTAAGCACTGAAATAAACACCCTTGAACCACAAAACAATCTGGAGTCAGTCTGTGATTTGGTAAATATGTATAATCAATGACAGTGTCAACATGCTTTCCAATTTTATAGCCAACATACCTATGTCACACATCACAAGTCCTTGAAGGATGCAAGCAGATGACACACGTTGGTAACCACACCTGTGAAACTGTAATGGAAAGGTACAACTCAGTGACCAAATACTGCTATGAACTGACAGACAGGGTAGAGGTAAAAGTGTGAAAGTGAATGTAATGTTAAAAAGAAAACTTCTCACCTGTGTGTGACTGGAAATATTGCCGTATGACTGACTCCCTATTGTCTATGTCTTCTTCCTCAGCGTCCTCCTCATCACTGTCCACAGGCTCCACAGCTGCCACAACACCGCCATCTGAACCATCCTCCTGCAGAAAAGGCACCTGGCATCGCAAAGCAAGATTGTGAAGCATCGAGCAGGCGATGATGATCTGGCACACCTTCCTTGGTGAGTAAAATAGGGAGCCACCTGTCATATGCAGGCACCTGAACCTGGCCTTCAGGAGGCCGAAGGTGCGTTCGATCACCCTCCTAGTCCGCCCATGGCCCTCACTGGGGTCAATAGCCAGGACAGGTTGGGGTAACCAGAGTCCTCCAATAGCCACACCCGGTGCCTCTGGAGTTGACCCATCATATAAGGTCTGCTGCTATTGCACAGGATGTAGGCGTCATGCAATGATCCAGGGAACATAGCATTTACCTGGGAGATGTACTGGTCTGCCAAACATACCATCTGTACATTCATGGAATGATAACTCTTCCTGTTCCTGTACACCTGTTCACTCCTGTGGGGGGAGACCAGAGCTACATGGGTGCCATCAATAGCACCTATGATGTTGGGGATATGTCCAAGGGCATAGAAGTCACCTTTCACTGTTGGCAAATCCTCCACCTGATGGAAAACTATATAGCTCCTTACGTGTTTTAGCAAGGCAGACAACACTCTGGACAACACGTTGGAAAACATAGGCTGGGACATCCCTGATGCCATGGCCACTGTTGTCTGAAATGATCCACTTGCAAGGAAATGGAGCACTGACAGAACCTGCACTTGAGGGGGGATTCCTGTGGGATGGCGGATTGGTGACATCAGATCTGGCTCCAACTGGGTACATAGTTCCTGGATAGTGGCACGGTCAAACCTGTAGGTGATGAGTAAATGTCTCTCCTCCATTGTCAACAGGTCCACCAGCAGTCGGTACACCAGAGGATTCCGCCATCTTCTCAAATGTCCAAGCTGACGGTGCCTAGGAAGGACAACAGCGACCAAAATCCCAGGTATGTATCCACAGATACACAGAACACGACACCAAAGACAAAAATTCTTCCTGTATGTGTGTTGAGTGTAGGCCCAGGTATGTGTGACGCAGTTGCAAATTAAGCCATGTGGACCCCTGAAATGGCAGCTGCCTGACCTCCAAACTGGGACAATGGGATGTGAGGTAACTGCGCTGGCGTTGTACACCGTTGCGGTAGGCGGTCGTAGACCGCGGCGCAATGCTGCATTGGTTAACATTGGACCCTATGGGTCCCAGGAGCCACTGATGAAGTGCACCGGCGGTGATGATATGCACCGCCGCGAACGTCACCACCGCGGACGTGACCGCCATTTTCTATCTGTTCAATCACTTGATACCTGATCTTCGACAGGAGAGGACCTACACTGCAAGTGCTGCTGTGACCTCGGTCTGAAAGAGACAATGGCTGCTGCGTCTGGGGAAAGGGCCCCTGCCTTCACTGCTCAGGAGTTGGAGAAGCTCGTGGACAGGGTCCTCCCCCAGTACACACTACTCTACGGTCCTCCAGACCAACAGGTAAGTACACAGGGAGCACGTTGTATGGGCTATTCCTGGTTGGAGAGGGCTGGTTGTAAGAGGGAAGGGGGCAGAGTGCAGTGAACATGAAGGACTGTGAATGCATGTGCCACATGGCAAGGGCCCGGATGGGGGCCACTCACTTCAACGGTGCTCTTGCTAATGACTTCTCTTCTTCCCCTGTGCATGTCATGTAGGTCAGCGCCCACCAGAAGAAGGACATTTGGCGTGCCATCGCCAAGGATGTCCGGACCCTGGGGGTCCACCAGAGACGGGGCACCCACTGGCGTAAAAGATAGGAGGACATTCGCTGCTGGAGCAAGAAGACGGTGGAGGCTCAGCTGGGGATGGCCTCCCAACGTGGGAGGGGTGTCCGTCGCCCCATGACCCCCCTGATGTTCCGGATCCTGGCGGTGGCATACCCTGAGTTGGATGGGTGCTTGAGGGCATCACAGCAGACACAAGGGGGTGAGTACACAATCATTCAGGGGACTTTGCACGCAGTTGAGGGGTCTAGGTGTGGGAGGAGGGCTGTGGCTTTCCCTAGGCCAAGGCGACTTCCATAGGCTAGGCCCCTCCGTAATGCAGGCCATGTGGCACTCAGTAGAGTGTCAAGTACAGGTATACATGCCCCTGTGGCTTTCATGTGTGCAGATGTCCACCATAGCCATGTAGGCCATATCCCAGGAATTGCATCTGTAGAGGCCAGGAGCACGGCGTAGTGCAGGGGGCTGCTGTGTCTGTATTGTCTGCCAACGGTAGCAGTATGCCATGCACTCAACCTGTCTTTCTTCTGTCGTCCCCCCCCTTTTTCTGCTCTCCCTGTTCTTTTCTGCATCAGCATCATCAGGCGGAGGTACAGTGGCACCGGAGCACGAGGGAGCTGCATCCAACATGGCCATGGAGGGCCACACCACGGAATCAGAATGCACCAGTGGGACAGAGGGTGAGGGGAGCTTCACGTCGGGCACCGGATCACCAACCAGCGACACGGACTCGTCCGCCAATAGGAGCTCCCTTGTGGTGGTGGCACCATCTGTGCCCCACACTTCTACAGGTACAGCCGCCACCTCCCCTACCAGCACTGCCCTCCCAGCAGCCCCTCAGCATTCGCCCCGTGACCGCTCACCCAGGAGGGTGGGCATCACCTTCACCCCAGGCACCTCAGGCCCTGCCCCTGTCACCCCTGCTGCCCTCAGTGAGGAGGCCATTGACCTCCTCAGGTCACTCACTGTTGGGCAGTCTACCATTGTGAATGCCATCCAGGGTGTAGAAAGGGAGTTGCAACACTGTAATGCATTCCTGGAGGGCATTCATTCTGGTCAGGCTGCCCTTCGTCAAACCCTGCAATCTTTGGCCTCAGCACTGAAGGCAGCCATTGTCCCTGTGTCTAGCCTCCCCCCTCCAACTTCCTCCACCCAGACCCAGTCCCCTGTACCCCAGCCTATCCCAAGCACACCAACAGACAAGCATGCACACACCTCAACACACAAAAGTAGCTCAGGCAAACATAGGCACCACACATCCCACAGGCACTCACACAAGCATCAGACACATAAAGACACAGCAACATCCACTGCCTCCACTGTGTCCCCCTCCTCATCGTCTCCCTCCTCCCTCCCAGTGTCATCTACACTCTCACCTGCATGCACTACATCTACAGGCACTAGGACTCGCACCAGAACACCCAGCACCACACCCCGCTCACCTGCACTCACCACCCCCACTCCCATTTACACATCCCCTGTGTCCTCTCCCAGTGTGTCTGTGACGCCCCCTCCCAAAGTACACAAACGCGGGCACCCACACACCCAACATTCATCCACCTCACGACAGCCTCCAGTACCTGCACCTTCACCCAAAACACCTAAAGTTACACCTCCTACAACCACCTCCTCTTCCTCCACTCCCAGACCCCCTCCAGCGACCCATCCCAGTGTTCGTCATAAACTCTCCCTCAGCAACGTTGACCTCTTTGCCCCCATCCCCACCCCTCCAATTCATAAGTCCTGTAGTAGCGCCTCAGCCAAAAAGACTCCAGTACCAGTGGTGCGTGTTACAGGTGTGTGGAGTGCACCGGCCACCAGGGCAGGCAGTGTGACACGGAGCCAAAGCACTGCCAGTCCACCCCCTGTAAAGCATCTAAAGTTGGAAAGTGGCCGACGGGACAGGGTGAAGACTCTGGGCGACAAAACTGCTCACAAGGGTCCCAGGGGGATTGAAGAGTCAGCTGTGACTCCTCCAAAGGTGGTGAAGGGCCAGAGGAAGTCTGCACAGTCTGGTGAGAGCAGCACGGCGGAGAAGGGCTCCACCGCCAGCACCGTCGTCACTGGTGAGGAGACCACCGTCAGAGTCATAGCCCAGGAGGGCAGGAGTATCGTCACTGGTCAGGAGACCACTGCCAGAGTCATTGCCCAGGAGGGCAGGAGTATCGTCACTGGTCAGGAGACCACCGCCAGAGTCAGTGCCCAGGAGGGCACGAGTATCGTCACTGGTCAGGAAACCACCGCCAGAGTCTTTGCCCAGGAGGGCACAAGTATCGTCACTGGTCAGGAGACCACCGCCAGAGTCATTGCCCAGGAGGGCACGAGTATCGTCACTGGTCAGGAGACCACCACCGGAGTCAGTGCCCAGGAGGGCCCCGGCTGCCACAGCCCCGCTGGAAAATGAGGGACCGTCATGCCACACACCAATGCACAGGTCAGAGCCCACCATGGCAAAGCCCCGCTGAACAAGGTAATCACTGCCATGGTGAAGACCGCTGAACAGGGCACAGCACCGCTGAACAGGGCAGAGAACCGCTGAACAGATCAGAGCCCGCCATGGCAAAGCCCGGCTGAACAAGGGAATCACCGCCATGGTGAAGACCGCTGAACAGGACACAGCACCGCTGAACAGGGCAGAGAACTGCTGAACAGATCAGAGACCGCCATGGCAAAGCCCCTCTGAACAAGGGAATCACCGCCATGGTGAAGACCGCTGAACAGGGCACAGCACCGCTGAACAGGGCAGAGAACCGCTGAACAGATCAGAGACCGCCATGGCAAAGCACTGCTGAACAAGGAAACACCGCCACATCAAGCATCGTTATCCCATGTACAGCTGGGACTGTGACGGTACAGGAACTGTCACGGGGAGCTAAATGCAGTGTGGGCACCATTCCCCCTCCAGCACCAGTGTATCCACTTGAGAGACTGTGGCTTTGCACTCCCCAGGATTGTTCAGTGGGCATGGAGCCCCGTTGTGGATCTGGTGTGGTGCTGTAATCCGGCTGAGGTGCCCCCCCCTTCCCTTCCCCCTGAGGTGCCTGTTGTATTTCTATCTGATGCCCCAGCAGTGTTCTCTCCGTTTGTGGACAGGTATCTCTTGTGGGCCTCGCCCATGCATTTTTGGACCAGTGGTGCACGGACATTGATATGTGCATACCTGCACTGCTTCTCGTAATGTATATACTTTTGAATGTGTATATACATATCTGTATATATTTGGTAACTGTATTTTGATACATTACAATTTTTCGACTGATTTCCTTTGGTCTTTGCATTCTTCCGGGTGGGTTGTGGGTTGTTACTGTGATGTTTTGACATGCATAGCTGTGTGTGTTATAATGTGCGAGGGTGGGGGCGGGGGTGTTTCGTGTGTGTCCCCCTGACGTTTGCCTCCCCCCTCCCCTATGTCATAGGTGCAGTACTCACCGTTGTCTTTGCCGCCGCCGTTGCTGGTGTTCATAAATGAGCAGGAAGACAAGGGCAGGTAGGATTTGTAATTCCGGCTCCATGGTGTCCTCCTTCCTCGTGGAGTGTGTAGAAGGTGAGCGTTTTCCCATTGCAAAAGCTGTTTCCGCAGTGTTTTTTATCCACGGTGAATCCGCCCCGGAAAAGGTGGCGGTTTCGCTACTGTGGGCGGTACATTGTCTTCTGCCTGTCTGTTGGCGGTGACCGCTGCGCTGTTTGTCTGTACCGCCGTGGCGGTCGGAGTGTTAAAGTGGCTGTCTATGTTGGCGGTTTCCACCACGGTCATGATTCCCTTTTTTTGTCCTCCGGCCTGTTTGCGATATTACCGCAGCTTTAACACTGTCCGCCAGGGTTGTAATGACCCCCAAAGTGCCCAGATTCTGACTCCTTGCATATAAGAGGGAATGGCCTGCTGTTAATTTCCTGTACAGTTTAGTATGTAACTGATTATCCTATATTTAGACTAACAAATCTAAAAACGGCACTTCAGTGTCACTGATTTCACTAGTAAATTTCAAATCCAGATCATTAGTATTAAGCTTGGCAATACACTCTTCTGCTGATTTCCTGGAGCCCTTCCAGACTACAAAATGATCCACTATATATCTGGCCCATAGGACCACCTTTTCTACCCACCCATCATTTTCTTCTTCCCAGGCGATGCTCTTCTCCCACCAGCCCACAAAAATGTTCACAAAGCTGGGGGCAAAGCATGTGTCCATGACAATCCCTTGCGGTTGTTGATATAGTTGTCCTGCAAATAAAATATTTTTATTGCATAGACAGAAGGCAGTCATTTGCAATAGCATCACATTATGTTCATAGTATTTCAGAGGTCTACTCTAGAGAAAGAACTGTACTGTCGGCAATCCCACCTCATGGGCAATGCATGTGTACAAGCTTGTTATGTCCAACGTTCACAGGAGGAATCCTGGCTCACACTGACTACTCCCAATAAATCTGATAAAGTCTGTGGTATCCCTGAAATATGAACTTAACGCCCTAAAAAAGGGAAAAAGAAATGAGTCAATAAAGATTGAGGCATTTTCCCCAAAACTTCCTTTGATGAAACAATAGTATGTCCTGGTGGAAATCTTGCATTTTTGTGAATTTTCGGTATATGGTAGAAAGTAGGAATGCATGGATGCTCTATCCTCACATACTGGTACTTCTCCTTGTCCAAAATGCCTCTGTCCTTCCAATAACCTAACAACTCATAAAAGGCTCTTGTACTATCCAAACATTGATCTTTTGTGTATCGGCTGATAGCATGATCTATCTTTGAGTTGCCTGAAAGCTTCCTTCTGGTATTGTTCCTTTGACTGCAATACAAATATACCCCCTTTGTCTGTAGGTTTGTCACTGTGGTATCATTTTTCAGGGATAACATGGCTTGCCATTGGCACAGTCACAATTTATAGTTAGCTTAAGGCAAGTCTTATAGTTACTTGAGTTAACCATAATTATAACTGCTGAATTTTTAAGGTTTTGTGCAAGTAAATACAGCACTAAACTATAATGTCCCTGTAAACTTAGTTTTTTTCCAGTGAATTGATATGTTTTTTTAGCATGCAGACACGCGTATATAACCGGCGCCACATACAGTCTTTGGCTGTGCACAATGTGGGTTGGCCGCAGAGCCTGGACTATGCCAGGCCTGGCTGCAAACCATCCTGCATGTGCCTTCAGCCATGCACTGCATGAGGTTGGATACAGTAGGTGTTTTATTTTTGTCACTTATTTCTCTGGAACCGCTGTTCCACCATATGGATTTGTAGATCCAGGGGGAAAAAAGAATTGGACAAAATCTATGTGTCCTATGGGGTCAGGATACCTGTATCCTGACACATTATGGGCCTGATTCTAACTTTGGAGGACGGTGTTAAACCGTCCCAAAAGTGGCGGATATACCACCTACCGTATTACGAGTCCATTATATCCTATGGAACTCGTAATACGGTAGGTGGTATATCCGCCACTTTTGGGACGGTTTAACACCGTCCTCCAAAGTTAGAATCAGGCCCTATGTGTTTTTGCAGTTTTCCACCCCAAACCTTATGCAACAAAATGACAGCTACATCTTTTCTGTCAGGTTGTGGCAAGCCAACCAGGGCCTTGCTTTTCCCCCAGATCCACAGATCCACGAACCCCAGTGCAGAACCATAAATCTGGATCCGCGGATCCTCTGCATCTCTAGATATCTATATTTTTACCTGTAAATAACTCCAAAACTAATGAATGGATTTAAACAAAATTACAAAAAGCACAATCTGTGCACCAGGATCTAGCATCCTGACAAATTTAGGGCAATTGCGTTCTGCAGTTTGGGCTGTAGACATGTCTAAAGACCCTAAGGAAAAATTTATAGAGAAACAACATACATATTGGGACCCCCTTTTTCCTCGGCCCTGTTTGACAGATCACCCTGAAACTTTTAAGACACCAGCTTAACTGACAAAGGGATACATTTTGAAAGTTTCAAGAAGATTTGTCAAACAGTACCAAAGTTATTGGCAAAAGAAAAAACTCTTTCCTATGGAAAATAGGTCCTAACTAGAACTTCAAAGCAACAGAGGGCTTTATATATATAGGAAATAGAAGTTAGGAAATATAAAAACATATAAATTCACTTACAAAACAAAAGGTTACATGGATGTTATAGTTAGGCTCCCATTTTAAATGTACAAAGCCATAGAAATTCACAAGTTATAGTTAGAGTTATCTCACTCTGCCACTTAAGGGATAATCTCATCAAGACGTAAGGTGAGCAGATGTCCCTTTATTTATGACAAATACCGATGCGGCCCTTTATTTGGAGGGCCTGGAGGTGAGGTTAAATAAACTAAGCACGGGGTTATTCTCAAGGAATATGGGCTGAAAATGGAAAATGTAATTAGCTCTGTGACATGGTACTGGAAGCATGGCTTGTTAATATTATTGGAGAGATCGGCATGAAAGATAAATGTGCAGTTGCACGGAAAAAATGAAAATGAAACACTTGATGGATTTATGGAAGCCTCATTTAATGTTGAAATGTGTGGAGCCATGCGGAGCGCAAATGAGAAGATAATGAGTCACAGGAGACTAATAAGCCCCAGCTGAATTATATATGAGAAACTGCAAATCCCAGAATGCACTAATATAATGAACATGTCCCAGAATGCTCTGTATATATAAAAAAGCTTTGATTGTGGAAACGATGTGAATACAGACTACATACCACTTGAAAAAGACGTCAGTCGAAACGCGTTGTGGGGTCTGGTTTCATGCTGCTTTGATGAATAAATGAAAATTACTAAGAGAAACCTCCAGGAGTGCAGCACTTTTTGTTGAACTTATTTACCAGGGGTGGTGGTCTTCACCCTTCACGTTTGCACCAGCAGTCAGAGTGCCCTGTTTTGAAGATCCTTTGTTGTGGAGTTATCTCAAGTAACTATAACTATTGCCACAAGGTAACTGTAACTCACCCCCGCACCACAAACAGCTTTTTCTTCAAAATCTTTATTGCAAATATTAGGTTGATATTATCAATGATGTTATCAAAGATGTCATGATTTCCATAATTTGTGAGGTAGTTAGCAGTGCACGGAGAGGGCTCACAAATTACTGAATGGATATGCACCAAGTAACAGAAAGGGCTCTTTCGGAACCAAGAGTTACCTTTCTTCCAAATTTGGCTCTATAGCTGTTCAGTTTTTCCAATGAGAATTAACAATGGAAACACTCTAAATTCCACCACCTTTTTATTTCATTTTCTATTTTATATCTTTGGCACCATTTGACAAATTGAAATTTTCCCAAAAAAAGAAGGGGGGGTAACAAAAGTTGTGTTTCCTGTGTTGTTTTTAATAGGACATTTGAACAAGGCTACAGTCCAAACCAGTGGACGGAATTACACCAAATTTGGCAGAAAGCTAGCTTTCGGTAGGCAGGTTGTGCTTTCACTTGTTTGGTGTAAATCTGATCTGTTCAGTTCAGTAGATTTCGAGATATTAAATTGAAAACAAATTTGTACATCTCTGGCTGGAAGAGTAGGCAGCCATCTATGGACTCAGCTTCAGCCGAGTCCCACTAAAAAAGGGGAAAAAAAGCAAGGGCACCAGATAGAGTCACCCTGACCCCTTAGTTCTGGTGTTGGGGTCCCAGAGGGATCCCCCAAGCCTAAAAAGGATCTTTTAAAAACAATTGCCCTATTTGAGGTGGATCGAACAAAAACAAAAAAAAACAAGCGTAGACTCCCGTGCTAGTTTCTCTTAGAGTCCGTGAGTGGGCCATGTCTCAGGATAATTTATTTATATATGCAAGGGCCACCTGGCCCCCCGCTGCCCTAGGGATCCCCACCTCCCTGGGGCTTTCCTCAAAATAAATGTGGGGCCCGCTTGGCTCCCCTGCATCCACAGGAACTGGCACCTCCCAGGAGCACTAAGGAAATATGGTGTTGGGGGCATCTGGCCCCCCACATTGCCCTGGGGACAGCCACCTTCCCGGGGCACTTTTAATATTGCGTGCATGGGGCCATGTGGCCACTCCACAACCTCGGGAACTACCACATCCACGGGGCACTTTTTACACTTAGTGTGGGGAGGTGTGCGTGTCCGCGTGTCCTCCTTCAGCCCTAGTGACTGCCACCTCCCCAGGGCAGTGTTGCAATTAAATGCAGGTGGGTTGCTTGGCCCACTCGAGACCTGGGGTCCACCACCTCCGCAGGACTATTCATTTAAGGGGTGGAATGCATCTCACCTCAAGGAGCCAATGATGACCCTGGGGACTGCCACCCCCCAGAGCCGGCTCTGCTATGGCCTAGTGTGCCCACCGCAGGACATAGCTGTTTGCTGTGGCCTGTTGAACGCATTGACAGCTGCCGCCAAGCCATAGCACACATCGTGCTTGCAGCAAGCGAGAGCTGTCAAACAGCTCTACCTCTCTGTGAGCAGAGGTTTCCTCTGTCTCCCTGCCTGCAAAGATGCAGGCAGGGAGACAGAGGAAATAATTGATCTCACAGGAGGTGGGGAGCCAGCTGGGACTATGGAGGCAGAGATCGACCTGCTGGGGGCACACACACCCAAAAAATAATAATAATACTTTGGCTGCACTATGGGGGATGGGGTGCCCAGGGCCAAGATAATACTGGGAGGGTTTCTGCATAGTCCCGAACCCTAAAAAAAAATATTCAAGCCATGCCGCTGGGATGGGGTCCATGGTGCCGACAGCGCTCTGGGGAGGGGGGCTATGCAGTTTATTACTGGCTTCACCATAAGTGTTTCGGCCCAGCCGGGCCTTGATCACAGCCCAGCCTGGCCAAAACATGTATAGATACTGTGTATGATTATGTTGGGACTGCCGGGACCCTGCTCAGAACAACGCGTTGGTGTGAGTGTATGTATCAGTGTGCCATTGTTTGTATCAGTGTATACATCAGTGTGTGACTGGGTGTCTCAGTGTATGTGTCAGTGTGTGCCTGGGTGAGTCAGTCTGTGCATTACTATTAAGCTAGTTGTGTTACTATTAATCTCATTGTATATCTGGGAATATAAGTAGCTGTTTTGGTTTTTAGTTGGATGTATTAGTGTCTACCTGGGATTGTCAGTGTATGCATCAGTGTGTTCTTGGGTGAGTTAGTGCCTGCATTAGTGTTTGCCTGAGTGTTTGCATCAGTGTGTCCATGGGTGTGTCAGTGACTGCAGTACTGTTTGCCGGGTGTGTCAGTGTCTGTCTTGGTGTGCACTTGGTTGGATCAATAGCTGTATCAGGGTGTGAATAGCTGTGTCAGTGCCTGTATAATTATGGACCAGGATGCCTCAGTAGCTGTATAAATGTTTGCATATTTGTGTCAGTGGTTGTATTAGTGGGTGCCTGAATGTGTTAATCTCTACATTAACATATGCTTTATTGTGTTAGTGCCTGCATCAATATGTCACTGGGTGCCTTAGTGCCTACATCAGACCTTGTCTATGTCTCAGTGGATGTATTAGTGTTTCGCTTATTGTGTCTTTTTTTACATCAGTGTGTGCATTGGTGTGTGAATGTCTCCATTAGTGTTTGGCTATGTGTGTGAGTTTCTGCATCAGTCTCTGCATGGGTGTGTCTATCTCACTATCAGTATCAGTGTGTATCTGGGTGTGTCAGTACCTATATCAGTCTGTGCCTGGCTCTCTCTGAAGCTGCATTAGTGTTTGGCTGAGTATGTCAGTGTGTGTATCAATTTGACACTGGGTATCTGACTGACTGCATACTTGTTTGGCGGGGTATGCACATGATTGCTTTAGTGTTTCACAGAATGTCTTAGTGTGTGTCTAAGTGGATGCGTGGGTCTGTAAATAGCTGTATTAATGTTTATTTGCATGTGTAAGGGTCTGTAAAAGAATCAGTTCTGGATTGCCTCTATATCTCTGTGACTAGGGATCTGATTTAGAGTTTGGAGGATGGGTTGCTCCATCATAAATGTGATGGATATCCCTTCCGCTGTATCACGTTCTCCATAGGCTTTTATGGGCTCCTAATTCAGTGGATGGTATATCTGTCATTTTATGTCGGAGTAAGCCCCTCCTCTAAAATCTAAATCAGGCCCTGAATCACAATGGTTGTATGGGGGTGTCAAAAAGTAGTTTATACATTGTACCACCTACTCTGTACCTATACTAGTATGTGATAGTTGCGTCTGCAAAACTAAACTTGGCAAAGAAGTGCCTGTTTGTTTTCCTCAGTGGGTGCAATAATTGTGCTATTCATTTACTTACTACATATATTTTCCAGACACACAACTTTTTAGCACATGGATTAATAAAGTTTTGTTAATATTAAAAAATTCTTGTTCCTCCTTTAGTGATCACTGTACTTTAACTTTTTTTAACACATACCCTCCATTTATATTCCCTTTCACTTTTTGTAAAGACCCTACTCAGTCTCAGCCACCTTATATACACACATGCCTTTTCTAACCCATTTTTTCTGACTCAACCTTTATTCACATACCTGCTAAATGTGTTTGTTAGTCTGTATTTTTGTTTCTCAGTATCAGGTAGAATCACTTGTCACTGACAAAGTGAAAAACCAAGCACAAGAATGGCACGCCAGTCTCATACAAGGGAACCATTAATGAAGACCTTGTCAACTTAGTCAGAAAACAAATCACAACCTCCCTTTCATATTTAACTTATGTTATATCACTTCTAAATGGTCAGTATTATTAATTATTTCTAAAAGTCCACTAAAGAAGCCCAATTTAGTAGAGGTTTTGAGTGGATCTGGCTCGGTGCACAGTGCAGGACCACGTGTAAATTCACTGCAGATCCACACAGAAGCCCCAAAAATCATTTTGATAATCTTTTAAAAACAATGTAATATATACTTCATTTTGTAGAAATGCCTTGATTTGCACCCAAACACTTTTTAGTCAGAATTTATTCTATTAGCTGTGTGCCTTAACATTCACAGTCTAGTGTTTTGTGTTCCCTTCTCCCATGCACCCAGAGTGTCCGGGTGTGTTAGTCGGTGTGAGAGTGTATCTGGGTGTGTGAGAGTGTCTAAGTGGGTGTATAAGCTGGTGCAACACTGTCTGGGTGTGTGAGTGGATATGAGAGTGTCTGACTGTGTGACCAGGTATAAAAGTGTCTGCCTTGGTGTATGAGTGGGTGTGAGAGTGTCTGGGTGTGAGTGGGTGTGAGAGTGTCTGTCTAGTTGGGTCTATGAGTTGGTGTGGGGGTAGGTGTGAGAGTGTCTGGTCTGTGGTTGAACGTGAGAGTGTCTGTCTGGGTGTGTGAGCTGGTGTAAGAGTCTGTTTGGGTGTGTGAGCTGGTGTAAGTGTCTGTCTGGGTGTGTGAGTGGGTGTGAAAGTGTCAAATTGAGGGTGAGAGTGTCTATCTGGGTCTGGGAGTAGCTGTGAAAGTGTCTGGCTATGGGAAGGGGGTATGAGAGTGTGTTAGTGTGTGTGGGAGTATGTGGAGTGTCTGTCAAGGTGTGTGAGTGGGAGTAAAAGTATCTGTCTGGGTTTGTGAGTGGGTGTTAGTGTGTTTGTCTGGGTATGTAAGTGGGTGTGAGAGTGTGTGAGTGGGTGTGAGAATGTAAGTCTGGATGCGTGAGTGGGGTAAGAGTGTCTGTCTATGTGTATGAGTGGGTGTGAAAGAATGTGTGAGAGTGTCTGTCTGGGTGTATGAGTGGGTATGAGAGTGTCTGTCTGGGTGCGTGAGTGGATATGAGATTATGCGAGTAGATTGACAGTGTCTGTCTCAGTCTGTAAGTGGGTGTGAGAGTGTCTGTGAGTGGGTGTGAAAGTGTCTGGGTGTGTTAATGGTTGTGAGAGTATATCTGGGTGTGTGAGTGGGTGTGAGAGTATCTGAGTGGGTGTGTCTGCTGGTGGGACAGTGTCTGGGTGTGTGAGTGGATGTGAGAGTGTCTGTGTGAGTGGGTGTGAAAATATCTGTCTTGGTGTATGAGTGGGCATGACAGTGTCTGGGTGTGTGAGTGGGTGTGAGAGTGTCTGTCTGGGCCTGTGAGTAGGTGTGAGGGTATCTGAGTGGGTGTGTGAGTGTCTGGTCTGTGAGTGCACGTGAGAGTGTCTTGGTGTGTGAGCTGGTGTAAGAGTCTGTCTGGGTGTGTGGGGGAGGTGTGAGAGTGTCTGAGTGGGTGTGAGAGTGTATATCTGGGTCTGTGAGTAGGTGTGAAACTGTCTGGATATGTTGGAGGATGCAAGAGTGTGTGAGTGTGTGTTAGAGTGTCTTTCTGGGTGTGTGTGATAGTGTCTGTCAAGGTGTGTGAGTGGGAGTAAATGTACCTCTCTGGGTGTGTGAGTGGGTGTGAGTGTGTCAGTCTGGGTGTGTGAGTGGGTGTGAGAGGTTGTGACTGGGTGTGAGAATGTATGTCTGGGTGTATGAGCGGGTGTGAAAATGTCTGCCTGGGTATGTGAGTGGGTGAGAGAGTGTCTGTCTCTCTATTCCATTTTCCCCTGGATCCCATGTTAGTCAAACGTAGGATTATTCCATTTTCCCCTAGACCTCCTTGTCTGCCATAGGCAGACACCAGTATTAATTTTTAAGGAGTATTTCATTTTCCCCTGGACCCCACCTGCCTGCCACTGGTGCCTCCCCTTAGGTGTACACGAAGCAAGCAGTTACATCTGTTTGTGCTCTCCTGGTTGAAAATGAAATATTAATTTATGGTGGTATGGGTTGACTTTGGAATGGATGCACTATTGTTACTTTAGGATAATAAAAAAAAACACGCTAAATTATATTGTCTGTACTATGAATAATTCAAACTGCAAAAATACCATGTTTTACTAAATGTTTTTTCTTGGTTGTTTGTTCTGTTGCACAAGAGATGTCATCCGCAGTATTGCCATACGGAAGGCTGGCACAAAGTGATGTGACCACAGCTTGTGAGTCCTCCAGTCTCTATCGCTTGTGCAGCTAAGTGTCACTTCCAAATGGCGTTGCTTGAAGAAGGCCACAATTAAAGGTACTGCCAAGAATTGGCCAGTGGGGAGAAAAACGAAGAAGCAGATTTCCATTGCTGGTGCGCCCCCCCCAAACCTTTTTCAGAAAACATGTGCCTGCTACACCATTCTCCAGACATGACCACTCCAACCTAAACCCAAGGCCATATCTCCCAGTGAAGCAGCCACTGTAATCATGGTGACAAGCAGTGAGTCTGATTTGGATTTGTCTCAGCCGCAAACTAGTACCAATCATCTCAGGAAACTAAACAAAGTGGACAATAGGAGACACATCAATAGTAAATCTTCCTCAAGTATTGGCAGAAAAGGAGGTTGAACTTCCTGCTGCGCAAGATGTAACTCTTCTTGAACCATTGGCTTCCCAATCTCCAGCAAGAGAAAGGAAGGATACTCTACCATCTCCTCCAAGCCCCTCCTTCTGATGATCTTGACTTTAATTGGACCTCGGCCTAGTCAGAGACCCGCCATGAGAGACAAAGGACAAGGAAAGTTCCTGAAAGTCTTACAATTATGGAAGGGGGTGAGGAGGACAAGACTGCTCCGTGGGATGTGGCACTGGTACCAACACCCCCAGCTTCCATATTTGTAAAGCCCCCGCTGAGACCTACATCTACCACTAACGCAGTCAAAGTATGCCTGGCAAATAGGCAATAGTTGACACACCCACCTACCTCCAATTATTTGGGCTTTGGCAGTGGCACCAGTGGGACATGAAAACATTTCTCCTCCTCAGCTTGTGACTTCATCACAATAAGCAAGCAGGTGGATAACACTGAAACATGCCCCATTTGCAACACAAGTGTTTGTCGAGGTAAGTCTGGTTTACATTATGGCACAGGAGGCCAAATGACCCATATGAAAAAACATCATGCAAGACACATATTGAGTCTACTACCTCGTAGTTCACTCCAGAAGTCTCCTGTGTCAGTGACACCAGAAAAGAAAAAAATACAGGCTACAAGGCATGCACGCCCTATTTACAAATGTATTTGTTTCACTCACTCCTCAGGCCTGGCCCCTCACTAGAAGGCTTTTATCGTCGCCTTTTATTTAACTGGACGGTGGATCCTACACAGGTCTGTGGTACTGTTAGAAAACCAATATATATGTTTTTGGGCCGAGGAAACTCACTATGCTTTGGGGGTAAGGTATCCCTACCCTGTCCAAACCTATCTTTTTATTCTTCCTACAAGACAGGGGACTGAGCCCCTGAGCACTAAAATGGCTGCTTCTAAGACTTTAGGATATGGTGGCAGTCAGTCAGATCTTATCTTTTGGATCGGCTGGATCAGGAGAGGGCCTGTGTCCCTTTATACGTATATTTTTAACCATAATTTCTCAAGAAATACTGCACAGATTTGCATCTATTCAGGAAAAGCACAGTTCTTCCACCAAGGTCTAGCATTCTGCCAAATTTTGTCTAAATCCGTTCAGCCATTTTTACTGTATCACTGTTCAGTTTTCCAATGGAAAAGTGTACGTTGTGACACCCAGTGGCAAAAGCATGCCCTTTCATGCATAAAGAGCTGCATGCATCATGCAAAAAATGCAGGGGGTCCTGGGTTATTCTGAAGTTTCAAGTGGGGAGCAGCTCCTTTATATGGAGCACTCTACAACATCACCAACTTTCCAGATCTTTTCACCTCAAAGGTTTGTTTTTCAGGCAGAGGTTTTAAGAACAGGATTAGCACAGCACCAACCACACCAAGCTAAAACGTGACAATGCTTTTTGCAAAATTTAAAGCAAAATCTTTAAGAATAGGATTAGCAAGTCTCATCCATCTCATTTGCTTAAAAACTAAAGAGTTGCTAGCAATAGCAGACAGATAACACATTCATGACTTGTTCAGCTCCCAAGAGTTATTCTTCTCTGTGGTGAATACACCTCTGCCATCTCATACCCTATTACCCATGTCTTCATTTCAGCAAGAGATGATTGATGTGACCTTTGGCTGGAGACAATCAGGGACTGAAATAAAGACAATCCCACAGTGTGAGAAAGAACCTCTTTTAATATGGTAGCCCTCTACATTTTGCCTAGAAAATGATGTGGTTTCAAACTATAAGTGCCCTGAGACCCTGCTAAACAGGTTTCCAGGGCCAGATCTCTCTCCCCAAAACTTTACTATGTTTGGCACTTCAGCCACCCTTGTAAGTCCATAGGAAATGCTATTCCTGGTGCCTAGGGCATGGGTTCTGAAGAGGGCCCCCCCAGAGCTACAGCACCAATTATGACACTCTGAGAGGCCCCACACCAGCCTCTGCAGACTGCCATTGCAAGTGCACAACAAGATGTATTTATAAGTTGCAAACTCAACATGTCACTCACCAAGACTGCCTTGTCCACTAACACTGCATGCATTATAGGTAAGGCAACCCACTGGCTGGCCTTACAGCCCTAAGGCAGGGTACACGATAATGCATGTGAGGGAATATGTGTGCATGAGCAAATATACCCCTACTGTGTCTTTGCAAAAGCGTACGTTTTAGTAAGTGTACAGGGAAGCCATAGCAAATACGTGTGCTGGACACTGGACATTACAAGTTCCCTGGCTACATAATGGCCTCTCTGAATACTAGGTTGTTTGGTATCAAACAACTCAGAATAATAAAACCACACTTGTGCAAGTGTTGGAATTATTATAAAATGCAGCAAGACCTAACAACTATGGCATGGTTGCTGACTGGTCCTAACCAGCTTGCCACCACCAGACATGATTCTGTTGCTCTCAGGAGTCAGAACAAAAAGCGTTTCCTGGGTGGAGGTGTTACACCTCCTCCCCCAGGCAGGCACCCTGCCCCAGTGGTCAGCTTCAAAGGTTTTACCGCCTTGGAATCTGACCCCCGCCTCTGCTGCTAGCAGCAGATGGCTGCCCAAACGTTCTTTCACCCGCTTTGAGTGGGAAAACTTAGCTAGAGTAGGAGGAGTGGCCCCCCTCAGCCTGCACCACCCCTCAAGCGTGACCAGTGAGGTGACCACTCCATTTAATTTTCCTCCATCTTGGATGATTGGAAAATAGCTAATTAGGGTTAGGGATGTGACCCCTTCCCAGAGGCAGTGGTCATTTAGTGGGAGTAGCTATGGTAGTTGACCCATTGCCCACTACCAGGTACTCCCCATAACACCCACTAAATACAGTATTTAGTGGGCATCCCTAGACCAACATATCATATTCAATGAATGCAAGTAGACCAGGAACAAAGAAGACCTGAAGCACGAAGTACTGCTGCAAGAAGGAAAAGGCGCCAAAACCTGCCTGCTGCTCCTAGGACTCGACAATCGCCGTTGAGGTGTCACCTGGAAACCTGAAGGACTCTAAAAAAAAATAAAGCACCTCGATCCTTCTGAAAATCACCAAGAACCTCCCTCAGAGTGAAGGTATCACTCTCCTGCACCTGCATGCAAGAAACCAGTGAAGTCCAGTTCACTGACTGGCCACTGACCAAGAAACCAGTCATAGCAACCTGACCACAATCCACACAAAAGACCTGAATGACAAAGCCTACCAGTGGACCAAGTTTAGTGGCACTGTGACTTTTAGGGCCTGAGCTGTCCAACTGTCTGGGTTTCTGGACCCCTAACATTGGACACCCTGAAGAAAAGTCCATTCCAGATTCTCCAAAGCCCAGCAGCAAGCACTGGTCTAGGGACTTCACGACACCCAAGATCCACCCTGCAGAGTGGCCCTGCTGACCTGCAATCTACCCTCTAAGTGACCTGCTGCTAGCTCCAAGGACTTTCTGTCACACAACTCCTGACTGACCTATCTGCACTACACCCGGCCGCCGTGGCCCATGCAAAGCCAAACCAGTTGTGCTCTAGCGGTCCTAACCCCGTGGGACTTTTATCCTCCAAGTAGACCCACCGAACTTACCTTTAAATCCTCCTGTGAAGTGTGTTTCTAAGTGGTCCCCTTCTCCGTTGTGCATCAACAAGACTTTCAGCCGCTGCTCCCACTTGAATTGGGAATTGCCAGAACTTCTCCAACTGGCACACAGGACATCTCAATGACCTCAACCTTCAAATAGAAGGTGACACTTGTGACAGCATTGCCTGATTTTATATGCATTTTTAAAGATGTTGCCATTCATTCCTATGGTGCGTAATTATGCACAAAAAGCATAAATTTTCTAAACTTTGAAAAATCATAACAAAAGAAGTACTCACCATATATTGATGATCTTGGTCTGTAAATTTTATAAAAATATGAAGTATTTTTGTAAAGCGGTCTAAAGTTATTCTTCTTAGTGTGTGTCCACATTTATTTATACTTGGAGTAAAACAAATGCTTAGCACATCTCTAAAATAACCCTAACTTCTCCCCAAAAACAGAGCATTAGGTGGTCTGCTTTTTACCCCTAGATACCAAAGTGGGGTAGCTTGGACTGTCTGCACAGTGCACGCCATTTTCGTACACTATTTATAGAGCCAGCGTCCTACACTCAGCTCATGTGGCTTGCAAATCACCCTTCTCTTGGTGGCGGGTACTGGCTGAGTAGCCACCCACTTTAGTCCGTGGATTTCCATATTTATGGCCTCTGCTTCAAAGGAGACATTGATAGGCTTTGAACATTTGACTCTGCCTTCTCCACAGGTTTGCCTCCAAACCTTTTGCCTATACCCCTTCTGTTTTGCTCAAATTTGTTTTGTTGACTTTAGGACTGTCTCTATTTTACCACTGCTAATTATTGCTAGAGTGCTTGTGCTCTGTCCCTAAAACATGGTAAAATTGAACATAGTAAATGTTACTACATGTACTTGGGGCTTGTAAATTAAATGCTATTAGTGGGCCTGTAGCACTCATTGTGCCACCCACTAAAGTAGCCTTTTGAAACATCTCAGTTCTGCCACTTCATCTCATAGTACAGCTTAAACTGCCAATACTACTTTTGCTAGGGCTAACCCTTCTTTCTTATTACATATAGGTAACCCCAAAGATAGGTCCTAAAGGATCATAGAACAGACTGCAAAGTAATTTTTCAGTTCTGTATGGCCTATCTCTCCCATTGACTACCACCAGGTTACCTTATTACATTTTATGTGTGCTAACTTTGGATTGGGAGCAGATAAAAATATGTCGATTAAAATCAAATGAATTGTAATTTAAAATCCACCTTAATGATAAGGTTGGATTTTCAAAGATAATTCTGAAAATGCCACTTTTAGAAACTTGGCATTTTCATGTCCCATCTGTTAGAAACTGTTTACCTCTAGTTGGCAGAAGTATGCACCCTGTCCAAGTAGGGACCACAATCCTAGTCAGGGTAAGTCAGTTACACACACTAAATTAACCTGTGCTCACCCTCTGGTAGCTTGGCACAGGCTTAACTTAAGAGGCAATGTGTAAAATATTTGTGCAACACTTAAATTACAGTAACACAAAAAGACCGCCACACCAGTCTAGAAAAATAGAACTTAATTTAGTAAATAAATCAAGACCAAAATGACAAAAATCCATCAAGTAGATCACGAAATAAGCCACTAAAAATATTTAGGAGAAAATAGCACATAGAAGAGTAAAGCGCCAATGGTGTTTATCTGATTCCACTAGACAGAGACAAAGTAAGAAACTCAGGCCGACTGTAATGGAGCGCAAACATGCTACTGCAACCCACTTGAGCCCGCTGAATACAGTTCCTTAAATCAAGGTGCATGGTCTGCGCAACATTGCTTTGCAAAACTTCTTGTCATCCGACATTAGTTCTGAGAAGTTGTGCGGCAAGGGTTTGCGGGGTTGGTGTCACCTTGCGTTGATCCTGGGGAACTATGCGGTGAGTGTTTGTGGGGCTTAGTATTGCTTTGTGTCGATCACAGGGAGTTATGCGGCAAGGCTTTACACTGCTTGGCATTGCTGTGTCTCGGTTCCAAAGGGCTGGCAGCTGTGCAGCGAGGTTTTATGCTACACTGCATCGATTCTGAAGAGCCTGGCAGCATTGCAGCGCAGCTCTCATATGTTTCATATTGCTCTGAGGTAGCTCCAATGAAAACCACAGGTGGCTGAGCACAATAGGCCCACTTCTAAAGGTCCAGGGCTGTGGTGGCACCATTGTCAGGGTAGACCCACAGATGGCAGAGTCCAGGTGCTGTAGCAGATGATTTGGAAGTATTTTGTGTTCCTGAGACTTCAGAAAATAAGAGGAAAGCCAGCAAGGCCATGGAGTCACTTGGTTTTGTAGACGATGTAGAGAGCAAAGTCAAGTCTTTCACACTCCCAGGCAAGAGGCAGCAGCCAGCAGGCCAACAGAGCAATACAGTTGAACAGAGTGGCAGTCCCTTCTGCCAGCACAGCAGTCCTTCTTCCTGGTAGAATGTCCTCCAGGTCCAGAAGTATACTGATTTGGTGGGGTTTGGGGTCTAGTACATATACCCAGTTGAGCCTTTGAAGTGGGTGAGGCTTTAAAGAGAGGCCTTTGAAGTGCACAAGGTCCCTGACCTTTCCCTGGCTCCAGACACTAATCAGGAGGTTATGTAGCCCTTTATGTGGGGAGAGACACATACCTATTCAAGTGCGTTCTCTCTACCCTCCCATCTATCCCAGGGAGACTCCCCAGCCTGAAGAAGGGCCATCAGGATGCAAATGTCACAGCCAGGCTTTCTTTGTGTGTGATTGTCTAGTGGGAATGCACAAAGCCCAGCTGTCATCCTCCTAGATGTATATTCAGAGACAGCCAGAGGCACAGAGTGGTTAAAGTAAGAAAATGATAAATATCTAAAAGTGGCATTTTCAGACTTACAGTTTAAAATTCGACTTCACCAAAAGTTGTGATTTTAAATTGTGAGTCCTGAGTCATCAAACTCCAAATTTCTATATTTTCCCAATTAGAAGTTACACTTGGAGGATACTTCAAAGTAACTCCAATGTCAACCTAAGGGAGAAATAGGCCTTGCAGTAGTGAAAAACAACTTTTGCAGTTTTTCACTACCAGTACATGTTAAACTGAAATGTACATGTTCAACATATTGAATACACTGCAATCTGCCCTTGGGGATAACTGGTGTCTGCCCCGGGCTGACTTATATGTGATTAAAAGAAAGGTTTGGGGCTGGCAAGTTGGTTCACTTGCCATGTCAAAATGTCAGCTTAAAAACTGGCCACACATGCTCTGCAGTGGCAGGCCTGAGATATGTTTGAGAGGCTACAGTGGTGGGTGGCACAATCAGTGCTGCAGGCCGACTAGGAGCATTTAATTTATATTCCCTTGACACATATAGTGCACTTTACTATGAACTTACTAGTGAATTAAATATGCCCAGTGTGGAGAAGCCAATATCCCCATGTTTAGAGTAAAGAGTACCTACACTTTAGCACTGGTCAGCCGTGATAAAATGCACAAAATCCTAGTGCCATCAATAATAAGGTCAGGGAAAAAAGGAGGTCAGAGGGCAGAAAGTTAGGAGAAACCACTCCAAGAATGCCAGGTATACAATAATCTATGTGTGCCTTTTGCCAGTGTTGTGTATCATAGGACTGTAAATGGCTCTGCTGTTGCAGTTTGTGTATTCCTTCGAGACAGTGACAAATGGGGTTAGATGTGTGCGTGATGGGCCATCCTGCCAGGATGTCTGGGGTGGAGCTGTGTCTTGCCCCACTTACAAATCAAAGGGCTTGACTCAGCATACACAAAGGAACCTGACAGTAGTCTTATGTCACCCCAGACACATTGATGCCTTGACAGGGGAAGGGAAGATCTTTCCAAATCAGATGAGGGTTAGTGTAGCTAATTCCTCCACTTCAAATACTGCCATCAGGTATAAGTACTGGACCTGCAGAGTCACAATTCATGACATTCCTGGACCTGGGGACAGAAGAAGGGATGCCTTGCCACAAACAAACTGTTGGGCTTGTACCAGAGGACTGTCCTACTGCTTGAGGACTACGTTGCTGTTTAAGAAGGAAGACTGGGCCTACTCTGAGAAGGAAGACTGGACATGCTCTCTTCATCCCAGGCTAACCAGACTGACTCCAAGGGTCAGTTGGGTGACTTCCTGTTGGAGCTACAGGAACACAACAAACTCCAGAGGTCGCCCTCCTGCTGCCCAGCTGACCTGCTGCAGTGGACCTGCCTGGACCTGCAAATGGACCTGTCTGAGCACTGCTGGCCGTTTCTGCAATGAGTTCCTCAATCCCAAGAGGTGCCTCCCCAGGTCCACGACCCTTGGTTGGCATTAGTTGAGCTACTCCTGTAAAGAAAGGTGAATTACTCAACTGCAAATGTGCCGGTTCACGCTGAGACCTTTCTGCCCCTAATGACTACCAACACAAAGTCCCAGAAAAACTGACTTGTTGTGCTATAGTGACCCCTACTGGTGATTGTCAAAGCGAGATCTGAATTCCAGCTATAGCAACGGCTGGCCACAGTGATCGTCAACTTGAAGCAAGCTCTAGCAGCAACCATCTACAACATCTGACTGACCTTTAAGCTACAGCCAAAACATCCCACATCACCTGGCCTGCGCTTCGCACTACAGGTGTGACCATCAGCAAAGCTCTCACACTTCTTTTGCCATCCTCTACCACCAACAGAACTCTTCATGCCGGATTTTGAGAAGGCAACTTTTTCAGCTGGACTAACCTGGTCCCTGTATCCAACCCACACTCCATCACATTCAGCCTGAACTTGTAACTTTCCCCTGTCTAGCATGGCCAGATGACAGATAGTGGTGCTTTGTGCTTCTAGGTGCTATATTTACCTACACCTTTGAAATTGTATTTCTCCGGTTCAAGTGATTGGATTTTTGTTGTTTTGGTATATTTTTATTTTTTTAACTTTGCTCAATTTCTCTTTCAGATTTTTCTTGCGTTGTCTTTTTCACTTTATCACTGTTTCTGTGCTGCATAAATACTTAACACTTTGTCTCTAAATTAAGGCTGACTGCTGTGTGCAAAGCTACCAGAGGGTTAAGCACAGGTTAGCTTAGTGACTTTTATATTTTACCTGACAAGCATTGTTGTGGCCTGACTGGGATTTCCACCCCCGTCAACCAATAACCCACTTTCTAACAGTGATCTTAAGATCCAACCTTTTCATTTATCTTTAATATGTTGTAAGTTGATGTTCTGGTATGATTGTTTCTCTGACATCCAAGTTTATTTAAGATTGAAATAAAACTGTACACAGACGAACCAGAGTATGTGCCAACATTTTTTAAATTTTACAAATTATTTTTGCCTGAACCATCATATCCTATGTTTCCATTTTTCAAATAATGATTGTTGATAATTGTTTATAAAGAAGAATATATTTATTATGATTTATCTAGCAAAAGGTAAAGTGGTTTGTACAGGCCATTAGAACCCCAGAGATGGTAAAATAGGAACATTCTACAAAATGTATAAATACCTATCCACCATAGATGAATGTACATTGAAAGGTATATTATTTACAGAATACAATGAATGAAAATATAGAGAAGAGAGAGAGAATAAATACACAATGGGTAGTTGTGTAATATAGTCCTAAATTCCCGGAGATGAAGAGCACTGATGACATCATAAAAACATGGGCTAAAGTAAAATGGTTTGTACCTAACATCAGAACTCCCAAAATAGTAATAAGAAAACATTCTGCAAATTTCTGTGTAACCGATCCACCAGAGAAAAATGTTGTTGAACTTGGTGATCCGTCGAACACAAAAAATAATAATGCTACCATCATGGTGGCTCATGTTCAGAATCACTTTGAGGGTACAAGAAAGAGCATTTTTGTGCCATCATTTATGTGCGATGAAATAGGTTGAGTGATACAAATGTCTAAATTTGAAATTATATGTTCAAACTTTATATTGCAGTTTAAAGGCTGCTGAATGCTATACTGTTGTTGACAATTTGATATTAAATGTTGAATTCTAATGTATTTATGTTTAATTCAATATTTTTGCCATTCAAGCACTGCACAAATTCTATTTGCACCAAACAAAGGATATAATGATGCCTTAGTTTTACCCATTTATGACTTGCTGAATCCTTTCTCTACACCTACCCAATCACTGTTAAGTACTCAAGAATGATATTTCCTTACCTCTCATCCCTGATAAATGGGGTGATTTAATTGACTCTCTTCTTTGCATGGGCAATATGTTTATGCATGTGAGAGAGCGTAGCTTATATAATCTATATTAACATGAAATGCTTATGAACTAGTGTGTGATAATGCCGCTTAAGTAATTGTATTAATATATTTTGTTTAAATGGGCACCTGAAATGTGACCACGGGGAGTGGCCGCCAATTTATACGAGAACTAATAGAAATGACTAATATTGATAAAATATTATATTAAAGTGTGGTTTTGTACTAATTATTAATGATTGCATTATTGCATTTGTGCTGAAATCCTCATAGGCCTTAAGTTAGCATGAGCCGAAGCTTAGCTGCTAGGCTCTCATATTAAACATATTTTTCCTATCTTGCAGTGTGCTGACTCACAAAAGGACATGAACCCTTGTTTTCTTCAAAACTAGAAGCTGAATGTAACCATAGTAGATCTGTTCCCATGAAGTCCCCATTGCTTTTAGAATTTGCTAATCAAAATGCAACAGTGTAGATTAATGTAATGAATCTTGCTTTCAGTAATCCTGAGTTCAATAAGGTTCCTGGTCCTCTTATGTGCACTGTTGTATCGCCTCTCACATTCATTGCTGGGTGTTAAGAACGAAGTCATTATCCATGGCCGTAGAGCATATGCACTGTCACCTGTTGGGCACAAACTATACACTGTTAGAAAGTACTGGTTGGTGTGCACAGTGACCTGTGTGTATGTCTGCAAGGTGTATGCAGCTCTACCTAGGAGGTATCCGTCTCCAAACTCCCCACGTTCCAGGCGTTGGTGTATCCTACTGTGCCTAAAAATGTAGGAGTCATGGGTACTCCCTGGAAATTTTGCAACAATGTCAGTGATGACATAATGGGCATCACAAACAACCTGAATATTGAGTGAGTGGGTACACTTTCTGTTGCGGAACAGATGTTCCAGGTTTGCAGGGGGGCATATTTGAATATGTGTCCCATCTACACATCCTATGACATGGGGAAAGTTGTCAATCCGGTAAAAGTCCAGCTTGGTGCTGTTAATTTCTGCCTCATTCCTGGGTAGGTATATGAAGTGAGACATGTGTGTGAGTATGGCATCTAGGAAGGCCCTGAGGAACCTTGACACTGCACTTTGAGATACCCCACCTGCCACAGCAATGACCTCCTGATAGCTCCCTGAGGCCAAGAGGTGCAGTGAGCATAGCACTTGCACATGCGTAGGGATGGCGCAGCCGCGCAGAGTCTGGTGTTCTAGCTGTGGTTTTAGTAATTCAATTAATTCTAGTATGGCTGTGCTGCTAAGGCGGTATTTATCGTATATCTCTTCCTCAGTTTGCTGGAACAGAGTCTGCCTTGTTCTATAAATCTTCTCCTGTCTCTGGCTCCTCCTCCTCATCTGCTGGGCTGCGTGGACTCTCCTCCTCACTGCTATCAGGTATATCTCCGCCATCTTGAGTAACCCAGATGCCTTCTGGGTCTCCTTTTATACTTTGGTAATGGTTACCACCTGCTCTGAGTTAGTGGTAAATGGGACATGCACACTGGGCTTTTTGCGACTAGTCGCTATTTGCGAGTTGGTATTGCATATGGTTTGCGACTCGCAAATTGCGACTTGCTATTTGCGGGTCGCAAAATGGGGTCGCTCATTTTGCGAGCTGGTAACGGCTCGCATCGCTTTTTGCAAGTCGGAAATGGGATTTTTGCATCCCATTTCCGATTTTGCACAGTCGCAAATAGCGATTCGGGCCATTTGCGACTCACAAAACTTTGCTACATCTGGCCCTTACTGTGTAAAATGAAATGTTCAATTACCTGCTCCAATGATGGAATTGGGGTACAGACAAACAGTGATGATGAAGGGGATGATGGTCAGTCCTCAGAGTTAGAGACAGAGACTGTGAATGAGGATTACCCTTTGATAACCTTATTCCCGATGCTTACAGTGACTGACTTATCAGCTGAGTTACAGGGAAAAGTAACAGAGAAAGTGTGGGATTTGACAGGAAAAGAAGTGGGGCTGATAAAAGCGATGGAACGAGTTAAAGTACAAGTGAAGCCATTTGCAGTGTTTCCCCAGGTGCTGTAGTACCACATGACGCAAGATGTTCTTATTCAGGTGTCACAAATAATTGCGGATTTTGTAAAGCAAGGAGTTTTGAAAGAAGTATTGAGCAGCCCATGTAATTCACCAATAATGGGTATGAAAAAGCCTTGTGGGAAGGTTCGAATTGTGCAGGACGTGAGGAAAATAAACGAGATTGTGGTAAAGTGCTGTCCTATAGTGCCAAATCCAGCAGTGATTATGTTTCAGGTTCCGTGTGATGCAGAGTGGTTCACCGTTGTAGACTTGTCACAAGCCTTCTTTTCGGTGCCTCTTCATGAGGACAGCCAATTTTTATTCAGTTTCAAATTTCTGGACAAGGTGTACAGTTGGTGCAGAATTCCTCAAGGGTTTTCTGAGTCACCGTCCATTTTCAATCAGATATTGAAGTAGGATTTGGAGTCATTAGAACTGCCTTTCAGTTCGACTCTAGTGCAATACATTGATGACTTGCTAATTGCATCCAGAACAAAAGATGACTGCAGGTATGACACAATTGCTTTACTAAACCATTTGGGAAAGAACGGACATAAAGTGTCCCCAAAGAAGCTGCAGTACTGTCAGAAAGAGGTAAAATACTTAGGACACTTGATTGAGAGAGGGTCTAGGAGAATATCAAAGGAAAGGGTGACAGCTATACGACAGATGAACCCTCTGACAACAAAGAGAGATGTCAGGATGTTTTTGGGAAAGGTGGGCTACTGTCGCCAGTGGATACCCAACTTTTTGATTATCTCTAAACCATTGATAAAGCTGACAGGCAAGGAAACTAACGATGAACCGTATCCCATAACTTTGTCCAAGGAAGAGCTTGAGTCATTCATGGAATTGAGGGAGTACATGTGCAGGGCACCAGCTTTAGGTATGCCTGATTACACAAAGCCTTTTCTACTGTTTTGTCATGAACGTGATGCTTGTTCTTTGTCTGTCTTGACACAGGTCCATGGAGGTGCAAACCGTCCTGTAGCATATTTTTCAGCTACCTTGGACCCAGTCGCAGCGGCCTTACCGGGATGTTTGCGCGCAGTTGCAGCAGTTGGTCAGAGCCTCACGCAGTGTGAAGGCATAGTGATGGTACATCCCTTAACAGTAATGGTTCCACATTCAGTTGAAATTCTGTTGACTCAAACTAAAACCCAGCACATGACAAATGCCCGACTTACCCGATATGAGACAATTATTTTGAGGTCGCCGAATTCTCCTTAAAGATGTACTGTATTGAACCTGGCTACTCTACTTCCTGTTGAAAGTACTGGGATTAATAATGAAGAGGAAATGGAGCATGACTGTCTTGAGGTAACAGAACTATGTACCAAACCCCGACCTGACATTCAAGATACACAGATAAAAGAGAATGAGTGCATTATGTTTGTTGATGGATCCTGTTTGAGAGACTCAGTCGGAATACTGAGAGCCGGTTATGCTGTTTGTACAATAGCTGGTATTATTGAAGCTTCCTGGCTCGAGAGAGTGTATTCCGCACAAGTGGCAGAATTAATTGCCCTTACTAAGGCATGTCACGTAGCTGAAAACCTGAAAGTCACTATCTATACTGACAGCAGATATGGATTTGGCATTGTACACGATTTTGGCCAATTGTGGTGTGAGAAACTGGGGCTGATTGCAAGGGCCCCATAACTTTTTGCCCCCATTTTCCACTTTATGCTGGTGTTTTCCTGACTCTGATGGTGCCCTGGGTACTGCTAACCAGTCCCAGGGCCTGTGCTCTGTGTAAAATGGATATGCAAATTAGGCTAATTATAATTGGCTAAGTTAACCTACCTATAAGTCCCTAGTATATGGTAGGGCATGTAGGTTTAGGGACCACAGCATAGGTGGTGTACACCTAGGTGCATTGCTGAGGTGCCCAGTGTCATTTTAAAAGCAAGCCTGCCTTGCTGGCTGCTTTTAAATTAAAGTTATATGCAAATTCGACTTTGGAATTAAAGGTACTTCCAAAGTCTTAAACTACCTTATTTTTACATATAAGTCACCCCTAAGGTGTGCCCTATGTGCCCCTAGGGCTGGGTGCCATGTAACTATAAGCAGGGACTTTATAAAAGTAGATTTATAAGCCCTGGTGAGGTAAAAACAGCCAAATTTGTTTTTCCCTCATTGAAGTAAATGGCCTTCATAGGCTAGAATGGGCAGACTTTATTTAAAATTTTAAAGTCACCTTAAATGTTACATACCAAGAATTTGGTATCAAATTGATTGTTATAATAAATCCCACAACTTCCAGTTGTTGGATTTAATATAACTAGTGCAGGTAAAAAGTTTAGACTTTACCTAAAAAGTTGCCAATTTCAGCTCTGCATTGTTTTTGCTGCTGTGCTCTGATTGGCCAGCCTGCAGCAGCTTCTGCCAGGCTACTTTAATGAGGTGTGAAGTGGCCTGACTTCACACAAAGGAATGTGCTTGGGGGAGAGAATCTCCCCTCAGCAGATGGTGAGGCAGGAAGGGGGAGGGCTGCCAAACTGGTCTTCAAAGGCAGAGAAGGACATTTGCAGCACCCAGCAACACCCCCACATCCTGCAACCACAGACAGCTAGGTGCCCCCTTGATTAGATTAGGAGAGGGCAGGAGAGGGGTGTGTTTATGATTTTTAGCCACACCAGTGGGTGGGCTCAGCCAGATCTCTCCTCCAAAAATCAGATTCATCCATTTTGGATTTTTAGAGACTGTTGCCTTCTGGGATGGATTTTTGCCACACTTCCCAGGAAGTGGTCATCACAGGGGGACGACCCTGTCCCTGATTGGAGAACCAGGGCCCCCCTGCTTTTCACCCAGGAGCAAGGATAAAACTGGCAGACCTGCACCCACGCCTCAGATCCCCTCCAGAATTCAACAAGAAAGGAACTAAAGAAGAAGAAGGACTGCCCTGCTGGACCCCTGGCCTGCACCTGGACCCTGCACTCAGAAGGACTGCACCAGCTGCACACTTGGGCTTCACCACAAGAAGGACTTTGCCTGGCTTCAACTGGTTCAAGGAGGGACTCCCTGTTTGCTACAGGTGAAAAATTGCTATCCAGAGTCCCCTGCACCAACTCCTGAAAAAGTGACCAGCTGACCACTGTCCAGTGGCCAAAAAGGAGTTTGCGCCAGGTGTATTCTGGGAGTTGAAGTCCGCACTTCCCAAGGACCATCACAGAACTTCTGGACCCTTGGGGTGAGCTGTGGACCCCAAAATAACCTTAAAAGAACATCTGGGTGAAGCCCCAGAAGTTTGGAAAAGATTGGAGAATTTTTGAAAAAAAGCTCCATAAAGTGACCGACCCGACGCGGAAATTCTAGCCGGCTTGCCTCAACCGCGACCCGGCCTGACTTTGTGGTTCGTCCCGGTAAAGAAAAACATCCAAAAAAGAGACTAAGTCCGAACGTAAAAAGTTGACCGGGACCTCCCAGCCATCGTATCCGAGAAGGGCTCCATGGACGTCGGATCAAGATCCAGGTTTACCCCGGTCGAAGGATTTTCATCTCGAAAAAACGACTAAGTCCGAAGGTAAAAATCACCACCGAGGAAACCGACTTCGCGTATCCGGACAAGGGCTCCAGGAGGTCGGATTCAACTGGCAGGTTCGTCCCGGTGAAGAAAAACTTCAAAATAAAGACTAAGTCAGAAGGTAACTTTTTAACCGAGGCCTCCCGCGACCTGTAGCCGAGCAGGGCTCCATCGCGGTCGGCCTGAAAGTTTGACTTTGCCCCGGTCCTGGTGCAACCAGATGACCCGATTGGCGCTTTTTGTTTCTAAGCGCTAGAAAATAATAATACTTTAAAAATTCATATCTCCGGTTCCCCTGAACCGATTTTAATCGTTTTTGTGTCATTTTAAAGATAAAAATATAAGCTATTTTTATAAATTGGTTTTGGATTTTTAAACTGTTTCCTGTGTTTTATTTAATTACTGTTTTGTGATATTTGAATGCTTTACACTTTGTCTCCTAAGTTAAGCCTTGACGCTCGATGCCAAGCTACCAAGGGTAGAGCTGGGATTAATTTACTGAGACCTAACTGTACTTTTGTGGAGGTTTGTGGCTTGTTGCTAGGTGTAGGTACCTACCTGCCCTACCAATAACCCATTTTCCAACATAATTGGAAGCAGCGACGGGATCCTGTACTTGTGTTCAATATCACGTTACAGTTTTAGATAAAACAAATTAAAAATCCTTTAAATTGTCCTAGTGCAAAAATTGTTTTTAATTTTTAATTTTAATTTTTTTTTTTTTTAATTAATTTGGATTAATTTCAATTATTGAATTTTTGTAATTTTTCTAAATTCTTGTTTCCAATTTTTGCAAAAAGTTTTTGTTGACACAAAAACTAGGGAACCATGGAGCTTGATCTGGCTAGCCTACCCACACTGACAGTAGTCCAGCTTAGGGGGTTGTGTATTGAGAGGGGGTTGCCTGCAACCACTAATCTCAGGAAGGAAATCCTGATTAAATCCCTGACAGCATGGGCTGAGGCCCAAGAGGTAGAGACAGAGGAAGCTCCAGAGGAGGAACCAAAAGAGGATGATGCTAACTCTAACCACTCAGGGGAGGAAAGGCATCAGACCCCAAGTGAGGAAGAGGAGGAACGGTCCTCACTGGACACAGTCACTAGGGGCAGACCCAAAGCTAGTGGTAGGAAGAGGGTCCTTTCAGGAGGAGAGAACCCATCCATCAGGGAAAGAGAGCTGGAAGCCCAGCTAGCCTACATAGCTTTGGAAGCAGAGAAGCTGGCCCTAGAAAAGAAAAAGTGGGCATACAAAGAGAAAAGAGATGGAAGCAGCGATAAAGAAGCTGAGGTGTCCATGGGTGGGGGAGTTTGCCCCAGATTACCCAAGGGGGTGGTTCCTGCTTATGTAGAGGGGGATGACATAGATAAGTGGCTAGGGGCCTTTGAGAGGGCACTCCAAATGAGAAGGGTTAAGCCTCAATACTGGGGTTCCCTTTTGTGGGAGTTGGTCCCCAACTCAGGGAGGGATAGGCTTCTGACCTTAAGGGGGGAGGAGGCAGATTCATACCCTAGTATGAAGAGGTGCTTAGTCAAGAAGTTTGGTCTGACCCCAGAGCAATATAGAATGAAGTTCAGGGACACCCAGAAGGTCAGTACCCAGTCTTGGGTTGACTTTGTGGACACCTCACTAAAGGCACTAGAGGGCTGGATTATTGGCAACAAAGTAAATACTTATGAGGGGTTATACAATCTGATCATGAGAGAGCACATCTTGACCAATTGTATCCAAGAAAGGTTACGCCAGCATCTAGTGGACTCTAAGCTGACCAACCCTAGAGAGCTAGGGGAGGCAGCTGATGAGTGGTTGAGAACCAGGGTGGTTGTCAAGTCCCAGGGGGGAGACTCCAAGAAGGGGGGGACAGGTCCCCAAAAACCTAAGGAGGGAGGTGGTAAGCCCACCACAGAGACTCCCTCTGTACTCCAGAACCCTAAGAAGGAGGAGAGTAAATCCCACTCCCACTCTGACATGCAGAGACAGGGAGACCCAGGGTTAAAAAAGCTCTTGGACAGTAGGGCTTGCTTTGACTGTCAGCAGACAGGTCACTTCAGAGGAGATGCAGCCTGTCCAAAGAAGGTGGTTAGCACTGGGCTGTCCAGTGTAGCCATAGAGGAGGATTCCTCAGATGATGAAGTCCTCCTAGCATTGTGCTGGGAGACAGGACCAGATGGTAAGCTGGTGATCCCTGAGGGTGGGAGTAGGCACTTCCACCACATTCAAGTGAATGGGATCCCTACCACTGGCCTGAGAGACACCTGTGCCAGTCACACTGTAGTGAGTGACCGGTTAGTGACCCCAGACATGTATGTCCCAGGAAAGACAAAGAAAGTCAGGATAGCCACAGGGGAGGTCACCTCCAAACCTGTAGCCATAGTGCCCCTAGAGAGGGAGGGTATCCTTGACTGGATTAGGGTGGTAGTCAGTGCTGACCTTCCCCTAGATTGTATCCTGGGCAATGACCTCCCAGAGGTGAGTCTGGTCACAGATGGGGTGGTCGCCCAGGGCGCCCCTCCAACCCAAAGTCCTGGGGAGTCAGTCCCTACAGTTAGGAGACAGAAGTCCCCAAGAAAAGGAAAGAAGAAAAGGAAGGGTAGGCCACTCTTAAAGAGAGTTCCAGGGAGCCAAGGGCCTTCTGCCCCAGTAAGGGGGGAGCCCAGAGTTGGCACTGGTGAGGCCTCACCTGACCCCAAGGAAGTCCTGAGTAGTCAGGCAGCTGTCCAGATGCAGGGTGTTGCCCCTGCACTGACAGAAGGGAGAGTGGAAGGAGGGTGTCTGCCACAGGAGGTGGTAGCCCCCCACTCAAGACAGCAAGAGGGGTGCCAGGACCCCAAAGATGCCCCTAAAGCAGCTCAGCCACCTGTCAGTGGAGAGCTTAGGGTGTGGTTCTGGGTACTGACAGCTGTCAGTAGCCTCTGCTGGGTGCTAGCCTTCCTGGCAGCACTGTACTTGGCCTGGGAGGCAGACCCCAGGGCCAATAGCAAAGTAGGCCCCCTGACCCTGTTGGTCATGGTGGGGTTGCTCAAGTGTTGGGTGACCTCTTTGGGTAAGCTAGGTGTTGCCCTAGCAAAGTTTGGAGTAGGGGAGGTGGGCACCTCACTACCCAAGTTGGCAGAGAGAGAGGAGGAAGACCCCCCTAGAGGGAAGTTTCAGTTTGAGTTGGGTCCTTTTACTGTTGGGATGGCTTCACTACCCAGAGGGAGTGACCCTGACAGGAGGATGTAAGGCAGAGTAGGCCCTGCAAAGGGACAGCCAGTTTTCTTCACTGTCTTCCTCGCCTAACAAGCCAGGAAGACTCTCCCAGGGTTGGGCTGAGTCTCCTGGGCGTGTGGGCTGGGGGGGGGTTGTGTGAGAAACTGGGGCTGATTGCAAGGGCCCCATAACTTTTTGCCCCCATTTTCCACTTTATGCTGGTGTTTTCCTGACTCTGATGGTGCCCTGGGTACTGCTAACCAGTCCCAGGGCCTGTGCTCTGTGTAAAATGGATATGCAAATTAGGCTAATTATAATTGGCTAAGTTAACCTACCTATAAGTCCCTAGTATATGGTAGGGCATGTAGGTTTAGGGACCACAGCATAGGTGGTGTACACCTAGGTGCATTGCTGAGGTGCCCAGTGTCATTTTAAAAGCAAGCCTGCCTTGCTGGCTGCTTTTAAATTAAAGTTATATGCAAATTCGACTTTGGAATTAAAGGTACTTCCAAAGTCTTAAACTACCTTATTTTTACATATAAGTCACCCCTAAGGTGTGCCCTATGTGCCCCTAGGGCTGGGTGCCATGTAACTATAAGCAGGGACTTTATAAAAGTAGATTTATAAGCCCTGGTGAGGTAAAAACAGCCAAATTTGTTTTTCCCTCATTGAAGTAAATGGCCTTCATAGGCTAGAATGGGCAGACTTTATTTAAAATTTTAAAGTCACCTTAAATGTTACATACCAAGAATTTGGTATCAAATTGATTGTTATAATAAATCCCACAACTTCCAGTTGTTGGATTTAATATAACTAGTGCAGGTAAAAAGTTTAGACTTTACCTAAAAAGTTGCCAATTTCAGCTCTGCATTGTTTTTGCTGCTGTGCTCTGATTGGCCAGCCTGCAGCAGCTTCTGCCAGGCTACTTTAATGAGGTGTGAAGTGGCCTGACTTCACACAAAGGAATGTGCTTGGGGGAGAGAATCTCCCCTCAGCAGATGGTGAGGCAGGAAGGGGGAGGGCTGCCAAACTGGTCTTCAAAGGCAGAGAAGGACATTTGCAGCACCCAGCAACACCCCCACATCCTGCAACCACAGACAGCTAGGTGCCCCCTTGATTAGATTAGGAGAGGGCAGGAGAGGGGTGTGTTTATGATTTTTAGCCACACCAGTGGGTGGGCTCAGCCAGATCTCTCCTCCAAAAATCAGATTCATCCATTTTGGATTTTTAGAGACTGTTGCCTTCTGGGATGGATTTTTGCCACACTTCCCAGGAAGTGGTCATCACAGGGGGACGACCCTGTCCCTGATTGGAGAACCAGGGCCCCCCTGCTTTTCACCCAGGAGCAAGGATAAAACTGGCAGACCTGCACCCACGCCTCAGATCCCCTCCAGAATTCAACAAGAAAGGAACTAAAGAAGAAGAAGGACTGCCCTGCTGGACCCCTGGCCTGCACCTGGACCCTGCACTCAGAAGGACTGCACCAGCTGCACACTTGGGCTTCACCACAAGAAGGACTTTGCCTGGCTTCAACTGGTTCAAGGAGGGACTCCCTGTTTGCTACAGGTGAAAAATTGCTATCCAGAGTCCCCTGCACCAACTCCTGAAAAAGTGACCAGCTGACCACTGTCCAGTGGCCAAAAAGGAGTTTGCGCCAGGTGTATTCTGGGAGTTGAAGTCCGCACTTCCCAAGGACCATCACAGAACTTCTGGACCCTTGGGGTGAGCTGTGGACCCCAAAATAACCTTAAAAGAACATCTGGGTGAAGCCCCAGAAGTTTGGAAAAGATTGGAGAATTTTTGAAAAAAAGCTCCATAAAGTGACCGACCCGACGCGGAAATTCTAGCCGGCTTGCCTCAACCGCGACCCGGCCTGACTTTGTGGTTCGTCCCGGTAAAGAAAAACATCCAAAAAAGAGACTAAGTCCGAACGTAAAAAGTTGACCGGGACCTCCCAGCCATCGTATCCGAGAAGGGCTCCATGGACGTCGGATCAAGATCCAGGTTTACCCCGGTCGAAGGATTTTCATCTCGAAAAAACGACTAAGTCCGAAGGTAAAAATCACCACCGAGGAAACCGACTTCGCGTATCCGGACAAGGGCTCCAGGAGGTCGGATTCAACTGGCAGGTTCGTCCCGGTGAAGAAAAACTTCAAAATAAAGACTAAGTCAGAAGGTAACTTTTTAACCGAGGCCTCCCGCGACCTGTAGCCGAGCAGGGCTCCATCGCGGTCGGCCTGAAAGTTTGACTTTGCCCCGGTCCTGGTGCAACCAGATGACCCGATTGGCGCTTTTTGTTTCTAAGCGCTAGAAAATAATAATACTTTAAAAATTCATATCTCCGGTTCCCCTGAACCGATTTTAATCGTTTTTGTGTCATTTTAAAGATAAAAATATAAGCTATTTTTATAAATTGGTTTTGGATTTTTAAACTGTTTCCTGTGTTTTATTTAATTACTGTTTTGTGATATTTGAATGCTTTACACTTTGTCTCCTAAGTTAAGCCTTGACGCTCGATGCCAAGCTACCAAGGGTAGAGCTGGGATTAATTTACTGAGACCTAACTGTACTTTTGTGGAGGTTTGTGGCTTGTTGCTAGGTGTAGGTACCTACCTGCCCTACCAATAACCCATTTTCCAACATGTGGTTACAGAGAGGTTTCATGACCTCTTCTGGTTCTCCAGTGAAAAATGGTGAACAGATTAATGATTTGTTACATGCGATTCAGTTACCTCTTGAAATTGCCGTGGTGAAATGCAATGCTCACGTTAAATCACAAGACTTTGTGTCAATGGGAAACGGCTATGCAGATCAAGTCGCAAGATTTCGCGCATTGAACTGTATATCGTTCAAGGATCAGTGGGAATTGTTACCACAGACTGAAAATGAAACATGTTTGAACTTTGCCTTAAGAGTAGTTGATACCTTAGAGGAGTTAAAATCACTGCAGGGCCGTGCAAGCAGGGAGGAGAAATGCTCTTGGCAGAGAATTCAATGTGTACAGAGGGCTGACGACTTGTGGGTTTCAGAGGAGGCGAACCTGGTTTTACCAAACAGTCTCCTGTCACAATTTGCAAGGCTTTATCATGGACAGGCACATCTTGGGAGAGATGCAATGATCAGGTTATTTAAAATTGACTGGTTTAACCCGAAATTCAGACAAGCCGCAGAGGTTACTTGTCAAAGTTGCATCATCTGTCAACAGATTAATGCAGGAAAAGGTACTGTGGTAACTTTGAGCCACATAGGGAGAGCTGGTGGTCCGTTTAGCAAGATGCAAATGGATTTCATTGAGATGCTGGTTTGTGGAGGATTGAGATACGTGTTGGTGATTGTGTGTGTTTTTAGCCACTGGATTGAAGCTTACCCCAAACGAAGAAATGACAGTCTCACAGTCGCAAAACTGTTGCTCAAAGAATTAATGCCAAGGTTCGGTTTTCCGGTCTCTTTAGAATCAGATAGGGGCAGACACTTCGACAATGAGGTGATTAAGCTCTTGTGTGATGCATTGGACATTGAACAGAAGCTGCATTGTAGCTACCGCCTTGAAGCATCAGGACTAGTAGAACAGATGAATGGTACCTTGAAGTCGAGAATGGCAAAAATGTGTGCAGCTACCAATATGAAATGGCCAGATGCATTACCTTTAGTGCTAATGTCAATGAGAAACACACCTGATAAGAAGACAGGACTATTTCCCCACGAGATATTGATGGGCAGAGCTATGAGGCTACCCGAAGTACTCGCAAATACTCTTGTGAATATCACGGATGATATGGTGTTGGACTACTGCAAAGGTTTGGCTGATGTGGTTTGCTCTTTTTTCCACCAGGTGGAAGCCAACACATTGCCACCGATCAGTGATCCAGGTCACACCCTGCAAACCGGTGACTGGGTGGTTGTCAAGAAGCACATGAGAAAATCCTGTTTGGAGCCGCGCTGGAAGGGGCCATATCAAGTAATACTGACAACAACCAATGCTGTGAAATGTGCAGGTGTTCCAAACTGGATACATGCCAGTCACACATAAAAGGTAACATGTCTGACTGATGAGGAACTTGAAGTTTCCAACTCAGCAATTCCAGAGAAGTAAGTCTCAGGGTCAGAAAACAGCCAAGGGGGAACTGAGACTACCGGAGAGCCCACTGAGGACGGCCTAGTACCTCAAACAGTAAACGAATCCGAGAGAAGTGACAGTGAGCCTATCTCAGTAGAGGCAGCAGGAGAACTAAATCAAGGAGAGGTTCTCCCAGAGGTAGACGGGTACGGGCTAGAGCTTGAACCTGTTACAAACCTGGAAGAAGAAGAAGGAGAAATAGTAGAGAAAAGTCAAAGCACACGGCATCCCCTGAACCAGTTGCAGGTCCGTCAAGAGAAAAGACCATAGCACAAGAGGAGGGTGCTGTTCAGCGTCCTGAACGGCCAAGCAAGAAGAAGACGCACAAAGGTGATAACTGGCCAGAGAAGCAGGCTGTGAAAGAAAAGCGTCGTACCAGGTGTAACAATAGCGGAAGAAATCGATACAACCCGAGTAGGGGATCGAAGTGAAGGAGAATTGAAAAACTGAGAAAGAGACTTATAAACTACCAGATGTGACACTGATAACCTGAATTGACTTTGAAACCCGATTATGACAAGCTGCTTACCTGATTTGACAAAAGGGTCCTGGAGTGAGTGAAACGCTGTAAATACACGCAGAGAGAGAGAGAGAGACTTTGCATCAAGAGAAAAAAAAAAAAAACAGAGCTTTTAAATTGTCCTCAAGTTGATTGTTTGCTTTGAGTTATTCTGCTGTCTGATTCTTTACAGACCATGGCTCATAATAGAGGTAGTAGCAAGAAAGGTAAAGTGTGTGGTTGGTTAAGTGTTATATTAGGTATTGTGTGTGCGATAATAATTGTAGGTGTGATTGTGGGAATGCCGTGGTTGGATAAGAAAGCGACTAACAATGCTTCAAATCCTGAGACTACAACACTAACACCGTGGGAAAGGTTTGAGCAGGATAGAAGACACTAGCATGAGGGAACTAATTCAAAAGGGGAATTCTCCACTACGTTTTCTATTGCTTGCTGAATGAGTATGTAGAAACCATGGATGCGAGAAACTGTTACGTGTGCACAAAGATTCCTTCTTCTGTACAAGAAGGGGTCACTTATCATAGCTTACCATTAACATATGTGATAAGCTGTAGTTTACTACTAACAAGATTCTAGAATCAGGAGCATGTGCAATATTTTTACTCAAATTTGGATGTGGTATTTTCTTTTGTGCCAGTGATTGAGTTTTTGAACAAATTATCTAAGGAACATAATATAAAAATAGTTAGAGGTTTCTTTGAACCGACACTTACGTTTGGGACAGCTTATGCACACCGCAACAATCTGACTTGCTTATTAACACCTGTAGAGAAAAGCTTCTTAGATCACACTGATGATAAACGCAAAGCATTGAAAGAGAGATTTGAAAAAGGGCTAGAAAAACGCACATATGCAAATGTTTATGCTTACACTGCAATAAAGGCGCAAGGCAAATTAGCTATAGATGCATTACATGTAGGAAGGCTTTGTATATATAGGCCAAAATCTGATCATGACACTTTATTTGTGGGAACGAGTGAATGCAGGCATGTATTTTTGTTTCAGAGTAAATGGACATTCATGTTAAATGGACAGGATCCAGCGAACCCTGGGATCTATTATATTTGTGGACTTAATGCTTATTACCGTCTCCCTAAGGGATGGTATGGGACATGTTATTTGGGGATAGTTTTTCCAAAGATTTATCAAATTGATGACTTAAAACAAATACATAATGCGTCTGAAATACAACATGCTAGACAAAAACGAGAGACAGCGGCTACTGTCGTTGGTGACATATTTGGAGCCATAATTCCTTCAGTAGGGGTTATCTTAAACTCCATAAAGATTAGAAAGTTGTCTACTATTGTGGATAACATGCTGACAAATTTTACAGGGGCTATACTCCTGATGGATACTGAACTTGCTGCGGAAAGAGCTATGACTCTTCAAAATCGGATTGCTTTAGACATTCTTTTAGCAAAGAGCGGCAGAGTCTGCAAGATGCTCAACGAGCGTCATTGTTGCTCGTTTATACTGGACAATAGTAAAAAGATTAGAGGTATGCTTACTAACCTAACTAGAGATAGTGTAGATTTGAAGGAATTGAAGGAACCTGGAGTGTGGGTGAAGGTGGGAAAAGGAATTGCCAGAGTAGGGAGCTGGTTTAGCAACATTTGGAATGGGGTTCTTGCAAAAATACTTGGGGGTCTATTAATCGTTCTGGTCTGTTTATTAGGTTTATGGGGAGCTTGCAAAATTAATGACAACATTAAAAGAAATTGGACAAAGAGAAATAAGAAAAATGAAGAAAATGAAAGGGAGAAAATGTTAAATGAAATTTGGGAAAGTTCACACAAGGGACAAGATGTTGAAATGCGCATTAGGAGGGACTGAGAGGGCGTAGCTTACATAATCTATATTAACATGAAATGCTTATGAACTAGTGTGTGATAATGCCCCTTAAGTAATTGTATTAATGTATTTTGTTTAAATGTGCACCTAAAATGTGACCACGAGGAGTGGCCGCCAATGTATACGAGAACTAACAGAAATGACTAATATTGATAAAATATGATATTAAAGTGTGGTTTTGTACTAATTATTAATGATTGCGTTATTGAATATGTGCTGAAATCCTCATAGGCCTTAGGTTAGCATGAGCCGAAGCTTAGCTGCTAGGCTCTCATATTAAACGTATTTTTCCTATCTTGCAGTGTGCTGACTCACAAAAGGACATGACCCCTTGTTTCTTCAAAACTAGAAGCTGAATAGAACCACAGTAGATCCGTTCCCATGAAATCCCCATTGCTTGTAGAAATTGCTAATCAAAATGCAACAGTGTAGATTAATGTAATGTACATGGTTGTTCAAACCGGTGAAGAAAATGGAGCTACTGACCAAAGATGTGCAAAGAATTACAGAAGGATGAAATTATACCGGATGTGCCACCTCCGAAGACGCCAATCATGTGGACCAATGGAAAGCTTGTAAAATAATATGGGTTGAAAGATTTATGACATAATCCATTTCCCAATTGGATAAAGATAGTGGGGTAAAACTAAGATCCAATAGGATTTTAGGGGAATGTACAACAAAAAAGGGATAAAAACCCATGACACAGGGAGCCATTTAGAATTAGGTAGGGAATGCTATTGATTTTATCTAGAAACTTTGTCACTCTGGTGACTTATTGGGTTACTTAGAACCAACCTCGTCCTTATATTCCCCATTTTACACTTTACCTCCTTATGAGGGATGTGCCCCTTTTGCCCTGGAGCTGAATTCTGACTGAAGGCGATTAGACTGATGTCCTGAAGACGAAGACTGAACCTGAGTGCTGACCTAAGCCTTGGAGGGTAATTATGACAAAACAATTGTGATTTGTCTGCTTGCTTTTCCTTTCTAGGTACCAACTGCTTACTTTTGACAGAGACCGTAGCTAAATGTTTTCCAAATTGTTTTGCATGAAGCCCAACATGCTAATGCTAATCAGTAGTTAGGACAGGGGTTCACTAAAACTGACGCAAATAGACAATCTACTGATTCTATGCTTTGTTGAACCGACGCGTTATTGACATTCTGCTAAATTGATTTATGTTCACGCCGTGTTATATTTTGATGTTTGTGATTCTTGCCTTAATGAAATCTTATCAAAGTTGCCATATCGTGACTATGTTATTATGTTTCTTGGTTTTGAGATTAACACACCTGCTTTTAGAATTGTAACTAATAGGGAATAAAATCCATAAAATTCTACTAAACTGGTGTGATCATTCATGACTGAAAGGTCATGGTAGTGTTTTGAATTTGGTTAATGACTTTGACTAAAGTGAAATGTAGAGTTGTGATAAATATTGATGACATTATTAACGTATTCATTGACATATTGATTAGCTATCTCGTCCTAAGGTGTCTCTCAACTGGGTCAAAAGATTCATTGGCCTAAAACGAGTCCTGATGTATAATAAATTATTATAAAGGGACGCGTTGCATAATCTCATTGTTAGAAATATGGTTCCTGGTTAGCAGAGATATGCACCCTGTCTATGCAGGAACCACAATCTTATTCAAAGTAGGTCACAAACACACCCTAAATTAACCAGTGCTAACCCTTGGTGGTTTGGCACAGAGCAGTGAGGCTTCACTTAAGAAGCAATATGCTTAATATTTGTGCAACATGTCAAACAGTAAAACAGTGAAAACACAACACAAAAAGATAGCACACCTGGTTAGGAAATGGATCTTAATTCGATAAATAAAACAAGACCACAATGACAAAACTCCAACAAGTAGAACTTGAGATATGAACTTTTAAATAATACATTGCAAATTTGTGTTTAGAATCAAGAAGTGCTAACCTGGGATATCTGGTCGCATGGGACCAAGACAAAATCAGCAGTTCAGACAGACCCCGATGGAGCATGGACTAGCTACCCGCTGAACAAAAAGAACCTTAATCCTGGCTGTGTCGACAATGAGGATGCGGGGAGCAAACTGAAGTGCAGCATTGGTGTCGATCCCCACAGTGGAGGCTATGCGCCGATCTTTTCCATGCAGTAGCGAAGATGTGTCAATTTTCTCCATGCAACAGCCGCAATGCATCGAGTCCGAGATGTGGTAGTTGCTATGGCGATGCACTAGGTCAATCTGTGAAGGAGAGGCAAGACATCTACTCTGATCTACACAATAGGGCCAATGAGCTGGTTCTGATCAAAGCATTAGTGGTGTTGCGCCAGTTCAGATCTGCGCAGCTACCGTGATGCATTGATTTAGACTTGTGCAACATCATATACCCACTTCCAAAGGTACATGACTCCATTGGTACTAATTGACAGGGAAAGACTAACAGTTGGCAGAGTCCAGTGCTGTAGCAGGAAATTTGGATGTATTTTGTGGCCTTTAGACTTCAGAAACAGGGGCAAGCCAGTAAAACCTTGGAGTCACTTTGGTTCTGGGTTGGAGAGATGCAGGTCCAGTCCTTCTCACTCCCAGGTAAGGAGGGAAGCAGGCAGTGGGTCAGCACAGCAGAGTAGAATTCCAGCAGAGTAGCTGTCCAGCAGAGTGGTAGTTCTTTCAGTAGCACAGCTGTCCTTCTTCTTGCAAACTATCCACAGGTCCAGATGTGTACTGAGTTGGTGGTGCCTGAGTTTCAGTTCTTATACCACTTGTGCCTTTGAAGTGGGGGAAACTTAAAAAAGAGGCCTTTGAACTGCACACAGGCCCTGCCCTTCAGACCCTGGCTGCAGACTCACTACAGGGGTATATGCAGCTCTTTGTGTGGGGACAGGGCACAGCCTTTTAGGTCTAACTGCCAGCTCCTCCCTACCCTGCCCAGGATGGCACATCTGACAGTGTATGGCCCCTCAGTCACACTTAAGTTCCCTTTCTATGTGGCTGCCTAGAGGAAATGAACAAAGCCCATCTGTCAGACCCCCCAGACATGTATTCAAAGACATGCAGAAGGCTTCAAATGGTTTAAGTAAGAAAATGTCAACTTTTTAAAAGTAGCAATTTCAGATTTACAATTTAAAATCTTACTTCACCTTAAGCTGTGATTTTAACTTGTAATTTTGGAGAAACCAGTCTTGGGGTCCCATCTACTCAATTGTCGATTGTACTTATAAAAGGTCATTTGTTATACCAATGTTATCCTACGGGAGACCTTGCAGTAGTGAAAAACAAATTTAAGAGTTTTTCACTGCTAGAAAATGCAAAGCTTGACAGGACATGTATTACTTTTTCGATGCATTGTACCCTGCTTTTGGTCTGTCCAGGACCTACCCTAGGGGTAACATGGTTAACTTGACAGGTTGACGTGGCAGTTTAAAAGTGCAAAACAGGCTCCGCAATGGCAAGCCTGAGATATGTTTAACGTGATACTGAAGTGGGTGGCAAAATCAGTGCTGCAGCCCATTAGTAGCATTAACATTTACAGGCTCTGTGCAGGTAGTGCACTTTATTAGGGATTTATAACTAAAATTAAACATGCCAATTGTGGTTAAGCCATTGTTACCGTGTTTTAAGCAGAAAGCACATGCACTTTAGCACTGGTTGGAAGTGCTGAAGTGCCCAGAGTCTTAAACCAGCAAAACTGAAGTCAGCAAAACAGGAGGTCTGAAGGCAGAAAGTCAGGGAGAATAACAACAAGGATGCCAGATCTAACACTCAAGTTAATACTCATTATTATTTCTGCACATTTCTTGGGTTTACATGCACTTTTCACTCAATTGTTGTTCATTTTCAAGCAGAAAATGTTTGGAAGGAAGTGTGAAACTGGATGTGTGCCATGGCAACATGAGCTGCACTAACAATGTTAACGGCAGAAATTAGAGCAGATAAAGGCCCTCATTACAACATTGGCAGTAAAAGCCGCTTACCGCCGTGCAGAAGACCGCCAAAACACCGCCGCGGCCGCGGAATTCTGCCACAGCTATTATGACACACAACTCGGAATCCGCCGAAATTCAGACACCCACACAACTCTGCCACACCAAAGGTCAGTGTTAAACTGGTGAAAACAATTCTTCCACCGTCACGCCAACAGAAATACGCCCACACTATCACGACCGACGAATCCACACGGCGGTCTTTCAACCGCGGTATTCCATTGGCGGTACACACTGCCGCGCTCAAAATACACACACATCTCCAAAACACCGCCACATTGGACAATTCCAAATACACACACCTGACACACATACAAACACCACTCCCACACACCCAATTCAATATAAAACACACACCCACAAACCCCTACGACCATAATTCACGAACGAAGGCTAGAGAGACAGAGAGCACAGCAATTGAGAACCCCACCACACAGAGGCACACAACACCATCACCCATACAACATTCCACGCACAAATACCACACACCACTATACATCACCACACACATCAACACTTACACCACCCCACACATCACCCACACCACCCCATGTCACGCCAAAGACACCCCCGGTTTTCCGAGGAGGAGCTCAGGGTCATGGTAGAGGAAATCCTACGGGTAGAGCCACAGCTATTTGGCTCACAGGTGCAGCACACCTCCATAGCCAGGAAGATGGAACTATGGCGCAGAATCGTGGACAGGGTCAACGCTGTGGGACAGCATCCAAGAAATCAGTAGGACATTAGGAAGAGGTGGAACGACCTACGGGGAAAGGTGCGTTCTGTGGTCTCCAGGCACAACATCGCGGTACAGCGGACTGGCGGCAGACCCCCACCTCCACCCCCACAACTAACAACATGGGAGGAGCAAGTCTTGACCATCATGCATCCAGAGGGCCTCAGAGGAGTCGGTGGAGGAATGGACACTGGTAAGTCAAATCTTAACTAGCATATCCCCACCCTACCTGCATGCTATCACACCCCCCACCCTCACCCCCTCCCCTATCACCCCAAATCATCACTAATGTACTAATAACACAAACCACTCATCCCAACACCAAGCCCTGCATGACACAACTAAGCATGGTCACCCCTCACTAAAGCATGCTCACTGCACATACCCAGAACAACCCCCTAACCATCATCACACAAACCCACACACAGGAATACTTGCACTGGGGTACACACACACCCAACCATTGCACACCATTACACACACACATGCAATAATCATGCTCTCATATCCCTGCAGGACCACTATGGAACGTCACCACACCGGAGGGTCCAGACATCTCCACTCCACCCACAGAAGAGGCCCACAGTGACAAAAGCAGCTCTCCCCTACTGGATCCTGATGACCAGCTCGGACCATCGTGGGCCTCGGGACAGTCGGTTCCCCTTGCACAGGCACAGCCCAACACTGACCTTCCACCCTCTGGTAACACCAGCACAGCACCCACCCAGCGGGCCCATACCTCCGTACCCAGGACACCTCAATCAGCGGTGTGTCCACCACTACAGGGAACCCAGGATAACCCACCACCCCAACAACAACAGGGACCTGGGGGCAGTGGTAGTGGGCACACGGTCCAGGGGACGGAGGCACAGGAACATAGAGGAACTGGGAGGGCTGCTGTGCGACAGGGGGCGGACAGGCCAAGGGAAACCACTCTCCACAAGGCCCTCTCCTCCATCATGGGAGCATACCACCACTCCCAGGAGACGATGGCTACGGTCCTGGACAAGTTTCAGGAGACCCAGCGCCTGCAGGAGGACCAGTATTTGGGGTTCAGGGAGGAACTCAGAACCATCAGCTCCGCCCTGGGCACCATTGTAGGGGTGCTGAAGGACATACAAAAGACCATGAGGGACACCGTGGCACTCCAAGGGGCCCCGACACTAGCATGGACGATGAACTGCCACCACCTCCGCCTGCGCTAGTGGACAGGACGCCCCGCCACAGGACCACCACACCAGCACCCCACCCCCTGCAGACGGACAACCACCACGTAAGCGCTCCCTGAGATCCAGGAACAGGACAGAGCAAGATGGCAAGACCCTCGCCAGGAAATGAGACCACCCTGATTGTCCTCCCACTGTCCCACTTTGTTACCCTGTCCATACTTTAACTGCCCCAGCTCCACTTCCTATGCCCATATGGGCAGTGCACCTGTGTGACCAATAGACTGGACTGCCATGGACATTCCTCCACCGACCCCCATCACCATTTTACAACCCCCCTCCATTTTTGAGCACTTAAATAATCACCCTTGAAGTACAAAACAATCTGGAGTCAGTCTGTGATTTGGTAAATTTGTATTATCAATGACTGTGTCATAATGCGCTTTCAATTGTAAAGCCAACATACCTATGTCACACATCACAAGTCCTTGAAGGATGCAAGCAGATGACACACGTTGGTAACCACACCTGTGAAACCGTAATGGAAAGGTACAACTCAGTGACCAAATAGTGCTATGGAATGACAGACATGATAGAGGTAGAAGTGTGAAAGTGAATGTAATGGTAAAAAAGAAATGTTCTCACCTGTGTGTCACTGGAAATATTGCTGTATGATTGACTCCCTGTTGTCTATGTCTTCTTCCTCAGCTTCCTTCTCATCAATGTCCACAGGCTCCACAGGCTCCACAGCTGCCACAACACCGCCATTTGGACCATCCTCCTGCAGAAAAGGCACCTGGCGTCGCAAAGCAAGATTGTGAAGCATCGAGCAGGTGATGATGATCTGGCACACCTTCTTTGGTGAGTAGAATAGGGAACCACCTGTCATGTGGAGGCACCTGAACCTGGCCTTCAGGAGGCCGATGGTGCGTTCGATCACCCTCCTAGTCCTCCCATGAGCCTCATTGTAGCGTTCCTCTGCCCTGGTCCTGGGATTCCTCACTGGGGTCAATAGCCAGGACAGGTTGTGGTAACCAGAGTCCCCTAATAGCCACACACAGTGCCTCTGGAGTTGATCCATCACATACGGTATACTGCTATTCCGCAGGATGTAGGCATCATGCACTGAGCCAGGGAACATAGCATTTACCTGGGAGATGTACTGGCCTGCCAAACATACCATCTGTACATTCATCGAATGATAACTCTTCCGGTTCCTGTACACCTGTTCACTCCTGTGGGGGGGAACCAGAGCTACATGGGTGCCATCAATAGCACCTATGATGTTGGGGATATGTCCAAGGGCATAGAAGTCACCTTTAACTGTAGCCAAATCCTCCACCTGAGGGAAAACAATGTAGCTCCTTACGTGTTTCAGCAGGGCAGACAACACTCTGGACAACACGTTGGAAAACATAGGCTGGGACATCCCTGATGCCATGGCCACTGTTGTCTGAAAATACCCACTTGCAAGGAAATGGAGCACTGACAGCACCTGCACGTCAGGGGGGATTCCAGTGGGATGGCGGATTGGTGACATCAGGTCTGGCTCCAACTGGGTACATAGTTCCTGGATAGTGGCACGGTCAAACCTGTAGGTGATGATCAAATGTCGCTCCTCCATTGTCAACAGGTCCACCAGCGGTCGGTACACCAGAGGATTCTGTCATCTTCTCAAATGTCCAAGCTGATGGTGCCTAGGAAGGACTACAGTGACCACAGAGTCAACAAATTTCCAGGTATGTACCCACAGATACACAGAAAACGACACCAAACACAAAACTCTTCCTGTATGTGTGTTGAGTGTAGGCCTAGGTATGTGTGACACAGTAGTAAATGAAGCCATGTGGGCCCCTGACATGGCGGCTGCCTGACCTCTAAACTGGGACAATGGGATGTGCGGTATCTGCGCTGGCGTTGTACCCCGTCGCGGTAGGTGGTCGTAGACCGCGGCGCAATGCTGCATTGGTTAACAGTGGACCCTATGGGTCCCAGGAGCCAATGATGAAGTGCGCCGGCGGTGATGATACGCACGGCCGCGGACGTCACCGCCACGGACGTGACCGCCATTTTCTATCGGTTCAATCACTCGATACCCTATCTTCGACAGGAGAGGACCTACACTGCAAGTGCTGCTGTGACCTCAGTCTGGCAGAGACAATGGCTGCTGCGTCTGGGGAAAGGGCCCCTGCCTTCACTGCACAGGAGTTGGAGAAGCTCGTGGATGGGGTCCTCCCCCATTACACGCTACTCTACGGTCCTCCAGACCAACAGGTAAATACCAAGGGAGCACGTTGTATGGGCTATGCCTGGGTGGAGAGGGCTGGTTGTAAGAAGGAAGGGGGCAGAGTTCAGGGAACATGAAGGACTGTGAATGCATGTGCCACATGGAAAGGGTAGGGATGGGGGCCACTCACATCGACGGGCAGTTGGTAATGACTTTTCTTCTTCCCCTGTGCATGTCATGTAGGTCAGCGCCCACCAGAAGAAGGACATTTGGCATCCCATCGCCAAGGATGTCCGGACCCTGGGGGTCCACCAGAGACGGGGCACCCACTGCCAGAAAAGATGGGAGGACATTCGCCGCTGGAGCAAGAAGACGTTGGAGGCTCAGCTGGGGATGGCCTCCCAAGGTGGGAGGGGTGCCCGTCGCACCATGACCCCCCTGATGTTCAGGATCCTGGCGGTGGCCTACCCGGAGTTGGATGGGCGCTTGAGGGCATCACAGCAGACACAAGGGGGTGAGTACACTCTCATTCTGGGGACTTTGCGTGCAGTGGAGGGGTCTGGGTGGGGGAGGAGGGATGTGGGTTTCCCTAGGCCAGGGCGACTTACGAGGCTAGGCCCCTCTGTAATGCAGGCCATGTGCCACTCCACCCCACCTCAGTAGAGGGCCAAGTACAGGTATACATGCCCCTGTGGCATCCATGTGTGCAGATGTCCACCATAGCCATGTAGGCCAGATCCCAGGAATTGCATCGGTAGTGGCCAAGAGCACGGCGTAGTGCAGGGGGCTACTGTGTCTGTATTGTCTGCCAACGGTAGCGGTAAGCCATGCACTCAACCTGTCTTTCTTCTGTCGTCCCCCCCCCTTTTTCTGCTCTCCCTGTTCTTTTGTGCATCAGCATCATCAGGCGGAGGTACAGTGGCACCGGAGCACGTGGGAGCTGCATCCCACATGGCCATAGAGGGCCACACCACAGACTCAGAATACACCAGTGGGACGGAGGGCGAGGGGAGCTTCACGTCAGTCACCGGATCACCAACCAGCGTCACGGACTCGTCCGCCGATGGGAGATCCCTTGTGGTGGCGGCACCATCTGTGCCCCCCACTTCTACAGGTACAGGCGCCACCTCCCCTACCAGCACTGCCCTCCCAGCAGCCCCTCAGCGTTCGCCCCGTGCCCGCTCACCCAGGAGGGTGGGCATCACCTTCGCCCCAGGCACCTCATCCCCTGCCCCTGTCACCCCTGCTGCCCTCAGTGAGGAGGCCATTGACCTCCTCAGGTCACTCACTGTTGGGCAGTCTACCATTGTGAATGCCATCCAGGGTGTAGAAAGGGAGTTGCAACACACTAATGCATTCCTGGAGGGCATTCATTCTGGTTAGGCTGCCCATCATCGAACCCTGCAATCTCTGGCCTCAGCACTGATGGCAGCCATTGTCCCTGTGTCTAGCCTCCCCCTCCAACTTCCTCCACCCAAACCCAATCCCCTGTACCCCAGCCTATCCCAAGCACACCATCAAACAAGCATGCATACACCTCAACACACACAAGTAGCTCAGGCAAACATAGGCACCACACAACCCACAGGCACTCACGCAAGCATCACCCACATACAGACACAGCAACATCCACTGCCTCCACTGTGTCCCCCTCGTCGTCGTCTCCCTCTTCCCTCCCAGTGTCGTCTACACTCTCACCTGCATGCACTACATCTACAGGCACTAGGACTCGCACCAGAACACCCAGACCCACACCCCGCTCACCTGTACTCACCACCCCCACTACCATTTACACGTCTACTTTGTCCACTCCCAGTGTGTCTGTGACGCCCCCTCCCAAAGTACACAAACGCAGGCACCCACACACCCAACATCCATCCACCTCACGACAGCCTCCAGTACCTGCACCTGGACCCAAAACACCTAAAGTTACACCTCCTACAACCACCTCCTCTTCCTCCACTCCCAGACCCCCTCCAGCTACCCATCCCAGTCTTCGTCAGCAACTCTTCCTCAGCAACGTTGACCTTTTTTCCCACACCCTCACCCCTCCAATTCATAAGTCCTGTAGTAGCACCTCAGCCAAAAAAACTCCAGGACCTGTGGTGCGTGTTCAAGGTGTGTGGATTGCACCGGCCACCAGGGCAGCCGACGGGACAGGATGAAGACTCCTGGCGGCAAAACTGCTCACAAGGGTCCCAGAGGGATTGCAGAGTCAGCTGTGACTCCTCCAAAGGTGGTGAGGGGTCAGAAGAAAGCTGCACAGGCTGGTAAGAGCAGCACGGCGGAGAAGGGCGCCATCCTCCCCGGCGGCCGGGACGCCACTGCCAGCACCGTCGTCACTTGTCAGGAGACCACCGCCGGAGTCAGTGCCCAGGAGGGCAGCAGTATCGTCACTGGTCAGGAGACCACCGACGGAGTCAGTGCCCAGGAGGGCAGCAGTATCATCACTGGTCAGGAGACCACCACCGGAGTCAGTGCCCAGGAGGGCAGCAGTATCGTCACTGGTCAGGAGACCACCACCAGAGTCAGTGCCCAGGAGGGCCCTGGCAGCCACAGCCCCGCTGTGCAATGAGGGACCGTCATTCCACACACCAATGCACAGGTCAGAGACCGCCATGGCAAAGCACCGCTGCACAAGGAAAACACCGCCATGACAAAGCACCGCTGAACTGGGCAAAGCACCGCTGAACAGGTCAGAGACCGCCATGGCAAAGCACCGCTGAACAGGGCAAAGCACCGCTGAACAGGTCAGAGACCGCCATGGCAAAGCACCGCTGCACAAGTAAAACACCTCCATGGTGAAGACCGCTGAACAGGGAAAAGCACCGCTGAACAGGTCAGAGACCGCCATGGCAAAGCACCGCTGAACAGGGCAAAGCACCGCTGAACAGGTCAGAGACCGCCATGGCAAAGCACCGCTGAACAGGGCAAAGCACTGCTGAACAGGTCAGAGACCGCCATGGCAAAGCACCGCTGAACAGGTCAGACACCGCCATGGCAAAGCACCGCTGAACAGGGCAAAGCACCGCTGAACAAGGAAAACACCGCCACATCAAGCATCGTTATCCCATTTGCAGCTGGGACAGTGACGGAACAGGATCCGTCACAGGGAGCCTGATGCAGTCTGGGCACCATTCCCCCTCCAGAACCAGTGGAGACATACATCCACTCCGTCTGTCCTTAACAGGATGAAGCACTCTGGGCACCAGTCCCCCCCCAGAACCAGTGGAGACATGCATCCACTCCGTCTGTGCATAACAGGATGAAGCACTCTGGGCACCAGTCCCCCTCCAGAACCAGTGGAGACATGCATCCACTCCGTCTGTCCTTAACAGGATGAAGCACTCTGGGCACCAGTCCCCCTCCAGAACCAGTGGAGACTGTTATCCACTTGAGAGACTGTGGCTTTGCACTCCCCAGGATGGTACAGTGGGCAACCCACCCACTGTAGAGACTTGAGAGACTGTGGCTTTGCACTCCCCAGGATGAAGTAGTGGGCAACCCACCCACTGTAGAGACTTGAGAGACTGTGGCTTTGCACTCCCCAGGATGTAACAGTGGGCAAACCACCCACTGTAGAGACTTGAGAGACTGTGGCTTTGCACTACCCAGGATGGTACAGTGGGCAAACCACCCACTGTAGAGACTTGAGAGACTGTGGCTTTGCACTCCCCAGGATGAAGTAGTGGGCAAACCACCCACTGTAGAGACTTGAGAGACTGTGGCTTTGCACTCCCCAGGATGGTACAGTGGGCAACCTACCCACTGTAGAGACTTGAGAGACTGTGGCTTTGCACTCCCCAGGATGAAGTAGTAGGCAACCCACTCACTGTAGAGACTTGAGAGACTGTGGCTTTGCACTCCCCAGGATGGTACAGTGGGCAAACCACCCACTGTAGAGACTTGAGAGACTGTGGCTTTGCACTCCCCAGGATGAAGTAGTGGGCAAACCACCCACTGTACAGACTTGAGAGACTGTGGCTTTGCACTCCCCATGATGGTACAGTGGGCAAACCACTACTGTAGATACTTGAGAGACTGTGGCTTTGCACTCCCAGGATGTAACTGTGGGCAAACCACCCAGTGTAGAGACTTGAGAGACTGTGGCTCTGCACTCCCCAGGATGGAACAGTGGGCAAACCACCCACTGTAGAGACTTGAGAGACTGTGGCTTTGCACTCCCCAGGATGTAACAGTGGGCAAACCACCCACTGTTGAGACTTGAGAGACTGTGGCTTTGCACTCCCCAGGATGGTACAGTGGGCAAACCACCCCCTGTAGAGACTTGAGAGACTGTGGCTTTGCACTCCCCAGTATACATCAATGGGCATGGAGCCCCGTCGTGGATCTGGCGTGGTGCTGTAATCCGGCTGAGGTGCCCCCCCTTCTCTTCCCCCTGAGGTGCCTGTTGTATTTCTATCTGATGCCCCTGCAGTGTTCTCTCCATTTGTGGACAGGTATCTAGTGTGGGCCTCGTCCATGCATTTTTGGACCAGTGGTGCACGGACATTGATATGTGCATACCTGCACTACTTCTCGTAATGCATATAATTTTGAATGTGTATATATATCTGTATATATTTGGAACTGTATTTTGATACATTACAATGTTTGAACTGATTTCCTTTTGTCTTTGCATTCTTCCGGGGGGGTTGTGGGTTGTTACTGTGATGTTTGGAAATTCATTGGTGTGTGTGTTGTAATGTGCGAGGGTGGGGGTGGGGGTGTTGCGTGTGTGTCCCCCTGAATTTTGCCTCCCCCCTCCCCTATGTCGTTGGTGCAGTACTCACCGTTGTCTTTGGCGCCGCCGTTGCTGGTGTTCGTAGATGAGCAGGAAGACAAGGGCAGGGAGTATTTGTAATTCCGGCTCCATGGTGTCCTCCTTCCTCATGGAGTGTGTTGAGTTGAGCGTTTTCCCATTGCAAAAGCTGTTTCCGCCGTGTTTTTATCCACGGTGAATCCGCCCTGGAAAAGGTGGCGGATTGGCGGGTTGTGATACTGTGGGTGGTACATTGTCTTCCGCCTGTCTGTTGGCGGTGACCGCCGCGCTGCTTGTCTGTACCGCGTGGCGGGCGGTGTGTTAAAGTGGCTGTCTATGTTGGCGCTTTCCGCCACGGTCATAATTCCCTTTTTTTGTCCACCGGCCTGTTTGCGGTATTACCGCACCTTTAACACCGTCCACCAGGGTCGTAATGACCCCCAAAATGTCTCTTACAGGACCTTTGCATGGGAGAGCATATCTCTCACACAAGGCTGGGAAGGCTTTTTATTGCATCAGACATTTTCCCAGTAAACTGGGCCCTTGTAGGTTTCCTTTGAAATTTCAAATTGCTCTAGGTGACTCTACCATTTTCCTTGGGCCCAGATGGTTAATTGCAGCAGGCACAGGGAGGTTCCAAGAGATAGGAAAACAGAGGGATAGAAGGACAGGGTGCAAAACAAGAGATCAGACAGGAAGAATTAAGAGAGGCAAGAAATAGAGATTCATTGAATGGAAGTAAAGAGAGCAGTAGCATGATACGGCCAAGGTGGCAGGCTGGTATGAGGACTTTTGCCATGGCGGCTTTTAGTTCACCAGTCTAGCTCCACTCACATACAATTATTAAGCAGATGAATTCCCATCAGTAATTTGCACAATACAATGCAAAAACAATTTATGGTTTCATGCTAACATTCTGTTTTTCTTCCTCTTTGTATGAGTGATTGATCAGTTAGCCTTCAATTTTCTCAGTGCTAGAACATGTATTATCACTTTCCCTTGCTCTGCTCCGTTAGTCTTTTTTATAGTCTGCCACCTTGGATTCCAGTCTGTGGCATACTTGCCTCAACACATCATGGGCCCTTGTTTGTGTTACTGTCTGTTGCAATGCTGCTCAAGAATGTGTGGAAATCCAGGCTTCACTCAACTGACTAGCTGATTCATGATGCATGCGGTACTCCCTGGTCAGCTGTGGGAGTACTTCAGTGTCCCATCTGCCTCTTTTGCATCTCAACTGTGGATTCTTGGACACTGAATGATAGCGGCTCTACTCCGTCTCCTGAGTGATTTACCCACCTCTAACTAAAGCTAATTAATTACATCTTTTTGCACACTGGATTGCTGTTCCTCCAAAACCCTTGGGGTCCAGACACTTTGGAGTCTGTGCCATGATTAAACGGTAGGTCCGCCTTCATCTAAATTTGGAGGTGTACCACAGATTTAGCAGTATGGATACTCCATCTCTATAGGGATGGAGTATCCATACCACCAAGATATTAATCGGGCACCAAGTCATTAACAACTCTGTCATCAACATCTGGGAAACGCTGCTTTTCTCAAAAGACAAGGACCATGCCTTCATTTTGATCCAAGTTTGAATGCCAGAAATATTTCTAGTGCTTGACCAGAATTTCTCCTCTATCACCTCCAAAATTCGATGTGCTTTGAGGGAATACTGTTAAGAGGTATCAGCTCCTTACTAATATATCACAAACACTACAGGAACCAGGGCACATTCTTATCTCCTCCATCATCTTTGCATCTTGAGTGATACAGGTTTTTAGTTAACATTGACATTAGTCAATAAACTCTTAGACTGACCTTCATTGTTGATGGATGCAAGCGTGGTTACCGCATCAGAGGTGGAGCAAAACTTTGGGGAGGCCCTCTGCACAGTACATGAAGAGGACCCCTCTCCAGACTCATTCTGGAGGTCTAAGTTCAGAATACTGTGCTGAGGAGGCCCACTAGAGCTCGCTGCCCCACACCGCGGTGGCTGTGCAGGCCTTTGTTACACCGATGTACCATATGTAAAAAGATGATATGAAAATTTACTGTAAACTGTAGGAAGAAGATCAAGGATGCCAATAAATTAAAATACTGCTTTATAGATATTCTCTTGAATGCTGTTAACTTTCCTGCACCACAAAACTGCAATGACATTTGTCCTGATTTCTTACCGTGTAGACCCTTTTAATTCATATTTCCAGTTTCAGTAGGGACTTTCTATTGCCTATAAAAAAGGGTAAGCAACTTGGGACCCATGTTTGATGTTAAGCTCTAACTTTTAACCCCATATCAATTCAGTCAATATTTGTACTGGACCCATATAATGTATAATGATGAGCAATCTCCTCTTACTCTTTCCATTACAAGTGTTGCCCATAGTACTGCACCTCAGTATTTCAATAGCATCTATTGGGTACTCTTAACAAAAGCACCTTCTGCTTTACAAGGGAGCAAAACATTTCAGTGTGGGTTATATGTGATCTAAATCAGTCCAGTGACATTATGGAAGCAAAAGAATCTCCAGAAGCCTCATTTACAAGAATAAAGTTGTATTCAAAGTCATCTGTCTGAAACAACAGACTATGAATGGACTTACACCTAACTGCCATCAAGCATCAGAGTTGATAAGTATATTTTCCTAAACCATCTGTCCCTCCAAAAAAATGAGGTTCAAGGAAAACAGAATACGTTTTACTTAAAAAAGGTTCTCCCCTCCTGTACTAGCCCTGACCTGTCCTCTAATTAGAAAGAGTACACAAAGTTCAGAAGAGCGTTAAATATTTGTAAGTCCTACTTTTCCTGTGAATACTAGTAATGTACATCACACAACACCCAGCAGCACTCATGGATCTCCTGTGCTGACCAAATATTGCTTCCTCTGTCCTCAAGACACCTGGTATGACACATTGATGTGAGTGATTTCACATGTATAAAATAATACAAATAAAATACATGGCCTCATTTACAAGCGGCCTGTGCCACCAGGGCATCACTTGTTTTTGGTACAATGGTGGTGCAGGCTGCAGGGCCATTTCTACAAGACAACACAAAGCCACTTTGCATAGCTTTACATGGCCTTGAAGATACGCCCCCCGTCACACATTATTCTGAGTGAAAGGATCATTGCATGGGTGTTGCTGTGGGTGTTCCCACGAAACACCCATGGAATCTGATGCATTCCCAGATTTACAAGGTTTCGTAAACCTGGGACTGCATCAATAGCCTACCCCACCCCAGGCTTGGCGTAAGGGTGGTGCAAATAATGTTATTTCTCCCCATTTCGTTCCCTCTTTCTAACTAGGAAAACGCCTCTTGTGACTGTTTTTTGTGCAGAAAGGTGTGTCTTCCTGCACAAAAACCATCATCTACGCAACACAGGCATCCTTGCACCATGGTGCCAGGGTGCCTGCGTTGGCTCATGGCAGCAGCGTAGGGAACAAGGACAGTAGTGCACCGTATCTTGTAGATGCAGCGCACTCCTGCCCTTTTTTTGTCAAGGGCAGTGCAGCAAAAAGGCTTTGCACGGTGCCCTGCACCAAAACTTTGTAAATGAGTCCCACAGTGCTTGCACCAGTGGTTTGATGTAAATATAGTTTTGCATAAGACTTTCACTGTGAAAGTTGATTTTGGCCTGGTCATTTAGTGCAAACTGTTGTGAAAAGTGGAAAATTGTCTAACTCTGATTGTAATATATATATATATATATCATTCACAGAGGCATCGCAATGTGTCAGGTAATTAAATCGCAATAATCTAGGAAATCTACATTTTTCCATTAAGTAACAGATTTTAGTAGTGAAAGAATGCTGTCCCTTTTCAGTTCTGGCGATACACTTCCCTGCCACTTGGAAATTGTCTCCCTTCCGTGTGTTGTGAATTTAAAATGGGCTTTTATTGTCTTCAGATCTCCGTAGGTTCCAGCTGCATGATTGTTTTCGAAGTCAATCTGTTTTACTTAAACATTATTGTTTTTTTCCTTTTTCTCTTGTTTATCCATTTTTTTATAACGTTTCATATTTGTCTTTTTTAACGGTCACTTTTGACTTCGTGTGTTTTGTTCCTGCTGTTTTTATTGCATTTTTTATGCATTTTCTCGAAAATAATTATTTGTGATAATGATGTTGAAAAATGTATTTCATCTCCCTGCAAAGTTATCTATTATTGTACTGTTTTGTGTTGTGACCCGCATCTATTCCAATAGTCTGCGTAGGTCACACCTTGGGTAATTATATTTTATTTGCAACCTAAAGCATGCCCAACACCTGCAATTACTTAAGAAAAAACATGACCTTGAAATTAAATGAAGATTTCCTCTGGATGGTAGCTGGAGAGTACATGTCTAGAACAGGTGGCAAAACTAATGTGGACGTGCAGCTGTTTTATTCTGGGAAATCCCAGAGGAGACCCCTGAGGTGATTGTTTCGTAAAACTCAATTCTCTCCCCACAAACCTATTTTGTAAAACTGTGAACTATGTAAATGTGCTATCTTGTGTTGCACGCATCTGTCAAAATGTTCATTTTGGTGGTTTACATTTGAAATTACACTTACTGTGGCAAATGAGACAACCAATACATTTGCATAGTAAAAACATCATATTGATGATATTCTAGTATTCCCCAAAAACGAATTATGTCATGCAGTTTGTAAAACAATCATAATTGTCTTACAAAAACAAACTTAAAAGAGAGAGCATATCATCTGCATTAACAAATGCAGCTGATTATACTCGAAAGTTACAATATTTTCCAAGATGAGCTTACATATCAATTCATGTAAATGTAGTAATTTCAGTGACAAAAAAGCATGTATACAATACTTTTTAATTATAACCATGCAGGCCCAGGATATGTTTTAAGGTACAGGTATGAGTTATACATGAATGTTATATGTGCTTTGTTTCCAGTCAGACTGTTCGACCGACTGATTTTTAGCTTTCGCCTGCCTTGAATTGTTTAGTTTTGCCGGCAATGGACCCAGCTGCCTCCACCAACGCTTCGTGTGTACATTGCAGCATTGTTGGGTGTGTTCCATCTCGTATTTCCCTTCAGAAGGGGCGCGGCCTTGCTCAAGATACGCCTGCTCCGGTGGTTACTTCAGGTTAACCCTTTATCTTCTGGTTTTCTCTCTACTTTTTAGTTTCTTACCATAACATGGATTTTTCTAATGCTTTTCAAGGCAATGACAGTGAGGAGGAGTTCAAAATGAATTTAAATGATTTTATTCAATCTTCTGTTGCCAAGGCTGTTTCATTATCCATGGGCAGGGTTTAAAAAACCCTTGAAAATTCTGTATTATCTCGAATATCACAATCTACATTGGCCCTATCTGCGGGGGAATGCAGAAAGCGCAATGCCACGGTGGCTTCCAAAAGTCAACAAACCCCTAAAAAATATGCACTTCCAGATGGTGAGTCTATCTCACATGAGATTGAGTTTGAAGTTCCTCTCAGGCCTCCAACTAAGGAGGGGAAGGTTTCAGGAGAAAAAAGTAAAAGAAAAAATAAGCACTTAGATAACAGTGCACAAAGGATTTTGATTTCTTCCATCCAAGATACCAATGATGATGTTGACCCTGATTCTGATACCAATTATGATGAAGATGATGATATCTGTGATCTTTGGTCTGGTCCTCCTCCTAAGAAACATAAACCAATGATTTTCAATGATATTCCAGCAGCCAAATCTATTTTGGACTCGGAGGGTAACCCCATGTTTGATCCTATTCTAATTCACACCCTAATTCCACGGAATGGTTTCCGTCATCTCATGTAGGAGATTATATCTCAGCAAATTACGCATGCCCCTCGATAAACAAACCAGGGCAAAATTGAAAGCTAAATGTCTCAGACCTGCCTTACCTCTACATATCACCTCTACTCCTTCCAAAGACCCTTCTATGTTGACTTTCTTTAAGAAGTTTGGCAAAGATCCATGCAAAAGGGTGGATAGAGCATGGTCTGTGTGCCAAGATAAAATGCTGGATGTAGTGGGCTTTTTTATTTAGCTGAAACTGCCAGATTAGACAATCTGACAATTGATTCAGAAGAATTGTCTTTATGGGTCCAAAAAGCTTGCTGTTTGTTGGGTAATGCCAATTTGGCAATGACTCATGAAAGGCATAAAGGTCTACTCCTCAAACTGGATCCTAAGCAAGCAAACCTGGCATCAGTGGACCCTGGCATCAAAGCTGATGGCTTGTTATTTGGAGATTCCTTTATCAAGGAATCAAGCAAATATGTTACGATTTTTGCATCATTGGACAAAACCCAGCAATCCTTAAAGAAAGTGTTTGCCAATCGTGTTTTTGCCAGGGCCGATAGAGGTAGGAGTTGTTTTACCAGCTGCTACCCAAGATCTCAGGGTTTCAGAGGCTCCTACAATTCGTACTCACAGGACTTTCACCCCCAGTTCTATCCCCAGAGAGCCAGAGGCTTCAGAGGAAGAAACCAACGTTTCCACAGGTCCGCACAACCAGCAAGTAAGTGTACCTTTCGGCCATCTTTCTGTGGGGGGTCGCCTAAAGTTTTTTCTTCACAAGTGGGAATCGATAAGTTCAGATCCATGGGTTCTAAATACAGTTCTGGGTTATTCTTTCAAGTTTTATGACACTCCTTTTCAAACAAACCTTCCCCTTCCATTAAACTTTTCAGCAGAAATAACTTCTCTGGTATCTCAAGAAGTTCAATCCCTTCTTCAAAACACGCAATTCAACACACTTCACTGCACACTCTAGGCCTTTTAAGCTCCATCTTCTTAGTTCTCAAGCAAAAACAAAAAGTTGAGACCAGTCATAAATCTCAGAGATTTCAACCGTTTTGTAGTATATTGTCATTTCAAAATGGAGACCATCTTACATCTCAGAGATACTCTCCAACAAAACGATTGGATGGTTTGTTTGGATTTACAGGATGCTTACCTCACTATTCCTATCCATCCAGACCACAGGAAATATCTTCAATTTCAGTGGCAAGGAACAACATACCAGTTTTACTCCCTCCCTTTCGGTCTCTCTTCAGCTCCATGGTGTTTTACCAAATTAATGAAACCTGTGGTAACCTATCTTAGGACACAGGGTATACGTCTCATCATCTATTTAGATGATATTCTGTTAATGGGTCAGAATCTTCAATCCCTGTTTCGCAGATGCATCTGACTTGTTCTTCCCTGACGGACTTGGGCTTCCTCATAAACAAAGGGAAATCAGTTCTCATCCCGGCTCAAAAATTGGAGTTCCTTGGCTTTCTCATAAATTCGGTATAAGCCACTCTTCAAATACCCGAGACAAAAATGAAAGCAATAGATTCAGAGATAACCCGCTCTTACTCCTTCCTTCCATCTCCCTCAGGTTACTTGCAAGAATTGTAGGTCTACTCTCCTCCTCAATTCAAGCGATCTTTCCAGGTCCTCTCCATTATCGCGCTCTTCAGAGATTAAAAATGTGTTATCTTCGTAAGGGTCTTGTTTATTCAGATTCTATCCCTCTAGACCACAAATCCTGTAAAGAACTTCAGTGGTGGTTAGATCACCTCGACACTTGGAACAGCAGGAGTATCTTTGCATCAGCCCCAGATCTTGTGTTAGAATCAGATGCAAGTCCGACCGGCTGGGGCGCAAGGTGTAGTCAAATATCGACTGGAGGTACATGGTCTCCACAGGAGTCTTCATTGCACATCAACTGTTTAGAGATGCTTGCAGGATCCTTGCAATCAAAAGCCTCGCAAAAAACAAAGTCTGATGTTCCTGTTAGAGTCACCAGATCCTCGGGGTCTGTGTACGTTCCCAACACGTCCACCACAAGACAGCTCCAATACTCTGATTAGAATGTCACACAGTCTAACAGAGTCCTAGTGGGGAAAAGGGGATTAGGTAGGGAACAGCTGGGAAGGAGACCTGTAGGAAGCAAAAAGGTTAGAACACACAATATCAAGATTATATCATACTAATCATTACTAGCTATGACTCTAAGCATTGTCATACTGGAAACATGAATAACTTAAGCATGGACTTAAATAAAAAGGCCTAAAAAATGTGTGAATACCTGTGAGGAAATCAAGAAAGATTAATACAACATTCTAATGAACCACTCAATGAAATGTTCTACATGAATTAAAAACATCAACATTTTCTAGAATTACGCTTTCAAATTCAAGCATAGACTTTGGCATAAGGACAAGGAAATAATCTGAATCATTCCTATAACACCATATGAATTGTACTTGAGAGACTTGTTATGCACATACAATATAACATCTAGGGCCTTATTTATACTTTTTGGTGCACAACTACACTAAGGCAGTTTTGCCCCAAAAGGTTTTGCACCAGGGTGCAATGGCCATGCCCAGGGGACCCCTGTCCTCTGTGCTGGCCACTGGGGTGGTGGGCATGACTCCTGCCTTTTCTAAGGCAGGAGTCATGTGGCATGGTAGGTTTAGCCCCATAAAATGACGCTAATCTGGTTAGAGTCTTTTTTTTTTTACTCTAACCTGCCTAAAGCCATTTTTGGGTGCTAAACCCTCTTCTTCTATACTGCCAGCCCCACCAGACTAAAGTCATTTTTTAAAACTCTAGCCTACCCTTTGCACCGGCTTGCACCATTCCATAAATATGGTGCCCGGCTGGTGCACAGAAATGGTGCAAGCCGGTGCTAAACTTTTTGGTGCAAAACTGAGTTAGTGCAGTTTTGCTGCAAAAAGTATAAATAAGGGCCAATATTTTGTAAGTTTGCGCCACTTTTGCGTCATAAAATGACATTAATGCGGTGCAAAAAAAGTTTAATCAGGGCCTTGGTGCTAGATGGGTCTAGCAGCAAAGTATAAATATGGAGTTAGTTTTGCACCGAATTAGGGTAAAAAAAATTGACACTAATTCGGTGCAAACAGAGTATAAATATGCTGCAGAGTATAAATATGCCCCTAAATATGGCGTTAAGTCCATAGAGTCAGTTTTTGCACGGGAACGCCTACCTTGCATCTCATTAAGGCAAAGTAGGTCTCCACTTCCAAAAAATGACTTTAACTCCATAAATTTGGTGCTACAGGGGTCTAGCACCAAAGTATAAATATGGAGTTAGTTTTGCACCGAATTAGAGTAAAAAAAAATGACACTAATTCGGTGCAAACAGAGTATAAATATGCCCCCTAGAATTTTAAAACACTCTAGTTTTCTTAAAATGCAGGAACATGAATTGCGCACATTACAGATATCCACAAAGGTTTGTAACTGCCATGAAATGATTGTGGACAAGGAGTAACATGAATTAAACATGAGAAATGAATCGCGCATCTTGCCGATTCAAAGACCACCAAGTAAATGCCATGAAGTGGTAGCGCACAATGAACTTTGTGATTTTAACACAAGAAATGAATCGCACGTTCTGCCGATTCGAAGGCCACCATGGAAATGCCAAGAAATGGTAGCGCACACCGAATATCATGAACTATGCACAAGAAATGAATCGCGCGTCTTGCCGATTCGAAGGCCACCATGTGAATGCCAAGAAATGGTAGCGCACACTGAATATCACGAACTAAGCACAAGAAATGAATTGCGCGTCTTGCCGATTAGAAGGCCACCATGTGAATGCCAAGAAATGGTAGCGTACACACAATATCATGAATTTAGTACAAAAAATGAATTGCGCGTCTTGCCGATTCAAATACCACCATATGAATGCCAAGAAATGGTAGCGTACAATGAATAACATGAATTAAGCACGAGAAATGAATTGCGCGTCTTGCCGATTTGAATGCTACCTTGTAAATGCCATAAAATGGTAGCGCACAATGAATATCAAGATTTGTACTCGAGAAAAGAATTGCGCGTCTTGCCGAATCGAATGCCAGCATGTAAAATACCATTAAACATCAAGCGCACATTCACACGCACGAGAGCAAAATAGTTTTATCATGCTAATTAGGCCCAAGAACTCGAAATCCTTCGAGAACGGAATCGGGGGCCCAGCCCGACCTCCGTCTTTCTGCCCTGATCAAGAATCACCGAGCAAAGTTAAAGGGTGATACCTGGAAGATCGAAGTAGGTGTCCGGAACAGGAGCTCAGGAAATTGCTGCTGCTTTGCAACGGGACCTCTGAATAGTGAGCACGTGGAGCTGGGCTGGCTCCCTTATATAGAGTCTTGGCCCAGCCCACAAACCACACCCAGGCATGCTGCAGGGAATGCTTCTAGAAGGCCCTGGAAAGGGACCACACCCTGACACACTCTGAAAGCCTTCAGAGGTACATTGCAAATTAACAGTATTTATATGTACCTTGAACATAAGTCTTCATGATTAAACTCTGCAATGCAAAAGGTTAAACAACAGCATATAAGCACAATGCATGAATTACGTTATCTTGAGAGCGCTGGGTTTTTGCATTCTAGTCGCCCATAGAGCGCGCGCTGCCCTGATGTTGACAGTTCCATTTTACTTCAAATGGATAAGCATTCGGCAGTCCGATACATCAATCACCAGAGAGGTACAAAGTCCAAACCTTTGGCAAAGCTAGCCAAAAGCTTTCGGGAATTTTGTCTACCTCAAAAGTTATCGCTTCGGGTGGAATATTTACCGGGAAACCTCAATCGGGTAGCAAATTGGAATTCCTGATTTCTGACCAATTCCAGCGATTGGAAGCTCCATCCTTCTGTTTTCCAAACTTTACTTCACAAATGGGGACCTCTACACATAGATCTATTTGCATCGCGTCTAAATGCTCAACTGCCTTATCCCATAGCACTAGCAATGGATGCCTTTCAACAAGATTGGTCTCAGTCAATCAATTCTGCTTTTCCACCTTTTCTTATGATCAACAGGGTCCTTTCTCAGGCTCGAAGTCAAATGGCTTGTCTCATTTTGGTAGTTCTCCTCTGGCAATCCCAGGTATGGTACCCTCCTCTTCTGATACTAACCATGGAATTTCCGATTATTCTCCCTGTGTTCCCAAATCTCCTACTCAACCCGGAGGGTTACCCACACAATCTGATTCTCAACAATTCTCTTGTCCTTTCGGCTTGGAAGATAACATGTCTTCCCAATCTTTTTCAGCAATTTCAATGAAAACTTCAGATTACATCTCTAAATTGTGGGCTCCCGGAACCACAAAAGCTTATAAATCAGCCTGGTATTTATGGCATAGCTGGTGTGTGGGAAAATCTTGTGATTCCTTTTCAGCAGAAATATCCTTCATCAGTAATTTTCTAGCAGCCCAGGCAAGTTCAGGTAAGTAGTGCATAACCATCAACATCTATCGTTCTGCGATATCCCTTAATCATGAACATATCAATGGGAAACCAGTTGGAGAACATCTCCTTATTTGCTGTCTTTTAAAGGGAGTAACATTTTCCAATCCTCCTACTCCAAAATATATTGAGTTATGGGATGGTAATGTGGTTTTACAACTGTTTCTCTCATGGCCAGAAAATTCATTTTTTATCTCTTAAGATTCTTTCTGCTAAACTGACAATGTTGGTATGTTTAGTTTCCATAAAACGTTTATCAAATGTCAAAGCTTTAGACATTTCTAGTCGTGATTTCTCTCCCACAGGTATTCATTTTAAAATTTGCAGACAAACCAAAACAAATATTTGTATGGTTTTTTTATCCTAATTTCCTGAACCAACCAAAACTGTGTGTAGGAAATTGTTTAAAAGTGTACGAACAAAAGACAGTACATCTTAGAACGTCCTCTGTTTCCCAACTTTTCATCTCTTTCAAAAAACCTCATAAGCCGGTTTCATCTCCTACATCTCCATGTCCCTGGTGGGGATTGATACTTCCAAATTAGGCGCTCACTCTTCCAGAGGTGCTATGGCTTCTAAGGCCTTTTGGGCTGGATCTCGTATAGAGGACATTTTAAGATCGGCAGATTGGTCTAATGATAGTGTCTTTTGTACCTTTTTTTTTTGCAAACCAATTGATACAGTTTCTTCTGTAGTGATTGATATTGTTTGAAGAAGCATAATTAGTGCCTCTGGTCTTGACATAAAATGTAGATTTTCCTAGTAACTGATGAAGGAAAGTCTTAATTTTATGAAAGACACGAGTATTATCCCACCATAAGATCATACCAATCATATTTCTTTCCCACCCAACAGTTTCATCTTCTGCCACTCCAGCAAATAATGCATGAAGATCGGATTCTTCCTGTGGCCTTCCCGCAGATTTCAGAAGTTACACCTTGTGCTCCAAAGAACTCCCCAACAATCTGGTTCCATTTCTCCGATGCTGATCTTCACTGGATTCACCTTGTTCAAGGCTGTTTTTCTTTGATATTAGCCATTCTGATAATTAGTTCAATTTTTCCACTGTTTTCTTCCTATTCTTAGACTTCTTGCTCAAGAAAAGGGGACTGCTTGCGGTTTAGATAGGTATATGTTGTCTATGTTGTGTACTGATTGGCCCATTCTGGTCATTGTTTTGCTCCCATTGGCTGAGATCTTCCCGCTGGCCGTTATGTGATCAGTGATTTCATTTCTTGACTGTGCTGCTATTGAAAATAAAAGCAAGAAATAAGCATAATTCTCGCCTCCATGTCTTTAATAAAATTAAGACTTTCCTTCATAAATAAATAGGAAAATCTACATTACTTCCCCAAATCTGTATGAGGTAACACAAAAAATTCAGCAGAAGTGGTATGGAAGGGGACTGTGCCTACATTTCTTTAAAAAGTGGTAGATTCTTTAATATTTTCTTAACTATTTGAATGTAAATCAAAAGCATCTGTTTAAAGCTTTAGGGCTTGATTTATATGTTGACGGTAACAGTACTCTGTTCCAATGTTGATGGTGCTAGCGCAGGTGTTTTAATAAAAGTTATTAATGAGAGTTCATGTATTTTGAGTAATGGATTTGTGTAGAAAATATAATAGCGTAGAAAAATAATGCACGCATTTGAAAATGTGATGACAATGAGTCGCCGCCAATGTTCACGAAGTGTACTTACAAATAGTTATTAATATGAAATGTTGAGCATATGTTTGATTAATGTAGTAATATGTTATATTAAGGGTTGTGCATTATGTATTAGCTTTATTAATTGCAGGCCTTAACTTAGCAAGGGTCTTGGCCTAGTTTCCCGGTCTCATGACAAGCAGTATATTTCATAACATTTCATAAATGCTGTCCTAGAGAGTTAAATTGTGATTTTCCATTGTATTGTGTAAATGTGTTCGTAGCTGAGAATCTTTTCTCATGAGAACCGACTGCTAGAAGATGCTCTTCTTGCTAAATGTAACAATATGTGTGTAATGTGTGTAAGACTGACTTTCTCAAGAGGAGAACAACGGAGACACTGACTGGAGTAGAAGCTGCAACAATATTGTTACCTGACGAGCCGGATGATGAGAACATTGCAGGAAAAAGCAATCGGTGACAGAGTAATGGTAGAATTCATAGATTTGGAGTTTTAGTTTTATTGGACAAAGTGGGAACATGCGATCCCTTGACCAATAGGGATTTGGGAAGTAGTTTAGGGAATTTAACTTAACAAGACTGCTCCGAGTGGGGAGAGCCCATTCTTGCCCATTTTCCGTCTTGACAAGCGACATGCTTAACTTTGATGTTTAAAGACTTCGCGTTTTCAGAACTTTGATGCTGGATCCTGGCGCCTTGCTGACCGAACTGATGTCCTGATGATGAAGACTATCTTAGCTTGCCGATCCAATTGAAGAGAGGTATTATTGTATTCATGTGTCTGTTATGCCTATTTTTCTTTTTCTAAATGTATGTGATCTCATTTGCGCAATTGTTCTTCTTATTAATTTACACCGAAACCTTAGAATGTGTCGTAATTCAAGCTTTGATTAGACTGCGGTTCTTCCGCAGATATGAACAGCCAGTGTTTTTTCTGTATGTGTATCATTTGATTTTGAGATGAATGTACATGACATTAGCATTGTTAATATAGGGAAATAAACATTCTAACTTTTACTAAAAGGGTGTGGTTATTCATGACTGAAAGTTCATGGTGAGTGACAATTACTGACTCCAATTGATTATTGTCATTGATTATTGTTGATTATTGACATTGTTTATTGAGTAATGATTATTGATCTGCATGTACTGGTCCAAATGTTTATCAATCTATTTGCGTCCTGTTGTAAGTTTACTTATTAAGGTCTGACACACTAACAGTGATGGTAGGAGAGGTAATGGTTTGTCTCCTTAAGAGCTCACCATGGACGTCCGGTACAGAGAAGATAGCAGGGACGGATGGCACATCTCCCTAAGAGCCCGTCTTAGGTGTTCCCAGAGATGGTGGCAACTTGATGACTTGGCCTTTCAAGAGTTCATTATTACTGAGATTTGGATTTTATTTTTAAAAAATGCTAACTGGAGAGAAAATGTTTCCCTAAGTCCAGAAATGACTGTCCCAGAATCTCAGATCTTGCAAATAGTTGTTTGAGGATGTTCCCAGCATTCTAATGACAGTGTGAATAAAGTAGGTTGTGCTTGCCCAGTGTATGCAAATTGCAGGTGAATTGTGAGGTTTGTCAGGGTTTAGGGAGTTTGTGTGCTCCAAATGAGGTTGTAGAAGGAGTGGGTGTACTCCACAGTGTGGGAGTAGGGAAGTTGTCAAACTTCATATGTGTGTGGAGCTGTGTGCTCAAAAATTGTCCACGTGGCTATTGATGTACAGACCCTGCATGGTCTAAGACTCTGGAGTATATTGAAAAGTGTATGAGACACTTGGGTTTTATGTTGTAATTTGTCTGGTTTGAAGGTCGATCGGGCATGGTCAACAAGTCAGAGTGTGAGTCAAAGTGAGTGAAAGAAAATTTCGACTGAGTTCTGGCGAGTTCTATGTGCACCAGGACAGAACCACTGATCAGTTGAGAGTAAAATTTGCGGGTCGAATTTTGCTTGCAAATCTGAGAGACTGAGAAAGAAGGAGTAGCAGTCGGCTTAAATTGTGATTGAAGAGAAGGGTGTCGTGACATTTCTTTGGCTAAAGCAATGTTGCAAAGTGATAGAAAAAGATGTGAACTTAGCATTTCCTACAAATGGGACATTCAATTTGAGGGTTTTGGAGTATTTAAGGATGGTGCTATATGAATTGAATCCCCTTCCAAGACCAGCACAGTTTGAGGCATTAGCAATTTGGGAGCTGGTAGCCAGACAGCAACAACAACAGAAATTCTAAGTGAGGATGAAAAAGGCAGAAAAGACTTTAGCAGAGGCTAGGTGGGACATTGATCAGAGAGTTTGGAGGATGGATATTTTGCACGGAATTAAGTTGTTTCCGGCAATTATGCAGGACAATGAGAAGGAAGGAAGAAAAGCTTCTTGAAAGACTAACAGAAGTCCATCTGAAAGTAGGGAGGCTAGAAAGTCGTCAACAGTGGAGGAGGAATCAGATGATGATGAGTTTATTTTGCAGTTATTGAGAAATCGCCCACCACCATATGCAGCACATGAGAGTGGTCCAAGCACCAGTTCTGATCCCAGAGCTCCGACACAGGTTAATGGGACAGTGAGTCCAATGCAAGTTAATGCTAGCCTGATACAGAATGTGATGCAGAGTGGTCTTAATGCACCCGCTACCCCTGTAGTACAAAGCCAGGTGCAACTGCCACAGGTACAGATAATTTACCCTAATGTGCCCATTATGGAAACAACTTTGAATTTAATGGTGCCTATGGAACCGGTTTACCCTAGACCGATGTTGGTTCAGACTAAACCAATTCCACTTTAACTCCCCTAGGTACAGCCACAAGTCATGTCGAGATTCACTTCAGTAACAGAGAAACAGTCAGATGTGTCTTCAATGATAAACCAGAACATGGGAGTTACTCTCCCACAGGGAGTAAGTGCCAGACCAACCCCAGATGCTATATTGCTACCTATTATTGTTGGCCCAGCAGTACCCCTATTTGCACAGAAAAAATCTAGTGTAGATGAACAGGGTGTCATGACACAGAATGTAATGAGGGGTGGACATAACAACAATGCTTGAGTAGTCTCTCCTGTCGGACAGACTTTTGATGGATCAAGATCATTGTTGGACCTCAGTCCATTTGTAGCACTTCCAGATACTATAGTAGGGTCAAACATTAGCCAGATTTTTAAATTGTTGACACAGCAGACCCGGAATGCAATTGCACAGCTGGTGCCACCAGTCCAAACCAGTAACATTTTGTTGCAAGGATTGACAGCTCAGCAGTTGACTGATTGGTTAGACAAGCATAATACACTGCAAAGTGCTCCCAAGGGAGAGGAGTGTTTGAATTAAGCTAGGCTATGCCTGGAAGCGGGTGAACTCATTGAGGGAGCTATGGGCGTGAACAGGTTAGAATCCTACACAGAAGCAGAACTGAGATATTTGTACCGGAAGATTACAAAGGAAGTGAGCAATGTGTCTCAGAAACAAGCAGACCTGGCAGAGAAGTATGGCATAGAAAAAGAGAAAACAAAGCATTTGAAAAGGAGTTACAGATTATTTTTTTGAACACATGAGATCTGCTGGAATAACGGCACACCTTAAGGAATTGCTTCAAAGTGCCCAGACTTGGGGGGCAGTAGATAAATGGGAAGGCAGATGGGTAAAGAAAGGAAACAAAAGAAAAAGGGATTCGTGGAGCTGACCGCAAATGTGCATCAGGATAAAGATCCAGTGAAGATTTTACCGATGAGAGAGGTTCCAGGAGGGAATTGTTGTCATGTCCCTTGGAGCAGAAGTGACATTCTATGATTTACGAATGGTTCTCCAAAATTGAGAGGGAAGCCAGTAGAGTGGTACCAGCAGACAGACAGGTTTGTGAAACTTGCAAAGTGTCTGTGGGAGGACTTGAACACATTACTAGAGATAGTGGTTCTAGCTGATCTGTGGATAGAGTGAAAGAGAAGTGTAGATTGGCCAACAAGCGAACCAGAGAGAGACAAGAATGCAGGTGCACCATCTCCCGAGGCAATGAAATATTACTATAAGGTGATTGAATTTTTGAAAATTAGAATTTCACCCAAGAATATTGATTTGCAGAGGATTGAGAGGACAGCTCAGGAAGCAAAGGAGTCGATACATGCATATTATGAAAGATTGTCACAGGCATTCAAGCATTACAGTACTACAGAAACAATTGAGGCGAAAGACATGATTAATTTTGTGTTCAGATTTGTGGAAGGGTTGAAACCTGAAAGTAGCCAGATGAATAGGAGTCATTTGATTTGCTGGCAAGCAAAGCCGATTGATGAGGTGTTGCAGTATGCAAAGTACTACAGTGATTAAATTGAGTTGAAGCAAAGGAAGCTGAAAGAAAAAGTGATGATGATACAGTTTAAAGCTGCTCAGATAGGCATGCAAGGGAATTTTCCCCCACAGTTACCACAGCCGCAGCAGGGAAATATGATGTTTCAGCCCCAGCTGAGAGGTAGAGGTCACAGAGGAAATGTGAATCGCGGTCCAGAATCAGGTACTGTATTGGTTCAGAATGATGTGCAGTGAATGAATACATTATTGCCATGTCACATTTGTAGAGCCGTTGGACATTGGAAACAGGAGTGTCGGATGATGGTGCAGGAAGGTGTTGTTCAGCAGAGTAATGACATCAACTCGTTCCAGAACATGAGAGGGCCGAGGGTGAGAGGTCCTATTCCAAATTATTTTAAAAAATTTGAATCAAATGCATAATTTTCAACACATGCAGCAGGTGCAAATGCCATATGTACAAATAGCACAGTTGCAGCCAATTCAGCAGCATGTTCCCATGGTACATAGACAGCAAATTCAAATACCTCAAGTCTCAATGGAACAGCAAGAGATGATGCTTTCTCAACAGGTCACATGTCAGAGGCTTAACCAAAGTAATAACACAGTACTCCAATTCCTGTTACACAGTGAGAATGGAATAAATGATGACTGGATTAGCAACAGTTCAGATGAGGAGCCAAGTGTGCTTGCAACTTCCTTAGAAGTAGATCGAGAGGTCCCTATGTGAAGGGAAAGGTTAGGGGTCACAAAGTTTCATCCTTGGTTGACACAGGAGCTACAGTCTCTACAGTGAGAAGTGCAGAAGTTCCAAAGGTGTCCCCTTGATGGAGAACAGTTCAAATTGTAGGAGTGGTGAATCAGTATTTGACTAACCTGATTACAGAACCGGTTCAAGTTAAAATTGGCAACTTTCAAGGATTGCACAAATTCATAGTCTGCAATTCAAGTCCAGTATCCATAATGAGAAGAAACTTGCTGTGTAAGATCAAATGCTCGATTACTTGTTCAAATGATGGAATTGAGATTCAGACAAATAGTGATGATGAAGATGACCAAGCCCCAGAGATAGAAAGGTGAAGCTACAAATGAGGAATACTCTCTGATTGAATTTTTCCCAATGCTTACAGTGTAGGAGCTTTATCCTGACTTGCAGGGAACGGTTAAGGAGAAAGTGTGGGATATGACAGGAAAAGAAATAGGTCTGATAAAGGGAGTTGAGCCAGTTAAAGTTACTGTAAAGCCGAATGCAGTTTTTCCTCAGATTTTACAGTATCACATGCCACAAGATGTTCTTGTGACGGTCGCTCAGATAATTGCAGACTTTGAGAAACAAGGGGTTTTGAAGGACGTATTGAACAGCCCATGTAATTCACCGATAATGGGTTTGCAGAAGCCCTGTGGGAAAGATCTAATTGTTCAAGATTTGAGAAAAATAAATGAAATTGTGGTCAAATGTTGTCTCCTGGTGCCAAATCCAGCCGTGATAATGTTCCAGATTCCATGTGATGCTGATTGGTTCATTGTCATTGATTTGTCACAAGCCTTCTTTTCTGTGCCTCTTCACGAGGACAGCCAATTTTTCTTTTGTTTCAAGTTTTTGGACCAAGTTTACTGCTGGTGCAGAAATCCTCAAGGGTTTTCAGAGTCACCTTCCATGTTTAATCAGATCTTGAAAAAGTAATTGCCTTTCCAATCGACCTTGGTACAGTACTTTGATGACTTGCTGACTGCGTCCAAGACAAGGGATGAGAACAAGTATGACACGATTGCCCTATTGAACCATTTGGGAAAGAATGGTCATAAAGTGTCTCTGCTTAAATTGCAATACTGTCAAACAGTAGTGAAATACTTGGGTTACTAGATTGAGAAAGGATCAAGAAAGATATCAAGAGAAAGGATTACAGCCATATTGCAGATAAATCCCCCGACCACACAGAGGGATGTCAGAATGTTTTGGGGATGGTAGGCTTCTGTCGCCAATGGATTCCAAATTTTTCACTCATTTCGAGACCATTGCAGAAGCTGACTCGTAAAGAAATCACTGACCTCATAGTGTTAGACCAGGCTGGAATTAAAGTGTTCACTGAATTGAGAGAGAGTCTGTGCAAGGCTCCAACTTTGGGTATGCCTGACTACACAAAACCTTTCATGTTGTTTTGTCATGAGCGTGATGCATGTTCTTTGTCTGTCTTGACAAAGGTACATGAAGATGTAAACCCCCCAGTAGCATGTTTTTCAGCTACTTTGGACCCAATTGCATCAGCCTTACCAGGTTGGTCAAAACCTTACACAGTGTGAGGGCATTGTGATGGGACGTGCCTTGACTATAATGGTCCCTCACTCTATTGAGATTCCACTTACAAGGACGAAAACCCAATATTTGACTGGTGTGAGGTTGACCACATATGAAACGAGTATTCTAGGGTCACTAAATGTGTCATTGAAAAGATGTACAGTGCTGAACCCGGCACCTTTACTCCCAAATGAAAATGTTGAAATTGAAAAGATTGAAGATGTTGAGCATGATTGTCTTGAAGGAACTGACATGTGCACAAAACCGAGACCTGACATTAGAGATACCTGATTGGAAGAGAATGACTAAATTATCTTTGTTGATGGCGCTTGTCTGATAGACAATGCAGGGGCACTGAGATTAGGATATGCCATGTGCACAATTACTGGTATTTTGGATGCTTCCTGGGTTTGAGGAGTGTATTCTGCCCAAGTAGCGGAACTAGTAGCCCTTACTAGAGCGTGCTATGTTTCTGCTCAGCTGTAAGTCACAATCTATATGGATAGCCAGTATGGATTTCGAATAGTCCATGATTTTGACGGGTTGTGGTCACAGACAGGTTTCATGACCTTTCTGGTTCACTTGTGAGAAATGGTGAAATGATTAAATAACTGTTACTTGCTATTCAAATTGCTGAAAAGATTGCCATGGTGAAATGCAGTGCACATCTGAAGTCAAAGGACTTTGTATAATTGGGAAATGGATATGCGCATCAAATCGCAAGGTTTTGCGCATTGAACTGTATACCGTTCAAAGATAAGTGGGAAATGTTACTTGAAGAAGACGAAACATGTCTAAGTTTTGCACTGAAAGTAATTGACACCTTGGAGGAATTACAAATTTTGCAGAATAATGCTGAAAGGGAGGAAAAACATTCATGGAGTAAAATGAAATGTGTGCAAAGACAAGATTAATTGCGGGTTTCAGAAGAGGGTCAATTGGTTTTACCAAATAGTCTGTTATTTCAAATGGCTAGGTATTATCATGGTCAAACACATGTTTAGAGGGATGCCATGATTTGGTTGTTCAAACATGATTGGTTCAACCCAAAGTTTAGACAGATTTCTGAAGCAGTTTGCCATCGTTGTGTCCTTTGCCAACAATTGAAAGCGGGGAAAGGAACAGTGGTTAATTTGAGCCACATTGGAAGAATATAGCAAAATACAGATGGATTTTATTGAGATGCCTGTGTGTCGAGGTATGAGATATGTGTGGGTGATTGTTTGCATTTTTAGTCACTGGATTGTAGCTTACCCTAAACAAAGAAATGACAGTCTTACAGTAGCAAAACTACTGCCTAGGGAACTGATACCACGTTTCGGGTTTCCAATCTCTTTAGAATCAGACGGGGGAAATCACTTCAACAATGAAGTAATTAAATTACTGTGTGCAGCAATGAACATTGAGCAGAAGCTGCATTGTAGTTACCCCCCTGAAGAATCAGGGCTTGTAGAACAGCTGAATGGTACCTTGAAGTCAAGAGTTGCAAAGTTGTCTGCATCCACGAATCTGAAATGGCCTGACACATTGCCTTTAGTTTTGATGTCCATAAGAAACAGACCCAAGAGGAAAACAGGATTGTTGCCACTTGAGATCCTTATGGGAAGAGCCATGAGGTTGCCAGTGGTGCCTGCAAATGCACTTGTCAACATTACAGATGATATGGTGTTGGACTACTGCAAGGTTTGGCTGATGTGGTTCACTCTATCTCTCAGCAAGTGGAGGCTACCACACTGCCTCCGATCCATGACCCAGGGCACAACCTGAGAACTGGACACTGGGTTTTAGTCCAGAAACACGTGAGGAAATTGTGTTTGGAACCTCACTGGAAAGGACCATTTCAGGTAGTTCTGACAACTACCACAGCTGTGAAGTGCGCTGGAATTCTGAACTGGATACATGGCAGTCACACAAAGAAAGTGGCATATCCACTGGATCATGGGGAAGAGCTGTTGAGAGTACCAACAACAGAAGAACAAGTCTCAGGGCTGGAAAGAGAACAGAGAGGAACTGAGACCGGATCCAAGCCTATTGAGGATGGTTCAGTCACTCCTGTGAGAGACGAAGGAGAAGACCTCGATGAGGGTGACGGAGAGCCTTTCTCAATTGAGGCAGTAGGAGAGCCTTGTCAGAAGAGGGATTTCCCAGAAGCAGACGATCTTGAGAGACAAACAGAGCAATTGCCAGACCCAGAGAGGAAAGGAGTTCTTGTTGCAGGTCTGCCAAGAGAAACCACCACAGAACAATGGGAAGTTTCAAGTTTGACTCTGAAGAGAACACTGACAAAAGGTCCACTGAAAGGAGAGAAGTGGCTGGAGTCGCAAGGAAAGGGAAGTGGCTGTTGAGAAAACAATAGAGGAGGAGGTAAATACAACAAGGAGAGAAGATCTAAGTGATAGAGAATTGAATGGTGATCGAAAGTTGAAAAGAAAGAGAATAGCAAGTCGAAGATACGCAGGTCCTTAATTGGCGAACGCACCTACAAGGGAATGGTAGGAAAATGTCTTTCTTTTTGTTTTGATAGAGACAGTCCGGGTCAATATTTTGGCACTTGAAGGAAGCTGATGAACAGAACTGTTGAAATAATCTGAGAAAAGTTTTGAGAAAGAGACAGTTGAAAGTAATCAGAAAAGTCTTTGATAGCCTGATTTGACTATTGAAACCCTGATTTTGACAAGCTGCTTACCGATTTTGAGAAGGGATCCTGGAAGTGATACTGAAAGCTGTAAATAACTGCTGAAGGAATAATTGTTTGTTTTGATTTTTGCTGCAGTTTTTCTAAATTTCTTCTGCTTTCTAATTCTTTACAGATCATGAGTAACAACAGCCAACAGGGTAGAAATACTAGGAGCTGTAAATATATGAATATTGGTTTGGCAATTGTGGGTGGGATATTGTATGTGGTATTGATTGTGAGTATGTCTGTTCTTGATAAGGGTGAAGACAACCATACTTCTACTTTTAAGAGAACTACTGCACTAACGGCAATAGAGAGGTTTAGGTTAGATGAGAAGTATTTGCATGAGGGTACTAATGGTCAAGGAGAACTTTCTTCTAATGTCTTCTATTGCTTGTTGAATGAGTATGTTGAGACTATGGATGTGAGGAATTGTTTTATGTGTACACAAATTCCTTCAAATTTACCCCTCAAAATCATGGGGAGGGCCAACCTGGTTAAAATGATTATATTACCTAAACTTATATGTATTTTTAATGCAGTACCATTAAAATATAACAAAGAATGGCTGAACAAACTGTATGGCAAAATTAGCAGCTTTATTTGGGCATCCAAGGGTGTACGTATCTCATGGAAGAAATTGAGAAGGAAGAAGGAGAAAGTGGGTATAGCGATCCATGACCTTCACACCTATGCCTGGGCGATCTTTATGAAAAGTATGGGGGGGTATTGAATGGTACTGGGTCTACAGAGCTGACACAGATCCTCAAAGAAATGATGGAGTTTAATCATGGAATGCAAGGAAATTTTCTTTACGAATTAGGGGATCCCAAATATTTTAAGAAAGACAGATTTAAAATTATGCAGGATGCTGCAAAGCAGTGGTTCGCAATAAGGAAGGCCACTAGCTGGCCATACTATAGTAAATATGCACCTATTTGGGAGTCCCCGGGCTCACTGGAATGGACTAAAGACATTGTAATCAAAACGTTAAATGAGGCAGGATTTGTGTGTTGGGGGCAACTGTTCAATGATGGGAAGTTGGAGCCAGATATAGTAATATATGAATTTGCGAATCGGAAATTGCGAGTCAGTGAGACTCGCAATTTCCGATTCACAAATTCGTATGCAGAATGGTGTCTCAGACAGCTTCTGCGAATCACAAGGGGGTCGCAGAGACCCACCTCATTAATATTAATGAGGTGGGTCGCAATTTGCGACCCCCTTGCGATTCCCTGCACTCACAGGAATGGTGGCCTGCTGGAGACAGCAGACCTCCAGGTCTGTGACAGCTTTTTCACTTAAGCAATTTTTTTTTTTTTGTAATGTAGCCCGTTTTCCTTAAAGGAAAACGAGTTGCATTACAAAAGAAAAAATTAAACCATTTGGTTTCATTTTTTCAGAGTAGGCAGTGGTCCATTGGACCACTGCCTACTCTGAAAAAATATTTTGGGCGACATTCACAAAGGGGAAGGGGTCCCGTGGGGACCCCTTCCCTTTTGCGAATGAGTTAGCACCCACTTCAAGTGGGTGCTAACTGCGAATTGCTTTACGACCGATTTTGCTGTCACAAAGCATTTCTGCTTCGCGGTGCGAGTCGCAAATAGGAAGGGAACAGCCCTTCCTATTTGCGAGTCGCATTCCCATTTTGCGAGTCCGTACCGACTCGCAAAATGGGAATGTGCATCGCAATAGCTGTTTTGCATGGCGCAAACTTCAATTTTCGCAGTTTGCGCTATGCAAAACGGTTCGTACATCTGGCCCCTAATACCATATGAAGATCTTGATGTGGCGACAGAGGGCAAGCTAGCTAGATTTAACTACATCCAAATAGGAAGCTGGGGGAACAGTGTGAAGGCGAAAAAATGTGATTCAAATGAGATAGAAGATTTACTCTGTCAGGGTAAATGCCGGAAGAAAGAACTTACGAGGTGTTACTGGACATTGATGTAAACTATAGATGGAGAATTTAATATGCCAGAAGAGATTTGGGAGGAGCGACTTCCAGGATTACAGATCAAAGAACTATGGCAAGTATCTACAGTTTTGTTGTATTCCACAGTTAAATCTTCCCATTTAAGAAGGAATCATCTGTTTTCAATTCACAGAGCCTTCTGGACGCCAGAGAAGCTATCCAAATGTACAAAAGGCAACTTGATCACCTGTAGCAAGTGCGGTTTGGGCTTGGCAGATAATGGGCATATGTTTTGGGTGTGCCCTCAGCTCTCCCGGTTCTGGAAAGAGGTGGGTGAGGCAATTAAAGACATTTTATTGATTAACTGCCAGGTAAGCATCTCTTTCGTTATTTTTGGATGCCTCCCTGCCCCAACAGGGCTGAGTAGGAATGATGCTAAATAGCTCTTCTATGTGATGTTGCTGGCCAGGAGAGAGATATGCAGGAAGTGGATTAGCACCTCCCCTCCCATTTATACTGGGTGGATAGACGCCTTGGTGTATAATTTAACTTTTAATTTAGGAGCTAGTAAGAAGGAAAGTAAGAGGAGTAAGTTTTGGGGTCCATTAAAGGTGGTTGGAAGGAAGATAATCCTGACATACCATGATTACACTCACGGCTGGTCTTAGAAGGGCTCTGGGGGAGAGTCACTAAAGGTAAAAACCCAGAGACTCGGATATTCCCAGATGGTTACCTGGAATGGTACCTCGCTATGAGATCAATTGACCTTTAGGAGGAGGCTCCTAGGATGACATCTGGTTTGCCGTATGGTTGGATGAGGAAAAAAAAAGAACAAAAAAAAAATTCCTTCATCAGTTGAGGAAGGAGTTACGTACCTTAGTCTGCCACTAACAAAAATTGTAGTCTGCTACTAACAAGATTTTATAACAGGGAGTACACCCTTAATTACTAACCTGACTAATGAAAGTGCTGATTTGAAAGAATTAAAAGAACAAGTGTTTGGGAAAGGGTTGACAAATGTTTTGATTCAGTGGGAAACTGGCTCAGCAACATTTGGAATGGGATTCTATTGAAATTCTTGCAGGGGATATTAATTATTGTGGTTTGCCTAATTGGGCGATGTGTAAGTTATGCAAAATACATAATTTGAAAAGGTCAGAGAATGATCAGAGGAGGGAAAGAAAGAAACGGGAAAAATTGTTTAGGGAAAATTAAAAAAGGGAACAAAAGTATAAAGGGATTAAACTGACAGAATTTTAGCTGATGCAAAACATTTGTGGGTGGTAGTTAGTGTGATGACACATTTAGTCATCAGAGGAGGAGATGCTAGTGCAGGTGTTTTAATAAAGGTTATTAACGAGAGTTCATGTATTTTCAGTAATGGATTTGTGTAGAAAATATAATAACTTAGGAAAATAATGCACGCATTTGAAAATGTGATCACAAGGAGTTGCCGCCAATGTTCACAAAGTGTTGAGAATATGATTGATTAATGTCATATTAAGGGTTATGCATTATGTATTAACTTTATTAATCACGGGCCTTTACTTAGCAAGGGTCTTGGCCTAGTTGCCTGGCCTCATGTCAAGCTGTATTTCTTAACATTTAATAAATGACTGTCCTAGAGAGTTAAATTGCGATTTTCCATTGTATTGTGTAAATGTGTTCGTAGCTGAGAATCTTTTCTCAGGAGAACTGAATGGTGGAAGATGCTGTTCTTGCTAAATGTAACAATATGTGTGCAATGTGTGTAAGACTGACTTTCTCAGAGGAACAACGGAGACACTGACTGGAGAAGTATCTGCAACAATATCGTTACCTGACGAGCCGGATGATGAGAACATTGCAGGAAAAAACTAATCAGCAACATGTGAATGGAGTAATGGTAGAATTCATAGATTTGGAGTTTTAGCTTTATTGGACAAAGTGGGAACATGCAATCCCTTGACCAATAGGGATTTGGGAAGTAGTTTAGGGAATTTAATTTAAAAAGATTGCACTAAGAGCCTATTCTTGCCCATTTTCTGTCTTGACAAGAGACGTGCTTACCTTAAATACTTAAAGACCTTGCATTTTAGGAACTTTGATGCTGAATCCTGATGCCCTGCTGACTGAACTGATGTCCTGATGACTAAGACTATCTTAGCTTGCCGATCCAGAAGAGAGGTATTGTTGTATTCACGTGTCTGTTATGCCTATTTGCTTCTTCTTTTTACCAACTGCACTGGTTTGATAGAGCCATAGTTAGATGTTTTCATAATTTGTGTTATAAAATTGTTTTGCATGAAGCCCAGCATGCTGATGCTAATCTGTTGTTAGTTAAGGTTCCTTACTCTGCTATTAGGGAATAACGTTTGATGAATTTCTCTGCTGAATCTAAATGTATGTGATCTCATTTGCGCAATTGTTCTTGTTATTAATTTGCAATGGAACCTTAGAATGTGTCGTAGTTCAAGCTTTGATTAGATTGCAGTTCTTCCACAGATTTAGACAGCCAGTGTTGTTTCTGTATGTGTATCATTTGATTTTGAAATTAATTTACTTGACATTAGCATTGTTAATATAGGGAAATAAATATTCAAACTTTTACTAAAAAGGTGTGGTTATTCATGACTGAAAAGTCATGGTGAGTGACAATTACTGACTCCAATTGATTATTAATGTCATTGATTATTGTTGATTATTGATATTGTTTATTGATTATTGATTATTGATCTGCATGTACTGGAATTATGGTGGGATCATCTTAATTGTGAGTCCAAAGGTTCATCGTCCTATTTGCGTCCCCTTGTAAGATTACTTATTAAGGTCTGACGAGCTAACAATGGAGTATCCTTACGGCAACGTTCATCCACCCACCATATTTATGATGCCCGTAGCACCACCGTGCGCCACATCTGTGTCATTTTTTTGGTGCAAATGTGGCTTTAATGTGGCATTTCCCATGCATCATATTTACAAAGCAGTGCAGTGCAAGCATTGCCCACCTTTTTAAACCCTTGCACCACATTATGCCTGCACCATAATTTATGGTGCTAATCCAACAAAGCGCCACATTAGCACCATAAATTATGATGATAATGTGGACACAACCGCCATTGTGCACCGTATTGTAAATATGATGCACACATGTTGTCTTTAGGGGGACACAATGGGGAGCTAGAAAAGTGGTACATCATGAATGATGTGCCACTTTTCCATAAATATGCCCCATAGGTTGGTGTCACCAGAGACTACTCTGTCTCTACCATGATCAAAATTCTTCAATGACCCGCCAGCGTGAGGGGCGTCAGAGAATTGCCTAATTTTCTGCCCCTCAATAAAGAGGGTATGAAATATAGCCTTTTTTTTACTACCTGTCATTACCAGGAAAACCATAGCAGTACGAACAGGCCCAGCTCCCCGCAGGCGATGACTCCCATTGAGAGGGGAGAATTGTTTTTGTTTTTTACTATTATTAATATTTTCAAGCATTAAATCCCACTTCAAAACTATCTTTTGAAAAAAAAAAAAAAATACGTTTGTCGGGCAGCTCTGTCATGATGACAGGGCCATGCGTCAAACTTTTAAAAAGCATTGATGGGATCCTCTGTGATGGCTGTTCCTGGCAATGCTTTAGAAATGACCACCAGCTTTGAGATTTTTTTTAATATGGCAGGCAGGGATTCTGTCAGGGCAAGATGTTGCTCTGACAGAGTTAGCCCCATCTGCCAAAAAATAAATAAATTAGACCCCTAATTTCTTGATACCACCTGGCACCATTTGCACTAAAGATGTAACAGGCACTCACAGAGAAGTTTCAATTGCTGTTTGGCATTTAGGCCCATATTTATACTTTTTGACGCTAAACTGCGCTAACGCAGTTTAGCGTCAAAAAATTTAGCGCTGTCTAACGCCATTCTGAAGCGCCATGCGGGCGCCGTATTTATGGAATGGCGTTAGGGCGTAGGGGGAAAATGGCGTTAGGGCGTCTTAAAATGGGGCAAGTCAGGTTGAGGCAAAAAAATCGCCTCAACCCGATTTGCGCCATTATTTTCGACGCCCAGACGCCATTTAAATGACTCCTGTCTTAGTAAAGACAGGAGTCATGCCCCCTTGCCCAATGGCCATGCCCAGGGGACTTATGTCCCCTGGGCATGGTCATTGGGCATAGTGGCATGTAGGGGGGCACAAATAAGGCCCCCCTATGCCACCCCAAAAAAATTAAAAAATATAAAAAATTATACTTACCTGAACTTACCTGAATGTCCCTGGGGTGGGTCCCTCCATCCTTGGGTGTCCTCCTGGGGTGGGCAGGGGTGGCAGGGGGGGGTCCCTGGGGGCAGGGGAGTGCACCTGTGGGCTAATTTTGAGCCCACAGGCCCCTTAACGCCTACCCTGACCCAGGCGTTAAATAGTGGCGCAAATGCGGGGTTTTTTGACCCGCCACCTCCCGGGCGTGATTCTTGCCCGGGAGTATAAATACGACGCATTTGCGTCGCCGTCATTTTTTTAGATGGGAACGCCTTCCTTGCATCTCATTAACGCAAAGAAGGCGTTCACGCAAAAAAATGACGCTATTTGCCCATACTTTGGCGCTAGACGCGTCTAACGCCAAAGTATAAATATGGCGTTAGTTTTGCGCCGAATTTGCGTCGAAAAAAACGACGCTAATTCGGCGCAAACGGAGTATAAATACGGGCCTTAATACTCCAGATGACTACACCTTGATGTATCATGACCTATCTCAAAAGTTCTGGACGGCTGTGTAGATTCAACCTACGCACAATAATTAAAGTACATGAATGGAAAATCTCAAAAATCAAAGCTGTGGCACTTATGCACATGAAGGAGTACTCATTTGATTAGCTGATATGTATGCATTACATATATATAATAATGGGGCAACAATAAATATGCATGGTATGTGCTAAAAACTGCTTTCTGGATTGCACATGGCACACTCAGTTATTATTTTTTTCCAGGCCATCTGCGGAGGGCGCAAATAAATGTAAGGGGCCCATAGTGTTGTGTAGTAGAGTTGGTCAAAAGAAGCAGGACATCAACTAATTCGAGTAAGTGTTTGAAATCCCATTTTTAACATACATGACTGGTACAAACTTGCTAGTTTCATTTTATTACCTATGCTTACTCAAGGGTAAAGTGGTCAAAGTCACATTCAGACCTAGTAATGGTTTATGGAAATGCAACCGATCTCAAACGTGCCTTCTCTGTTGATGGAAAACTGCATTGAAGCAAACTTAATCAACCGTTTATGTATATACGTAAAACAAAAAAATGGGCATAAGCCTAGTTTGTCAACGTATACATAGTCTTAGACCATGCATGAATATGCATAGGCCCTTTTCTCTGTTTATTCATTACCTATTAGCTTGTGTCTGTGTCTGGTGACACAAACTGTTAAAGCATAGAGCAGGCACATTCGTCACAAACAAGGGTCATGCAAACAATTAATCAATCATAACCACTTCATTGCTTTTAGTTGTTACTGCTGTCAGGTACAGGTGAAAATGTTCACAAAACGTAAACAAAAGTTGCCACATTAGTCTAAAATTGGCAGGCACTGGAACTTATTGTGTGTTTGCCTTGGTCAAGATGCTGAGAATGGCATCCGTTTTTAGCTGGGCACAGAAACCTTTCCACCAATCCAAGGTCGGAACTAAACCCCTGCCCAATTCAAGACCGAACTGGATCTCTCCTGGGTGGGGCGTCTCTGTCGGTGTGTTGCTTCCTAGCCTTGAGAGCATTTTCCAGGGTGTTGCCTCCATGTCATGGGCAAGGCATGGTTTGGGTCTGGAGGGCCAAGCAGGCAATGCACGGTTGGTGACTTGACATGTGTAAAAATACTGAGCTTCTGAGGCCCCAGTAGAGGCCTCTCCTTTGAAAGAGCTATGACTGGACCCATCCCCTTTGACAGTGAGCCGTGCAACTCAGGGCTGGCATCACCAGATTCGTTCTTGGTAGGTGGGGCACACTTTGACAGCAGCCTGTCATCAGCTGTACTAGTGTTGTCTCCCCAGGGGCTACCTATTTCAGAGTGGACGTGTCTGAGGGCTTTATCCTTCCATGAAGTGCATGTACACCAGAGGGCTTAGCAAGATATCTGTGACTGGGGCCAGGAGTGGCCCGTTTAACTCCCAAGTGAGTGGGCATACAAAAGAAGTGGGCTGCAGGCAGAGGGCCATAACAGCTTACCTATACACCTCACTGTGTTGAACTCATTTGCTTACAAAGAAATGGGGACCCCTACAGTTGCTTCCTAAGGCCTCGCATTGTTATTGAGACTTTGTCATTTTACCCTGCATGAAGGTGACCTTTCCCCTTCCTCTTGCTGTTTTTGATTGGATGCGTGAGCCTATGTAATATTTGCCTTAACTAGGGCCTGGCATCATTCTTGTGAAATGGATAGTGTAATCCTTCTAGATGCCTTGCTAAACTTCCTGTCTTCAGACTAATGTATTCTGCTCCTGGATTAGGCACCTGGGATTTGGCGTAAACACCAAAACATCTATGCAAAGAATACTTCTCTTCCCTATAGGGTCTTCTCTATGGGACCGCCATGGCCTTGGTTATTCTCCATGCTACACAAGATCCTCCATCGTACTAGGGATTTCTGCTCTTTGAATTGTCTGTAAACGCAGCAGGACACTTATCTCCATTATTGCTGCGGGCTAGGACTGCATGTACCTTCCTTGTGGATTGCTTAACTTTTAGTGGAACTAAGGGTGGGATAGAACCTCAAGTCTTTGACTTCTCTGGGAAATTTGCCTGGTTCTGCAGTCCCGGTCTGACTGAATACTTCCCCCGATGGGGAGATGCAGAACTAGAAATTCTATTTCTTCTCTCACAATCTCCATCATGAAACATGACCAACTGATGGGCATCCCTTGAAACTCTAAAGTATTGACAATTGGGGAGCTGATTGAGGCCAACTACCCAACTGAGAAACTGGACTACTGTGAGGGGACCAATGAAAACTTTAATACTATGTGAGGAAAATTGGAACGACCTGTGAGAAAACTGGGCTGATTACAGAAACCCCCTCACTTTTTGCCCCCTTTCTGATGCTGGTGTTTTCTGACTCTGATAGTGGCCTGGGAACTGCTAACCAGTCCCAGGGCCAGTGCCGTGTTTAAAATGCTATATGAAACTTAGGCATATTTATAATTGGCTATGACAATATACCTATAAGTCCGTAGTAAATGGTAGGGCATGTAGGTGTAGGCATCCTAGTGTAGTTAGGGCACCCATGGATGCACTGCTGTGATTTCTGGTGTCATTGTAAGAGCAGACCTGTCTTGCAGGCTGCTTTTAAATTAAAGTTAACCCCAAATTCGACTTTGGAACTAAAAGTAATTCCGAAGTCCTAAACCCCCTTATTTTTACATGTGTCACCCATAAGATTTTCCCTCTGTGCCCCAAGGATTGGGTGCAGTGTAAATACAGGTAGGGGCTTTATAAATTATGTTTTATAATCTCTGTTGAAGAAAAACAGCCAAATTAGTTTTTCCCCATTGTAGTACATTAGCTCCATAAGCTAACATTGGGAGACTTTATTTAAAAATAATAAAGTGTCATTTCTGCTAGAAAAGAGCTAAATATACCATGTTTTATATTAAGGTAAAAGTTAGAATAAATCCAGCAACTTGCCAATGTTGGATTTATTATAACTAGAACAAGGAAAGAGTTTTAGAATTCTTTCTGAAAGTTACCAATATCAGTCCTGTAGTGTCCTTTCCTGATTGGTCAGTCTCTTGCAGCCTAGGCCAAACTTCCTCACTGAGGTTCGAAATGGCCTGGGCTGAAACAAAGGAAGCATCTAGATGGGAGGAGAACTGCTGCAGCAGATGGCAGAGCAAGAAGGTAGTAGAGTGGCCAAACTGGTTTTCAAAGGAGGGAAAGCCACCTGGGACAGAATCTAGACCTCCCCCACTTGCTGCTCCCCAACCAGATGGGAGCCCCAGTAAATAGATTAGGAGAGGGGCTGGAAGGGGTAAGTTAGGGAAACTTAGGTGCACCAGTGAGTGGTCTTAGCGAAATGTAGCCTCCAAGGAGAGATTTTCTCCATGTTGGATTTTCAAAGAATGTTGCTTTCTGGGATGGATTTTTGCCACACCTCACAGGAAGTGGTCACCCCAGAGGGTGGCACAATGCACCCCATTGGTCAGGGGTGCCAATCCAATAGCAAGGATAGATATGGCAGTGCTGCCTAGTAATTCAGATCCTTGCTGGAAGAAGAATCTGGAGAAGAAAGATTGCCCTGCTTAACCCCTGGTCTGCACCTGAAGTACTCCACCCACAAGGACTGCACCAGCTGCACACTTTGGGCTTCACCACAAGAAGAACTTTGCCTTGCTTCTGCAATTACAGGAGTGGACTCCCTGTTAGCTACAGGTACAAAGGTTCTGACCTGAGTCCTCTGCATCAAGTCGTGCAAGAAGAGCCCAGCTGACCAGCATCCAGAGGCCATTTGAGGATTCTGGCCAGGTATATTCTGAGAACTGTAGTCTGAACTTCCAAGGAGCAACTCACAGCTTCTGGAAACTTGGATCAAGCTTGTGGATGCTTCAAAGACCCAAAGATACCTTCTGGAAGAAGATCCAGACGTTTGGAGAAGTTTAGAGCAACTTTATGAAGAAGCTTGGTAAGGTGACTAACCAGTCGATGAGAGTGAATCCGGTGACATAAAACCTTTAACCCCTCCTGAATTTCAGGTTCGTCCCACTGAAGCTCCAGAGCTTTTGCCCATCAACAAGCCTTTCAGGAGTTCACTGGGGGCCTCGCACTGAGCCAAGCCAATGATGTTGCATCACAAGCTAGCCTGAGAAGGAGCCTCGTCTAACGTCAAAAGAAAAAGCTCCAAAATAGAGACTAAGGGCCAGATTCACATCTAGGTGGTCTTGCCCCCAAGTAGCATTGAGAGCGAGCCTGAAAAGACTGTCACTTCGCCAGTCTTCTGCCTGTCGTATTTTGAAGCATTGCATCTAAGCCAAGGTCCTCCATGACGGAGTGTACTCAGTCGTGCCAGCTGCATCTCACAGTTGACGCAACACACTCTGATGGCGGCAATTAGCACTCCATTGCTATCTTGATGGCAGCATCCCACTAATCTATTTCGATCACATAGTTGTGCGAACGATGTGTCAACAGTGGGCCCATGATGGCGGGAGTACATCACAGGACCCATTCAGTCTAGTACCATGGTTGGATGCTGGTAGCTCACACCTGTTGCAAATCATACAATTGTGAACACCCGCAAAACATCATTTCAGACCATGATTGTTTGCCATTTCACTGCAGAAGACAAGTCAGCCAGGCAAATCCACAAAATAGACAGATTTCTTTATTCTGTTTACCTCTCCCTCTCTGTCTTTTTTGGTGAATCTAATTTTTGACAGTACCATTCATGTTTTTCAACACTAGTTTCGTTTAGAAACATTTCACAGTGGCAGGGAGAAGAAATCCCTGATTCACAGAGGCACAATTGTCTGTCATGGTAGATGAAATCATTAGAGTAGAGCCACAATTGTTTGGAGCACAAGTCCAAAATACTACCATTTTCCAGAAAAACAAATGCAGACCAGAATAGTTGACAGGGTGAATGCAGTAGCTAACAACCTGTGCACACAAGATGAGATTAGAGGAGGTAAAACGACTTGAGGGGAAGGTTCGGTCACTGCCCTTGAAGCATCACTTGAAGGCCCAGAGGACTGGTGGTTATTAACCCCTCTCCCCATCGCAACTCTTTCCCTGGGAGAGAAGGTCTTGCAAATCCTCCCTTCTGAAAGCTTGAGTGGAATCCCGTGTAGAGTGCAGACTGGTAAGCCAGATCTATGTATGTCTACCTAATCACCAATGGAATCCCGCCTTTAAGGTAGACTTTTAGAATGCTGCAACAACCTTTGCAACACAGATATAGATAATTTTGACTAACTAAAATCTGTTGTGTCATGCAAATTACCAGCAGCATGAGTGTTACTTTCCTTCTAACATAATGCACTATGAATAGTCAGATAGTGTGTAGTTCCCCATGAATCCCTTGCATGGGCTCCTTCCATTACTGCCTATCAGCGTATGTTGTTGTGCTTTCAAAAACAGATCCAAAACTACATCCATTTTCACAGGAGAGTAAGTTGTATTTTCTCTTAGTCACATTACATCCATATGTGTGTACCAGTTGAAAATGTGTTTTCATCTCCATGATAGTCTTTGAAAGTGATATGTGTAACTTATTTTTCAAACAAGTATTGCCTATGGTGTCAACAGATCACTACAACTACTGTAATGCTCTGTTGTTGGAGCTGAAAAACAATAGTGGAATGTACAGTTGTTGCACAGTCCTTTACTTCCATATGGACACACATTTAAAAAACTAGTGCATTTGTCTGTTACTATGTCATGTTATGGATTAAAATATCACTTCGTGGATATCTCAACCATGTTTACACCTGCTCATAGCTACATTGAATTGATGAATATGCTTAAAGTATTCATTGTCTGTTGAATCCAAGATATCCAAAAATGAGTTGTGGTATGCTGAACAGAATTAGTAGTGACACACAAGTGAAATTTCACTGTCCATAAGATGACCAATTACTGTATCATGTGCAGGAGTAACCAGTGTATCCAATGTTTTGTAGCCTGCTAGGCTTTGGAATGGTCCATTACTCCAATCTGCTCAACACTGTGTTGGGTTCAATATCTGTCACGTATAACCTTCAAATCTGAGCTAAACCTTTGGTATTTCAGGACTTCTCTACAAGGTCAGCACTGGAGTTGACATCTATGTAAACCAGTCTGCATGGGTAAAACAATTAAAATAACACTATAACCTAATCAGTAAATCTCTCTCTTTCAAGGTTTTAGGTTGGCACTTTTGTGGACAAAGACACATGAAATGAACAAACTATATTTAATCACATATCCTCTGCATCCTTCACAGGTCCAACCAGCCAGCCTAGTGAAGCATTGTCTGCTGCCAAGACAATGTCTCTGCAGCCCAGGAGCAAGCCTTCAGTGAGGACTCCAACGCTACAATTCCGGATGATGAGAAGCAAGCTGGTCCATCTGGTCTGTCTGCCCACACAGCTCCAGTGAGTCAAACCCAGTCCATAGCTACACCTCCCACTACTGCTGCAACAAGACCTAAGCATGATGACCCATCTACTTCCTGTGCACCAAGAACCAGCACACCAATCCTGTGCCCCCCAGTTCTGGATACTGTTGAGCCACCAACAACTCAGAGGGCAGGTCTGCCAGGACCCAGTGGTTTGGGGCATACTTTCGGGGCATAGGCTGGTGGGAGTAGGGATGGTGGGAGGGATCTGTGGGCTAGCCAAGTGAGACCACTGGGTTTTTGTTAGCCAGACCTCCCTTGATCAAGTATTGTTATCAATCCAACAGTCCCAAGACCTGATGGACCAGGTCCCATATGAGCTCCGGGACATTAAGCTGATGCAGAGGGAGAACAATGTGGACATCAATTCCAATTTGTGCTCCTTGAACGGGGTGATGCATGACATTTATCACATTATGCACAGAGGTTTTCCCAGTCCATCTGCCCCTTTCCATGGTCCCTCAAAATCTGCCCAAAGTACAACACTACCAGCCTAAAACTAGGAGGCCCTGCCACAGGATGAGCCCTCCCCTACCCCCCAGTCCCTACACCTGCCCCCCCCTCATTCCTGGAAAGGACAATCATCTGGACCAGCAGCAGAGAATGGCAAGACCAACACCATCATCTCCTAGAGACGCGAAGCCTAATTTCCTACTTGTGTGCCTACCATTTACTCTGTGGACTATTTCATAGACACATTTACCTTTTCAGAGGACAGTAGTATTTTGGACATTAAACTTCAAACTTTATTTGGCTCTCCCACCATGTTTCCATCCACCATTATAGACTGTTTTTAGTTTATTTCATCTTATTTTATTTCACCTCACACTTGTTTGTTTTATCATACAAAATGTAATGGACACAGATTACAAGACTCTTGTTTGATGATCTGTTGCAATTCTGTTTTATGCCCATGTTCCATTATCATGATGGGAAAACTATAGAACATCCATTTAGGAAAAACAATGTTGCAATTAGAAACAGGAAAAGTGTCAACAAATGTATTTAAAGTAAAACAACTCTACTGAGAATGTATATGGAATTTACAAATGCTAGAAACAGGTCCTTGTAGAAATGTAGTCTGGGTTACAAAAACACTCCTAACCCCAATATGTGTGCCATTCAGGGTTATATGCTCCACTTCATTGATACCATGGAGGAAAGAGAACATGCAGTGGGAGCAAATTAAATATACAAACCATCACTGATGCATGATGTCAGTTGGAGCCATATATCATGCCCTCAAACAGGAATACTAGATCAATAATACCAATAATATACATCATGGGAGTGCCAACATCTGAGACCACATTACCAGTACAGGACACTGTGGCAATATCTGGTGCTATGACACGTTTACCCTTCATTGGTGTGCTAACAAAAAGTTCTATCACCTATGATGAAACACATCAACAGCTACCTCCACTGTCCACATATTAAAAATGTAACCATTGTGAAGGGAGAAGAGTATGTGAGGGTCTCACATGCACATGTGGTTTGGGCAACTCAAGTGGCACATATTGCCTTAATGGCAGCATCACACGGAAAACAGGTCAAATATAATCTTCTGTACTTCCATGCTATCAGGGCGAAATTTGTCTTTGGTTAAGATTTGTCCATCAGAAGTGGGTGTTGGTCCCAGGATCAACACATGTATACTTTGTACTTCAAAACAACAACATATCACAGCAAATGTCCCAACGTTAAAATGTTCAAATGAAGATGACATGGTGAAGGATCCTGAAACAAAATAACAAGGGAAATGTACATTTTCCACATATTGAATTGAACTCAATATATATGTCATGAGGACACACATACTTAGCAGAAGCCCAATTCATCTATGTCAATAACCACATAACCCAATGGAGAGAAACTCTGATTCACTAACATCTTTCCCTTGAACTTTCCTGCACTGACCATGCTTAACATATTACAATAGCAGACAGATATGTTCCCTAAGGGTACAAGTTGTACTGACATTGGAGATTAAAATTTGTGGAGCTAAACTTACACTGAAGTGAAGAAGTGGGCAATCACATCTTGAAGTCAACCCCTTCTTCCTCATCCCTGTTATCTTCATAGAGCATTTCAACATCCTAACCCGGGGGCTTATCGCGGTCTCTCTCCTCTTCAATTATAGGGATGTCCCTTCTCAGAGTGATGTTTTGGAAATGCAGCAGGCACCCATGATGAGGCATACCTTATCAGGTGAGTAGAGGAAGGCTCCACGATCTTATCTAGGAATATAAACCTATACGCCAGGAGCTTGAAAACTCGCACCACTGGCCTCCATGTTCTTCCATGGGCCTCATTGAAGTGCACTTCCCCTTGCATTGTTGGAATCCTCAGTGGAGCCAATACCCACAGCCAGCTAGGATGCACTGTGTCTTCTGCATGGAAGCAACACATCAACAAATTACTCACATATCAACCCATTGTCCGTTCCTAAACTAAGATTCAGGCAAAAGATTGATAAGTCATGTGGTACTTACCAACAAGCCAGGCCCTCTCTGGTCTAAGTTGTGACATCTGCATGGGTATATTGCTGTTCCGTAGTACAAATGACATGTGTCTTCCCAGAGAAGAGGGCACACACACTTGCAATCTATAAGTTTGGTAAGCAGACAACTTGCACATTGATGGAATGGAAGTTCTTCCGATTTGGGTAGACCTGTTCTCTGTTGTGTGATGGCGCCAAGGGAAAATTTGTGCCATCTATTGCTCCAACCACATGTGGTATTCCACCCAAAGCATAAAATTCTCCCTTTAGGTGGCAAAATCCAGTGGACATAGGTATTGAATATAGCTGTTGATGTTTTTCATCAGGAAAGCAAGGACTTCTTGTAGAACACCACTGAATGGCGGCTGGGACATGCCCCCAGATACTGCCACATTGTAATTAAAGGTGCCAGTGGCTACATAATGAAATATTTCCATGAGTTTTACTATTGGTGTTATAGCTATTGGATTCCTATTGTAAGGCAGGAGATCAAGCTTCAACTGCTGACACAAATCCAGGATAGTTTACCTATTTAAACGATATTGCTTGATGATGTCCCTTCTCTCCATGGTGGCAAAGCCTGGAAAGGGCAAGAACGCCTGAGGCCTTCAGCCTCCTACCCATGGCTGTGTTTAGACATCTGTATGTATGGAATGGAAAAGATCGGGTGAAAGGGCCACTCCACACTTTTATTATCAGTATGCATTTGACTGGGTAACAGTAAAAATGTCATTGGGTAATACATGTACACACATTGACAACACATATTTGGTCCACTAAGTTCTTAAAAAACATATTTAGGATTTTTCGATCATCATGTACAACTGATACATTTGAATTGTATCATTTGCACTTATTTTCATTTCATATATATATATTTTTTTTAAGTCAACAAAGGAAGTACTTCCCCTGCAGCACTATCGTTTTCAAACACTGCCACAGTTCACATTTTATCATATTATATCTTTCCAAGAAATGTGTCATCTGTATATGACTTTTAGAAATGCACTAGCCTCTATTTTGAGTGCTGGTGAGGCAACTACAATTGTAAAATATGCAGCTTGACACCCTAAAATGGCGGCTGTCTGACCTTGCCACCAGGACATTGGCTACCTGGCAGCTGTCAGCAGAAGTTGACCAACTAGTAGGTAGTAACCTTCAGGACAGGCCCTGCCATTGGCTAATGTGTGTGTGACGGCTATGCACGAAAGCCATTGGCTGTGTCCGTCTCCAAGACGGATTGGGTCCACTGTGTACTTGTATACCACATTGTGAAAAAATACTCACTTGCCTCCCAACACTGCAGCCATCAATACTTTTTTGCTGCTTTTACTGAACTCTGGGAGCCAAGATGCTGAGAAATGCAGGTGACAGGACCCCTGCCTTCTCCCCGGAGGAACTGGAACTCCTTGCCAGGGAGGTTTGTCCCTTTATAGCCAACTCTAAGGGTCCCCAGATAAGCAGGTACATGTCTGATTTGGAAATGTCTGACTGAGTAACCTCTTCCCTTTATGATTCACAGGCTATTTAGTTCCTTTTTGGTAATATTGGTGGTGTTGTGCTTGGAGTTGACAGAATGATGTAGCTGGGACAGATTTTTGTGACCAATGTCTGAAATGTCAATGCATGGCAATGTTAAGTCACCTGACAGCAGTAGCTGTAGTGTTTGTCCATGTAACACACAAATCATAATTTATCACACAAACTGCAGCCCACTAAAAGCCAGTGGCCGGTTGACAGTGTACCAGTAGTATGACTGACAACATATAGCCAATGTTGAAAATAAAGTGATGTTCATTGAAAAATATAGAGGTTCTGGAGCTGTCTGATGCAGTACTGTCACGTGGGATTCCAGCACATATTGTGTATCAGTTGCTCTGTGTGGGTTAAACCTGTCATGGAACCACATATAGGTAGACTTATTTTAGGTGCAGCAGGTTCAGATGACACTGGCTCACCATTATCCATCCTAATATGCCCCATTAGAAATCACAATGGTTCAAACATCCCACAATTTCCAGCTCCCATTGACACATAACAGCCCCTAAAACTTACCTTCAATCACTGTAAGTGATGCAGACCATAGGTTATGACTCTTTAGGCAGGAAGCCAATGTAGCTATGAGTAAGATTATGTGCAAGAATTGTACAGGTGGTTTGGCCTTCAGTAGCTCACAAGTATTGTGAGTGATCACGGGTGGCTCTCATAATAGGTTTGGTTGCAAATGTCTGGCCAAGATGATGTTACTAGGCCGGATTAGGTAACACGAGAAGATAGAAAGTGTTGATGGTGCACATACGATCACTGAAAATCAGTATTTCCACTCTCCCTATGATAGTTTTAAGGAAACAATTTAGTAACTGTTTTGTAAATGTACATGTGAATTTAAAAAAAAGTAATGTCACAGCAGTACTGCCCACAGTGACACTGCATTGTCTTTTCCTGTTCTTTTATGTCATCTATACAGGTCAGCACCCATCAGAAGCTAGAAATCTGGAAGTCCATCGCCAAGAAGGTATGGACCAGGGGGGTCCACAAGCTGGGTAGCCTGCACTGTTGGATGAGGTGGCAGGACCTGCATCAGGCTACAGGAAAATCAGCTGAGATCCAAGTCGGGCAGTCCGCCAGGCGATCCAGATGGGTGCACTGCACCCTGACCCCCCAATGGTCTGCTTCCTTGCGGTGGCTTACCTGGAGCTTGAAGGGCAGTTAAGGACCCAACAGCAGCAACATGGAGGTAAGTCATTGTCTGTAGAATTGTTGTGGTTGAACCCTCTTTACTTTCAAACTATGATGTATGCCTTTGAGGAAGACACACACCCTAAGCCCATGATGATGTATGGAGTTGTAAGTAGATCAGACTGTGTCTGATGATGTGTGTGGTGTATTGCTTTGTACTGTAACATGCCACTAGATTCTTCCTCACAAGGCAATTACTGTTGTAGGCAGACACATGGCTGCATGGAAACAAAGGGATTGCCAGCATTTTCCTAATGACATGAGGGACAGTTTCACTAAACATCCCCCATGTTATGATTGGGGTATGTATGATGGTACATCACAATGTGTGTAGTGAACGTAGACTTCGTTACTGGTGACTGTGGCAAACTGCACAATTATGAAGCAGTTGATATTTCAGACTTGAAATTGCTAAGTTGGTGGTATGACAATTGTGATAATGTGCATCTGCACCAAATGTTTTGATATTCTTTGTACAGTGGCATCATTCCTTACCTGACACTTGGTTGAAAGCTGTTTCTCCAAACGTATGATGATTTATGTGGAGAACAGCAGGTTGCCCTGAGTCCTTAGTCCTTTTCAATTGTGCATGTAAGCCAGTCTGTCATTGCCAACATCAATTTCCATGCCAAACTGCATTATAAGCAACAGATAGGAATGTGTCCACATTGGTGAGAGCTGTGCATCTCACAGATAATAGTTTGATGTCATTATTCCTGCCCAAAGGAGAAAATTGATGAAAGAAAGCAATGTGATACTGAAAGGGACATTTCCATGTGGTGTCCCACTTTGGACAGATGATTTCCATTTGAAAATCCTACCCTTTGGTAGAAAGGAACCAATTTGAGTTCTGTACTGCAGTGGTTCAGCGATGTAGCCTGGCCTATGTGTTTACTCATGCTTTTGGAACCCTTTGTTACGAAGCGAACTCCAAGTATATAAGTGGCAAAGGCATTTGTGATATGAAAGCTGAGATAGGGGATAACAGAACTTTTTGCTAATGCTATGTGATGCACATTGATGTCGAATTGTATTCTCACAGATACATTATAACTGTTGTATATTTTTTTCAACATCAACTAGGCAAAGTGAAGGTGACAGCAGCCATATGCATGGGGATGAAGCTACCACTGGGAATCAGGTGTGGATACCACAGACTCTGAGGGACCCAGTGGCTTGGAGGGTGAGGGGACTGGCATAGAGGCCACCAGTGACTCAACATCTTCCTCCGAGGTCTCTAATGAAGACCAGTCCCTACTGGGGGTGGACCCTGGAGAGACTGTGACATCTGAATCTTCACCCGCCCCCTGCATTCCAATCTCCATCTTCCCTCTTGCTCCCTCCACTTGGCTGTAGCCACTCCCCCCAAAACAGGTAGCATCAGCTTTGCTAAAGGCATCTCTGCCCCTGCCCCGGTGTCCTACCAGGCTATTCTCACTGAAGAGGCTGTTGGTCTTTTAAGAACAATTGCTGCAGGTCAGACTGAACTATTGAATGCCACTGAGGGGCTGGCTGACCAGAACACCCAGATGCTGGCTTACCTGGATGGCATTCACAGTGCCATGTCTAACCTACAATGGTCTTCCAGGAACTGACCTCATCATTGGCCACAGCCTCCCACCCCCCTCAACCTCATGCCCAGACTTCCACCCCTTCCCCATTCCAAATCCTTTAACCCAGCCCTGTCCAAAGAACAAACATATACACACACCCATAATCAGCGAATCCCAACACAAACACATAAAAAACATAAGCACAGACAAAACACAGGTAGACAGCACACACATCACCACAGTCACACCCCGAGTCATTACACCCACCTCTACACAAGCACACACACCCCTATCACCACAACCACAGAAACAATACCTACTACTACAGCAAAACTTACACACATCACAAGCAAGCCCTCGGCCATCTCACCCACCACCACACATGCATGCACCAGCACACCCAAAGACATCACAGCAACAAACACCACAACCTCAACTGACACATCGACAAACACACATACTCGACAAAAAATGTCCACACTCAGCCACCCAACAATCAGTACAAGACACAAAACTAAAGAAACAGCACATACACCAGACCCTCAAGCACCTACACCTTCAACGGACAGATACACAGCTGACACAGCCACTCACTCTACCTCCCAACCTGAACTCTCTCTCAACCACCCTACTCATTTTCCCAAAGAAACCCTTCTTTTTGCCCTGGCCATGACCCCTTCCAAATCCCAGCCACTCTCTCCAAATCCTAAACCACCACCACCAAACCCACCCTTACCAAGCCCACCCCTCCCAAACGCAAACCCACCCCTCCCCAACCCAAGAACCCCCATGAGAAACATAATTGAGATGTCTGCTCTCTGCCCCATAGAGGCTCCTTCCAGAGGAGAATTATTCTGGCCCTGAATTTAGGAGGCAAGTGATGGGCCTGAAAGCTATTGTGGCCCACATGGGCTGAGACATTACTGTCCTAATTATGGGGGATTTATTATATTTATCATTGAGTGACTAAACTCATTTTTATATAAAGTGCTTCATTTTGAGAATACCTTTGTCCTGGCTTTATTATTCAATTATTAGTAATTGTTTGCTGATTATGTTATTTCCATGTATGTGTGAGCCATGCACGTACTCTCATTTGTGACACTGACAAACACAGGTTGTATGTTTTAGTTGTTTTTTTAATGCATACATTAGTGTTGTACATTAGTGATGGGCATATTAATATTTTGTGCAAGCATTCATGTTGTTACTGGACACCAATGCCAAAATGATATGTGTTTTTGTCTTTGTGAGTGGAGAATGCATGTGCATTTATTTTGGCATGATGTGTCAATAATAATCACAAATGCATTGCACAGATGACCTGGCACTTTGTAGTTGAATGTGATCCTATGTTTGTGATATATTACATACACCAAGGGGACATGCAATCTTCATGCGTCTGTGACATGTTTGCAGATCACCAGTAAATATTGTGTTACATTCTGTGTGTACCCACCTGTAGAATAATATAGTCTAATTGCTACAGTATCATGGGATTGTTTGGCTCAAATTGGGGATACTGTTTCAGTTGATAGTTGAAATATTTTGGGTACATTCTTACACACACCTTTGTGGACACATTTCTATGTGTGATTGTTAAGACTTTTTGTGTAGGTGTCCATTGCCATGCAGGCAGTGCGTACACAATTAGTGGGTGCTACTCATATCTTGCGGTCTGTTCTGATGCATTTTCAGGCTTCAACATTACACACTTCAATATTGTGCAACAGTATGGGGGTGTTTACACAAATGATTGAGCCATACAGAAGTCCAGTGTTACTATGCAGCTACAGCTCTGAGGGAACAGGAATGCTATTGACTTACCTTCTGTTCTGGTGATGACAGGGTTGATTTCCATCTTGGACATGGCCACAAGCAATGGGAGTACTGGTAGAACCAGGTTCACGGTGACAGGATATGTTGAAAGCGTACAAAAGGTGAATTTCATGTTTATATACATGCCAATCCACCAACTCAGTTGTGGAGGTTTAGCCACCACAGTTGTATCAGTGCGACTGCACATCCTGATTGGCTCAGTGGTAAAAGGGTCTGGAGTACCAAAACCAGCCGCTTTTGTCTATGGCACTGTCAATGAGGGAGAAGATTTTCGGCAGGGATGGTGGACTATGCTGCATCTACATCTAAATAGAGCAGGCAGACTGTCACGGTGGTGGGCGGGTTTCCCATTACCATTACACATTACCACCAACATCTAAACCAGGCCCTAAGTCAGAAGGTAAAATTTAGACTGACGCCCACCGCTCAGTGCATCCTACTTAGGCTCTATCGCAGTTGTCCTATGCACCGGTCAACCGTGACCAGAAGTCCCTGGTTGGCACTTTTTATTTTTAGGTACTAGAAAGCACATTTTTACATTTAGTGCCTCATTACGAGTTTGGCAGAGGGGATTACTCCATCCCAAATGTGACGGATATCCTGTTCGCCATATTACAAGTTCCATTATGTCATATGGAACTTGTAAAATGGCGGGCAGGATATCCGTCACGTTTGGGACAAAGTAGTCCCCTCCGCCAAGGTCATAATCAGGCCCTTAATCTTTAACAATTCATATTTCTGGTTCTCTACATTGCATTTTTGTTGCTTTGTTGACATTTTAAAGATACAAATATTTTCATTTTTTTATAAATTGGTGTTGGATTTTTTATCTAATAGAGGCGCGGACAGCACTTCATTAATTGCCATCTCAGTGATACCCCCCTAAGATGCCTCAAATAGTGTATAAAATTGTTGGAGCATTGAAGCCTGCTCCTTGTTAAAAGCATGCTGCTGAATATTGGATAATCTACTTACCGTTTTTATTCCTCAAAATTTGCATTGGCTGTATTCAAATGTCAGTCAGACAAGAAACTTTATTTCAGCCACAGGGGCCATATAAGCACACAGCAGCAATAAATAAATACACAAGGTTATATAGAATATATACAGTACATGTAACTAAATACAAATAATAAAATGAGGTGCACTCCCAGAGTGAATTGATACCTTCTTACTAAAACCATTATACAGATAAACTTTTTCCTCTAACAATCCAACTAGCCCCAAGGAACTTGGCAATAGCAATCACTAACATAGAGCGAGTGTCTGAACTGAGAATTCAAAGGGCTATGTCGGACTTGCGGACTCCCAGCAGTCTACAAGCCGGGGCCAGGTATTTCCTGCGAGAGGCAGCATATGCGAAGCAGACAAATAAAACATGAGGGGGGTTTTCAATAGGTGCTTTGCAAGCTGGGCAGATGGTTGTTTTTCATATGACCAGCAACTGGTAAGTGATCTTAGTGGCAAGGTGGCTATGCAGAACTGGGAGTACAATTTCCTTTCTCTAGGCACCGTGATTAGGTCCCAGAAGGCCTTGTATTTGCAGGTCTCTTTTAGGTTGGCAAATTCACATGATGGTGTGGAGTGAAGTGCAACCCCCAGATCTTCAGAAACTACCATTTGCTAATACAATTTTTTTAGGTTGATTTTTTATGGAAAGCCCCAGAGGTCTCTAAGCCCAAGCAAATAAGTAACCCCTTGATGTGTCTGAGCCAGGGGATACTATGAGAGTGGTCAACTTATAAAATGACCTGCAGAGCTACAGTAAAGCAAGCAAGCTCTGGGTAGTCTAAATATGCTGCCAGTACTAGAGGGGATGTAGGTGGGCCTTTTGGCCAATGCGTTTCATACCTAGGTCCTTAAAAAGGGGGAACAGTGGAGTGCTTGGTGGGAGGGACACAAGATTTCTTAGGAAATTATTTTTAGAGATTGTTATTTCTTGGGCTTTGGTATAGCCCTATAGTTCAGCCCCGTAAAGAGCTGAGCTCACAACCTTCGCTTCATATATCTTGATTGCAGGGCGTATTGGTTTGGTGTACAAGAGATTAAAATCCTTTATTAAAACCCCTGTTGTTTGCTTTAGTTTTAGTGCCTGCTTTGTAATATGTGTTTTACAAGACATTGTTTCAGATAATATTAGGCCCAGGTATCTAAATGTGCCCAACTTTTCAAGTCAGGTACCCTCAAGGATAAACTTCCCTCTAAAGGATCTGTGGGGATTGAGTGTCATTAATTCAGTTTTTGAGGCATTGATTTCAAGTCCCAGCGTGGAACATAATTCATCAAAGCACGTGAGAAGTTTCCGTAATCCGCTTGGGGTCTTGAATATCAGAAGTGTATCATCTGCAAAGTGCAAGACCGGATTTTTTTATGTGCCTAGCAATGGTGCATCAGCCTCCTCTCTTAGTAGAGAGGGGACAATATCATTAATGTACAAAGAGAACAAGTTGGGGGCAAGGACACACCCTTGCCATATACCCCTTGACACCAGGATTCTGTCAGTTAGCTGCCCCTTGTCATCCCACCTGACACATGCAAAGTTACCCTTGTGAAGCCGAATTAATAGTGCAAGAATGTGATCAGGGATTCCCATTAGAGGAAGAACTTCCCACAACTTGTTACGGGATACTAGAATGAATGCAGATTTCAGGTCCACAAAGGCAACCTACAGACTCCCTTTGCCAATTAAAACTGTCTTCCAGTATAAAAGCAAAAACCTGAGGACTTTCTCAATGGTGGATATTTCTTTTACAAAAACCTGCCTGAAGAGGACTAAGAATGTCGTGTTCAACCATCCAGTCTTGAATCTTGCCCAAAAGGCAGTGACAAAACACTTTCTGCACACATTAAGCTAATTGGCCTATAAATACAGGGGAGGGCTCTGTCACCCACTAAAATGACATCCTTCCAGGACTCAGTGATTGGCACCCCAGATGCTATTGCATTCAATATGATGGTGATATATCTTGACCAGATTTCAATGTTGGTTAAAAATAAGTCTGCTGGAACACCATTCGAGCCAGGTGTCTTACCACGCTTTAGAGTACCTAAGGAATATGCTATAACCACATGGGAGAACAGTTGCTGCACTGGAGGGGTGGGTGTTAGAATGATATTAGAGCAAGAGTCCTTATGTTCAGACGTTATACTCTCATGGTCATAGGAGTACAACCCACTAAAATGGTCTAACCAGTCCTTTAGAGCAATATTAGTTGTAATGTTCAGTGTGCTATTTCCTTGGTCGCGTGCTGCCAAGGACCAGAACTCACTACAGTTCCTCTCTCGTGCAGCGTCATTAAGTGCAGCCCATCACTTGTCATCTTGTCCGCGCTTGGCTTTACAGACAGCTGATTTGTAAGCCTTTCTAGCTGAGCAAATGGCATTTACATCCTTAGATTTAATAGCTTGGATTAAGTGTTTGTTTGAGGACCGACACTCTTTATTAAACCAACAACGCCTACCCTTAAACCTCTTGTCATCAGGAACTATATCTGCTGAGAAGTGGGCCGCAACACCCTCGAAGCATGAGGTCTGAGTTGAGCTTATTTTCTCGTTGGGGATTGTGGGATCCACCTTTAAACCCATCAATGTGGTCTTCAAATTGTCGTTAGCAGCACTGATGAGCGTTGGTTGAGCCAAAACCTTATTCCACTTTAGGTGACGTTTGTCATTAACCAGACAAATTCCCTCTGGCGCTGTTACTGGGATGTTAATCATGGACAAGTGGTTACGCAAAGCAGACATATGGACTGAAAGAGGGTTATGGTCACTTTCAGATCTCTCAATGACCATCATGTCAATGAATAGGGGCTATAATCTTATGTCAAATAGACCATAATCAATTCTACTAGTATGGTTGACTTTGTTATATGTATAGCAAACCTTTGAGTCAGATTTAGTCCTACCGTTAAGTGCCCTGCGTCCAAATTCCACAGGCAATGATTTTACTTGAGAGCAGCAGCTCCAAAAAGGAGGGGCCCAAAGTCACTATTCTCCTGTATTAGATGCCTATTTCATGAGATAGGGGACTTGACCAGAGTACAGGGACCCACGTCCTCTAAAACAAAGATACAGTTTACAAAAGATGTGAAGTCCCACTCCGGAGGTTCGTGAGATTGTAGAAGTACAGATTAATTTTATTGTTGTACAAGCATTATAGTCCCAGATATTCAAAAAGTCACTGATTAATAGGACAAAATACAAGATCCAAAGTCCAAATATGATGACCAGAGGAGAGGAGAGGATCAGCCAACACGTGTTTCGCCCCCTCTGGCTATATATAAGCCGGGGCTTTCTCAAGGCGGGAAATAAACAGAAATATCAAGTTGCAAGTAGAGTTATTCATATAAACAGGTAAGATGTCATCAAAGGCACCATCAAGAGAGTGAACAGAGAGGAAGTCCCATGCAAAGGTAGTTGAAGATGTAATAATCCAAGATGTGAAATGATTGTAACCAATTACTTAACAAGGAATTTAGTAAGTAAATACAATAAGTGAATACAAAAAGACCCAAATGCTTTAAGAGTCCATAGGAAACAGAGAGACAAACAGTGGCATGTCATTCATGCTCCCAAGATAAGGTGGTGTTAGAGAAGGTGGTGTTGGCTGATCCTCTCTTCTCCTCTGGTCATCATATTTGGACTTTGGATCTTGTATTTTGTCCTATTAATCAGTGACTTTTTGAATATCTGGGACTATAATGCCTGTACAACAATAAAATTAATCTGTACTTCTACAATCTCACGAACCTCCGGAGTGGGACTTCACCTCTTTTGTAAAATGATTTTACTTGGACAGCAACCTATGCCCACCTTTTGATGGGCGGGATATCCAAGGCAGGGCTAGACCATGCCAGATCCTCCTCGTGGATAAACCCAAGATCATCCCAGTCAAGAGGTTCAAATGTGAAACAATGATTTTGTGATGCCGGGGACAATTTAGCAAAAATGTCTCCAGAACACAGAGAGTTTTGGAGACCCGATGCCCCGTGACCCCTCTAGTATAGATGTTAAAAATGATCACAACTGTGTCTTCTCCAAATGATAGGCGAAGACCTGGTAGGTCAGGGGAACCAATGGATAGCTGTGATATGCAACAGTTTAGTGATGTTCTAGCCCAAATCATTAAGCCCCCGGAAGTCCTACCCCTGGTAGTGGGCAAAGCAGCGATATGAAAATTTGAGTAGCCAGTTTGAAAAAGTGGAGAAGACATGTGTGATGTTCCTCAATAAAGGAGGTAAAGGACGAGAGTGGGAGGACAGTTCTCAAACCTACCACATTCCATGAGACGAGTCATACCCCAGTTATTAGAGGGACCGCCCTGTCCACTGATGAGATATATGAACGGTTAGCTACCAGACGTTGGTTTGGCAGGTGGGGTTGGTTGAGGGGAGGGTGGTCGTTATCACTATTGCCCCACGGGTCCTGGGTTGACTGGTGGTATCTATGTAGGGGAGCCTTAGGTGTAGAGTTCTCAAGCTTAGCTGTCTGTTCCTGGATTGGCAAGTGATGTTCATCGGGAAAGGAAAGTACGATATTATCACAGTTGTACAAAGGGTCCTGAGCGGTCTGATGGGATCTGTTAGGAAGAGGAGCGTGGGTGCTTGTGGTGTCAATGTTGGGAACTACAGACAGACCAGGGACAGTTGTTTTATATGAGTTGGAGGGTAGTTCAGCATGTGTTTTAGATGGTACTTCAAGTCAATCATTCTCACTAAGATCAGATAGGTTACCGGATGGACAATGGGTAGGGTGAACCCCATAGTGCGTAGGCAGCCTAGAGTATTTGAACTGGTTACAGGATTGCCCTAGGGCACTTGTTCTTATGTCTAGGGCCACCAGATTATCCACACTGCTCCTGTCCCTAAATGTCAACTGTAACATATCGGAGTGTGTGTCTGGGTTGGGCCTTCTGACTGCATCAATTGTATCCTTACGTAGTACAGAGTAGCAGCCTCTCACATGACGAATCCAAAGAATTGCCTTATTTCTGTAAGAATCTTGCCCTTCCCTTTGTGCCTGTGGGTGTAGTTTGGGAATGTTGACCCTTAGAATAGTGTTATTAGGGTGGTACCAGTCAATGACAGGCTGTTCAGTGCATTTAGGGACAGTGTCACCCGTAGATTTAGGGATTTTATAACAGACACCAGATGCTTTTCATGCTCCTAAGCTGTTGTGTGGGGAAGGCTGATAAGAGTTCTTGATCTTAGCACCAGCTAAAGGTTGGCCAGCACAACTGGTCGCTGGCAAACTTAGCAACTTCATCTGGGTACCTGATGGGTTTGGCATTGGGCTACAGGTATGATTCATGATGGCCGTGGCGTATGAAGGATTTAGCTGCTTGACTATTGCAATTAAGGGATTAACCATAGATTGAGTTTGACACCTCACTCTTTAAATCTTGTACGCGTAAAATGTACTGTGCATTTGTATGGGCTAAATTCATATTTACATCTGCTGACCCACCCACCCTGATGCCTGGGTCGGGGTTGTCATGTGGGTCTGAGATATTGATTAAAGGGCTAAAGCGGTTGGTACACTGAAGAGTGTCACTAAGGTCTAGTGATGGCTCATTTACAGGTAATGAGAGGGAGCATGGGTGATTACATTCCTACCCTCCCCCTGGCCCATAGAGGCTGTGATGTATTGGCCTAGTTTTACAGATATGTCAGCAATTTTTTTGTGACTCACCCCCTTCCTGACTAGGGAGCGCTCGCCTCCAGTTTCATTGGAGCCACTGTCCAGGGAAGAGGTTAAGATTTCTTCACATTCACCCAAAAGGTTTTTCAATTCTGTCCATAACACAGTTATTAGCTGCATGCTTATGCCTATCCTGCTTGTTTTTTAATACCGCCCATGCCCCACCCTCTGTTGCTTTCCTTTTACTCATCAAAGGACTGTAATTAGTGGATAAGTCTTCTGCAGAAAGTTAGTTCAATAATACAACCTGCAGTGCAGTATGATACAATAATAAAAGGAGAGAGTCAGCAAAGCCTACTTGGAGATAGATGTTAGGGGGGGTGGCCCAGCCAAGCTTCCTCCGGGCTCCGACAGGCATGGATGGGCCTGCCCTTGGCCTGGGCTTCACCAGGGCATCCCGTGCTGGGTAGTGCCCCCACGTGCTTCACAGCGCTTGCTGGTCTGGTCAAGTGGATGCAGGTGCTGGTGAAAATGGCCACCTCCTGGGGCAACAAAGCAGTCTTGGATATGTAGTCCCACTCTGGAGTTCAGCGCATCCCACGCTGCAAAGTGCCCCCACACGCTTTATACCACTCGTTGGTCTGGTCAAGTGGATGCAGGTGCTGGTGAATATGGCTGCCTCCTCGGGCCACAGAGCAGTCTGGGATTCTGGGATAAGTAGTCCCACTCTGGAGCTCAGTGCATCCCGCTTTAGTTGAGATTGTCAGTTTGACTGAATTGTAATTGGTCATTGTGATATCGCATAATAGTTTTGCATACTTGCAGCCATATATTTGTCTTCCTTCTGATTGGTGCAAATTGATACAGTATTCTGTATTGCAGATACCAGAACCCCTCTTTCCTTCACCCTTCAGTTGTGTGGCTCCACTCAGTTGTACTTTTCTCTAGTTCCTGTGGTTTGACCAGAAAGAGTTTACAATACACCTAGAGCACTGAATGATGGTTGTTATCATTATAGGAATCAAAGCACTGCTGTAACCACATCATGCTGATATAGTGATCAAAGCTTGTATTGGACACTAGTTCACACAGGAGGTGGTTTGTCAGTGTCATTGTCTTAATTTTCTAGAGGTCATTTCTTCGCCCTGTTGCGTGGAGGTGCACAGCTCAGACTCTCACATTCACTGAATTGCTCTTCACTGCTTCTTCCCTGAACTGTCAGTTTATGTTCAGGTTCCTCTGCCTCAGATTGCATTGATATTTTCCTGAATATTGAAGCTCATTATTTCTGATTGTTTGTTGCTGATTTACAGTATTATGGTCATTATTCATAATCATTTAGTGGAATTAAAGCTTATTTCCTGAGCAGAAACCTGTGCAGACATTTCCAGGCTCTCTCCTCCATCTGGGGCTGGGAGGCAGTGGGGAGGGGGGGTAGGTGCAGATTTGGAGTCTGATGGGGTGGTCTGTGAGGGTCTGAAAATGAAGATAACTGCACAGACAGACAGGGGTACTTCTTCCGCCGATGTAGCACGCAAGACACACAAGGAAAGTGCAGAAATGATGTCAGCATCTGCTGCTGATGCTGTCTCTGCCACCACTGACCTGGAAGAGGAAACCCTTCTTCAAATGTGATTTTTTTCTTGATGTCAGATAGATCACAAGATTTTCCCTCCTAGCCAATCAATCTTAGCTCTTCCCACTTTCCCATCACCTTGTTGGGGCAGGGGTGGGATTTGACAGGTCTTCCTGATTCTTTACCGCCCAAGCTCTCCTGGTCTTGGTTGGGGCATGGCTAACCCTTCTGACTCACATATATGCACATACAGAAACCTTGTTAATACGGGGTTTAGTTTACCCATATCATGGATTAGTTAACCTATCACAGTGGGTTCCAGTGGGCCTTCATTTTACACCTTAAGCCTCTTTTCTTTTTGCAATAGCCTTACATCTTTGGGGGACAAGATGTTACAGAATGTCGGTAGGGCAGGGAGTTGGTTGCTTTGTTTTGCAAAAACGCTACGGAATCCTAGCTATCTACTCGGAATAGTGGATTCTGCACTAGAGGACGATGGATTGAAGCGACATAGGTTTGAGGGGATGTCATCAATGAAAGGTGTGAGGATCAACAATATCAATAACAACCAATATTATAAATCTTCAGTCAATAACTTCACCAGTTTATTAAGAAGAAGTCATAGATTTATTTCCGTATATTAACAATGTTCATGTCACGAAGATAACTCTCAAACACAAATGACAAGCATATAAGATCAATAGCTGTTGATTGAAGCGTCGTATATATCTCAATTTGATTAAGACAATCAAACAAATTATTTCTAAAAGAATCACACTTATTAATGATACACAAACTGATAATAATGGCACAGTATACCTTAGTTCAGCATCAAATGATTTCATAATAAGTCATGAGCAATTCAAATTTAGTTTTCCTTACTAACTACAAATTAGCATCAACATGTGGGGACTCATGTGAAAAGAATTTAATAACACAAATTTAGAAATCTCCTAACTCAATTAGTAATGGAAAACTTTATTAATGTGCAGCAATAAAATCATAAGTTGCAGCTCGTACCTGGAAAGCAAAAGAGACACAATTCACATTTCAATGGCATACGTTACCCAAGATAATAGAAGAAACAGCAAATGGCTTGCTTCAGCCAGAGGACACCATCAGTTATGTAATTAGAAGATTTGGGCCTAACGACAGCTACAGCCAATAAGTCTAGATCCATCAGAATTGAACCTCATCTGTTATATCTGCACTATTCACACTACCCTAGAGAACTCTACCCAAGTTGTTATACTAAATCCTAATAAGCTCATGATTGGTTAGTCTATGGGGTGGTTTCATTTCAGCCAATCAACAACTAAATTGATGACCTAAAACACAACTAATCTACTCTAACTATAACATTTTCTTCCAAAGTATCGTCGCTTCTTCCATCTTGTCTGTGTAGGAGGCTGGCCTGGCTTGTAGTGGGTACCAGAGGTACTTACACCTTGTGCCAGGTCCAGTTATCCCTTATTAGTGTAGAAGAGGTGTTTCTAGCAGCTTAGGCTGATAGAAGGTAGCTATGGCAAAGCAGCTTAGGCTGAACTAGGAGACATGTAAAGCCCCTACTATACCACTGGTGTCATATGCACAATATCATAAGAAAACACAATACACAGAATTACTAAAAATAAAGGTACTTTATTTTTATGACAATATGCCAAAAGTATATCAGTGAGTACCCTCAGTATGAGGATAAGTTATATACACAAAATATATGTACACAACCCAGAATAATGCAGATAATAACAAAAGGAAGTAATGCAAGCAATGCAAAGTTACAGTGGATTGCAATAGGAGCACATAGGTATAGGGGCAACACAAACCATATACTCCAAAGTGGAATGCAAACCACGAATGGACCCCAAACCTATGTGAGCTTGTAGAGGGTCACTGGGACTGTAAGAAAACAGTGAGGGTTAGATAAATAGCCCACCCGAAGACCCCTGTAAAGTGCACCTACTACCCCCCAGAGAGCACAGAAGTCATGATAGGGGGATTCTGCAGGGAGAACAAACACCAGCAATGCAACAACAGTGGATTTCTGGACCTGAGTACCTGTAAGGCAAGGGGACCAAGTCCAATAGTCGCGACAGTGTTGAGAGTGGGCAGGAGCCCAGGAAATGCCAGCTGAGGGTGCAAGGAAGCTGCCACCTGTTGGAAAAAGCTTGGAGTTCTGTAAGAACAAAGAGGACTAGGAACTTCCCCTTTGGAGGATGGATGTCCCACGTCGTGAAGAAGCTTGCAGAGGTCTTCCCACGCAGAAAGACTGCAAACAAGCCTTGCTAGCAGCGTGGTTAGAGTTTTTGGATGCTGCTGTGGCCCAGGAGGGACCAGGATGTCGCCACTTGGATGAGGAGACAGAGGGGGCACACAGCAAGTAGGGATCCCTCACAGAAGCAGCCAGCACCCGCAGAAGTACCTGAAAAGTCACTTAGAAAAAAAGTGAACCAGAGTCCACCCGAAGTCACAAAAGGGAGTCCCACGAAGCCGGAGGACAACTCAGAAGGTTGTGCACTGCAGGTTAGAGTGTCGGGGACCCAGGCTTGGCTGTGCACGAAGGAAATCCTGGAAGAGTGCACAGGAGCCAGAGCAGCTGCAAATCACGCGGTACCCAGCAATGCAGTCTAGCGTGGGGAGGCAAGGACTTACCTCCACCAAACTTGGACTGAAGAGTCACTGGACTGTGGGAGGCACTTGGACAGAGTTGCTGAGTTCCAGGGACCATGCTCGTTGTGCTGAGAGGGGACCCAGAGGACCGGTGATGCAGTCTTTTGTTGTCTGCGGTTGCAGGGGGAAGATTCCGTCGACCCACTGGAGATTTCTTCAGAGCTCCTGGTGCAAGAAGGAGGCAGGCTACCCCCAGAGCATGCACCACCTGGAAACAGTTGAGAAAGCCGGCAGGATGAAGCAATACAAGGTTGCTAGTAGTCATCTTGCTACTTTGTTGCGGTTTTGCAGGTGTCCTGAGCAGTCAGCGGTCGATCCTTTGGCAGAAGGTGAAGAGGGAGATGCAGAGGAACTCTGGTGAGCTCTTGCAATCGTTATCTGGTGAGATCCCCAAAGCAGAGACCCTAAATAGCCAGAAAAGGAGGTTTGGCTACCTAGGAAGGAGGATTGGCTACCAAGAGAGGAAGGAGCCTCTGATGTCACCTGTTGGCACTGGCCTCTCAGAGCAGTCCAGTGTGCCACAGACACCTCTGTTTACAAGATGGCAGAGGTCTGGGACACACTGGAGGAGCTCTGGGCACCTCCCAGGGGAGGTGCAGGTCAGGGGAGTGGTCACTCCCCTTTCCTTTGTCCAGTTTCGCGCCAGAGCAGGGCTGAGGGATCCCTGAACCGGTGTAGACTGGCTTATGCAGAGATGGGCACCATCTGTGCCCATCAAAGCATTTCCAGAGGCTGGGGGAGGCTACTCCTCCCCAGCCTTCACACCTATTTCCAAAGGGAGAGGGTGTTACACCCTCTCTCAGAGGAAGTCCTTTATTCTGCCTTCCTGGGCCAGGGCTGCCTGGACCCCAGGAGGGCAGAAACCTGTCTGAGGGGTTGGCAGCAGTAGCTGCTGCAGTGGAGACCCCGGAAAGGCAGTTTGGCAGTACCCGGGTTCTGTGCTAGAGACCCGGGGGATCATGGAATTGTCCGCCCAATGCCAGAATGGCATTGGGGTGACAATTCCATGATCTTAGACATGTTACATGGCCATGTTCGGAGTTACCATTGTGACGCTGTACATAGGTAGAGACCTATGTACAGTGCACGGGTGTAATGGTGTCCCCGCACTCACAAAGTCCGGGGAATTTGCCCTGAATGATGTGGGGGCACCTTGGCTAGTGCCAGGGTGCCCTCATACTAAGTAACTTTGCACCCAACCTTCACCAGGTGAAGGTTAGACATATAGGTGACTTATAAGTTACTTAAGTGCAGTGGTAAATGGCTGTGAAATAACGTGGACGTTATTTCACTCAGGCTGCACTGGCAGGCCTGTGTAAGAATTGTCAGAGCTCCCTATGGGTGGCAAAAGAAATACTGCAGCCCATAGGGATCTCCTGGAACCCCAATACCTTGGGTACCTCAGTACCATATACTAGGGAATTATATGGGTGTACCAGTATGCCAATGTGAATTGGTAAATTTAGTCACTAGCCTGTTAGTGACAAATTTGGAAAGCAGAGAGAGCATAACCACTGAGGTTCTGATTGAAAGAGCCTCAGTGAGACAGTTAGGCATCACACAGGGAACACATACAGGGCACATACTTATGAGCACTGGGGCCCTGCCTGGCAGGGTCCCATTGACACATAGACTAAAACAACATATATACAGTGAAATATGGGGGTAACATGCCAGGCAAGATGGTACTTTCCTACAGTCTGTAACCCCATTGTTTCATCGCCTCTCAAATCTTGTTCCCAGGAAGAAACTTTTTACAGTTTTGCTTTACTTCCATCCTCGAGGAAAGACCAGATATTAGTAACAGTCTCAAACAATAGAACATTTCAACTTATGCACAACTTGGTTAAAACATGACCCTGTAAGAAATAACGCTGCAACTCACTAGGGGTAGATGCAGGCACGTTTATACAAACTTCAAAGACACTTTTATGAAAGCTTTGAATCATGGAAAATAACCACAGCGTCTGAATGTTATTTTGCTCAGCCAAAAACAGAAAAACTAACAATTTCAAAAGTCACTTGTTTCGCATGTTAATTCATTATACATTTTGAGTATGAAAATCATTAATAAACATATTAGAAAATTAACACTCTCACAGTTTCAATGAACATGATCCTTGTTTTGATGTTTCTAAGACATTTGGAGACTCATTGGGGACTAACCTGATAAAGATCATGACCTCTAGCCTCAGCTTTGTTGCCCGAAATTCACCATTCCTGCCCCTTCCTAGTTTCTCCCACTATATATAAGCTTACTCTACTCACCTGGAATGTGGACAGCATGACATCAGCTAAAAAAAAAAATGATATTCACACTTTCCATAAGTGCAGGAGCACCTATATTGCTTTTTACAGGAGACACTTTTTGGTGATTTTGAGAGAATTAGACTTCAGAAATGTTGAAGAGGCCGATCCTATGGCCAGGGCTACTCTGGATATGGAGGGTTAATTTAATTTTAATCAAGCCATCAGTCCCCTTAAAGTGCATTAATACTGTGGTAGATGATGAGGGAAGATTTATCCTAGTAATAGGGTAATAGATTGAGTTGCAATCCTTCTCTGTAGCATTTATTTGACAAAAAGAGACTAATTGAAATTACTAGTAAGCCTTTCCACCCAACTCCTTCATTAGTCCTATTTTTCTTGCATCATGGTGGCAGATTTCAACAGCATGCTTGTTGTTCAGTTGTATAGGGTGTACCATTCACTGCCTCATAACTCCCAGAATCTCAACACTGAATATTTAACAAAATGATATTCTGACTGGTCCTTAGCAGATGTATCGAGGGTCCTTCACCAAGATAGTAGGTAAAGCTCTTTTTAATGGCCCCCTCAAGACCTCAGTGTTGAGATAGATAACTTCTAATGCCCAATTGCTGTAAAACACTGGGTCTCTAACATTGACTATGCTTGTAAGATGATCTCAGATCATAACCATTACTCCTCCATCTCACCTGGAGTGGGTTTTCTTCACCAAGGCTGTAACCCCCTGCATTGGGGAACTCAGCCTTTTGCAAACAATTTTGGAACCCATAAACAATATTGCTTTGACAACAGGGTACATCTTTCTAATGCCTGGTGGAGTGGAACACTTAAACAATACTGAGAGGGCAATGTATAAGAACTGTGATTGGGGCCCAAAGAATGATTAGACGAGACCTGATGAAACTCTAGTATTCAATAAGAGACTTCAAACAGGCAACTATTGTTGATGACTCATCCACTTAACTGACTGAGCCGCTGTGCTGCATTGATTATAAAATGCTTATTACCAACCCACACTCTGTGAGGTTGAGACGTCCAGAAAAGTGCCTTGAATGGCTCGCCAAACAAGAGGATACAAAGCCCCCCATCTCTGCACCTTATCTTTACTCAGATAACATTTTGCACTATAAAGAAGCTATTCAATCTGCCTTTTGTACACACTATTGCAGCCTGCATGACCCTCCAACCTCCCTTACACTGTCCCACACTGCAGAGTTTCTAGAAGGGTTAGCCTTCCCAAGGTTGGCACATGAAGACATAGGAAATATGTAAGGGCCAATTACAGAAGAGGACACTTGATGTGCCAAATGGGACTTGTAAATCGCTGGCATTAGATGGTCTTCCAATAGAAGATTAGATGAATTGTAAAACATTGTGCTATAGGAAAGAATACTATTTGTTTCTAGTAGGAAAGCCCTATTGGTTTTTATTCCCAAATCCGTTTGGGACCCCTGAAATGTGTCCCCTTACAGGCCCCTATCCATTCCTAACAACGACTAAAGGATCCTGAGTACAATCTTGGTGACCAGCCTATTCGATGCCAGAGTTGATCCACTCTGATCAAAATGGCTTTATTCTTGGCAAGTACAAAACACACAAAATCCATCGGCTCCACTAAAAAATAGTAGATGCACCTTCTCAGTGGCCTTTTGCAGCTTCTCTGGTCCTGAACCTGCAATAATCCTTTGACATGACAGATTAGGACTACATGTTTGGTGTTCTACAGAGGTTGGGAATAGGCAACAAAATGATACACATACTTAAATCACTGTATGCCCATCTATTAGTTAGAATTTGTCAACTCATCTCACCCGCTATTCCTGTGAGCCAGGGTACATGGCAGGTGTTCCTGCTTTCCTCTTTAATATTTATGTTGGCAATAGAGCCTTTGTCAGTCTGTCTTCTGCAGGTATGTGTCACTCACCTCAAAAGCAGGATGACTGCAGGGGCGATGGTATGCCCCCGACCTCCTGGAACACCTCTCTGCACTTGCTGGTGGGCACAGAAACCCCAGCAGGTGTCCCAAAAGGAAAGGGGGAGTGGAAGAGAAAGAGACAAAACTCTGCCTTGTCTTGCCGGTCCAGCCAGGCACCCTGTATCTTCAGGGGGCAGGTCGTTATTAAAAGAGTGATAGTAGAGTTAGTGCACTCAACTTCCTTGAAACTGAATCTCTCTTTCTGATGTGTGCACAGGAGCTGTAGAAGAACACCGGGATGTCCAGCACTTTTCTTGGATAATAATAACTGTTGGCACAATTACTATCACTGCATTACCAAAAACCCAAACTGATTACCATAACAATAAGTACTGCAACACTGGGCTAGCTTCACAGATATTCACTGTGGCACACTACAATTAGAACTGTAGTTTCACTTATCATGCACAAGAAAGACAAACAAGGACATTATTTATATCATGTATAACTTTACTGTATGCATAGGGTTAAACTAAAAGGAACAAATACAGTCCAAGAAATACAAATGTCCACTCTGGGTTTAAACAGTTAGGGTGGCACAGTTTGGTTTGGTTTCACTGTGTGTGTGAAAAACCCTTCAAAAGCAAATTCCTCAAAACTGAAACACAGGCATGAATGACACAATTTAAATCCCAGAGTCATGCTATTAGAGAACAAAAAGTCATGTAAATGCTCTTTTAAAATTGCACTGTCACTTTTTGTAGTACGTGAGCTCAAGCAGATTTCCTGAAGCACATTTAGGCAAGCAACCACAATAATAATGTAGAATGTTAAGAAATGCATTTGTCTTTTCAAGATAAGTACTCAGCCAAAATACGAGGTCTGAAATACACCAGCTGGTCTAGGAAAGTGCGGCGCTCAAAGAACAAACTCCTTGGAGAATACTAGTCACTTAACTGCAGTCTTTTCCAGAGTGCTGGAGGAGTGCTTGGTGTCAACTGATACAGGAACGAAGAAAAGAATTGCCTCAAAAGTTCTGAATACGAGGATGGCAGCAGGGGCTGGACTTCCAAATCAGATGCTGAGATCAGGAAGCAAAACAAAGCCAAGCAGGGAGGCATGCTTCACTCTGCTATTTATAGCCAATCAGGAAAGCAGTTGAGTTTCCACATGTAATTGAGTCACCACACCCAATTAGAAGCACATGTCTACACCTGTTCACATTAGCAAACAAGCATTGGTAAAACAAGCATTGATAAAACCAATTGTGTAACATAGCACATTATGTTTACTTAGAAACATGAAAGTTTAACCAAGAACAGAGATATGATTTAACTCTAATCCCTGGGGATGCTGACAGATAACGCAGGAGGCACCTTGGGGATTCCAGACAGTAGGTTGTGATTGGTGCACCCCCACCATAATGAAACCCATGTGGTGTTCTTGTACCCCAACAAAATTTTGTTATATTTAAATGTTATGTGTCAGGGTATGATGACTGTTCTGAGTGACTTCAAAAAAGCCTCGAACCTTGAGGTCAACTGTTCGAAAACCTGCCTATTCTCCCTCAGCCCTAGTTGACCTAATCATCACATAGTCACAGATGCGCATCCAGTCACCTGGCAGTCTTCGACTATCTGTTACTATCAATGTATACTATACTAGCAGATAAAAATTAAAATCCATAGAGCTGAGCACAGTAGGCCCTAAATAGCCACACTGGTGTTTAGTAAATCCAAATAGCAGAAATGCGCTCAACCTCCCTTGGTTGCACTGCACAACAAAATACTTTTCAAACTAAACAAATTCAACATGGAGGAAATGCTCAAGGTAGTCCCAAAGTTTATTTTCCAAGTATTCGTAGATTATGATCAGTTGGTGTTTCTTTCAAGATCCATTACAAGACGGGAGACATAATGTAATGTCCAATTCTCATATTTGAAATCTTTCTGCAAACTCACCAAATATGGTCTGGCAATGACTCTAATGCCCATGCGGGGGCCTATGTTACACCACTGGTAAGTGTCTCTCCTAAGTAGGTGCTATAGCTGTGACTCCATGCTACTACACCATACTGGTTGTGAACAGGTTTGTCCTTGACTGAGTTTGCAGGAGATGGAACAGAGGAGTTCAGTGGAGGAATAGAAACCCAATGAAGTCCATCTGGGATTAAACATCTTAGCTGGGTTGTGTTGTTTTGTATAAAGATTTCAAATAAAATAATTGGACATTACATTATGTCTCCAGTCTTGTAGTGGATCTTGACAGAAACACAAAATTGATTATAATATACGGATACTAACAGATAGTTGTTTGATGGCAATTTAAGAAGAGAAGTATGTTCACTTAGAGCCCAAGTCATGTTTTTGAGGAATCTCCACCTAATGGTATGGGAATAATTAGCTCTTATTAAAATTATTTATTTTGACATCCTCCCAATTCCTATCCATAAGATCTTGCTCCAAATCTTAGATAGCACAATGAGTGATTTAAAAGGAATAATAGAATATGTAGGACTGTCTTAGCTAAATTGAAACTTTCAACAGACCTCAGAGGATTAAGTGCTCCAGATGTTTAGCATTATTACCTCACAGTTCAACTTCCTGTCTTCCTGGTTGTCATAAACCTCAGGAGGGAGACATAAGTAAAAGGGATCAATTAAATATAATTCTAGAAATATTTTTATCCACATTACTCTTGCTGAGACAATCTAAGAAGCTGCAGGGCAATGCTCATGATAACTATCATTGAGCCTAACCCCTCCCCCAAATGCCCTACTATGTACATTGGGAACCCTCTTGAAAATTATCCACACCTTCAGTAGGAGTGTTACAGACGGAACAACCTAAATATGGGAGAATTCAAGGATCACTTGTGTGGGTGATCAAATCCAAGACAGTGCTTTGATCACATTTGACACCCTACTTAAGCATTGCCAATGGGCCAATTTTTTACATATAGGTGCCTTACCGGGGCAATCAGTTCCTTATGCGACTAACCAACACAGAGCTTCCTGACCATCTGGTAGCTCAAACATTGTTTACCATTGGTTCTGGGAATAGACTAATCTCATGGCTAGGTGGAGTCAATCCGGATAGTTCAACCTCGGCAAATCTTTGCAAGGAATGGGAGGGTGATGTGGATCATCCTTTTGCACAGAAAGAGTGGGAGAGACTACTTTCCTACCTGCAACAGGTTTCCCTTGTTGATGGGTTCCAGTATAGTCAACATATAATCCTTCATATTGCCTACCTGATGTCTGTGGGATTAGGGCAAATCTACACATCTTCTAGCGCACTATTTCCTCCTTATCACACATCAGATTCAGATATTAAACATATGATCTGGGAATAACCCATAGCAAATACATAGCAGAGACCGCTCTCTTCTGAGTTAACTGCCTCAAGATAAGAGTTGTTGTAATAAATGTTGTCACTAGTTGAGGGTGGTTAAACCCTACTCAAGCCCCAAGCACAATCCTTGTCAGGGTGAGGCACAAGCAAACCCCAAATTGACCTGTGCTCAGCTCTCTAGTAGCTTGGCACAGAGCAGACAGGTTTCACTTAGAGGCAATGCATAAAGTATTTGTGCAGTACTTCAAACAGTAATAAATTGAACATGTGACATAAATAAACTCCAACACCAACTTAGAAACATATACCAATTATTAATCAATATGACAAAAATCCAATCAGTATAACTGGAGATATGCAACCTTAAACATTCAAGTAAAAATAGTGGCAAAAAGCTAATTGTGCCAACTGTGGGTTTCTGGTCACACCAGACCACGACAAAGTCATAAGTTTAGCCTAGCAGTGATAGAGTGCTGGCCAACTGCAGGGACCCAATTAGGCCCACTCAAGAAAAGTACATTAAATCCTGGTTGCGGAGCACTGCAAGTTCCAGCACTAAGTATGCGTTGTGCAGTCTATGCAATGCATCAGTTCTGAGGCGCTGCAGAGTTTCAATGCAAAGTCATGCACTGTCATTAAGGATACCATCAATGGAAGCTTGCAATGTGAAGTCCGGCTTCAAGGATGCGTCACACAGCCAAGGGTTCTGAAGAATTGCAAGGCTGCAATGCAACAACCTGCATCGTCATCTAGGCTGCTGTTGATAAGAGATTTACAATGCAATGGATTGTGCTGGGGAAGGTTCACACAGTGTGTGATCCGATGCTGGCTGGGGTGGCATTGCGGGGTCCTTCATTTGGAGAACCCTTAAAGCACAGGCAATTCATCGGTGGTGCTTGGGATTGCACCACATAGTAGAAGGCATTTGTCGCTTCTGCTTGATCCACAGATAGGCTGGCAGAGCAGATCTAGGCTCACTTTCAAGTGTCCAGGACTGGGATGGCACTGCTTGACAGGGTAGGACTCAAGGATGATAAAATCCTGGCACTAGGTTCAAGGTTCTTGGAGCCTTCCGTCTCTGAGGCTCTAGTCAGAAGGCCAGCCAACTAGCGCTCAGAGTCCCTTTTGGGTCCTAAATTCAAAAGATGCAGGTCCAGCCCTTCTCACCCAGGCAAGAAGGTAGCAAGTCAACACAGCAGGCCAGCAGTCCTTCAGAGAAGCAGTCCAGCAGACCAGCAGTCCTTTCAGTAGAACAGTGATACTTCTTCCTTGCAGAGCATCCACAGGTGCATACTTGTACTGAATAGTTGATGTCTCAGGTCCAATATTTATACCTGGTCCTTTCTTGTAAATGGGAGAAGCTAGTATGAGTTTCCCTTTGAAGTACCTAGGCATCCTGCTTTCTTTGTCCTGACTCCAGACTAACAACACGGGTATACAGCTCTTTGTGGGGAGGCAGGACAGGGACTATTGAAATGTAAATAGGGCTGTGTCTAGCTCCGTCCTCTCATCCTGACAGGTTAGAGCCCATACAGGCACACCTAAGCTCTCAGTTGTCTGTGGCTGACTTGGAGAAATACACAAAGCTGGACTGTCAGCTACACCCAGTCGTGTGACAGGCTGCAGGCCTTAGATGACTAAGGCAGGAAAATGCCAACTTCCTAAGGTTGTAATTTAAGATTGGATTTTACCATGAGACAGGGTGTTTCATTACAATTCCAGAGACACCAAACATCAACTGGTTACCTGCTCCCATTTGATTACTTATAAGATGTAATAAGGTAACTTCAAAGACCTTGAGGTAGTGAAAACAAATGTAAGGGTTCTTCACTATGAGGACATGTAATACTAAAAAGTACATGCCCTGCTTTTTAAACACATGGCACACTGCCCTGTTTACTGTTTAGGGCCTTCCCTAGGGGTGACATATGTATATAAATGGAAGGTTTGGTTCTGGCAAAGGATATATTTTACCAACTCGAATTGGCAGTTTCAACTGCACGCCAAGGTTATAATGGAAAGCCTGAAGCATGTAGGCCTTTGGTATATTTAGTACCACCTTACTAAGTACTTGTAAGTATATTAAGTCTGCCAAGTAGGTATAAAACAATTCTACCATATTTTAAGAAGTGAGCAGAAACAGTTTAGCACTGTTTAGCAGTAGTAAGGTACACAGAGTCCTAAAAGTCAACAGACATTTAATCAGAAAACAGAAGGGTGAAGGTACAATGTTTGCGGATGATCCTCCCGAAAGAGCCAAGTCCAACAGTTGAATACTGGGTTATATAAATACTCAAAATCTAGGTGAGTGGTAAGCAGATTCCTAGACTAGGCTCTCTTTCAAACACATATGTCTGAAGAAGATGTTTTTTTTACACAAAGCCAGGTCTGACAAACTTTATCAATGTTGCTTACAATATAATTCATGGGTTGTAGTGTTGGAATTCCCAAGTGCGACCCACGGAGGGCCCCCTTGACGCAAAGATGAGCAAATTGCAATTGGCACTATTTTAGGGGCAACTAATGGAAAATACTTTATCAAGACTCTGTTGCACTTGGCTTAACTTTTATACAACTTAATGGCAATGCAAAATTGTGATAAGTTTCTCTGTCCATGAAGTCTTTCTTTCAATAGACTTTTTCAAAATATAAGCTGCTCATAGGATCTGGAACGAGAAAAATGTGCTTGATGTGGTTTATTTTATTTAACTCTGTCACCTAGCAGTAAGTAACAATCCCTTCCCATTTTAAACTGATAAAACATTTTCATTTGTAGTTCATGAATGTTTAACTGTTAAAACTAATGACACATGATAGTCCTAACAACTGAAATGAATACAGTAGTCACAATATGAATTTTTAACAACCTTATTTATACATTTTAAATACATTTCATGACCTTTACAACATGTCTAGAGAGAGTGATCAAACTTACATGACCATGTGCTTAAGGACACGTGGAACAACAAGGCATGAAATTAGTATATCAATAGAAATCTTTCCACAAGTGTATCTGCTTCCTGGTTTGTGGCGATATTCGGCACTTCAATCTATACTGCGTCTCTTAATATGGCTGTTAGGTGTTCCATCGCATAAGTTGACCATATTTTCACCCAATACTGTTCTATTGCAGCAGCAGTGCGGCAATCAACCTTCTCTGTGCTATCACCAGGCGGGCCGCAATTAGGAGAGGCACTACCAACGTTTACTCTGCCCGAGAAGGGGAGGGCAGGTCCTCCGCAACCATGTGCCTTAGGAGTGCTATTTGGGGCAGTCTGGGTAATGTGACGTTTGTGATTCCCTTTATGCAATCAAACACGTACCCCCCAAACTGTTGCACTTGCTGGCACTCCCATCACATGTGTATCTAAGTCCCCACTGCAGCACATGTGCTCCACCAGTCAACAGAGGCATAACAAAAAGTGAAACAAACAAAAGAATGCCTTATTCATATTTACATCTGACATCATATCTTTCACACCAGTCATCTCCCTCATACCCGCTTCTCTGACATGGGGGGGCTATACAACCAGTGTAGCAATTGGGTGACACCGTAAAGGTCTAAAGGTCAAGTTTGAAATTATTAGTGCACTGGTCTCTCATCTTGGGGAGACCGTTGGAGTATAGTTGGTCAAGTCATAGAGCATCACTCTCCTCCCATGTCTGATAACCCCTATCAGTCATTCCTGAGTGATAGTCTGGGTTTCCCAGCACCGGGGTCAGACAGGATGGATATGTGGTAAACTGTCATGTCGAGTCTCCTTTGTTCCATTGTTGCAATGTCACTTCTATCACCTAGGCTAGGAGCCCTGTGGAGCGGCATGCCTTAGGTGTAACCACGACAAGCAGTATAAGGAATCCTGGTGACCGGTCATGCTCTAGGCGGCACCAGGGTTTCTCTGCATTCAGAGAACACCATGTAAGGTCTGGTGTAAGTTGTGCTGCTAATATGTATCGCTCCAACTCAGGAACATCCTTCCCAGCCTCCAGTGGACTGCTAAATATCAGGGCTTTAGTAATGTTGGGTTATTCCATGTGAAAGTCCACATTTTTTATTGTATTGTTCTCAAGATATCCGGTGGATTCTCCACCATACAGCATTGACAAAGGTATAATAGTTGTGACAATACATTCATCTTGTCACTGTTGATCTTGCCCATCCAATAAATCTTCAATCAGCCTCACCGATAAAGATCTTTGAGCAGACTACCTAGGAGGGAGGCTACATAGCAGCTATAAGGTCTCCCATGCTTGGAAGGATAATAACTCCCAGAAGCTCTGTCCAGGTATGGAGACCTTCAAATGGTATCTCAAGGTAATTTCTTAACTAGCTCTTTCACTCTGCACTACCCCACCACTATTCATTTATGGTGACTGACCTTAAAGCCAGACATCTGATGGAAATGATCCAATTCCTCAACTAATGCGGGAAATAAGCGGGCAGGCTTGGACAAAAAACATAAAATATCATCCGCAAGTCATGCCATCTTCACCTGGCCTGTTTTTCTGTTCAGGCTTGTGATAGCCGAGTCAGTCTGTATGTGTGAGAACAAGGGTTTCAGCATTAGGGTGAAGATCATAGGCTAGAGGGGGAGACGTGGTGCATTCCGCAGGTCACCTCTATTGACTGTGAAAGAGTATAATGTATTTCTATCTTTCTGGATGGCCTTGTGTAATCAGCTAAAATATAGACATTCATCTGGGGGCCCATCATTGTTCTAGCCAAAGTTTTAGATAAGAAAGTCCAATCAACCTGATCAAACGTGATCAAATGTCTTCCATGCATCTAGCGAGGGATGGAGGATCTGTGCCACTGTGGTCTTTACTTTATCTGTCATATTTATCTACAGGCACATATTGTTTCCAGTCTGTTGTTTACTAATGAAACCATACTGATACCGGGAGATCTGATCCAGCCACGCCCTTTGCAGTCTTTGGGTTATAGTACCCATATTCCTGTGGATCTGTTCCGGTTTTCGCAAGAGTCAAAACAGATTCCATCATGGAAGGGGTGACTGTGCGTGTGGTCAAAAATAAATTAAAGGTCTTTGTAAGACATGAGCAAAGTAATCCTATGAATGCTTCATAAAAAAAATTGAAAAGACTTCCAGCCCTGCTGGCTTGTTCCTAGGAAGCATGGCCCGTAGGACCTCTGTTTCAATGATTGGCCTATTTAGCTCTTCAAGGAGTGCAACCTCTATGTCTGAAAAGTGTACCCCAGCGAGGGAGGTGACCTGTAGGACTTCATCCCTAGCTTTGCCACTATATAAAGCTGTATAGCAGTCTGAGGAGACAGTTAATATGTCTTCTGTTTTTGAGCACCACCACCTCTCCTCACCCCATATTGAGGTGACGTGGTTCCTAGAGCTCCATATGCACAATTTGTATGTGTAACGGGAGTGCAGCCGAACACAGCTCCCAAACACCTGTCGGGGGAGGAACACAATGGCCCGGGGGCACGAGCGGGAACCTCCCTGCCATGACGTATGACGCTGAGGGCGTCATAAACATCAGAATAGAAGACGGACGAGAGAGATCGGGAAAAAAGAAGGAGGAGCCGAGAACGCGAGGAAGCCGGAGTGAGGAGATCGCCATCGGAGCATCGGAAGAAGAGAGAGAGACCGCCGTGGCCGGAGAGCCGACAACGGAAGGGGAAACCGCCATCATCAGGGGGCCGGAGGAAGAGAAGGACACCGTCGAGGCCGGAGAGTCGGTTACAGCGAGGGGAAGCACCGCCATCCGAGTGCCTGGGACGGAGGAAGAGACCCAGAAGTCAGGACGCCTCGAGGGAAGGAGGAACCACTGGGCAACTCCCGGCCCAGACGAAGAGAAATCGGGAGACCACCCAAGTGCCGGCCGCGCCCCGGGAGGGACGTGGCCTTCCCAGGTACGTCTATACCCTGCCTGGCAGACCCTGTCAGGCTGGCTGACAGGGAAAAGAGGGAGGGGGGGGGGAAGAAAGGGAGGACGGGAAGACCTCGTGAAAGAAGGGGACTTAGCAGAAAAGGAGAGGGGGACCTAAACTGCTTTAACCCACGGACAGGGACACCACCCGAGAAACCCTAAGAAAAGGAAAAGAAAGGGGTTTTCTTGGAGTAAAAAGGAAATAAGGGCACAATAACCACAGAGTGATACCCACCACCAGCACCAGCCCTACCTAGTCCACACCACCCTACTAACCCCTGTTTGAACCCTTGTCTTGCCCCTACTTTATTCACTTACCTGATTACTTTTTTTTTTCTTTTTTTTTTTTCTTTTGGGAACACGGGAGATCGGAGGACGGAAAAACCAGACCGCCTCAAGACGGAACCAAGACACCACCAGAGACTGTAAAACCCAAGAAGGGCTTTGGGGAAACAGAAAATAGGGCTAATCTTGTGGAAAGAAACAAGAGAGAATTGGCCAACTTTAAATAAAACAGTTATTATTCCGTCAAATAGTGGTGCCAGTCGCATTCTTAAAATATCTTACATCATTCCGATAACGAACCCATTTACAGTATGCTATCTATTTGTCCCCCATTCATAGTACAGCTGCTTCATGGCCAACAGTTTGCAGGCTGTATCCTTGGACAGAATGGCTTCTAATTCTTCCCTGGCTGTGCACAAAGCCCTGTGGGTTTTCTTACTTCCTAAGCGTTTAAACTCATGTTCCAATTGTTGGACTGGCACTGCTAGCTCTAGGTATATGGTCATGTGGCTGATAAATGCACCTCTGAAGACCTCTTTTGTGGCATCCCAAAGAGACACCTGTGTAACATCCTTAATCTCATTCCTCTTAAAGTAATTCTCCAGACCTTCCTTAATGTTGTCCAGGAGGAAGGGGCACTAAAAGGCTATATTGTTTATCTTCAACATCCTACAAGGTGCCAGGCCTGGTGGGGTCAATGACAGTCTGGTGTACACTGGGGCATCATCAGACAGTACTTGTGTCCCTTTTATGTGAGATTCCACCAAAGATCATATCGATGAGTAACAAAACTTTTGTCAGTCATGGAGGGGAACTTATGAACATGAGAATAAAATGTGAAGTCTTTTTCTGTCTCATGATGGGACTTCCAGACATCGATCAATTTTAAATTGACTAGGCCCTGAGCTATAGATGGTGGAAGGTAAAGTGTTTGCCATGTGGTCTTAGACCTGTCCATGTCAGGATTAAGGGCTACATTAAAGTGGACACAGAGGGGAACAAGCAAGAGTAAAAGTGGTCTCTGTGTATATTCAGGTCAAACACTAACACCATAGTAATGGTTCTGTGCCTTATTGTCCCATGAACAAGTATTACCCTTACCTCCAAGTCTCTTTTAATTATGTTCACCTGCAAGGATGTTGTGTTTCCCTCTAAGATCGCCAGTCCCCTATTTTTAGTGCAGGTGTCGCCTGTAGGAATACTATATCTAACTGTTTCACATGTAGCCAGTGCAGCAAAGATTTCCTCTTTGCTGGTGAAATTAGGCCCTGGCCATTCAGGCCTATATTTAAAACAAAAAGATGGAGCGCGACACTGCGCCAAAATAAGCAGCGCTGCGTGCCTTCATTTTCACAACACAGGAATGCGCTGTATTTAATTGAATACGGCACACCCCTATGTTGTTCCCTGCGCTGGCACTTAATTAAGATGTCTGCGCCAACGCGGGCATCCTTGCACCATTGTGTAATGATGTCTGTGTTGAGGGGTTTGATTGTTTATGTGGGGGAAGGTATCCCTTCCTGCACATAAACAATCACTAATGGCAATTTGGCACTTCTGTGTGTGCTACAGAATGCAGACCTGCCAAAGCGTCATTTTGAAATGATTGTTTATGTGCAGGAAGGGACACCTCCCCCCACATAAACAATCATGTCTGGCATTTTGTTCTTTCTATGCGTGCTGCAGAATGCAGCATGCATAGAAACAGCAAAAAACGAAGAGAAGAAAAGTATTCCTCCTCATTGTGCCTTGCTAACGCAATCCCTGTGATGGCGTTAGATTTTGGCGCATCCTCAGGTTTGCAAATCTCATAAATCTGAGGCAGCGTCAAAATACAATGGGTGTTGCTGTGACATGCCCACAGCAGCACCCACTGCACACCCCTCTGATGCAGAAAACTGCATAGAAGGGGTCCATATTCACAAGGAGGCGCAGTGCCACAAAAAGTGGCATTACACCTCCTTGTAAATATGGAGCAGAGGTTAGCACCACTGGAGCATCACTTAAAGTTACTCTCCAGTGGCACGAGGGGCTGTCAAATGTGCCTCTCATTGTAGCTATTGTCAGCATTAATTTCCCATCCTGCATTGAAGCACTTCTAGGGTGGTAAGGTCTTTGCTGTCAACCCATGGCTGCTACAGTGTTGCACACGTCCCCATGTATGTCTCTCTAAATGGTATCTTGTCTCTACGAGTAGTGACTAGGCCAGAAATATAATATCAACCGAAAATAGACCTAGAAAACTACACCTCAGGACAAGTTCCTTATGGTCTAATACCCTACAAAGTTCCTAAGTTCCTCGTGAAGGAAGAATATCTCCATCTCCCTACTAGGTATGATAGCCTGGTTGCCCATTATACTTGGGTTAAGGCTTCTGAGGGCAGCGAGCATGTTTCAAATTCATTTCTAGCTTCTCTCTCACTCCTAGGGCCCCCAATGGACCCTTGATCAACAAGATAAATCAGGACAGATTGTTTGTCCCCCGCCCCTGGAGCCAACCTTACCAGATTCGTTGTCTTGCCAGTTTAGATTAATGGGGTCATGTTTGGCCTGCCACCCCCGGTGGCCATGGCGGTAGTACAATGTCGGATGACGGCCACCACAGGTCTGCCTTTCCCCTCATGGAGGCACTATCTGGAAGGCAACCCCTCTGCGTTCTCACTGCCCAGTCAGGGCCCATAATGCGGGAGGGAACTCCCCAAGGGAATATCGTTGCTCATGGGCCACTTTACGTGCCTCCTTATGCATGGATCCACTGCTTTGTTTGCATTGACAGGTCAGTTGCAAGTTCTCTGTATGGTTGCCTCTGGTGTTTAGATTATCACTCAAATGGAATAGGTCCACAGTCTCCTGCCTGATGGAGAGTGAGACCCACTTTTCTTTGTACTGGAAGAAGAGATTTACCAAGAATCCCCAACCAGCAGGATGTCTTATAATGAGCTCGCAGAAAGTCAGCTGCCATTTTCAGAGTTTTTCTTTTAGCCAGGGTCTCACTGGACTCATCTTTAAAGAGGGTTAGGCTGGACCCTTGGAAGGCTATTGGCTCTTGCTGTTTCGCGACTCTCATTATGTCTTCTTTCTGGTGAAAATGGTGTAGCCTTGTGATGATGTCTCGTGTTAACTTGTTTTTGGTTTGAAAAGCATTGGACACACTGTGAGCGCAATCTAGCTCTAATGCTCTAATCTTGGGGTTTCCCGTAACAATGATAATAAGTCTTGTATGTAGCTCAGCAGTTCTGAATCCGTAATCACATCTGTAATCAAATCCAGATTACCCCTGATTGGGATAGTCTTTTGCCTTGACCTATTTTCACTATCCTCCATGTATCTGTGAGCCATTCATTCTGTGACCCTACATCTAATTCATCCCTCTTGTGTGCACCCTCTGTTGTGGCCACCACCACTTGATTAACCTTGGTGACAAGCAGTTGCACTACATGGTCAAACTCACTCAAGGATTTGAAAATGTCTTGTTACACAAGGCTCATCCTTTGTGAAGGCCGCCATCTCCATTTTAATATCTCTTTGAGTGGCGGAGTAGATAATGCTCTCTTCCATTTATCCTCGGGGAGTACTATCGCCATCCCATCTAAGTAAGTGTTCAGTGGCCTGTCTTTTGCCCCCTACAAGGTCCTTGATGGGGCATCCTTAATGATCCTTCGCACCAGTACCTGCCATTATGGTTCTGTGCCTAGGTGTATGTGAGGCCTTAATAAGATCTGAGCCTGTAGAAAACTTGGGAGACCATCAGGGGTGCCACGGTCTTCTGTTTGATAGACCATGCAATATGAGTAGCTCAGTGTGAGTCATCATTCAAGGCCTCAAGACCACCTCCTCGATCACTGATCTCTTCATGAGCACCCAACATCTGAGGGTATCCTCTGGCTCTGGGAATGTTGATGTCAGCTCCACCGGCCGCTACAGTGTCAAGCGCCCCCCCCACCATCCTCGGACGAGGCAGCGCAAGGATCCCTTTTTTACTGGACCCTGCTGTGCCAAGGAAACTGTGCAAACTGCCAGCCAAAATGTGAGTCACAGTCCACGATTTCTTGAGGGGTGGCACCCCAGTCACCCAGGCGGCCTTTCTTGTCTGTGGCAAATAGACAGTGCAGCATTCAACAACTTACTGCGTCCTCACTGCGTTCTGGGGCTGCAGCACTTGGGTACATCACTACAGCTCCCTGCTTGTCTCTCTCCTTCCTGCTGAGTTGGTGGGGCCATCACAGCTGGTTGCTGCAGGAATCGTGTCATAATCAAGCCGTCTCCAGTGCCAGTCTCCGGGACTCAACGTTAAATTCACTATATTTGTGAGTGGCCACCTTGCCTCTTCCAGCTGCTGGTCGAGTCAACTGTTGAGACTCTCTCTCTGTCTGCCCTGCATTATTAAAGATGAATTACTGCCCTCCTCACAGAGAGCACATTCTGTCCACCTCAGTGATCATTTTTAGAAGCGTAAAGGAGGTCAAAGGGTCATATTTGTCATATGTTAAAGCCCCCTGGCCTTGAAACTCATTGAGGACATATGTTCATGGGTGCTTGCCATGGTTACTCAGCCCACAGTAAGTGTTAATGACCAATGTATGATTAATTATGTGTTTAAATGACACTGATTTGTTACTAATGAGAATGGCACATGCATCCTAAGCAATGAATAAATGCATAAGATGGCCTATGCTTTCTGATGTGGGGTCTAAACCTATGAGGACCCGGACACGTTTGTTGGAACTCACTACAGTGCAGTTTTCAAGCAACAATGAAGAAGTCATGTTAGAGCTTGGTTTCTGTAAGTCATTACAACATCAGAATGTGATATTGAAAGCTTTGTCCTTTCTGAATTTATAGATAATGCATTTCAAAACAAACAGTGGTACCACTCATGCTTGCCACTAAAGTTATTTTCTTTTACTAAGTGAGTGAACTTTCTGCTTTTGTTTGTCAGGTTTTGTAGACCATTGAAATATAAACACATTAAGGGCCACATGTATGAAGCCTTTTACCGGTCACAAATTGTCCATTGGGCCTTTCACAACCAGTAAAATGCTATTTGGCATGTACCAACCCTATTTTCTTACTCACTCACAAAGTAGCATTTGCAACTCACCATTAGGAAGGGGCATGCCAAAGGTGTCCCTTCCTAGTTGCAAGTTACACTGGTATGTAGGAATGTTTTACGTCCGGGAATGTAGACTCAACACATTTGCAGTTACCATCAACTTTAAGTTGGTGATAAGCCATTTGCAAATTGGAAGGGGTCCCCTTTGCGAATGGGCTTGAAAACATTTTTTAAGAAAAGAAAATTACAAAAAGAAAACATTTCATGTTTCTTTTTGTAATGCGCCCCGCATAGGCTTCATTACAAAAAAAAGATTGCTTTATTTAAAAAGCAATCACAGACATGGCAGGCTGCTGACCCTAGCAAGCCACCATCTGTATGACTGTAGCCATTTCCAAATGGGTCGCAAATCACAACCTGCCTCATGAATATTAATGAGGCTTATCTCTTGAGACCTATTTGGGAATATCAAACAGTGTTAAACACACTGTTGTACATAGCAGTTTGCAATTTCCTAATAGCGAATCCACAAAAATTTGCTATTAGGAAACTGCAAACCTAAAGCTACATACATCTGGTCCTCAGTTTTTTGGAGCTCTCCCTAGATCATTTTGAAACAGGAATCAGTGGTTGTGTTTGGTGTAACCCAGAAAGCTGTTCTTACAGACCACCATGTCCATTTATTTCATTCAAGATATTATTACAGACATAATGCACAGAGCTGATATTAGTTAATCAAATAAGTTCTCTTTTACATGCACAAATGCCATATATTTCACATACAAGATTTCCCTTTCATGTGCATATTTTGTTACTGTGTTTGTCTCAAACTTTACATAATTGGCACTCAACTTGATCTTACTATTAGGAATGTTGTCAATGAAGGCTTCTGATGAAGCATATTGAGCATCAACTTATTGGACTAAAAATAAAGATACATTCACTGACTGGATGTATTGATTATTATTAAGAATAGAATTTATTCATTTCAATAAAATCATGTGGGGCTATTCACAAAGGTATCTTTCACTTGTGAGTAATTTCTATGTATAAATTATTCTTACACTTCCAAGTAACTTTACTACTTTTGTCTAATCACAAAATCCGAATGCAGTTAGTCAAAAGTGTACACTTACATGTTCGGCCTACTCAGTTTAGGAAGTGGTGTCAGAAATTCATATTAAACAATCATAAAGTTACTAAATGTAACATATGACCTGTTTTTTTTTTAATGGTGGAATCTATGAGTTCGGGGCAGAGACTCTGTCATTGGGTAGGAGATTTTACATGTTAATGATGAGGAGACCTCCACAAATGAGATGGAATCTCTGCACACATGGCCGAATCTTCCACATGGCAGTGAATAATACATTTCTGAATGGCAGTCAATAGTTAAATGATGATATTATGAAAGAAATCAGACACACTTGACACACTTTCCTTTACAACCACATAATTAGTCCTCACACTATAAGATCTATCTCTTTCCTCTTCAACTTTTGGCTCCTGCACCCACCACTACATTTTTCTACCTCACGGATACTGCCTTTGTTTAAGAGGAAAAAAAAGTTCACCTTGAAGTTAAATTTGTGGTTAAATACTAAAAGCAACTACATTAAATGCATCAATTCTTCTTAAAGTAACCCAGAAGGTCACTGTGTAGCAAGAGATCAAAGACTCTATGATGGCATTGGGATCATGTGAATATTAAAAACATGGCATAATGAGAATAGGCAGATGTAGAGGTTATCCAGGATTCAGCTGGCTCAGGTTTTTCTGGAGGGCCATGTGGAGCCCATCTTGGTCTCAACACCCTCATGAAGGGTGCTTTCTCCACAATGTATCCTCACCTGCTGTATGGACTGATACGTGGACATAATGCTAAATGTAGTGCCAGTTAAGATTATAATCCCCTCTCCTCGTCCATCTACTCTCCATAGCAGCTAAGTTTCCCAGGTTCCCAGGTTCATGTACGGCTAGGTAAATCAGTTTTCTTCTTTCTTTCTGCATAAAAACAAACTTACAAGCACTCATCCATAGCCACCTTTAACTCAAATCTCAAAATGCAAACTACATACAAAGACAGGTATGTCCCTATGCTAACTGATTAACACACCAGAGAGGATTGTCCTAGCTTATTTTTTCATTCAAAACAGAAATACTCATGTATGTGTTTTGCCATAGCTTTGAATTGCACTTAAATCTAACCTTCTCATAATGACTGATAGACTAATATATACTAATATGTTTATATTTAACTTTTAAGGCCCTGTGTTTCAATGCCTTATTGTCCCATCCACTACCTGCCATAAAATCAAATTATGCTCCTAGCAGTGCTACAACACCAGAACGGGCACCACACAGCAGACAGATGGTACACATTGACGAATTCAATCTCTGCCCTTTTTCCTAGGGATCTACTAACTTTATTTATTTTTGCCAGGGTAGCTGTATGTCTTTTCTCACACATTCCTGTTGACACCATGGTCAGCATATCAACATATTATTTTACCTATTTTTATTGGTCTTAAATTGGCCTTGAAATTTTTCAATGTAAGGTTAGCAATATAGGATCAATAGGCTTTGTTTTAGCTATACGAATATCAATAGGCGTCTCTCTCAAAATGAGTAGTGAAATCATGCACCTAGCATCTTCTTCGATTTATTATAATTTACTCCCTATGTACGTGTCTCTCGTTCTCACATCAGCTTCTGTCATAAAACAGAACCTGGTGTCAACCTTCAACAAATCCTGAACTTAGGCATCAGGTGACATCCTGACAGCAGAAATTAGGCCCGCTACCAAATGTCAGTAAAGTAAGTCTGGGAGCCTATGTTCCTAACTTATCTTAACTAGCTCATTACCTGTCCTTTAGTTAACTCTTTCTTTTTTCTCTTTCTTGTTAGAATAATAAATGTTTAAATATTTAATTCCTGGTGGTGTAAAAGCTCCTGTATATAATATATCTGCATCTGTGGTCACGCTAATGTATATAGATTGTCAATATCAGTTGGAACTAAATCTTAACTCTAGCTGCTAGATCTGGACATATTTGGAAACAACATCTCTAAAACAGCCACCTCTGTGCTGGAGCTGGTGAGTTCATATTGTTGAAATAGAACAAATCTCATCCATGGATCAACACTTAATAGGGTCAGGTGCTGTCTTAGCCCACATTGAACTGCTTTAAACCTGTATTACTTATTTACTAAACAATGTTTAATAAAGCACTATATTGAGAATTTGCAATCCTCTTCTTCTTGGAACTAGGGACATTGAGCCAGAATAGGATGCTGAACCATCTACAAGCAGAGGAGTGTGACCAACACAGGAGAGAACTCCATCTTCCTCCAAGCAACAATATCTATGGCCAGCGCTGCTCTCAAAGAAGGGGAAGAGTAGCAATAGCTCCAATTAAGTCTTTTTGTTAAGAGTGGCTCCTTACTATTCTTCCTGTAGAACTGCCAATTTGTGGATGGTAGGGGTGAAGGGACTGGAGTCTCCGTTGTTCAGAGTGGGAACTCTGTCTGTTCTTAGTCAGCTACAGGTGGTTCACACCTCTTTGTGCCTCTGTTGTTGGGGCTCCAGGCTGGAGACTACCTTGCTGGGAGAAGCATCACCCTGCAGAAAGGCTGTGTCTGAAGAGCAGGGTAAAGAGTCATTTGAAATGGATGTCACCCCAAAACATTTCTTCTGTCGGACGATTTCTGAAGAAAACACACATTCAACAACTCAGGTTCATTGGCCATGGTCAGTGTGCATGTTTTGCTTCCACATCTGTCTGGTGAATGTAAATTTCAGGCCTGGAAGTCAGATGATGAAATCATCTACGTCCAACCATCAGCAAGCTCAAGTGTGTGGTTGCAGACTCAAGCAAGAATAAAATGCTAGGTCTGCTTGAGACGGGCTGGAGACTTGAGAAGATTCATGTGTTAAAAAGACAGATACCCAAAATCCTGAATGTAGAAGAAGTTCAGCATGTTCATCCTTCCCACCCAAAGACAGGCATCAGAGCAGAGAGGAAACAAGCAGATGGCAGTCACCTCTAGCTAAGACACTGTACAATTCTGATTGTGAAAAAAATACTGTCTTGTTTAAAAACAAACTTGGTTTATTTAGCAGTATTTTCAAATAAATAAATAAATACAGGTGGTTCATTTTCCTTGCCAAACAGACTTTTTTTTTACAGAAACATTTCATTAGTACACTTTGAAAATAATCATGCAGGCGAAAATGAAGATAGTGTGAGGCCAGACCTCAGGAGAGACATGGGATACAGGATTCAAAAGGAATAATACTATTACATTACATAATAGGGGAATATGTGCTAGCAAACATCCCAATTTACTTACTATTTAAGAAAAAGGGAAGTTCACAGCAAGTAAGAAGGTCAACATGCAGCTACTTCCAAGGTGTGACAGACTTAGGTGCAATGGACCCAGGCAGTAGCAACCCTGGTTTCCGCAAATCACCACAGTATACATATATAAACCACTGCAACCCAGCCCAAGAAGGGGCTTGTATTAACTGACATTAGCACTTATTTTTTCTAAACTCTTGAATTGGACACAAAATTATGACTTTAAAAATCATTAAGTTGTTGGATACACGTACTGTTATATAACACCCAAGCCGCATGTTCAAAGATGGATAGGCACCCAGTACCACACACTTGAAGTCACTTGGCAGAAAATCAATCTACATACTACACAACCCAGACTGAGAGTAACCAGTGTATTACCCAATTCAGGGCCTCATTTGCAATATTGTGACGCAGCATGCCGCCGAAAGCCAGCTTGCTGTGCCACACTGCGTCATTTTGAAAGTGCAGGGATGCACTGTATTTACATAAATACAATGCATTCCTGTATCTTCCTCTGCGCGGGTGCACAAACTGCTGCCTAGCGCCAACACAGACACCCTTGTGCCATGGTGGAAGTATGCCTGTGTCACATGGATGATTGTGTATGTGCAGGAAGTGACACCTTCCAGCACATATATAATCATTACTGGAGTTTTACTCTATGTGTTCTGAAGTACACATAGAAAGAGGAAAAACAGGGAGTAATAATGTTATTTCTCCCCGTTGCACCACTTTAACACCACCCCTGAGGTGGCGTAGGAAACTGACACATGTAAATCTGGGAATGCATCAGACTCCGTCACGTTCCATGGGCATTGCACGGGAACACCCACAGCAATACCCATGGAACTCTCCTTTCACGCAGAGTTATGCCTGAAAGGAGGCCATATTTACAAGGCCATGAAAAGTCACTTAAAGTGGCTTTACGTGGCCTTGTAAATATGGGCTTGCACACTACGGCACTGGGACGTCAAAAAATGTATGCTTGGTAGCGGATTATGCCGCTAGGGCCTTATAAATGAGTCCCTCAGTGATCTGCAGGTATTGTGAAATCACTTCACATGTACAAATATACCTGTGGGAAATAAAACAGGGAGATTTTTTCTATACAAAAGACAAGAATCAGCATTAATTGCCTGCACTTGGATATTGTGCTCTTTACCCCACCCTTTCTTCAAGCACATTCAGTGTGCACTGAGAAGGTCACACAGTGACATATTCAGAGACTCAAGCAGTCATGAAGTTTGACACCACTCTCACAATTTTAGCAGGTGAGACAACATACATAAACATTAAGCCAGGCATTCAACTAATGAAAGAGACAAACATACTACAATAACACTATTAATGTAAACAATACAGATAAACATGTGTGCTTCATCAATGAAAATACAGTCTAAGAACGCTTAGTTGCACAATGGCATTCTTGAGAAAGCATGGAAAAAAAACTAATACAGATGATCTTCCTGGTACAAACAGCCATAGAGAGTGTTTCAAGGAGGGATGGCCAGAAACATAGAAGGATTTGCCTCGTACCAAATGCATACAGGCATGCATAGATACAGTGGCAAGGTTCCCCACACACTAATACAATCACCCAAGGGAGGAATATTCACAGGGATGGAGACACAAGCAAGACCCCCTGAGATAAACTAAAAAACAGGGGCACAAAACTCCAGTTTCAGAAAAAAGATTCAAGATAGCCAGAGGAGGACATAAGAGACATATGAACACACAGACCTCGACTTCAGAGCAGAATGTTCTGAGAAAGATACACCAGTACAGGTACACTGAGACTCCAATATTTAGATATATACCTGAGGGTCTATATCACTTACTAAACTACACTATACAGATGTGATCACTGAGGCAGAGTACTTCTTCACATCAGGGCGGAAACTGAAATTGTATGTGAATCTCCACATCCAATGCATACAGGAAATTATACACAGACACATGTACAATCTCCACCCCTGCATCACCTCCACTACCTGCACAATCACCCAGAACAGGAGCATAGCCATTACCATCATAGCATTAGGAGAGTAGCAGGAGAATAGGGTCAACTCTGTGTCATGAATAACTTCATTGTCACCATTTTTCCTTACTAAAATATGTTCACTTTTTACAATACCATCCTGTGTCAACCTTTCATCTGTGCTCAATGTTTTATTTTGCATTTGTCACATAGTATATTATAATGTGCTATTCTCTTTGTTCATTTTAAAAGTGTAAGACTTGAAAAAAACTACCATGTGTTATAGAAAGCATAGACAAAAAAAAAAAAACTTTTCTTTGGCTGACATACAATGCATTATATGGTATGATTTTTAAATGCAAAAAAGAGATATTGGTTACAGGTAAACTATATAGCCACTCTGTAGTTATAGTTATGGATAACAGAGATGGGAATTCCTTGGAATTCTGAGTGCTAATAACTTTGCACCTGTTTGACGAAACTCCATGAAACTCTGCAGACCTATTCCTTTTTCTTCATTGGCAGATGACGACATGTTTCAGGGAGATTTGTCAAGGGGGAACAAAGATAAAAGGAGGGAGTCCCAAAATGAATTTGGGCACTAATGCATTTCTTTCATGGACTTTGTAATAATGCACAGAAGCCAAAAGCCCAGTTGGATTTCCATGAATTTTGCCAGGATTACATATTATGGTGTGAAGATGATCCTTTTGGGTACTACAGGTAAGTAGAGTGAGTATGTTTTTAAGTTAAAATGCATTTTAACTTAGTGTTATCTATTGTTGCGTACTTTCAACAAATTTCACAATATGTTGCACATAGTGAAGGCAAGGCAACATGTGACTGGCTTACGACTGCCTTTACAAACATTAAAGGCAGCCATATTTTATCGCGCTTCGATATAGGTCACTATTAGGTTGGATATTATTCACCTTTATTAAAATGGTGATAGGTACAGAAAAATATTGCTAAGTTTCCATATATTTTGTAACAAATATACAGAGTACAACATTATCACCTTGAAAGTACTGCAGTCCTTTTAAAAAATATGTTAAAAACTTAAAAGTACACTGTACTACATTGTGTTTTTAATTTTTAACATATTTAAATATTCATATCCTTTTCCATGCAGTACCACAGTAATAGCTAAAAATTGCCATGCTGCTTAAAACATGTTTTTAAATTGCACAATTCTTCCTAAACTCCTGGAAAAATAAATAGAAAATTCTAAATATATTTCCCTAACTATTAACACATTTATAAAGTGGTAGCTGCTAAGGAACAACTCTAAATCCTAATACTTACCTGCAAATAAGGCACTAACCCAGAATGCTATGTGGTTGACATTTACGTTTTGTAAAGACAGACATTAGCCAATCACCTCCTGCCTTTTTAAGGGCATGTACCATGTTGTACCTCACAACTGACACAGTATACCATGGCACAATTTATTACTAAGTATTTTAGGACTTCTAACTTTAACACTACTTAAAATATTTAGGCCCAGTACCAATAATTAACATTTACACTGCATAATCCTGGAACATTACATTTACAACTGGTCACTTACTTTCATGCTACATCTGTTTGAAGTACCACATTCCACTCTATGCCACTCCACTCTATACCACTCCACTGTCCACAACTCCATTCTATTACTGTGCACAACTCCAGTGCACAACTACACCCTACGCTTTTCCACTCTATACCACTCCAAACTTCACCCCTCCCTTGTACACTGCTCAGAATAAGGTATTCAACTGTATTCCACTCCATTCTGCGATTCTTCAATCTCCACCACTTCAGTATACACCACTCCACTCCATTCTACAACACTTCACTGTGCTGTATTACACTGTACACCACTCTATTTTATGCCACTCCAGTATAAGCCACTCCAATGTATGCCACTCAACTGTACTCTACTGCAATGTACGCTATTACACTGCACTCCATGCTATTGGACTACATGGCACTCAATTATATGTCACTACACTTTACACCACTACACTCAATGTTATTCTACTCTTCAACACTCCACTGTATGCTATTCCACTGTATGCTACTACACTCTAACGCATTCCACTCTATCATCCTATTCCACTCTACAACACTCCATTCTATGCCACTCCATTCTATGCCCCTTCACCGAACACCACTCCAATGTATGACCCTTCACTGTATGCTACTTAAATCTATGCTATTCCACTGTATGCAACTCCACCAAGGGACACTACACTCTATGCCATTGGTACTTACAACCAATCCCTCTGGGGCCAAAATGAACAGTATGGGTATCAATGGGGGCCACACAGATGACCACTGGGGGAGTGGGGGAGGGGATGTGGCTGGAGGTTGATTTGGTGGGGGCTAAGTTGGGCAGAACATGTGGAAAAAATCTATGTATGGCATTCACAAAGTACTTTTTAAATAAACTGTTCAAAAGAGTGAGAGAATGCTGAATTGTTAAACGCTTAATTTTGAAATAGTTTTGAAATAAACGTGTGGATATAACCATTCCAAAGGATGCTCAACTAATTCTAGAAAATGTGCAACTTGTGGTATAATACACATGCATTGATGGAAGAATGATAAACTCAGTCAATGGAAAGTATTTTTAATCCAAAAAGGTATTTTATTCTGATAAAAGAGCAGCATTCATATTAGGTACCCGATGCATTCTGAGTATTAGGAATCACTGAAAATGCTGGAAACACATCAATTAAATGTATATTCAAAGGCAAAGATTGAAAGTAGTTGAGGTATAATTAGTTCCTTCATATTACACACACATAGTTTAGGTGAAGAAGACATTCAGAGTAATTTCCAGTGTTCAAGAGTTGCAGTGTAAGTCTCGCAATCTTGTTGCTGCACAAGGAATGCTCCTTAGTGAATGGAGAGCACTAAGTACAAAGGCACACACAATGCAGGAAAAGTATTTTCCATAGCACAGAGTTTATGAGCTAATTTTACACTTCATCTCACAAATTAATTTCCTGTACTCAGGGACTTTTTCAGAAAGTGCAAGTCTCAAAAGGTGCTCCAGATGTACATCAGCCAATTTGTTTCCTATTTTACTTTTTAGAAAACCCATTGTGGATAAGGAACATTTGCATATATATGTGGAGACAAACATACTTAGTGCCAGATTTACAAGGCCCTAGCACCACTGGAGCATCACTTTGTGTGACGCTCCAGTGGCGCTGTGCAGTACGCCGCATTTACAAGGCAGCACTAAGTAACATTTTGTGGCTTAGCGCCACTTTGTAAATATGGGCCCCTCTGACAGTTTTCTGTGTCAGAGGAGTGTGCTCTGGGTGTTGCTGTGGGTGTTCCGCTGCAACACCCATTGGTTTTTAGGCTGCCCCAGATTCACAAGATGGTGTAAATCTATAGCAGTGCCAAAAACTAAAGCCAACCCAGGGGTGGCATTAACATGGTACAACAGTGCAATGAGGAGGAGTACTTTTATTCCTCTTCGTTTATGCTTTTTCCATGTGTGCTGCAGCAGGGGGCACCTTCCTGCACATAAACAATCAATCCCCTCAATGCAGACATCCTTGCACTAGGTGCAAGGGTGCCTGCATTGGCGCTGGCTGCTAGATTTAGCACCGGCATGGGGGAAACACAGGGGCGCACCATAGTTTAGTGTATACGGTGCATCCATGTATTACTAAAGTGACACATTGCAGTGCTGCAAATTGTGGGGCAGCACCACGCTGCGTCACGTTTTAGTAACTCTGGCCTATAGTATTTTCTGTGCCAAGTTAAAAAGAAGAGGGATTTTCCAGAGGACACACTTTGCCAGAAATCTTCTGGTTGCTTCCCCAAGAAAGAGGACTCAAGCACATAGCTGTATTGCATGTCAGTTAGTTCTATCTCAGCTTTCACCATTTTCAAACCAAGAAGTTTAACAGATTCAAGATTCCTTTCACTAACCATACAGGGATTTGCTATAAGGCTTAAAGGGGGGAGATGAGACCTCTAAGCTGATAAAAATGCCTCTTTATGTCCACATAAATTTCCTCCAGATAAGTACACAGTTTGAGGCTCAACAACATTCCTTGAACTTTTTTAATCCTCGGTGTTAAAACCTGCAATTTAGGAAGGTGAATGAGATGACCATCTTCCAGTTGCTCTCTGAACTGGTCAAGTTTACCTTCAAAGGAATATATGGCACTCATCATTCAGGACAAATGTTTTTGTCTACCTTGAAGTGCCAGATTGAAAGTGTTGAAATGTGATGAAATGTGAGAAAATGTCACACAGGAAATGGAGGATGGGGAGCCACTGCAAGTCATACTTTTCTGGGGAGGACTCTGCTTGAATAATTTAAAACTGTTCAATTTTTAGAAGCAAAGTAATAAACACTTCTAGAACTCCACCTTTGCTCAACAACCTAACTTCAATATGTACAAACAGGTCTGCATATTCACTTCCTGCATCTCGCAGCAATGATCTGAAAAATGTGTGATTGAGTGATCTTGCTTAAATAAAAATAACATTTCTTACTACTTGATTCATAACATTATTTAGTTATACTTGTTTTATTTTTGGGCACAATGCTTCCTGATGGATTATGCAATGCTAATCAATGAAAGTGGATGAATACATGTTTTTTTTTTAACATTGATACAAAACCCCTCTCATGTCCATTCATGGATGGAGGGTGCCTTATCTGTATTGAGACTCAAAAGATCGTTAAATGCCAGGTGATGAGATTTGAAGAAATTGCACATGCCATCCAATACATCTTTTCCTCATGTGTTACCATGCAATGGCAAAAGGCAGTGAAGCTCTTCCTTTGGAATGGTTTCTTGTTACAAATCTCTCACCCAAATCATTAATTAAGCTACATCACCTACATCTGTTCACTCATCAACAGCAATGCTAAAGACAGAGAATACTTGACTGCATTAATGACCTGTTCTAGAACATTGTCCGCTATTGACTCAATTCTACGTGTGCATGTGAAATCAGACAGTTTTAGTGCCCCTATTTCCTTCATAATGTTAGATTTATTATAGTAGTTAGGAAATAAAGGCCCTCATTACAACCCTGGTGGTAAATCCCGCTTACCGCTGTGCTGACGGCCGTCAAGGTACCGTCGCCGCGGCAGAAATCCGCTGCAGGTATTGCAAACCACATCTCGTAATCTGCCACAATCCAGACACCCACACAAGTCCGCCACACCAAAGGTCAGTGATAAACTGGCGATAACAAAACCTACACCATCACGCCAACAGAACTACGCCCACACTATCAAGACCCACGAATCAACCCGGCGGTCATTCAACCGTGGTAATCCATTGGCGGTACACACCACCGCGCTCAAAATGCACACACACAAACCACAACCACATTGGACAATTAAAAATACACACACTTGACACACATACACACACCCAATCCAATATGAAACACATACCCACATTACCCACAACCTCTTACAACGACCTTTTTGGAAGAAGCCCAGAGAGAGAGAATAGCAAACACAACACCAGCATCCACAGGCACACAACAACATCACTCATACAACATCCACGCACCTCAAACAACACACCACAACACATTCCACCACACATCACAACAGACAGCACCTCACACATCACCCACACCACATCATGGCACCTCAAAGACACCCCAGGTTTTCTGAGGAGGAGCTAAGGGTCATGGTGGGTGAAATCATCCAGGTAGAGCCACAGCTATTCGGATCACAGGTACAGCAGACATCCATTGCCAGGAAGATGGAGCTATGGCAGAGAACTGTAAACAGGGTCAACGCAGTGAGACAGCATCCAAGAACACGGGATGACATCGGGAAGAGGTGGAATGACCTACGGGGAAGGTGCGTTCAGTGGTATCCAGACACCAGGTAGCAGTACAGAGGACTGGTGGTGGACCCCCACCTCCTCCCCCAGAACTAACAACATGGGAGGAGCAAGTCTTGGCAATCATGCAACCTGAGGGCCTCGCAGGAGTAGCAGGAGGACTGGACTCTGGTAAGTCATATCTTTACTACTACATCCCCCCACCCTACCTGTATGCCATCACATACTCCTACCCCTACCCTCACACCCATCAACCCAAAACCCCACAGATACCCTTTCTTCTGGTGGGCACTGACGTAGAGGAAATGTAAAGTAGGAATAGATTTTACTCCCCTGTCAGGTTATTCTTACTCATTGGCCACAACCACCCACCCTGGACCACAAACACATACACTGACCATCCTCACATGCTGGCCTCTGGCCACCCCCCACCTGTATCTTCCATCGACGCCACTCCATACATTCATGTCCCATCCATCATACTCACAGTGTACTCACCTGTTTGTCTGGTGGACCGTAGAATTGCGTGCACTGGGGGAGGACCCCATGCACCAGTTTGTCCAACTCCTCCGCAGTGAAGACATGGGCCCTTTCCCCAGACACTGTAGCCATTGTCGCTTCCAGACTCAGTTCACAGCAGCACTTGCAGTGTAGGTCCTCTCCTGTTGAAGGTCAGGTATCAAGTGAGTGAACAGATAGAAAATAGGGGTCACGTCCGCAGCAGTACGTACCATCACCACCGGGGTACATCGTCATTGGCTCCTGGAACCCATAGGACCCAATGATAACCAGTGCTGAATTGCGCCACAGTCTTCGTCTGCCTACTGTGATGGTGTACAAAACCAGCGCAGTTACCTCATTTCCCCTTGTCCCTCCTTACAGGTCAGGTACCCGCCATTTCAGGTGGCCACATGGCAGGCCAACTAACTGCATCACAGCAGTTTTGTGCAGGAATACGGACATATAGTGCTAAACACAGGTTACATCACATTTGTTCTAAACACCCTTGCGAAACCTATGTGGTGTATGACCCTCTGCTCACCCTTCTCCTCCATAGTCCACGTCCGCTGGGGCAGATGATGAGATTGCGTCATCCTCCAGTATACAGACCCCTGGTGGACCTGTCGACAATGGAAGACAGACACATCATAATCACCTACAGACTTGATAGTTGCACAATCCATGAACTGCGTGCCCAGTTGGAGCCAGACCTGATGTAATCTATCCGCCATCCCACAGGAATCCCCCGTCTAGTGCTGGTCCTGTCAGTACTCCATTTCCGGGCCAGTGGGTCCTTTCAAACAACAGTGGCCATAGCATCAGGGATGTCACAGCCAATGTTCTCTAACGTTTTGTCCAGAATGTTGTCTGCCCTGCTGAAACACATGCGCAGCTACATCGTAGTCCCCCAGGTGGAGGATTTGCCTACAGTGAAAGGTGACTTCTATGCCTTGGGACATATCCCCAACATCATTGGTGCCATTGATGGTACACATGTGGCATTTGTCCCCCCCCACACAGAAATGAACAGGTGTACAGAAACCACAAAAGTTACCATTCTATGAATGTGCAGATGGTGTGCTTGGCAGACCAGTACATCTCCCATGTGAATGCCAAGTATCCTGGCTCAGTGCATGACGCTTACATTTTGAGGAATAGCAGCATCCCTTATGTGATGGGGCAACTCCAGAGGCACCATGTGTGGCTAAAAGGTGAGCCCAAGGCCCCAACACAGATTACATAGGTGTCTGGCTATGGTAGAGTCCCTAATGGTTGGTGTATGTCTCACAGTTGTCCCTCTATATTTGCAGGTGACTCTGGTTACCCCAACCTGTCATGGCTACTGACCCCAGTGAGGAATCCCAGGACAAGGGCGGAGGAACGCTACAATGAGGCACATGGGCGGACTAGGAGGATAATTGAGCGTACTTTCGGCCTCCTGAAGGGCAGGTTCCGGTGCCTCCATCTGACAGGTGGCTCCCTATACTACTCACCAAAGAAGGTGTGCCAGAAAATCGTGGCATGCTGTATGTTGCAAAGCCTGGCTTTGCGATGCCAGTTGTCTTTTCAGTAGGAGGACGGCCTGATGTTTGTCTTGTGACAGCTGTGGAGCCTGTGGATAGTGAACAAGAGGAGGCAAAAAAAGAAGATATTGACAACTGAAACAACATCATCATGCAATACTTCCAGTGAGACACAGGTAAGAGACTGGCACTGCTCCTCTCATATCAGACTACTGTAGGACATTGCATTCTTCTACCTTTTTCCCTCTGTGTATGGACCCTGACAGTTCACTTTGGCTTTCCATTTTACAGATCTGTGTACCACTGTCTGCCTTCTGCTATGTTTACTGCGGCCCAACAACTGTCTAACAGTGGTATGTAAAAATTTGCATTGGCATTGCTATTTTTCTGAAAGTTTGCAATAACACATTTGTGAAAGTACAGACTGAATCCAGATTGATTTGTGATTCAAGGGTGTTTATTTCTGTGCTAATAAGTGGAGGGGGCTGTGCAATGGGCTGGGGTGATGGTGGAGGAATGTCCATGGTGGAGTCCAGTCTATTGGCATCACTGGTGCATTGTCCAAGGGGGCATATGAAGTGGAGTAATGGGAGTTGAAGGTGGACAGGGTAACAGAGTGGGACAGAAGGGTGACTATCAGGAGAGTCCTATTTCCTGGTGGGGGTCTTGGCAATGTTCTCTGTCTTGTGCCTGGATCGCAGGGACCGTTTGTGGAGTGGTTCTCCTACTGCAAGGGGTGGGGTGCTGGTGGCCTGTTGGTCCTGTGACGGGACCTCCTGTCCACTAGTGCCGGCGGAGGTGGAGGGCTGTTCATCGTTCAGGCTAGTGTCAGGGTCGTGTGCCACTGTGTCCCTCTTAGTTTTGGCCATGTGTGTCAGCAACCCTGCAATGGTGACCAGGGTGTTGTTAATGGACTTCAAGTCCTCCCTGATCCCCAGGTAGTGTTCCTCCTGCAGCTGCTCGGTCTCCTGAAACTTGGCCAGTGCCGTGCCTATGGTCTCCTGGGAATGATGGTATGCTCCCATGATGTTTGAGAGTGCCTTGTGGAAAGTCGGTTCCCTGGGCCTGTCCTCCCCCTGTCGCACAGCAGTCCTGCCATCTTCCCTGTTATCCTGTGCCTCTGTCCCCTGAACCGTGTGCCCACTACCACTGACCCCAGGTCCCTGATTGTCTTAGGTTAGTGGGTTTGCCTGGGGTCCCTGTAGTGGTGGACACACTGCTGATTGACGTGTCCTGAGGACAGTGGCATGGGCCCGCTGGGTGGGTGCTGTGGGGGTATTTCCTGAGGGAGGAGGTTCTGTGGTTGTTTGTGACAGTGGCAGGGGAACCGACTGTCCCGAGGTCCCTGATGGGCTGGGCTGTCATCTTGATCCAGGCATGCAGAGCTGCTGCCGTCACTGTGGGCCTCTTCTGTGGGGGGACTGGATATGTCGGGCACCTCCTGTCCGGTGAGCTTGGGATGGGGTCCTGTTGGGGGGTAAATGCATAGTTATTGTATATGTGTGTGCCCTCTTGTCCAATGTGAGAGTTACCCTCTACTCCTGTGGTTGGCTTATTGTCTTTGGCCTTGTGTGATTGTTAATTTTGGTGCCTGGGTGAGTATTTGTACTGGACATGCTTTGGTGATGGGTGTCCATGCATTGGTGTGATATGCAGGCCTTGGGAACCTACAGTGTCTGGGGAAAGGGCCCCTGTCTTCACTCCGGAGGAGTTGGACAAACTGGTGGATGGGGTCCGCCCCCAATACACGCAATTCTACGGTCCACCAGACAAACAGGTGAGTACACTGTGAGTATGATGGATGGGACATGAATGTATGGAGTGGCGTCGATGGAAGATACAGGTGGGGGGTGGGCAGAGGCCAGTATGTGAGGTTGGTCAGTGTATGTGTTTGTGGTCCAGGGTGGGTGGTTGTGGCCAATGAGTAAGAATAACCTGACAGGGGAGTAAAATCCATTCCTACTTTATATTTCCTCTACGTCAGTGCCCACCAGAAGAAGGGTATTTGGTGTGCCATCGCCAAGGAAGTGCAGACTCTGGGGGTCTACCATAGACGGAGCACCCACTGCCGCAAAAGATGGAGGACCTGCGCCGCTTGATCAAGAAGACTGCGGAGGCCCAGCTGGGGATGGGCTCCCAGTGTGGAATGGGTGGCTGTCGCACCATGACCCCCCTGATGTACCGGATCCTGGCGGTGGCATATCCAGAGTTGGATGGGTGCTTGAGGGCATCACAGCAGCCACAAGGAGGTGAGTACTGTCTCATGCAGCTGACTCTGCACGCTTTATGAGGTTTATGGGTGTGAGAAGAGGGCTGTGGGTTCCCCTAGGGCAGGTCAAGCATGCCAGGGTAGTTCCATTGTTAGGCAGGCTCAGTGCCAGTCCAACCCCAAAAGTGGAAGTGGCCCTCTATACCTAGTCAGGCACCTGTGGGTTTCAGGTGTGCATCAAATGGGTATAGGCCCAGTCCATGAAGGGCATGTGATTTTCCCCTGAACTGTTAGTGCATGGCCTACTGCATAGGGCTGCTCCCTGTATGTTGTGTCCGCCAACGGTGGTGTTGTTGCAGGCATTGACCGTGTCTCTCCTCTGTCTTTCCCCCCCTTTTTGTCACTCTGTCCTTGTGTGTATTAGCATCATCTGGCGGAGGAGCAGTGGCACAGGACCAGGAGGGAGCTGCGACCCACATGGCCCTGGAGGGTGAATGTACGGAGTCTGAAGGCACCAGTAGGACGGAGGGTGATGGGAGCTCCACGACTGGGACAGGAGGAGACACCAGCGACAGCGACTCCTCCTCTGATGGGAGCTCCCTTGCGGTGTCAGGTACCTCTGTGCCCACTGTTGCGGTCGCCACCCTCCCTACGAGCACCGCCCTCCCAGCAGCCCCTCATCGAGTTTCCCATGCCATGATTTTGCACTCACAGGGCACTAGCCCCCTGCAACTGAGATCTCCCAATCGATTCAAGTCACTATGATGCTGCAGTATTTGCAGCTGTCAGCTCCTACCTGCATCTCTAACCCCACTGGTGTAAAACGAAGAAGCAGTAGAAAGCATCCTGGGTACCGCTGTTCCTGATGCTGGTGGACAATGTCTGCAGCACTACCACATACACAGGTATGTGTATGTGTAAGTTTTAGGGCTGGCAAATAGAGTCCAAGCATGTCTATTTTCGCACCACAATCAGCAAAGAGGGATATCTGCAGGAGGACCGAGAATGATAGTAACATTTGTTGAGAAACCATGTGAAGAAACGAGGACTGACTTGGGCCCAGCGGCAGTTGTAGGTTACTGAATTTTAACAAAGTAAAATAAACAACCTAGCCAGACTAAAACTGAGATTCCCATAGCAAACCAGCCCCATCTAGACCTGGGCCCAGCTGACGCACTTTGACTAACAAGCTGCTAACTAAAAACATGCAACCACGTTGTGAGCTGCTGCACTGCACCATGTGCTTTATAATGTGTGAAATGCCAGCTTAGTGGGGTGCCAGGTCCTGAGTCCCTTCCTTAGCAACATTGGACACAGTAAAGGTATATGTACCTAATGGCAAACCACAAGAGGTGCCCATCAGGACAGCAACATAAAACATAGTGCCAGCAAACTTATATGGTGTCCAGTTGTGGAGACCTCAGATAGCCCAGAGCCAAGAAGTGATGTATGAGGTAAGGTGTGTAGCCCAAATGTACATGCAAAGGGCTGTCACACATGTAGGCATGTTGGGCTTTGTTGTATCTAGTCTAGATGGATAAAACAGCTCTGTTACCCCACTTCCATCAAAACCTGCAGCTCAGTATATGTACTTATTTGAGGACCACATGTGCTCATGCTTCAGAATAGGGCATTCCAGTATGTGGTCAATCTAAAATGTATGGTTGAGCATGTAAAGTGTTAATATTGTATAAAGCACACCTAAAGTTTTTGGAAAGATGACCCATAGTCAGGGCCATTGGAATAATGTGACAGGAGACGGACAGATTAAATGCAGTGTTGAGTAAATTATGCATCAAAAACATGCATGTTATGCATCATAATGTGGTATTTTTTGTAGTAGGGTTACCTAATTCTTTTTTCATTTTTAAACTTGGTAACGCTGTGTGGGCATTGGATGCACCCGATTAGTACCAATCTAATACCCAAATATATACCAATAAGGAATTCAAAGGTGACAAGCCTAGCTTTGTAAAGGGCCTTTCATTGCGTTATGACAAATGTTGCTACATCTTCAGTAACTTTTGAACTCTTTGAGCTAGAAATAAAATTATTTTTGCTAAAATCTGTAGATTATGTGGCAGATGATGGATTATGTGGCAAATGTGACAATTCTATAGCTATGCGAAAATCGCTGCAGCCTCACAATCGCATAGTTCCAGTGGCCCTGCCCATAGTAAAGCACCTGGTTAAGGAAACTGTTTTGCTGAGCTAGAAATCATGCATTCCTTTCCATTGCTGTAAAGATCCTCCTCAATCTCTCACTGAGTCATTGGCCAGGAATGTTCCTTACTTGCAGGACAACACAGGCCATGCTACAGCTGCAGATCTACTGCAGGCTATCCACAGGCACAGAGAAATTAGGAAACAAAGAGTGTTAAAACAAAATGCAGTGCATGGCAAAAAGCACTGTAACAGAAATAAAAAAAAGGCACTTTATTTTACAAAACCTTTCCTACATTAAAATTAAGATAACTGTTATATCGTAAGTGGCAAAAACGTTCTGATATTCTGTTGCTTTCTGCCCCAGGACAGAAAATTAGTCTACCTAATAAAATACAAGTTAATTTGCAGCTTTTTGCAAGTAAACTACTTTCCATGATCACGTGGTCAACTATCAGAACATTGGAACCACACCAGAGGATAAGCCCTGTCCCTACATAAAGTTGAATCTCCTTTAGAAAGAAGCCCAACCAAAAAACAAAATGATGTTGGGTGGCTACAAAATGTTCAGGTTAAAACTGGCCTAGCAAATACATTTATTCCCTTACTAATTTTACAAATATTGGAATTTTGTATTAATTTTATTAAGAATCATGGGCCAGATGTAGGAAACGATTTGCGACTCACAAACGGCAAAAATGGCCGTTTGCGAGTCGCAAATGTGAGTTTCCTATGCAGAAATGCATTTTGCGAGTCGGGACCGACTCGCAAAATGCATTTCCGACTCGCAAATAGGAAGGGGTGTTCCCTTCCTATTTGCAACTCGCAGTGGGATGCAATTCCATTTGCGACCGCGTACGCGGTCGCAAATGGAGTCGCAGTTACCATCCACTTGAAGTGGATGGTAACCCACTCGCAAATTGGAAGGGGTCCCCATGGGACCCCTTCCACTTTGTGAATGGACCCAAAAATAATTTTTCAGGGCAGGGAGTGGTCCAAGGGACCACTCCCTGCCCTGAAAAAATACCGAAACTAAAGGTTTTTTTTTTTTTTTTAAGTGCAGCTCGTTTTCCTTTAAGGAAAACGGGCTACACTTCAAAAAAAAAAAAACTGCTTTATTTAAAGCAGTCACGAACACGGAGGTCTTCTGACTACAGCAGGCCTCCATGTTTGCGAGTGCATTGATTCGCTATGGGGCCGCAATTTGCGACCCACCTCATGAATATTCATAAGGTGGGTCATTGCGACCCCATAGCGAGTCGCAGTCGGTGTCTGAGACACCGTACTGCATTCCAAATTGCGAGTTGCAATTTGCGAGTCGCTGGGACTCGCAAATTGCAAGTCGCAATTTGGAAGTTTGCTACATCTGGCCCCATGTATCTGGCTCCTTAAAAACACCTTCTCTGTTTCCCTGGAGCTCCCACCCTCGCTTCGGCAAACACACCCTGCCCCCACCTCACTGTTCTCTGGGCGCCTCCCATCTCTTGGCAAGCTGACTTACTTTAAAAAACTAAACTATGGCTGGAGATCCTCAGTAAGGTGCATGAGTTGCCCTTCCTTGGTACAGAGCCCTTCTGCAGGCAGCTTGGCTTCAGATGAGCTCCGGGTGGATCAGGTGAGAGACTGATTCCGGTGGCGACGCATGGCTGGCAAAAATGCACAGCTGTGGCATTAAAAGGAGGTGGTGAGGAAGGGCTGAAGGCTGGTAAGACAATGTCTATGCTGGGCTGGAAAGGAAAGCCAGTAACCTCCATGCCCTTTTGAGAAGCCTCTTCTTCTGCCAGCTGCAAGTGAATGATGTCACTGAGTAGGAAGGCGGGGGCCACAAGCGAGCAGGTAGACACTAATTTCCTGAGCATGCTCTGTCTCCTCTCTATGCAACTACACTCTATGCCAATCCACTCTACTCTATTCCACTGTATGACACTGCACTGAGCAATACTACACTCTAAGCCTCTCCAGTTTATGCCACTCCACTCCATGCTGTTCAACTCTTCTACACTCCACTCTACGCTATTCTACTGTGTACCACTACGCTCTACGCCACTTCACTGTACACCACTCCACTTTATGCTATTATACTGTACGCCAATCCACTGTACCCCACTCCACTCTTCCTCAATATACACCACTAATATCTATGACTCTAATGTGTACGACCAAGTCCTCCACTCTACTGTATGACACTCCATTCAATGACACAAAACCATACACATTGAAATACATTTTTATTTTTAAAAAATCAATGAAAGCTAAACACTTGTTATAGTTAGGAACGCTTTATTTGTTCTTTCTATACTAACCAAACCTAACCTACAGAAAGATAGCTAATTCTTAATATATAGTTTAATCTTAAATGTATATATTGAGCACCACCTTTACTATAACTTTATTTTTTCTTTAGATACAAACTAAACTTAAACTACACTAAACTTATAAAATATAAATGCATGCCTTTAATTTATAATTTGCACAACACCTTCAAATTATTTTATCTCACACATCCTTACATAGTATATTGAACTCAGTAGCTGTGCTACATTACCTACAATCAGCCATTGTAACATACACAGTATTCTCATAAATAATGTGCTTTGCGATATCATAAGTGGTGTTGTAAAAGCTATAATTATATTTGGCATAAGTGATATAATAGTAAAGGGTATAAGCAGTGCATTTAGAAGGAGCAGGTCATAGTTAATATACCGCAGCTACAAGTCCAATACACTGTTTATGGAGGTGCACAAGTTAAAACAATTTGAAAGTGCAGTGTAAATTATAAATTAAAGCAATAGTTTCCAATCTTTTGACTTCTATGGACCCCCACTTTCTTATTACTGGAACCTGGGGACCCCCACTGCATCATTATTGGAATCAAGAGACCCCTTATTGAGTCATTACTGGAAGCTACGGACCCGGGCTTAAACACTGTTGACAATTTGAACCACAAAATAACACACAAACAAAAATATAGAAACACGCATTCATTAAACAAAAGATAGCACATTTTACTTAATTTGCAAAGAACTATAAATGAAACAAATAGAAAAGTTAGAGCTTATCTATATTGTATTGAAGCCACACATCATCCATACTATAATGTTTTGATGCACCGCTCACGTGAGGATACTAATTTAATTTTTAGCTCCCAGTGTCATATTCCTTGACATTTACAGTATGTTTTAACATTTTCAACTGCCACTTTATTTATAAACACTTTATTAATATGTTAATATTAATTTATTTTCTAAGCAGTCACGAACCCCCTGAGGAGGCTTCTCTTCTCTATCCTCCAGTGGTCCCCGGCCACAGGTTGAGAATCACTGAATTAAAGGTATAAGTATACATTTATATTTTTAAATTTTTTAGTAGGTTTTGTAAAAAAATAAACAGTAATTTAAATGTGGTGTGTGAATTATAAAGTTAAGGTATAACTAAACCTTTAGAATATTCTTCATTTAGGTTAGCAGCTGAATGAGAGTGCAGACTACAATTTAAAATAAGCCTCCCTTATGGGGCAAAGACGGCAGAAGTATATGAAATTAGTCAGTGCACAGTTAATGGCAACTAGTGAAGAATTAATGAGTTTGCATGTACAAACATTGAATCAACTAGTCCATTCCTCTACATGCAATGATGGCGGTGTGCTGGCTAAAGAATGTTTTTTTTGACTTGCCTATATCTTTGGCACCGTTTAACGAGTCTTCACAAACGTTTCCAAAACAAGTGTCAGGTTAGGACTTAATGTGCATGGAATGTTTCGAGGTGATCCATCAAGCAGGAGCCATGAAATGCGGGGGTAAAAAATAGTTTTTCCCCTGACAATACCCATAGAGATTTTAGACAAAACTGCAGCCCAAACTACTTGTCAGAATTACACCAAATTTGGCAAAAAGGTAGCTCTTCGTCCAGTAAACACCCCTTTTCTATTTGGTGCAAATCCATTCAGTAGTTTTTGAAATATTAAAATAAAACCAAAATTGTATATTTAGAGGCATGAACTCCTGATCTCATGCAGAGATCGGATAGAGCCGAGTCCCAGAAAAAAAGATTACAAAAAAGATAAGGGTCAGTGTAGGAACACCCTGAGCCCCTATCTTTGGTCCAGGGGTCCCACTGGGATGCCAACAGTAAGTAAGTATTTTTTATTGGTTAATAAAAGCCATAAAACGTTCCTTCTTCAAATAAATAGCACAAGTCATAATTAATACAATAAATAATGAAAGACATAACCAGTGCAATAAACACTTTAACCATTCATGAAACCATTTACAAGGGAAGAACATGATTAAAATCATGATAAAGCACAAAATGACCCCCCATCCACATCCTTCATACCTATTAACCTCCCATTAAACTGTTTTCTAGCATATAAAAAATAGTTACAATTCTGATAAAACATGGGATAACTCCTCCCTGGCATTACCCATATCTTCTAAGATTAAAGGGGGAACCAGACCTTAGATCAAGTTTTTAGGCATTTTTTGGTCGGCAACCATAGATTCCTAGTAGCAGAGTACCAAAAGACATTTGGTATTTAAAAGATGCTAGCTGAATTCAAATACAAAGTTGGAAAAAAACAGTGTATTACAATTCTTCAGTCAAGTAACTAAGGCCCATATTTATACTTTTTCAGCACCGCATTTGCATCATTTTTTGACGCAAAAGTGGCGCAAACTTACAAAATATAATTTTCCTCTCTACTCTGATCTATTGGTTGCCAGCTCTTAAATCAGGCTTTTAGCCATTTTTTTTTGTTGGCGGTAGCCATGGGTTCCTGGGAGTGGAGTGTCAAATGGCATTTGATATTTAAAATTGCCAACTTAATTAAAGTACAAAATTGGCCTAAAAGTGCATAACCTTCTTTCAGCCTGGTGACTAGGTACTGAGTAGATGGGAAATAATTACCTCTTAACCACAGTATACACATCCTTGCCCAATTCCTATGAGGGTACTTTGCTCTATTAGTTATCCAGTTCCCATAATCCCTAAGTTCTTGGAGAGGCAATAAGAGAAGTAAAGATTTCCAAAAATTGGACCAGCCTAATGTTCAGTATTTCATTTCTTGGATCGAGTGCAGCGATTTGGGCCTGTCTACATGTTCTAATCCCTAAATCATTAAATTCTTTCTTCAACATTTTTCTTCTTTGAATAGCCAAAGCTGGGAAAATGCAGACCACGTGCCCTAAAGTTTCCGAAGTGAGATGGCATAAGAGACCTTCCTGATTAGCTCTTTGTAACTCATTTTTCCATTTTGGCATGAGGTCTAGCATTGGCATATCTCCTATCCTTAGCCTTAAAAAATGTTGTTTAATTTTCAAAGAATAAGGTGCGGCCATCATTGGTGATTCTTTATATGTTTTATATAGTTTAAGAACCAACCAACCATGAGATCTTTTAGCCAGTTCCTCTCTATCTTCTAGACAGCTATGTAGTTTACTTGATTTATTCACTACTTTCTTAAATGCTGGAGTAGACAGCATCTGGTCCCATAAGTCATCCAGATCCAGCTGCTTTAAACTTCTTTCCAAATACTCTTTATAATTACTATTGCCCCTTTCAAGGTTAATTTCCTGCCATACTAAATTGGCTAACTTCCCTTCTGGGGCATTCCAAAATTTATGACAACATTTAATAAACGCTGCAGGTCTAGCTAATGACTGCTTTACTAGCAAGAATTCCAGTCTAGGTAACCGAAAAACTTGCTTGTAGGATTTTACCAAAGGTTTATCCAGGAGAGCTTCCTCCAACCCCCCATTACTTCAGTACCAAAAGCGAGCGTTGGTAGTAATTTTGCTTTCGTTGCTGCTGTTAGCGGTTTAAGGGTATGCCCAGGGATGGTTTTTGCTAGAGTTCCAAAGTCATGATTGAGTGCTTGCATTTTATTCTTAATCACTTCCCTGTGACACGCATATGTTCCTCTTGAATCTATTGTGACCCGTAAATACCTATAGGTGTCCACTTCCTCTATTATCTTTCCACTTAAATGCCACTTACGTTGACTGAATGGTCTACGGTTGAGGACAATCATTTTTATTTGACTCTGGTTTATTTCCAGCTCATTTGTTTTTGTATACCCTCCTAGATTATTCATCAGTTTTTGCATACCTATTCTAGAGTTGCTAAGCAACAGCAAGTCATCCGCATATATCAGGTTGGATAATTGATGACCACCAAGTGTGGGTGAATGGGCAGACTGGCTATTTAACATTGTCGAGAGGTCTGTGATATAAAGATTCAAAAGAACTGGTGCTAAAATGAAGCCTTGTTTTAAACCAACTGTTTTAGCTGCCCTGGATAAATATGAGCTATCCCCAAGCTTAACCTTCACCCATGTATCAAAATATAGTAATCTAATAGCATTCAAAATGGTTGAGGGCAGCCCCCATTGCTGTAATGTTTCCCACGGATTGCTACAAGGTACACAGTCAAAAGCTGCTTTAAAGTCAATAAAGCACAAATATAATGGGGTCCCTGTTGCATTTGCTCTACTGATAATCAGACCCAGCACCATGAAGTTCCTTATTGTACCCTGCATCTTAATAAAACCTATTTGATTTATAGGAAGTCTGCCATTATCTACTGCTCAAGACCCTACGTGCTGCAGCAAGCATAAAGAAAAGTATTTAAGGTCCACGTCTAGGAGGGACATTAATCTGTAGTTACTTGGAGAGGCAGCCTTCCCTCCCTTATATATAGGATGAATTATGGAACCCTTCCAACTAGCCAAGACGATTCCAGTTGATAAAACGTGATTGAACATTGCAGCCAGGAAATCCGCCCATCTTTTCGTTGACTGTTTAAACAGTGCTTGTGGTAGTACGTTAGAGCCAGATGCAAAGTCAGATTGTGATTTCCCAATGCTCTTCATTATCTCTGATGCTGTAATTACCAAGGTGTTCAAATCGTCGTATTCCTAGGTATCCTTCTCCAACTGGGCTGGCACAACTCCTCTGCGTTATGGGCTGCTTTTGGGCCTTTTTCAAAAGAATTGATCAATTTCCAAAAACGTTTTGAGTCTGATAATCCTGTCGCACAGTGCAGTTTGGCCCATAATGCTTCCTGATGGAGATCATATTTCCTTTTTTAGGAGCCTCCTTTGCTCCTGGGGGGTACTTAATAATGTTCCATCCTCAGGGGATTTGCACAGTTGCCTCAGCAGCCTCTATACAGCAGCTTTCCTTATGTGAACCATGCATGGCATGTGTATACCATTACGATATCCCAGTTGGGCTCCCTTTTTTGTTTTTTTCGAGGGGCCTTGGCTTCTAAGATCTCCCAGACCAATAAGGAAAAGAAGCTTTTAAAAAAACCATTGCAAAATATGTGAATATTTACAATTTTTGCCATGAATTTTAAAAAAAGCAATTGCTTGTGCTTTCTATTTTGCTCCCAGATGGGTCAGGTCCCAGGATCATCCCCAAAATAAAGGGGGGTGCACCCATCCTAAGGCTTATGAAAGGACCACCACTTCCATGGGTCTGAATATTATATCAGGGACCAACACCTCTCTAGGGCAAGAAATAAAAAATGAACAAGGGGCCCAGCAAACCTCCCTAGACCTTGGGGACCATGACCTACCAGGGGCCAAATTTAGAACATTTGTTGGGGGAGGGGTGCGGACCCCTGAGCTCCCAGGACTGTGACCTTCGCTGGGACTCTGGTCAGCTTCTTTCTACCTGTAGCTTACAGAGAGTCAACTTCTGGAGTTGCAGAAGCAAGGTAAAGTCATTTTCTTGGTGAAGTCCAAAGTGTGCAGCTGGTGCAGTCATCCAGATGCAGACCAGGGTTCAGCAGGGCAGTCCTTCTTCTCCAGTATCTTCTTCGAACAGGGATCTAAATTGTGGTGCGACTCTGCCATATTGTGGGGTGTGAAACAGGTAGATGCTCCTGTCCAATGGGTTGCAGTCCACCACCCTTCCTCCAACCCCCCATTACTTCAGTACCAAAAGCGAGCGTTGGTAGTAATTTTGCTTTCGTTGCTGCTGTTAGCGGTTTAAGGGTATGCCCAGGGATGGTTTTTGCTAGAGTTCCAAAGTCATGATTGAGTGCTTGCATTTTATTCTTAATCACTTCCCTGTGACACGCATATGTTCCTCTTGAATCTATTGTGACCCGTAAATACCTATAGGTGTCCACTTCCTCTATTATCTTTCCACTTAAATGCCACTTACGTTGACTGAATGGTCTACGGTTGAGGACAATCATTTTTATTTGAGTCTGGTTTATTTCCAGCTCATTTGTTTTTGTATACCCTCCTAGATTATTCATCAGTTTTTGCATACCTATTCTAGAGTTGCTAAGCAACAGCAAGTCATCCGCATATATCAGGTTGGATAATTGATGACCACCAAGTGTGGGTGAATGGGCAGACTGGCTATTTAACATTGTCGAGAGGTCTGTGATATAAAGATTCAAAAGAACTGGTGCTAAAATGAAGCCTTGTTTTAAACCAACTATTTTAGCTGCCCTGGATAAATATGAGCTATCCCCAAGCTTAACCTTCACCCATGTATCAAAATATAGTAATCTAATAGCATTCAAAATGGTTGAGGGCAGCCCCCATTGCTGTAATGTTTCCCACGGATTGCTACAAGGTACAATCCTGTCGCACAGTGCAGTTTGGCCCATAATGCTTCCTGATGGAGATCATATTTCCTTTTTTAGGAGCCTCCTTTGCTCATGGGGGGTACTTAATAATGTTCCATCCTCAGGGGATTTGCACAGTTGCCTCAGCAGCCTCTATACAGCAGCTTTCCTTATGTGAACCGTGCATGGCATGTGTATACCATTACGATATCCCAGTTGGGCTCCCTTTTTTGTTTTTTTCGAGGGGCCTTGGCTTCTAAGATCTCCCAGACCAATAAGGAAAAGAAGCTTTTAAAAAAACCATTGCAAAATATGTGAATATTTACAAATTTTGCCATGAATTTTAAAAAAAGCAATTGCTTGTGCTTTCTATTTTGCTCCCAGATGGGTCAGGTCCCAGGATCATCCCCAAAATAAAGGGGGGTGCACCCATCCTAAGGCTTATGAAAGGACCACCACTTCCATGGGTCTGAATATTATATCAGGGACCAACACCTCTCTAGGGCAAGAAATAAAAAATGAACAAGGGGCCCAGCAAACCTCCCTAGACCTTGGGGACCATGACCTACCAGGGGCCAAATTTAGAACATTTGTTGGGGGAGGGGTGCGGACCCCTGAGCTCCCAGGACTGTGACCTTCGCTGGGACTCTGGTCAGCTTCTTTCTACCTGTAGCTTACAGAGAGTCCACTTCTGGAGTTGCAGAAGCAAGGTAAAGTCATTTTCTTGGTGAAGTCCAAAGTGTGCAGCTGGTGCAGTCATCCAGATGCAGACAAGGGTTCAGCAGGGCAGTCCTTCTTCTCCAGTATCTTCTTCGAACAGGGATCTAAATTGTGGTGCAACTCTGCCATATTGTGGGGTGTGAAACAGGTAGATGCTCCTGTCCAATGGGTTGCAGTCCACCACCCTCTGGGTTGACCACTTCCTTCAAAGGTTAGCAAAAACCAGTGCCAGAAAGCAACATTCTCTAAAAAATCAAGACAACAAAAATTGGAGTTTAGATCTTGATGAGCCCACCCACTGGTGTGGCTAAGTCCCCTTTAACACACCCCTTCCAGACCCTTTCCTAATCTTATCAGTGAGGCTCCCATCTGTCTGGGGTGCAGGAAATGGAGGATGTCCAGTTTGAAGACCAGCTGGGCTACTCTTTTCCCATTCTGCTCTGCCATCTGCTGTAGCAGTTCTCCACCCACCAGATGCTTCTTCACACCTCATTAAGGTAGCCTGTCTCAGGCTGCCAGAGGCTGACCAACCAGGAAAAAGCACTACAGGGCTGAATTTGGTACCTTTCAGAAAGAGTTCTACATCTCTTTCCCTGTGCTAGTTATATTACATTTTAGATTGGCAACTTGTTGGATTCAGTATAACATTTCATTTGGTACCAAACTTGATATTTTTACTCAACTGCATTGGAAATAAGTCTTTATTATTTTAAAATAAAGTCTCACAATGTTAGCCTGTAGAGTCCTTTGAATACAATGGGGAAAACAAATGTGGCTGTTTTTCCCTCACCAGGGCTCTTAAAACATATTTTATAAAGTATCTACTTATATTTACACTGCACCCAACCCATGGGGCACCCGGGGCAGACCTTCGGGGTTACATATATTCACAAATAAGGTAGTTTGAGACTTTTGGAAGTACTTTTAATTCTAACGTTAACTTGGGATTAATTTTACCCTAAAAGCAGCCAGCAAGGCAGGCCTGCCTTTACAATGACACTGGACACCACAGTAGTGACTGTATGCCCTACCATGTACAAGGGACTTATAGGTAGGTTGTCAGAGCCAGTTATAATTAAGTCTAATTTTCATATACCATTTTAAACAAAGCACTGGCTGTGGGACTGGTCAGCAGTGCCCAGGGCATAGTAAAAAAACACCAGTTTTGGATAAAAATGGTAGCAAAAAGTAAGGGGGCTTCTCTTATCAGCCCAGTTTTCCCACATCCACTCTATGCCACATCACTTACTTGACTAAACTCTACTCTATTCCACTGTGCACCACTACACTTAACACTCTATTCTACACTACTCCACAGTATGCTATTTTACTGTATGCCACTCTATGCTATAGAACTGTACTCCATTTCACTCTACACCACTCCAGTTTATGCTATTCCACTGTATGCCATTACACTGTACCTCAGGCAATTCTATGCCATTCTATTGTACGCTACTCCAGTGTATGCCACCCCACTCTATGCAATTCCACTTTAGCCCACTCCACATTATGCTACTCCACTCTACCCTACTCCATTGTACATATTCTAATGTATGCCACTCCACTGTACATCACTACACTGTATCTCACACCACTCTATGCCCCTCCACTCTATGCCACTCTACTCTGCGCTATTCCACTGTGGGTCACTCCACTCTAACACACTCAACTATACACCATTGCACTGTATGCTACTACGCTGAATGCTATTTCAATGAAAGGTGCCACCTCTATGACACTCTATTCTACACTAGTGGAATGTATGCCACTTTACACTATAACTCTTTAATCTATGCTATTCCATGGTATATAACTCCACCCTTTCCCAATCCACTGTATGTTATTTCACTCTATGCTACTGCACTGTATGCCACTCAACTGTACACCACTTCACTGTACACTATTACACTTTACACCACTCCACTTTCTGCCATTACATTGTATGCTATTCCATTTTGTGCCACTATACCCAACTTCACTTCATGCTACTCCACTATGCTCTGCTCAACAACACTATACTCCTCTCATCAACAATCCTCGCTCCTCCACTGTACAATCTCCACTCCACAGTAGTGTACTCTCCATTGTACTCCTCTCAATGCCACTGTATATCAATTTACTTTATTCTATAGCACTTTACGATACTTTACTCCACTATATGACACGCTACTCGACTAGCTTCTACAAGATTTTCCAACAATCTACAATACAGAGGCCAGACCACTGTAACACACACCACACACCACAGAACTCTACAACTCGTTATTCCCCTGTATACTATGCTACGCTACTCTACTCGATTCCAAGCAACTCTAAAACATGCTACTCCATTCTATGCTACACCAATCCACTGGGCTACACTACACTCAGTTCCAATGCATCATACTTTACCCTTCTCTATGGCACTGAACAACACTCCACTCCACACTGCCCCACTGAACCACACTGTACTCCACTCTACACAAATCCACTCTATGCCACTGCACTCTGTGTTAGTACACTCTATGCTACAACACTCCACTAAATTCTATTCCTCTCTACACCACTCCACTCTATGACACTCCACTCTGCACTATTGCACTGTGTGCCACTACACCTTTCCTCACTCACCTCACTTCACTGTACACTGCTCCACTCTACACCACTGTACTCTATGCTACTCCACTGTATGCTATTATACTCTACTGCACTACACTCTATCCAACTCCACTCTTCCCCACTCCACTGTGTGCTATTCCATTGTGCACCACAACACTTTTTGCAACTGCAGTCGACAACACTCCATTGTATGCCACTTTACACTATAACTCTTTAATCTATGCTATTCCATGGTATATAACTTCACCCTTTCCCAAACCACTGTATGTTATTTCACTCTATGCTACTGCACTGTATGCCACTCAACTGTACACCACTCCACTGTACACTATTACACTTTACACCACTCCACTTTCTGCCATTACATTGTATGCTATTCCATTTTGTTCCACTATACCCAACTTCACTTCATGCTACTCCACTATGCTCTGCTCAACAACACTATACTCCTCTCATCAACAATCCTCGCTCCTCCACTGTACAATCTCCACTCCACAGTAGTGTACTCTCTATTGTACTCCTCTCAATGCCACTGTACATCAATTTACTTTATTCTATACACTCAGTTCCAATGCATCATACTTTACCCTTCTCTATGGCACTGAACAACACTCCACTCCACACTGCCCCACTGAACCACACTGTACTCCACTCTATGCAACTCCACTGTACAAGACTATACTACAATCTGTGTCCCCTATACAACACAGTATTTCACTCTATGCTTTACACTCCTGTGTACAACACTCTACTCCACTTGATTATACTTTTCAACACTGTATCACACACCATTCCTCTGTACTGTACAAGATGCCACTCCAGCACAATTTACCCAATTCTATACTACTCCTACCCAAACTCGTACTCTCCATTTCACTGTACTATACCACATGCCACTGTAGCATATAACAATTTACTCCACTGTATGCCACAGCACTTTACTCCACTCTACTCCACTGTACTCTTCTCTACAATACGCCACTCCATTCCACTTCACTTCACTCTACTCCAATCTACCCCACTCCCCTGTGATCCACTCCACTGTACAAACTCTACTCTATGCCACTCCACTATACACACTACATTGTATGCAGTTCCACTGTATGAGTATGGTGCTCCACTGTACTAAATTCCACTCTACTCCACTACACTCTATGCTACTCTGTGACACTATTATCCATGATAGTACACTTTCCCACACTCTTCTCAACTTTACTGTACCACCCTCCACTTAATGACACTCCTTTCAACAATAGTAAACTCTACAATTAAAAAAAAGAAAATAACAGAGGTTAAACCTTTGTTATAGCCATGCAAGCTTTATTTATTCTTGTTATACAAACCATACTTAAAATACACAAACATTAGAAATTCTTAGGTCATCGCAAAATCTTAAATTCATAATTTATGTACCACCTTTACATTAGTCAAACTTTATTTATTCTACAAACAAAAGTTTAAGTACCCAAAAATATACATTTCTAAACTAATACTTGTTAGAAATAGGGTCTCTAGTTGGCAGAGGTTTGCACCCTGCCCATGTTGGAACCACAGTCCTATTCAGGGTAAGTCAGTTCTACACCATAAAGTAACCTGTGCTCACCGTTTGGTAGCTTGGCACAGAGCAGACAGGCTTAACTTAGGAGGATGTGTAAAGTATTTGTGCAACACTTAAAACAGTAAAAGAGTGAAAATACTACAAAGCTAGAAAATAGAGCTTAATTTAATGAGCAAAACAAAACCAAAATGACCAAAATCCAACTAATAAAAGTTGAGGTATTAATTTTTAAAGAATATCTGCAAATATGACACTTAGGGCCATATTTATACTTTTTGACTGCCGGCTAATGCCATTCCTGTGCGCTGTGCGGCGGTCAAATTTATACTTTGACGCCCGGCGGTGCAAACCACAGGTGTAAGTCATTTGTTTTGACATACACCGCAGCGTCAAGTCGTAAAGCAAAACGACGTTAACGCGGCGGAAATGACTGTGGGTCAATTTACGACACCGCACACCGGATATGGGGCGTTTTTTTACGCAATAGTGTCAAAATTCCCCACAAACACAGCCATTTCAGCAGAGGAGAGCCAAAATGGATCCCAGATGCCTGTACAGACCCCAGGAAGATGACAACAGACCAGGAACCAGTCAGGAGGACCCACACAAGAACCAGGACAGTTTTAAGAAGAAAAGAAAGTGTTGCTTCAGTGCAGAGGAACAGAAAATTCTGATTAAAGAGGTGATGGAACACCAGCACCAACTGTTTGTCACCTCAAAGTTGCCAATCAGTAGGAGAGAGGCAATATGGCAACAAATTGTTGACACAGATTGACAGTGTGGCAGAAGTACGCAGAACTGTCATCGAGTGCAAGAAACGCTGGCATGACTGCAAGCGCAGGACAAAGGAAAAGATGGCCAGGAACAGTAAGGCAGCACTGCAGACTGGAGGTGGGAGTCCAGCACACCAGGAGGCCCTGGACCACATGGAGGAGATGGTCGCAGCCGTCATCCCTGAGGAGATCGTCACAGGGATTCAAGGACAGGACAGGGTAGACTACCAGGAGACAAAGCACATGCAGGGTCGCATGGAGAATCATAATGCACTAATGTCAACTGTAAGCGGGGGGATACCGACCACAAAATGCATGGAAGTCATCATATACATGGAGTGGCATGGGTAAAGGGGTATGGCATGGGGGCATGTCCTGCACAGAGAGAAGCTGGGGCACACCATTACACTACACCAATAACAGTCCAATGGGGACATGCTGCCATGCCAATGATGGAGCAAAGGTAAGGCCATGCCAGGAGGGAAGGGCACAACGTCAAACTGACATCCCGTCACACGTCAGCCACTATACCCCGTACATTAACTAGGGCCCAATTAACAACCTCTAGCCATACCGACAACTGGAATGTAACAGTGACAACAGTTGCCACTACCACCTCCGCTCTGTGTGCAGCTCAAGTAGCCAATGGCAGTAACGTCCCCATGGATCATAGACACCTAAATTAGTGGGTTGAGGATAACAACTTTAACAATCCCCTGAAACAAGACAAAGGCTTCAGTCCTGTAAAATGTGAATGCCCATAGTTGCCGCAAACATCAGCTAATGTCATCAACATGAGGAGCAACACAGCACTAAGGACACACCCATGCTGCATATGCCAGGGCCTATCCTGTGCCTGGGTCACAATGCAACATCCCAAATGTCATACTGCTCAGACAACAGCATTGAGAGGGAGGACACATGTAACTGGTCACTGACATACACCTGTACAGTCAGAGGAGGAAATAGGACACTGCAACGACTATCAGGGCAATCCAATGTACCACACATTCCCCAAAATCAGCTGTACACATTCCCAATGCTAACATCCATATTGTGCCATAACAACGCTATGCATAGTATGCGCTACATTTCAACTACATATAAGTGGATGTGAAAGATCAGAGACTGGGGCAGATCCAGATTTGTAAGTGTGCTGCTAGTGCCATCAGAGCACCCACAGCCAGTGAAAGGCCTCGCCATCAGAATGGATGTAGACGGAGGGTTGAGTAGGACAAGAAGGTGGCAATTCACTATTTAGCCTAAAACAACACTAGAGGAGATGATGCCGACAAGTCTAATAACTTAATACAATATATGTGACATGCAGGTGGGCCATGGGCCTGGGAGAATGGCCATCTGAAAGACTGGAGCAATGAACAGGAAACAAGATCACAATGTGAATTCATCACAAGGCAGGCATGTCACATCACAAATGCCACAACACAGATACATCTAATTGTACCCTATTTCATTGCAGAGGATGATGGATCTCCTGTGGATATGCCTGTCCAGGAATACCCTGATGAAATGGATGACGAGCTGACAAACATCACCCAGCAGACCCTCCAAGATGTCCTTGGAACCCTCCAGACCCCACCTTCCGTCACAAGGAGGAGCTCAGACAAGCAGCCATCACAGAGGACCCACCCACAACACCAATTGTAAGACCTGCCAGCTCCAATACAGCTGAGGACTCAGACGACACAGCCACCAGCTTTGAGAGAACTGTAGTCGGAGTACAGCAGGGGCTGGCCAAGGAGGTGCGGTGGGGATGCAAACTATGGCAGCCAGCCTAGAGGGGGTGCGTTCGTGCATGATGTCATCTGCAGATCAGGCAGCAGCCATGCAAGCCCTAACATCCATCCTTCAAGGACTACAACAAACTGTCAAGGAATTCACCACTGCAGTAAGGGAGTTGCCACAACACCTCGCGCCCCAAACCTTCCACTGCATGCATGAATGCAATCATGACCCCCTCCAGGCCGACCTGGCTGCCTACCACCGTGATGTGGATGCTATTCTTAAGAATCAGCAGATCCTCCTTGCAGCAGTACTACCCTTAAGACCTTCACAGGGAGCAAGCAACCGGGATGTCTGACTCCACATCTTCTAACACTGAGGTGGGTGTTGCCCCTTCACAGCCACCACCACCAAGAACAGAGGAGGCAACACACACATCAGAAGAAGAAGACATGGAACAGATCATCTTCACACGGAAAAGTACCCGGACACACTAGTCCCTGCCACATGGCCAACTATTACCAAGGTCTAGCGCTTTGTAACATGCCAGTCTTACAACAACTGAACTCAATGACTGTTCTGCAAACCACTGTTTATCTTGTCATCCTGCCTAGTGATTGTCTCTCACTTACTCATTGGCAAATCATGTCCCTCTGCACTGTCTGACACATCACCCCAGCATGTCAAATGCATTTTCCTTTACCACTTGTGTAGGAACACAATGGAAGATGTCACAATAATGGACTCACAATCGTGGACAATGTACATATAGCACTACAGCACTTTCCAATAAATAGCACTTACACAACCACTTTGTCTCTGTGTAATGTGACACATCAACTGTGCAGTAGATAACTGAAATGTGCCTCCTGTCAAATTACGTAGCTTGTCAATACAACTGTCCTGAAATTATGTAGTCTGATAACTTTGCACAGTGGCCTGGATTGCATCATACTCTGCCCTTCCTAAGGGTAATATCTGATGAAAAGAGAAACCATACACCATCATGCTGTGTTGGACAGACAAATGCTTCCTCAAGGGATATCTAAACCATCAAATAGTGGCAGCAAAATGTTGTCACCATGCAATACTAACACATATAACAGTGCCCACAAATCTAAGCAAACACTCAAAAAACTGCATGAATGAAGGTGTCTGAGTTTACATCAAAATAATTAATCATGCTGAACAGTGTCACAAATGATGTCTGTGAGTCATGAAGACGATACTACAAGAGTGCTGACGACCACTCACCATACATGGGTTTCCTTGAACAGAACACTGCAGTCAGACATAAAACAGTTCCCCCAATACCAAATCTGGAAGCACTGTTTGTGACTTTGAAAACATACTTATTGAAAAAAACACGTTGGGATCCATATTAACTGTGATTGGTGGTTGCAATTAATGGTGGAATCTTTGCAAGGTAGCTCTGCGGTAGCTGCCAATCTTACAGCTCAGTTGGGATTTGTTTGTAGCATAGGACACAAATGTAATAGAACAAAATTCATGTACACTTATGCCAAGGCCCTGATCAACAAGCATTTAACACATACTGTAAAGAGTTCACTATATATTTATTGAACAGTAATAACAGAAGAGGAAACTTGGGGAAAAGCCTTACCTACCCTAACTACTCATTACCCACAACTGTCCCTAACTAACCTAAGCTAAACTTACTTATGACATGTAACGAAACGTTCTAAACATCAACCTCCCACCACCTTATGAGACGGGGCACATGGAGGACAACAGATACTAACCTAAACACATACTATCCTATACTAAACAAATATATATATTTTTATATTTTTTGTTATTTTTTTTTCTAAACACACAAGAACCCCAACATAGACCCCCACCCACCCACCCACAGGCTCAAAAAGAAAAAATATAAATAATCGGGACCCCCCACCCACTAACACTAACTAAACTAACAGTCTATACTAACCTAACACTAAGCCTCCTAACCCCACTAAGTATAAGAACAAGGAAAGAGGAGGGAAGGGAGGGAATCATGTCCATTGACAAAGTCTAGAGGTTGGCCCTCCGGAGGGTCCACTTTATGGACCGCACACTCCTGTTCATATAGCGAAAATCCCGGATCAGGTGACCAATTTTACATGGGACACGGTCCATTTTGCGCTGCATGTCCTGAAAAGCTGCAAGATCAACTGTAGCAGCTGGGGCGGTCTGGGTACCAGCTGAGGACGCGTGTGGGCGTATATAGTCAATGCCTGTGGGCTGCCCTAAAGGTGGTCCACTGCTAGGGCCTGGAGCAACTGCAGACATTGTTGGGACAACAGTCCCAGCTGTGGGTGGTGCCACCTGGGTGGAAGTGGTGGTTGTGCTGGTGGTGGCTGTGGTGGGCAAAGCAGGGCCACCTTTTGGGAAAGCCCTCCATGCTCCGGAGGCCTGTTCGTTCCTGTATCTTTGGGCCATCCGTCTGAATCCTGACTCTACCAGCAGGATATGCTGGTAATGTATTGCCTGCCTCTGGAACTCATGGACCTGGATGGGTGTCATGTTAGCAGCTGTGAAGACAAAGGGAAAAAATTTACATTAGGAACTGCATTGTGTGAAATGGTACAAGAAGTAAATCAGACAGTACATCAACTGTATTTGTAACAGCTCCTATCATCATAGGTATCATTGAATGTCCCTGAGGAAGTACATGGCAGGCCAGCCTACAAAGGTCGTATCACACATAGCACATCCAAACCCTACAAGATGGGTAACAACTAGCATTAATTTGGCATCAGCGTTCTGACAGTTGTCAGCTAACAATCATGCAGCACATCCTGCGCCAATGCCGGGCTACAAATGTCAGTGTACGGGATGGAAATCTAGGGCCACATGATCTGCAAGTTGTAAATGGACTTGCTAGTATAGTACTCATGTGCTATAGCTGAGTGTGTATACTAGGTTCCAACCAAACATTCACTGATTTACATGTCTGTGCAACATACTTGTATCATCAGTCCTAGGTACACTATTCACAAACCCATGCCTGTGTTTGAGGGTGGGGGGGGTGGATAAACAACTAACAATTTCAGAAAAAACATGGACACCCAGGAAGCTTAGGAAAGCTGGACATGTGTTTGGCTCTACACACACACTACAGGTAAGGTGTATCAACAAATAGGAGACAGCAAACCCTTAACCAATCGCAGCGCCACACGTCTGGAAATGCAGACCTTTGTCCACATCATATACTTCCAGCAAGGCATGACTTACAACAGACATAGAGTTGAAAGAACACCCATGGCCATGATTTGCATGCACACCTAGGCCATTGCACTCAAGTGCCACATACTTGTAGCACTACATGTGGAACTACATGCTGCTAGGAAGTTCACCCTACAGTTTCATAAGTACTTTGGTGAATAGGGAAGCAGAAGTCTGTGGGTAAGCATTTTTCAGCCCCATTCTGGGAGAATGTGGGTCTGACAGGCAGACTAAATCTGAGATTAGTTCCAGTGCGACTCTTGTTGATACAAGTGTTATCCACATGACTCACCCCAGTTCACATTGCGGGGCCTACAGGAATGACCTAGAATCCCTAGATAAGACAATAGGATAAGCATTGGCAAACTCCAAAATGCTTGGAAAATGAAATCCCACTCATGGAACAAGACAAATGATGGGCCAGCGCATCATACCTTGCTATGTGTTCAACACACAGGAGTCCATCACACATCACCAGCAAACACAACATATAACAGACATATCAACACTTACTGGAGTTGTCGGGGTCCTCAAATGAAGCCACCTCGTCCACAGTGTAGGGTGCCGGTCCACCTGTAAGGCATGGAAGGAAGAAATGTGCTCAAAATCTGTGCACTGACCAACAATTCCAAAGACAAAAACTGTGTAAGATGACATAAGTAAGTAAAGCCACTCAGACATGATGATACTGCATCCGATATAGCACGGCTAACATGTACATAGCATGGGTCTCCTGTGACAATTACACACATATCTGCACACATACAGTGGCCCTAACTATCATGTGGTGGCAAACATGCTCCGTCATTTGTGAGCCGACATAATAATGGCGTGTATTCGTCTCATCATATGCATCCAAGAGAGACATCCAAAGCCTAGTTACTTGAGGACAGCATTACCAGTCAAACAGCCTATGTGGCCATGACACATTTATGACACATAGGTACAATGTACAGAGAGGCAGGAACTTTCGTAAGCTCTCATGTTGTTACAGTTTCTTCATTTGATGTGGCCCAGCTAAAGTGATTTGCACCAACCATAGAGATATGAACCCATGTGCATACCTTTGGCCTGCCATCCCTAAACGAAAGGTGGAACACCAAACACCAAATACCAGTGTAAGATGTTAGCTGAGGGCACCTTACACCTTTTCCCTAGGTTTCCAAATCCAGATCTGATATGTATCCAAAATGATGAAGGACCACAATAATCCCTAACATTCATAGAACTTCCACAAACACTTTCCGTACACACTCACCAGACACACATGAGACATATGTCTGGGCCACATTGCTATCATCAATTGACGTGAAGCAAGCACTCAATTTCTGAATCATGTAGTGTTTAGAAAGTCAGTCTAGCTATTGTGTCAACAAAGGTTGCCAATATTTTAGAAAATCTATACTTCACTGCCAAATGTGACCTATATAGACATGATTGGCTCCTAATTTGTGTTGCTGTCTGACACAAAGGCGGCACCAAATTACATTAAGCAAAAGTATTCTTTAAGTTTGCAGAGCACGTGCTTCCTGACAGCTAGCAATTGTCCATCAATGACCCTGTATGTTTCCGAAGCATTCCACACAGTCAGCAACTTAGCCGGCAGGTATTGTACAAATCATCTGATATCACTACAGAGCTTTTAATTGTGCACATTTACATGATTTGTACTCACCAATAGGGCCACCAATCACTATTCCCAGGTGGTCCATCAGATCTTGCTCCCTGGTGATGAGGTCAGCCCAACGGTGCTTCAGCTGGTGGTCATTCCTATGGCTCCCATACACGCGCTGCAAGTCATGCAGGACCTTTCCCCACTGGATTCGTCGTGCCTCGGTGAGATACCCCTGTATCACCCTGCCTCGATCATCAGTGGGAGGAAATGGCACACCAGCCATATAAACCCCCCAAGCTCCTCCTCACCCATCCTGCCAAGACGTGGCCTACCCAACATCTTAGCACCGAAAAGGGGAATAGGGGATAAAGAAGAACAAAGGAGAAAAGGGGGAAAGTAGAAGTACAAAAAAGTAAACTTAACAACTAAAAGAGCCCAACTATCCCCAAACTAGCACTACCCACAACAGACTCCCACAAACAACAAAGACAATACAATATTGGACAATTGTACACAAAACACACTCAGACAGTATACAACAACAATATTTATTTCACAAAGTAACATGTAATGGAGAACACAGGCGACAAAAGCACAATTTCACTGGACAAAACTCAGAACACAGCCACACAGTCTAGAAGAATCACAGACTGCAAAGTGAAAGTGAAAGTACACCCATTGTACATAATCTGTAAACGTGATATCCTATTACATCACTTCCTGCATAAAATGGCCACCGTTTTTATCGTTATGCGTCATATTTTTTCATGCATACAGTATGTGTGTCATTTTTTTGACGCACAGGAGTAAAAATTAGGCCGTATCCATATATTTGGAAACAGTCTTAACACTTAACCAAGTTTCAGGGCAGTATGTGTAGTTTTTCAGGCATAAGCGTCATTTTTTGACGCTCGTGTGTCATTTTTTTACACGAATGCGTCAAAATTTCAGGGCCTGACCTTTTTTTGGGTATTTTTTCCATTTTAATGTAATGTTACATTTGGGACACAACTGAGATAGGCTGATTGCACCCACTTTGGTGTTGATGGTGTATGTTCACATGTGAGACATCATACTGCTGCGCACCATGACAGCTACTTCCTTAACAGGATTCTCAGGCTTGGCTGACCCACTAGATGGCCATATGTGTGGCCTAAATATATGTATTGCACAATTTGGGCATGTTTGGCATCAGGAGAGGATAGCAAGGTGACGAACATGAGTACAATACCTCAATGCCTTTGGCTCAATGTGTGTGCAGTGGCTACTAATGTATTTGTCGACCCAGTGTGTGTGCGCATCACAAGATGCATTATTGCAAATATGCTTGTATGAATATGAAGTCGATGTGTCCAAACCTTAGATGCAAGTCATTGTGGAAATGAGGGAGGACATGTGCTAGTCATTCATGTAGCAACATCTGTTGTGTGCACTTCCAAGATTTTGGGTAACGTAGACACCACAAATGACAAAGCATGCACCGGATAGATGGCAGACGCTTGTTCATGTCAATGGTCCACAAGTTGGCCGTCCCATGTCCTAGAAATTTGGTAACGGCTTCCTAGGCACTTGTTGGTGAACCCACAGTGAGTCAGGCACATGCATAGATGAAGTGCGTACCATGTTATTGGCACAGACAGTCAAAGGTGAACCACAAGTGTAATATGACGCTACAGTTGTGGTCATATGACTGAGCCACAACTCTCCAGTGGCAGTGGTGGACTAGCAGACGAGGCAGCATGTGTCCACATATTTCCAGTGATCAATTGCACAGAGGTGTCTTGTGCATGTGTGTGGTGCAATGTTGATCCTGTATATTTTTAGGGGTGTATGTTGTCACAGTTACGTCCAGGTCTCATCATGAGTCAGTGGCAGCTATTCCTGTATCTACTGAGTAACCTTTGGAGATCAATGTGAATAAAGTGGATGAGGACATGTGAACCTACATGGGGATTGTCCCACCCTGTCACTGACAACGTGTAATGAGACTGTCAACAGGGTAACCTTGGTGTGCTGAGTGAGATAATGTCTCAGGTGTCATGTTCCGGCAGGTGTCATTACAACATTTGTACACAGGTTGGCCTGTGAAGTTCCCACTGCATCTGGGAACATCATAGCCTCTGTGTTGATTAATGTAGCAGCTATTCAGAATGCACAGCCCATCAATATGTTGTGAGCAATGTGATTCAGCGTATGAACTGTCAGGGTCCTAATATGTGTGGACTTTTCATGCACATTATCAGAGGTAGCTGGTTCTGCTGGAGGCACCATACCCAATCCCTGCATACGGCCCTGGTACACTGTCACACTTTGTCATTCATGCATACATGAGACCCAGACAAGGGATGGGCCATGATTTTGGTATTCAAAGACAATTTCAATAATATGGTACAATTAAAAAGCAGAAGATGCTATACAATGTATTTGGGTATGCATTGATAAAGCACATGACAAAATACCCTCTGATGAATGAGAGGTTTGCTAACGCAAGTGGGGTACATATGTAGCCACAAGGAACCTTTAGGGTAACGCACAGACAGGTACCAGTCAGGCTGACAGAATGCAGGGTCAATCTGGATCCAGCAATTTGACAAGGTACATAATCAGTGGTCTGACTAAGACTGGTCGGAGGAAGAACAAGACAGTTGACATGGAAAACTGTGTATGTCCTGTGTTTTTGAAGGTGACACATAAACACAAGGGCTGTGTTACACGGCTTAATTAGTAGCAATGCATAGCGGTGTATTTGACAAAATGGAAACTTCTATGCTGTTCCAGGCATCAGCAGGGGCAGTGCATGTTCAAATGGGTGGTGTGCATGGAGGTGATCACAGGTGTGTGCTGCATCAGTTTCTCACAAGTCCTGTATGTGAGATTTAAATTCAAATGGCCAACAGTACCTTTCACACGGGAAGCAATCTACAGGTGATAACAGGGCTTAGAAACTACAAGCCAGTGTATTAATTGACCTGACGTCCATGCAGTCAGATGTACTATGACAATGGCATAACATAGGAAAGGGTGTAGCACACAGGATTAGTATTGTTTGTCTGTGTGTGTGTAGAGGAGGGAATATCAGGGTACACAGATTACCATTCCAGGGACCTCTTCAGACAGGTTGGTTTTGACCAGGAGCATGGGTGTGTCAGGAGTTAGGAAATGGGCTGACATGTACATGGAATGTCATGTGCGCAATGCTTGTCATAGGTGTGGCACTTGTGCTGTCTATGTTCTGCTTATATGGAACTCTAGTCACAGATAGTCCTTGCAAAGATCGGTGCAGTTGGACTTACTGCTGTCAAGGGTCTGGTCAAACATTCCTGTTACCAATGCAATAGCACATCAACTGCCTCATGTATGAGGCTTGTTTTCCCCATATTGAGTGATGGTGTCTTAGTTGTGTGCCATATGCTGCGATGAACCATGTTGCCAACATGTATGTGTGAAATAGGTGTGGTCCTCTGCTATTGTCCTTCAAAGGTGAAATGTACAGGATATATGTCATTTACAGTGTGTGTGTATGTGACTGTTGTATGATACGCATCACAATTGCTCTGGGATTTTCTGTGTCCTGATCGGTATATCAGCACTGCTTCATCAGGCTACACTCTTATTCTGATAGTTAGAGATAAAGGTGAGGAAAAATGATTAGCCAGACCATGATATGGTGATTATTATCGGTGTTTATTTACATGAACTAATTCAGTGGTGATGGTGATCAGTTTTAAAAGAAATTGTTCACAATATGTTGGCCCCTACGCACTCCAGCAGCCGTGTTTTGTTGTTCCCCCTCATGTTGGCCACCATCCTCCTCTTCAGGCATGTGTGGCTCTGGTTCCAAGAGGGAAATGTTCCTTCATATGCAAATGTTGTGCAGGATGGCACATGTTAGAATGATCTTACAGACCATTTCAGGGGAATATAGGAGGCTACCACCAGTGATGTTGAGGCACCTGAATCTCGACTTGAGGATGCCGAAGGTCCTCTCGACTATGCTGCGTGTCCTCCTATGTGCGTCATTGTAGGCATGCTTTGATGCAGTACTTGGGTTGTCAAATGGTGTCATTATCCATGGCTGGATCCCATACCCCTGATCAGCTGAAAAAGAAAATGAATGGGATCATGTTGATGTAGCTTGTCCCATTGAAATCACCTTGCATGGCAGTAGTTGTCTTGTATTGTCTGTGACTCTTTTGTTTTATAGTGTTCCTTCTTAGGCTTGTAGGATGTAACATCTGCATTGTGTTGTTTCCCTGGCTGAACAAGTGTTTGGCTGCTGAACGGTTGTCAGCACTATGTTTTGGGATTTGCAGTACAGTGTGCACTCCCTAGCATTGTGACTTGTGATACAGGTGTCCCTGTGTCTTCACTGGGGGTGAGATGATAGTTGCATACACAGATTAATTTTTACAGTGTTGTAAAACATTCACATCAATGTACCCTGGACATTCCATACCTTTAGACTTATGCAATGGATTAATTTAAACATCAGTGAGACGTTTACATTTTGCAAGGTGACAATTAGGCAAACCACTCCAAATGTTGTGATCATTGACATCTTAACATTAGACTGTACACTAATTTCAGATGTGTGACAGTTTCAATGCAGACCTATGAAACATGGCTAGCGATGTCACGACCTCAGTGTGTTCCTGTCCACATGTGCTGTCGTGGTGTATGTGTTGTGTGTCCTAGAGGGTTGCTGTGCATTGTGTATATAAGTAGGTTTCTGTACTTACCAACAAGTAGTCCATTGCCATACCGTCCATCCTGGAAGTGCTGATTGATGGTAGAGTGACGGAAGATGAATGAGTCATGGACACTCCCAGGATATTTTGCCACGATGTTGGTGATCAATCCATGGTGATCAACAATGGCCTGCACATTGAAGGGATGTGGGTGCTTCCTGTTGTGGTAGAGGTGTTCAGTTGCAGCAGGTGGTACAAGGCGTACATGTGTGCAGTCGATGGCACCAAGGACGTGTGGGAAGCCACTAATGAGGAAAAATCCCTGTTTTGTCACCTGATGCTTCTGCAGTGTGTTTGGAAAGCCGATGTGGCAGGGTGTGAGTCCAATGATGGCATCCAGTACTTTGGGCATGAAGGCAGAAAATTATGGCTGTGATATTCCAGCATCCAGGGCACCAGTTGTTTGAAAAGAGCCACTTGCCAACATGTGAAGTACAGCTAGCAGCTTGGTTTCTGTTGGGATGGTGCAGGGTGTCAGCAAGGTGGGTGCCAACTGTGGCTCTATGTTTTGCAGCAGCTTCTGAATGGCCTGCCTGTTCAAACTGTACCTCTGGATGATGTCATGTTCCCTGAGGCCATTAAGGGTTATTCTGGTGCGGAATATTCTCTCCTGCCTTCTGCGCTGCCTTTGGGGTCCCTGCTGGTGTTGTGGTAGCTGGTGTTGTTGTTGCTGGGCTCTGCGTCTGCGTGCACGCTGGATGAGAAACACCTCCATGTCTCCCTTTTGCTGCTCTGCTGTTGCTTCTGTGGGTTCTGATTAAATACAGGTGTGTTTGCCCCATTTTAACGCCTGCCTTGACCCAGGCGTTTTGACGCAAATCGGGCTGTGCGTCATTTTCCGGCTCTGCCTCCTGGCTGTGTGGGATTTTTGCCCAGAAGCATAAATATGACGCACACCGTTTAAGTCATTTTTTGGACGGGAACGCCTACCTTGCATATGATTAACGCAAGGCAGATTGCTGCATCCCAAAAATGACGCACACAGTGGGATTTTGATGTCTGCTGGCTCGGGCGTAAAAATTTAAATGTGGGGCAAGGTTTGCGCTGAATATGCGTCAAAATGTTTGACGCACATTCGGCGCAGACAGAGCATAAATATGCCCCTTAGAATCTTAAAGCGTCTGCTGGGGCTACCTGGTTGCCATAGACTGAGGTAAAATTAAAGGTTCAGGCAGACCGTGATAGAGCATGTGGCAGCTACAGCTCCAACAATGTCCTACTAAAAAAGTACCTTGTGTGTAGGGTTAAGCTGATGTTGAGTATCCGATGCAAGATGCAGAGGGGACGATGCAAAGGTGCTGCATCTGTTCTGATCTGTGCAGTCAGGGATGTGTCATTGTCGAGCCACATTGCCATCAATGTAATGTCCTCAAGCAGTGGTGCACTGTCAAACCCTTTATGAAGAAGTCGATGCGTTAACTTCGAGCCGTGCAGCCAGCGTTGCAAAGACAATGCATCAGGACTGAGAACGATACGTGGTTCCAATCTGTGCTGTTGGTGATGCAATGTCTTCAACCGCAGAAGCAATGCATCATGGAGAGAAGTGGTGGTTCTGATAGACGTAGAAACAGCTTCCACGGGCCTAAGACTAGCATGGCATCACTTAGCAGGGAAGGACTTACACTTGGCAGGGTCCAGAAGCTGTACCTGAGTTGAGTGAAGTCTTTGATATCCCCAAGACTTCAGAACAGGAGGCAAGCTGCCAAGCCTTCGGAATCACTTTGGTTCTGGGGATGTAGAGATGCAGGTTCAGTCTTTCTCAGGCAAACAGGGCAGCAGGTAAACATGACAGGTACACCAAAGTGGGAGTCCAGCAAAGTCCAGAAGAGTGACAGTCCCTACAGCAGCATAGCAGTCATTCTTCCTGGCAGAATGTCCTCAGGTCCAGAAGTGTATTGATCGGGTAGGGCCAGAATTCTAGTTCTTATACCCAGGGGGTTATGCAGCCCTTTTTGAGGGGCCAGGACCCAACCAATTCAGGTGTGTCAGTTTCTCCCTCCCATCCAGCCCCAGATGTGCCATCAACATGCAGCTGGCCACTCAGTCATACCTAAGCCCCTTTTGTGTGGCTGTCTGGAGGGAATGCAGAGGTGCCCATCTGTCAATCACACAGACATGTATGTATTCAGAGACAGGCAGAAGGAACTAGATGTCCAACTTTTTAAATACACTGCAGCCTGCCTTTAGGGCTGTCCACGGCCTACCTTAAGGATGACTTATAAATAAAATAAGGAAGGTTTGGGCCTGGTAAGTGGGTTAACTTGCTGGGTCAACATGGCAGTTTAAAACTGAACATACAGGCTTTGCAATGGCAGGACTGGGCCATGGTTAAAGGACTACTAAAGTGGGTGGAAAAATCGGTGCTGCACACCCACCAGTAGCATTTAATTTACAGGCCCTGGGCACATGTAGTGCAGTTTACTAGTGACTTATAAGTAAATTGAATATGTCAATTGTGGATAAGCCAATGGTACATGTTCTAGGGAAAGAACACATGCACTTTAGCACTGGTCAGCAGTGGTGAAAGTGTCCAGAGCTCTAAAGCCAGCAAACGCGAGGTAGGAAAACAGGAGGTCAGAGAGAACAAAGTTAGGGAAAACCATGCCAAGTGTGTCAGGTCTAACTCCACCTGTATCTTTAATTTATAATTCATGCAACACCTTCAAATTATTATAACTCACGCACCTTCATACACACTGTATTCAACTCGTAGCAACACTACATTAACTATATTTTGAGATTTCTTTATGCACTGCTTACACTCTTTTATATTATTTCACTTATACCATCTAAAATAATAGTATTTGCAAGTTATGGTATTGCAAATAAAAAAAATTGTGAGTACGTAGTGCACGGTTGAGGGGTGAGTTATAGTAGATGAAACAGGGGGGTAGCGTGGGAACTGTGATCACAGATAAAGTGAAATAGATGGGACTACAGGAGATTGGGCAGGTTGATGAGGAATATGAGACATGAGAGCTGCTGTGCACAGTCCCCCCATTTAAGTCTGGATATATGTAGACCCCACGGCCTTCTTGACAGCAGCCACTGATGCAGATTCTGAAGGATTGGGTAACACAAGAGGGTTGTGCAGAGTTGGAGGCACGATTTTCCCTTAATTCAAGATCTTCTTGGTGGGGGGGGCACTGGGATGAGGAGCAAGTGCAGGTAGCGCTGGAGTAAAGAGGGGGTAGGGGCATTCTTTCCTATTTGAGATTTTAAAAAATACATATTTTTACGAATAGGAAGTGATCGAACTGACCATTTCCTACTCTTTAAAAAAATAGTTACACTTTTTCTTTTTTAAAGCATTCTGTTTACCTTTAAGAAAAATGGGCTGCATTAAAAAAAAAAGTAATTCTTTCTTTAAAAGCAATCACTGGCATGTTTGTCTGCTGAGCTCAGCAGGCCACCATCCCTGTGACAGCTATCATTAACAATGGGTCTCTAATTGTGATCTACCGCCTTAATATTCATGAATCAGTTTGATTTGCATCTGTTAGACCTGTCAGCCTTAGGGTACTGTTCCCCCAAACGTTTTGCTTGTTTGCCCTAAAAATGCCCTAAACATGGTTTGATTGGTATATCCACAATTAGCATATTTAATTTACTAATAAGTTCCTAGTAAAGAGCACTTCCTGTGTCCAGGCCCGCTATAATAAATGCTACTAGTGGGACTTCAGTACTGCTTCTGCCACCCACTTGAGTAACCCTTAAACATGGCTCAGGCCAGCCCTTGTAGAGGCTGTATATGCAGTTACACTACCAAGTTGACCTGGCATTTTAAACTTCCTGCTATGCCTTGAACTCCCATTTTATTATATATAAATCACCCATGGGGCCATGCCCCATGTAACCCATGGGAAATGGTGCTGTGTAATTGAAATGCAGGACATATACTTTTAAGTTTTACATGTCCTAATAGTGAAAAACCCACAAATTCATTCTCACTACTGTGAGGCCTACCCCTCTCATAGGTTAACATTGGGTATTCCTTATAACAGTTAATACGCTGTAACTCCTAATTTAGAAGGAGTAGATATCTCCTACATAGTATCTATGAAAATGTAATAATAAATCATATTTAATTGTAAAGTCTGAATTATTGTTGCAATTTTGGAAATGCCATTTTTAGAAAGTTGGCATTGTCCATCCTTAGCCCGGTGTGCCTGAAGCCTGTTTCCAATAAACATCTGGGCTGGGTGACAGCTGGACTTTGTGCATTCCCTCTAGACAGCCACACAGAAAGGGAGCTTAGGTGTGACTGATAAACCATCAACATCCTAATGGCCCATTCTGAGCAGGATGAGTGGAAGGAGCTAACAGTCACAACTGAATAGGAGGTGTCCTGCTTCAACAAAAAGGGCTGCATAACCCCTTGTAGTGAGCCTGGAGCCAGGGCAGGAAGAAAAGAGCCTCTGTGCACTTTAAAGATGCTCTATGAAGTCATCACCACTTCAAAGGCACAAGTGGGTATACGTACTGGACCTCTGACCCTACCAAGTCCATACACTGCTGGACTTGTGGAGAACTCAGCCAGGAAGAGGGACTGCTGTGCTTCCACAGGAACTGCCACTCTGTACTGCTTCTCTGGAAGAACTGTTTGTCTGCTGTGTTGCCCTGCTGCCTTATGCCCTTCTGAGGAAGGACTGGACCCACCTCACTTGAACCCAGTGTGACCACAAGGGCTTGCTCGCTTGCCTCCTGTTCTGAAGTCTCAGGGACATTAGAGACTTCTCTTCAATCTACAAACAGCACCTGGACTATGCTTTCTGTAAGTCTGGCTCTGCCAAGTGGAGCCAACCCAGTCCAGAGCCCTTGGAAGTGAGTAAAAAGTGCTGCAAGTACCATAACCCATGCACCTTCATCGCAACTGCAACATTTTGAAGTTGCGTGGAAATAAATTGGTGCATCACACTCAAAACCATTGCTTCGCCATCGGACCTGCCGCATCTGAACCACCTCATCGCTGCCACTGTGTGGAGAATCCCGGCACATCAACTTCAGAACAAATACATCAAGGTGCAAGAGTTTTGCCTTCAGAACCAATGATTTGTCATTTGATAGAAATTGAGTCTTTGGTTGGCAGTCAGATTACCCCCTATCAAATCAAGGACCCTCACTCTAGTCAGGGTAAGTCACACACAATCCAAATTATCCTGTGCCCAACCTCTGGTAGCTTGGCACTGAGCAGTCAGGCTTAACTTAGAAGACAATGTGTAAAGTATTTGTGCAATAAATCATACAATAACACAATATAGCACCCCAAAAATACACCACACAGTGTTTAGAAAAATATATAATATTTATCCGGATATTTGCAGGTCAAAACGATCAAAGATGCAATAAGTAAATGTAGAGATATCACTGAAAAGTGATGTAAAGTGTCTTAAGCCATTTTAAAGCAAGCAAAGTCTCTTTCAAGCACAAAGTACCTGGTTCGCGTGAAAAATCTCTGCAAAGGGCCGCAGAGGAGGATAAGAGAGAAAAAAAGGGGGTGTGCGTCAATTTCTCAGCTCACACATGGCGATGCGTCATTTCGTTTCCACACAGGGACAGCTATGCGTCGATTTACGGTGCTTGGTTGTGGATCCTCTTCGGGTTGCGGGGTTTTCAGACACTACAGAGTCTGTGTGTGGATTTCTGGCCTTCGGAGTGAAGTCACAAGCGCTGCGTTGTTCCGGTGGGCGTTGCATGGAAGTTTCCAGGTGCTGCGTTGATTTCCCCTCTGGAAGTCAGGCTGCGTCACCCCAGGTCGGCTGTGCGTCGATCCAGTGGGCCATGTTCGAAGTTCCAGTTGCAACGCAGGCACCCCGTCGACCTTCTCGAAATGGACCACCTCAAGAGTACAGGATTCTCACCCTCATCTGCATGAGCTATCTGAGGGGCCGGTTGTCTGTCTGAACCCGGTAGTGAGTCCCAAACAGGTATGGTCTCAGCTTCTTCAGTGCCCAAACCACAGCAAATCCTTCTCTTTCAATATCAATCCACCTCTGTTCCCGTGGTAGTGGCCTTCTGCTAATAAAGGCTACTGGTTGGTCTGAGCCCTCCTCATTTAGCTGTGCTGGAACAGCCCCTATGCATGCTCTGAAGCATCCATCTGCACAATAAATTCCTGGGAGTAGCCAGGGGCCTTGAGCATGGGGTCTGTGCACGTGGCTTTCTTCAGAGAATCAAAGTCTTTCTGACAAGCCTCTATCCAATTCACCAACCTAGGTTGTTTCTTGGAAGTGAGTTCTGTCAAGGGTGACACAATGGTACTATAGCCCTTGACAAATCTGCGATAGTATCCAGTGAGGCCTAAAAAGGCTCTCACTTCAGTCTCTGTTCTAGGTGGTTGTCAGGCCTTGATAGTTTCGATCTTGGTCTGGAGTGGCTGCACCTTGTAACCACCTACTAGGTGTCACAAGTACACCATGGAACCCTGCCCAATCTGGCACTTAATAGCCTTGATGGTCAGGCCTGCCTGTTGCAGAGCCTGAAGCACCTCCTTGAGGTGGAGCAGGTGTTCCCCCCAGCTGGAACTGTAGACAGCTATGTCATCCAGGTAGGCTGCACAGTAGGCATCCTTGCCAGCTAGGACCCCGTTAACCAACCATTGGAAGGTAGCGGGACATTTTTCAACCCAAAGGGCATCACCCGGAACTGGTAATGACCATCAGGTGTGGAAAATGCAGATCTCTATTTGGCCCTCTCAGTCAGGACGATTTCCCAGTACCCTGATGTAAGATCAAACGTACTCAGGAACTTGGCAGCACCTAGCCTGTCAACAAGCTCATCAGCTCGGGGAATGGGGTGAGCATCAGTGCGTGTGACTGAGTTGAGACCCCGGTGGTCCACATAGAACCTGAGTTCTGGCTTTGCACCGGGGGCAGCAGCCATAGGAATCAGAACCAAAGGGCTGGCCCAGGTACTACTGGGTTTCTCAATAACCCCTAAAGTCAACATCTTGGAGACCATCTCCTTGATGCAGGCCTTCACCTTATCCGATAACCTGTAAATTTTGTTTTTCACAGGGGGACTGTCACCTGTGTCAATGTCATGAACACATAAGTGGGTCAGTCCAGGAGTAAGGAAGAACAGAGAAGAGAACTGCTCTAACAGCTCATAGCAGTCTCCCCTCTGATTTAGAGTCAGGGAGTCAGAGAGAATGATACCCTCCACTGACCCATCACCTTTTTTGGCAGAGAGGAGGTCAGGGAGAGGTCCACTCTTCTCTTCCATGCCCTCATCTGTGACCAGGATCATACTGATCTCAGACCTCTCAAAGTGAGGTTCAAGCCTGTTGTGATGGAGGACACTTAGGGGGTGCCTATGGGTCTTGAGGTCCACCCATTAAGTGGCCTCTCCTTTGCGCTCCTTAATCTTGAATGGGCCAGTCCAGCGGTCCCAGAGTGCCCTGGGCTTTACTGGCTCCATCACCCAAACCTTGTCTCCAGGTGAGAACTCAACCAGAGTGGTCTTCTGGTCATACCACTCCTTCATCACCTCTTGACTTGCTTGAGGTTACTTTTGGCCTGCTTCCAGAACTGTTGCGATTGGTTGCGGAGGGCCAGCATGTAGCTGATCACATCCTGGGGAGGTGTATTGGGAGCTTTCTCCCAGCCCTCTTTGACTATGCTCAGTGGTCCCCTGACAGGGTGACCATAGAGAAGCTCAAAGGGGCTGAACCCCACCCCTTTTTGGGGCACCTCCCTGTAGGCAAACCACAGGCATGGTAGGAGGACGTCCCACTTACGCCTCATGGCTTCAGTCAGGCCATTAATCATGCCCTTGAGGCTTGTGAAATCTCTCAACAAGCCTATTGGATTGAGGATGATAAGGGGTGGTAAACCAGTAGGTTTCCCCACACTCATCCGACATGGACTTCATGTATGCTGACATAAAGTTTGTGCCCCTGTCAGACACAACTTCCTTAGGGAATCCCACACGGGTAAATATTCCCAACAGGGCTCTGGTCACCACTGGTGCAGTCACTGTTCTCAGAGGGATTGCCTCTGGATAGCGGGTGGCATGGTCCACCAAAACCAGGATAAACCTGTTGCCCAAGGCAGTTTTGGAGTCCAAGGACCAACAATGTTGATGTACACCCTTTCAAAGGGGGTGCCAACGATGGGGAGTGGGAGCAGGGGAGATTTAAGCTTTTGCCCTGTCTTTCCACTCGCCTGGCAGGTGGGGAAAGCACTGCAGAAATGATCTGAGGCTAACCTCATTCTGGGCCAATGGAAGTGGGTGGCAAGCCTGTCAAAGGTCTTGACTTGGCCCAGATGTCCTGCCAGGGGAATGTCGTGAGCCAGACCCAGTAGGAAGTCCCAGGAACACTGAGGGACCACCAGCACACTTGCTGCAACAGGACCTGGAACCTTAGACTCACTATAAAGGAGATAATTCTCCCAGTAAACATGGTGAGTGCCAGAGGCGTCACCTGCTGCTTGGGTATTGGCCTGTCGCCTCAGACCCTCAAGGGTGGTGCATTCCTTCTGCGCCTTGCAGAATTCTGCGCTGGTTGGCCTACCCTCTACTTGCCAGCCAGCAGGTTCAGACAGGTTACCCAGGTCAGCTCTGCCCTCCCCAGTTGGCTCAGGGGCCTCCTCCTCCTCAGGGTCCCCGTCCACCTCCGTGGGAACATCTGAGGCAGGTTTCCCGCACCTCTTCCCCTTTCTCTTTGCAGAAGTCTGGACCATTTTTCCAGGCTCCAGACACCCTTGACTCCCTTCCCGGGCAGCCATGGACCGTGTGGTCATGCAGATCCACTCAGGCAAACCTCACATCTCAGGTGGGATCTGAGTTCTACCTCTTTCCAGGCAGTATGCTCAAGATCCTTGCCTAACAGACAATCTACAGGCATGGCAGGACTCCCAGATACTTCCAGAGTACCAGAGACCCCCCCACTCAAAGAGAACCAGAGCCACCGGTAGGTGACTTTCGTGATTGTCAGCGATTATGACCTGGTGGAATGTATTAGGGACTATCTGGTCTGATGATACCAGCTGACTCTTGACAGTAGTCATACTGGCTCCTGTGTCACGCACAGCGTCCACCCTTTGCTCATCAATGGTGGCTACACTAGCCAACCTAGGTGTCTGTCCAGTGGTGGACTGTGCCCACTTGGAACACTGGGAGTTGCCCTTATAGTGCCCATGCTGGTAGCACTCTAAGCATTTAGGGATGAATTTCCCTAATGTTTTATCAAAGTACCATGGCTTCTTCCCAAATCTAGAAGAGGAATGGTGACCACCCCCCCTTGAGAATTCTTTTGGGGGCCTTTTGACAACTCCTTATCTTTAAGTCTTTCTCCCCCCTCTTTCTTCTGTTGGGTACCCTGACCACCTTTGTGGGAGTCCCCCCCAGATGCCTTCTTGGACACTCGGGCATTAACCCAGAGGTCTGCCTCCTCAGCAAGCTTTCTGGGGCCAGTCGGCTTACTATCTACCGAGTGCTGGCACAACTCTGCAAAAGAAATATTGAGCATATGCTCTCTCAGAATCAAGTCATATAACCCTTTATAATCATCTACTTTGCTGCCTGCACCCATCCATCCAGTGCCTTGTTGGAGAAATCATAACAATCCACCTAAGCTTATGTTGAATGTTTGGTGCTGTCCGAGAACCTCTGATGGTATCTCTCAGAGGTCAGCCCAAACTTGGTCAGTAAAGCGGCTTTCATGTGTGAGTAGTCATTTCTATTCTGTGGAGCCAGTGTGAGAAGTGTATCTCTCCCAAAGGATGGTACATAAGACCACATGGCCGCCCCCAAGTGCTCCACAGGTGTCCCATAGGCCCTTAGTGCAACTTCATGGACAGCTAGCCACTTATCAATGTCATCTCCTACCACAAAACTTGGCACCACATTCTTGGGTATGCGAACCTGTTTGTCCCCAACTGGTACTGCACATATGCTGCCACCATCACTGCTGGACTCAGACTGTCTCGCCTTGATCTCCAGCTCCTTGAGACTCAGTTCATGAGCCAACAACAGTTTTTTTCTCAGCCAAGGCTCCCTCAGCTGCTGCAGCTTCAGCTCTTTTAGCTTCAATCTTTTTGGCTGCTCTTTCAGCCCCAGCTTGCTTGCATTCTCTCTCTGCTCTCCTGTCCTCCTGTGGAGCCTCAATTTTTAACTTTGTCATCTGCAACTGAAACTTTCTCTCCTCTCTCCTTTCCTCTGTGGTCAGGCTTTGATCAGAGACACTGCACACTGGTTTTGCCAGGGGCACAATTGCAGCACTAATCTCATCTAATGAGGGCATAAAATCCTTTGAGGGGCCATCCTCTGGACCCTCCTCCACAACATCCTCCTCAACAGGGGCTTCTGCCCAGGCCCTCAGCACCCTTTGGAATTCCTCCTTTCTGGAGGCTTTCTGGGTAGGTACGCCCATATCCCTGCAGAACGCCCTCAGCTGTTTAACAGTGTAGGTCTCCAGCATAGCCATATCAAAATTTTCATCTCCTGCTTGAGACCAGCAAGAGACATGTTGATTTGAGGATTTTAGTCAAAAACTGACAGGAAAAACGAAATTGCAGAGAAGAGATAAAAATCAAGTTGACCTTCAACTGTGGGTAGGTAGTGAAATACTTAGCTACTGTATGTCACTGCACAAATACAAGTCCTATCCTCACCACTGATCACCAATGTTAGAAATGGGGTCTTCGGTCGGCAGTCAGGTTACCCCCTGTCCAAGCAAGGACCCTCAATCTAGTCAGGGTAACTCACACACAATCCAAATTATCCTGTACCCACCCTCTGGTAGCTTGGCACTGAGCAGTCAGGCTTAACTTAGAAAGCAATGTGTAAAGTATCTGTGCAATAAATCATACAATAACACAATATAGCACCACAAAAATACACCACACAGTGTTTAGAAAAATATATAATATTTATCTGGATATTTGCAGGTCAAAACGATCAAAGATGCAATAAGTAAATGTATAGATATCACTGAAAAGTCATATAAAGTGTCTTAAGTATTTTTAAAGCAAACAAAAGCCCATATTTATACTTTTTGACGCAAACCAGCGCTGGCACTGGTTTGCGTCAAAAATGTTACAGCCGACTAACGCCATTCCTACTCGCCATGCGGGTGCCATATTTAAGGATTGACATTAGCCGGTGCTTCGTGCTGATCAGAGTAAAAAAAAATGACTCAAACCAGGCAGCGCCGGTGTAGGGGAAAATGGGGGTTGTGCGTCAAAAAATGGTGCAAGTCAGGTTAGAGTAAAAAATCATGGCTCAAACTGGACTTGCGCCATTTTTTGGCACACAACCCCCATTGAAATTACTCCTGTCTTAGCAAAGACAGGAGTCATTCCCCCTTGCCCATGGCATGGCCATTGGTCACAGTGGCATGTAGGGGGCCCAAATCAGCCCCCCCCCCCCATGGCACTTAAAAAATAATAATAATACTTACCTAAACACACCTGTATTTACCTGGGATGGGTCCCTCCATCCATGGGTGTCCTCTAGGGGTGGGTGGGGGTGGCAGGCGGTATCCCTGAGGGCAGCGAAGGGCACCTCTGGACTGCTTCCGTGGTCTGAGAACATGGAAGTGAGCCCACAGGTCCCTTAACGCCTGCCTTAACCCAGGCGTTAAAAAACTGCACCCATCTGGCTGGGCACAGTTTTTTAAGGCCCGCCTCCTCCTGTGTGTCAAAATGAAGCTGGAGTATAAATAAGGCGCATAGGCCTTAAAGTCATTTTTTGGTCGAGAACGCCTATCTTGCATGTTATTAACGCAAGGTGGTTTCCTGCATCCAAAAAATGACGCACACAGAGGAATTTTGCCCTTGGACAACACTTCTTCACCACAGCCAGAGAGCAGCAAGGCAGCAGGCCAACAGCAAGGCAGCAGTCCTTCACAGAAAGCAGTCAGGTGAGTCGTTTGGGCAGCCAGGCAGTACTTCTTGGCAGGATGCAGGTTCTGGTTCCAGTTATCTTCTCCAAGAAGTGTCTGAGTGAATGCACAAGGAGCTGTCATCTAAACCCAGCCAGATGTGGATTGTAAGTCACAGAAAGATTTAGGTTCAGAGAAATGCTCACTTTCTAAAAGTGGCATTTCTAAAATAATAACATTAAATCCAACTTCACCAGTCAGCAGGATTTTATATCACCATTCCGGCCATACTAAATATGACCTTCCTATTCCTTTCAGATCAGCAGCTACCACTCAAAGAATGTATGAGGTAGCCCCAATGTTAGCCTATGAATGGAGCAGGCCTCACAGCAGTGTAAAAACGAATTTAGGAGTTTTACACTACCAGGACATGTAAACTACATAGGTATATTTCCTGCCTTTTGCCTACACAGCACCCTCCCCTATGGGTTACCTAGGGCACACCTTAGGGGTGTCTTATATGTAGAAAAAAGGGAGTTTTAGGCTTGGCAAGTACTTTAAAATGCCAAGTAGAATTGGCAGTAAAACTGCACACACACGCCTTGCAATGGCAAGCCTGAGACAAGGTTAAGGGGCTACTTAAGTGGGTGGCACAATCAATGCTGCAGGCCCACTAGTAGCATTTAATCTACAGCCCTGGGCACATATAGTGCACACTACTAGGGACTTATAAGTAAATTAAATAGTCCAATTGGGTATGATCCAATGTTACCATGTTTAACAGGAGAGAGCATATGCACTTTAGCACTGGTTAGCAGTGGTAAAGTGCACAGAGTCTAAAAACCAGCAAAAACAGTGTCCAAAAAGTGGAGGGAGGCAGGCAGAAAGTTAGGGGTCACCAACCTAAGGCTGTCAGGTCTAACACCATTGTTGTTTGGAGAAAATCAATGCATCACCTTGACTGCGGGGTCAACACTGACGCATCACCCGGCTGCACCTTGCATTTTGTGACCAGGATTAAAGTACTTTTGCTCAGTGAACCCTGTGTGGGTCCTGTAGCTGGCCTACACTCCATCGCAGTTAGCCTAAACTCTTGACTTTTCCCCAGTACAGCACGATCAGATGCGTACGGCTTCTCAGCATTATTTTTACATTCATTCTTTAAAAAATCCTATCTTGACTTCTACTGATTGGATATGTGGTGTTTCAGTCTTGTTTTATTTATAAAACATAATCTATTTTTTTTAACTTGTGCAGTCTTTTTGTGGTATTTTCACTGTGTTACTGTTTGAAGTGTTGCACAAATATGTTACACTTTGCCTCTTCAGTTAAGTCAGATTGCTCTGTGCCAAACTACCACAGGGTGAGCACAGGTTAATTTATGGTGTGTATCTGATTTACCCTGAGTAGGATTGTGGTTCCTGCTTGGACATGTTGCATCCCTCTGCCAACAAGAAACCCAATTTCTAAACGAAGACCCACTAGAAATCCCTATTTTAAATTTAACTTTTTTATACTTTAGTAGTTATGATTTCCAAATTTCAATTTGGTAAAAATCACAATTTAGAAATCGCAATTAGGAACTCACAGTTCTCAATGTTAGTACATCTGGCCCTCATTTTTCTTGCCTTTCCCATTCAGCCACCTTTCTAAACGCAGCCGATAGTGTTCACTATTGTTCACCATCAGAATTTCCTTGTTATACACTGATATGACTAACAAAACATTTCTCATGTAGGAAGAGTTTAGCCGTGAAGACTTTCTTTCACCCAATTACTCTACACCTTTATTTCATTTTCTGCATTAAGATACTTTTGAAAGAAATCTTGAAGAATTGATGTCAGTGCAATAACATCATGTGAAATATGTTTTAATGAAGACAAAGCTCAGAGTGATATGCCTCTAAATGTATTCCTAGCATCAGCAAATACTAACCGAAGTATGCCATCAAAAATAATTATATTCCGATTCCTCCTTTATTTAAGGCACACAAGGGTTTGACATGAAATGTACAACCTGACTGACAGTGACAACTCATTTATTATAAAACTATAAATATAGCCGCAAGACCTTGTAACATCTGTTGTACTATTCTGTAAAATTAGTTTTGCCCACGGGAGAGCCTACATTCTGACAGCTCCACAATTAGTGCACGTTGATGGCTCGAAGATTTTAACAAGTGTTGTACGGATAATGCGTCTTTTATGCAGGTGCAAAATGATATCAATTTAACAAAAATATTTTCTAAAACACTTTTTGAAGCGAAATTAACTTGAGTCATGCGAGTTAAAACTGCATGAGCAGGCACCAATACTTAAAATGCCCTTGGTCATAAGGACTAATATTTTTTTAGGAAAATCACTATTCACTCGATTTATGTTTCTCTTTCCATTACCACTTATTATTAACTATCATTTTCACCCTCCATAATGAATATGTTTTATGGAAAAATAAATTCATATATATTTTCCTTTTGTCTGGAAAAGTCTGCATCTGTTTTCTGAAAATTGATGCCCATTGGCACACGGTCTTCCTCCGGTCCTTATTTTCTGACTTACATATGTGGATGTAGTCCTTGTAGAAAAATATTTTCTCGTATATTGCTTAGTGATAAAACAATATTACATTGTGTTAAAACTAGGTCCTTCGAAGTCACAGAGATCTGAACTTTGTTCAGAACCAGTCAAATATTTCCCTTTAAATGAAGACGATGCTTGAAAATAAAAGTTGTTTTTAAACAATAAGCACTAGGTGCAAGACTGTTGAAAATGACAACAAAAATAAACATTATGGGAGCACAATATTTACAAATTTCTAAGAAGCGATTAAGAGCATAATATATAAGAGAGGGGAATGATATAGCAATGCTGTGTAGATATCAATGCAATCAATTTCCAAGACGGAGAACTGTGAAATTGTTTCTGATCATTTGTATTGGTGTTTCAATATACATAAAGCACGTATTGATGGAGCCAGCAGCGCTGTTCTCTACAGCGTATGCATTCAGGACTACATAATATACGTGCACCCATTTACACATAACTCAAACACACAATAAGGTATAGACTTATTTGTTCACCAAAATACCTATAGGCAGACATGCCCACAGACCACCAGGCATGCAAGGCTCTTGTGCAAAGGCATTAATTTCACCAATGAACTTTGATTAACAGACCTACATTAACCAATTCAAACAACTCAGTGGACAGGAATGAAAGCAACTAACAGAAGTACACACACCCATGTGCAGAAATCAACAAGCATCTCTGAATATCCTCCAAACACATCCCACTTTCCTCAGTCTTACACATCCATATACATTATCAATCAATATATTTAATAGTTTGTAGCTGCATATGTAAAAAAGTCATATTATCATAGAATCATGTTAAATAAGTTCCTATATTAGTATCTCTTAGCATTTTGTGCATTCACAGATGTCAGTAAGTGGTTCTTGAGGCCGTGTTCTGTTAAGCTGTTTTTGAAATTCACCAGTAGGATTTTGAAAGTCTATATGTGGTGGCTCTACCTTTCTACTTGCTCAAAACAGACCCCTTTCTATCACCATCAAACTTATACTCAGCCTTCCACCATATCATCCACCAACATCCTCCTCATCTTTTCCCTAAAAACACACAACCAATCCTTACACTCAAATCCACCATAAATACTACCTTTTTCATCTAGCAAATCAAACATGAACACCCAGAGCTCTTCCCCTCTCACACACCACATACACTCCAAAATACATCACCACCCCTTTACCATTCAACTTCCACTGGCCAACAGTACTTTACATACAAATCCTTCTAAAAAAAAAACAAGTCATCAATATCTTCTCTTAGAACCCAACAAAAACAGAACACACACACTAGCACATCAGCATCTCCCACACACACAATTTCATAATTCATTCCATAATAAATAAGAAACATACTCCCACTTCCACTCTCCTGACTACACAAATAATACACTTCCGAAACCATCTTTACTCCCATATTTTCTGTCTTCACCAACACCTAACACAAATATGCCAACATAACAACTCTAATTCACCCAGCTCTAATTCATTGCACAGTTTAAAGCCTATAAACATGACTCAGGTGCTCCACCACCAACCCCAACCCACACAAATTCCACCCTAAACAGATACAAAAAAAAACAACATGCCACCCTTCACATCTTCTCATCCCCATATCTATACCACATTAATGTTACTCTACAAAAAACAACCCAGCTCACCAACTCACTCCAAACCAACATCCCCACCACCTACACACACAGACCCTTCATAGTGCCTTCTAAGCCTGCTGGATGAGAAATATGATATACAAAAATAAAACTATTGCTATCCTCTTACAGCTAAAACCAGCACTAATGGCCAACAGTTACTTGTTCAAAAAATGTTGCTCACCCTTCTACAAAACAAGGTCAAACCACCAATAAAACACAGTCTCTAAACTGCCTACTAATAAATGCTCAATCGCTCTCTAAAAACAAGCACCACATCTATGTCTTACTCACTGACACACAACCTGGTTTACTCTTCATAACTGAATCATGGTTGGGAGATGACCTGGATCTATCACACAAAAGTGTATAGGCAAAAGAGGAGGTGAACTATCTGTTATACTGAAGCAAACAATAAATCTCACCAAAGCTGATGATGTTTTCATACAAGGTTGTGAGGCCCTCATCACTAGATGCAACCCTTCATCAACTTCCTCCTGTAACTTCCTTTTCCTTTACAGGCCACAACCTAGCAATGCAACGTTCCTAGACACATTTATAGACACATATTCAAACCTTATAACACTACACTCCAACCTATGCATTTTTTACAATCTAAACCTTTGGGCCCATACTTATGAAAAGTTAGAGCTGCTTTAGCACCATTGTTTCTACACTAAAGCAGCACTAACTTAACTCCACAATTAGATTTTGATGCTAGACCTGCCCAGTGTCAAAATATCTCACTTAGCTTTATTTTCTGGAAGCGCCAACCCACCTTGCATCGTACTGCGACAATGATATGCAAGGTAGGCATTCTCTTTTAAAATATTACGCTAGCCCTCCAGCGCCATATTTACCCTGTGACACTAAAACAATGCTCATTAAAGAGGCAGACGTAAAAAATGATGCTAAGGCCAATTAGCGTCAAAATGTAATGCCTGGTCAGACCAGGCATTAAAAAGAGGCTCACACACCACCACTTAAGGAAAACACACATAAGGAGAATTATCAACCTCGAGGACAAAATGGAAGTGCCACTGCTCTATCTGACTTAGCGTCATTTTCTGGAAGCGCCAACCCATCTTGCATCTCATTGCGGCAATAACATGCAAGGAAGGCATTCCCTTTTTAAAAATGACACTAGCCCTCCAGCGTCATATTTACCTCCCGACGCTAAAACACTGCACACTAAGGAGGCAGACCTAAAACATGATGCGATTGGCGATTAGCGTCAAAATGTAATGCCTGGTCAGACCAGGCATTAACCCCTTCGCTTCCAGGCCTTTACCCCCTCAGGTACCAGGCCTTTTTTTTGGCTATTTGGGGTAGTTTGTGCTTAGGCCCTCATAACTTTTTGTCCATTTGAGCTACCCATGCCAAATTTACATCCTTTTTTCCCAATATCCTAGGGATTCGGGAGGTACCCAGAGTTTGTGGGTTCCCATGTAGGAGACCAGAAATTAGCCAAAATACAGCAAACATTTTGATTAATTTTTTTTAAAAAGGAAAAAAAAAGGGCTGCTGAAGAAGACTTGTGTTTTTCCCCCTGAAAATAGCATCAACAAAGGGCTTGCAGTGCTAAAATCACCATCTTTCCAGCTTTCAGGACCAGGCAGACTTCAATCAGAAAACCCAATTTTCCAACACATTTTTGGCATTTTACTGTGACATAACCCATTTTTACTATATTTGGTACTTTCAGCCTCCTTCCAGTTAGTGATAGAAATGGGTATGAAACCAATGCTGGATCCCAGAAAGCTAAACATTTCTGAAAAGTAGACACAATATAGGGCTTGTAGGTTCATCAAGAACCCTAGGTACCCAGATCCAATAAATGAGCTGCACCTTGCAATGGGTTTTCATTCTATAACGGGTATACAGTGATTCATTTGCTGAAATATAAAAAGTGAAAAATAGGTATCAAGAAAACCTTTGTATTTCCAAAATGGGCACTGGATAAGGTGTTGAGAAGCAGTGGTTGTTTTCACATCTCTGAATTCCGAGGTGCCCATACTAGCATGTGAATTACAGGGCATTTCTCAAATAGACGTCTTTTTTACACACTGTCTTACATTTGGGAGGAAAAAATGTAGAGAAAGACAAGGGGCAATTACACTTGTTTTGCTATTCTGTGTTCCCCCAAGTCCCGATAAAAATGGTACCTCACTTGCGTGGGTAGTCCTACTGCTCGCGACAGGGAACGCAACATGGACATATCACATTTTTACATTTAAATCTGATGTGGTTTTGCAAAGTGCATAGCTGTAGATTTTGGCCTCTAGCTCAGCCGGTACCTATGGAAACCCACCAAACCTGTGCATTTTTTAAAACTAGACATCGAGGAGAATCCAAGATAGGGTGACTTGTGGGGCTCTTACCAGGTTCTGCTACCCAGAATCCTTTGCAAACCTCAGAATCTGGCCAAAAAAACACTTTTTCCTCTCATTTCGGAGACAGAAAGTTCTGGAATCTGTGAGGAGCCACAAATTTCCTTCCACCCAGCATTCCCTGAAGTCTCCCGATACAAAATGGTACCTCACTTGCATGTGTAGGCCTAGCACCCGCGACAGGAAGTGCCTCAAACCACAATGTGGACGCATCACATTTTTTCCAAACAAAACAGAGCTGTTTTATGCAAAGTGCCTAGCTATGGATTTTGGCCTCTAGCTCAGCCGGCACCTATGGAAACCTACCACACCTGTGCATTTTTTTAAACTAGACACCTAGGGGAATCCAAGATAGGGTGACTTGTGGGGCTCTCACCAGGTCCTGTTACCCAGAATCCTTTGCAAATGTCAAAATCTGGCCAAATAAATACTTTTTCCTATCATTTCGGAGACATAAAGTTCTGGAATCTGCGAGGAGCCACAAATTTCCTTCTACCCGGCTTTCCCGAAGTCTCCTGATAAAAATGATGCCTCACTTGCATGGGTAGGCCTAGCGCCTGCGACAGGAAATGGCCCAAAACACAATGTGGACAAATCACATTTTCCCAAAGAAAACAGAGGTGTTTTTTGCAAAGTGCCTAGCTGTGGATTTTGGCCTCTAGCTCAGCAGACACCTAGGGAAACCTAACAAACCTGTGGATTTTTGAAAACTAGACACATAGGGAAATCCCACATGGGGTGACTTGTGGGGCTCTCACCAGGTTCTGTTACCCAGAATCCTTTGCAGACCTCAAAATTCGGCCCAAAAAAAAACTTTTTCCTCTAATTTTGGTGACAGAAAGTTCTGGAATCGGAGAGGAGACACACATTTCCTTCCGCCCATCGTTCCCCCAAGTCTCCTTATAAAAATGGTACCCGACGTGTGTGGGTAGGCCTAGCACCTGTGGCAAGAAATGCCCCAAAACACAACGTGGACATATCACACTTTCCCAAAAAAACAGAGCTGTTTTTTGCAAAGTTCTTAGCTGTGGATTAGGTCCTTTAGCTCAGCAGGCACCTAGGAAAACCAAGCAAATCTGCACATTTTTAAAAACTAAACACCTAGGTGAATCCAAGATGGGGTGACTTGTGGGGCTCTCACCAGGTTCCGTTACCCAGAATCCTCTGCAAACCTCAAAATTTGGCCAAAAAAGCACTTTTCCCTCTCATTTTGGTGACAGAAAGTTCTGGAATCTGAGAGGAGACACACATTTCCTTCCACCCAGTGTTCCCCCAAGTCTCCTGATAAAAATGGTACCTGACTTGTGTGGGTAGGCCAAGCGCCCGTGACAAGAAATGCCCCAAAACACAACGTGGACACCTCACATTTTCCCAAAGAAAACAGATCTGTTTTTTGCAAAGTTCCTAGCTGTGGATGTGGGCCTCTATCTCAGCCGGCACCTTAGGAGACCTAGCAAATCTGCACATTTTTTAAAACTAGACACCTAGGGAAATCCAAGATGGGGTGACTTGTGGGCTCTCACCAGGTTCTGTTACCCAAAATCCTTTTTAAACCTCAAAATTTGGCCAAAAAAACACTTTTCCCCCTAATTTTGGTGACCGAAAATTCTGGAATCTGAGAGGAGCCACAAATTTCCTTCCACCCAGCTTTCTCCCACGTCTCCCGATAAAAATGGTACCTCACGTCTCTGGGTAGGCCTAGCACCCGCGACAAGAAATGCCCTAAAACACAACGTGGACACATCACATTTTCCCAAAGAAAATAGAGCTGTTTTTTGCAATGTGCCTAGCTGTGGATTTTGGCCTCTAGCTCAGCCAGCACATAGGGAAACCTACCAAACCTGTGAATTTTTTTAAAGTAGACAACTAGGGGAATCCAAGATGGGGTGACTTGTGGAGCTCTCACCAGGTTCTGTTACCCAGAATCCTTTGCAAACCTCAAAATTTGGCCAACAAATATTTTTTCCTCTCATTTTGGTGACAGAAAGTTCTGAAATCAGAAAGGAGCCACAAATTTCCTTCCACCCAGCGATCCCCAGGTCTCCAGTAAAAATGGTACCTCACATGTGTTAGTAGGCCTAGCACCCTCAACAGGAAATGCCCCAAAACACAACGTGGACACATCACATTTTCCCAAAGAAAACAGAGCTGTTTTTTGCAAAGTGCCTAGCTGTGGATTTTGGCCTCTAGCTCAGCAGGCACCTAGGGAAACCTAGCAAACCTCTTGATTTTTAAAACCTAGACACCTAGGAGAATCCAAGAGAGGGTGACTTGTGGGGCTCTCACCAGGTTCTGTTACCCAGAATACTTTGCAAACCTTAAAATGTGGCCAAAAAAACACTTTTTCCTCTCATTTCGGTGACATAAAGTCCTGGAATCTGAGAGGAGCCACAAATTTCCTTCCACCCAGCGTTCCCCCAAGTCTCCGGATAAGAATGGTACTTTACTTGTGTGGGTAGACCTAGCGCCCGTGACAGGAAATGCCCAAAAACACAACGTGCACACATCAAATTTTTCCCAAAAAAACAGAGCTGTTTTTTGCAAAGTGCCAAGCTATGGATTGTGGCCTCTGGGTCAGCAGGCACCTAGGGAAACCTACCAAACCTGTGCATTTATTAAAACTAGACACCTAGGGGAATCCAAGATTGGGTGACTTGTGGGGCTCTCACCAGGTCATGTTACCCAGAGTACTTTGCAAACCTCAAAATGTAGCTAAAAAAACACTGTTTCCTCCCATTTCGGTGACAGAAAGTTCTGGAATCTGAGAGGAGACACAAATTTCCTTCCACCCAGCATTCCCCCAAGTCTCCCGATAAAAATGGTACATCACTTGTGTGGGTAGGCCTAGCGCCCGCAGCAGGAAATGCCCCGAAACACAGCATGGACACATCACATTTTTCCAAAGGAAACAGAGCTGTTTTTTGCAAAGTGCCTAGCTGTGAATTTTGACCTCTAGCTCAGCCGACAACTAGGGAAACCTACCAAACATGTGCATTTTTGAAAAACAGACACCTAGGGCAATCCCACATGGGGTGACTTGTGGGATTCTCACCAGGTTCTGTTACCCAGAATCCTTTGCAAACCTCAAAATTTGGCCAAAAAACACTTTTTCCTCACATTTCGGTGACAGAAAGTTTTGGAATCTGAGAGGAGCCACAAATTTCCTTCCACCCAGTGTTCCCCTAAGTCTCCCAATAAAAATGGTAGCTCATTTGTGTGGGTAGGCCTAGTGATCACGACAGGAAATGTCCCAAAACACTATCTGGACACATCAAAATTATCAAATACAAAACTACCTGTTTTTGCGGGGGGCACCTGCGTTTTGGGTCCTGGGCTCAGCAACCATCTAGGGAAACCTACCAAACCCAGACATTTCTGAAAACTAGGCACCCGAGGGAGTCCAGGGAGGTGTGACTTGAGTGGATCCCCCACTGCTTTCTTACCCAGAATCCTCAGCAAACCTCAAATTTAGCTAAAAAATCACATTTTTCTCACAAGTCTGTGTGGGATCACTGCACCTTGACAAAATTTCTACCACCCAACGTTCCCCTCAGTCTCCTAGTAAAAATGAAACCTCACTTGTGTTGGTGGGCCAAGTGCCTGTGACAGGGAAGAGCCCAAAACATGTCTAAATTGAGGGGGAACTAAATCGGGTCCATAAGGGCAGTTTGGAGAAAAACATTTACAGGCTGACAAGTGCAGCAGATTTTTTATCGGTATAGATGAGAAAATGGTGGGTGGTAGGAAGTTTGTGGATTCCTGCGGATTCTGGAAGGTTTCATCACAAACATGTGTGATTTCTAGCAAAGTTGGAGGTTTGTAGAACATTGTGGGTAAGAAAATGATGCGGGTGCATTTAAAGCACACCACCCTGGAATCAACCAGATGTTTAGTTTTCAGACGTGTCTAGGTCTTGTGGATTTTTCTATATGGGAGTGTCCCAAAGTCCTAAAAGTGAAGCTCTCACCATTCCAAGTTCGACGATTTTGAGAGTTACCAAGCTCTCATTGCCCAAATGTAAAACCAAAACCCATAATAATCAAATGTCTTCTTGCTTGCCATGGGATAAGATGTTTTAGAGTGCAGGGGAGACCTGAAAGACTGTTACCCCCTTAATTTGGGGTGGGGGCTTAACCAGGCCCATACTGGCTGGTAGCCACCTCCCCACAATTTCTTTTTTTTTTTTATTCCCTGGCATTTAGTAGATTTTCTGTCCCCCCCCAGGGTGTGGATCAGCCATAATTGCCCCATCTGCTCACTGGTGGGCATTAAAAACCTTGGCCCCATTTATTTTGAGTGGAGGTATGGCCATACCCCCACCTTCTTATTTTGAAAATAAAATCTTCACTGGTCTCTGGTTGGCTTTCTGTCCCCCTTGAGGGCAAATGGGCCTTTCAAAAATAGGCCGATCTGCCCCCAAGGGGGGCAGTTATAGCCAACAGTAATGTGTCCCCATGGGAAGCGACCCTTGCCCAAGGGCCTGCCCCCCAAAACAAAACACACACATACTCACACACCAATCCCTGGTGTCAAGCGGTTTATGCCACCTGTGGGGGCAGATTGGCCTAACAAAAATAGGCTTATCTGCCCCAAAGAGAGGCAGAAATGGCCTAAATACAATTTCCCCCCCCCCAGGGGAGCGACCCTTGCCTAAGGGGTCGCTCCCTATACATAAAGACATAAAGTAAATAAAAATGTGTATATATATATATATATATATATATATATATATATATATATATATATATATATATATATATCCCTGGTGTCTAGAGGTTTCTAGGGGCAGAAAAGTCCTAAAAATATTTCCCCACCCCGGGGAGCGGCCCTTTCCCAAGGGTCCACTCCTCTTATGCGTAAGTATAAAAACATAAAAAAAATCCCTGGTGTCTAGTGGTTTCTGCCTCCAGGGGGGCAAAAATACCCTATAAATAAATCCCCCCCCCCGGAAAGCGACCCTTGCCTAAGGGGTCGCTCCGCACACATAAAAAATAAAAATAAAAAATATATATATCCCTGGTGTCTAGGGGTTTTCTGTCCCCCGTGGAGGCATATCGGCAGAAATGGCCTAAAAATAATATGGGCCCCTAAGGAGGGCCCCTTGCCGAAGGGGCCACTCCCCTTATGTGTCAGCATGATAAAAAAGAAAATTCCCTGGTGTCTAGTGGTTACTGCCCCTTGGGGGCAGATTGTCCTATTTAATTTAGACCGGTCTCCCCCCGGGGGGGGGGGCAGAAATGGCCTAAAAATAATTTAGTCCCCAGGGAGCGACCCTTGTCTAAGGGGTCGCTCCCCACACAAAAAAAAAAATATATATATATATATATATATATGTCCCTGGTGTCTAGGCGTTTTCTGCCTCCCCTGGTGGCAGAAATGACCTCAAAATAATATGGCCCCCTAGGGAGCGACCCTTGCCCAAGGAGCCACTCCCTTTAGTGAAAATACCTAAAAAAAAAAGAAAAATCCCTGGTGTCTAGTGGCCATTTTTGCGGCCCGATCGCATCATGATCGGGCAGCAGAAATGCTTTGAGAAACAAGGAAGGAAAGGTCTTTCCTTTCCTTGCTTGTCCCTCCCACCACACCTCCCGGTCGGAAGGGAAATGCAAAAGCATTTCTCTTACAGGATCGCGCTGGAAGCATGATTCCAGTGCAATCCGAGGTGACCTATGATGTGGCCAGCGTGCGATTTGAGCGCTGACATCATCAGATGTTACTGGGGGGTAGGGGAGTGTCAGGGGTGGAAGGGGAAGCAATTCCCCTTCCATCCCCGACTGGGGTGTGTGGGAGGGAGGCCCACACAGGGAGCGCTAGCACTCCCCTGGAGGCCAGGTGCAGGATGAGCTGGTCTCATCCCAGGCACTCAGCAACCGTGTTCCTGGACGAGACCAGCTTGCCCTGGGCATGGGAGGGGTTAAAAAGAGGCCCACACATCAGCGATGCTGCATGTTGTTTCTCCAGCTCTGTGCATCAATTCTTTGGTCGTGTTACAGGCTATCGTCGATTTTCAGCCGAGAAGCCAGCGGTGAGTCGGATTCCCAGCCACAGATCGGAATTGCGTCGATCTTTTCCCCGCACGCCGTTCTGTGCCTGGATTTCTTCCTCTTAGGCTGCCAGCTTCTCCTTTCAGCGTTCCAGGAACTAGTTGGGCACCACTGGGCAGAGTAGGAGTCTCTCCAGAGGCTCCAGGTGCAGGCAGAAAGAAGTCTTTGCTGTCCGTGAGACTTCAAACAACAAGAGGCAAGCTCTAAATCAAGCCCTTGGAGATCTTCAAAAGATGGAAGGCACACAAAGTCCAGTCTTTACCCTCTTACTCTGGCAGAAGCAGCAACTGCTGCATAGCTCCACAAAGCACAGTCACAAGCAGGGCAGTTCTTATTCCTCAGCTCTTCAGCTCTTCTCCAGGCAGAGGTTCCTCTTGGTTTCTAGAAGTGTTCTGAAGTCTGTTGTTTTGGGTTCCCTTCTTATACCTAATTTCACATTTGAAGTAGGCCTACTTCAAAGCAAAGTCTCTCTTGAATGTGAAATCTTGCCTTGCCCAGGCCAGGCCCCAGACATTTACCAGGGGGTTGGAGACTGCATTATGTGAAAGTAGGCACAGCGCTTTCAGGTGTGAGTGACCACTCCTCCCCTCCCTCCTAGCACAGATGACTCATCAGTAAATGCAGACAGCACCCCAGTTCCCTTTGTGTCACTGTCTAGTGTGAGGTGTAACCAGCCCAACTGTCAAACTGATCCAGACAGGGAATACACATCAGGCAGATCACAGAAATGGTATAGGCAAGAAAATGGTCACTTTCTAAAAGTGGCATTTTTAAACACACAATCTTAAAATCAGCTTTACTAAAAGATGTATTTTTAAATTGTGAGCTCAGAGACCCCAAACTCCTCATGTCCATCCGCACCCAAATGGAATCTACACTTTAATCAGATTTAAAGGGCGCCCCCATGTTAACCTATGAGAGGGACAGGCCTTGCAACAGTGAAAAACAAATTTAGCAATATTACACTGTTAGGACATATAAAACACATTACTATGGGGTCATTCCGAGTTTGGCGGGCGGCGGTTGCCGCCCACCAAGCAGGAACCGCCAATTGGCCGCTCCGCGGTCAGAAGACTGCGGAGGCCATTCTGACTTTCCCGTTGGGCCGGCGGGCGCCCGCCAAGGGAGCGCCCGCCGGCCCAGCGGGAAAGGGCCTGCAACACTGAAGCCGGCTCCGAATGGAGCCGGCGGTGTTGCAGGTGTGCGACGGGTGCAGTTGCACCCGTCGCGCTTTTCACTGTCTGCTAAGCAGACAGTGAAAAGCATACTGGGGCCCTGTTAGGGGGCCCCTGCACTGCCCATGCCAGTGGCATGGGCAGTGCAGGGGCCCCCAGGGGCCCCAGGACACCCGTTCCCGCCATCCTGTTTCTGGCGGTGAAAACCGCCAGAAACAGGCTGGCGGGAAGGGGGTCGGAATCCCCATGGCGGTGCTGCTTGCAGCGCCGCCATGGAGGATTCGCCCAGCCCGGGCTAATCTGGCGGGAAACCGCCGGACCCGGTTTTCCAACCGCGGCTTTACAGCCGCGGTCGGAATGGGCAATGAAGCACCGCCAGCCTGTTGGCGGTGCTTTCAGGGTCAGAATGACCCCCTATATGTCCTACCTTAACCATACACTGCACCCTACCTTTGGGGCTACCTAGGGCCTACCTTAGGGGTATCTCACATGTAAGAAAAGGGAAGGTTTAGGCCTGGCAAGTGGGTACACTTGCCAAGTCGAATTTACAGTTAAAACTGCACACACAGACACTGAAGTGGCAGGTCTGAGACATGATTAGAGAACTACTTATGTGGGTGGCACAACCAGTGCTGCAGGCCCACTAGTATCATTTGAATTACAAGCCCTGGCACCTCTAGTGCACTTTACTAGGGACTTACTAGTAAATCAAATATGCCAATCATGGATAAACCATTAAACAATACAATTTACACAGAGGACATATACACTTTAGCACTGGTTAGCAGTGGTAAAGTGCTCAGAGTTCAAAAGTCAACAGAAACCGGTCAGGAGGCAGGAGGCTGCATAAAATCAAAAATGTAACATGAATAATTTTTCATAATTATGGGCTTTGGTTTGACAAACCCAACATGCTTCATCCAATAATCATCATCACTGACCTGGTCACAATTAACCTAAATGGGATTGTACACAAACCCACACACATACTAGATGTCATTTTTGCTAATTCAGAACTAGTTATCTTTCAAAGGATTATTTCGGTCCCTTGGCCACACCACCATTTGCTAGATTTCCAGCATAAAACATCACAAATCAACACACCTAGGACCACCTTATATGCATTCATATTCAACAAACTCAATTTTGAATACTTAGTAACACAACTAACATCCAACACAGATCTAGATACAATAAATTCCGCTCAAAACTTTAATGAGTGGCTACAAGAAGCTTTTGATATCCTAATACCACTAAGAACAACAAAACAGGACAAACGAAAGCAAGCACCTTGGAGAAAGACACAACTAAAAGAGATAAATCACCAAATTAGAAAGCTGCAATGCACCTGACTTGAAACAAACAGCAAGCAAGACAAACTTCACCTACAGAAATGTAATAGAATATACAAGTCAACAATAAAAAAATCTAAAAAAAGGAACTATTCAGACAGAATTCAAATGCTAAATGGGCACATTTTACAAACCAAAATGCCCAGAAGGAACTCATCACATCTCTCACAAAGTTACTGACCAACTGGCAAATCATTACACAACCAAAGCAGACATGTTAGACTCCTATTTAAAACAAAGGTAAACCAACCCATTTCCAAAAAGTCCCTCCAAGAGTAGGTTAACCCAGTCTCTGCATTCCTTAAAACATATATCACAAAGTGAATGTACGGATATAGTCAAGGCAAGCAGGCCAGCTGGATGCCATTCTGACCCTTATCGACAGCAAAACTTGAAGAACATTCTTCTAACCACCACTGCTGCCACACAAGTAAGAAGAAGCATCAATAATTCTGTATGTACGTAAATCTTTCCTGAAGGCCTAAAAAAGGCATACATACACCCATTATAAAAGAAGGCAAACCGGGAACCGCATGACCCCAACAACTACAGACTAATTACAAATGGGTCTTTCCTGGGCAAACTGATAGAAAGAGCAGCATTCATCCAATTGTCACAATTCATTGAACATAACTCCATATTTTGAGACTACCAGACAGGATTCCAACGAGGAACAGTCACAGAATCTGCCATCATCACTATCTGGGATGACCTTAAAATCACAGTACACCATGACGGGGTCGCTGCATTACTTCTCTTGGACCTTTCTGACACAATTGGCCCTGACACTCTAATACAAAGACTCTAAAAAACCAGCAGACGGAGACTGCTCCTGGCTGGATCACATACTACCTTCAAATTTCATCTTTACTCCCCCTTCTCATCCAAACCGTACTTTACCAAAGCAGGAGTCCTTCAAGAGTCTATCATCCAACCCATTTCAACATCTACTTGATCATTCCCAACAATGATCAATGAATCTCAGCTCACCTGCTATAACTATGCAGATGACACAAAGGTAGTTCTTACACTAGAAAGCCCCAAAGACATTGGGAATTGAAAACTCTTCAGTTGCTTCAAAGCTATATGGTCAGAGGATGACATGGAGCAACCTCAAACTGAATGCTTCCAAAACTGAAATACTAACATGTAGTGACTGGAAAAATGATGACCCACTCTGCACCTGGCCTGTTGATCTGGGACCACCTCTTCAATCAGTCAATCAGTTTTTGTAAAATGCAACTACTCACCTGTGAGGGTCTCAAGGCGCTGGCGGTGGGTCTGGGCCTCATTCGAAGAGCAATGTTTGGAGGTTCTTCCTGAAGATGGTGAGAGATGGGCTTTGTCTGAGGTGCATGGGCAGGTTGTTCCAGCTCTTGGCTGCAAGGACCTTCTTCCAGCTGTGGTTTTTCGGATGCGTGGGACAGTGGCTAGTGCCTGTTGGGCAGGACTGAGAGGTCTGTGGGGGGGGTAATGGAAGGAGATGCGATGATTCAAGTAGGCCGGTCCAATTTTGTGCAGGGCCTTCTAAGTGTGGGTGAGTAGTTTGAAGTTGATTTGCTTCTCTACTGGGAGCCAATGGAGAGTCCTCAGGTTTTGGGAGATATGTTCTTGGTGGGGGAGGTTCAAGACAAGTCCTGCGGTGGCATTTTGGATGAGTTAGAGTTTTCTGATGTTCTTTGTTGTGGTGCCGGTGTAGAGTACGTTGTTGTAGTTGAGCTTGCTAGTGACTAGGGCTTGGGTGATTGTTTTGAGGCTGTCAACCAGGTTCCATTAGAAGATTTTTCAGAGTTGGCAGAGGGTGTGCAGCAGGAACAGTTGACTGCATTTGCCTCTCTGGTTATTGATAGGGAGAAGTCGAGGATGATTCCTAGGTTATGGGCATGGTCAGTCGGAGTAGGTGGTGCCCTGAGCGATGTGTGCCACAAGGAGTCATCCCAGACTGAGGTGGAGTTTCTGAAGATGATGAGCTTGGTCTTGTCCGAGTTTAGCTTGAGGCAGCTCTCCCTCATCCTGATGGAGACTGCTTTCATCCCGGTTTGAAGGTTCCTCTTAGCTTTGTCTGAGTCTTCTATGAGATATATGATGAGTTGTGTGTTATCGGTGTATGACAGAATGTTCATTTCATGGTCTCTGCTGATGGCTGCCAGCGGGGCCATGTATATTTTGAAGAGTGTTGGGCTTAGAGAGGATCCATGAGGGACTTCGCAGCTGACTTCTGTTATGGATGTAAAGGGTGGGAGACAGACTCTGTGTTCTTCCGGTGAGGAAGGAGTGGATCCATTGCAAGGCTTTTCCGTGGATTCCTGCATTGTGGAGTCTGGTGCATAAGGTGCTGTGGAAGACCGTGTCAAAGGCTGCTGAGAGGTTGAGGAGTATGAGTGCTGTGGTGTATCCACAGTTGAGGTGTATGCGGATGTCATTGGTGGCTGCTAGAAGAGCTGTCTTCGTGCTGTGGTTGCTGTGGAATACAGACTGAGAGGTATCCAGAGAGTTGTTGTCCCTAGGGAATTGTTGCAGTTGTAAGTTTCTGGCTTTTTCCAGGACTTTGGCTGGGTAGGATAGCAGCGAGATGTGTTGGAGGTTCTTGAGCTCTGATGGGTCATCTGTGGGTTTCTTCACGAGGGGTGGACCTCGGCATGTTTCCAATCTTCAGGGAAGGTGGCTGTTTTGATGGAGCAGTTCAGCATCTTGTGGACCAGGGCGATGGATGCACTGGCTGTGTTGTAAATGTGGTGAGGACAAGGGTCTGTTGGAGCTCCAGAGTGAATGCTGTTCATGATGATTTCAGTCTCTTCTGTGGTGAGGGTAGATCAGCTGTGGATGGTTTGGGTGGGTCCTGGGGGGGTTGGGGTGGTCGTTGGTTCTGACGCTGGGCGGGTTCTGCAGGAGGAAGTTGTCATATATGTCTAATCTTGCGGTGGAAGAAAGTGGTTAGTTTGTCACAGAGGTCTTGCGATGGGGGGATGTTGGTGGCTTTGGAGGGAGTGTTGAAGTAAGCCTCAGCAAGGCCTACTAGTGCAAGGGTTTCGCCCTTCTCTGCACAATTCCTTAGACCATAAAGGAAGAAGTTGGCACAGAAACTGAAATAAAAGACAAAGGGGCTGATTCTAACCCCGGCGGTCTTCGACCGCCGGGGCGAGGGTCGGCGGGAGCACCGCCGACAGTCCGGCGGTGCCCCGCAGGGCATTCTGACCGCGGCGCTTTGGCCGCGGTCAGAAAGGGTAAACCGGCGGTCTCCCGCCGGTTTACCGCTGCCCTCAGAATCCCCCATGGCGGCGCAGATTGCTGCGCCGCCATGGGGGATTCTGACCCCCCCTACCGCCATCCTGTTCATGGCGGGAAAGCCGCCATGAACAGGATGGCGGTAGGGGGGGTCACGGGGCCCCTGGGGGCCCCTGCCGTGCCCATGCCAATGGCATGGGCACGGCAGGGGCCCCCGTAAGAGGGCCCCGCAAGGTATTTCAGTGTCTGCCTTGCAGACACTGAAATACGCGACGGGTGCTACTGCACCCGTCGCACCTTCCCACTCCGCCGGCTCGATTACGAGCCGGCATCCTCTTGGGAAGGGAGTTTTTCCCTGGGCTGGCGGGCGGTCTTTTGGAGACCGCCCGCCAGCCCAGGGAAAAACTCATAATACCCTCCGCGGTCTTCTGACCGCGGAGCGGTATTATGGGGGCGGAATTCTGGCGGGCGGCCTCCGCCGCCCGCCAGAATTAGAATCACCCCCAAAGTTTATTAAACCTCATGAGGTGGTACTACAGTTCAAACAGCACCCTTCGGTAAAGTTTGAAGTAGCACACTGAACTAAGAGAGTATGGTCCTTTTATACCCACGCAGGGGCTAAAAGAAGGTGGTACAATTATAGAAGCAAGACTTATATACATATAAGGTCATATGGAAATACACAGTCGACAGGTAGGAGGGGCTAACAGTTTTCAAGGACTAGTAGACACATTACTGTTGGTTACTAATTACTAACAGCTGCAGACCTTACTGGGCATGTGCAAAGTGGGAGATGCTAAATATAACTTGTCACTAGACAGATTTTCAAGAGTAGTTAACAGGAAGGTAGGACAGAGCACATGGCGAGCACATGGCAGCATGTGGTAGAGATAATGGCTGCCATGAATACAAAATGGATTCCGCGAAATGTTCACAATAGTTGCTAAATACAAGATGTCTTCTGCTAATGCTTAATCTAATCGCTAATAAATTACAACAGACAACCCTTTCAGCATTAGCTGAAGACATTCGTCTTTCTGGGATAATCTAAATATTCATCTTGTATATTTATGCTCATCATTTCAGCTATTTCCTTATCTAACATGTGTTGTGCTTTCATTTTTGTAATATTTCTTTTGGTAGGCATACAAGCAGTAATACACATGTAGCAGAACATTGGACCACACTGAATACAGATAAAGCATGTGAAAAATATTGAAATCATTACACACAGGATAGTCAGTAGTTTCAACAAGAGCCCAAAACCATCCAGAAAAAAATCCAAGTACCAGTCTCTGTGTGAATTTCTGCAGCAATTTTATGCAATTTTTATATTGCATCATATACTGAAAGTGAGTGATCTGGAATGAAAATGCAGCAACTACTACCGATTATGCAACATGCACCACCAATACGAATTTGGAGCGCTACAATCCTCGCAATTTGGAGCTCCTCGGTAATATTCCCAAATGCCAGAGCTGCCTGATTGGTAACAGCTTTCACAACCCTAGTCAATCGTCTCACTTTCCTACTGTTTAACACAGCACCCACAAAGGAGAACAACCATAAATTAAAATCAACATATTGTTGCAGTGTAGTGTCCATTTGGTCTACCTTATTTGTACTTATTGTCCTTTTATATCTATTTTTAATGATGTCATTGAACAGTTTAAAATCACAGTGATATGATGCATGTGGCAAAAACACAGGGGGTAATAGAAAAGATACATAACACACACCTGACCACCCAACAGGTAGTTGTTAATATCCATAGTTACCACAAACAAAATATGTATTATGTGAAGCTGTAAAACTACTATTATTTACACCCTCAATAGTTAAAATCAAGGTACAATTGCTTGTCCCCACTGGAACTCGCCCAATGCTACGTATACATAAATCTGCTTGAGTTTTTGTAACATAAATCACAAATTGTTCTTTCTTGTCAAAGTCTCTTATATTTGTGAAGACATATGGTATTGAAACATTGTCCGGTTGATACTCTTCCCATTCCCATTTAGTTCCTTTGGCTTGGGGATACCCATCTTTCTCTTGGTAGCATACTTTATTAAGGCGAAAAAGAAGTCCGCCCTCTGTACGTTTTCCAGATGCAAACAAAAGCATATACCAAGCTTGACAAGAACCATTGTGTGAAAAAGGAAGAGAAATGAAAGGTGTTCCTCCTTTCTTTTGATGCACAGGTATCATTCCACATACCCAACAGTTTGTAGTATTTGTAGTATTATGAGTATGATGCAACATCTGAATGAAAGTATTATTGAAGTACGATTGACGGTGCTTCTGCTCATGATAGGGAAGCGTAAAGTAATAGTGATCCTCTGGTACTGGAGTAGTGGCCACAAAATCTCATGTGCAGGAGCAATCTTTTCAACAAACCAGGTGATTATTGCTATAACCACCAAAACAACAACAAACCCCATAGCACTAATGATCACTTTGTTATTCATTTTAGCAACAGTGATAATCTACCCTTCCAGAAATTAATTAAAAACAATAGTTGGAGCTCTTATCCCTGGGCAGCCACTGATTTCTTCACCACGGGCCAAGACGGGTGTCAGTACTCTAATGCATGGCTGATCCCCCCCTTGCCACATTGGCTCTCCATTTCACTAACCCAGGACAGTAGCTCAACCAGTTTTTTTCAGCACTACAGATTCCTTCCTCGGTCTCAAATTATATCGCGACACTCCAGAAATCGTATAGTCTGGGAAGAACTCTGCAGATTTGTCAGGTGATATAGCACGGCCTTTCTCCGTAGTCAAAATCTCTCGATGATCGGTCAGCACAGCAGGTTCCACCAAGGTAGGTAGCACTCTCTTGCAATGAGTACTACGGACCCAATTCTGTTGGTTCGTCACTTGAACTGCTGTCCTTATCGCAAGGAGCACCTGCTCTGGGCCTCGCCACCTTGGTTCCAAGCTGCTTGATCTTTCAAAGGACTTAATCATCACCTGGTCACCAGGTTGGAGTTCATGGCCTTCACCTGTAGATCTGTCAGGAAGTGCTTCTCGAACTTGTTGATGAATAGAAACCAAATTGTCGGTTAACTGTGCCAAATAATCATTCATCAGGACACAAGGTACATCATATACAGAATTTGGTTTAGGAACTCCCCAAATGTTCATTGGCCTTCCAAATACTATTTCATACGGGGTAAGGCCTGTTCGAGAGTGTGGCACTGACCTAATAGACAATAATACCAACGGTAATGCATCCGGCCAAGTTAAAGTTGTGGAAGCCTGTATCTTAGCTAACTTCAGCTTCAAAGTAGCATTATACCTTTCCACCAACCCTGCTGATTGTGGGTGGAAAACCGCATGGAACTTCTGTTTGATCCCTAATCCTTTCAGGACATACTTAATGACTTCCCCAACAAAATGAGGTCCGTTATCATTCCATAAAAGTCTGCAAACACCAAACCTAGGGAACAATTATTTCAAAAGCACCTTCGCTGTGGTAATGGCAGTATTATCTTTTGTGGGGTACGCCTCTATCCATTTACTGAAGGCACATACCACCAACAAGACATACTTTAAATTGTTGCAGCGTTCAAGCTGAATATAATCCATTAGTAGAACTTTGAAAGGTGCAGTTGGTGTAGCAAACACTCCTGCAGGAGTTTGTGTCCCTTTTCCAGGATTGTATTGTAAACAGATCAAACAAGACTGTACTACTCTCTTAGCTGTACTGGAAATTTCTGGATGCTCCCAAACTTGCGTAAGCAACTTTGTTATTGTTGAAGCTCCAACATGTGCCAGCCCATGTGCCATCTGAACCATAGGTTGTACAAAAGCTATAGGCAATTTCCATTTATCCATCTGCTTATTCCGCCAACAGCCCTCCTCATCCAATTCTCCTTCTTCAGACCATTGCTCACGTTCTTTCACAGAAGCAGATTTCTGTATATCTAATACGTCTTGTCTAGCATTATGCCAACGTTCAGCTTGTGACTTCACTACATACATAGAAGTAGTACTTCGCTGCATCGCAGTCTCACGTGCTACGCGGTCCGCAAGGGCATTACCTTGCCCTATCTTATCGGTCACTTTCTTGTGTGCACTACATTTCACAATAGCTATTTTCTTTGGATATGTCAATGCAGTCAAGAGGTTATGCACTAATTCTCCGTGCATTATCTGCATCCCGTAGGATGTGAGAAAGCCTCTCACCTTCCAAAGCATACCAAAATCATGAGCCACTCCAAAAGCATAGCGGCTGTCTGTATAAATGTTCACACATAAGTCAGTACTAAGCTCACAGGCTCGTGTCAAAGCTATTAGTTCAGCTGCTTGAGCTGACTTCTGTAGTATACGAGCTGCCTCCACTACTGTGTGTATTGTGGTGTTTGCATATGCAGCTGAGGTCGTACCATCTGGCAACTTCAAACAAGACCCATCAACCCACAATTGCCCGTCTACATCTGAAAGGGGCGTATCTTGAAATCAATATGACCCTTTGTCTGTTCTTCGGTAAGGAATATACAATCATGTGTTTCTTGTGACTGAGGCTGGGTCACCGGATATGGGGAAAGTGGCTGGATTTAGTGTTGCACATTTCTTCAGTGTAATGTGAGGAGCCAGCAATGTCAATTCATATCCTGTCAGGCGAGCGCTAGTTAAATGTTGCGTCTTTGTTTGATTTAAAAGAGCATCAACCGCATGGGGTACTAACACCAACTTCTTATGTGAAAAAAATACCCCTTCACTCTGACGTATTGACACAGCTGTTGCCGTAACTGAACGAAAACACCCAGGCGACGCTCAAGCGACAGTATCAAGTACTGCTGAAAAATATGCACAGGGACGCTGCTTATCGCCATGTGTTTGTACTAAAACTGACAATGCACATCCATCTTTCTCATGTACGTAAAGTGCAAAAGGCTTCGTGTAATCTGGAGTACCTAACACTGGTGCGGAACAAAGGGCTTGTCGCAGCTGCCTGAAAGCAGTCTCACATTCATCTGTCCATGGGAGGGGCATTGGAGTATCTTTAGTCAAAAGTGCTAGCAAAGATTTGACAATGTGTGAAAACCCTAATATCCATTGCCTACAAAAAGAAGTAAGACCAAGGAATGCATGAACATCTTTGTGAGTAGAGGGTAATGGTGTGTCTAAAATTGCTTGAATACGATCTAATGTAAGTGCACGGTCCCGCTTAGACAAAAGGTGACCTCAATAGGTTACCTTTGGTCTATAATATTCCAATTTCTTTAGTGACACTTTATGATGGTGTGAAGCAAGAAAAGAAAGTAAGGACAAAGTGCACCTTTCGTATTGCTCAGGGGTATCAGCTGCCAACAAAATATCATCGACATATTGTATGAGAGCCACACCTTCAGGCAAAACAAAAGAATCAAGTTGTCATTTTAATGCTTGACTATAAATACTAGGACTCTTAGTATAGCCTTGAGGAACTCTGCTAAATCTAAATGATCGTTTATTCAAAGTAAAACCAAACAAATATCGGCTGTCAGGATGAATAGGAATCGAAAAGAAAGCATTCTTCAAGTCTGTCACATAGAATGTAGTTGCTGTCGGGGGAACCAAAGTAAGAAGTGTTGTGATGTCAGATACCACAGGATACTGTGGTACCACAATCTTATTCACTTCTTGTAAATCAGTTATGAATCGGTAAATCCTAGTATCAGTATCCTTTTTCATAATAGGAAGAAACGGACTGTTACAAACATTATGCAGAACTTCCTCAACAACTCCAACTGCAATAAGATCATGCACAATTCGTGTGAGTGCTTCTTTGCCCTCCTGTGAAATTTTGTATTGAGGCAAACATGGCAATACAGCTCCCTCCTTGACACTAATATGTACTGGTGGAATAATCATTTGTGCCACATCAGTATCTAAAGTAGCCCACAAAGTACTAGGGAGTGAAGCTAATGCAATATCCTCTTTAACAAGACAAACTCTTTCCATCACAGGATGATTATCATTCAAAATAACACGCACCCCTTTAGGAGAGCATTGTATTGTAGCCCTGAAATACTTGAGCATATCAAGAGCCACAATATTGTCTGGTGTATTTGGAGAAAGCAAAAACGGACATGGAGCAGTAAATTTATCAACATGGAATGCAATTGGTTGTGACAATGGGCTAGGGGAAGGTGTTCCATCGAAACCTATCAATGTAATGGTTAAGCCAGACAGGGGAGCCCTTGGAACCAATTGTTTAGACAAGGCGCTACGAGTAGCTCCTGTATCAACCAGAAACTGATCAGTAGAACCCAAAACATGTGCTGTAACATTGGGACCCCTCTGATCTACTGGAACTTCGACTGATTCCTTACCCCATTCTAGGCAATCCTATGCATAAGCAGAATCTTGGAAATCAGGTTGCAAATAGTTAGACATCTGGTATTGGTTCCGTCTATCAAAAGTGTTAAACCCATCCTGCCTTCGTACATTAGCATCAAACCTAGCATGATCATTTGTGCTTTTTGTGCTTCTTCTAGGCCCTGAATATCCTGAGCGATTTCTCATTTGTCCCCGACCACGTGAACACTACTAAACACGTAGTGCTGGACAATCGGCAGCCCAATGCCGAAATTTCTTACAATACGCACACTGATAAACAGACAAATTCAAACGAGTGTAAGAAGAACCATAAGACCCACGTCCACCTCTATCACTACCTCTAAAAGGCGGACCATAAGCTTGAGCCAACATAACCTTTGTCTTTAATTCTTTCATCTTTTTATCCTCGCTACCTTTTGCTTCTAATTCCTGACGTTCATAATACTGAGCCATAGTCAAAAGAGAAACCGGAGTAGAGGTAGTCCATGAACTTTCACTAGCTTTTAGACGACTAGCTATTCCTGGTAACAGATTTGCAACATATTTATCGACGAACAAATGTCTGCCCGTATCATTTGACAATAACTGGCCGCTAAAATCATGAAATGCTTCTTCAAAGCGTGTAAAGAAATCAGAGACCGATTGTTGGAAAATGGGTTATTGGTAAGGGCAGGTAGGTACCTACACTTAGCAATAGGCCACTAACCTCCACTAAGGTCCAGTTAGGTCTCAGTAAATTAAACCCAGCTCAACCCTTGGTAGCTTGGCAATGAGCGTCAAGGCTTAATTTAGGAGACAAAGTGTAAAGCATTCAAATATCACAAAACAGTAATTAAATAAAACACAGGAAACAGTTTAAAAATCCGAAACCAATTAATAAAAATAGATTATATTTTTATCTTTAAAATGACACCAAAACAAAATAAAATCAGATAAGGGGAACCGGAGATATGATTTTTTAAAGATTTTTTTTTTTTTAGCGCCTAGAAACAAAAAGTGCCGATCAGGCCATCTGGTTGCACCTCGACTGGGGCAAAGTCAAAGTTTCAGGCCAACCGTGATGGAGCCCTGCTCGGCTACAGGCCGCGGGAGGCCTCGGTTAAAAGTTTAACTTCACACTTAGGGGGTCATTCCAAGTCCGCCTCAGAAATACCCCTCCGAAATACCGCTCCGCGGTCGAAAGACCGCGGAGGGTATTCTAAGTTTTTCCCTGGGCTGGCGGGCGGTCGCCAAAAGACCGCCCGCCAGCCCAGGGAAAAACTCCCTTCCCACGAGGATGCCGGCTCGTAATCGAGCCGGCGGAGTGGGAAGGTGCGACGGGTGCTGTTGCACCCGTCGCGTATTTCACTGTCTGCCAAGCAGACAGTGAAATACTTGTAGGGGCCCTCTTACGGGGGCCCCTGCAGTGCCCATGCCAGTGGGATGGGCACTGCAGGGACCCCCAGGGGCCCCGCGACCCCCCCTACCGCCATCCGGTTCCCGGCGGGCGGACCGCCGGGAACTGGATGGCGGTAGGGGGGGTCGGAATCCCCTCGGCGGCGCAGCTAGCTGCGCCGCCTTGGAGGATTCCAAAGGGCGGCGGTACACTGACGGGAGACCGCCAGTGTTGCCGGTCCGACCGCGGCTTTACCGCCGCGGGCGGAATGCCCTTGGGAGCACCGCCGGCCTGTCGGCGGTGCTCCCGCGGTCCTCCAACCCGGCGGTCATTGACCGCCAGGGTTGGAATGACCGCCTTAGTCTCTTTTTTGAAGATTTTCTTCAGCGGGACGAACCTGCCAGTCCAATCTGGCCTCTTGGAGCCCTTCTCCGGATACGCGATGCTGGAATCCTCAGTGGAGATTTTTACCTTCGGACTTAGTCGTTTTTTCGAGGTGAAAATCCTTCGACCGGGGTAAACCTGGATCTTGATCCGACGTCCATGGAGCCCTCCTCGGATACGCTGGCTGGGAGGTCCCGGTCAACTTTTTACCTTCGGACTTAGTCTCTTTTTTGGAGATTTTCTTTACCGGGATGAACCAGCAAATCAGGCCGGGTCGCGGTTGAGGCAAGCCGGCTAGAGTTGCCGCAGCGGGTCGGTCCCTCTATGGAGCTTTTTTACAAATGTTGTCCAAACTTCTCCAAACTTCTGGGGCTTCTCCCAGGTGTCCTTTTAAGGTTCTTTTGGGGTCCAGAAGTTCTGAGATGGTCCTTGGGGGGTGCGGACTACAACTCCCAGAATGCACCTGGTGCAAACTCCTTTTTGGCCACTGGACAGTTGTCAGCTGGTCGCTTTCTTCAGGAGTTGGTGCAGGGGACTCTGGATAGCAATTTGTCACCTGTAGCAAACAGGGAGTCCCTCCTTGAACCAGTTGAAGCCAGGCAAAGTCCTTCTTGTGGTGAAGCCCAAGTGTGCAGCTGGTGCAGTCCTTCTGAGTGCAGGTTCCAGGTGCAGGCCAGGGATCCAGCAGGGCAGTCCTTCTTCTCCTTTGGTTCTTCCTTGTTTGAATCTGATGGGGATCTGAGGTATGGGTGCAGGTCTGCCAGTTTTATCCTTGCTCCTGGGTAAAAAGCAGGGGGGTCCTTGTTCTCCAATCAGGTACAGGGTCCTTCCCCCTGTGATGACCACTTCCTGGGAAGTGTGGCAAAAATCAATCCCAGGAGGCAACATTCTCTAAAAATCCATCATGGCTGGATCTGATTTTTGGAGGTTACATCTGGCTGAGCCCACCCACTGGTGTGGCTAAAAATCATAAACACACCCCTCTCCTGCCCTCTCCTAATCTAATCAAGGGGGCACCTAGTTGTCTGGGGTTGCAGGATGTGGGGGTGTTGCTGGTTGCTCCAAATGTCCTTCTCTGCCTTTGAAGACCAGTTTGGCAGCCCTCACCCTTCCTGCCTCACCATCTGCTGAGGGGAGATTCCTTCCCACAGGCACATTCCCTTGTGTGAAGCCAGGCCACTTCACACCTCATCAAGGCAGCTTGGCCAAGCTGCTAGAGGCTGGCAAGTCAGAGCACAGCAGCAAAAACAATGCAGGGCTGAAATTGGCAACTTTTCAGGTAAAGTTTAAAACTCTTTACCTGAACAAGTTATATTAAATCCCACAACTGGAAGTTGTGGGATTTATTACAAGAATTAATTTGATACCAAATTCTTGGTATGCATAATTTAAGGAGACTTTAAAAATTAAAATAAAGTCTCCCCATTCTAGCCTATGAAGGCCATTTACTACAATGAGGGAAAAACAAATTTGGCTGTTTTTACCTCACCAGGGATTATAAAACTATTTTTAGAAAGTCCCTGCTTATGGTTACATGGCACCCAGCCCTAGGGGCACATAGGGCACACTTAGGGGTGACTTATATGTAACAATAAGGTAGTTTAAGACTTTGGAACTACTTTTAATTCCAAAGTCGAGTTTGCATATAACTTTAATTTAAAAGCAGCCAGCAAGGCAGGCCTTCCTTTAAAATGACACTGGGCACCTCAGCAGTGCACCTATGGGTGCACTACCTATGCGTGGTCCCTAAACCTACATGCCCTACCATATACTAGGGACTTATAGGTAGGTTAACTTAGCCAATTATAATTAGCCTAATTTGCATATCCATTTTACACAGAGCACTGGCCCTGGGACTGGTAAGCAGTACCCAGGGCACAGCCAAGAGTCATTAACCACCAGTACCTGTCCAAAAAGTGTGGGGGTGACCAGGGCAAAAAGGAGAACTTTCCTGCACCGATTCATCTGCCTTTTGCTTACAAGACGCTAAAACAGTCCAATCTATTTTTTTAGGGGGAATAATCGTTTTTAACTTAACTAATATGGCTGCGGGAAGATCTAAAATCAACTGATACGGCTTTTTCGCAGGTTCCCTATCCCCGTCCATCTGTTCTAATTCTTTCCATGACGCCCCAAAAGCTACACGATCATCAAGTTTACGAACAGTTCTCCACATATCTGGCAGTAATATCAATCCAAAAAATAAATCCATGTTAGCCAAAGTCATAGTACAAGAACTAATTGCTCCCTCAACTTCCTCATAAAAGGCGGCTGGTTTTTTTCGCAGGTCAGGTAATGCTGTTTTAAGTGCCATTACATCTGCCCTATTCCAAGGATTATACACCCAATTATAAATAAAATAACCCTTAGCATCAACAGAAGTTTTATCATCACTTGTACCCGATCCTTTAGGAGGAACATACAAAGGCCTGGCCTCCTGCATTGGTTTCGCATGAACTATCATAGTCTTATCTCTTCCGAAGTTGGAAGCTTGCCCCCTGCCGGTCTGAGATGTCCGTGCAACTACGTCCACAGTCCTTTTCTCCTCTTGCAAACATACTGCTGCAACACATAATTTCACCAAATGCCTGATTGCATCAGCCACCTGAGAGAAAACAAAAAGACCATCACGCATTTGCTCATGATCAGCTGCTACATCATCGGGCTCTAACTCATTAGAATATTTCCGAAATAGTTCAATAACTTCTGTTCCCAAATGATTCAGTAAAATATAGCTGCTCCTTTTCCATCGACCCTTTCATGTTGTCTAAAACTTCAGAAGCAGAGACAACGCTACAAATTGTTTTATGAGCAGTAGATCTAAGCTCAGACGCACAGTCAGCAGGCAACATAGAGCGACTGTCTCGTATCTTCTGTTGCTCTGTACCGGAGACCTCAGCTAAATCATGAGGGGCAGAAGGAACGACATACGGAGATGGAGGGCAATCTAGTAACAAAAAATCATCATGCGGTTTATTAAGGATAGGATAGAGAGGTTGCCAAACAGTGTATTGGCCAGTTACTTGTAATTTATGTTCTTTCTCTTCTATCTCCTTTAAGTCAGTTATTTATTTATTTCTCATTTCCAATGCTTTCACATATACATTCTTCCGCTGCTCTTTCTCAAGCAAGGCTCGCTCACGCTTCACTCGTCCACGCACTTCTTTCTCCCACATTCATACACAGTCAAACATATCTTGCCTAGACCTTCGCTTACACATACATTGTTCCACATACTCAATCTTTCGCAAATCAAATGACCCATGCATAGGCCAACGTAACTAGGGATACACACGAGTGTATTTATTCCATAATGTGCTGTAAATTATAGAAGAAAGACTGTGTTTAACATACATATCTCTATTGGGCGTCCCCTCTGGGGGTGCCGGTTGTGATTCTTCCACTCTCAAATTGGTACCATTACAAAAGCAACACATCCTACGAAGTGCGCTAAAAACAGGAATGGCAAAAATAGTGCAGAATATGCAGTATTATAATCAAAGTAGCACTTAAGGTGCCGTTCAAATAAAAATTAAATTGGAGAAAATTCTCCTCATTACCTGCCCATATAAATTGCAATTCATATATCAATTCAAAGGACACAAACTGACTAGTCACCCAAAACACGAGAGCCACAGTAAGTGGTGAAACAAAGGCATCAAAACCCACAGCAAGTGCTGTAAAACAGCTCTTACCAATCACAGGACGTCAAGGTTCCAACTGCCAAGTTCTAAAATTGACCAAATGGTCACTGCACGACAAATGAACAAAAAGGATCTCAGTCAAGGACTGGCCCCACCTGGATGGTCAAATCAGAAAGAAGTGAAAAACGCAGTGGTTGCCAAGACTCAGGTCTTCTCAGGCATTGATCGTCCGCAGCGCGATCCCAATCCTTCGTCGCGACCAATCCATTGGGAGTCCGAGTCGCCGATGAGTCCCTGTTCGGGTGCCAATTTGTCGAAGTAAGCCTCAGCAAGGCCTACTAGTGCAAGGGGTTCGCCCTTCTCTGCACAAAGTCCTCAGACCATATAGGAAGAAGTTGGCACAGAAACTGAAATAAAAGACAAAGTTTATTAAACCTCATGATGGGGTACTACAGTTCAAACAGCACCCTTCGGCAATGTTTGAAGTAGCACACCGAACTAAGATAGCATGGTCCATTCATACCCACGCAGGGGCTAAAAGAAGGTGGTACAATTATAGAAGCAAGACTTATATACATATAAGGTCATATGGAAATGCACAGTCGACAGGTAGGAGGGGCTAACAGTTTTCAAGGACTAGTGGACACATTACTGTCGGTTACTAATTACTAACAGCTGCAGACCTTACTGGGCATGTGCAAAGTGGGAGATGCTAAATATAACTTGTCACTAGACAGATTTTCAAGAGTAGTTAACAGGAAGGTAGGACAGAGCACATGGCGAGCACATGGCAGCATGTGACAGAGATAATGGCTGCCATGAATATCAAATGGATTCAGTGAAATGCTCACAAAAGTTGCTAAATACAAGATGTCTTCTGAAAAGCTTAATCTAATCGCTACTAAATTACAACAGGGGGATTGGTGAAATTGTTGATTAGTGTGAAGAGTTCTCTTGTGTTGTGTGGGGAGGTGTTGATGCGTTCATAGAGTGCTGCTTTTTTTGCATTCTTGATGCGTTGGTGATGGGTGGCAATGGTGGCTCTGAAAGAGGCAAGGTCTCCGCTGGTCTTGTTGTTTCTCCATTTCTTCTCTAGGCACCTCCATGTGTGTTTGGATTCTTGGAGTTCAGCAGTGGACCAGCTGGCCTTTTTTGGGACACGCTTGCCTGAAGTTGATTGGAGGGGGGCTAAGGAGTTGGCGCATTCGGTGATCCAGGAGTTGAGGTTGCGTGCTGTGGCATTGGCACCATTGGTGGGTGTGGGGGTGATTTGGGGAGGATCGTAGTGTTATGGAAGTAAGAAACTTGGAATTCCAAGTTATCAATGAATGCCCAAGTGGACACATTAGCAAGTGCAAGCTTCATTACTATGAAAACTCTGCAACACATCTTTCCCCACCTGGGATTTCCACACAAGGTCCGGGCTACAGTCTCTCTTGTACTGTTTAAACTTGATTATGCCAATGGCCACTACCATGGATCATCTTTAGTAACTATGACATGACTACAACACATTCAGAACTCAGTTGCCAGACTATTCCTACATGTAAAGCCACAAGCCCACATCTCCTCTGCCTTGAGGGCCCTGGATTGGTTACCGGCTGCCAGAAGATTCACCTTCAAGCTGCTTTGTATCAACCACAAAACAATACATGGAACAGGACTGCTTTTAATCAGGAAAATAATTATCAAACACATTCAACAAATTAACCTACACTCCAGATTGGTACATTGTCTAAAAATCTCACAATACAAGAAGAAAACCATATATGCACATCCTTCTTTGTCCAAGCAGCCAAACGATGGAACCTATTACCCCAAAACATAAGATTCACGGATAACTGTTAGCATAAATAGCATATCCCTGTTTATATAAACATTTATATTTTGATTATATGTACTTATATAGATATGTGTATCTCTGTGTACAAATATGTATAATAATTATTGTTGGAAAGTGGATTACAGGTAAGGGCAGGTAAGTACCTACACTTAGCACTAGGCCACTAAACCCCACTAGGTCCAGTTAGGTCTCAAGAAATTAACCCAGCTCAACCCTTCATAGCTTGGCAATGAGCGGCAAGGCTTAACTTAGAAGACAAAGGCCCTCATTATGAACTTGGCGGCAATCACCGCAAACCTCCGTCTGACGGTGAACAAAAACCTGCATACCGCTGTATAATGATGCCAAAAAGACAAACCTGCAAAAATCCTGCAACCTCCACCCACCACTAAGGCCAATAACGGAGGAAAGCCAGTAGACCTCACCCCGCCACCACCATGCAGACAAATCCCCCACCTACCAAATAATGATGCACAAATCAGCTTGGCGGGCAGTGAATGTCGAACGACCATTGGTGGTACAGACCGCCACGGCCAGCAATGGGACATGCTAACAACAAATGAAGACATTAGCAAGTTCGAAAAGCACACACCTGACACACATCCACAACACTTTACAACACACACATATACATACCCCACAATCCTTTACAACACCAATAGCACAACAGATATTGACACCACAACAAGCATAAAGTGAAGTAACCATCACACAAGTCACACTCACAAAAACACCACCAAAACTCATTCATTGCTCAACCACCATCACAAGCCACACAGCTAACCAAACAACAGCTCCCTCACCAATACACCATTACACCTACAACAGACCACCCACAACACACACCATGGCACCCCGCTTCACAGATAGGGATCTACGGACCATGGTGGAAGAAATACTCAGGGTCAAGCCACACCTATTCGGGGCACAGGTGCAGCAGACACCCTTGGCCAGGAAGATGGAGCTATGGCAGAGGATAGTCAACAAGGTCAACACCATGGGAAACCGTCTACGCACAAGGAATGACATCAGGAAGAGATGAAACAACCTGCACAGGAAGGTTCGTTTCATGGCATCCAGGCACATAGCTATACAGAAGACTGGTGGTGGTCCCCCACCTCCTCCCCAGAGTACACCAACTGGGAGGAGAAGGTCCTGGCCATCCTGCACCCAGAGGGCCTCACTGGACTCACTGGAGGACTGGACTCTGGTAAGTCAACTACAGTACCTTAACAGTCACCACCCCTATAATGCATGTATCACACCATACCTCTCACTACCACCAGGACCCCATCGTATACCCAGTCTACAACACCCACACACTCACATCCAAGTCACCTGCATGCCCACAATCCCCCATACAATTCACCATCCATCTCCCTGTGCACAGTCACCAACCCATGCATTTAATCACAGTAGCACTACAACACCCAAAATGCACCAACACCCCCCTCAATAAATGCATCAAAATGTACACAAAGGGACCTTACATGCCGCTACATGGGAATTTAAAAAACAATTATTGCTGACCAGTGCTGCAATTGACAGGAAAGTGCAGGACACCCACATCTCTATTCTCTCACACACAGGAACCACCACCCATGCCACCCAGATGGAGACATCAAGAAGTGCCAGTCCTCCACCTAAAGACGAAGGCCCCACTCAGGAGAGTGCAGAGGGATGTCTGGACACAGAGGAAATCCCTGGCCCATCCCAGAGCCCTGGACCGTCACCCTCCATAACCGCCACCCAGGATACTACTGACACCCCTACTACTCAGACACCCCCATCAGCTCTGGCCAAATGACCCCACACAAGGGTCACCAGGCCACAGACTGGCTGCCAACATGTACATAGGTCCGAGTCTCCACCAACCACCAGGCAGGATGATGAAGGGCCAACTGCAAGTGGGACTGCCAGACCTGTGCAGGGAACACAGGCACAGGGGGCTAGGGCCAGTGGGAGGGCATCAGTGGCCTATGGGGGTGGCCCAAGGAGGGAGGCTGCTGCCCAGGAGGTGATTTCTGAGGTCTTTGGAGCATGCCACCATTCCCAGGACAGGATAGGCCAGATCCTGGCCACCTTGGAGCAGAATCAGAGGCTGCAGGTAGCACACCACAGGAGGCCATGGAGCAATGGAAACAGCTCAATGTCACCATGGCCTCCTTTGCAGGGGTGCTGCAGCGCCAGAGAAACATCCAGCCTGAGTCCTCCACCCACCTGCAGGCCCCTTATACTAGCCAGGACACTGCCCTGCCATCTACATCTGCAGCATCTACTCGACTGGTGGCACTGCCAGAGGACTCACATGACACCAGCACCCCTACCCCTGCAGCCCAGCTTTACCCTCGCAAACATGCCCTCAGAACCAGACATCCCACTGAAACACCAGCCCAGCACCAGGAAGTGACTCTGCCCTAAACTGTCTCCAGTGGGTGCCACTGAGCTACCTCATTGAAATGCTACTGCCATCTCACCATCTTCCGATCGCCACATGGACTATACCCCTGTGCAACCAACAGCTGAGCATTTGTACCTAAGTATCTTCTTCAAATTGTGCCCTCTCCCTTCCACTGTCACAACACTCATGGGTGTTTTGACTTAGAATAAATACACCTGTGCACTGAAAATATCTGTCCTTAATCAGTATGTGCTATCAACTGTGAATATGAATGCATTAGCCAGTTACCATCATAATGCTGCCTTTATTGCAGGAGGGGGTCTCACAGACTGTAGTGTCTGAAGTAGGTCACACTGTACATTCCATTGCGTTAACTGGCATCTGTCACTTCAGTCATGATTTGGCCTTATCAATGGTAAAGGACACCAGAGTACCTACCACATGAGTTAGCCTGAAACAATGCAGAGAAGCCATCAGCATCATAGGAAATGTACCTGAGAGTCACTGGAAGTATAGCCTTATTAGCTGGGTCCTGGAGGTGATGTCTTCCCCCTTTTCTTCACCATCACTCTCATCACTCCTCTGAGGTGGCAGGGCTGGTTGGGCAGAATCCTCCTCTTCCAGAAGTGTGATAGCTTTCCTAACAGCCAAGTTGTGCAGCATGCAGCAGGCCACCTCTATCCTACCCACCTAGTAAGGGACATAGCACAGGGATCCTCCACAGAGATGGAGGCAACAAAATCTTGCTTTCAGGAGTCCTATGGTCCACTAAACCCCCCTTCTAGTATGACCATGTGCCTCATTATAATTCCTTTCTGCATCTGTCCTGGGATTCCTCACAGGTGTCAGGAGCCATTGCATGTTGGGTAGCCAGAATCCCTTGCAAAAGTTGTCGAAAGAGGGTTGAAACAAGACAATTTACTTGCATATAGCCTGGCTGTCAGCTATGTAACTGATCCAGTGTCATACACACTCACCTATGAGCCAAGCTCTGTGCCCCTGTAGTTGTCCCATCATGTGTGGCACACTGCTGTTTCTCAGGACAAATGAATCATGGATTGATCCTGGGAACCTTGCATTGACATGTGAAATGTACTGATCAGCAGTACACACCAACTGGACATTCATGGAGTGATAGTTTTTACGATTCCAAAACATCAGTTCATTTACTCTTGGGGGTATTAGGGCTATGTGAGTACTATCAATGGCACCTATCACATGGGGTATATTTGCAAAGGGATTGAATCCTGATTTGATGGCGGTGAGATCAGCCTTCTGGGTAAACTGGACATACCTTTGCATGTGTTGAATGAATGCATTCAGGAAATTGGACAGGATGAGGCTGAACATTAGCTGAGATACCCCTGCAGCCATGCCCACTGTCGCTTGGAATGAGCCTGTTGCCAAAAAATGGAGCACAGATAGTACCTGCATAGTTGTGGGTATGACATAGTGGCTCCTATTGGCCAGCTTCAGAACAGGATCCATTTCTGCACAGAGGTCAAGGATTGTAGCTCGATTAAGTCGGTAAGTTATGATGATGTGACGTTCCTCCATGGTGGCAAGATCTACCAGGGGTCTGTAAACAGATGGGCCTCTCCCTTGCCATATGGGTCTGTACCTATGGGTCAGGAAGGGCCACATCTTGAGTATTGACATACACTTGCATCACATGGTGGCACAATTCATGTTTTAAATCCGGCACATATGTAACGCGCATGAACACAAAGAATGAGGTAATCCTGTCAGGCTAATGTGTGGTGAGATGTCTCAGTCATAATGGCATAACAGTGTAGACACACCTCCCACCATGATTACATGTGGGGGACAAGTACTCATGTCAGTACTCGAAGAATGGGAGAGGAAATGGGGGCAGGGATGAGGTCCCCGGCCAGGCTATGGAGGCGTGGTGGATGCAAAATGGCAGCCTCCTGTGGAAGTGAATTAATTCCGCTAGCGTAACTCGTCACGGCGGTAGGCGGAGTTCACCGCCGTGCACCTGACCATTGGATAACATGATTGACAATGGGGAACCTGGGCCAATCATGATACCCACTGGCGGGGACGGTGCACACTGCAGCGCTATCTGCCGCCATTTTGACAGGCTCTTGACCCTTGACTCCTGCACTAAGAGAAGGGAAGAACTCCACTGCATGTGCTGCTGTGTCCTGACTCTGGTCCCTGAGATGGCACTTGTCACAGGGGAACAGGCCCTGGCCTTCCCCGCGGATGAGCTGGGGAAGCTGGTGGACCAGGTCCTACCCCTGTATGCCAAGCTGTATGGGCGACAAGAGGAGCAGGTAAGTTGCTATTTGTCCTACTTAGATGTGTGTGAATGTGTCGGATGCCTGTATGCATTTCTGTTTGCTGTGTGAATGCTCACCCTTAGTGTGTCTGGCAGTTTTTGGCTTGAAATTTGTCAATATGTATGTCTCCATGGGCCATGTCAGTTTGAACGGGCATGGCATTATTGTATGGGGCACCCACACTGATGTCTGTTTCTTTACTCTGTGTGTCTCATGCAGGCCAGCGCCCATCAGAAGAGGGGACTGTGGCAAGCCATCACCAAGGAAGTGCAGACCCTGTGGGTCTACAACCAGTGGAGCACCCACTACAGGAACCAGTGGGAGAACCTGTGACACTGGCCAGGAAGACAGTAGAGGCCCAGCTGGGGAAGTCCTCCCAACAAGGGAATGGCACCTGTTAGACCCTGCCCTCCCAATTGGCTAGCATTCTGTCAGTGGCCTATCTGGATTTGGATGGGCATTTGAAGGCAGCAAAACAGCCACAAGGGGGTGAGTACCAACACTGTTGTGATGCCACTATGATGAGTCTATTTAGGTGCTATGGGGTGCATGATTAATAGTGCCAGACACATAGACAGGTGTGTCCCTGCAGTCCTGCCCCACTCTGCTTCCGTGGGATAGTGTCATAGCTAGTTTTGGCAGTGTCTGTAGGCCTTTGAGGGGGTCCCCTGTTTGGCCCATTGTATTCAATGTAGCCTAATTAACTTGCAGATGTGTTGGCTTGCCATCGTCTCTCATTGGTTCACTTCACAAGGTGTATCAGAGTAGTGGGTCAGGATGGGAATGTAGTGTAGTGTAGGGTCATGCCTACCAGTCAGGGGCACATTTATAACGTGTGTTGTGTCTGCTGAGGGTTTGCATACACGTCCAGCACACCTACACCTCATACCACCACTCCCTCAACCTCCACTCCCAGACCTGGCTCTAAATCCCCTCCAACTTCACCTAAGAAGCTTTTTCTCTCCCGTGTTGATCTGTTTGAACCCACTGGCCCACCCCGTCTTGTCCCTAACGTTCCCATGCCCTAGCCCAGTCCACTCCTTTCTTCTCAAAGTCCTTCCCAGTCCACCCTTCTCATTCTGTACTCCTTCCCCAGGGAGGAAGAAGCCCCTGTTGCCTTAGGTCCCTCTGCCACCCCCGGTCCAGGCCCACTCCCCCTCCTTTCAAGGGCATGCACAAACCCTCTCCACCTCCACCTCCACCACCGCCTCCTAAACCTAAGCCCAAGACCCTATTTTTAAGACCTCACTTACCTCCCCCACCACCCCCTGCCACGTTGCCTGAGATGCCTGGCTGCCCCATAGATGCCCCTTCTCAGTGGAGTTTCCTTTGCCATCGTCGGAGTCAAGTGTAGCCTATATTTACCCTTACGGGACTTGTTTATGGACTGGCCTATGGCCTTGTTCCGACATTTTATAATATTTCTTATTATTAAATTTGAGTTTCCAGCAGAGCTGTTGGCGTTAAATTGAGCCGTTGTGTAGCATTCCACTGTGGGGGGTGGTGTGCACAGGTGTGTGCATTGGTGCAGGTATTTGTTAGCTTGTGTCTGGTAAGTACCTCTTGTTATGGTATGTATGGCTTGGGATGGTGGGAGGGGTTGGGAGTGCATTGCGCTGGTTGTATAACTGTACACTTTCCATCCCATGCGTGCTAGGCTGCGGTTCTTACCGTCATCGTCTTCGTCATCAGTCACGGTCGTGGAGAAATATGGCAAGGAGAAGCATTGGGATTATTTCCAACTCTCGCTCCATGTCTGCATCCGCATGTTCTGTGTGCCTACAGTGAGTGTTTCCCTTGGTATGGGTCGTTTCTGCCACGCTTTGCCTGGCGGAGGTTTCAACCGCAGAACTGATAGCGGTGTAGTGTTTCATAATTTGGTGGGCGGGTAGGGCCTTACAGCTGGGTTGAGGGTGACCTCCCCCTTCGTTGGCGGGACTACAAAAATGGTGGTGCGAGGAGGGTCCACTGCTTGTTTCTCATGCTCTTCATTATTTGGCGGACCGGACGGCCAGCCTGTTGGCGGTAGGTACCGTCACCGCTGCTGGTACGGTGCTTACCGCCATGTTCATAATGACCACCAAAATGAATAAAGCATTAAAGTATCACAAAACAGTAATTAGATAAAACACAGGAAACAGTTTAAAAATCCACAACCAACTCATAAAAATAGGCAATATATTTTTCTTTAATTCAAAACTAAAATGAATAAAATTGGATAAGGGGAATCAGAGATATGATTTTTTAAAGAATTAGGCCCTCGTTACAACATTGGCGGTAAAAGCCAGTTACCGCCGTGCAGAAGACCGCCAACACACCGCCACGGCAGCGGAATTCCGCCACGGTCATTATGACCCACTGCTTGGAATCCGCCAAAATTCAGACACCCGCACAAGTCCGCCACACCAAAGGTCAGTGATAAACTGGCAAAAACAAAACCTCCACCGTCACACCAACAGGAATACGCCCACACTATCACGACACACAAATCCACGCGGCGGTCTTTCAACCGCGGTATTCCATTGGCGGTACACACCGCCACGCTCAAAATACACACACATTGACAAAACACTGCCACATTGGACAATTTGAAATACACACACCTGATACACATACACACACCACTCCTACACACTCAATACAATATAAAACACACAACCACATCACCCACAAACCCCTATGAAAAAATTACAGAGAGAAGGCCAGAGAGAGACACTACAAACAACTACCAAGCATCTACAGGCACACAATACCATCACCAACATAACTTCCACGCACCTCACAAAACACACCACTACATATCACCCCACTTATCACTACACACACCACCCCACACATCACCCACACCACCCCATGGCACGGCAAAGACACCCCAGGTTCTCGGAGGAGGAGCTCAGGGTCATGGTGGAGGAAATCGTCCGGGTAGAGCCACAGCTATTCGGATCACAGGTGCAGCACACCTCCATAGCTAGGAAGATGGAGCTATGGCAAAAAAATAGTGGACAGGGTCAATGCAGCACCCAAGAAATAGGGATGACATCAGGAAGAGGTGAAACCACCTGCGGGGGAAGGTGCGTTCCGTGGTCTCAAGACTCCACATTGCGGTTCAGCGGACCCCCACCTCCTCCCCCACAACTAACAACATGGGAGGAGCAGGTCTTAGCGATTCTGCATCCTGAGGGCTTCGCAGGAGTAGATGGAGGAATGAACTCTGGTAAGTCAAATCTTAACTATTACATCTCCCACCCTACCTGCATGCTATCATATGCCCCCACCCTCACACTCGCCCCACCCCATCACTCCAACTCCTCACAAATGTTCCACGATCACAACCCACCCATCCCAACACCAAGTCCTGCATGCAACTACAAAGCATGGACACCCATCACCAATGCATGGCCACTGCACATAGCCACACACAACCCTAAACAATTATCACAAACGGTCCTACACAAGAATGCAAACACTGGGGTACACGGTCACCCACCCATTGCACACCACACCACACACAGATGTAATAAACATCCTTTTACACCCCTGCAGGACCCCTACCCAATGTCACCGGACACGAGGGTCCACACATGTCCACACCACCAACAGAAGAGGCCCACTGTGATGACAGCAGCTCTGTCCAACTGGATCTAGATGACCAGCCCGGCCCAACGGGGACCTCTGGACAGTCAGTTCCCCTGACACAGTCACAGGCCACCTCAGAGCTTCCCCCCTCTAGAAACACCAGCACAGCACCCACCCAGTGGGCCCATACCTCTGTCCCCAGGACACGTCAATCAGCAGTGTGTCCACCACTACAGGGAACCCAGGCTAACCCACCACCCCAACAACAACAGGGACCTGGGGGCAGTGGAAGTGGGCACACAGTCCAGGGGATGGAGGCCCATGAACACAGGGGAACTGGGAGGGCTGCTGTGCGACAGGGGGAGGACAGGCCAAGGGAACCCAGTCTCCACGAGGCCCTCTCCAACATCATGGGAGCCTACCACCATTCCCAGGAGATGATGGCAACGGTAGAGGCCAAATTTCAGGAGACCCAGCGCCTGCAGGAGGAACAGTATTTGGGCTTCAGGGATGAACTCAGATCCATCAATTCCACCCTGGGCACCATCGTAGGGGTGCTGAAGGAAGTCCTCAACACCTGGAAGGACACTGTGGCACAACAAGGGGCCCCTGACACTAGCCTGGATGATGAACTGCCCACCACCTCCACCGGCACTAGTGAACAGGAAGCACCACCACAGGACCACCACACCAGCACCCCACCCCTTGCAGAGAGTGAACCACCCCGCAAACGGTCCCTGAGATCCAGGACAAAGACAGAGAACGATGCCAACACCCCCGCCAAGAAATGAGACCACACTGAATGTCATCCTTCTGTCCCACTTTGTCACCCTGTCCATCCTCAAACTGCCCCAGCTCCACTTCCTATGCCCATTTGGGCAATGCACCTGTGAGACTAATAGACGGGACTCTGCCATGGACATTTCTCCACCAACACCCTCACCATTTTACAACCCCCTCCAATATTGAGCACTTAAGTAACACCCTTGAAGCACAAAACAATCTGGAGTCAGTCTGTGATTTCGAAATAGTGTATTAGCAATTACAGTGTCAAAATGCTCTTTCAAATGTAATGTCAACATACCTATGTCACACAGCTCTAGTTCATGAGGAAACAAAGCAGATGTCACATAGTGGGACCCACATCTGTGAAATCATAAGGGAAAGTGGCAACTCAGTGACCATACACTGGGTGAAAACGACAGACAGTTGAGAGGTAGTAGTGTTAAAGTACATGTAGTAAGCAGGATTGTATTCTTACCTGTGTCTCACTAGAAATATTGCAGGATCACTGAGTTCCTGTAGTCGATGTCCTCTTCTTCTGCTTCCTCTTCTTCACTGTCCACAGGCTCCACAGCTGCAACAACACCACCATCTGGACCATCCTCCTGCAGAAAAGACACCTGTCGTCGCAAAGCAAAGTTGTGAAGCATTCAGCAGGCCACGATGATCTGGCACACCTTCTTTTGTGAGTAGAATAGGGAGCCACCCGTGATAGGGAGGCACCTGAACCTGGCCTTCAGGAGGCCGAAGGTCTGCTCTATAATCCGCCGAGTTCGCCCATGTGCCTCAATGTAGCGTTCCTCTGCCCTTGTCCTGGGATTCCTCACTGGGGTCAGTAGCCATGACAGGTTGGGGTAACCAGAGTCACCTGCAAATGGCGAGGGACAACTGTTAGACACACACTAACCTGTTGGGATACCCCCAGAACCAGACAACCATTCCCACTGACTTGCTTCCAGGTGCTCACCTAATAGCCACACACAGTGCCTCTGGAGTTGCCCCATCACATAAGGGATGTTGCTATTCCGCAGGATGTAAGCGTCATGCACTGAGCCAGGGAATTTGGCATTAACATGGGAGATGTACTGGTCTGCCAAACACACCATCTGCACATTCATGAAATGATAACTCTTCCGGTTTCTGTACACCTGTTCACTCCGGCGGGGGGGATCAAAGCCGCATGTGTCCCATCAATGGCACCTATGATGTTGGGGATATGTCCCAGGGCATGGAAGTCACCTTTCACTGTAGGCAAATCCTCCACCTGAGGGAAAATGATGCAGCTCTGCATGTGTTTCAGCAGGGCAGACAACACTCTGGACAACACATAGGGAAACATAGGCTGGGACATCCCTGATGCTATGGCCACTGTTATTTGAAATGACCCACTTGCAAGGAAATGGAGTACTAACAGCACCTGCAGTTGAGGGGGGATTCCTGTGGGATGGCGGATAGCTGACATCAGGTCCGGCTCCAGCTGTGCACACAGTTCCAGGATTGTGGCATGATCAAGCCTGTAGGTGATGATCACATGTCTTTCCTCCATTGTCGACAGGTCCACCAGTGATCTGTACACCAGAGGATGCTGCCATCTCCTCATATGTCCCAGCGAACGGTACCTATGAAGGACAAGAGTGAGCACAGAGTCAACCAACTCAGAGGTACGTACCCACAGCTTACACAGAACACAAATCATAATCCGAAATTTGGCCTGTGTGAGTGTTGAGTCAAAGCCTAGGTATGTGTGACGCAGTTAGAAATGAAGCCATGTGGGCCTCTGAGATGGCGGCTGCCTGGCCTGTAAAGTGGGAGAATGGGATGTGAGGTAACTGTGCTGGCGTTGTACACTGTCGTGGTAGACGGTGGAAGACCGCTGTGCAAATTCTTCATTGGTTAACATTGGACCCTATGGGTCCCGGGAACCAATGACGATGTACGCCGGCGGTGACGGTACGCACCGCCGCGGACGTGACCGCCATTTTCTATCTGTTCAATCGCTCGATACCTGATCTTCGACAGGAGAGGACCAACACTGCAAGTGCTGCTGTGACTTCTGTCTGGAAGAGACAATGGCTCGTGCGTCTGGGGAAAGGAACCCTGCCTTCACATCGGAGGAGTTGGAGAAACTCGTGGATGGGGTCCTCCCCCAGTGCACACTACTCTACGGTCCTACAGACAGTTAAGTACACTGGGAGCATGCTGTATGGGCTATGCCTGTATGGAGTGGGGTGGATGAAAGATGGGGGGGGGATTGAGGCGTGCATGAAACGACGGTGAGTGCATGTGCCAATGACTGTGACGGTGCAGTTGGTAATAACTTTTCTTTTCCCCCTGTAAAATTCATGTAGGTCAGCGCCCACCAGAAAAAGGATATTTGGCGTGCCATCGCCAAGGACATCCAGACCCTGGCGATCTACCACAGACGGAGCACCCACTGCCCTAAGAGATGGGAGGACATTCGCCGCTGGAGCGAGAAGACGGCGGAGGCCTAGCTGGGGATGGCCTCCCAAAGTGGGAGGGGTGCCCGTCACATCATGACCCCCCTGATGTTCAGGATCCTGGCGGTGGCGTGCCCGGAGTTGGATGGGCACTTGAGGGCATCACAGCAGCCACAAGGGAGCGAGTACACTCTCATTCTGCTGATTTGGGCGCAGTGGAGGTGTCTGGGTGGGGGAGGTGGGCTGTGGGCTGTGGGTTTCCCTAGGCCAGGTCGAGTGTGCTAGGTAGGTCCCCTTCTTCTGGCAGACCCTGTGGCACCCCACCCCACATGTGTACAGTGCCAAGTACACCTAGTCAGGCTCCTGTGTCATCCATGTGTGCAAATGTCGGCCATAGTCTTGTAGGCCATGTCCCAGGGATTGAACAGTGGACTCCAAGAGCGCGGCATAGTGCAGGGGGCTTCTGTGTCTGTCGTGTCAGCCATTGTCCCTGTCTCTATCCTCCACCCTCCAACTTCCTCCACCCAGACCCAATCCGCCCAGGAGGCCACCGCCAGCACCAGCCCAGCTGGCCAGGAGGCCACCACCAGCACCAGCCCAGCTGCCCAGGAGGCCACCGCCATCATCCCTGCTGCCCAGGAGCCCACTGCCATCATCCCCGCTGCCCAGGAGGCCAGCACCATCATCCCCACTGCCCAGGAGGCCAGCACCAGCTCTGCTGCCCAGGAGGCCACCGCCAGCACCAGCCCAGCTGCCCAGGAGGCCACCACCAGCCCCAGCCCCGATGTCCATGAAGGACTGCCAGCACCAGCCCCGCTGGGCCAGACAGGACCGCCAGCACCAGGCCTGCTAGGCCAGACAGGACTGCGAGCAGCTGAGTCACTGCCAAGGACCCCGCCACCACAAGCACCGTTGAACAGAACACTGCCGCCTCAAGCACCGCTGAACAGGACACCACCGCCACAAGCACCGCTGAACAGGACACCGCTGCCACAAGCACCGTTGCCAAGGACACCGCCGCAATAAGCACCGCTGGCCCATGAGCGCTATGGGCACTGACGCTACTGAGTCAGTCACAAGCAGGATGAAGCACTCTGGGCACAAGGCCCCCTCCAGAACCAGTGGAGAATCACATCCACTACCTCAGTCCTTGGCAGGAAGAAGCACTCTGGGCACAAGGCCCCCTCCAGAACCAGCGGAGCATCACATCCACTACCTCTGTCTTTGGCAGGATGAAGCGCTCTGGGCACAAGGCCCCCTCCAGAACCAGTGGAGAGATACATCCACTACCTCTGTCATTGGCAGGAAGAAGCGCTCTGGGCACAAGGCCCCCTCCAGAACCAGTGGAGAGATACATCCATTACCTCAGTCCTTGGCAGGATGAAGCACTCTGGGCACAAGTCCCCCTCCAGAACCAGTGGAGAAAGGCATCCACCTGGGAGACCGTGGCTTTGCACTCCCCAGGATGTAGCAGTGGGCAACCCACCCACTGTTGAGACTTGAGAGACTGTGGCTTTGCACTCCCCAGGATAATGCAGTGGGCAACCCACCCACTGTAGAGACTTGAGACTGTGGCTTTGCACTCCCCAGGATAAAGCAGTGGGCAACCCACCCACTGTAGAGACTTGAGAGACTGTGGCTTTGCACTACTGAGGATAATGCAGTGGGCAACCCACCCACTGTAGAGACTTGAGAGACTGTGGCTTTGCACTCCCCAGGATTGTACAGTGGGCAACCCACCCACTGTATAGACTTGAGAGACTGAGGCTTTGCACTCCCCAGGATGGAACAGTGGGCCTGTGGCCCCCTCGTGGATTTGGCGGCGTGCACTCAACCGGCTGAGGTGCCCCCCCCTTTCCCTTCCCCCTGAGGTGCCTGTTTTATTGCTATCTGATGCCCCTGCAGTGTTCTCTCCATCATGTTCGGGGATTGAGTGTGGGCCTTGCCCATGCCTTGTGGGCCCAGTGTTCCACGGACTTCAATGGAGCACTACCTGGACTACTATTCTTGGTGTATATATTTGTTAATAGTGTATATATATTTTTGCGTCCTGGATTTTAATAGATTACATTGGTTACACTCATTTGCTTTTGTCTTTGCATTCTTCTGGGCTTTGGGGGTGTGTGACTGTAATGTATCATGCTGTATTAGTGTGTGTGTTGTAGTGGGTGAGGGTGGGGGTGGGGGTGTTGCATGTGTGTGTCCCTGTTTTTCCCTCCCCCTCCCATGTGTCGTAGGTACAGTACTCACCGTTGTCTTCACCACCGGCATTCGTGCTCCTGGTAGAGGAGCAAGAAGATGATGGCTGGCAGGATCTGGAGCTCGGGTTCCATGGCGTCTGGATTCCTTGTGGGGTGTGAAGAGGTGAGCGTTTTCCCTTCAGAGTCCTGTTTACGCCGTATTTTTGTCGGAGGTAAATCCGCCCCGGAAAAGGTGGCGGATTGGTAGGTTGTGAAACTGTGGGCGGTACATTGTCCTCCGCCTGTCTGTTGGCGGTGACCACCAAGCTGTTTGTTTGTACCGCCGTGGCCGTCGGAGTGTTAAAATGGCTGTCTTTGTTGGCGGTTTCCGCAACGGTCGTAATTTCAATTTCTTTACCGCCGGCCTGTTGACGGTCTTACCGCCGCTTTAACACCGACCGCTAGGGTTGTAATGACCACTTTAGTGTTTTTTATCGCATAAAAACAAATAGCGCCAATCTGGTCATGTGGTTGCACTTCGACTGGGGCAAAGTCAAAGTTGAAGGCCAACCGCAATGGAGCCCTGCTCGGCTACAGCAAGCGGGAGGCCTCAGTCAAAAGTTTACCTTTAGACTTAGTCATTTTCTTGGAGATTTTCTTCAGCAGGACGAAGTCGCCAGCCCGATCCGACCTCCCTGGAGCCCTTCCTCAGATACGCGTTGCAGGAGACCTCGGTGAAGATTTTTATGTTTGGACTTAGTCACCTTTTTGGAGATTTTCTTCAGCGGGACGAACCTGTAAGTCAGGCCAGGTCACGTTGAGCTCACCGCAGAGCTTTTCCAAAAATGTCACCAATTTTCTCAAAACTTCTGGATCTTTTTCCAGAAGGTCGCTGAAGGTTCTTTAGGAGTGCACAACTCACCCCAAGGTTACAGAGCTCTGAGTTGCTCCTAGAGGGTGGAGACTCCAACTGCCAGAATCCACCTGGCTCAAACTCCAAAATGGCCACAGGACAGTGGTCAGCTGGTCAGTGTCTTTAAGATTTGATGCAGGGAACTCTAGGTAGCTATTTTTCACCTGTAGCAAACAGGGAGTCCCTCCTTGAACCATTTGAAGCCAGGCAAAGCCCTTCTTGTGGTGAAGCCCAGGTGTGCAGCTGGTGCATGTCAGGGGTCCAGCAAGGCAATCCTTCTTCTTCTGATGTTCTTTCTTGTAGGGATCTGAGGTGTGAGTGTAGCCCTGCCATGTTTATCCTTGCTCCTAGGGTGAAAAATAGGGGGGTCCTGGGTATCCATTCACTGGCAGGCTCCTTCCCTCTTTGAAGACCACCTTCTGGGAACTGTGGCAAAAATAAATCCATGGGAGCAACATTCCTCAAACATTCAACATGGCTGAAAGTGATTGTTGGAGGTTAGATCTGACTGAGTACGCCCACTAGTATGGCTAAAAATCCTAAACACACCCCTCTCCTACCCTCTCCTAATCTAATCAGAGAGCACCGTATTGTCTGGGGTTGCAGGATGTGAGGGATGTGCTGGGCTGCTCTAAATGTTCTTCCTTGCGTCTGAAGACCAGTTTGGCTGCCATCCCACCTTCCTGCTTCCCCATCTGCTAAGGCAGATCTCCTCCCCGAGCCACATCCTTTTTGTTCGGCCCAGGCCACTTCACAGCTCATCTAGGCAGCCTAGCCAGGCTGCCAAAGACTGGGCAATCAGAGAAGGGCACTACAGAACTGAAATTGACAACTTTCAGGTCGAGTTTTAAAACTCTTTACCAGAACTAGTTATATTAAATCCAACAAACGTAAGTTGTGGGATTTATTATAACAATTACTTTGATACCACAATCAAGGTATCTGACACTTAAGGGGACTTTAGTAATTAAAATAAATTCTCCCGATTTTACCCTATGGAGGCCATTCACTGCAGTGTGTTAAAAACAAATTTGGCTATTTTACCTCACCAGGGCTTATAAAACAATGTTTATAAGGTCCCTGATTATAGTTACATGGCACCCAATCCTAGGGGTACATAAGATATGTAAAAACAAGGTAGTTTAAGACTTTGGAAGTACTTGTAATTCCAAAATCGAATTTGCATACAACTTTAGTTTAAAACAGCCAGCAAGGCAGGCCTGCCTTTCCAATGACACTGAGCACCTCAGCAGTGCACCTATAGGTGCACTACCTATGCTGGGGTCCCTAAACCTTCCATATACTAGGGACTTATGGGTAGGTTGATACTGTCAATTTTAATTAGCCTAATTTGTAAATCCACTCTACACAGACCTCTGGCCCTGGGACTCATAAGCAGTACCCAGGACACAGCCAGGAGTCAGCAACTACAAGTATCTGTCCAAAACATTTGGGGAAGACTAGAGCAAAAAGGAGGACTTTCCTACCAATATGTTTTTTATAGTATAGTGATACGCTTTAGGACTGCTTAACCAATGTATATATCACTAATGGTTAAATATATATATATATATATATATATATATATATATATATGTGTGTATATATATATATACATAAATATATATATGTAGGAGGCTGGCCGGCTTGTAGTGGGTACCTTGGGTACATACACCTTATACCAGGTCCATTTATCCCTTATTAGTGAAGTAGTAGTGTTCGAGCAGCTTAGGCTGATAGAGGGAGCTATAGCAGAGCAGCTTAGGCTGAACTAGGAGACATGCAATGCTCATGCAATACCACTTATAGTTATACAGTACTTATACACAAGTAAAGACAATACTCAGTTTTACCAAAAATAAAAAGAAAGGCATTTATTTGGGTGACACAGTACCAAAAATATCTTAGAGACAATACTCCTTCTGGAGGTAAGTATTATACACAATATATACAGTAGATGCCAAAATTAGACAAGTAAATAGTCATAGAACAATGCAAACAATAGGAAATGCTATAGAATGCAATGGGAGAAAATAGGTCTACGGGCAACACAAACCATATACTAAGAAAGTGGAATGCGAATCACAAATTCCCCCCTAGACAAGCGTAGTGTGTGCAGAATTGCTGGGAGAGTAAGAATACAGTAAAGGTAAGTAAATTACCCCACCCCAGAGCCCAGAAAAGCAGGGGTAAAGTACTGCAAGTTTCCACAGGACACACTACACGTCGTGATTGGGATTTTGCAGCAACCAACCAAGTCTGCAAAGAACAACTGCTGGATTCCTGGACCTGAAGACCTGCAAAGGAAGGGAACCAAGTCCAGAAGTTGAAAGAAGTTCCAGGAAGGACAGGAACCCCTGCCAACCCAGAAGAGGGTGCAAAAGAAGAGTCCATGGTTAGTCGTAGACTGCAGAAATGCACCCTAGGAAGATGCCAGTGGGTTCCTGCATGATGCAAAGGATGTCCCATGAGGTGAAGATCGTTGCAGACATGATTTTGTGTTGGAAGTTACCAACAATCCTTGGCTACAGCAAAAGTGCTTTTTGCATCACAATGGTGCTGGATGGACCCAAGAGGCACCTGGGAGGGTTCAACTCTGTGTGAGGAGGAAGAGGGGTCTCTCAGCACTTTAGAGAGCCCTCAGGATGCCATCCAGAACCCCCGAGGGTCCCAGGACACGGGGACAAAGGAGGTGCAAAATACAGTTAATGCGGCACAACAAAGGAAGTTCCCATACCGCTGGAGAACAACTCAGCAAGTTGAGCATCACAGGATGGAGTGCTGGGGACCTGCCCACAAAGGAATTTTGCAAATACTGCACAGAGGCCTCAAAAGGTGTACAAGATGCAGTATAGAGGGGTACTGTCACTCTCTGGGAAGGCAAGGTCTTACGTCCTCCAAATTGCATCAGCAGGACCTCAGGACAGTCTATGTCAATGATGTCCACCCTCTGTGTCCTTAGGAATACGCTTGTCACTGTGAGAGGAGTCCAAGTGTACCAGTCGTCATCTTGGAAGGTGCCTGCTGGAGCAGGAGAGTGATTCCGTCACCCCAAGGGAGATTTCTTCAGTCCATCTGGTGCAGGGTGAAGACAGGGAGTCCTCAGAGCATGCACACCGTGGAAACTGTCGCAGTTGCTGACTTGGAGCTGCGGTGCTGAAGAAAAGTATCTCTTGTAGATACTTTGTTGCAGTTACAGCGGTTCTTGGAGCAGGCTGCGGTTGATCCGAGGTACGAGGATAATGAAGTTGTTGCAGAGGATTCCTGAAGGAAACTTGCAATCAGAATCTGAAGAGAGCCCACAGGAGAGACCCTAAATAGCCTTGAGAGGGGGATTGTCTACCTTATCAGGTATGGACATATCAGAAGTGGTCTCTGATGTCACCTGCTGGCACTGGCCCCTCAGAGGCATCCAGAGTGCTCCACCCGTTGCAAAGCAAGATGGCTGAGAGACACTGGAGGAGCTCTTGAGGAAATTCGATTTTTAATACGATCGTATCGACACGCCATTTTGTGGCCCGCCGCCATTTTATGTTGCCTTCACTCAGGCAGCACAGCGAACGAAGTCCATTCTGCCTTTTCTGCTTATTCTGCAACATGGTGTTCAAAACAGCCTTCTGCCTCTATCTTTACAAGGCTGGTATTAAGGTCTGACCGAGTACACTAATCCCTGTCTGGTTTTCTAATCCTTGTTTCAACTATCTGTAGGCTCACACTATTCTCCACCGATCTTATCTTATCGTCTGGCCTTCGCTGTCCTTTGCTAGTATTCTCTCATTTCACAACTGTCCTCCAAACGCACACAAACTTATCGCACCACATGCAACTTCGTTGTGGATCGGTTAATGAATTAGTTCAAGGGAGGGGTGACAAACACAGCTGGAGGGGAGGCAACCTTAAGTCACTTGATACTTTGTTTTCCAATTCCTTCTATTGGTGCTGTCTTGTTTTCCGACATTTCTATTGGCTCTGTTCTATCTTTACGTTATTCTTACTGGCTCCTTTCTATGTGTTCTGGGAGTGTATGTAGTTAATAAATGGTTTTTATACGGTATATAAGATTGTGCGCCACAAAGTAAAGTGGCAGTCTCCTGAGAACATACCTTGTGTACTTCTTGGACAACTGTACTAGCTGCAGCTAATAAAATCTGATCTTTTACGCCTGACAGAGTGTCCCGTGTCTCTGTTAGTTGAGGCAGGTGAATCCAAGGAGATTTCAGGCGTACCCTGCGCCGCCAGGCCCATAAGGTTCTGGTTCTTCAACTGGCGCCCAACGTGGGGCGGCTTCAGCGGTACCGGTTCTGCCTGAAGGTCGTGAGGAACCCCGCAAGAAAATTCTGGAGGAATCGCGAGCCACGTCAAGCGACCCCTGTATGTCGAAGTGGTCCGAAGGTCTTTTTCAGCGCGGTTACTCCTTCCTGACGGCTACTGACGACTGCTGCCCTGACTGCCGCCCTGCCTTGGCCCTTTCTTTGATGATGTATGGTAAAGCGAGACGATAGACGGGCCTCTGTTGGTGTAAGAAGACATCCTTAGTTAAGTATTTGGTGGGTCGCGCCCACAAATTTTGGTCTTTGTTTTGTCCTTAGGTTCTTAGATTTGGCCATTGCAGTCGCCAAAGCCGAGGGGTAAGTGCATTTGTGCTGTGTAAACTGAAAGTTTTACCCCCTTGATGTTTGTGAACAGCCAGTAAAAATCGTGAGATGTCTGGTCTGACTAAGTTTGGAAAACTTTGTTGCTTTGGTTGTAATAGGGACTCCCAACTTGAGGACTCCTGTCCGATTCCTTCGGTTGGAACTCCCACATATGAGCTCTATTCTAAACATGGTGTTGGTCCTATTGCCTTTAATAAGACATGGACCCGATATACAAAGAAAGATGGTGTTTTAAAATGGCCAGAAAATGGTAGTTTCGAAACTGATGTGCTAGATAATTTAGAAGCAACGTTATTTAAAAGAAAAGCCCGGCCGGCAATGTTTGACTCTTTTCGCCTTTGGCGTAAGGAAGCCAAACAGAGAGAAATTAAACAAGCGAAACGAGATAGGAAAACACAGGGAATGACGATTATACAGGCTGCTCAGCAATTCAAAAATGATGAAATAGATAATGCAATGGAAATTTCAGACAGACAGCATCGAATGGCAATAGATAAATGCTATCCAACGTTGCCTATCTCTTCCCTTGATAAAAGAAAAGATTTTGAGGAAGATTCCTTAATGTCCCACTTATTGAAATTGCCTCCGCCCTATGTACAAGGTGCTAATGCACCCCCGATGTTACAGCCTGTTCAGCCGCCAGTTGTGCTTCCGCCTGCTCCAGCTTTTCCACATTTGCCTCCTCAAGTATTGCCTATGCCAGCTTTGCCTTTAACTCCTTTGCCTTCTGCTCCTTTGGCAATTCCTAATGCTCCTTTAGTTAATTCACCTAATACCTTGTCCCCTATCCTTATGTCAAATTCTCCATCTATGCGTAAGCGATTTGCAGATACTGTCTCTGGTCTCTTATCACCTTTCTTTGAAGCTTTAAATGTGTCTCCAGCTTTTTCTCGAAGACAGTCTCGTAGTCAATTCCCAGACTCCGAAGAGCGAGAAAAATTGGACTCACTTGCTTGTAGATGGATCAAGAAGGGTCCCCAATATAGTACGTCTGATATTATGTCCACCTTTCTGCAATGGAATGCACCTACGCAGAGATATGTTTTTTAAAGTTATGTGCGATACTCTCGCTAAAGAATGGGAGGATATGAATTTGGGTTCGGTCCCACAGGATCTGTTAGATGTTCAGGCTGACTTTGACAAAGGACTTATTGTGGGTCCTAAGGTTGAAAACGCTGTCAGAACACTTATTTCTTTCAGATCCCTATTGTTCTCACAGACTTTTCCTGATTCTGATCCTTCAGTTAGGACAGCACTGAAAAACTATCCCATGAGAGAGGTTTCTCCAATATGGAAGGAAGAAGTTGCAGCAGCAGGTGCTAATCCAGCTATTCCTGCGCATTTTCAGCGCATATGGATACATGTCCCCTGGAAAAGGTCTGAAGTTTTAGCACTTAAACAGTCACTACCAGATCCACGCAAAAATCCTGCTGGTTACTATAAAGAGTTGTCGCAAACAGTTGATGCATGTACTATGAATCTAGCAGATATTGACATGTTGATGGGAAATGTAGTTCCACAGACAATATGGGCTAAAATTCGTAGAGAGGATCACGCTCAAGAATTAGGCGGCGATTGGAACGCTATTATTGCCGCAGATAGAGGTCAAGTAGGTGGTGCAAAGCCCGACGCTTTGATCTCAGAACTCCCTGGTAGGATTATTACATTAATGAAAACAATGATGCCTGCTTTGAGAGTTAATTGGGATAAGCTAGCAGCATGTAAACAAAAGAAAGATGAAAGTGTTTCCGATTTCTTTACCCGATTCGAGGAGACATTCATTGATCACAGTGGTCAAGATATGGCTACAGAAGGGGGACAGCGATTATTTGTGGATAAGTTCGTATATAACTTGCTTCCTGAACTATCACACAAGCTAAAAGACTCCGAGAGTTCATGGGCAGTTTCTTCTTCCGCCCAGATATTGGCTACTGCACAATATTATGAAAATAGAGACAAAGAAGAAAGGGAAAAACAAGAGAAAAAGACGAAAGAATTAAAAACTAAAGTTCTCTTGCAACAGGCTTATCCTCCTCGTTATGTTCAGCCTCAGTTTCAACAGCCTCCGCAGTTTCAGAGGTTGTATCAAAAGCCTGAACCATTCATTCCAAGACCTTTGCTAGGTCCCAATCAATGTGCTTATTGTAGGGAGGAAGGTCATTTTAAGAACAATTGTCCGGCATTGTTGCAGCGTAATGGAGCAACATCTGCTTCACGAGGTCGTGGTGGTCTTCAGTCAGCAAATAGAGGTAGAGGTCGAGGTGTGTTAACCCAAGGGCAGCGTTCTTTTGTTCCTCCAAATTCCGGAAATTACTTTGACCAGCAAAATGTTAGGTCTACACAGTATTACAGTGAGGATCAGTATATTGAAGGAGGGAATGAAAGTCTTCATTTTGAATAGGACAGCCATGGACAAAGTAAGGGGGTTACGTCAATTCCAGTGGATCAGAATGGACCTTATGTTAATGTCACTACAATGGGTGTTTCAGAGCCATTTCTTTTAGATACTGGTGCCATGAGAAGCTCTATCATTCATTCTAAACTCCCTGGCGCACCTTTGTCTGGCTTAACGAATGTATCTGTAGGATTTTCTGGCGCCCCTGTTCGCAATCCAGTTTCTTGCCCTTTGCCTGTTTCAATAGGCCCTTATGATTTAGAAGCTCCGCTTCTTCTGACGAATGGTTGTGGTGAAAATCTGTTGGGTTTAGATCTATTAAAAAGAATGCATGCTACGATATATTGTTCACCTTCTGGTGTATACCTCACTCTAGGACAGAAAATGACTAGTCCAATGTACTTATCAAAAGATCAATTCCCACCTGAATTGCTTTCTCTTCCCGAAACGCTTTGGGCTACGGGTCCGAATGACGTTGGTTGTCTTGAGATCCCACCTTATGTTGTTACTCTTAAGCCCAATGCTGAAATGCCACGTATTCCGCAATACAGAATCTCTACTGAAGGTGAGAAAGCACTTCTGGAAATTGTCCATGATTTGATTCAGAAGGGAGTGGTTGAGGAAACGAGAGGAAATACATGTAACAGTCCTGTTCTTCCGGTTCTTAAACGCACTGATCCTTCTCAGCCTCCTGTTTATCGTTTTGTAATTGATCTTCGGGAGGTAAACAAGATTGTCGTACCGCAGTTTCCTGTAGTCCCAGATATCACTGCTCTGTTGACGATGATACCTTCTACAGCGACTTGGTTTTCAGTTGTTGATTTAAAGAATGCTTTCTTTAGTATTCCCATCGCCGAAGAGAGTAGAGATATTTTTGGTTTTTCCCTCGGAGGCCGAAGCTTCCGGTTTAAACGCGCACCTCAAGGTTATTGTGAAAGTCCCTCTGTTTACAGTCAAGCTCTAAAATGTCATCTTGATGCCTTTTCCTTACCGTCCGGTGCCGCTCTCATTCAGTACATGGATGACTTATTAGTTGCCGCTGATTCAGAGGAGATTTGCAAAAACGTGACCGTTGCACTGTTGCGTCATTTGTTTGATCTGAATCACAAGGTTTCTCCTTCTAAATTACAATATGTCTGTCGCGAGGTGACTTATTTGGGTCATCTCTTGTCAAAGGAGGGACGACGATTGACCCCCGAACGAATTCAGGCAATTGCACAAATGTCAGTGCCATCCACACAAAGAGAGGTACGTGCCTTTTTGGGCATTACTTCTTATTGTAGACAGTGGATTCCGAGTTTCTCTTTATTGGCTAAACCGCTGTTGGCGCTAACTTTAAAAGATACGCCTCAGCCTCTTCCGTGGACTGACGAGTGTCAGAAGAGTTTTACTGATTTGCGTATTGCTTTGTGTTCTGCTCCTGTATTGGGTACTCCTGATTACAGTAAGCCCTTTACGCTCTATGTCCACGAAAGAGAGGGTTGTGCATTGTCAGTCTTAACGCAGCGTTTTGGAGATCAACAGCGACCATGCGCATATTTCTCAGCTACGTTAGATCCAGTAGCTAAAGCATTGCCTAGTTGTCTTAAGGCGACAGCGGCAGCAGCAATTTCTATTCGACAGTCTGCTGGAGTAGTACTAGATAATACTCTCATTGTTATGGTGCCACATGCAGTGGATATTTTACTAAATAGGACAAAAACGCAGCATCTTACGAGTGCTCGGTTGTCCGGATATGAGCTGACGCTTTTGGCTAGTCACATACACATCAAACGATGTAATACCCTGAATCCAGCTACTTTGTTGCCTCTTCCAGAAGAGAGAGATGTCTCTGAACAGCATGATTGTTTTCTCCGTACTGAAGAAGAGACTAAGGGTAGAATTGACCTAAAAGACACGCCATTAGTGAATCCAGATGGAACACTATGGGTAGATGGTTCTTGTTTCAAGCTCCCGAATGGAGATACAGTTTCAGCCTACGCTATTACTACTTTGCATACGATTGTGGAGACAGCACGCATTAGACATAATTCAGCTCAGGCAGCTGAATTGATAGCCTTAACTAGAGCGTGTGTGTTATCCAAAGGAAAAAGAGTAAACGTGTACACTGATAGCCAATACGCTTTTG